>NC_134240.1:13935710-15185710 GCF_965152275.1 Natator depressus | reverse complement strand
CATCTGGTGAAACGGCCTTTCCTCCCTCTCTCTCTCTCCCACATAGCCTTTAGAAACAAACAGCAGCTGGAGTAGCTGATACAGTACAAGCACAAGCATTGCTCTATTTCCTATGGGATCTCAAGATACCTCCTGCCCTTAAAACGTAGCCCAAGCAATATTTACATTTATAGGACACCTTTCAGCCCACAAAATCCCAGGGTGCTTTGCAAATCAGTACATCAATTATACCTACGAAGCTCATGTCACTCTCTGAGGTGAGATTGAAGCCAGTATACAACACTGGATGCTAATTTTAGGCAGGAAAGGAAGAATGCTGTGTCCAACTGAAGCTGCTGTGGGAGACACTTTAGATATATGACAAGCAACATGATCTAGCAGATTGAATCCCAGTTGATTGCCCTGACTCCTGGATTTTATGACATCTGGCACGTCACTTTACTTATCCGTGCCTCCATTTCCCTTCCCACTCTGGTTTGTCAGCTCTTCAAGATAGGAATTGTTTCATATTATGTGTTTGTATGGTGCCTAGAAAAATTGTGCCCAAATCTCAGTTGGGGCCTCTATATTCTATTGTAATATAAATAAAATAAAAATAAATAAATAAGCAGCAGGTAGATCACCCAAGTTGGAATGGAGCTAGCACCCTTCCGCTTACAAGAAGTGACCATAAATGACTGGAACCTTGGTTTTCCATTTTATCTTAAGAAAGGCACTTCCATGGCTATTCCTCCCACATTCCCATTCTGTGAGATGATTCAGGACCACCCTTATTTAACACAAAAAACAAAAACCCCACCCTACAACATCCTATCACACAACAGAGCTACTTCAGTGTCTGGGGTGATCATCCTAGAACATAGGTTCTCAACTTTTTTCTTTCTGAGGCCCCTCTCAACATGCTATAAAAACTCCATGGCCCACGTGTGCCACAACAACTGTTTTTTCCTGCATATAAAAGCCGGGGCCAGCATTAGGGGTAGCAAACAGGGCAATTGCCTGGGGCTCACACGAAGCTACGTTACTCAGGCTTCGACTTCAACCCCAGATGACGGGGCTCTGGGCTTCAGACCTGTGCAGCAGAGCTTCGGCTTTCTGCTCTGGGCCCCAGTGAGTTTAATGTTGGCCCTGCTTGGCGGACCCCGCTAAAGCCTGCTCACAGCCCCTCAGGGAACCCCGGAGCCCTGGTTGAGAACCACTGCCCTAGAATACTATGGTATTTCTGAGGAGTCACAAAGTGAAGTGATGAATTCACTGCCAACTTCACTTCCTATGCTCTTTTCGACTCTATATTCTTTGCAATACCCTACTTTGCTCATGGGATCTGAAAGGATCTTGAACCCAAAGTGCTATTATAAGACTGGCAGATTCCTCCATGTTTATGCCCACAGGCCATAATTGCAAATCACGACTCTCTACTTACTAGTCTCAATGCACCCTTGCCATTGAATTGAGTTTGCCCAAGGACAGCATGACCTTGCCAACTAGAAGCAGGATACCCACTGACAAGGGGTTCATTACTTTAGAGCTCTCTTTCACCCTCCATTGCTGGTATTTTTAAAAAGATGCCATTTCCCACACTTTGTCTCCTCTCCTGTTTCCAAGGCAAACAGAAGCCAATCTTACTATTTACTTCATCAGCAAAGGGGTCAAGATAGCTCCGTGTTTCAATAGTTATTGACTCCTGTTGCACAGCCAGCAAAAAACAAACAGTTTTTAATCTCAATGAAAGAACGGTGGATTTAACAGAAAAACAATGTTATTTTTCAAACTGGATTATTCACCCAAGAGAGAACCTATTAGAAATATGTCAGATTTTGAATGTAATCAACTTGATAGTCATCCTTTAATATCTTGTTCTGAACAGCATTTGAGTAGTTTTTTCTCAATCATAATCTTCCCCCCTTTTCAATTTCACATGCATGGATTTCCACATACACAAACCCCCTTCCAAGCCCAGTTTTTCATTGAGCTGAACTTCTTTAATGTTGATATTTTCTTGGACAACAAGTGCAATTTACAAAATGCCTTGTCACGCCAAACCTTTCAATGGGAGCACCAATTGTCAGTAGCAGTCAGGCTAGTGTTAGGTCACCAGCTCTTCACTATGAGCACAACAGCTTAACACATTATCTGTCACATTAACAGAAGCAAAGAATTTATACGTGTAATAATGGTGACATTTTAGACAATTTATTTAGAACCTGGAAGATGTTCTGTGTCTTGAAATTAGTTTAGAGCAAAGTGGGGCCTTAAACAATGGACAAGGCCTCTTCAACGTATCCAAGAGACCCATAACCATAGTTCTAAGAGGTTAAACCTTAAGAGCCCAATCTTGTATCCTTTATTCACACAAGTATGCAAGATTGGGCATTTAGACTGTAGGCTCTTTGGGACAGGAGTTATGCCATTTACTTGTCTGTGAAGTGCACATTCATTCAGCTGCCTAAGCAAAAACAATCGGGGGGGGGAGGGAGAGAAGTTTGTTCAATATGTTCTGAGCAGAGGTCCAAGAGATCATGATGGAATACCAATATTTAAACAAACACGCTCGCTGTGCCAAACTACTGAAGCCAAGCAATGCCTGAATTTAGGGAGCAGCAACTTTGTTGTGGCTGGGCTTGTATTAGAAGTTCCTCCTTTTTGGATTTGTTACTACACACATTGTGGTACATTCCACTCTAAGTTGACTGCACAAATCCAGGCTGTTGGACTGTGTGACAAAAGATACATTAGATGCAACAACTGGAACAGTTTTGTTTTCAACATTATTCCCACTTAGAGCCAGATTCCATCCCCAAATATATAAAGACAAAGCCCACGAAGATCAATAAGTGCACATATAGGTTTGCGCATGTACCAGAGGGAAGAGCCTGCCCGCTGAACCATAATTGCTGCACTAAGATGACTGTTACATACATTATATTTTATAGGAAAGGCCCCTTACTTCCTCCTCCTGTTAAACCACAAGCTATTGCATTATGCCAGCTGTAACATATTTACACATTCAAATGAATGAACTATAAGACAGACTTAAAAAACAACAAGCAACCATATTCAAAAGTGTACCCAGCAACAGCAATAATTAGGCTTTTATCAACAGGATGCAAATAGCACAGAGCTGTGAAGCATTTAACTTTTTTTTTTTTTTTTTAAATATAGTCCAGTTATTGTAGTCCAGGAAACAGCTAAATATTTAGACTGTTAGACTAGTTACCAAACCCTCAGAAATATCCACCCACAATTGCCCAGATTTTGACCATTTAAGAATAAGATCTATAGCCAAGTCTGCAACAGCATTCACATGTATTTACATAATACAAACATCCCTGTAATTATGTCTCAAGTATTTTTTAAAAAATGGCTAGGAAAAGTTTAACTGACACACACCCACTCCTTAAACCATCATTGTAGAGGCCCAAGTGTCCCTCATATTTGAGCGACTTATAGAACAAGTTAATGCTGTCTAATAACGTCCAGATTTCTCAGGTTGGTTTTAGAAGGAAAAATTCCCCAACAACCAGATGCAGCTTGCACATTTTAAACTAAACTCTGTTATTCAGAACAAATATTTAAATACAACTTGAAAGTAGCAATTGTTCAATCACATAAAATGGTTTTCCAGTATTCAGACACTGCAATTTTATGGGCTAATCGGGAGGCTGGGAAGCAGGAACTCTGAAGTTCCAACCCTGTCTCTGCCACTGACTCCCTCTTCAGCCCTGTGCAAGTCACTTCACTTCTGTGCCTCAGTTCCAGCATTTATGAAATGCAGCTAGTAAATAATACAACACATCTGAGAGGTAAACCAGTGTGTTTTATATAAATGGTAAATAGTAAACAGTAAACAACAGATGCTTCCTTTCAACACTACATTCAATATAGCAGCATAATATTTTATAGGAAAGGCCCCTTACTTCCTCCTCCTGGTAAACCACAAGCTATTGCATTATGCCAGCTGTAAGGCATTCCAGATAAGTTGCTATTATAAAGCATGTATTTAAGTATTTTATTTTGGTTTGGTTTTTATGGGGTGATGCTCTAAGATTCTCAGGCACCCTGGCCCTCAATTCCTGCAATCTTTTCTCCAGCCTAAAAGGACTGGACACAGCTAGTCTCTATTCTCCATATGTGCTACCCCAAGCTCTAAACCAAGGGAAAGGGTTACCTCTTGGGAGCAATGCACTCCCTTCTCTTCGGTGATGGGATTGGGTGTACTTTTTGGGACCAGGTTGCCAAGTTCCCTTGCCCACCTGTCAGGTCAGGTTGAATGATCGGCCCTGCAGCACTCCGAAGGTGGGAAGCAAAGAACAGATATCATGACCAGAACTCTTAACCTCTGTGACAGATGGGTCAACTTGCTAAAAATTAAAGACATTAGTTTCAGGAAGATAAACACATTTCCTTATGTTCCTACACATGAACAGAAGGCAATTTTCAGCCTGCAGCTGCTCCATCTGATTTTCAAAATACCAAAAGCAATTAGACTAATCACTTAACCTCTTAAACACACATTTTCCACAAGATTAGTTAAGAAGTTTGCTATCCAATGCCAATTTGCGTAAGGACCTGTAGCCACCCGAAAAATGTAATCTGAAGGTATTCTGATCTACTAGCTATTCCATTAAGCAGCCGTTTGCAAAACGCCACTCTATAGTTCAGACACCTGACTACACTGGTTTACACCTATTTCCCATTACTTCTTCTTTATTGCTACTCCCATTGCCACCCCCCTTTCCTCCACTTTTCTAAAGCTCCCTTTTAATGCTAGCTCTCCATGTATCTCTCATATATATATATATATATATATATATATATATATATATATATATATATATACACACACACACGCATACACACACACACACACACTCTTCCCCCCCATCCCCGCCACTTTACATGCATCAGAAGACACGAAGTTGGCCTCTTGTTCATTTAAGCCGATCGTCTCCAAGGCAGACTGACTGATTGCTTTCCCCACCCCCAAAACTATTTCCTGCTGCTGCACGGTCCCAAACTTGGCGAGGGAGGGGCAGGGGTTGCTATCTGATCGGTTACTACTTCCATCCCAGCCCCCAGGCTGATCAGAGGACATGTAACACAGCGCAGGACTGAAGCCTGCCATGAAAGTGAGCCGGGGGGGGGGGGGGGGGACACTACAGAGCTGCAGCCCTGGGTCTCCCACGAGAAAGTTCAGCTGCCCCCGGTCTAGGTCACTCCCCTGCAGCCTGCCCCTGGTTTACCTGGTTGCACAAGGGGCTCCGCCTGCCTGGACGCTGCAACAAGGAGAGGGTTAGCAGCCGCTTTGTAATCCCATGTTCCCGAGGCAGCCCCGCTGCGTTCCGTTAGGGATGGAGGCTGACGAGGGTTAATCTCAGCCCACAGCTAGCTCAGCAGCACATCCACATGGTTACTGCACTTTAGAGTCGCTCCGTAGCTGCTTAAATACGCCCGAGCGGCGACCTGGGTAATGTAGTCCCCGGCGGGCTCAGGACACCACCCAGCGCCGGGGGCAGAGGCGGAAAAGCCGCACTACAACTCCCAGCATGCGCCCACGCTGCGCGGCTCCTGGAGACTTTGCAAGGGGAAAACGTTACTCTGTGTCAGATCAAAGGAATCTCTTGTAAATGCATGGTGGAGTCGAGAGCGCTTTCCTGAGCTGCCATTGGTTGAGCTGCCCCCTCGAGCGTGTGGTCCAAAGACCCTCTCCCTGCCAAGGAAAGAAAATAAGGAATCCAATTTAGGCAATTCACCCTGAAAATACATGTTCCGGACCCTTGTTTCAGAGGGATGCTTCTACTAGAACTTGGTTTGGGGCTTTCTAGCATGGAGGTTTCTATTGGCTGTCACATCCCATTTGAACTCCCATCACGATAGCCAAGAATTTCAAAAATCTGTGACATAAAAATGCACTGTTGTGGGAAAAAGGATTAAGGCACAAAAAATATAGTTAAGTCCAAGGCTCTGCAGAGCTTTAGCTAGAGGTTCACAGGGGGAAAGTATGTAATAACTGTTCCAAAGAATGGAATGACGGCAGAAAAACACTGATAGTCTAATAATGTTAGATCAGCCAAATAAACAACAAGAAAATCAGATGTGAGAAAAATAAATATGAAACAAATGCAAGGATTTAACAGATCCTGGAAAGAGTAAAGGATTTAACAGGCTTAAACTGCTATGCTTAACTGTTAGTGACAGGGGCATCTCAAAGTTATATTACACTGTGTTGGCTGCAACACTTTCACTGGCATTAAACTCAAGAAAGCATTTCCCCTTCTTTGCCTCTCCACCCCAAGTACAGCATTAGACAAAAGGCAAGGAGCATTTTATAGCTGTTGCCTATTTGCTTGTTGTTTGTTTTCACCTTCCTCTAAAGCATCCAGTATTTGCCAACTACTGAAGAAAGGACACCAATGTTGATGAGCCAGTGGTCTGATTATGACAATATGACAAATCCAGTGTTTGCTATTTTATCAGCATATGGATTCTTCATAAAAACACAAGTCTGTACCAGTCATCATTATTGCTACTGAGCTGAACATCTAGAAGTCAAGGTACAGAGCTCTGACGCTTACGCACAAGTCAAGACATAGATAAAGGGTCCCTGAATTTTGGTGGTTTTTTTTTTTTGTAAAGGTAGAACTCATTACCCAATATCAGAAGGATGTCTATGCATTCTCCTCGTGAATTCTCATCCACTCAAACCAAAAATGTATGAGTGCTTAATGAGGAGCACTGCTCTAAAAAAAAAATACTAGTTTCTTGTTTATTTTTCTTCATCAAACCTTATTAACTTTGCACAGCTATAAAGATGGATTTTTCCCTAACTAAGAGCCCTACAAACTTACCCTAGGATCTGAAAAGTAAGCTCTGTTCTTTCTGGTTTGTATAGCCTCATCAGTAAATAAAGATTCTGCAGGCCAAATTTTACCCTCAGTGGCACCTATGTAACTCATCCATGTGATTGCGTAGGTGGGTGCAATATAGACCTGGAACTGAAATTTAGTTAACAATTTTCTGTTAGTGCACACCAGAATAGAATGTCACTTGCTCCCCAACAGCTGAGTTAGCTCTGTGATGCAGTAAAACTGCATTCGGGTCAGTAAAGGCAGTAGACATGACTAAATACAGTAGATCAAGTGAGCATGATGTTGCTATAAATGACCATAACTGCATTTTCATATCTGGCAATGGAATCTATTCAAATTGGCAGCCCTCCAGACTCCTGGGCATAACTAACATGTCCTGCCTTTAACTACTGAATTTCACTTCTAATTTGTTGCTTCCTGAAAACAATGTAGGAAAGCTCACATTCAGAATTATGATAAACTGACTCTACTGCAACTGCCCTGTCATCTGCAATAAGGTACATTCAGGGTCAGTGTCCGAGATAGGGTGCAGAGTTCTATTTCTAATCACCAGCAAGCAAGGGGTTAATTCCCAGGTTAGCTCAGACGCAGGTGTGCAGAACGGAGTGACAAAGAAGAACGGCTCAGGAAGTCGCAGATGACACATTGTAAAAATTACGATAGAGGAAATACCACTTCAGTCTTTTCAGAGGGGAACTGTGGTACAACCAGTTATTAACCCAATAACGTGTGTATTTTAAGACTACAAATAAAAGGCGTGGTGCAAACACTTGATGTGAGGCTTTTCTTTTGCTGTTGAACCACTCTACTGTTTTGTATCCTTTGGGGGCATTATTCTGGGCCTTAAGTGTCTTATTATTTAAAGCAAATATGTGAATTCATCAGATGCAAAAGATGCTCGATTGCTTAAGCAGAAGGTTTAAGTCTTCTGTTTGAACAACAGAACCATTTCCATGCCGCCTCTCAGTTACTCCCTTAACTCTGATGCCAAAGGACCATCTCAAACAGTCTGGAGGATTTGAATCTCTATGGTTGGGTTGAACTAGGACTTTTGTCTGTAATTTCTCACCTTTGCTACCATTAGTTCAGCTGCACCAGTCGCAGCAATGGAAGAAGTGAGAGTGTAGGCACAGCTCCAAGAGGTTGCCAGTGATTTAAGAACAGGGCTGTCTAATCTTAGTCAAAGCAGGTTGGAGTGGCCTGTCAATCAAAATACCCCTAGCCATCAAGGCCTTCTCCATGCCAGCACTCCCATCGCTACTACCAACAGGGGAGGTGAAGCAATCATAGCAATGGTGAGAAATTCTAGGCAAAAAAGAGACAATATCTCAGCTTCTACATTTAAAGCCGGAGAAAGCTCCTAATCCACTTCTCTAGGTCTTCCACGGGAGACTTCCAGCAAAATAGGGAAAACAAGACTTGACATGCTTGGTATTTCTGAAATAAAAAAACAAAACAAAGCCTTCTGGGTCTTGCTTTGTACATCATAAAACAAACGAACAGACATTTACCAATTTCCCCTTCCCAGTTATCTCTACCCCATACACTTCACCAAAAGCCTGATTCTGACCTACCTACTCATGCTGAGTAGTACCTTACTGGTACTACTCAGTGAAGTCAGTGGGACTATTCCTGGAGTAAGGTATTACTCACCATGAGTAAAGAGGATGCACAATTAGGCCTTAAGTGGAAAAAAATGAGCTGTCTGAATTTACAGTTGACTTAGCAGCAGATTCATTACTAATAAATAAACTAATAAAAGCACTCAAACAGCATCAGAACGTGAACCAAAAGCGGAGTTTGCTCATAAGCTAATTGCATTTTGTTGTTGTTGAGTCCAGCCGTCTGGCAATGAGGGGGGAATTAGAACCCAAATTTATTTGATGAAAGTGTAGAAATACTGCACCAAAGAACTCAGGAAAAGAAGCAATAAGACCAAACAAGCAGGATACACCAGAGAAGCACAATGTTCATTGGCTGAGAGATGGTTTTTTTGAACTCCCCAATGATACATTTTAAAACACACAGTTTTAATACAGGAGAATTGCTCCACAGATTGTTTTGATTTCTATAGGTATCTGACTTTGTAAATGAGCTATTGTCCTACAGTTACCACTGCACTGGATAAAGGGAGGAAGAAAGTAAGTTGCTGGTAATTCCTTTGTATTTTAAATAGGGAATCATTATTGCATGGGGCAAAGATAATTACTAAAAAATAAAAGGAACATTTATATTTTCTGACCCCAAAAGCAATTTGGTTTTAAATTCGTGTTTATTTGTTTTTCCTTCACTCTGTAGCTTTTCTGAGTACGTCACAGGACAAAAGAGACAAATGACCAATAAATGGAAACAATGTTTATGAAAACTCCCAGCACTGTCATTTTAACACAGAGGACACTTTCAGGCTAAGGAATGACATCTAGTAGTGTTCCTATCCAAGTTCTAAAGACAGCAAAAAATTCCTTCTCCTTGACTTCAGGGGCTGCTTCTTGTTGTTTCACAAAACTAATCTGTACAGATCAAGATGACATTAAATATTTGTAACTGTAGCTCACTGAATTAGTAAAGATTTCTTTTATTATTAGGACATGATCCTGCATTCCTAATAGACCCCAAAACACCCCTCATTGGTGTCAACAGAAGTACTGGATGCACTGGGACAGCTGATTATTGTTTTACTGGGTTAGAGTCTGACTTGCCCATATATGGGTATAAGGAATGGTCAGAACCCACCTCTTTTGCCCCTGTGTGTAACAGGACCGTAGGTTCCTGTACACAGGACTAAGCAGGCACTGTGCACCTGCCGCTCCCTCACAGGAGGGCAGAGAGTGGGTTGAGCCTTGGGTCTGATCTCAAAGCACCAGCCAGCACAGGGGTAGTAATTTGCATTTTTATAGAAGCAACAAATTACCTCCTCTACTCAGAGTGACGAGAGAGGAAACTGCCTCTCGGATACATGATTCTATCCCAGCACTGCTCCTGAGATGACACATTAACATGTTTCCCCATACACAGGGCTTGTGATAAAGCTACAGGCCAGCCCACTGTGTTGAACAGTACTTGTTAAAAATGACGCTGTGGTTAAAAATGCTGTTCTTTTTCTGGTCAGAGTAGCCCTACTTTCTCCCTTTGAAATCAATGTGAGTTTTGCCATTAATTTTGGGTAGGAGGAGGATCAGACCATACCTCTTGCATGTGGAATTTTATCTGCATCTTGGATGAGTCACAGATAATAATATTGTGGTAGACACATCCTTATGCCTGTGATTTCTTACAGGTGATTTGTTAAGAAAAGAAAAGAAAGTGAATGTAATTGATATGCCTAGCCCCAGATGCATGCCCAGAACATTCACATTGGCAGAGAATGCAATTCCTCAATGTAAGACATATAATGATAGTACTTAGCACTTCTATAATGCTTTTCATCCATCAGTTTGAAAGGACTTTACAAAGGAGAAGTAGCATTATCTTTACCAATGAGAAATGGAGACACTGAGAGGCGATCTGACTTCTCTGGGGAGATATCCTGTCATATGTTTTGATACCACTTACTAGTAACTGTTTTAAAAGAGTTGACAAATGGGCCAAATCTCATGACAATCCTGAATCCTCACTTCTTCAGCATGATTATTCCAGCACCAGAACAATTTGGACCCCCCCATTAGGTATAAAGATAGTCAAATATGATCTCTGCTTAAATGCAGGCCAAATTGCTTTATTTTTGTCTTGTTTATTTCAGCATTAAAAGCTATTTTAAGAAAATAGAAAGCTTCACACTGCAGAAACTCTAGTAAGAAGCTATCTCCAGACAGAGGCTCCAAGGTAGCAATGCCCCTCAGTGAGGATGCTCATGATAGCAATGTATGTTCACATTCTCTAGTGACTGATGTTCCCTCTGCTTCCTTCCAAAAAATGCCATGTGCCTGTCAGAAATGCAGGTCATTAATGATCTGGAGGATGGTGTGGACTGCACCCTCAGCAAGTTTGCAGATGACACTAAACAGGGAGGAGTGGTAAATACGCTGGAGGGTAGGGATAGGATACAGAGGGACCTAGACAAATTAGAGGATTGGGCCAAAAGAAATCTGATGAGGTTCAACAAGGACAAGTTCAGAGTCCTGCACTTAGGACGGAAGAATCCCATGCACCGCTACAGACTAGGGACCGAATGGCTCGGCAGCAGTTCTGCAGAAAAGGACCTAGGGGTTACAGTGGACAAGAAGCTGGATATGAGTCAACACTGTGCCCTTGTGAAGTGAGCTGTAGCTCACGAAAGCTCATGCTCAAATAAACTGGTTAGTCTCTAAGGTGCCACAAGTACTCCTTTTCTTTTTTCTTTTTACGAATACAGACTAACACGGCTGTTACTCTGAAAGAAAGCTAATGACATTTTGGGCAGTATAAGTAGGGGCATTGCCAGCAGATCGAAGGACGTGATCATTCCTCTCTATTCGACATTGGTGAGGCCTCATCTGGAGTATTGCGTCCAGTTTTGGGCCCCACACTACAAGAAGGATGTGGAAAAATTGGAAAGAATCCAGCAGAGGACAATAAAAATTATTAGGGGACTGGAACACATGACTTATGAGGAGAGGCTGAGGGAACTGGGATTGTTTAGTCTGCAGAAGAGAAGAATGAGGGGGGATTTGATAGCTGCTTTCAACTACCTTAAAGGAGGTTCCAAAGAGGATGGATCTAGACTGTTCTCAGTGGTACCAAATGACAGAACAAGGAGTAATGGTCTCAAGTTGCAGTGGGGGAGGTTTAGGTTGGATATTAGGAAAAACTTTTTCACTAGGAGGGTGGTGAAGCACTGGACTGTGTTACCTACGGAGGTGGTGGAATCGCTTTCCTTAGAGGTTTTTAAGGTCAGGCTTGACAAAGCCCTGGCTGGGATGATTTAGTTGGGGATTGGTCCTGCTTTGAGCAGGGGGTTGGACTAGATGACCTCCTGAGGTCCCTTCCAACCCTGATATTCTATTCTATGATTCTAAGTGAAGACAGCCATGTTGAAGAGCTTACCTCTCTTGCATCATAGACCAATTCCTAGTTCCACCATGGTCCATGGGAGTTTTGCTGTTGATTTCATTGGGGTTATCATCTGAGTCTAGACTTTCATTATTCATTATTATTATCATCATCATTAATCTGGGTGAATTCAGTATACAACCAAGGCTCAGGACATTGAATAATATATTATAGCACGTTGGCTGGAGGGTCTTACAACACTTTGCAGGCACTAGCTGATGTAGCTTTGACACGTCTCTGAGGCAGAGAGGTAGCATTCGTCCCATTTTACAGACGGGGAAGCTGAGGCTCTTAGGCGTGGTGGGGCGCCTCCGACCATAAGACAAGGCGGTGGCAGAGGGGGGACTAGAACCCGGAGACCAGATTGCCTCATGGCAAGTAGCAGACGCTGGAAGCTGCAGCGCTGCCCCAGCGCGGCACAGCCCGCTCGGAAGCGAGCGCTGTCTCTTTAACGCCAGGGCAGGTCACCTGACTGCGCACGTCGCGCGGTGCCCCAAGCCAACATGGCTGCGCCCAGGGCAGGGTGGGCTGCGCCGAGCTGGGCTCTGGTGCTGGGCTTGGCGCTGTGCTCGGGGCCCGGGGCGGCGGCGAGCTCCTCCTCTTCCAGCGCGGCGGCGGCCTCCAAGGGGACGTGCGGCTGTAGCGCGGGCCGGGGGAGCGGCGGGGAGGCGGCCGCGGCGGCGGCGGCCTGGAGGTATTCCCCGGAGGCCAATGCCCCGAGTCCGGCCGTGGGGCCGGGCACCCACAAGGGGCCCGCTGCACACAGTCAGGTGGGCGAGGCCTACAGCTGCCCGTGGCGGGGGGCCTGGGCTCCCAGGATTGTGGTTTGGGATGGCAGGTGCCTTGTAAATGGGCTGGATGCTCAAAGCAATTTCCGTTATTAATTTATTTGACTTCTCGAGAACAGCAGTTTTTAGATGTGAGCGCTCCTTCAGCATGTAAAATATATGGCCCAGTAGACCAAAATACATGATAGGCTGTCCAAACCTTACAGCCTAGACTAGAATATGGGCCATCAATAACGCTGGGGAATGGGTAACCAGACTTGCATAATGACAGGTTTCAGAGTAAGCAGCCATGTTAGTCTATATCCGTAAAAAGAACAGGAGGACTTGTGGCACCTTAGAGACTAACACATTTATTAGAGCATAAGCTTTTGTGAGTTACAGCTCACTTCATCGGATGCATACAGTGGAAAATATAGTGGGAAGATTTTATATGCATAGAAAGTTCTTCTGCAGTTTGTAAACGATGTCACCATCACCAACACCAGAGCCATGTAGCACATTATGTTCTTCACTTGATTGATATCAAGTGGCATGATGACAAGAGCTTATGTATGGGTTGAGGCAGTATTGATTTTGACTTAGAAGGGAAGTTTAGTGTAAACAGTCTGGGTAATGTGACTAGCTTAATGGAAATGTATATCGGGGAGTAGCAGCAGTCTAGAAAGCATTTAGATTAGAGTGTTGTTCTGTGCTGAGATCTTAGAAAAGAGAACAGAAAAGTTAATGGCAGTATGTATACTACGTGCTTTTGACTCAGCTGTAGTTGCTTTGTTCTAAATGCTACCTAGTTGTTCCAGAAAAAATGCAATGAAAGCTGACTAGTATTGGAGGCTAGCAATGTAAGAAGGAAGTTATTAAACAAATAATTTAGTCTGGAGAGAAGCAATACATTCTAAAAATATGAAAGAGAACTCCTTTGTAGGTTATAATCAAGTTGCGGAACTTCCTGTTAGGAATAATCTTGAGGTAGCTTTGCAGAATTTGGAAATATACTGTGTTCATATGAACACTTAGAGCCAGATCCTCAGTTGCTGGAAACTAGCATAACTCTATTGATTTTAGAAGTACTATGCTGATTTATGCTAGCTGAGGATCTGATCATTAACATTTATGTTAGCTAGGTCAAAAAGGTCAAGTATCTGTCATAAGAATGGCCACACTGGGTCAGACCAATGGCCTATCTAGCCAAGTATCCTGTCTTCTGACAGTGGCCAGTGCCAGATGCTTGAATGGGAATGATCAGAATAAGGCCGTTATTCGAGTGATCCATCCCCTGTCGTCCAGTCCCGGTTTCTGGCAGTCAGACGTTTAGGGATACCTAAAGCATGGGGTTGTGTTCCTGTCCATCTTGGTTAATAGCCTATCCTCCGTTAACTTACCTTTTTTGAACCGAGGTATATTTTTGGCCTTCACAACATTCTCTGGCAATGAGTTCCACAGTTGACTGTGTTGTGTGGAAAAAGTATTTCCTTATGTTTGTGTTAAACCTGCTGCGTATTAATTTAATTGCGTGACACCTGGTTCTCGTGTTATGCGAGGGGATAAATAACACTTCCTTATTCACTTTCCCCACCCCATTCATGATTTTGTAGACCTTTCCCTTAGTCGTCTGTCTTCTAAGCTAAACAGTCCCAGTTTTTTAATCTCTCCTCCTATGAAAGTTGTTCCCTATCCCTAATTATTTTTGATGCCCTTCTCTGTACCTTTTCCAATATCTTTTCTGAGATGGGGTGACCAGAACTGTAAGTAATACTGAAGGTCAGGCCTACTATGGATTTATATAGTGGCATTATGATATTTTCTGTCGTCTTATCCTTTCTTAGTGGTTCTTAACATTCTGTTCGCTTTTCTGACCTGCTGCTGCACATTGAGCAGATGTTTTCAGAGAACTATTCACAATGACTCCAAGATCTCTTTCTTGAGTGGTAATGGCTAATTTAGACTCCCATCATTTTGTATCTATATTTGGGATTGTTTTCCAATGTACATTACTTTGCATTTATCAACACTGAATTTCATCTGCCATTTTCTTGCCCTGTCACCCAGTTTTGTAAGATCTCTTTGTAACTCTTCACAGTCAGCTTTGGACTTAACTATCTTGAGTAGTTTTGTATCATCTGCAGACTTTTTTTGCCACCTCACTGTTTATCCCCTTTTCCAAGTCACTTATGAAAATGTTGAACAGGACTGGCCCCAGTACAGATTCTTGGGGGTCCCTGCTTTTTCTCTCTTTGCAGTGTGAAAATTGACCATATATTCCTACCCTTTGTGTCCTATCTTTTAACTGATCCAGTTACTGATCCATGAGAGGACCTTCCCTCTTATCCTATGACTGCTTTCTTTGCTGAAGAGCCTTTGGTGTGGGACCTTGTGAAAGGCTTTCTGGAAGTCGACTGGATCACCCTTGTCCACATGTTTGTTAATGCCCCCACTGCTGCTCAAGAATTCTAATAGATTGGTGAAGCATGATTTCCCTTTACAAAAGCCATGTTCCTTTCAACAAATCGTGTTCATCTGTGTGTGTGATCATTTCTACTACAGTTTAAACCAATTTACCTGACACTGAAATTAGGCTTACTGGCCTGTAATTGCCAGGATCCCCTCTGGAGCCTCTTTTAAAAATCTGTTACATTAGCTGTCCTCCAGTCATCTGTTACAGAGGCTGATTTAAGCGAAAGGTTACATGCTACAGTTAATTGTGCAATTTCATATTTGAGTTTCTTCAGAACTCTTGGGTGAATATTATCTGGTGACTTAGTACTGTTTAATTTATCAATTTGTTCCCAAACCTCCTCTGTTGACATCTTAGTCTGGGACAGATTTGTCCCCTAAAAAGAATGGCTCAGATGTGGAAATCTCCTTCACATCCTTTGCAGTGAAGACTGATGCAAAGAATTCATTTAGTTTCTCTGCAACAACCTTGTCTTCCTGGAGTGCTCTTTAAGCACCTTAACCTTCTGTGTCTACGCTGATTGTTTTGCAGGCTTCCTGAGTGTGATATACTTAAAAATGATTTTTTTGCAGTTTAGTTTTTGTGGGTTTTTTTGGTAGTTGCTCTTATATTTTTACACTTGACTTGCCAGAGTTTGTGCCTTTCTATTTTCCTTAGCAGGATTTAACTTCCAATTTTTAAAGGCTGACTTTTTGCCTCTAACCACCTGCTTTATGTTCTTGTTTAGCCATGGTGGCGCTTTTTTTTTTTTTTGGTTCTCATGTTTTTGTGTGTGTGTGTGAATACGTTCAGTTTGAGCCTCTATTACAGTCTTTTTAAAAAGCTTCCATGCAGGTTGAAGGCATTTCATTCTTGTGACTGTTCCTTTTAATATCTGTTTAACTAGCTTCCTAATTTTTGTTCCCCCATTTGAAGTTAAATGCTACTACAGTGAGGTTCTTCAGTTGCTATTACTGAGAGGTTCACCTGTATTCACCTCTTGGATCAGATCGTGTGCTTCACTTAGGACTGAACCAAGAATTGCGTCTCCTCTTGTGGGTTCCAGGACTAGCTGCTCCAAAAAACGTTCATGGTGTCTCGAAATTTTATCTCTGCATCCTGTTCTGAGGTTATATCTACCAAGCCGATATGGGGATAGTTGAAAATTCCCATTATAATTGCCTTTTTTTTCTGTTTTTGTAGCCTTTCTCACCTCCCTGAGCATTTTGCAATCACAGTCACTATCCTGGTCAGGGTGGTCGGTAGTATATTCCTACAGCTATACTCGTACTAGTCAAGTATGGAATTTCTATCTATGGAGATTGTATGGTATAGTGTGATTCATTTAGATTTTTATTATCTTTATATTTCTTTCAATGTAGTGCCACTCCCACATCAGCACGATCTACTCTGTCATTCTTATATGTTGTGTGTCCTGGTATTACCGTGTCCCATTGATTATTATCGTTCCACCAAGTTTCTGTTATACCTATTATATCAATAATCTCGTTTAACACCCAGCACTCAGGGTCACCATCTTAGTTTTTTAGACTTAGGTATATGTAACCTCATACACCAGGTTATAAACTGATCAGCAGGGGTTGATCAGTCCCTCCCTCCCTGGCAGTTGCATAGCAGTACTGCACAACTGACCAAGTGCCTAACAGCAGTGTTTCAGAGTCTCTGAAGCCTGATACATGGGCTGCAATAATGGACACACATGCACTCATCTTGCAACTGCATTTGTGCCTGATGGGGGTCCTAGCGAAGCCAACAGAGCTCTAAGCAGAGTGAGAGGTCACCCCATGAGACATAGTTGAAGAATCAGCACCTAGATCAACTAACAGCTTTGAGGAAGAACTGGGACAGGATTAGCAGTAGTGATTGGAGAGTTCTGTCTTGCGGACTTACTTTCTTCAACAAAACTGAAGAAAAAAATCCATTTAGAAACTTTAATTGTGAGATGGCTTTTGTATTTCTTGAACTTCATTACTGAGAACATTTAGGCCTGGTCTACACTATGAGTTTGTCGAATTTAGCAGCATTAAATCGAATTAACCTTGCACCTGTCCACACAATGAAGCCATTTTTGTCGACATAAAGGGCTCTTAAAACCGATTTCTGTATTCCTCCCCAACGAGGGGATTAGCGCTGAAATAGACATTGCCGTTTCGAATTAGAGTTAGTGTGGATGCAATTCGATGGTATTGGCCTCCGGGAGCTATCCCACAGTGCATCATTGTGACTGCTCTGGACAGCATTCTGAACTTGGATGCACTGGCCAGGTGTAAAGGAAAAGCCCCAGGAACTTTTGAATCTCATTTCCTGTTTGGCCAGGCGAGCTCATCAGCACAGGTAACCATGCAGTCCCAGAATTGAAAAAGAGCTCCAGCATGGACCGGATCGCTGTATGGGGAGATGAATCCGTGCTATCAGAACTACGTTCCAAAAGACGAAATGCCAAAACATTTCAAAAAATCTCCGAGGCCATGAGGGACAGAGGCTACAGCAGGGACGCAACACAATGCCATGTGAAACTTAAGGAGCTCAGACAAGTGTACCAGAAAACCAAAGAATCAAAGGGACACTCTGGGACAGACATGCCGCTTCTATGCTGAGCTGCATGCAATTCTAGGGGGGGCTGCCACCACTACCCCACTCCTGTCCGTGGACTCCGATGATGGGGTACTCTCCGCCATGCCTGAAGATTTTGCGGATGGGGAAGATGAGGAGGAGGACGGGCTTGAGGACAGCACACTGTTCTCCCTGACAGCTAGGATCTTTTTCTCACCCTGACTGAAATACTCTCCCAACCCAACGAAGCTGGAGAAGGGACCTCTGGTGAGTGTACCTTTTAAAATAGAATACATGTTTTAAAAGCAAGCTTTTTTAATTGTTAATTTGCCCTGAGGACTTGGGATGCATTCGTGGCCAGTACAGCTACTGGAAAAGTCTGTTAACGTGTCTGGGGATGGAGCAGAAATCCTCCAGGGACATCTCCATGAAGCTGTCCTGGAGGTACTCTAAAAGCCTTTGCAGAAGGTTTCTGGGGAGAGCACCCTTATTCCGTCTCCATGGTAGGACACTTTGCCATGCCATGCTAGTAGCAAGTAATCTGATATCACTGCATGACAAAGCCTGGCAGCGTATGGTCCCGGTGTTTGCTGGCATTCAAGCAACATCCATTCTTTATCTCTCTGTATTATCCTCAGGAGAGTGATATTGTTCATGGTAACCTGATTGAAGTAGGGGAATTTAATTAAGGGGACATTCAGAGGTGGCCATTCCTACTGAGCTGTTTGCTTGGGGCTGAAAAGAAATCCTCCCCGCACTTAGCCAAGCGATGTGGTGGGGCGGGGGGCATTGGCGCTGAGCTCTTCGTGTTTGGCTAGCAGAGATCTTCCCTGATACCAGCCACGCGGTGGGGTGAGGGGTAAAGTGATCATCCCAGAGAATTGGATGGGGGGGTGTTAGTTTGGTTTATGCTGCTGCACGTTAACACTAAAACGCAGCGACTAAATGGCCAACTCAACGGGCTTAGCTTGGTATGGGAAAGGAGGGCACTGCTATTATGAAGGTTGCAGAAGCCGAAAGACTATGGCTTACCACGGCCTCCTGCAAGCCGAATTCTGTTGCCCGGCCCTGTGTGTGTGATCTCTCACACCAAAGCCGCAGGCACTCAATATAAGATGCAAAATGCGATCTTGTACCAAAATCACATGTGCTATGTAATGTGAATAGTGTTGTTCACTGTGAAAGTGTATAGCCATTGTTCTGTAAAATGTTTCTTTTTAAATATTTCATTCCCTTTTTTTCCTCCAGTAGCTGCAAATGTTTCAAGTCTCCCTTCTCTGTCCCAAAGGCTATCTCAGATAAGGTGGCAAAAAAAAACGCACGCACGATGAAATGTTCTCTGAGCTTATGCAGTTGTCCGGCACTGACAGAGCTCAGCAGAATGTGTGGAGGGACACAGTACAGGAAAGCGGCCAATGAAGGTGAAGACAGGAGGGACGATCGAGATGAGAGGTGGCGGCAGGAAGATCAGAGGAGGCAGGATGCAATGCTGGGGCTACTGTGGGGTCAAATGGACATGCTCCAGCATCTGGTGGAGGTTCAGGAATGGCAGCAGGATCACAGACTGCCATTGCAACCCCTGTTTAACCGCCCTCCCTCCTCCCCACGTTCCATCGCCTCCTCACCCAGATGCCCAAGGATGCGGAGGGGGAGGCTCCGGGCACCCAACCACTCCACCCCAGTGGACAGCCCAAGCAACAGAAGGCTGTCATTCAAAAAGTTTTGAAGTGGCCTTTTCTTTCCCTCCTGTCCTCCTCCCACACCCCACCCGGGCTACCTTGTGAGTTATCTCCCTATTTTTATAATCAATTAATAAAGAATACATGTTTTTTAAACGATAGTGACTTTATTTCCTTTGCAAGCAATCTGTGATCGAAGGGAGGAGGGCTGGTGGCTAACAGGGAATTAGAGTCAACCAGGGGGGCGGGTTTTCATCAAGGAGAAACAAACAGAAGTGTCACACGGTACCCTGGCCAGTCATGAAACTGGTTTTCAAAGCTTCTCTGATGCGCAGCGCTTCCTGCTGTGCTCTTCTAATCACCCTGGTGTCTGGCTGTGCGTATCCAGCGGCCAGGCAATTTGCCTCCACCTCCCATCCCACCATAAACACCTCCTCCTTACTCTCACAGAGATTGTGGAGCACACAGCAAGCAGCAATAACAATGGGAATATTGGTTTCGCTGAGGTCTGAGTGAGTCAGTAAATTGCACCAGTGACCCTTTAAATGTCCAAATGCACATTCTACCACCATTCTGCACTTGCTCAGCCTATAGTTGAACAGCTCCTGACTACTGTCCAGGGTGCCTGTGTACAGCTTCATGAGCCAGGGCATTAAGGGGTAGGCTGGGTCCCCAAGGATAACTATAGGCATTTCAACATCCCCAAGAGTTATTTTCTGGTCTGGGAAGTAAATCCCTTCCTGCAGCTGTTTAAACAGACCTGAGTTCCTGAAGACGCGAGCGTCATGAACCTTTCCCGGCCATCCCACGTTGATGTTCGTGAAATGGCCCTTGTGATCCACCAGTGCTTGCAGCACCATTGGAAAGTACCCCTTGCGGTTTATGTGCTGGCTGCCCTGGTGGTCCGGTCCCAAGATAGGGATATGCGTTCCGTCTATAGCCCCACCACAGATAGGGAATCCCATTGCAGCAAAGCCATCCACTATGACCTGCACATTTCCCAGAGTCACTAGCTTTTGATAGCATCAGCTCAATGATTGCGTTGGCTACTTGCATCACAGCAACCCCCACAGTAGATTTGCCCACTCCAAATTGATTCCCGACTGACCAGTAGCTGTCTTGCATTGCAAGCTTCCACAGGGCTAGTGTCACTCGCTTGTGAACGGTGAGGGCTGCTCTCATTTCGGTATTCTTGCTCTTCAGAGCAGGGGAAAGCAAGTCACAAAGTTCCTTGAAAGTGCCGTTATGTATGCGAAAGTTTCGGAGCCATCTAAACCTGCAACACTATGCAGTCCCACCAGTTTGTGCTTGTTTCGCAGGCCCAGAATCGGCGTTCCATGGCATGACCCTGCCCCATTAACACCATGATCTCCAAATTGCCAGGGACCAAGTTTTTGAGAAATCTCTGTCCATGTCACCGCGTTGCCGTTGCCTCCTCGCCTAGTTTTTCAGGTTCTGGTTCTGCATGATAATGCACGAGGTGTTTACAATGGTCATAACTGCTGCGGTGAGCTGAATGGGCTCCATGCTACCCGTGCTATGGCATCTGCTCAGGCAATCCAGAAAAAATGGCGCAAAATGATTGTCTCCCATTGTTTTCATGGAGGGAGGGTTGACTGACATTTACCCATAAGCACCCTTGACAAATTTTTGGCCCCATCAGGCACTGGGAGCTTAGCCCAGAATTCCAATGGGCAGCGGGAACTGTGGGCTAGCTACCCACAGTGCACCGCTCAGAATGTCTACGCTTGCCATGGTACTGTGGACGCACACCACCGAATTAATGTGCTTAGTGTGGACGCATGCACTTGACTTCACAATCTGTTCCCAAAAATTGACTTCTGTAAAATTGGAGTAATTTCGTAGTGTAGACAAGGCCTTACTTGAAAATATGAACTTTAATTAGTCTTTTTCAGTTGTCAAATGTGCAATGAACTAGGATCTTTAGTTTGTGACTATATACGAATGGTTAAGTCACACATTCAGGTGAGGAATAAATAGCCGGAGAAGAGGACCGCTGGAGCAATCCCAGTCCTTTTGAAAATGAAAAACTTCAGGATGAGTGACATCTTTCAGAGATTCCCACTTGGATTCACTAGACTGAAGATGCACGTTCTCAACAAAGTGCTACATTTTATATAATTGTGTGTTCTGCTCTGCTGCTCAGACATGCACCTGTTCTGGCAAGACCTTCCTATGGAACACTGGGATGTGCCAACTGATATGTAATGCTTTGTCTTTGGCAGGCACATTCCCATGCCTTCCCTTGAATGGGATTGGGAATGTGCTTGCCAGTGACTTATGTGGAATGGAATTGGATCAGTTTGCGTAAATACCAGTAGGTTGGTTTCTGCTATTGAAGTTGATGATTCCCTAGTGTAAGGCTGTAGTTATGCTTCTGAAGGATTATCATGTTCTCAGTACGAGTGTAGCCCTGCTTCTACGCTCTGGCATGGATCAGGGATAATAACGTAACATCAGTGGAGTTACGTCACTGTGTAACTGGTGTAATGGAGCTGAGAACTAGGCCCTGTTTGTATGTACGCGATCCCTTCAGTCTCATCATGCCGCTAAACTTTTAATTTTGTTCCCAAGTCCTTTCTATTTTGTTATATTCTTATTGAGAGATGGGGCGTAGAACTGAACACATTATTCCCCGTGAGGGGACACAGTACTATTTGTTATCTGACTCTTTTTATTTACTCTTTTCAGTTATAATTTCACTGATTAGTTATCCATAATAAAGGCTAAGTAAAACAGGAAACGGTAATGCCAAAAGAATAATCATTTGCCAGGTAGAGGTTCTCAAATCCTGTTGGGAAAACATGATTTTCTATATTAGAAAAAAAGACGGCTACCTGATATTCCTACAACTGTTGGAAAGCCTGTTACAGTAAAGGGAGACTAAAAGATGCCGTTGTATTAACATACAGTGGTTTTAATGAATTTGGAAAGGACTCTCTACCTTAAGACTTATCCATTTTAGTCTTGCATTACTCTGCCCTTCATCATTATTCATTGCAATTTAAAAGCTTTAGCTTCATCAAAATAAACTGCTAGCTTCTTCTTATCTGCTGTCATTCTAAGCTTTGTTAGAAAGAACTGCGGCAGTTATGCCTAAACTTGAGGTTTTTAATCAATTGGTATCTACTTCTTTCTGCTCATCTCGATAGCTCTTGCTATGGAACAAAAAATGTAAATTTAAATGACATTCCCTTTATTTCCACATACTTTAGGATCTTATCTATGTCAGTTAATGACCTCAAAGTAACTAATGTTTGGGACAAAAACGCAGAAGCCAGCAGACACCATGTAAATGGAGTACAAAATGCTTTAACGATCTTCAAAGATGGCTCAGATTTCATCCCAAAATTGTTTCAAACAATAAAAGGAAGTTTATGACTGAGATCTGGGTCATCAAAATGGTCAAAAAGACTCAATACCTAAACGTTGCATGAGTTGATATTATCTTCAGTAACCTGAAGTCTTCTGTGAGAATTGCATTATCCTTAATCAAAACACCTACAATGGTCTTAATGCTGTAGTTCCCTTAGTTTGTAGTTCATTTATTTTGTTTTCCCATGTGTTTAATGTTCTTTTCTGACAAGGTAGCTTTATAAACCGCTGATATTAACCTAGTTGACTTGATGGAAATGTGATGGCAACACTTGAGCAAGACAAAACTGTATTGAGTTATAGATCAGGAGATGAGGGGGAAAAGCAAAACTTATTGTCAGCATGGACAGCGTCTAAATCAATGTCTAAGTCTAATATGCAGCTGATGATAAAGGGTTCGCTTCTCCATCATTTCTACTTACTGTAAAATCAGACTACAAATTTTCCTGTGGGTGAACCTTTTCTTGGATGTTCCTCGGAAGCATTGAGCTAAAAACTAAAGAGAAGGGTGTGGGGTTGGAAATAGGATGTTCTCTTGCACAGCACAAGAAACAATCTAGGAATACTTAAATACACAGAATAAAATGTCCAAAGTGGATTGTCACCACTTAAATAATTCACAGGATAGTTAAAGAATAAAGCCCAAAGCCCCGTTATAAGGCTCATAAAAACTCAGTTAGGAGCTCTTATCAAAATGTAAGAAATTTAAAAGTGGGATCCCAAAGAGCAGGGGGAGGGATTATGACTCTTTGACGTTGGTATCTGAGGTGGGGCAGTCGGCAGCCCTAGCAGGCAGCTGCAGATGTTTCCAAAGATCAGATCTCTTATTCACAGACAAACTATGGTGCGCTTTGAAACTCAGTATTTTTCCGGAGGGGGATGTTCTTGATGCCTGAGGAATAGTTGGCCTTCTCCATCTCTGTCAGCAGGTGGTACTTTCTAAGGGGGTTTGTCCCTCTGTTCCATTTTAGCCGCATGTGTGATGGGAAGGGATCATCTGCATTGTAAGATTGGGGCAGCTAGTTTGGAGGTGGGCCTGGTGTCTGACAGATATTCTCATATATCCTCCCTATAAATATAACTACAAAAAAGACATCACTTCAGCAGATTTGGTCTCAAGATGCTCTGATTGGTTCTTGAGGACAACAAGCTGTGTGTACCATTTATGTGCATACGTCACTTGGCCAGAAGACAAGTATTGGTACATGCTGTACTCAGTGCAGTCAACTAGACACTCCTCACCCTGATTGATCTGCTGCTGGACTTCTGCCTCCGTAGTTAAACTTGGGCGTTTCCTCACCTTGGTGAAACTAAGTTCAATCTTCATTTTTAAGTTAGAAGCTAAGATTTTCATTTGTTGTTAGATGAACAGCGTTCTTGAATCCATTAACTAATTTTAGGAACTTGTTTCCCTTCAGTGCTGAACACCTCCACACTCACTGTCAGTCAGTGCTTCTTGGTTCAAATGGGTGCAAAGAGGCCATTTGTCACTTTGACACTATCACCTGCAATCAAAAGATGATTGTATTCCAAAACAGCAGCTTGCTTGAGCCATAAAATGGGTGGTGGTGTCGTAATTAGAATGTATACTCCAAAAGTCCTATGTTGGGCCTTAGACTTGGATGTCATGGTAGAAGCCTGTGGTGCATAGATGGGTGAGTGCCTGCATGATATGCGAATGTTGGGTTCAAAAGGAAGGCTTTTGAAGGCCACATTGATAACAGGGCATCTATCAGAATTCTTTAGATTGTGGGATGACGTGATCATTGAGCTGGAAAATTTTTTGTGTACTGATAACTGACTAGCAAGCTCAAAAATCTGTGACTCCCAAGCCTTCTCAGAGCACTTATTTTAGCTTCAGTGAGTCAGCAAGAGATTAGAAGGTAGGCAGTTATATAGCTCTGATCGTGTCTCATTGATGCATTCTTTAAAAGTCCCCAGGAAACTTAGGAGTAACTTCTTATCAGGAAACCCACTTGCAGTGAGACAAGTGTAAAAACCCAGACTGCTGTTGAGTTGAAGATGATTCATAGGCGTTTAGACTCCTTTCTGTAAGATCAACTTCAAATTTAGTCAGTTTAAAAAAAATAACAGCCAGCTGAAAAGTAATTTCAGGTGCTCTGTCGGCCTTGAGTTCCCTTTGCCTATTGTGTGGTTTCACAGCCACTTCTGGCTGTCTTGTAAAAGATGGTAAATGTTGCTGTGAGGGAACCCAAACAAAAGTGGAAATCTTACTGTAGAGAAGGGAAACAGTGAAGCTGGCTGGACACAGTGCTGTTAAATGAACAATGTAAACCTAAAAAAAAAAAAAAAAAAAAAATCGAGAAATAGGAATTGGACAAGGAACATAAACTCCTCCATTGCCCACTTAATGTGTCCAAATGGTTATACCTGGTAGCATCATTGTGAGATAACAGTACAAGACTACCGATTCTCAACGTTCTCAGCTTCATGGTGCATCAACATGGAAGTCCAGGTAAGCTTCTGTCTGAGAAGGGTATCCATGGACATTACAGGTGAAAGCCAACTTGATGGCTTCCTTTATGTGTTTGTTTTACAGTAACAATTGCCCTTGTAATATAGGTCATGCTGCAGGATGGATATCCTAACAAAGGCCACCGCTGCTGTTGGGTATTTATTCTGCAGTGAAGTGTCAGTGGAGCGAAGCGATGACTCACCGGTGCACAGCCTGCTGCTGGTCGTCTTGGGAATTAGCTCTTTCCAGCCCAGAGCACCCTCTGCAGGCCAGTGTCTCGCCTGCTGCTGGCCCCCATGTCCCTTCTGGACCCCAGTGCCCCTTTACCTTGGGGTTCTGCCCCCTGACAGTGCCCCCACACTCTGGGTCTCCCCTCCCAGGGGAACCCCCAACTCTCTATCCCCACCTTGCCTCAGTGGCTACTGCCAGTTATCCTCTAGGCCCCACTCACTGGGGCAGACTGCAGTCTGTCATGGCCACTCATCATTGGTGAGGGGGGTTTGGACCTGCTGCCTTTGCCTAACCCCGGGCTGCCCCTTTGCAACCCCAGTACCTGTTTTGGCCTTTGACGAGGCCCGCAACCTGGGGATTTGCCAGGTTGGAGCTCCCCAGCTCCTCCTCCCTTTCCCCAGCACTGCTCTGTCCCAAGTACCCTTCTCCCAGGCAGCCAGGTCCTTCTCTCTCAAGAGCTAGAGAGAGACTGCCTGAGCTCCTGGCTCACAGCCCTTTTATAGGGCCATCTGTGGCCTGGTTGGGGCATGGCCCCAGCTGTGGCTGCTTCCCCAGTCAGCCTAGCCTTTTCTCTCAGCTCCAACCCTCTCCAAGGGCTGGCTTTTAACCACTTCTGAGCTGGAGCGGGGTGGTGGCCCCACTACAGTCAGTCTCTTCATTTTCATAAATAATAATAACAGTTTAAAATGAGAAACAGAAAGTTAAGTACTTCAAGTCCATATTGGGCCGAATTTATATTGATGGGTACTGTGGAGAAAGGTTCTTTGTATCTTAACTGTATAACTCCCCATATTTAAAATCCAATGGACTTTTCTCCATTTTACTGTAGTTCTAACTCATCTACTCAAGAAGTGTGGCTTATGTATACAGATCTCAGGAACTATCTCTGAGAAAGGGCATCTATATCCCTTGTCCTCTTAGACTTCAAAGAGTTATCAATCATGAGGGAATCAAAACTGCTGTCTGCTTGTTTCAAGAAGATACATCCCCTGCTAGATTCTGTCGTGTTGGCTCTGCTAGTTTAGGTTTTTTGGGTCCGGTTCTGCAGTTGCTTTTGCCATTGAACTCCTGTTAAGTCGAATGTGAGTTCCGCAGGAGTGGTCACAGGATGGGGCCCAAGTCTTTCTTGATCACTTTCAGATGTAATGAAAACAAGGCTTGTAGTTCGGACTGAGTGGGAGGGTGAGTATTGTGCAAGTCAGCCCTCAGCAAATCCACTCATCTACTTGTGTCATGGGAGTTAATTGTGGAGGGGAATGGTGCTTAGAAGCAGTGAGGGAGTGAAGGGAGCCTCTCTTGATGTGCTTAGGAACATCACTGAGGGAGGAAGGAGGCAATCTTCTTCCCCCAGACCCTGCATACAGGCTGACAAGTAAGGTAACTCCTTTGTTTAGTGACCTGTTATCAATGGCTGATGCCAACTGTCCTAGTTAGTTTTGCCATTCGGTTATAAATCTGAGCTGCAACTCCCTATTCCAGCCCAGATTTCTTACTGAGGCATCACCACCACTGTTGTGTATTGAAAAACATCCAATGGCACCTTCAGATTTAAACCTACCTCTCGAGATCTAACTGGCTACTGCATGAATCCACTCCTTCTCCAACAGGGTGGATCAAAATTGAGTTAAAAAAACAAACAAACCAACCTTAAAGAGGACTTCTTAAATTTAAATTAAATACATTTTTCTTTTTAAAAATAAGCTGTTTAAATGTGACATTATGATAAGATGTGTTACTGTAATCTATTAATCATTAAAATAAAGAAAGCTGCTAAAATTTTAATGAGTTAAAGGATGCTTTTTAATGTACACACAGGATTTTGGAAAAACATCTTTAACTCTTGAGGCAATTTAGGTTTTATAAATATGTCACAATTCCTGTACTGCACTGAGTATCTGCAATAAGAATCCCCATCACTGGAGATTTGAGGAACAGGTTGGACCAATATCAGTCAGGGATGGTCTAGGTTTTCTTGGTCCTGCGTCAGTGCAGGGGGCTGAATTTCACCTCGAGCCAGCCCTACATTTCTATGATTATTTCCCGTGAATGCTGGTATTTACATTATTCCAAATATCAGTACTTTCAGTTTCTGTTATGCAGAAAACTTTTACTGTTTCAGTTTAACCTAGCAGGTGCAGAGAGAATATTTTCTTCATGTGGACTAGTTGACAGGCGAACCTTGAAAAAGCAGGAAAGCTTGTTTTCCTTGTCCAGTCTGTGAATATAAACCAAGGGGAGAAGATGGGATCTACCAATGCTAAAAACTTGAACATGGGGCCAGATTTTGAAAGGTGAATGGGAGTTGACATCAGTGGGAGTTAGGCACCTAACTGACCTACACACTCTTGAAAATTCCACTGAGTACCTGTCTGCATCTTTTAGGTGTCTAAATATCTTGGACAGCCTGGTCCATGGTGACCAGAAACAATCCATCAATACACTAATGACCATTAATACTGTCTTTGGTTATAATACATGAGTTTTAAATCAAAATATGTTTTGATAATTTCCCCCCTCTATATCCAGCATATTTAAGTTTTTTTATTGAATTAATAAAAAAACTAATTAAAATTGCTGGTTTTGTGCATTTGTAATATAATTTCAGTTTCTATCCAAATGCAGCTTGACACAAATCATGAGTAAAAATGGTCGCCTAGCACACTAAAAAAATGCACCATTCACCATTTTCTAATGCAATAAAGTAAAAAATTAAGAATCTGAATAAACGTATGTTGAGCTACATAACTGCATCTATAAATGTGTATAGATAAGTTTATTCTGCTGGTTAGCAAAAAGTACATTTAGTGTAAAGGTCATATTTAGTTATTATAGTCACTAAGAAAATCTTTCTTTACAAAAATAACTTCAAAAGTACAAATACAAAATAAGATTCAAATCTGATTTTAAATCAAGGTTCCTTTGTGTTGATTGAAATCATGATTACAGTCAGTGATTTAAATCAATTCACCATGTTCTCCAGTCCCATCACTTAACCATGTCTTGGATGCAACTAGGGTTTGTATGATGAGGTGCATGGATCCCACACTAGAGCAAATCAGGGGGTTACCTCACTTCAGGGAGTCTTACCACCCTGGCAACCCATGTCGCTGGCCAGCTGGAGCAAAAGAGCCCCTGCCCTGAACTCAACAAGGTGCAGGTATTTAAACAGGAAAAGGAAGGGTTTGGTGGCTTTTAGAGTCCTTTTT
The DNA here is from genome assembly GCF_965152275.1 of Natator depressus. Classification (NCBI taxonomy): domain Eukaryota; kingdom Metazoa; phylum Chordata; order Testudines; family Cheloniidae; genus Natator; species Natator depressus. The sequence goes on along the minus strand of NC_134240.1, from coordinate 15,157,032 downwards.
CCTTCCCTCTTTCTTGTTTCATCCCCATGGGGAACGGAGCCAAGAGCCTGCCAGAGTCAGGTGGCGGGGTGCTGGTGGAAGAACTGTGGGAGCAGCCTGCTTTTCATTTGCTGAGGACTGCATGCTGCTTGAAGGGTCTCTTGGGTGAGACTATCTGATCTCTTGTCATTTTGTTGGTAGGGACTGACTGAAGCCTGCTGGGGGTTTAGCAGTGGACTCTTTGCAGTGACACACATCTGGGGGAAGCCTGGGTGTGTCTTCCCTAAAAGCAGGCTGAGGCCATAAAGAGACATTATAACTTGAGATAGAGTTCTGGCATTCCTTCATGGCATTGTGTCTATTTACTTCCTGAGCCTGATGCTACAGCTCCAGACCAGCCTTGCACAGTGTGGAATATTAATTCATTGTAAGTTTACCGTATACCTTTTGATGCAATGTTGAGATGCAGGTGCTGTCTCTACCTTAGGCAGTGATGGAATGCTGTACTTATCAGTTCATAAATAAAATCCCATATACACTTAGTATGCGAACAGGTAGGCTGTGCTTTGTCCTCAAAAGAACACTTTGCAGCTTCATAATCTCCATGCTGTCCATCTACATGTCAAGTTTTCTCTCTGCACCAGATTGAAAAATCAGGATTCTTCCTTTTGCAGTGAGCAAGATGCAATTTTCACTGATTGCTTTTTAATACTTCACATGCAAAAAGGAGGCACAGTGACAGTGGCATCCTTCTCTCCCATCTGGAGATAGGTCTGGATCTAAGCAGTGGTCTGAAATCCCTGGGAGCTCTGTGGGAGTGGGGTAGATTGAGAACTGTGCTTTTCATCTTGGAGACCATCTCAACTTACTTTACTTTTAAACCTTGAACCTTCCAGATATTATAATTGTTAATTACTGAACTATATTCTAGTCATGAAGAAAGTGTTGTTCAAGGCAGTGTTGACCCTCATTTCCCAGACTATGATGGAAAAACAATGGCAAACTGTTTAACTTAAAAATGACTGCAGTTATTTTCAGTCCTATCTGTTTCCATTGCAGATGGCCCTTATTCCAACAGGAATGTTCACAATGGGTACTGATGAACCTGAAATACAGCAAGATGGGGAATGGCCTGCTAGAAGAGTCCATGTTAGCCAGTTCTATATGGATCGGTATGAGGTCAGCAATGCAGAGTTTGAGAAATTTGTGAATGCCACTGGCTATGTTACAGAGGTAAGAGAAAGCTACTGTAGGATTAGCTGTCAGAGTACCCTTCTGGGAAATTCAGGCTCAACTCTTTTCCCAAAGGAGGCCACATTATACATTTTGCTTGTAGATTTACAGGCCCTAGAAACAAATATATTCTATCCAAATTGGTGGCAAGTTTAAACATTTTTTGCTTTTAACCTCTTCTAGATGGGAAGGGGTCCCACAAAAGGGGCTGTTGACCCCCTGCAAATGCCTCTTACACAGTATTTAGTTGGTTTAACTGAGAAAATAATCTTAAACTGAATGGACCACAGACAGCACATGCTGAAGACCTTGGCCCAAACTCGTGCCTGATGTGCTTTCAGTAGCATTAAACCAATTATGAATATGGTGTGTTGTATTTCCGGCAGGGCTCTAGGTATTAGAATTCAGGCAGGCTTTCTTTAGGCAAAGCAGTGTAGACTGAGTGTGGGTGATAGACACCTGGTTATAATGATGTGTCTTGGTGTAGTTAGGCTGATGTAGCAAGGCAACCCCCCAATGTATATGTTCTGTGCTGGTGTGGGTTACTCTAGCAAGGCATGCCACTACAAACCCTGCTTTTACTGGTGCTGCTCATCAGCACGGGTTAGGACCAGTGCAGCTATGCCAGTAGGTATCCTTGGTATAGACAGGCCCTGATTGAGATTGCTAAATGCATGCTTTTAACAAACCACCTTAATGTGTCTAGGGACGAGTTTAAGACACAGTACTCCAGACAGTGAGGCAGCTGGAGAAACTGCAGGCTGGCCAAACACGGCTGCTTTCTAGCAATCTGGGCAATACAAGGTATCCATTCCTCCTCCATCCAACAGTAACCCACTCTGGAGGCCCAGATCTTTTCTGTTAGTTTGGAAGCTGTGATGACATGCCTGATGTGCTTTCTGTAATACATGTAAGCCATCTAGCCAAAATCAAGTTATCAGTAACTATTCAGGCTTGAGAGGAGGCCCACCCTTGGAAGCAGAATCTTATTGATAAACTGGTTTGGATGATGAGAATCCTTCACCCTTCTTGCGTAAAGTTCAGGTAGAGGGCTGTTCTTGTATCAGTGGAACCAATTTGTACTCACTGAGCTGTTGGCTCAGTAATTGAGGTAAAGTCACTTAATCCACTTAAGTTTGAACACAGGCTCTTCATTGCAAACAGCTTCTGGAATGTGCCTTACACTCCAATGCCCATTGTATTATTATCTTGTGGGATGAAATCTATTTCTGGCTCTACTTGATGATTTCAAATGGAATGGTTAGATGTTCCACTCAACACCCTGGCACAAGGCCACTTTGTACATGGGATTTGGAAAAATATATTCAGAGCTAGAGTAAACAGCACTGAATCTACAGGCTCTTGAGAAGCAGCTGAGCTATTGTCTATAAAAACATTTGTCTGCATAACTGATTTATCTCAGGTAAACATAATACTAGCTTAATGAGTTTTTCTTCTCCAGCAAAAGGCTAACTTGGTCTCCAGTATAGCCAGTAGTGATTATTTTCTGTAGCTTTCTGTTTATGCACAGGTTGCAATCTTCAGATGCTCATAAATCCTGTTAAATCAAAACTAACTTTTTTTTCAACAAGCTAAGGAACTAGTCCTCAGTGAAGACCTCCGTCAAGATCAAACTTCAGGCACTCTAGTTTGAGCCCTGTCCCTGGAAAAAGCAGCTGGAAATTCTTCAGATGCGAAAGGGATGGAGGGAGGAAAAGAGATTTTTTTTCTTCCTTCCTTGTTGCTAAGTCAAATGGCTGAAGGGATTTTGTCCAAACTCTGCATGATCTGGATTTTGAGTGGTGAATGTACAGGAATCTTCAGTCCCAAAATTGACTCTTTCAGAAAGTTATTAGAATGTGGAAACAAGGTTACAATGGTTTGCAACCTTGACTACTGTGGTCATAGCTGTGTGGCCTGTTTTGATAAACTCAAGCAATGAAGTAGAAAGACAGTTGTTGGCTACCAATAACCTGTTTTGACTCTCCTCATAAACCAGCCCAGGTATTAAAATACTTTTTGCTGTGCTGGTGCACCTCATGTATCGTGAGTTAGCGAAATGGCTAATCACTGTTGTTTTTCCTTCTGAAAATGAGGTGGCTTTGTAGAATGTTAAGATAAATGGGTTAAATTTAATAGTGCTCTATGGGTTTTGTGCCAACACCTTAGTATGTGGAGCCAGTGAGCACTGAAAACGAGTAAACCATGCCACTTAATTATTTTCATATGACTTCAAAAGTAAAGGAAGATTAATGGAATAGATTCCTTACTATTAATATTATGTACATTCCAGTATTGCTTTTTAAAAGCAAATCAGGACAATTAAAAAGCTTTCCAATTAATAGATGTAGAAATGGTTGCAGGACTTCTTAGAACTGTCATCTGTTCCACTAATTCAGTCAGTCTGCACTTTATATCAGTGACTGTTAAAGAACAACTATATCCCTGGGTAATTTGGCCTTTCATCCACTGTTCTTCTGCTCAGTATATTGTTTGCTTTAAAGCAAACTCCAAATTCCTATTAGAAAGAATTAAATTAAGTCTATTATCTCCTTAATGGTCCCACTTGATGCTTTCTTATGCTGGCATTTTAGGGGTAAAACACTTCCAGTGGACTCCTACAATCTGCTTGAATTTGGTATATATATTTTTTTTCCTTCTAGGCGGAGAAATTTGGAGACTCCTTTGTGTTTGAGGGTATGTTGAGCGAACAAGTGAAGACTGAAATCCAGCAAGCAGTGAGTAATGTGGTTTACAACTGGTAGAGAGCCTGACTAGTGACCACAAAGAGGGACGCTTTAAGACTTGAGGCAATAGTATTAATAATAGTATTGTGCTGTGTACCCTAATCCATTTACAAGAATATTGGGATCTGCCATGAGGATTTGGATTTCAGTAAGACAAAGAGGAGAATAATAGGCTTTGAGGGTTAGGTAGTACGGAGGGTAAGTAGTGTGCTACTCTGTCACCTCCAGTGACCTGAGCTTCAAATTGGGAATAAGTGATTCCTTAAAAATGCATGTGGCTTGGTCTCCAATTCCAACTGCCCCCAGTGCTCTGATCAATATCAGCATAAGAGTAGACTAAATGGTGACTTGACAAGATTATTAGTTGTATTGTGGCTGTGCCTAGGAGCCCAGTCGTGGAGTAGGACCCCATGTGCAAGACATTGTACAAAGAACAGAAAGGTGGTCCCTGCCCAAAGTGCTTGTAGTCTAATATATTACAGTACCTGCCCACGCTTTCCTGGCTCCAGCCCCATTTATCAGAAATTGGATTGGAGAGAAGCCTAAAGTTACTGATTGAAGGGAATGGTTAAAAATTAATCCACATACTTAAAATAGGCCTTCCTGTGACAAAGGGCCTTTCTCTAGATTATAGGTCATAGAGGAATATGTGCTAGTCAGTGGGACTGACAATGGGAATTCTTGTGTTTTGTTCCTAGATCTGCTGTGAATAAATCAGTTCAACTTTTTGGGCCTCAGTTTGCCCACCTGTAAAAAGGATAATACCTACCATCAGGTGTTGTAAGGGTTACCTCATGTCTAAAAAGCGTGCGGCAATCCTCTGGAGAAGATCAAGTGGTGGTCAGTGATTTTAAATAACTAGCACCTTCTAAAAAAATAAAATAAAATCAAGGACACCCTAAAAAGAGCAATATAGAACTTAGCAAAGTGGGCTTTCTCTGCAGAAACAAAACCCTTCTACACGTGGCTTGCTACCCCTCCTCCCCCCCACCCCCAAGAGAGAGGCATATTACTGCAGTGTTCTGGTGCTGTATAGATGATTGCAACCTTTCCTCTCTGCTTAAGGTGGAGCAGTTTCCCCCCTTAGCAGCATAGCACTAAGAGGAGCAGCAGAGTATTAAATTTCCCTTAAACATCTGCATAGGCTACCACGTGAGCGGGTTTTAGATCTTTATTTTGGCAGACTGTTGAAGACACATGATTTGGTATTTTAACACTTAACCTTCACAAAAGTGATTCATCTTACAAAGTGCATAGTGTGCTTTTAGGGGAAAATGCTATGTCCAGGAGCAAGGACCTTGTACAGAGCACTACAGAAATGCTAACACTAGGTAAAATTAAACACTGCACGCTTTTACTTGCCGTATGAAGAACCAAAACCTATAAATGAAAAGGAGGGGGAGAGCTTATGAGGCTTTTCAACTACAGTTTGAAAACTCAATCTCATGGCAGATGTGAATCTGATGGGTTGCAAATGGCAAAATAGCAGTTTGTTCCATCATTCTTGAAACTGAAGGATAGCCTGTGCTTTTTGTTGTTAACTAAAACAGGGAAAGAAATATGATCGGAGTAGGGCTGTTAGGTGTCTTGTAATGCAGTGCCAGAGCTTGGGGATTGTGGGGTATTAGACCATATTGAATTTTAATAAAGTTTAAAAAAACCCAAAACACCTAAAGCTTCCAGTACATAAGTAATGATGTGTGCAGATGCTGAAGGTGGAAGAAATACAGTCATTGGATCCCAGTTAGGATCGCTTGTATGCCTGGGAATGTAAAATCTGGCAGGGAATGTTCCAGAGTTGTGTGCAATCCACACTGGCCTTCTGGTGCTGTGCTGCAGAAATCTACAAAGCAGGTTGTGGTTAAGCAACCCAACCTCATTCTATAGTATTTTAAAGTGAGTGCTTTTGTAGCCTAGCCTTAGTCTTTTGTATAAACAAATACTGTGTATCTGGGAGCCGCTTGCCTTGATGTTGTACCCAAACTGTCGAGTATTGGCCATAATGCTAATAGAAGCAGAGTTGTGCTGAAGAACTGGCATAGAGCCCAAACTGGTCCTCTCTGCTGCTTCCCCACGTGGATTTTCCGTATTTGGTTAGAGTAACTTTTAGAGGACTGTCCTTTTGTTTTTCAGTATTTATTATTAGGATGTCTTCTAAGTCACTGGCATGCGGAACATCCTCGGGTTAGGCATGGAAAAAGATATTGTGCTGATTACATTGGCAAGCTGCCCAGGGGAGCAGTGACTGGCCTTCCTTGTGGTTTGGCATTTTTTAAGCCGTTGTTAATAGTTTAGACAAAAGTATACCCTAAAATGTGTGGGATCTAGAAAATAAAAAGTGGAAAAGCAACTTTTGATCTTCTCTTCCCCCACAACCTTCAAATCAGCTGCATAGTAGGGAATCCAGCTTTAAACAGGTGATTTTCATTTGTGTGATCAGGATTTATCGATTTCCATAAAGGAGACTATAGTAGCAGTGATAGTGACTTATTATTAGTATGACAGTGACACCCTTCCAAGATCAAGGCCCCATTGTGCTAGATTCTGCTCCAATACAGGTGAGAGACTGTATCTGCTCCAGGAGCAAAAGTGAGAGAGGGAACAGTCACAGACAGATGACTTGTGGGTTATACAGTGGGTCAGTGGCAGAGTCGGGAATTGAACCCAGGTCTCAAGTTCCAGTCCAACTCTCTATCCATTGGACCATGCTTGAAATTGTGGACTTTTGGTTTAGAGTAGGATATTTCCTGTGAGGCCCTGGTTGTGTTGTTGCAAGAAAGTAAAGAAAATGTCTGTAGTTTTGAACAAGCACTGTATGTGGGTTGGGAGGAGGAGCATCTTCTTACATTTTGCCTAAACAAAGACTTGCAACAGGAGTGCTGGAATGATTTGTATAGTGGGGTTGCAAGAGTCATTGAACCAAACTGTAAACCCTGTATATGATGGAAACCACTTCAAGCTGGGGGGGCAGCAGCACTCCCATCACCCCTAGTTCCAGCACCTATGACTTGCATGTATGCAGCTAGAAAAGAGTTACATTGGTGTAGACAGAGAATTAGCCTGCCTGGAGAATATCCTAAATGGGTGATTCACTCAGAAGGGATGGGCATGTCTTTTAGTACTTCATTGGCATTGAGCCTGTAGAAGTAGCTTATAAGAAAATTGTTTTACTGTATCACTAGGTCTGTAGTGTTCAGTTTGGAGTGGTTTTGTTTTGTTCGATATCCAAGTGAGACAGAGATCGACAGTGAATGATTCAGAGGTTCCCAGTCACCCCCAATAAGCTTTGAGTCTGGTTTAAGTCACTGAGGAGTGGGGAAGCTAATAGAGGTGGCAAGGAAATGTGTACTGTGGTCTTGTTGTGGTGAAGTAGCTCTATTTCTTGCAGCAGAAGTGACTGACCTGGTAGTGCTGGAGTTGCTGGCCCTCTATTCAAATTGGATATCGACCCCTTGGTGGTCTTGCAGGTTACCGTAGATGCTGGATTTCCATGTAGTGTAGATTTTTCTGAAATCAGTACTGGTCCCTCCAAAGGACCCATCAGTTGACAGAGCACCATAGGCGTTGGATCCTTCCCTGCAGAGAATGGAGGGAATTATCATGGGCTGCCCATGCAATTGGCATCCACCCAGTGTGCTGGGCTAGAAAATGTCTGCACCTACAGGTGCACTGTCCTTACCAAATGTAATCCCATTGCTTGCACACCATAGTGAAATGAGTTTGTGTCTGGAGTCCATCATGTCTTCATAATTGATGTAGTTGTGACACACCTGAGTAAAAATAACAGCACCTGAAAGCCCAGTTTTCTGAGTGTGGCTGGAAAGAACTGCAGGGTTCTCGGGGCTGGAGGGGCGTAAAATAAGAGATGCAGTTAAGGGGTGGGATCTTATAATTTCACACGAATAAAACTTAAACATACATAAAAACAAGCTGAACATGCTAAACAGCAATCTATTCAGAAGTAAGGTAAGCTTCTAAATAAAGCACAGAAAGGACTTCTAAGTGGCATGAGTTCATGGGTCACCACGATCGATAATCAGGAAGATGACAGAGTTAAAAAGGCTTGTTTCATGTCTTTGCAGAAGTGGGTCAGCTGAAGTGTTCAGCATGTGTAGTACAGTACATGAGCTTTGGAGCCACAAGTATCTCCTGTGGATGCTGCTAACGTCCCTGTAAATCACACAGTGTATAATGCATCCTGAAGGCGGATATGCTAGAGGGAGCCCCTTGCCACCAAACTGAAGGGGAAGCTGGAGTGAACATAGAGCACTGGTCACCACCAGCCGCACAATACCAGACCTAAGGGACCCTGACCTGATCCACTAGAGAAAAGTGTCAGTTTTTTGTTTCTGAGAGTTTGGCTTTTTTTGGTGTGGCAAGCCCTCAGGCAATAAAAGTGAGGTGTGAATGTAGTGAGAAAATTCTTCAGGGAGTTATGTTCTTGTGGCAGCATTGGTATGGCATAAAACACCTAAATGAGACCAAAGATAGATGTCAAACCAATGGTGTTTGACTGTCTGACAAGGAGAGGTTATTTGCCTAGCTCAGTGATCAGAGAATCCAAAAGAAAAGGACTCTGGAAGCAGGCAGGCAATCCTCATAATATGGAGCAGGTGGCCATGTGCTAAAGGATAGCTCATATTTTAAAAAGGCAGCTCTGGAAAAGTGCATGTAGATCAGATATGGCTAAGATGACTTGGCACAAGCTAGCGAACCAGCTCAGAAGATGGGATAACTTAGCAGTCAAAACATTGGGTTTGGATTCCTGGAGATCAAGGGTCAAACCCTGACTTGAGTCCTCTAAGTGGTTTTCGCATAACTCCTTTATATAATAAAGGAGCAGATCCAAAAGAGAAGAGTGTTGTAGGTCATAATTTAGGTGGTTTGTTATGGTTAATTGGGGTCTTGAATGACGGGAGGTGTTGTAACTCATAACTGAGATACAGTGGCGGAGTATGAGAGCTTAGTACTACAGTAGTCGGGGTGGTTGTTCAGGATAGAGGTCTTTTGGCAGAGCAGCATGGGGGGATGTTTACATGATGCTATTACTCCACTCCTGGATCGTTTTTAACAAATGTACATTAGAACAAGTAAGCTCAAGGACTGTCTCTGCTCAGTGGAAAGATACTAAGGTATACTTGACAGTAAAGAGCTTGGCAAGCTGTTAAGAGAAAATGCACAAGCTTTCAGCTCTTTGTGCAGCTGCCGTGAAGAAAGTAACAAGGGTGACACCTTGTATTCCCCTCTCAATACAATGTAAATCAAAGGGTTCCAAACGTATTCACTGGAAAGAAGTGGGAGCTTGTCATTCCAGGTCTGGGGAAGATAAACTCTGACATTTTGATTTTTTTAAAAATTTTTTAAATTTTTTTAAATTTTTTTGCTTTTGGGTCAGAAGAAAACTTGTGACTCAGTTTCAAAACAAGGGAGCTATACAATGTTAAATGTATGGATTTGTATGCTTTCCATTTCTTCTAGGAGGCATTTAATGTTCGGTCTGGAAATGTCCGTGGACTGATGACTGCAAACTGGGATTATCCTGTCACTAGGAGTAAAAAAAAATATCCAGGTGGATTTTTATTGTGAATGTTACCATCTGTGAATCAAGTTTTAGACCATCAAACTCTATTTCCCCCTCTCCTCCCCCCCCCTTGGTGTACAAACCTGTTCAATATTATTATAAGTTAAGATAGTTCTAATCTTAGAAGTGCCTCTTGTGGATCAAGGCTCTATTGTGCTAGACACTGTGTGAACATAACAAAAATCCGTATTCCCTTTCCTGAAGAATTAGAATCTAAACATAGGATGAGACAAATGGGGAGGACAAGGTAATAATTAAACAATTGTTTGTATAATAAGCAGCAGTCCTGACATTGAAGCATTCTTGGGTGTTGCGATTGGGGTCATTGTGGAAGCTGCCTGTATTTTATTATTATTTATATGTTTGTTTGTGTTTGCTATATGGTTACAAGGGATGCTTTAAAGATAATGCGGGTGTCAATCTCTTTGAAGTTTTAGCTCCACCATGCTGAATCCCTACTCATAACCTCAGGATCTGGAAAAAAAGAGGCTGGAAACTGTGAACAAAGAAGTTTGTTTGGGTGTGATAAATTGAGGGTCTGTGATGTGCAGGGGGAGAGATGGGGTCTGTGGAGAATCAGACTGAATCCCAGACCCAGAAGCGGGGTGGAGGGGGAAGGCAGCTGAGCAGGCCTGCCTGAGTTTTAGGTATGTACAGACTGTTGATTGTGTTAAACCCTTTTCTCTTGGTAGGCTGTGTTCCTACTGTTGAGATTAAACAATACTTTGCTTTGAAAAGATGGTTCTGGGATAAGGGGAGTCTTGCAGGGCAGCTGAATCTAGTCAGGCCTGCTGAGCAGTCACAGTTGGTTCCAGGAGGCTGTAGCCTAAGAGGGAAAATTGCTGGATTCTGTCCCAGAGGGAGGCAAGAAGCCTGTCACCTAAGGTGACGTGCTCGGAGGTACCAGAGAGAGGGGGGTCAAAGATGAGTTTTAAGGAGGACAGTTTAGTGCCTTTGCAGGGTTGGGGGGTTTTTTGGTTTTGTTTTGTTGTTTTTTCTGTGTTTGGCAGATATCATACTTTTCTAGATGAGGTCACTAAACCATGGGTTACTTAAATGTTATGTCCTATAGGACATTCTCTGTTGCATTTACGCTTCTGGGATACTTTTGGAATTAGTAGTCTACTAGTTGCAGAATATTGAAACATTTAGAGCTGTCTACTGATACAAGATGACAATACCACCGATTCTTTTTTCTATAGAAATGGTAGGATTATGATGTTAATAGGTTGCAGGATGACTCTGACTACTTCAGTCACAGTCAGCAGCACACAGTGTATCTGTACTGCATGGGATTGTGGAAGACCAGGGATTGCTGAACCACTGGAAAAATAGAAACCCATAGGTCTTTCTGGAGTTCCGTATATGTTGCCAACGAGCAAGCAAAGAGCAGCATGCTTCAAATGCATCCAGCAAGCTCAGAGGCAAATTGCAGAGCAAAAATGTAGTATTCTTGCCAGTGCTCCTGCTGCTGTTGCTGAAAGAGAAGCCTTTTGTTTGTTGCAAAGTTAACCCAAAAAACTTCCTGACCACCAGAACTTGATTGGTTCATTGCAGTGTGAACTTTGTCTGCTTTTCTCGGAGCTGCACACCTGCTCTGTATATGAATAATACAGCACACTTTATGCTTCTGTGAAGGAAAAGGTCCCTACATCAAAGTAAAATTTTGGTTCTCAGTTAAATCTTGAGCCCTTTCCTAATGATCATTTTAAAATATACGTTCTCATCTTGTCAAATTCTTAACTGTCCCATATTGCCAACACTGGCTGTTGAAAAATCAAGAGATTTTTCTTAAATGCTATTAGTTTTGAAGTCTCATGATTTTCATTTGCAGTCTGTTTTGGGGCCTTTAAGAGGGCCCCTTTCTAAGCTTTACTCCAGTGTTAAAGGCTGGAAACTTATTTACTTGTAAGTGAAAGCTGAGATCCTCATGCAGTCAGAGGACTTCAGGTGCTGGGGCTTTGAGAAAAACAATCAATATTGTGAGTTATGATAGAATTGCAAGAGCCAGCAACGCCGTAAGAGAGCAATCCGGTGCAAGAAAAAAGTTAGTGACTTTACCTTTCTAATTCACTAATTTGAATGTATTTAATTTCAGATTTGGTGGAGTTAGTTTTAAGAATGAGAATGAAATATAATTTATTTGTGTAATTATAGAGTGTTTGTTTCCACCTCTTTGTGTTTGCAAAATATTCTGCAACAATGCAAGAATAACAATCACATCTGTAGATTGACTCTTTCAGGCTGCTACTATGACAACCTTGGTATCTGACAGAAGGGTGACTAGAAAAGGTCTCTTCTTTGTCTTGAGCCTTGAAGCAATATTTAGTTTCACACTATTTACATTGTAATGTGTCTCTCTGCAGTCAGTTACATCTGTTTCAATTTAACATAAGACTGTTGCTATGGAGATGGTGTGTTGAATAGAAATAGGTCATATCGGTGCCATTTTCAGTGTATTTATAGAAAAGAAAGGGCTAGCTGGGGAGAGGTCTGGCTCAAGTGAAGGGAGAAGGTGCATTTATCTGAAGACCTTTGTTTGATTTGGGTGGGGGCTTGTTTTAAATATAGGGACCACGTGTACAACTGTAGCCTGTTAAAAATTCCCCAAGTCCTACAGGAAAGGAGGGGTGCATATGTATGTGTGAGAGAGACAGGACAGGATCTTTATGCTCAGTGGAATACACCCTTTAGGTAAGGAAATCCCTTGCAGAATAGGTGAAATAATAATATTCTAGGGCTGTGTATCCTTAATCTCTCCATCTGAAAAGCTGTCTCCGACTTGAGTCGTCAAGCCTTGTCACTGCACTACATTAATCTATTTGGGACTCTGACCTGGGGCAGGACCTTGATGGGAGCTAATAGTAATCATCCAAATTGACCTACATATGGTAGCCACAGTGCAGTCTTAATAAACATTGATTCTAGCAGCCTGGATGGACTGTGTGAGTGAAATTGAGCCCACAGTGGCTGTTACAATTACTGACGCCTATGAGGGATGAACCTTCCACGTTTGTGCAGAATGGCCTGAATATCTCATAGCCCAGTGGTTAGGCATGTATCTGTGAGGTGGCAGATCCCTGTTCAGATCCCTTCTACCCCTCAGGTGGAGGAGGGACTTGAACTAGGGCTGCCCCATATCCCAGGTGAGTACCCTAACCACTGGGGCGAAGGGAGATTCTGCCCGTCTCCTCTTCCCCCTATGCTCATGTATAGGGGCCTGATCTGGTAGGCAAGCTCTGAACATGCTTGCTGGGTCGGCAGGTGACTTAAAGAAGCACCTATCTTTCCTGCAGTTGATGCATAGCTCTGGGACTGAGGGAGCCAGATGCCTGGCATGGGACTGCAGTTTTTCCAAGGCCACCTCTTGTGCCGCCCCCCATGCAAAAACAGTGCAGGAGCCTAATGGCAAGAGAGGTTTGCAGCTGAGAATCCCAAGCAGAGAATCCCAACTCTGAGTGGGGTGGAGATGGAGCTTGGGACACATCTGTCTCCTATTGTTTAGCTTAGGGATTGGCCACCTTTGGCCTGCAACCCGCCAGGGTAAGCTCCCTGGCGGGCAAGGCTGGTTTGTTTACCTGCCACGTCCGCAGGTTCGGCCGATTGTGGCTCCCACTGGCCAATGGGGGCTGTGGGAAGTGGCGGCCGGCACATTCCTTGGCCCACACCGCTTCCTGCAGCCCCCGTTGGCCTGGAGCAATGAACCGCAGCCAGTGGGAGCTGCAATCGGCTGAACCTGCGGACGCGACAGGTAAACAAACTGGCCTGGCCTGCCAGGGGGCTGACCCTGGTGGGCCATATGCTGAGAGTTGCTGATCCCTGGTCTAGCTTAGGTGGGTCATTTCCTAGCGTGCTGACTTTTGTGAATCCTATTCTGAGGTGCTTATCTCTCCCCATTCGTTGTATAGGGAGCCAAGGCACCTCAGTCAGGCTTCAGGAATCCCAGTGATTTTCTAGGTGCCTAATAGTTAGGCATGGCAATGCTCAGCATCACCACAGCTAAGCTGCTTTGTGAATCCAGCCCAAAGTCTCTCTCTCAGGTTTTAGCACAATGATTTAAATACTTTCCAATTCAAAAAAAGGAGCTTAGATGCTGGCATCCAAATGAGATTGAACCATGAACTCCATGTAGCCTCATGGGATGGTTCGTGGAAGATGAATTCAGCTAGAGCAGAGATGGCTGAGCTGCAGTAAAACTGCGGCTCGTGGAGTGGCCCCTTCCCCGCTCCCCCATTCTCCACCTAGCAGACTGGCGTGAGCCGGGGTAGGGAGACTTGGCCTCGCACCCTGTGGCAGGGCTAGAGGCTTCTGCCAGAGACGGGTGCCTGCTGGGGTGGGGGGACACAATTTTAAAGTTTCAGCCCCCCCCTCCACTGCCCCTCAGCAGCTTGAGTCATGTCCCCCCAGGCATGTCCAGCCTCTAACCCAGAGGCCCATCCCTGCAGCTCCCAGGTTTTTTCACTGCCTCTCCCCACAGCCTCAGCTCCCAGCTTGCAGGCTCCAGCAGCTGCTGTGCAGGGAGGGGGCCCAGCAGTACCAGGCGGCTGAGCAGGGCCTGCAAATCTTGGCAAATATCCCACACGTCGCCTTTGGCTACTGCCCAGCAGGGAGGGAGATCTTTGGGCTTCAGCAGGAGCAGGGCTGAAGCTGCAAGCCCTGGCAGGCCTGCTCTAGGTCTTGAACTTCTGAAGATTGTTATATGCGACTTGGAGGGTCAGTAAGTTTGACCACCCCTGAACTAGAATTTGGGGTGAAATGAAAAATTCAGCCTCACTTGCAAACTGATCTACAGAACAGATTCAAGAACCAAGTCCTGAGAAATGAGATTTCAGAAGCCAAACCTAGGTTACTCAGTTACGTGTTACTATCCATAAAGCAATTTACCAGATTTTATTTGAAGGGATGCTATCAGCCAAAATTTGGGGCAAATGAGTTTTCTAAAACTGTTACAAACCCAAGACAAATAAAAATGTTTTCATGATCATTTAAAGAAACCCAAGAGAAATGTTTGTTTTTCAAACAAACTTTTCCCTGCAATGTTTCCAGCCCTGGCAGTACAGCACTGCTTCTAATCCCTAACCTGCCTAAGGAGAATGGATCACTAGACAATATTTTCGGCAAAGGCCAGAATAATCTGCAGGCTTTTGCTGACTTGTCCCACGGAAGTCAGTGAGGCTATTGGTGGAATAAGGGACTCACAGACTGTTCTGGAAAAGTAAATAGGACTCTGAGAAATTTCATTTTTAATCGAAGGTGGCAGTAGCTGACTACGCCTCAGTTCCGCAAATTGCTTCATGGATGTGGGAGAACTTGTAGGAGTGAGTTTGTTGTTAATGATTCTCCTTGCAGTATGATTAAATTGTGTCCTCCTGTCTGCACAATTTCATGAGAGGAGTGTACTGTAGCCCTCACTGTGGTTTCTTAGAGATTTTAGTTCTACAGCAGAGACTATGGGGAATGTAAATATTCAGGTGATTGAACCAACCATATCAAGTATTCTACTGTTGAGCCTTTCTAAAACAACATCCTTATAGTTATAAAAATAGTTGTCCTGTTTTCAGAGGTGTTATCCACTTAAACTGCTTGAACAAACATTTCAATAAAAGTGACTTTTCTTAGACTTTATTTTATTTTTTGAAGAAAGAATAATTTTGCTAATAGAGAACCTGTGGTCTATATTGCAGATTAAAGAGTGTATCAAAGTGAAATGGTTGATATCTTATTTAATTATCCCTTCTGGACCTATTGTTCAGAAGCATATGTTCTGTTTTTGCAGACTGAATCTGTCACCCAGTCTATGGAACATGTCTAGATCTGAAGCATGAGAATGTCAGGCATTATGAAAGCAATTAAGCTCCTTAGTGGTATGAGAAGGTTTGCAGTATTAAATGATGGGGGTTGTAGATCCTCATGGTGGACATCATGGTGTCATTTGAAAACAGGTCCCCGACGTTCCACAAGGCCCAAGCTCGGAAGGTGTTGAAATATAACCTGCTGGCTCACATGCTAAGAGCCCAGGGCTATGAGGTCCAGATCTGAACCCTACTCGTGGGAGCCTTGGGCGTGTGGGACTCCCACAATGAGCCGGTGCTGAGAGCACGCGGAGTCGGTCGGCACTACGCCCGGCTCATGAGATGGCTCATGGTGTCCGACACCATCACGTGGTTCAGAGACATTTGCATGGAGCACATCATGGGAGACCATCAATACTAGGACAAGTAAACAAAACCGCTGGTCAGGGAAATAACCCACTTCCTCCCTTCCCTGACGAACCAAGGGACGCACCCCACCCATGTACCTATTCGCTACACCAACACTGACTTGGGCTCTAAATACATTATATGGGTGGCATATCCAAGATCACTTATTCACTGACTCTTTTAAAAGCTCCCACACCCCAATCTGGGTCTATGCTGGTTATGTACTATGTATGCATCTTGTGAACCTTATAACCGATACTTGTAATCTCTCGTAACTCAAGCCTGACCCCAGATGTACAGTACCTTCCTCCTTAACTTGTGTACATTTGATTTTAAACATTAAATGTTGATTTTAAACATTTTAACATTAGCTTTAAAATTTTTGTCTGTTCTCTTATCAAATTAGCCTTTGTGCTGATTAGAGTTAGAGCAATTTAAAGCATTCTGAGAAGTTTGAAATGCATGTAACTTTTTTCTTTTTGGAAAGAGAAGTGCAATGCATATTAGTTGATAATGTCAATAATAATTAGTTGATAATAATAGTTGATAATGTCAATAAATGATTGACTTAATTGTCATTTGGAAACTAATCTGGAGGTTGTGGTATACCTAGTCTATAATTGTTACCCTGTTTGTATACTTCATCTGTGTATCTTCTAAAAATCTGATTGTTTGCAAAAACTGGCTGCCCTTTGGTGTTCAGTTCAGCACAACTAGAAACAGAAGAGAGACGTGCAGTGCTTTCGTGTGGAGAGACTTTTTCTTCTTTCTCTGTTACCATACACCATTCAGATTGAAAGCATGTTTTCGCTATTTGTGCACAAAGAAATGCTTCTTAGTCACTTGCAAGTTTTTGTTTTGGATAAGGATACAACAGTCCACTACAGACTTCATCTTTTTAAATCTAGCAGTTTCTTAAAAAAAGTCACAGTATGCGCATTTCAGTTCCTGTGAAACTACGGAAGAGATCTAAGTAAGGTTCTGTCAAGTTCTCTTGGCACGTGAATGTCCCTTTAACTTTCAGTAACCACCAGCTCTCAAATGGAGATAGTTGGGCTTCAATCTTCTATATTACGAGTCAAAGATCCCAAATTTAGGAGACAAGGAGAAAATGCAAGAAAGTTGCATACAATCAGTCTTTTAGCTTAAATGTAGTCTGTAGCATGGGTTCTCAGACTCTGGTACTGGTGACCCCTTTCACACAGCAAGCCTCTGAGTGCGACCCTCCCCCCCCTTATAAATTAAAAACACTTTTTAAAATGTATTTAACACCACTATAAATGCTGGAGGCAAAGCGGGGTTTGGGGTGGAGGCTGACATCTCGTGATCCCCCCCATGTAATAACCTCATGAACCCCTGAGGGGTCCCGACCCTCAGTTTGAGAACCCCTGGTCTATAGTGTCAGTTTTGGAATTCACTCATCTGATACTAGTAAATGAAACTACAGCCAGTCTGTGCTGGGGAAAGTGAGCTGGCGGTCTAAAGTGGAGGGTTTTCCTCCAATTGGGATCATTGGAATCCTCCATAAGGGAGTCACGAAGTTTAGTGAGAGGCTGAGCGTGCTATTACACTTCTCAGAAAGGGCAGGGCCTCTGACTGAGAACAGCACTAACATGCCTGAGCTGCACTAGCGTGTCTGCTTCCTTTTTGTAGTTGTCAGACTGGGAGACGAGCACAAGCTCTTTGAGAGTTGTGATTGCCTTCTGGGGTATGCATAACAGGCCAAATTTAAATGGAACCTACTCTGTGAGATAGAAAGCTTTGGTCTCCAGGCTGCTGAGAACCATCCTGGTCTCCTGCACTTAATGCAGACATCTTCTATTCCAGCATTTTGAAGGAAAGTGTTTCAGGCACCTGTGTGTGACCACTTCCTGTCCACAGAGAGTTCTAGGCTTCTCTCTCTGCCTGGAATTCGACCATGCTTCTGAGGCAGTGATTCTCAAATTTATTTGATCGTGTAGTAGTTTACGCCCCCCATCCTCCTGCCACACAAGTACATATAATGATAAAAAAAAAAATCAACATGCAACTCTCATTAAATATTAAAAACAGGAAGGCACTGATCCAAACAGAGCCAACAGTCTGTTGTAATAAGAGCAAAAGCAAAATGGCAATTGTGGTCAATGCTTACAACTAAATCCCTGTTGTAACAAAGGGATTAACATACAGTGCAAGTTTAACAAATTCATCACAATGCACAGCAGCAGCTGAGGACTTGATATGTCTGGAGAAAAGAGCTTTGCTAGTTATTCATTGCTGTGGGTAAAATGTGCACAGTAAGTCCTCCCCCAAAGCTTCTCATGCCCCCCAGAATACATTCCATGCCCCCCCCCCCAGGGGGGCCTATCCCCAAGTTTGAGAACATCTGTTCTAGGGGTTCAAGTGCTCTTATGCACAACTCAAGAATATTCCAAGGTTCCTCACTGGAGAGGTTCTGTCGTGTGGTGGGTTGATCTCAGGGCTGGAAGTCAGCAAATCCCAGTTCTGCCACTGACTCATTATATGGTTTAGGGCAAGATCTTTAGCCATGAACCTTGGGCTCAAACCCCACTTTTAGCTGGGGAAAACGATGTTGCAAGTTTTTGTGAGGATTCATTTTTCTGGTGGTCTTGCAAGTGTAAGCAGTGTACCTTTGCAATGTATTAACCACTTCCTTTTGTCAGACTGCCGTTTATTCCCTCTTCTGAAATTTCCATTTAAGCAATGCTGAGGAGGGGTCAGAACCATAGAGCACATACAGATGAAACATTTAACATTTTCAAATACCTTTCCCTCCTCACTGCTAATCCCTGTGGGTGCAAGTAGCATAAATGGCATCATGCTTCTCCCGGGAAGCTGCTGCTAGCTTTCAGATTGTACTGGTTCAGGCTGCTCATCCACCTAGTCCAGTACCTTGTCTCTGAGTGGGGGCAGTAGCACAGCCTTCACAGGAAGTAACCCCAAGATGGGCAATTCTAGAATAACCTGTTCATAAGGGAAGTTTCTCATTATTACTACCTAGGCCTTATATAGCGCTTTTCATTAGTAGATCTAAGAGAGCTTCACAAAGATCAGTATCATTATCTGAAACTAAGGAACAAAGTTTCAGAGTAGTAGCCGTGTTAATCTGTGTCAGCAAAAAGAACGAGAAGTACTTGTGGCACCTTGGAGACTAACAAATTTATTTGGACATACGTTTCGTGGGCTAAAGCCCACTTCATCAGATGCATGCAGTGGAAAGATAGAAGGGGAGGGCTTCTGAACACCAATAGCAGTCACCTTCAGCCCCCAACTAAAACCTCTCCAGCGCATCGTCAAGGATCTACAACCTATCCTGAAGGACGATCCCTCACTCTCACAGATCTTGGGAGACAGGCCAGTCCTTGCTTACAGACAGCCCCCCAACCTGAAGCAAATACTCACCAGCAACCACACAACAAAAACACTAACCCAGGAACCTATCCTTGCAACAAAGACTATTGCCAACTCTGTCCACATATCTATTCAAGGGACATCATCATAGGACTGAATCACATCAGTCACACCATCAGAGGCTTGTTCACCTGCACATCTACCAATGTGATATATGCCATCATGTGCCAGCAATACGCCTCTGCCATGTACATTGGCCAAACTGGACTGTCTCTACGCAAAAAAATAAATGGACACAAATCAGATATCAAGAATTATAACATTCAAAAATCAGTTGGAGAACACTTTAACCTCCCTGGTCACTCAATCACAGACCTAAAAGTGGCAATTCTTCAACAAAAAAAACTTCAAACACAGACTCCAATGAGAAATTGCAGAACTGGAATTAATTTGCAAACTGGACACCATTAAATTAGGCTTGAATAAAGACTGGGAGTGGATGGGTCATTACACAAAGTAAAAACTATTTCCCCATGCTAATTTTCCCCCTACTGTTACTCACACTTTCTTGTCAACTGTTTGAAATGGGCCGTCCTGATTATCATTACAAAAGTTTTTTTTCCTCTTGCTGATAATAGCCCACCTTAATTGATTGATTGGTCTCATTAGAGTTGGTATGGCAACACCCATTTTTTCATGTTCTGTGTATGGGTGTGTGTATATCTATCTATCTTCCAACTGTATTTTCCACTGCAAGTATCTGATGAAGTGGACTTTAGCCCATGAAAGCTTATGCCCAGATAAATTTGTTAGTCTCTAAGGTGCCACAAGTACTCCTCGTTCTTTTTTTTTTTTTTTTTAAGGAACAAAGGTGAAGTGACTTGATCAAGGTCATCCAAGAGGCCAGTGGCAGAATAGAACCTGTTTCCTGAGCCCCAGTCCTATGCTCTATCCACTGGCTGTACTGCCTTCGCTTACCCTAGGCAGTTGGTGATTGGTTACATACTAAAGCATTGAGAGTTTTACATCATGATTTTTCTTATCCTAGTTAATATAACTGTGGATGTTCTTGTTTATATGCATATGTAATCTTTCTTTAAAAGCCTACTATGCCAACCCATTTTGGGGCAGGTCTGGGTTATTTCACTTAGCTCTTCCACTTGTACTTCCTGTGACCTAAACAGGTATTATCTTTTTGCCTCAACTTGCCACAAGGTGCTTTCATTGAAGTAGGCAGCAATAGTTTATATGTAAACTGTAATACAACTCTTCTGTATGTATTGTTCATAGCTGTTTTTGAAGTAAGAACGATCTTATGATCCTTAAACTATAACAACTACAGAAACAACTTACCGTTCTGTTTAGAGAAACATTGCACACTAATGCAGTCATGAAGTGTTTGTATTTGGCAAAGTAATGCCAATCTTAAAAACAGATCCAAGATATTAAAATTGAGATTATTTTTGTGGTTTGTCTGTCTCCACCTACTGGAAGTTGATAGCAAATACTGCAGATCCAGACTAGTGAGTTTAATTAACTGGAAAGAAAATGACAAGTGTGCTAAATGGAAGTCTTGACCTTAATTGACGGAAGTCCTCAGGGTGTTGTTTAATAGTCCCAAAAATACTGATTCTAGAGTTAGAAGCTGCCAGACCAAACTGGTGAACAAGTTAAAAATAAACTCTTTAGCCATAGCAGGGACAGGATATAACATTGCATAGCACTGCAAAGAGATTGCTTTGATGCTTAGTTGAAATCTGATTTACCAGCATGATGTGCTCAAAAAAGTCTAAAATAGTCTATAAGACAACCTGGGTAAGCTTCACAAATAGTTTCAGGATGCAAAAATTACAACTGGAAATTGGTGAGAAGACAGAGCTGTCAGACATGAATAGCCTGCTCAAGGTTGTGTTTTCAGGAAGCGAGCTGTAGTTCATAACATCAGAGACTTGGGAAAACATTGGGCTTCTCTCAATCCCTTCAAAATCTGAAGCAGGTCAACATTAGTGAAAAGCAGTCATTAAAAGAACTTTGCAGATTCAGTCACTTCATTTCCCCTCTGCTATTCTCCATAGTTTATTATTCCATACTTGTACTGGCTTTTGTTTGGTCATTAACACTGTAGACTAAACATATGGCTCTCAGTTGGTTAGAGATGATCTTCCACACAGTGGGTTTGGAGGCAGTAGACAGGTTTCTGAGCTGTGAGCTTAAAAATGAGGTGTAGTCACTTCTTCACTGTTGTCACTTGGATGTTTCCCAGAATAGCCTCTGACTGGGAATTTAGAAGACCTACAACATTCTTCTTGATTCTATTTGGCCTGTTTTCAGGTTGCAGCTGCTCCCTGGTGGATGCCTGTTAAAGGAGCTAATTGGAGGCAACCTGAGGGACCAGATTCTAATATCTCAAAGAGGTGAGCCAGACATGACCTTTCAGTTTTAACTGTGGTATTTACTTTGTGTCTGTACAAATTCAACGCAGATGGTGGGAGGCATGGTTCGAGACGGGCTTCTTGCTGTGCTCTTTCTATTGCTTCTCAGTGTATAGACGGTATTTTTTTCCTGTTGCATATAATACTGTAATTGGGACTGCTTGAGCATTTGCTCTAGTTAAAGCATTAGCACTTGAAAGAACTAATAACCTCTGTCACGGTTAGATAAAAATACTCTGGCTGGGCACGTTGTATCGATTTGAAACTTGATTGGACTTTAGGTGTCCTGTTCGCTTTTGATGGTCTGGGACCTGCCAACCTGAGAGAGCACTGTGGCTGAGATCAGCAGAGGATGCTCTGGATTAATTTATGTCTTCCCAACCCTGCTGCACCCCTTTCATTATAAAAGAGTTGCATGTAAGGTATCCTCTGAGTGTGCTCCATGGTTCAGGAATTCTGAGGCCATCTGTCTTATAGAGAATGGCTCAGGATGTTGGGTGGGGGGGAGGGAGGAATACAATTTTCAAAACTGCCTAAGCAATTTAGGACCCTAATTCTCACTGAAAGTCAATGGGACTTAAATGACTTAGGAGGGTAGGCCCTTCTATATGTTTTATCCATGGGTTTGTTGCAGTGAGGGAAATGAGGGCACATTCTTCAGTGATGATCTTTGTGTAATGCTGCAGAGTGATACACTTATGTAGATGTAAATCTCGTTGTTAAGGAGCTATGTTTGGTGTCCTTATGTATTGTTAAAGAAATGATGATGAAACAGGTGATGATGATCAATAACTTCATGTTAAGAGCATGTTAAGTTTCAGTCTCTCACTGATGTATTTAGGGTTATTTAAAAAAAAGCAGATTTTTTTTTAGCCTATGTCTGGTAGAAGCTGATGTATTGAATCCCTTAAGGATGGGGCCACATATCTTTAACATCAGTTGATGGCTGGTGCACATCATCTGCTCTCCAAGGGGGAATAAAGAGAAATTATCTGAAGCAAAAATAGAGGCAGTGGTATCAAGAGACAAGAAAAAAATAATGAAGAGAGATTTAGGTCATAGCAGTTAACAGCTTTGGAAATGTGCTCTCTGAGCCTTACATTTTCTATGAGTTGGTTGTGAGCCTGGCCTAGTATAATGATCTTTATCTAACCCTTTCTTCAAACTTCCCATCACACAGAAATAGTCTAAAAGGTAGAGAAAGAAACAAAGAATGAAGATTAGTGGGAGGCTGGGAGACGTGAACTAGTGAAAGTGGGAAAAGTGAAAGACCAATAGCTAATACAGTGAATCGGAAGCCTTGAGCATTCAACTCTTGTACCAGAAGCCCCTACTAGCAGGGTGGTAGCTCACTCTGCTAGAGGGTTTTGGCAGAAGAGGGGTGTGGGGGTGGGGGGGGGCAGGGGTATTGTGACCAGGATAAATGAGACCTTCCGTCTCAGAGGACTGAAACAGTCCCTTTTGGGTAGGAGGGGCTGGGAATGTGTGAGCAAGAGGGTATGGGGATTAAAACAGGGAAAACATGGAAGTCATTTTGTAAAAGTTTGCAGTAAAAAATCCTGCTTCCGTTCCCAAATTACTGCAGCTCCAAAATGGTGAGGTTTGAAGAGGCCTGAGGCTAAGTGAGGGGTTGGCCAGTATTCCCTCCTGCCATTACTCCCCCACCCGCCCCCCGAAAAAAAAAAAGTAAATTTCTTTAACAGATTTGAGGAGGGGAGGGAAAGAAAATAGAGAATTAAAATTAATAGCAAAACTGATATAAAAATAACCTAACTCTACAAACCTAAACTGTGCCCCATCCAGAGGCTGCTCTTCCTCTGACTCTGTCTTCTAATGAGTTACAGCATACCCTTAAAACTATTGTGGAAATGTGGGCTAAGGCTGCCGCCTCAAAGGGCTTTTGGCCTGATCCTGTGAGGTGCTCATAAGCTATGTTTTCACTGAAGCCAGTGGGGGTAGTTAGTAGCTACTAGTTCTACAGACCCCTCTCTAAATTGAGTCTGGGTGAGGACACATGGGTATGACGGAGGAAATGCAAGAATGAACTGGATCTGTGGGTAGAGTGCATAGCTGTGATGCATCATGCTGTTGTATACAAATTCCTTCTCCTTCCCCCAATTCCTTATTCTGACTCTTGCTGTTCTTCACTTGGTATGTGCTGCTCTTGATTAATGCCTTGCTCTGGTATTTACTTCAATAATTTCTTTGCTGTAAAACTAACCTCTGCACCCAGTTCAGACGTAACTGAAGTCTTGCATGAAGGATAGAAACATTCCATGTACAGTCTTAAATCATGACCTGGTCTGAGGGGGGTTTCATAAGGTGCTTGCACTCTTGAGGCTGGTTGACCATGCTGATGTCCTCATTCTGTGTCTTTTGTTGCTTATCAGAATGGATCACCCAGTTCTTCATGTCTCCTGGAATGATGCTGTAGCGTATTGCACGTGGGCGGGAAAACGATTACCCACAGAAGCTGAATGGGAGTACAGCTGTCGAGGAGGCCTCGAGAATAGGTACTTACCTGTCAAGATTCTTCCCTTGTGAATGTATAAGATTCTGATATCTCACCATGCAGAGAAAAGCA
This sequence comes from Natator depressus, assembly GCF_965152275.1. NCBI lineage: Eukaryota > Metazoa > Chordata > Testudines > Cheloniidae > Natator > Natator depressus. The sequence goes on along the minus strand of NC_134240.1, from coordinate 15,132,925 downwards.
CTGTTTATTTTCCTTAACATTTTTCTTGCACAGGTACATGCATTTGCAGTAAATGTAACACTGCTTTATTTTGTACAGCATCCTTTGTGTAAAGTGTATCCCAGAAAATGCTTCAGTCATCCATATAAGGTTGGAATTAAATAATAACTAAGAGACAAAGTGCAACAAGACTGAGATTGAGATGTAGGAATGCTGTTGTAGGTGACGGGAGGTGTGGTGTAGAAGGCTCTTGCTGCCAGTCCCAAAATTGGTCAAAGAGTCAGAGAAAGCCAGTTTGAGATGAACAAAAGGACTGGGCTGGGGAGTAGAGAAAATGAGAGCTCAAGTAGTCCTAATTCCTTTCATTGCACAGACACTACTGGGTTCATATGTCAGTCATTTTGTATATCCTAAACCTAAAACATTATCTCATAGAACAGCAGATCGTGCTGCAGAGCTTCAGTTGCAATATGAGAACCATCATCCCTTTTAAGGCTTATTAAACATAGTGGGTTTATACAGATGGAGTTGGAACACGGATTGTATATATTCTATATGTCCGGCTTCTCAGATGTAAACTATGTAAAGAATATTTACTTGGTAATTTTTCTTGTTGTATCTCCAATTAAAAAAAACAACTGACAAAGATGGGAGTTGGGTTTAATTTTCTAGGATCAACTCTACTTAAAATAGTTTAACTTTTTTTATAGCAGTAGTGCTACCTAGTTAGATGACCATATAAGTCCAAAACATTGACCAAGCACTTGCATTCCTCAGAGTATTTTTGTGTACCCGACATGAACTAGATCGGCAGTTTTTTATTGATGAATCTATTCAAAATAGCTCTTTGAGACTGGTAGCAGTCCTCTCCCTTCCACTTTTTTCCTCCTGTTGCCTCTAACTCTAAAGGTTAGCCATATTTCTGATAGCTTGTGTCTTGTGTTTCTTCCAACAGACTTTTCCCGTGGGGCAATAAGCTTCAGCCAAAAGGTCAGCACTATGCCAATATCTGGCAGGGAGAGTTCCCAATAAGCAATACTGGAGAGGATGGATACAAAGGAACTGCACCAGTAAGTGTGTCAGAGTACATTAGCAACACCACAGCTAAACTAACCCTCTTCGAATTGAGGGGTACGCCTAGTGTGATGGGTAATGGGGTTTTTCAATAGGTGTCGGCCACCGGAAGGACACTTCTCGCAGCTTCAGCTTTTCAAGCTACAAGATGTTTAATTCCAGCCATGGGTGTTACAGGGGAAAAGGCTCTTTTTAAGGTTGCCATCATGCAGAGTTCTCACCAATCTTAAAATGGAGAAAGGCACTATATATTTATTTCTACAAAGTGTGAAATGGAGGCTAAAAATAACTTTCATTTAACTTTTAGATTCACTAAAGTTAGCTATATTTCTGCTTTAATGCTTTCAGGATGATGAGTATGGCATAGCTTGCCCTGTATAAACAAAATGGTTTTTGACATAGCGGGGTCTTTGACGAGCATTCTGGGTAAATACTCAGTTTCATGACCTCTGGAATCATGTTTTTTCAGTTTATTGGGAAAGATGTGAACTTCCATTTATAAAGGTTAGGAGTATCTCATAGCAAGAAAGCCATCAAGTTTTTAATGCTTGCAAGGGAAATGCATGCTGTAGTCTTTTAAATATGTAGACTTCTGCGAATGCTAGTTTATTTAAGAGAAGTGGTAACTAGAAGGGAAGTCAGCACAGACAGAAGTTGAGAGACCCTCTCCATTCTCTTGGTGGGAAATCTGGCATTCACAAATGGGGATGTAAACTAGTCTTACAATGATCCACTGGAGTCTAATTCCCATTAATGCAAAGTGCAGTTATGTGTTTGCATGTAGATTAGAAAATATCCCAGCATCTGCTCTGAGCTGCTAGTTGGAATTTATTGTCTTGTAATTAAATCACTGCCTCTAACAATAGCAGGGTGAGCAAGAAGATAATTTATGGTTTAACAATAGTACCTGTAAGTGTTGGGGGAGGAAACCTTGAGAATATGTTGTCATTGTCCACAAAAATGATGATTTGTATTGTTGTTTAAAAAGAAAACAAAGGTTTTCAGAGTTAGGCCCTTTTGTAGATACAATACTGAACCCTTGTCTCTGAGTATAAATCCTGATTAAAAGAGCTTTCTTGTTCCTGAGCCTCTGTATTTCTGCATATAACTCACTAGTTTCCGATTCAAAGATCTGAGAGCAGGAACATCTAGTCAGTGGATTTTTTACCTTTTGGTCATCAGGAGTTAAATGCTATTTCATGCCAGAAGACTGTAATAAAATGATCTTTCAACATTATCTGCAATCCAGGTTACAGCATTTCCTCCAAATGGCTATGGCTTATACAACATAGTGGGAAATGCCTGGGAGTGGACATCTGACTGGTGGGCTGTTCATCATTCTGAAGGTGAAACTCACAACCCAGTGAGTATTTTTTAATATCAGATGCGCTGTGACATGCCTTTTTGCTACTCTGCTTTATCTCCAATCAAAGCCCCTAGCTCCCCACACCATGCCATGCATGGGATTGGCCAGGTTCTCGTGAGTCAGGCTATATTGCCTCTGCAAGTTGTTACTTTCTACAGTGACATTGTAGCATTTTCTAATCAGTGTTACTATGTCAATTCTACAGATCCATCCGAGGTCTGGGAATTGAATCATTTTACCCTAGCATCAGTCTTATAAGCACTAAGACTTACTAGTGCTGCAGAATTACTAAAAATAATGACTGCCTGGTTACCCCAAGAGGGTGTAAGATATAACAGAACTGCATAGAAAAATGTGTGTTCCAAGAAAATGGCACAACTCGTTGCACTGGTGGTTGCAAATCATATTTTACAACTTATTTGTGTGATTGATATATTAAAACACTGTCTCATTTCATGGTTTTAAGATGTATTGAGTCCTGGATGTACTGGTTGAGTCAAATATAAAATGTAGTTTTGGAAGGAGAAGTAGCTTCCACATAGTCAGGATACTAATTTGGAATGGATGAGTTATTCCTTTTCTTTGGGAGTCTTTTATAAGTATTAGCTATGCCACCTTTTTGTGGGGGCCTCTCTGTCTGACTGCTTTTGTGCTGTGGATTCCTCTTCCAGTCTCTCTCAGCAGGCTCAAGTTCCTACATTATACCTTGATTTCTCCTCTGATCAAGGGGAGCTAAACCTAGGAAGTGAACTGCAGTACTCTCCCCCTGACAAACGTTCAAAACTTCAGTATATGGTAATTATTATGATCTCCCTTAGTTGCCGCTTGACATAGTCACAGCCCTTTCTCATAGCACAGTAACTGCTGGCAGCATGAGCAAGTCATAATTTATGCTTCTCAGTAGATTGTAGAGATCCTTGTGTCCTGCCGTTTTCAAGAAAAGAATGTTGCCAGCCAAGAGAAGTCAGACTCATTCCAGAGTATAGGGCTCACTGTTGCCTTCCATAGTATACAGGAGGCAGCTTTTTTGGTTGCATATGCCAAACCCCCCTAACAAATAACAATCATGCTATCCAATACAGGTTGTTTGTCATTGGATAAAAGACAGAAGGTGGCCTAATCTTCTTCCTTGTGTTATGCATGTTTAACTTTTACTGAGGCATTTTTAAACCTTCAGTTTTTCTTGCTTGATATTAATTTGAGTACTCTTAAACTATTCTGGTATTGCTGTCACTGGGCTGGTGCTGGCCCAAGACCTTTCTCTTCCCTTTACATCCCTGCTGTTTGTCCTCACAGAGACCTCTACAATTTCAGCACACTGAACTAGTGCATGGTTCGGCAGCAGTTCTGCAGAAAAGGACGTAGGGGTTACAGTGGACGAGAAGCTGGATAGGAGTCAACAGTGTGCCCTTGTTGCCAAGAATGCCAGTGGCATTTTGGGATGTATAAGTAGGGGCATTGCCAACAGATTGACGGACATGATCGTTCCCCTCTATTCAACATTGGTGAGGCCTCATCTGGAGTACTGTGTCCAGTTTTGGGCCCCACACTACAAGAAGGATGTGGAAAAATTGGAGACAGTCCAGCGGAGGGCAACAAAAATGATTAGGGGACTGGAACACACGACTTATGAGGAGAGGCTGAGGGAACTGGGATGTTTAGTCTACAGAAGAGAAGAATGAGGAGGGATTTGATAGCTGCTTTCAACTACCTGAAAGGGGGTTCCAAAGAGGATGGATCTAGACTATTCTCAGTGGTAGCAGATGACAGGACAAGGAGTAATGGTCTCAAGTTGCAGTGGGGGAGATTTAGGTTGGATATTAGGAAAAACCTTTTCACTAGGAGGGTGGTGAAACACTGGAATGCGTTAACTAGGGAGGTGGTGGAATCTCCTTCTTTAGAAGTTTTTAAGGTCAGGTTTGACAAAGCCCTGGCTGGGATGATTTAATTGGGGATCGGTCCTGCTTTGAGCAGGGGGTTGGACTAGATGACCTCCTGAGGTCCCTTCCAACCCTGATATTCTATGATTCTATGCTTAGAGTATAAATGAGAACTAGGTTACTTCCTAGTAACCAGAGACTTCAGAGGACAGTTCTTCAACAGCTCAACCATACAGAGTCTGTGTGTGGTGCTGCATGAACCTTGGATCTGCCGGAAGGAGTTGCAAGTGCATTTTTAATTCTGACTCATGGTTGCATATACAGTCAAATGTTGTGTGTATTCATTTTAATATTTCTTGGCAATAAAATGAAGTATTCTTCTTTCCCTTTTTTTCCCCTATGTAGAATTGCAGGGTATCTTCCCTTCTCCCCTTGTCACTTTCAATGTCTGTTTCCCTTCCGTCTCACTTCTTGTCTCATAACAATTAAGGTCCAGTCCTTTGACAGTGTATTAGAAGTGCTAGCTTTAAATCCAGGTTTGTCTCCGTTCATAAAGAGAAGGCTTTGGGGTGACATGCAGAGGATGAACTTGAGGAGTTTCAGATGAAGAAAGTTAAGACTAAAAAAAAAATTCTCCTGAAATATTAGAAATCTTGATGGGAATGGGTGGATGAAGCATGGACTGACTAGTAATTCCTGTCAGTTGGAAGGGGAACAACTGAAGGCCAAGCACAGCTTTCCAACGTCTGTATCCGCACCGTGAACTGCGTTCAGTGGCCGAGAACAGTGCATGGACTCTGAGCAAGCAGATCTGTGAATTCTATTCTCAAGGGAGAGTAAGGATTTTTTTTCTCTCACTTTGAGAGACAAACAACATCTGTGTGTTTGGAAAGAGATGGGAATGAACACAGGACTAGCAGTTTGTGGCATAATGTGACTCTTCCCATCCTTGTTCATCTGTTTAATTGAGTGGTGGCTTTGATTTTTAGCCATTTGTATTCAGGGCTTTGGAGCCGTGCTCCAGCTCCAGGCAGAAACCTGCAGCTCCACTGCTCCAGAGCTGCTCCGCAGGCTCTGCTCCAAAGCCCTGTTTATATTCCTTTCCATTGTGGATGAAATAATCTATTTGCAAGAATTTAGGTTATCAAGGAATTGGTAGGCTAAACTTGCTTAGTGGACAGTGATATCTCATAACAAGAAAATACCAGTTATTGAGGACATTTCTTCCTTGCTATTACCGATCACCAAGGAAGTTAAAAGTGGCCCTTGGATCAACCAGGCCACCTCTTTCCCTTCTGCAAAATAAAAGCACTATGTATGGGATCTATAGGAGAGCTGTATGATTTCTGTGTGGTACCCTGTCAGTTTTTCTGTAGATAAGGGAAGAGCAGTAATACTTTGCACTTCTTTACTCCTTTTTTTTAAACCTATTGCATGCTTTTCTAAAGCACTTACCCCCATTATATCAATGTCATTAAGCCTAATTTTTAGATGGGTAAATTGAGGCCCAGAGTGGTTAGTGACACACAAGGTCACTGTAGTAGTACTGGGAATAAATCCCAGAAGTCTTGACTGCCGTCTACATCTTACTGCTAGACCACATATACTGCCTTTGGTACTAGCTAGCTGCACACTGTATATTTTTAAAATTGTTTTCTGTTTTTATTTAAAAAAAAAAACAGAATTAAAAAAACAAATACAAGGCCCTTTCCATGTCTGCTCTGCCTTGCTGTTCCATTACTTGTGGACCCAGCAATAGCTTGACTTTTGGGCATGCCCACCACTTCATAGTACTGCTCCTGTATGTAGGAGTCTCGTCTTCAGCCAGAACATGTGGTGATAGCACTGCAGCCATCTCTCCAATATGTGACTGATGGAACAGCTTGAGTCACTTTTTCTTCTGCTGCTTTCTTCCATATGCCATTAATCAAAACAAAATTGGGCCATGTTTTCAAAAAGCAAATGCAACCTCAGAATTTGAGAGTTCCTCACATACTTAAAAAACCCCATCACAGTTGCCCCCATGTAAATCAGCCAATTGATTATTGCATGCAATTGCCCATAAATGTGTACAGAAAAAACTACCTACATGGTTATACAGACTTTGCAACACACTTTGAGAAGCCTTTCTTAAAAATTATCCCAAAATGCAAATTATTAACTCAATGTTGCAACTCTACATTTAGGGAGTTTTTAAGTACTTATTACTTATGCCATTGCCCTAGAATGGTCTGCTTTGAACATAAGACTGGATTATTGAGTTGATACTATAAATATATATTCAGGTTACTCTAACAAATATCTAGCGGACTACATATGAAACACAGTCAACTTTCAGTAGCAAAGGTGCTAGAAAGCTTGTTCAAATTGTAGCTCTTTTCAAAACTGTCAGTGCCTGGAAAAAAGTTATGCCGCTTTTATAAAGTCAGCAGTTAAACTTAATTATATAGAAGCTTGTGTGAGAATTTCTAGAAGACAATAAAAAGTGTTGAACAGACATGCAAATTCTGACATCTTCTGGTGTCTGTATCTGTATATAGTGTTTGTATTTGCATATGGTGCAATTTTTTTTTGTTTCAGGAGTGCCCAGCGTTGGCCTAATTCTTACTTGTTCCCATCTGAAGTCCTTGGTAAAACTTCTCCTGGGAGAACATGAAAAGCAATATCCAGAGCCACAGAAGGCTCAGGGGCCTAATATATTTTTAGTAGTAAAATGTGAAATAACTGTAACCATACTTTCCAAGCATCAAAAATAGAGGGCAAAACTCATTTCCAGATGCCTAAATGTCAACCCAGGTGTGCACAGTACAGCCCAGCTAGATATAAGACGCGGCCTCACAAGTCTCAGACAAAAAGCCAGAAACAGACACCATCAAGCATTGCTATTTAAGTTCCCTTTCCTTTAAAAGATTCACTGGCCACTTCGGATGAACATGTTCTACTTTTTGGCTCTATAAGCCATTTTTCTCCTGAGGGGAAGGTGTCAGTCAGCCTGGGTATATCTAGCAGTCCTGTAACCATATCCCATGCTGTCCTGTCAGCATGCCTCAGCCTGGAGCCACAGGGCTAGCAGTAGGGTTGAGCAATGAAGTCAGTTTATATTCATTGCTTGTCTCTGCCAAAGAGGTGAACTAGTATCTGTGGTGGTGGCAGCTTTGTAATTTGTCTAAGTTACCCACTTGTATCAGAGAGGCCAGTGAGCAGTCATTGAGTGACAAATGCAGGCAAGATTTCAACCAGAGATCTTGAAATGAACGACTCCATTCCCCTTCCAAGCCATCTTCCTTTTAAATATTTAGGTATTTCCTTTATTGCCGTTCCCCTACCTTCTCTCTCTCTCTCTCTCTCATATACTCTCACGCTACATCAATGCATATACATTCAGGTGAAAAACCTGAAAAACCTCTAGCACAAGGTGCTGTGTGGGGTTTTTTGGTTTGTTTTTTTGTTTTCATTTTTGTTAGGGATACTAAAAAAGCACATGGTAAAATGCTGAGTTTGGGGTTTTCCTTTCCCTGTTCAGTATTTGTAAATTTATTAGCACCTTTATTTCTAAATGACTGAATGGATAAGGTGGTCAGGCCAAAAGAAATTGGATACCAAACTTTTAAATCACAGTGTCATATCAGAGTGCTCAATCCACTTCACAATAAAGAGTTTTAAGAGACTGGCAGGTTTCTCTGTGAAATTCCACCTTCACTAGAGTAGAGTTCTGGTGCTAAATATTTCAATTCAATGCATATGAAATGCTTCATTTTGTGCTCTCTCATGTCACTTGTGCAGATACCACCCTCATTACTTTCAGGTGAACCTTTTCTAAGATTATAGTGCTGATTGCTAATCAGATGAGAGGGATATAGCAGTGCAGGCCAGATTCACATTGGTGGAGTGGACTCACTACAATAGATTCCAGATTCCAACCCTAAACCTTTTCTCATCTCATTGTGTCTGGATTTTAGGGATAAGAGCCTGTTTCCTAACTGATATCTGAGCGATTGAAAGGATTTGAGATGCTCAAGAGAAGTGCACCATCATTAGAAGTATTTCTTTGAAGAAATGCTATTGTATTTGTACAGCTGTATTTGCAACATCTATGCAGCAGTGCTTCAGCACTGAATTAAGAGGGTCTTGAGACACAAGGGTCGTGTATGATTTCTAAGCAAACTAATAACTGCTTTAACTTAGCTTCTGAGTTCAGTCCAAACGTTTTCCCCTTACATGCTGAAAATAAAGTTTTAGCAAAATGAGCTATTTTACTTGAAAATTTTTATTACTTTTAAATTTAGATTTTACTGCTTCAGAGACAGATCTTGAAAGTTAATGGTGTTAGAGTTCTAAAGAAGGAGCATTTGTAATGTGAGTTCTGACAGTGCTTTCTGAGTCAACGGATACACAACTGAATCCCATAATAAGGAAGAAAAAAACCCCACCCTATTCCAAGATAGCTCGGCTGCAGCAACTTCCAAGATATTAAAAATGACTTGGAATCTGGCAGATATGCTGCTATATATATTTTTTAAAGCCTCTCCATTTTCTGAGCCGTAGACTTACACTATGCAGGAATTCATCTGTCTGCTTAAAGGTGAGAAATGAAAAGAATTTCCTGAAAGAGCCTACAATGGTCAATGTGACTGAAATCTGAAAAACCATTGAATAAGATGCAGAGATGACATGGCTTATTCTGTGTCCATACTGAAAGCACAGCCGTACATCCAAGGAAAAGACTATGCTTCCAACAGTGCCAAGAGAACACTGTCCAGGTTTGAGCTTTGTCAAGCTTCAGATTAAAACATTGCAACAAATTGGGGAGCAAGTAGTGTGCCTTCCCAATACTATGTTTTTAAAGAGACCACCAATGTGGTATCCAAGAGTTCTCTGTCATTTTCTCAGTGCTAGTTGAGGTACATCCTCAACCCACCTACGGCAAGAGGAGGGAGAGAATCAGGAGTCAGACCAATTCAGCTTGATAAAAGGAGAAACCCTTCTATTTTGGAGAATATTAGGGGGAAGGAGGGAAAAGATTGTTGGCAGGAGCTTAACCCCCAGTTTATCAGATAGCATTAGGGCTCCTCTATCCCATTGCAAGACTATTTAGATGTCCACAAAACATGCAAGAAGCCTGCACTATGACTGGTTGTGTTCTGCCACACAATATAAGGTGCAGTGGACAGAGTCTGAAGATGCCACATCCTTTCCAGCAACTGTTCTGTTTTTCCTAGGTTCTTGTATTGTTACCATCAGCTCTACAAGAACTAGTCAGATACAATGTCTTAAGCCTATGGCCCTTGAAAAGCTGTCTGATAGATGTAGTTACTCATGTGACTTTGGTGACTACATTGGGAAAAATCGGTATTGTTTTGGTTGCAGACAAAACATTGCTGGTGGAGAAGGAAAAAGGAAGAGAAGCTCAATATGCTAGTCAAAGCCAAAGGTTGGACACACAGTCAACTTGAAAGTCAAGTAACAGCAGAAGTTTTTCAACAATGCAAGATGTATTTTATGCTAAAACATTTCTAATAATCTCAGCTTCATGACTGAACTTTTGTGGTGTAAGTAGTTTACAGTAAGGGTCTATCTGGGATGGTGTTAAGTTGGTTAGTAAAAATGAAGGAAGCTGCTTACAATGGTGGCAAATGAATGGAGAAAATATCTCTGTACAATTCAAGGAGGTCCTGACAATGACATGGTTATTCCCAAAGGCTGTCTCTTCTATTTAGTAGTTTTCCATAAACTAAGAAGCCAGTCTGTTGCCTCTTGAAATCATCCCACAAGGTTCTTACTTTGGAATCCAGGTGCTTAAGAAAAAAATGTTTGCAAGGTCATTTTGAGATGCCCACTGAAAACTGCAGTTAAACAAGGGCTCATAAGGCATGCTGTACACCTGTCAGTCTTGAAGATGCACGTTAAAACACCATGACTCTCAGGTAGCTCTCAAAAATTGTCTTGTCACTCTGGCTTATTGTCAACCTGATTAGTTGTAGACAATTGTGGGGAGATTTTCAGATGCCCTTAAGGTAATTAGGCACTCATTAAAAATGACAGGGAAATGGGCCCTTACTTTCCTTTTTCCCAGTGGTATTTCATAACTACAGATTCCAGTATCAAGTAGCACAAACCTGGGGTAAACTTAACCAGTCAATCATTGGATGCCATTGTTGAAGCACTCAAATAAATCTCTGAAGCCGCTAGCAGTCAAGAGCACGGGTGGGCAAACTTTTTGGCCTGAGGGCCACATCGGGGTTGCGAAATGGTATGGAGGGCTGGGTAGGGAAGGCTGTGCCTCCCCAAACAGCCTGTCCCCCACCCCCTCCCACTTCCCGCCCCCTGGCTGCCTCCCTCAGAACCCCTGACCCATCCAACCCCCCCTGCTCCTTTTCCCCTGACCGCCCCCTCCCGGGACCCCCCGCCCCTAACCACCCCTCTGGGACTCTACCCCCTATCCAACCCCCCCTGCTCCCTGTCCCCTGACTGACCCCCCAGGACCCCTGTCCCTAACTGCCCCCCAGGATCCCACCCACTATCCAACCCTCCCTACTCCCTGTCTCCTGACCACCCCCCACCCCCCCATGAACCTCCACCCCATCTAACCGCCCCCTGTCCCCTGACTGCCCCCCAGGGGGTCCTGCCCCTCATCCAACCCCCCCCTTACCATGACCGTGCTGCTCGGAGCGGCAGGACAGGCTTATTTGAAAGCCTGGGAGGTGGGCGGGCGCAAGCTGCGCTGCCTGTGTGGTGGCGTTGCTGCGGGGGAGGGGCCAGGGGCGAGCCTCCCCGGCTGGGAGCTCAGGGGCCGGGCAGGACGGTTCAGCTGGCTGTAGTTTGCGCACCCTTGGTTAAGAGTGTCTGAGGCATGAGGGTTCTTAGTGGGAGGGAGAGGATCACAGCATGGGGATGAACATACAGAGGGGTGAAGACTAGTTCAACTCCTGTAGTTTTCAAAGCCATTTATCTGACAGGGTTCTGAGGGAAGGTTGGTGTATGTTTCTGAGTGTGAATACTTCCCCTGCTGTCAGACATCGCTTAGGGCACAAACAAGGCTCTACCCTAGCATGTTGTTTGATAGAATGGTTACCTAGTTTTTCTGTAACTTGCCATTTGTATGTTGAGTTGGGTTTGTTTGGTTTTACAAGGATAGGGTGTTGGCTTGAACCCACATCCTAGAGGACAAATGAACTACTTTCTATCTGCTCCCTACTTTTGACTTGTCTAGCTTAAATGGCCCTACTTGGAACTAAAGTGCTTGCCAGGATAGCTTACATGGTCATTGGAACACACAAGCATTCACATGACAGCAAGGTGCAGTCCTTAGAGAAAGATCGTTCTGGAAGAGCTAAAATGGCTGTTTTAATTAATTGGCTGGATGAGTTAATTCACTGTGTGTCAGATTATTTCTTTGCTACTGGGTAGTATCCATCCATCGTTTGTGGATGCAAGTCTTAATTAGGGCACCTGAAGCTTTTGTAGGGGTTTTTAATTTAGTTCAATTTAAATAGCTGCTGTTACTAAAAAGTTCTCTAAACAAATTGTTCCTCACCCTCGACACTCATCATTATAAAATAATGATTTCAGGAGAGAAATTCAGTCAACGTCTGAGAGCAATATCAGGGAATTGCAAGAAAGAGAAAAGAGTAGAGCTTGGTCAACAATAGTCATTACAATCTTACTTTCACAAAATGTCTCATCTTTGTCAAATATTTTTCAATGAAACTCTGCTGTGCAGGTCTCAAAAAGTAGCACTTGGAAAGATGGGAAAAGTCTAAACTTGGGAGGGTGTGTGTGTGTGTTAGTGTTACACAGTACTGTAACATTACAGAAGATTAGGATTAATACTATCCCCAAGACCAAGAGTCTATACAATATAAAATCCCTTCATTAATGAATGTGATGAACAATATGAAGTTTAATTTGGATGATCATTCTAATATCATTTGACCAGTTTGAACAATTTTATACTTCACATATTGGGGCTGTGATTTTTCAAAGCAGTTCAGCATTGCACTAACTAGGAGAATTAAGGATTTGGACTCTTACTCACATTTGTGTATATGGCCACTAAACATCCAAAGCTAATACGAGTAAGCTTTTCTTGTAAGGAAGCCATGGTCACCTCTGATTTTCTGCTAGAAAACGTAAGTTTCTCATACATTTAGTTACTTGAATAGGAGTGAACAAAACTGACGTTTACTAAATGCTCTTTCTGTGAGACATGAGGAACAAGCAGCTTTTATTTTGAACTTCAGTTCCTAGCAGATTTTTGGTATGATGTACTGTAAATGTCCCTTTTTATTTTGGCTTGAACAAATAAAAGGAAGCGGTGAATTTAACCCTCCACTTCACAGCATACAGCCATCAGTAGAGAGAGTGATACTTTGAAAAGCTTTGGTAGCTGTGTGAAAGCAACAGGTAAATTAATCTTGTAACTCCGTTTTAGGTTACAAATTCAGTAATTATAAGTAAGAAGATGAAATGGTTTATAAATGTGACTATTTGTCTAGAACACACTGAACGGAATTCGGACCAGAGCTTTCAATTCACTTGAGATAATGAGCGTTTCTTTTTGATTATCAGTCCAAATAGCAAGTGTTCAAGGCAATAGCCTCCCTTCTATTGCAACAGCCCAGCACAGTGAAACTTTCATATGTACATGAGGGATCCAAAACAGGCAGGAATAAGAGCAGGACAACATGAAATAGCTGATTTAGGAGTTCTTCTTTTGATGCATCATGTAGCTTTATCAGCAATGAATTGAGAGGAAAAATAAACCTTTGTCAAGCTTTCATATATCTGTATTGGATATACTTCAAGTGGCATATTGTGTCTTGCATAGTATTGCAGACTCTCTCAATTATCCATTGTGATGCTACTGCTTTTCTTCTGGCTCCCATCTTCATTTATAGTTTGACTCTTACTGCAAAACTGTCATTTTTTAATATCCCTTAAAAACACTTTTTAGGCAGACAAAAATTCAGATAGTGCACTTAGACTTAATGGGCCAAATTCTGCCTGGCATTGTGCCACCCTTTTGACTATAGAACTTGACCTAAGGTATGAAACAATGCATTCTGGGAGCTCTTTTGCATAAGAGATCTGTCTGGTGGAGCTGGTTTTGGGATATTAAGTGGTTAACTAGATGTTCTGTTTTGAAATTATTTGGCTTGAGTTTCAGGTCCTCTTTAAAGATAGGCAGGGAAAATAATCCATTCATACAGCTGCAAGTGATATTTGTTTCTATGGTGAAACTGTGCTGAGGGAAGTGCAGATACCATCTAATTGAGAAGAGACTATAAAACTGATACTTTGACTTCCTACTGCTAACTGCAGCTTTGGCGGCATGCTTTTTTTGGGGGGGGGGGGAGAAGGGAGCAGCAGCAGCAATGCCAGAGGAAACTAGTCCCTTAATTTTGAAAAGGGATTTTAACTGCTTGCTTTACTGTCCTATGTTTCCTAATAGCTACAGAGTGTCAAGATCATGGGTGAGAAAGTAGTGCAAGGCAAACTAAATTCACAAGAAGGTTGGTCTTTGCTCCAACACAGCTTGCAGTCATTGCTAGTGTGTGTGAATGCAGGACCAAGCAATGTCAAACTTATTTTGTGAAGTGTAAATGATCAGCTTGCAAAGGGCAGCAGAGCATATGTTTGATCAATAAACCACAATTCCTTCATGGAGACTGATTTAATTGTAGCAATTTCTGTCTCATGTATACAATGCATAGTTACTGGATGACCTACAATTCTGTATTAAAGACGTAATTTAGCACAGCATGGAGTGGCGGTGTGGATGACTAGTGCTGCGTGGAAGGTTACATTCAAGGTTTGAGAACAGTTCGGTTTGTTTGTCTCTGAACTACTGATAGAACTGTTTTAATATTCCTGTAATGAGGGCTGCATTATCTCGAGTCTCTTTTTTAATTCGTCACATAAACTGTACAAATGAGCAATTTGTGATCTGAAACCAGCCCTTAATATGCTTTCTGCAAGTTGTGTATTAAAACAAAATACCCAATCTGAGTAAAGTGTGGTTATGATAGTTTAATAATCTCTAGGTTAAATCTTGGATGAAAGTCTTGACGACCGTCGCTCTTTAGTTTGGCTTGGACTTGCCCTTTTGATAAGTTGTTTTTAGACCACATGCTCCACTCAGTGGTTGCTGCTGCTGCTCCTGGGATAATTGTGCAATATCTAATGCCTGATAGTGGAATGAAAGGAATAGGATATAGAGGTGCCCACATGAATCAGATGTGACCTGCAGTCACGGTTCTCTCTGTAACTACAGGGTGAGGGCACAGCTGATCAGCTCCAGGCTGTTGTTATGGGTGAGATAAAACCCATAACAAGCAGGTTTTCTCCATCTATTAAGGAGAATAAAAGCATGAGAAAATATTGGCTTTTTGTGCTCTTACACTTTTTAATACAAGTTATCTGAAAATAGGTGGAGCCTTCTAGCCAAAGTAATAGCCTTGCTTTACTATATAACAACACCCTTAGGTGTATGCACCATCCTGGTGAAGCATTTGATGTTTGAGGCTTGGCTTCCTGGATGACTTTTAGACACTTAGAGGTTGCAGTTTACTGTGGGGCTATGTTTGAGTTCTGCAGAGTAATCAAAGTTGTTTTAATATGCCCCAGTCAGCCAATGCTTAGACAAAGATGGCGTGGTGGCTCGGTAATTTATTAGTACTGTATGTTGCCTGGTTATTGGGATGTTTTCTGCGTGACTATATTGATTTAGTTTGATAGGAGTCTGTCTGGAAAAACAGGCAGGAAGGAAAAGAATGAAGATAAGCCACCTCTCAACAAGCACTTGAGAATTGCTAAGGGACAATCCCAGAATAGTTGGCTCCAGGACTCTGTCTTGATCTCCAGTTGAGGCTACAGAATTAATTTGGACCACAAGTGTTGAAGCGTGGGAACACAGAAGAACAAAAGATCTATAGTGGGACTTAAAAGGGTCAGTCTCTCTCTCTCTCTCTCTCTCTCAAGCAGTCGTAGTACAGGGGAACTAGACTGAAACGTGGACCTGCTGAGCATGTCTGAAGAAGTTAGGCCTGGCTAAGTTACCATCAGGTAAGAGACATGGATGTGGACTATTAAAAACTCTTTAAAAGCTTTGTTCCTACTGATAAAATAAAAAATTACTTTTGTTTTAAGAAGGTAGTTTGATTACTATAACCACTGGTCAACCTCCCAAAGGGAAGACCCACAGGTGCCAGAACTCATTTGGAATTGCAAGATAGGAACAATTGATACTCAGGGTACTGTAGCCGAGGGCCCAGTTTAAGAGTGGGAAAATTGCGAAATTATACCCAGGGATAGATAAAGGCACAAGACATCAGACCTAAGGGGGTGTACACAGGGGACAGAGGTGCAGCTAACTGTGTAACAGTGACATTTCCCTCTCTGCTGCAACTGTCTGCAAAACAAGGAAGAGGATTAATGAAAAAGGGTGACCACAGAAGGAGGACGTGACTCGACAGTTTAAAGGGTTCCTGCCAGAGAGATTGTGAATAGAACTGATGTATGCAGTAGCCAATGATGATACTTGTCATGAGTGAGCTTTGTATTAATTCATGATAAGAAATGAAACTGACTTTCAAAAGGTGCTATTCTATACTCTTGATAAACCAATTAAGGGAACTTCTGTACTAAGCACCATTGTTTATGCATCCTCAAGAAGCTGTTAAATGTGAGCCTTGGTACTTGACAACCTTCTTGTTTGTCTTCTGGTGTTAATAGTTTCCAGTGCATAACTTGTGTAATACACTAAGGTTTTATTTTACAAACAAGATCCATCCCTTTTAGATGTAACTATGGATTGTATTTTCTAAATGGACAACCTACCTAATTGTCCCTCAGTAATTGAGAATCTCCACTCACTGATATATTTTGCTTTCCACAATCAAATCTCCGAACAACTTTTCATGAGTGATGTACCTGAGTATTCGGATTCTAATATCTAAACTGTATTGTTAAATCTATTTACCTAAATTTGGGTTATTGCTGATTATGTATTCTATGTATCATATGACTTTTAAGAGCTAACTTTTTATTTGTGGATAACCTAAGCACTATACCCAGATGTACAAACCCTCTTTTCCCAACCTATGTATTATATACTTTTTTAAAATTCAGCTTTAATAAAATTTTTAAATCTAACTTGTTGCAGAAAGGTTTCCCTTACTATACTGCATTTTACAAGAGATCCTGTCAAAGTTCTTTAACCACATGTTGCATCAGGAAGCTTTATGAAATACTTGACTGCAAAGTCAAAGTGCAACCTGCAAAAGAAAAAGAAAATGCCTCTGATTTCAGGCTGCCTTAGGGCAGATATTGTGGTGTGTTTGAGAGAGAAAAATATCCATCCGTGTCTCCAACACAGAGGCTTGGTAGTCTAATAACCTTATGCCTTAGCCTTTCACATGGGATATGCTCATAAAATGGATATCTACGATAGGAGTTCATATTCTAGAAAAGCATCTGTGAGAATTAGGATTTTGGATTCTTTCAAGCAGTTTTACAGCGTTTTCTTAGTACAAACCGTGGGATGAAGGCTTGAAAATTGGGGGTGGGGGATATGTAGTAGGTGCTGCTGGGTAGGAGAGATGGTGCAGGGTAGATTAAATGACATTGAGTAGGATTGAATCCGTGTGCTGAGATCTGTGAACCTGTTTCTGTCCTCTGAATGCAGGTTGTCATAGTTACTGTAGCCTATGTATGCATAACACTTCAGTGCCATACAAACGATAAGGCTTCCTAAAGCCTTGTGACAAGAGCTGTAGTGTCTTACACATGGTGAATCTGAGGTATAGAGACATGAAGTGACTTGCTAAGGCCATAGATTACATAAGTGGGAGAGCTGGGGGATCAGGTCTCTTGGTTCTTGGCTTCCAGCTCAAGGCTTAGTCTGCCACACCACTTTGCATCAACCTTCTGCAAGGGTTCATTTCCAACCCAGAGTATTAGTGTCTGAATGAAAACAGATGGTCTTCATGGAGATATTTACTTCATGGCAGAATTATACTAGTATAGTTATGTCCTGTGGGGACAGTCTTATTCTGGAATAAGAGTGTCGTTTTTCTGTTCATCTTGTATCTCTTTCAGAGCATCCTGCACCCACTTCACTTAGTTCAGGAGATCTGAGTGCTGTTTAAAAAACACAACTCAGATGCAGGCATGGGTAAAGTGTGCATTTGCACAGCTCACAGTGACTGCACTCAAAGCTAACAATGGGGCCCATCAGACTTGTAGTTGGCCACTTGCATGCACGGTTATTTTTGCATGTGCATTTGGATGTGGCTGACTGAAATTCCTAAGGTCTCCCTTTCATTTCTGCGTGGTGCTCCTATTGATGCACTGAGCTGCAATGCAAGATACGAGGGGAATATCAGCAACAAACCTTGAGGAAGAGAAGCAAAGTTAAAACAAGTATAATTGCCCAATAAACTGTGGGTGTAACTCCAGCTCGTTTCTCTCATTTTCTGTGTCCCAGAGAGCTTTCTCAGTTGTTATAAAATAACTTTATCTTCAGTGATTTGAAAGGATACATTAAGAGGATGATGTTCTGTAATGTGATAGATCTCTAAAGAGAGAATCACGTTGGGAGGCATTGTTACAGCTCAGGTGGTCCGATAAAGCATTTTTATGTTCTAATACTATTTCAGAGGCTGGGATTTTCAGTATAATTCATGCTTTGTAACATATAGCCCTCTAAGGTTTAGTTTTGTCTGGCACTGGAATTTTGTAATAGACTGACTTAAACCAAAGAAAATGGTAATTGTATCTGCACGTCAGTAACAGGAGTTACTGTAATTACTGAGGCATACAACAATCACGTAGATGGACAAACACTTCTTTTAATCCCAGATTAGCATGCTCTTTCTAGTTTTTAACTGGATTCCTTCTGAGCTGGTAGCAGGAGGGCTGCTGCTCTGAACTCTGTGCTCACTTCTTATTGCTTTTAGTGGGGAATCCTGCTATGGGTTTCTGTTTTTTGTTTTCACACAGATCTTGTTTTTATAGGCAAATGTTCTGCTTTCTGTCTGTGCTCCATGCTGGCTTCTCCTGAAATGAGATGAATTTTCTGTTTATGCATCATTTGTGCTTTTGATGGCTTATCTTTACAGTGAGACACGCAACATATTTGCGTCAAAGATTTTATGGAGTCTGTCATGGTTCAGAGCAGCTGCACCTATATCTCCCCCAGTGGTTCAGCAAGGGTACCCACTCTCAGGTTTTCAGTTCCCCAACTGTTGCCTCTTTTGGGTGGACTGGAGACCTGCACCTGGGTGTTTCTGGGCTATACAGCTCCCTGCCTTCACTATATATTTCCCAGAAGACAGTCTGCCTAAACAGACCTGATTGCTTTCTCCTCTGAGATTGATAACAGAATGATCACTACAGATATGTTACCACACAGTTTCCTATGCAAGCCTAGTTTATTTTTAAGGTAAAAACACTGCAGAGAAAACCTATTAAAAACAATGAAAGAACCTACACACATGTTAATAAGCTTACCAGAGTCCATCCCAACTCTTCATAGGTTCTGGCAAGAGTGGTCTTTCAACACCCCACCTTAGGTATTTCTTTGTGGTTACAAGTTCATCAGAGCTTCAGCTCAGAAAAAGCACCCAGTCTTATGAGGCCTCAGTGGGCTAAGTCCTTCCAGTCCTTCCCTAAGAATTGGGGTCCCCTGTTGACCAGGAGTCCTGTCTGTTTTCTGGATCAGGAAGAAGGCCCTGAGTCAGCCTAAATTTAGGTTTTTTATCTAAAAGTCTTTCCTCCTGTCTGTGGATCTCTGGAGAATCCAGTTTGAACTAGTATATGCATATATCCTGGGGAGGGTGGGGGCTCAAAGGCTGAAAACTGAGGAAGTTCATTAGCATCCCCCTCCCTAGTAGAGAAGGTACCTGCAGTTCCCCAATAATACATACACAGTTGCATTTTTAATACAATGTACCCCAAAGGTGTTAACTTAAATATTATTGAATTAGGGTTAACTCAGTAAAGTTTAGCTGAATTCCGTGCGGTTTGTTCAGTATATTACAGGACATTGTCTGTCTGTCACAGAGTACATTTCCCCAGACCTTGGAAATGGAGAATTAAGTAATTTTCAAGACGAGCACAAATCATGCAATATATACAGAGGATGAACTAATAATTTTTCACCTGCAGTACATATTTGCCTGTTTTGGAGCACAATTAAGAGTTGTACTGTAATGCTGTAAGAGTACCTGTGGTACCATGCAATCTCCTAGAATGTATTCTTTCTCCCTCGAAGAAAGACCTTTCCAAGAACTGTAGTGGGGGAAGAGTGGAGGAAGCACAACTGTGTTCCCTTTTTGTCAGTGGGATCCACCTCGCCCATTTATTAAGTAATGGACATCACTGTGGTCTGTTTTGACTCATTGGATCCATAGCTACATCTGATGCCTTGTAATCTCCTTTACCCGTGGTTAAATTGTGCCCTAATCAAGTAGTTTGGAAACTGTGGCAACTTCAGGTAAACTTCTAAAATGGAGATTATTAAAGAGTGATAAAAATAAAACTTTCAGCACAGTAGTTTCTGTAGTGTATACTTATTATATTAAATTTATCTTAGGGTATTTCCACTCTTTCTTTTCAACATGCTATGGAGATGTTTATGCTTCCTAAGTCTCTTGAGGAGTGGTGGAGAAGCTGGGAGTTTTGGCAGCTAGGTAGGGGACGGTGGTGACTCCTGGAAATAAGCTGGAATTGTGAGATATGCACACCAGCTGGATGGTTCTTCTACAGTGATAAGCACTGAAATGGTTAAGTGCTGATACTTTAAGGCCATGTCTACACTATCACTTACGTCGGCAAAACTTATGTCACTCAGGGGTATGAAAACAACACACCTCTGAGTGACATAAGTTTCACTGGTGTAAATGGTAATGTGCATAGCTTCTCTCACGGCATAGCTACTGCCGCTCCTTGAGGTGGTTTCATTATGTCACACAGGCCACATAATTTTGGCAATGGATTTTTGAAGAGAACCAATTCTTCAGTGAAGTAGCTTTCCTGAGGTTTGGCCACTTTGCACAATCATCTCTCTTCTAGGTCTACTTGAAATGTCAGGGCACAGTCCATGGGGAAGGGATGCCCGCCTCTCACTTCAAACAAAATGATGTCCTTGTTGACCACCTCAACAGAGATGTCTAGGACTCAATAGGCGAGAGACTGAGTTATCCTTCTTACACCTGTTCTATAGTTCTGAGGACTGATTTCCTGGGGTGAGCATTTTGCACAAGATGCAGACTGTTTAAAAGCTGCGGGAAAGTGTAAACTCCTGAAGACACAGGGTATGTGGGCCTCCTTTCAAGTGTGTTATGAAGACTAATATGACTCTCTACACTTCTTGTATCCATACTAGAGAGGGGAATCATTTCTGTAATTGCTGTGGAGAAAGCTGGAAGTCTTTTCCTTAAACACCCCATCTTATTGGCGGGTGGTGTTCCTGCACAGAAAGGTTGAGTGCTACTGATGGATTGAGGCAGGTGGGTGGCTCCTAATTCAACTTGGTTATAAGGGAGGTGGGAATGGCTCACAGGTAAGGGAAAAGCTAGGGTGTGTGCGGAGGAGTCCTGACAGAGCAACCCTAAGAGCAGCCAAGTCTGGGGAGAAGGTTTGAGCTGATTGTTGTAGCTTATTTGGTAATAAAGCCAAATCCAGGAAACAGATGAATTTGGATTTTATACTGTGGCATTGCTTGTAGAATAGTTTGGAAAGAGATTTGGAAAGATGCTTTTATATCACCTCTTTAGTTACTAGAGTGAAAAAAACCCTGCAGTAATCCCCACCCCACCTCTGTAGTTGTAAGGATAAAAATGAGTAACAGAATTACGGTGAATTTACTGTATGATCTTTGTCCCCCTACTCCCCATTTAAAAACCAGGCGGCATAGATTAAAAAAACAGGCGACTGATATTTTACAAGTATAATTTTTTAAGTATATCGCTGGTTTTTTTTCTCTTTAGAAATACAGAACCTTGTTTTATACATCATGCCAACTTTAAAATTCTTTGCTGCCACATAAGGACTTCCTCATTTACTTGGAGTTATCTGTGAGACTTGCACTGAGACACTTGACTCAACTATTTCAAGTAATTTGCAGAATATACGATTGTTCAGTAGGTACAGGAATCTGAATACCTGTCTATGTCAGAGCGCATTTACGCTGGCCAAGTAAAAGTTTTTCATTTTGATACTGATTTTAGGCTCAGTATGCCAGCAACACAATCCATAACATATTATTTAAGATAATATTTATAGCTTTTGTAAGCAAGACATGCTCTCTTGCATGGAATTCCAGTTTGCGATAGTAAAGCTCTTCCTGCCTAGAGGTGGAGTTTCATGTGAAGGAGAGAGAGCAACTTTTACTTGGACTCTTGTGGGAAATTTTCCCTTTGGAAGTAGCCTGTGTATAAATTAGTGGTGCAGACAAATATAAAATGCAGCAGTAGCTGGTATCTTGTAATGCCTTTCTTCCAGGTTTTCAAAGTGCTTCCCATGCACTAGCTAGTTAATACTTACAAAAGCAGGCGAGCAGTATGGTAACCATTTCACAGCTAAGGGAGACAAGCACAGATGTGCCCAGATTCCCATATTGAGAATGTAGTCAAGCCATTAGTAGAACTCAGGTTTCCTGACTTACAGCCCCCTGTTCTAATGGCTGGGCAACCCTTCTTACTTGTGGGGGTGGACTTCATAAGGGATTGTGAAATTAAAGTCTGCATGAGAAGACATTGTGGGCCTGCCCTTCCTAAAATATGTGCACACAAAACATGCCTTTAATTGCAGGCCCATACAGTTACACAAGGGCCACACTGGGCCTCACAGAAAGCACTGAACTCTTCAGCTGCTTCCACGCGACATGTGGATGGGGAGAGAGGCAGTACAGTGTAAATGACAGGTGAAGATTATGATCTTGTCTCTTATGGGAATTCTGCAACAACAGAGCTTTTTTCATATCTTTCTTCAACATCATTACTCTTCACACTTGTCATTCTGCTTGTTACAGTATATTATGAGCTTCTTTAAAGAAACAAGATAGCACACTGCCCTCTTGACAGGTAGAACAATTATTAGAATTTTAAGCACTTATTACAGTGGTGAAATCAGAACAATTACTCTGTCCTGGCTTCCAGTCTCCTGCAATGCAATTATTTCAAGCTTCTCTGGTTTCAGAAACAGCTGCAGTTTGTTTGTTTTGAATGCTGATGGTCATTCCTCTTCCATTTTCCTGCTCTTACCACTTTGTACCTTTACCCTGTAATTGGCTGTTGCTCTTTTTCAGAAGAAAAGTAACTGGTGTCCTTCCATCCACAGAAAGGGCCCTCATCAGGGACTGACAGAGTGAAGAAAGGTGGATCCTATATGTGCCATAAGGTAAAGCTAAAAGACCCACAGCAAACCTCACTGGTTTAGCTAGCAGGTTGTTGTTAGTAATTACTGCTTTCTATTTTTGTCTACATTTATTTGTGATTATCTAATGAGACTAAGCTGAAATAAATATGTTAGGCTATTAATACATAATAGGAACCTGATACGTGGTACACAGGAATAGTTCAAAAATACTGCATAAACATTATATGGTTACATTTTTTAATTGCTCAGATAATTATCATGGTAGTACCCTTGAAAGGATATGTAAATATCTCAATGAAGCAAAGTCAGGTTCCCATATTACCAGAGGTGATAAAGTACCAGTTTTCCACATCTAGAGACGTGATCTCAGAATTTAGCTGTCCCATCTCCATAGGAGACAGTAGCCAATTTTGTCATTGATCTCCACCTCTGGTTTAGTTGATGCCACTTCTAGGAATGTCTAGGTTTGACGTGATGCGAACTTGGTTGTAGATGCTCCACATTGTTCAGTACAACAAACAGCCTCTTACAAAGTTAACCAAACCAATATTGTATGGTACCATTTTACTCTGGCTTGACATGAGAGCTGGCAAAAAGAGAATTTACTTTTTGCAAACATTGTCAGATCCAGGCTTGCAGAGTTATTGCAGTGTGAGTCCTTAAAGGTTACTTCACTGTTCCATCATTTAAAGGACAGTATTTGGTAAAGTCCTCAACTGCCGGTACTTCCCACATATCATGTGTGCTCTCCTGAGTACTCTGGAGACCCCATTGTACTATGTCCTGTACCATTCCATTCCTGACCTTGATGATAGGTTTCGTTTCCTCCAGTGATAACAATCTTCTCTTCCAGAGGATGGTGTCATTTATGGTTCTTGCATTTTTGTATGTAGTCTCCCTCGCAGCTCACAACCATTTTCAGTATGAACTCTTGAAGTCGACACATAGCATTCAGTGTTTTTTTGAGGGGTGTGTGTGCACGGGGGAGGGGGAGTTGATTATCTTTTTATTATAGCAAATATTACTAGAGATCTTGGGGGCTTCCATAATTTTTTTTTTCTGACCAAAACCTTCCTTTTTAGAACAGATCTTAAAATAAAACCTTGTTGTGCCCAGGAGTAAATTAGATGAGGATTATTGGAGTTGTTCTCTGCTCCTTTCCTAATGTTTAGGAGATGTTTAATGTTTAGGAACCTTCTACAAGTTAAGCAGATGTACTTATAAGTGCAAAGGCTTTTGACAATGCACATCTTATTTCTTAAGACTTTTGAGAGAACATGGACTTTTTGGAATTTTCATTTTATAAAAAGGTAAATGTGCCTATGTTAAAACCATTTATTTTATAAAGCATGGTAATTTAAGCAATATCTGATCACATTTGATCACAAAATTACTCTAGTCATTGCTAAAATTAGCAAGTAGTCATGGAAATATGCAAAATAACATTCTCCAGAATTCAGTGTGTTGCCTTTTTTGCTGTAAGGTAAAAAATTTGGTATTCGAGAAGGGAACTGATGTTCCTTTCTTTTTAATAATCATGTTTCCAGAATTGCGGAATGTAGCCAATGCTCATGTTCCTTCTGTAATTTTCTTGCATGTAGTTCTCTACCATGTATTTTTCTTGCATTTTGGGAGCGGTCAGCGTTAAATCAACTAAATACTGGTGAAATAGGAAAATTAAAAAAAAAACAAAACACTACCTAATCTGAAAACATGTGCTCCACAATTCCAGATTAAATTGGTTCAGGATAGTATTACTTAAACTGCGTTTTAAATCGGAATTAGTGTAAGGAAGGAACACACACAACTGTGCCTTGCTATGTTACAGCTATACAGCTATACAGTGAATACGCATATTTCACAGTCAAGAACTAAATTATCCTTGGTTTTTAAACATCCTTCTGCCTCTGTCTTGATGGGGAAGTTATGCCCAAATTCAGCAAAATAAGGGGTAGGAATAGCTTTGTACTGCACCTTTCATATGTCAATCATCTCAAGGCACAGTTGTTAGTTAGATCCTGGTGATGCAGGAACTGTGTAGGTAAATATAAAAATGTCAAGTACTACTGAGTTTGTGAAAGTGACTGCTACGGAGACTCTGCAGGAGCTTGCACACAGTGTTGTGGATTAGAATGCAAGATTAGAGAGAGGAAATATTGGAACCATCAAATAGGATTATCCTTCACTCATTTTGTAAATTGCAATATAGTCTTCAGATTGCTTCTGGACAGTTGTCAGAGACCGGAGTTAGTCAGGATGAAATCCTTATGGCAGTGTAGCACCTCCATCTTCCCTCCCCACAAGCCCTTTCCCTAGGGCTGTACTAGCTTTCCACATGTTCAAGTCTAAATCCTAGTTTAGAAGCTGAACTCACCAAGTTCAGAGGTAAGAGTGGTGCCAGCTGAGCCAGGCCAATGTGAAGGAAGATGGAGCATAACTCCCTTTTGCAAGTGTGTACACCTGCAGTCCTACCACACTGCCTCGCCAGTAAACCATGTTAGCTGCAAGAATGCTGGTAGAGCTTATGCTTACGTCAGTATCCTGAAATGACTCAGTGCTTGCTGAGATGAATGGGTGCAAAAAAACTTTCCTTATGTTACATATGTTTCCCACGCACGGGAGAAAAGGGGAAGCGCTTTAGTGGACAAGCCTCAGAGGAACAGGGGAGGAAGCAGATGGTCCCAATAGGGGCTTAGGCTAATAAAGTGTTAATTTTCTTACTAATAGTAAAACTAGAAAAGCTTTGAGAGGATTGGAAGCAAGAATATGACAAGTGGAGAAACTGAGAGAGCTTCAGAGAGTTTGGGAGGGCTGTTAGTCTGAGATGATGGGACTCATTGCTTGTTCTTTCCTCCGAAAGACTAACATTTCACTAATGCTGTGGTGAGGGATTAATGGATTCCACGTGAAAGCCTTTTTGAAATGTTACTCAATCTCGTGTAAACATTCAGTCCAGTGATGTTGCATCTCTTTGCAGAAAGAATTTAACAAGAGGCAATAACTAGTCTCTTTCTCTCTCTATGTCAAATATAAGGTTGTATGGAGTTTTGAAACTGGATTAACCCCATTCTGGAATCCTGCAGCTGCATTTATTGATCCTTCTTGTAAATATTTTCTTAATCTATAAAATAGATTGATGCTCCAGCTGTTTCATTAATATTTTCACTGTGTCCATCTTAGACCAGTGTTGCTACTCCATGCACTGCTCGTTGTGAAGGATTGAGCCTAAGAGTTCAAACTTCTAAAGCCAAACCACTTTTTAGTCTTTCTCCAAAGTGTGCACTGTAAGAAGTATCTTGCATATTACACTTTCATCACCTATAACTCAGTTACTGCTTGACCAACCTGCTTCATACTTCCAGGAAAAATTATTCGGCCTGCGAGGAAACTTATATGGACAAAAGGGTACATCAAAGTGTAGGACTAAGATGTCAAACATACGGAAATCTAGTTGCAACCCTGTATAACACCATTATATTTATATTGCTCCCTTCATAAATAGCCACAAGGTGTAATGCCAGGGCTTATCTGAGTGAAAGGGGAGCCATCAAACTGAATATTTTAAAATAGATTAATGAAAAAAATCACTTTCTGATAGAGCCCTCCTTTTAGCAGCATGTCCTGAAACTTTAGGGATTTCTTTCTTTCTTTTTTTCTTAAACAGCAGAAAAGACTTTATTGCTAAGGGTCTTTTCAATTAGTCATTTTCTCTCTTGTTAACTGACTAGAGAGGGAAATAGTGAAACTGACTGCACCCCACCTGCTACCAACTGCAGAGAGTAAAACTGATGTGTAAATACATCCTCTGCTACTTTCATTTTTAGTAATCTTCATTGTTACTTGTAAGAATACACGGTACACCATCCGTAACAAGTGTGACTTTCAGTTTGAGAAAGATCTTTTACCCAACAGGAATGTGTTGGGTGATGGGTTGTTGAAGAGAAACTGGTAAGAGATGGAGCTTTCAGCTTGGATAGCAGTGAGAGACTTGAAATTATTTCTGAAGAGTTTGATTACTACCATCTTACAATAGCCCTTCAAGTCTTATTGATTTAACTCCCAGCTTCTGGCATGAACGACAGCTGACAGCTGTGGCCCAAACTCTGTTCACATTACACTAAAAACATGTCCCTCCTTTGTGTATTTGTTCACATTAAAAACAAACCCATTCCATTCCTTTCCTTCTCAAAGCCTGCAGCTGGTAAATCATCCTCATAATTAGATTAAATTTCCTGTGAGAATGTAAGGTCACATTTTCTGCACTGATTTCCTTCTTGGGTGAAATCAATGTCACACGTTAATTAGCAGCTTTGATTAAATTAACACTGGAATAGAATCTTCTTTACTGATGAATAATGTGACCCATTTTAAAGGCTTTTAAAGATTCAAGTCTTTTTTTAGGTGTTAAAAGTAGGCTGTGTATTAAGACCAAAAAATTGTATAGTACAAAGGATTCTTTATTAGATGCCTTTTAAAAACCATTTAAATTGATTCCTCTGCTCCCTTTAGAGTTGGCAAAGGGTGTGGGCGGGGATGGGGGAGTGTGTGTGTGTGTGTGTGTGAGAGAGAGAGAGAGAGAGAGCGAGAACCTTGCTAACCACTTTATTTTCAAAGCAGATAGTCTTGTAAAATCTAGTAGGATGCTGCTTCTTGTAATATCATGAGTTGCACAGAGCCCTCTGCAGCATGCGTGGCAGTTACCGTACACAGTATTTTTGCTCAGGGCAAAAACCGTTCTCTGGGTTCATCGTTCGTACCTGTATCAAGAACTATAGCTTGAATTTTTCCTTAGGTGGAGGCACTTAACAGTTAATGGAGGTAAACACCAATGAAGTGTCTCCACACTGAATGGGCAAAACTTGACTGCACTGAATTTGGTTATACAAAGGAATCCACTGCTCGGCCTATTAGCCTGGAATATAAGCCACTACAAAGTAGTAAAATATATTTACCCATCTAGAAAGCAGCATGTCCCCATTCCTTGTTCTTGTGACTTTCCTTCATAGGCAGAGAGACATCAAATTTCAATTCAGAACTAGTGATTGTTTTATGGCAATGCAACATCTGAAGAAGGTGTTCATAATGTCAGATAACTGATGGGCCCATAATGTTGTGAATGGCACAGACAAACACCTTTAGGCTGGAATTTCCCAAGGAGTTTCCCTTTTTTGTGCAGAAGCCATGGGAGCGTCTACACTTGCCAATGACTTTTTGCAGTGAAACTCAGAAGTTTCACCGCAAAAAGAAAACCACCTCCACGAGGGGTGTACAGCTCTTACCGGTGATGCTTTTGTGGTGATGAGCAAGTGAAGACACGTTCTTCCTGTTTACACAGCTTTTAGCCTCCACAGGATATCCCACAGTGTCTACAGCGGAGTTGCTGGGCAGAGCGGTCACCTAAACAGACATCCACCCCTCCTTCCTGTAAAGCCCCAGGAACTTTGAAATTCCCCTTCCTGTTTTCTTGGCAAGTGCTCACTTATCATCCGGGAAAGTCCCGGACGACTGGGGAAAAAGGCTAATGTAGTGCCCATCTTTAAAAAACGGAAGGAGGAGGATCCAGGGAACTACAGGCCAGTCAGCCTCACCTCAGTCCCCGGAAAAATCATGGAGCAGGTCCTCAAGGAATCAATTCTGAAGCACTTAGAGGAGAGGAAAGTGATCAGGAACAGTCAGCATGGATTCACCAAGGGGCAAGTCATGTTTGACTAATCTAATTGCCTTCTATGACGAGATAACTGGTTCTGTGGATGAAGGGAAAGCAGTGGACGTGTTGTTCCTTGACTTTAGCAAAGTTTTTGACACTGTCTCCCACAGTATTCTTACCAGCAAGTTAAAGAAGTATGGGCTGGATGAATGCACTATAAGGTGGGTAGAAAGTTGGCTAGATTGTCGGGCTCAACGGGTAGTGATCAATGGCTCCATGTCTAGTTGGCAGCCAGTATCAAGCGGAGTGCCCCAAGGGTCGGTCCTGGGGCCGGTTGTGTTCAATATCTTCATAAATGATCTGAAGGATGGTGTGGATTGCACCCTCAGCAAGTTTGCAGACGACACTAAACTGGGAGGAATCGTAGATACGCTGGAGGGTAGGGATAGGATACAGAGGGGCCTAGACAAATGGGAGGATTGGGCCAAAGGAAATCTGATGAGGTTCAACAAGGACAAGTGCAGAGTCCTGCACTTAGGACGGAAGAATCCAATGCACCGCTACAGACTAGGGACCGAATGGCTAGGCAGCAGTTCTGCAGAAAAGGACCTAGGGGTTACAGTGGACGAGAAGCTGGATAGGAGTCAACAGTGTGCCCTTGTTGTCAAGAAGACCAATGGCATTTTGGGATGTATAAGTAGGGGCATTGCCAACAGATCGAGGGACGTGATCATTCCCCTCTACTCAACATTGGTGAGGCCTCATCTGGAGTACTGTGTCCAGTTTTGGGCCCCACACCAGAAGAAGGATGTGGAAAAATTGGAGACAGTCCAGCGGAGGGCAACAAAAATGATTAGGGGACTGGAACACATGACTTATGAGGAGAGGCTGAGGGAACTGGGATTGTTTAGTCTGCAAAAGAGAAGAATGAGGAGGGATTTGATAGCTGCTTTCAACTACCTGAAAGGGGGTTCCAAAGAGGATGGATCTAGACTATTCTCAGTGGTAGCAGATGACAGGACAAGGAGTAATGGTCTCAAGTTGCAGTGGGGGAGATTTAGGTTGGATATTAGGAAAAACCTTTTCAGTAGGAGGGTGGTGAAACACTGAAATGCGTTACCTAGGGAGGTGGTGGAATCTCCTTCCTTAGCAGTTTTTAAGGTCAGGCTTGACAAAGCCCTGGCTGGGATGATTTAATTGGGGATCGGTCCTGCTTTGAGCAGGGGGTTGGACTAGATGACCTCCTGAGGTCCCTTCCAACCCTGATATTCTATGATTCTATGATCTGGTCAGGTGACAATGCCTGCTCCATGGAGAAAATGATCCCCTGCTTGGAGCAATGCTGAGCTAATGGAGCTGATCAGTGTTTGGGGAGAGGAGGCTGTGCAGGGACCCAGGATGTCCCGTGATCACTCCGCCCCTTCCCACAAGACCTATTGTCAAAATGGAGAGCTGCACTGTGGAATAGCTGCCCTCAGTGCACTGCTCTCATCAGCGATGGAAGTGCTGCAAATGTAAACACACTCTGATGCCTGTGGAAGTGAGTACACAAACCAGCGCTTTTCTTTCACCGGTTCACTGTCACCGTTGAAACTGACAGCGCAAAAACTCTGCAAGTTTAGGCATAGCCACACAGTAAAAGTTTTTTGCTGTGCTTTGATCTACTCCCATTTCAAAGTGGGGTCGATCAAAATGCACTACAGAACTTCTAGCGTGTGGCTGCAGGGTCTACATGGACACTTCAGTATGTGGCAGGACACTACTTATTTCTTAAACCCCAGAACTTTAACACACACAAACCAAAACACAGAGAGAAAACAGGCTGCTCCATAAAGTAGAGAAGCATAACTCACCCCCACCTTATTCTAGACGGGCTCTGCAACTGACTGACTGAAAATCCAGATCACATGTTTTCTCACTGAGCACCTGGCCTGAAAGAAGGACCAGGAAAGACTCTGAGAATTTAAAGTGATGGTTTATAATTTTAATACAGTTTTCAGTATACTACAAGGCAGTTAGGTGCCCAAGTCCCAAAGAAATTAAAATGGAAGTTGGAGGCTTAAATTACTTACTTTCCTTAGATGATAGAACACCACAAATTATTTTGTATAGCAGAGTTTGTTTTGCAAGTGTATCAGAATTAGAGCTGTGTGAATAACTGACTTCTTTTCCAGTTCTCTGGCTGTTCTGAAATATCAGAATGTTTTGTTTGATATATTTTTAGGGTATTTTAATTTTAATAAAATGTAAGTAAATTTCAAAACTGACATTTCAAATCAAAAACTCAAATGGTTTGGGTTTTTTTCAGATTTTGAGTCTTTTTTTTTTTTTTTTTTACTAAAAATTCAGCAAATTTGATGTAAATTAGCTAAGTGTTTTGGTTGACCCAGATCTGCATTCGGGGGAGAGGGGAGAGAGAGTTTTTCTGATGAGAAATTCTTATCAGAATGACAACTCCTCTACAGACTTCATAGGCAAGTAAATTTATCCTTCATCCTAAAGGATCCTGAATGACTTGTATACAGTACCAAGGGACTGCAGCCACCTCTGAGGTGTAAGAGCAGCAAGTGGTACACAGCCTACAGCACAGCAGCAGAAGAGTGGGGAAATGTTGGTAAACTAACATTACAGTAAACATCTTACCAAAAAAAAAAAAAAAGTGCCCTGGAATCTGTAGGGATGGTTTTATCCTCAGAATGGCTATTTGCAGATGAATGATTGTACAGTGGTTCCTCTGGGAAGTGCTGAAACTTGTCTGACATAGCAAAATCTCTCCGTACAAATTCACTTTGTCAAAATGTAACATTCACAGAAAAATGGAGCGATCTGATAAATTATCTGGAAAAAAACTGGTTGGAAAATCGTTCTCAGAGTAGTTATCAGAGGTTCACAGTTATGCGGGAAGGACATAACGAGGGGTCCCGAAGGGATCGGTTCTGGGTCCAGTTCTATTCAATATCTTCATCAGTGGTTTAGATAATGTCATAGAGAGTACACTTATAAAGTTTGCGGATGATACCAAGCTGGGAGGGGTTGCAAGTGCTTTGGAGGATAGGATTAAAATTCAAAATGATCTGGACAAAGTGGAGCAATGGTCTGAAGTAAATAGGATGAAATTCAATAAGGACCAATGCAAAGTACTCCACTTAGGAAGGAACAATCAGTTGCGCACATACAAAGTGGGAAATGACTGCCTAGGAAAAGGAGTACTGCGGAGAGGGATCTAGGGGTCATAGTGGATCACAAGCTAAATATGAGTCAACAGTGTAACTCTGTTGCAAAAAAAGCGAACCTCATTCTGGTATGTATTAGCAGGAGTATTGTAAGCAAGACACGAGAAGTAATTCTTCCGCTGTACTCCGCGCTGATTAGGCCTCAACTGGAGTATTGTGTCCAGCTGTGGATGCCACATTTCAGGAAAGATGTGGACAAATTGGAGAAAGTCTAGAGAAGAGGAACAAAAATGATTAAAGGTCTAGAAAACATGACCTATGAGGGAAGATTGAAAAAACTGGGTTTGCTTAATCTGGAGAAGAGAAGACTGAGAGGGGACGTGATAACAGTTTTCAAGTAAATAAAAGCTTGTTACAAGGAGGAAGAGAGAAAAATTGTTCTCCTTAACCTCTGAGGCTAGGACAAGAAGCAATGGGCTTAAATTGCAGCAAGGGAGGTTTAGGTTGGACATTTAGGAAAAACTTCCTAAGCACTGGAATAAATTGCCTAGGGAGGTTGTGGAATCTCCATCATTGGGGATTTTTAAGAGCAGGTTGGACAAACACCTGTCAGGGATGCTCTGAGTCTAGATAATACTCAGTCCTGCCTTGAGTGGAGGGGACTGGATTAGATGACCTCTCAAGGTCCCTTCCAGTTCTATGATTCTTTTTCTAACATCATGAGCTTTATAAGCCAGCTACTCAGAAGTCAGTCATGCAAAATCCATTTGCACCTGTGAAACTGTGAGAGTGTAAATGAATGACTCTGTGTGTACTTCCATGAGCTATGTACATCAGTACAGGGTCCTACAGTGCTATGCAGCCTTTAGATGGCTTGCTGGTTGTACCAATGAAAATCTTTCCCTCTAACTCACGAGTTACTGCATGGTTTCACAGTAGCAGCCGTGTTAGTCTGTATTCGCAAAAAGAAAAGGAGTACTTGTGGCACCTTAGAGACTAAGAAATTAATTTGAGCATAAGCTTTCATGAGCTACAGCTCATGCTGCTAGGTACAACAGAACTTGTTCTGCATGACATTTTGCAGGGAATCAAAGGATTCTCATTGTAGGCATGTCTCTTGGGGGAAAATGAAACTTCTTGGATACATTTTTAGTACTCTCATTCTTTTTACTGCAAGGCTATATGGTGGTGTGAACTGGGTTCTATTTTTGGCTCACACATTAGATCAAACTAAATGCCAGTTGTGGAACCTACATTCCTGGAGGGGGTGTTGAGCCTGAAATAAAAAACAGTTTGCGTTTGCAGGGCTGGCAGTGCAGGAGGGAAAATACATCTTTGTTGTGAGCTGGGTGAAACATTTTTTACAGGCTGAGTTTAAAACATCATTGAGATTGATAGGCGTGAATGCACCTTGCAGTTGAAATAACTGTAAGGATAAGCCCCCACCTAGGACACAAGGAGTATCTGAACCTGCCCGAGAAGTTTTGTTGAATATTGTTTTAGGCAAAGAGGAGTGGGGAGTGGGTGTGTGGGAGGGACAGAGGGAGAGGAGGGAAGACAGAACACAGAGGACAAGAGGGATACAGACAGCTCAAAGGAGCAGCTGGAAGGACTGTGTATGACCTGGAAGACACCTGGGGAGAGGGTGCAAGCTGAAAAGGCTGTTGTTGGCTCTGTGAGCAAAAGAAGAAATTTCCTGCTATTTGATTCCTTCTGTGTTCAGAGACTAGGACTTCAGACATTCCTTGTAAATAAACAAGATTGCATCAAAGAAATATGAGTATTGCCAATTTCTCCTCCTAACTGAAATGTCCCCAGGGCCCCAAAATTTGACTAGCCACTTGGATCAAAAAGGGGCAACTCTTATAAATGTCATAAACAAGCACATTTGATCTGGAAGGAAGATGATGAACAAAGGAATCCCATAATGTCATTTTTAAACACCTGCCAGTTTAATCACATTTTTAATTAGTGTATGTAGGAAAATCATTAGCATCTCCAAAGGTAAATGCAAAATATTAACTGTTCTAAGCATATTGCAATTCATGAATGTGGACTTCTCAGTTTTCAATGTTAAGGCACACTTCATTAATGTTTGAAATGCTCTCACTGTTTGAACATTACAAGAGGAGAGGTGGAGAGATCCTATTCCATTGTTAAAGTGTCTGTATATAAACACAACCAGTTACCTCTGCTTTCTGCAGATGCTTCTAGAATATTTGTCACTTGAGAGTTAATGTTTCCAAAAAGTGAGGAGTGTTCTACTTGATAGGAAGAAGTAGATAAAGACCCCTAGTTTTTGTGTTGACCTACATTTTTACAAATAACTCCTTTTGCCTGTCCCAAGTTAACATCATCATTTTGCAGCTTTAATCATGTTTTCAGTGAATTTATTCTCCGAAAGGGAGCAAAATGCAAAGTCCAATAAATGGTGTAGTGGAAGAGGGAAAGCTAAAAAAATTTTCAGTACCTACAGTTTGTTAAACTGAAGTAAAGCGTACTTCATATTATTTAATACTGTGTGCTGGAAATCTGAAAGGTGCCGAAATGAAATCTCTCCAACTTATTCAAATTTGTGTTATGCTAATTGCTGCAAGTTTCTTACTCTCTGCTAACTGAAAATACGAACTGGAGTGGAAGTTTATCTTTTTAAATCGGTAGTCCAAGGTGAGGGACTAAAGTTTAACCGTATGAAGTTCATTTAATCCTTTCTGAATAATTTCTGGTGGCCCTTCCATTAAAAACTCTAGGCCAAATTTATCCTTGATGCTAGTGGAGTGAATTACACCTGGGATGAATTTGATCCCTTTTGTTGGACTGTAAGTGTGGTAAGCCTGCATATGTTGTTGAGACAGTGCTCACACAAAACGGATATATAAATTACTAATCTTTTCAGATTTTCATTTTTGGACTAAAAAATCTGCAGAATAACACAAAAGTTATCTACACTGGAAACCACTGACTTGGGACTGTGTGTATGTGTGTCAATCCTTGCATCGTCTCCATTGACTGTTTAGTGCTTGTGAACCATTCCTGACTGCCACCATTGAAGATTCAAACCTGTTATGCACAGAACAGGTACAGAATTAACAGTGCAAGCTTTTGACAGTTCCTTACCAATGTGCTTCAGTCCCAGCAGAGGGGCCACATTAAAGAGAGTCTGAGAGGGTAGGTCACGCTGGATAATCCTGTGCTGCCTCCCTCATATCAGAGAGATTTGAAATAACAGTTCCTCCTCTTAGTTTCCTAAAGGGAAACTTCCACATAATTGCAGCCTATTCTGCAATCAGGCCAGCAAGAGAGGAAACTGTCAGCGCAAAATCATTGTTTCCCAAGAACTTCTGAGAGGCAGCTGAACCATCTATCCCAGTGGTTTTGTTTTAAATGAAAATGTTTGTGGCCACCAATATAAGATGCAATATAGATTATATCAGAGTATAGGTATTCCTAAAAAGACTACCAACAGGAATACCAGAACATAAGTTGGTCTTCAGTCCAGTTGCTTTTTTTCCTCAGGATGTCATTCAGTCATGGTCAATAGGATTCTTCTAGACAGATGTCAGTACCTTTCACTTCCAGATCCTCCTTATGTATCAAGACACTTTGCCCCATTAAATCAGTTTTATTTGATACAAAGAGAAAAAGCAGAATAATAGAATGCCTTGACGACAAATCTTGTGCAATGAGAAAAGGCTAGTTTGCACTCTTACTGTCAAATATTATGTTGTACAGCTACATTGATTGGGTTAAACTGAGAAATATTTGTCTGATCTTATCGCGGTTTCATTGTCCAAACCATGAAGTGCTACACTAGAATCTAATCTGTGCCGTATTAAGTATGTTTCAGTCGTATGTTGGAAATTAAGGGGGGGGGGGCGGTGCGGGAGAGAGGCAGGATGCAATTCTAAATTTGACCTATAAAGATCTTCACACACAATCAGAATTTTCAATTCTTCAAATGCATGGAATACAGATTTTTTTAAAAGGGGAATAGAGGGAGAGATCTATTAGTTACTAATCTTTTCAGATTTTCATTTTTTGACTAAAAATCTGCAGAATAGCGTAAACGCTATCTATACTGGAAACAACTGAAAAGTGCAAGAAAAAGTATATTGGAATACACACTGAACTGCATTCTGAAATGGACTTACATTAAATATATTAATGTATATGTACTTTAAGCTTGTGCAACTACTGTTTACGGTATTTCATCTAAAGTAAATGTATTACAGTTCTCAGTAAGTTAATATTAATTAGGGTTGCCAGGCATCCGGTTTTCGACCATTGCTGCCTCCCCCAGTGCCCCATCGCCCCGGCCCCTTCTGCTTCCGTACCCACCTCCCCATCCAGGACTTAATTTGTCCCCAGGCTTGCTGGGACTGGGTAAGTCTGCTGTGAAAAGTGATATTTGTATGTTTGTTAATATCACTTTTCATAACAGACTTAGTAGCTAGCAAGTCTTAAAAAAGGGGGGGAGGGGCAATCAAAAAAAGCAAAAGAAACAAACAACCAGAAAAAAAGTCAAGAATGTGAAAAGCACCTTATTTGTGTTTCTGTTCTGTTTCGGTCCTGTAAAGAATAGAGACAACTGTACATTGTTTTTATTATTGAGTCTGAAAAAAAAACCCTATATAAATAAATTACAATGATTTGGACACGTATATGTGTATATTTATTATTTTTTCCTAAAGTTAATTAAGTATTTTAGGAAAAATTGTCAGAGTGACCACCAGCAAGGGTTTGGTGGCTGCGCTCTGAGGCCACCAAAAAATTTGTTGTGAGAACCCCATTAAGCTTGTATCTGCAAGCACTGTATTGCTGACTAAAGCATCATAGCCTCCTGTGACACTGCATAAATAACAGTGCTTTTAATCTTCAGAGTCGTTTACAAACTTTCCTTCATTTTCAGTACATCCGAAGTAGGTAATTGTTCCCGGTGTACCTCTTGCTGCATTTGTAACAGAGTCAGTTATTAGTTCCCTGTCCTGAAGAATTTCAACAAAATATACAAAGATGGGGGCGGGAGGGGGGGCAGGAAGGGAGGTGGAGTGGGATTAAGTGTGACCAAGTGTTCAAATAACTGTCAGGTTTCAGAGTAGCAGCTGTGTTAGTCTGTATCTGCAAAAAACAAAAAAAAACAAAAAAAAAACCAGGAGTACTTGTGGCACCTTAGAGACTAACAAATTTATTTGAGCATGAGCTTTCGTGAGCTACAGCTCACTTCATCCGATGCATTGAATGGAACGTATAGTAAGAAGATATATATATCTTAATTAGCCTCTTACAGAGTGTAAGAGGCTAATTAATTAAGATGTGCTATTATCAGCAGGAGAAAAAAAACTTTTGTATTGATAATCAAGATGGCCCACTTAGTTGACAAGAAGGTGTGAGGATACTTAACATGTGGAAATAGATTCAATATATGTAATGACCCAGCCACTCCCAATCTCCTTTCAAACCCAAGTTAATAGTGTCCAGTTTGCATATTAATTCAAGCTCAGCAGTTTCTCCTTGGAGTCTGTTTTTGTGTATTATACATACTGAATCTATTTCCTTCAGTTAAGTATCCTCACACCTTCTTGTCAACTGTCAAAATGGGCCATCTTGATTATCACTACAAAAGTTTTTTTTTTCTCCTGCTGATAATAGCTCATCTTAATTAATTAGCCTCTTACAGTTTGTATGGAAAATTCCACCTTCTCTGTATGTATATATATATCTTCTTACTATATGTTCCATTCAATGCATCCGATGAAGTGGGCTGTAGCCCACGAAAGCTTACGCTGTAATAAATTTGTTAGTCTCTAAGGTGCCACAAGTACTCCTGGTTTTTTTGCAAACAACTGTCAGAATTTCTCCTTGAGTTTCATCTCTTCCATCCAATAGGCTTTTCCAACTTTTCCCCATCAGCCTGGTGCTTGACTGTGATCTTTGCCAGGCAGTAGCAAACATCATCAGCAATTGAAATGCTCTGGGATATTAGTCTAACCAGCCCTTACTTATGTAGACATAGAGACTAGCTGTAATATGCACTTAAGTGACTTCTTTTTTCTTCTCACCTTCTAGTCTTATTGCTACAGGTATCGCTGTGCAGCCCGCAGTCAAAACACTCCTGATAGTTCTGCTTCAAACCTGGGATTCCGTTGTGCGGCCGACACTCTGCCAGCTTTACAGTGACAGAACTTGTTGGTGCTCTGAAGCCACAGGGGACTAAAAATTTCACTCCAGGACGAGGAGTTTTGTGGAGCTCCAGCCTGCTGAGATGTTCTGCAGTTACCAGTCTCTAGTGAGACAAAACAAGATATCCAGCTAATTAAAAAAGACCGCGTTGGAGAAAATCACCTTCCAAAATAAGTCAATGCTAATCAGAGACATTTAGTTCTATAACTAATCTTTGGGTTGAATTCCCATCTCAACTGTGCAGGTGGAAACATGGAGTTCATGCTATTAATTTAATTAGAAATATTCCAGATTTACACCAGCATAAAACGAACCAGAACTTTCCTGACTGCATTTTGAGAAGAATATTTTGTTTCCGATACTATTTTTCTCTCCTTTAGAGAAGATACTCTTCAGTACTGAGTAAGTATTTTATGATAGATTTACCTAAGTGATCCAAAACCCTCAAGTAGGCTTTATATACTTTAGGAGGAGTTAAAGGAAAATCTGAGCTTTTGTAGCATGGTATTTACTTGTTACATCCTGAGTAATATAGGAAACATATTGTCAAGTATAACTGAGGGTCACGGATGGAAGAAAAACATTCCACATTAACTATTACCCTATATTAGCAATTGGCTATGCTTTTGTAGATTTAGGCTACCTACAAATGTGTAGGTAGCCTACATTTGTAAAAATGTAGTGTAGCTCTTGTTGCTGTTGCACGTGAACATTGTGTTCAGAAAGGACCCTTGCCCAGGTGAGCAGTAATTTTCTCCCTTTTTAGAAAGTGGCAGCTTTTATTAGAATAGGGATGATAGTCCCACAAAGGAATGAGCATTATTTCCCTTACACTGGAAACTTGTAGCAATAGAAACACACCGGAGATTTCCTTTAACGTCTAACAAACATTGTGTAGATTTATTTTGGGGGTTTTAAGTTATGTATTCAAACTAGTGGTTTCAAAATTTTCTTTGCCAGTGAATGGCTCTTCTTGTATGAAAGCTTGCATGAAAAGACAGGAAATTTGAACTGAATGGAAAGTTTCTCATAGGCTTCATTGGGAAAACCTTGAGGTTGTCCTTAGATAAGTTTCAAAATGTATTGAAAAGCTCAGTGATAGCTAAATGTAGTTGTGGCTGGTAAATTAACTCAATCATCTAGGGCTATTCATGTTAAAATACACTTGAATCTTTCTTCTCTAATGTGCTTCACTCTTACCAGCACAGTGCTGCTGACTCTGGGGCCCAGTCTTAGGGGCAGATGAAAAAGTTTCCGCGTCAACCACTTACTCTTTATTCTAACTTTAATCTAATCAAGAAATTTTCTGTTTGCTAAATATTAAGAAGAAGCTCCTAACCTGAATGTGCCAATCCCTTAGGCATGGGTTCTATTCCCAGCTGTTCCACAGTGATCTAGGACAAGTCCTGTGCCTCGGTCTCCCCATCTATACAAAGGTGCATAAGAGTGATTCCCATTTTAAAGTGCTTTGAGATCTATGAATACAATGGGGTGAGTGAGTTTGTAATAGCAATATTTTGTATTCATATTATTCGCTTGTTTCCAGCACTTCTTGCCTATAACTTTGATAGGTAGGTGTTAAAAGACAAAGACATTAGTTGCTAACTTCTGCCCTGGGATAGTGAGTTTCCCACCGAATGGAAAGCCACTACAGAGGTTTATTCCTATGGGAGTGACTGTGCAGTTCACCCACCCCAGACCCCATTGGCATAGGAACTAAAGTTACACTTACACTGAATTTTAGTCTGTCGTGTAAGCGATTAAAGTATAAACATTTGCCAATGCCAAGTGT
Source organism: Natator depressus (assembly GCF_965152275.1). Lineage (NCBI taxonomy): Eukaryota > Metazoa > Chordata > Testudines > Cheloniidae > Natator > Natator depressus. The sequence continues at coordinate 15,093,453 of NC_134240.1, read as the reverse complement.
TAAAACATATCACGTAATCATAGGAAAAAGCTGTGGTATCTCAAGCCACTGTTCGGGAACTGTTGGGAAAGACTGACCAGTTGTATATACTAAACACAGTGCTCAAAATAGTGCATCCACTGAAACAAATGGAGAGAAATGCTGTCCATCTTAGTTTAAACTTCCTTTGCCATCATAGGGACATGTCTGCCTTTGTGGAAGGGAGTATGCTTTCATGAAAATTCTTTGAGTTATTGTCATTGTTGAACACTGCTTATTTATATATAATATTAAAAAAGTGTCTGGTTCTGAAGCTTTGAAAAATCATAGGAATTTTTGTCTCTAAATGGCAGCTTCAGAATGCTCGTTTAGAAGTGGGGCATGTCTGTCAAGATTTACTGTCCCCTGAGTGACATAGGTGTGAACTTCCTTCTGCTGGTCTTTCATTCTGGTGGTTTAACTTGTTTGTTTCATATGTACAGCATTAGCTTGAACTAGTTCCACCTTTTTTTTTTTTACATTTTTACAGCAATCGATCAGAACTTTGATAAAATGATTAAACTGAACATTCTGTAAACAACTGAGGTTTTTGTGTTACTATTCATCTCACTTCACTCTTCAGCCATCTGCGAAGCATGTGGTTTGTCACTGGGCAAATTAGATATCCCTCTACCAGTGGTCAGAGAAACAAGGTAAACTTCCTTCCCCTTTATTCTACCAAAAGAGAACAATGCCATATTTAAAACTTTTTTATGCTGGAAGATGGAAAGTGGGAAAACTTTCTTGGATTAAACAACTACCTTGACACAAATAATAGTTGAGAAGTTAAAAGTACAATATTAAGGCCTCTAATTTAAAACTAATAAAAAAAAAAATAAGAAAATGGGTAGCATCCTCTAAAGGTATTTATTATTTTTTCAGATCTCTCTAGCCCCCTCTATCCTGTTTACAGGTGACTTTTAAGGAAAAGTCTGGTGAACGATAGCTTGCTGTTTTCCAGTGGTGCTGCGCTAGTACTCACATCTTTAAGATTTAAAAATAAATGGAGGGGGGAAAACAACTTTTAAATTAATCTGTTGTAACTGAATTTCTCACATTGCGACACATACAGGCAGTTGAAAGATGAACAGTACTGCACTCAGGGTTGGAATCCAAACTCTTGGCCTTTTGAGGTGTTTGGATTTGATCCATTATTAAAGTGAACATGGAACAGTGAATTGGCAGATCAGATTTTGTGGCGGGCCTAATCCTCGGAGGAACAGGCTCTATTTGGACAGATTGATACAATTTATAACACAAAGTCTAAAGAAATCTTACTTATTGGATATTTACTATTTGAAGACCTTACATGCAATTCATAGGACAAGTCTGAAAACTCTGTAGCAGTTGTTAGTAGAGATGCAGCTGACGGAGAATGCACTTCAATCTTTTTTCAGTCTTCTTCTAGAGAGAGGTAGCCTTCTAGTAGCCTTTATTCAATCAAGGAAGGCAGCTGCAGTACAGCAAAGATCTGTATTTTTGTCACTTAACACTTACTTGCCATGAAAGTGATTAGGACCAAATGACAATGTACTATTTTGATAGTGTTCTAGCAAATTCTTTAGTTTTGAAAGTACATATATCTTGAGTGTCTGGGTCACTCTCACCAGAAACAAAGATCAACTGGCCAGGACTAAAAGGAAAGAAATACATTACATGCAGATACAAGACTCACCCATGTCCTCTGGTTCAGTGCCAATAATGCAGATTTAATATGGCTGTAATGCATTTTGAATTTACACTTTTCCATGTACTTGGAGGCTTGCCAAATATATTCACAACAAGAGAATAATTGGAAGCAGTGCAATTGATCTTAAAAGCCCATCTAATCTTAGGGGATGGAAAAATACAGTGCTATGAGAATATTACAGAAGTTGTTTACAGTGAGGAATAGGAGGTAGATTGGACCTTCTTTTAATTTGGATATCCAAATATACCAGCTAAAAAGTGATAGGCATGATTCTGTTTTGGGAGAAAAAGACTGCTCTGCACCAAAAAGTAGAGCTTGAAGTCTTATCAAGTGCTGTGTTTTTTTTAATATTTAGATGAAACCATATTACAGATGAGGATACAGAATCTGTGGAACTTCTCTTGAGATGTAGATTTCTCCTAAGAGAAATCCAAACCTTATTCAACTAATAGTTTAAGGTATTAATCACTGTTCAGAGAGTGCCAGTCATGAGCAAAACCATAAACTCAAAATCTAAGTACGGTGCTTTTAGGATTAACATACCTATAGAAATGACAAAAGTGAATCATTAGCTATGATCTTCAATCTGTCTCTACCTGCTGCTGTAACTCTAATCACATGTAAAACCCACTTAAGTCATTCTCCACAACCACAGTTGGGAGACATGCTTATAGAATAGGGTGAGACTAAGGTGAAAATCCAGCAGTAAAGTGTATGTGAAGACAGTCCAGCAAAGAGCAATCAAATTCCCTTGGCCCTTCTTCAGCATCAAGTAATGATTCAGTTCCAAAACAGAGTCCTCATCAGAAGAAAAATAAAACATCACTGTTGGTTTATGGAAGTTAATGTTATCTGTCCTCAGATAGGTAGCTTGTAGTACATGCTGTATGCACAAATGTTATGAATATAGGCTGTCAAATTGTGGAGAAGAAACACAGCAAGGGCTAGTTGAGCGTGCCCAGAGCATTTAGTTTACTGCTTAATGTGTTAATGAATTATATCAAAGCCAAATCTACACCTTTCTACTTGAAGGTGGGGAAAACTCAAAACCAAATGCCTTCTGTTCTAAACATCCATGTCCCTGTTAATTTAATCTTGTTTAGGAATTAATATATCTGATAGCCAATCTGATCAAGGAGAGCATTCTATAATGTTGTCTATCTACATATTTTCCATAACTGCAGCTTTATACATCAATCCTTGATTAGTTAATATTACTTGACTGTTGGCTGACTGTGTACACACAGTTCCCCACAAAACAAAAAAGCTCTACTATGCTTACAAAGGCTTTTTTTTTTAAACTGGGAAGTGGTCCCCTCCCAAAAAAGGATTATTAGCTAAAGTAATAGGATCTAATGCTGATAAGGAAAAACAATGGAGACATGTAACAAATAAAATGAAAGGACACTTCCTCTGTCTGCTATATCACATTTACTAAACTAGTGCTATGAAACAGGCAGTGGTTGCAGTGTTATGATAAGATTAGGCAGCTCCTTAGTCTTTCCATTGTGGCACATGATTTTCCCAAACTTGTCCTGCCTAGTAAGACAGCAGTGTGCAAAAACAAAACACCCCCTGCCACACACACAATAAACACATGCCCACTGTCTGGGAACTATGGCAACACCCTTGTACGTTTTGTTTCATTGTCTTGTATGCAGCTAGCACAGTGGTTCTCAACTCTGGTCCACCACTTGTTCAGGGAAAGCCCCTGGCAGGCCGCAGCGTCCGCAAGTTTGGCCGATAGCGGCTCCAACTTTCTGCAGTCCCCATTGGCCTGGAGTGGCGAACCGCAGCCACTGGGAGCCGCTATCGGCCGAACTTGCGGACGCTGCGGCCCGCCGGGGGCTTTCCCTGAACAAGCGGTGGACCAGAGTTGAGAACCACTGAGCTAGCCAGAGAGCTGGTAGTGGCTACTGAATGAGAAAAATTATCACATTTTTTTCCCATTTGTGCAGTGTTTCTTCTGTTTGGGGCCTGACTTCTGACTTATGGCAACACCTGAAGCCTTATGTTTGCAGATCCTTGGCTGAAAGGCACTTTAGAAATGCAAAAGTACGTTCACTCAACTCATAGTTGAGGATGGAAGCTACATTCATGTCACTTACAGCTGTACTGATAAAACTTAAGATTTGGGGACTTTATTTTTAACATTGTTTAAAAGAAGTTGAAACAATGTAATACTAATAGGATCTTCTGGTCTTAGGCATTTGATTTTTTGAATCCTACCTTGTCTTGGATGGCTTCTGTGCATTACTCCAAAATTTGCATAAAAATTTAATCCTAGCACAAGATCTAATTGTCTTTCTTTGACAGAAGTGAAATTGTAGATGGGCTTTAGGGAGCGTGTGGGTTGTCAAAATGGGAAACTAAGGAAAGACTAGCACCTCAGTTACAGTGAGCAAAACCAAAGCTCTTCCCTTTCCAAGATGGGTGGATGAGATACTCCTTTTGCAAATTAACACCTGGAAAACAGTGAAGGTGTATTTTATCACTGGAGGTGCTATCTGGCCAACATCCTTCAGAAAAACAAGGGTGAAGTGAGCTGTAGTTCACGAAAGCTTATGCTCAAATAAATTGGTTAGTCTCTAAGGTGCCACAAGTACTCCTTTTCTTTTTGCAAATTAGAATGTGTATTTAAAGTAACTGTTTAGGTGCTGACTGCTCCAACAGGACAAATAGTATGACTGGAAATACATACTACTTACAAACTTAAGTACAATAGTGTCTCACTCAGCAGAATGGGACATAAAAACAAATAATTAAGCAGACACAGAACTATCTTTTAACAACATCCACCCTTAGTGTTCTTTCCTTAAGTGTTTGGCAGAAGTGGCCCCCTCACTGCTTGTTTCGCAAATGTCCAGGACTTACAGGAACAGATTGTGAAGAGTGTTGTCACTGACCATCTTTTCCAGTTAGAAAAGCAGCAGCATGTGGAACTGGAACTAGTTTTGTAGAATTCTATTCCTTATCCTACTGTGAAATGTTTGTATGGCGTGGAACCATTCATGCCATCCCCTTACTGCTGAAAATCAAAATGCAAAGGTGCAATATTGCTTCTGAGGCACTGTGGTAAACAGTAGCCACCTTGCTGAAGGTTCTCCACCATTGCAATACTTTACCTGCAATTACTCCGAAGTACCCGAATAAAGTAGATTTGTTTACAAATTTATTGGACAGACATGTATGTTTGAATACTTTGTGATATTTAATAGACCAAGGTACAGTGAATTAAGATAACATGAGCTACTCAGTAAGTGAGCCACTTAGAGTACATATTGTATTACAGAAAGCATACATTGAAATAGTTTTTATAGACTGAATGGATTTTTCTGTTGTAAAATGCAGGTTTAGGGTTTTTTAAAAAAATTATAATTAAATTTGATCTACTGGCAATTGACCCATCTATCCTGTTCTCAAGAACTGACTTTAATGTACCACCTCACCACCCAACAGCACAAGACAAAACATTACAAATAAGCTAGTCCAGCAGCCAAAACTAAGCAGTGCATAGATGAATCTACTTGCCCTTCAAATTTTACCACAAAGGTAGTGTCGGTTTCCCAGTAGTATGATTTTGGGGGAAGGGTGGGGGATGGGACACTGGAAACTGGGGGCAGAAGGTAGTGTAGGGGAGCACTAAATCTTTAAACTAGCCCAACTGAAACAGACTGGACTTAAAGCATGCTACAAAGAAAGACTGGATGGAATTACAGGAAAGGCATGAGAGACCCTTTTCCTTTTCTAAACTAGGGTCTGTGAGTAGCTCTGCCCTGATTGGGGTCTACCTGCCGTGAAGGAACAAAGTATGGTCTTTTCTTGGGCTCTAAAACATCTTTCATGTTCTACATTTTCAACCCTTCCATCAGTCAAGATCAGTTTTAGGTAGGGGCAAGAGTGGTTCTTTTGTGCAGATGCCTCATGCATAAAAATGTTAATCTCAAAATTAAAGAAATAGATATAAGATGGAAATTGAATTGAAATATCCTGCTTACTTACAGTAAGATTCCTTCTGCCCCCAACGAAAAATTAAGTGCTAAGTGATTGTGCATTTCATCTCTTGAGGATAGGTGAGTTGGTTGCCACCCTTGCCCCACTTTACTTACTCAAGACACCAACAAATAGGAAGTTTCTCTTATGTACACCTCCACCATACACCACTAGCAGAAGCAATCATTTCTAAGGGAGAAAGAGGAGGTACTCTGACACCATCAGATGGTTATGGACTGATGACAATCACTAACAGTGCTAGTGGATGGTTTTGGGACAGTCACTGGTCCACAACAACTGGCCTAAAACTAGCAACTTTCTTAACTCATACTGCTAAACATTTTGTATTTTTTAGTTGTAAAGTGTAGCCATTATTTTATGTATCTTTGAAACACCACTATCCCTCTTATCTGCAATGACAAAACTCTGCTTCCCTGTTCCTTATAACCCAAGGCAGAAAAACAATTTGGTTTGAGAGAAAAAACAGGCTAACAATAAAACATCTGACTGCATAAAAAATGCTTGAAAGGACTAATATAAAAAAAACAAAAACCCCTCTTCTCTGTGCCATCTGTTGAACAATGCAGAAACAGATGCTTGTTCGCAAAGGTGTTGTATATTAGCATCTACCACTTCAGTCTGTTTTGCCAGACACACAGGTCGTGTATTATACTACTCCACAAAGTGGAGTTTGGATTTTCTGCACACTCCCTCAGTTGTTTTGCCAACATCAGCTGGAAGCATCACTGAGGTGATGCATGCTATTTCGAAGGAATGACTATACATCTACATTGGTGCCCTCTTGTGGCTAACAAAGCCTATGCCTTGAGATGGAGCCAGTTCAGAAAAAGTTAGAATGATCACAGAGGAGGCCTGGGGTACAGAGTCAATTTCAGGGAACAGAGGAGAAAATGGAAAGTCAAGTGTTCATGGAACAGAATTAGCTCCCTAGCCAGTTACAGTCAAGAGGGGTGAGCAGGAAGAGCGGGCAAAAGACGGGGGGGCGGGAATACATTTCACTTAATATTCTGTAAAAGCTGGTCATGAAATAGGAGGGGCTCAGCTACAGCGTTGGATAAAAGAAAGTGACTCCTAATTTTCAAACAGGCTCCAGAACCGGGAAGGCACTTCATGTTTTAAATAGTTTTAGTTTGCAGGAACTATTAATGGCACACAGTTTAACAAAAACGGGTGCCACCTTTGTAAATGCCACTGTTAATTTGCACTTGTCACCTTGATTTTTTTCCCCTAGCTTTAATTCTTAAAAAGAAAAGGAGTACTTGTGGCACCTTAGAGACTAACCAATTTATTTGAGCATAAGCTTTCGTGAGCTGCATCCGATGAAGTGAGCTGTAGCTCACGAAAGCTTATGCTCAAATAAATTGGTTAGTCTCTAAGGTGCCACAAGTACTCCTTTTCTTTTTGTGAATACAGACTAACACGGCTGCTACTCTGAAACCTTTAATTCTTAAGTAATTTTTTTCCCTTATCTAACTCATCTCCCCAAATTCCCTCTTTTCTGCACCTACCATTCTAATTCAATCTGTTTCTATATACCTCACTGTCCACTGAAACAGGCCTTATATCAAAACCTTCAACTTCCCTTTGAGCTGTGGCAAGTTATCCTAAGCTTTCTTGTTTTAACAGAAAAAGGTTAGCTGTGGCAACAGGTCACCCATTTAGCTATCTCTTGCATCATCCACCTGGAATCAAGTTGAGAGTACAGGAGATTGTTCAGCAAGTTGTCAGGAACTCTGATGTCTTGGCTTTTGTCCAAGGCCAGCTCTAACAGTCAGAGCAGTAAAGCAGATTGCAATCTCCTCTCCTGAAAACAGCATTTTTCCCTTTTGCATATACTATCTAACATACTCACCCGCAGCACTTCACACCTGCCTTAGCTTCTGTTTATTTTGCACCATCAGTGCCTCTGCTCCGATTTCTCCTTCACCTATGTGTTAAGTATTAACCCTTACTGAGATGTAAAGTTATGGGTTCACTGTGTCCTGAGCATATGCCTCTAACCGTGTAAGATTATAGTGTACATAACAATTACTTCCTACACTTTACCTATAGTCCTAATGAGTCATTTAACCTTTCACTTGAAACTAGGTGGAGTGGCATTTCCTATTTCCCCCTCCCACATCTTGCCATTATACTTCTACCCTTGCTGTAGCTGTTTGTGTGTGTGTGTGTATGTATGTGGGGAGGGGGACCTATGGTCATTTTTTTGGGTGGCAGCACAAAGGAATCTCATTCCATTTTTGTCTAGGCACATCTGACAATAGATGCTATATTCACCTATATCAATCTTTTTTAATCCCTATGCACAGCTGTTTCCTTGAGAAACTTTGCCAAAAGTTTGTTTGCCTGGTGTATAGCACAGAGAGCTATCATATGGTAAAAAACCAACACATGATTTAGCACCACAGTAACAGGGTTTTTTCATTACATCATCTTCCTCCAACATTTCCTGCTCTCTTTTGATTAACGGTACATTAAGAAATCTTCCAGAATAATCATATGAAAGTTCTTCTCCAGCAGAGATAGCAGCAGCAGCAAAAAGTGCCAGTTTGGGCACCAGTGAGTCAATTCGGACAGGAACCATAAATAAATTTGGCTCACAAGAATGGTTCAGGAACCTGCCAACATTTCCTATATTTATAGGATCAACAAATGTCTCTATTATCTGTCCATCATACAAGTGTTCCCTCACGGCTATAATATAGTTTGAATCCTCTGGTGTCTGTGCCTGTATTCTTCTACATGCCTCACGGAAGCACAGAACTTCACCAGCATATTCACACACAAATCTTCCTTTAGGTATGAACTCCAGTGTGCGGAGACCCCAACCCTTCTTAACAGTCTTGAACACCTCAAGTCTGAATTGTAAACCCCTCTGAATAACCCTGTTTTGACAGAACTCACCACAGTGGCACATAGCATTGCATTCAAAAATAGGTCTAGCATAGTCCACTTCACCTCCTATGTATTTGATGCATGAACTGTTATAGTTTTCACCATGGTGAAGACACGAACAAGTGTTGGCCACGCAGGAAGCAGTAAGACAATTACATCCTGGAAAAGTGATTTCAGAAGGGTCGGTGCCTTCTCCTGCTCCCGCCACATGCTCTGGGCTGTACTGCAAAGAGATGACAAATTAAAATCATTTTGATAACTATACTCCCCTTCACAGAGACAAACAACATTTCTCATGAAAATAAAGGGGCCAGATTTTCAAAATCTGACCTTGACCCCCAGGAGCTTCCAGTGAGAATAATGGATAGTGGGCACTTTTGAAAACCTGGCCCCCCCAAAAGCATATACTAATCAGCTCACTACAACATAACATTCTTGAGATCTGTGTCCTGTAAAGACAGGAAAAAACAAAAAAATAAGGTGCATTACAATTTAACATCTCCCAGGTGCCTAATAGTGATAACTGCCTTTCAAATGACCACTGTTCTTCAAGCATCTGGTATGTAAGTTAGTAACTCCTAGAATCTTTCGATATTTCATATTTACACAGGGGAACTGTTTCAAAGTTTTGCCAATTTAAAGTTATAAACCAAAAGCTCTATCTATACTGATTGTGATGATGGGTCTGTTGTGAAAGCAGAAATGTGTTTTAGTTTAGTTTCAGTACTCAGCTGCAACTGTGTAGTTCCTAATAATAGCATTACCAGTTACTGTATTTTTATGTCTTTTTAAAAAAAGTGAACATGACATGAAAGAAGTAATTAACAGTGCTGGAGCTCTTAAGTCCTTGATCATGGATCAGATCCAGTGAATACAGTGCCCCACCACTGTATCTCAACCCTGACCCAAGAGAACCCAGTCCTCTCAGAATAAGAAGGCAGTTCAGTCTCCATCATCTTTCATTTCTTGGCCTATCAGTAGGGCCCTACCAAATTCACAGTCTATAGTTCTCAATTTCACGGTCATAGGATTTTTAAAATGGTAAATTTAAAATGGCAAAGCCACTGCCAGCAGCAGCACAGAAGTAAGGATGGCATGGTATGGTATTGCCACCCTTACTTCTGCACTGCTGCCTGCAGAACTGGGCCCTCAGTCAGCAGCTGCCACTCTCCAGCCACCCATCTCTGAAGGCAGCTCAGAAGTAAGCGTAGTAATACTGCGACCCCCCCAAAATAAACTTGTGACCCCCCTGCAATTCCCTTTTGGGTCAGGATCCCCAACTTGAGAAACACTAGTCTCCCCTGTGAAATCTGTATAGAATAGGGTAAAAGCACACTACAGACCAGATTTCACAGTCCATGACGCATTTTTCATGGCCCGGAATTTGGTGGGGCCCTACCTATCAGATAAGACTGTCCACAGGGAGGCAATTGTGATGTAGACTTCTAAATGGATCCAGAAAAATCTCTTCCTGGATATATGCCAAAATCTGGAAACAAACAATTTTTTTTAAAAACTTGAAGATGGGTGTCTAGGTGAATTAGCTAGGAGAGGCAGGGGCGGGCAATTAAAAACAGCTTTATATTTTTTCCATTCTAATTCTTATTTGCTAATTATGTAGATGAACTCTTTTGAGACCAGTTTTTAAAATGCAAATCCTAGTCCATGTGGATTTAAGGTGAATATACAGAGTGCTACATTAATGATTTAATTCCTAAAACCAGCCCATTGGATAAACCAGAGATAAATTCTCACCCCCCCCCACCACAAAACTAATGCATCTAATTTTATCTAGAGTGCCCAGACATGAGTTAATTATTCTGAGCACAAAAGAATCCCTTAAAATAGAAAAGGCATACAATATGCTACTATTTATTTACATAATAGACAGAAAGACAAGCAGATGGTGATGTTAATTTCCTAGTTAATCTACATATATAAATCATTGTGAGATTGAGTAAATTAAACAGAGTATTACTGTTTTATCAAACACACACCTCTTAGGCCAATTTAAAAGCTCTATGAGAACAGTGTTTGACTTTGAAAATAATTTCTAGCTATTTTTATTTTTAATATAATCCAAAAAGCTTTACATTTTGAGATGGTAGATATCTTGTTACATTCAGACCCAGTTCTAGTGATTTTATTGTCACAAGAGGAAAGTCTGTTGCAGAGGCAGGTATCTAAGTGTTCAGAACTGTATATCGATGCATCTGCAGAGGACAAAAATGAGTTGGTGATTGCATTTCAACCTGGTTACCACTTAAGGAAGGGATTTGGTTTAGTTCAGACAACACAAAGCTGGAATTCATGCTTTCAAAATTACACAAATGCCCCTGGCAGGCCCAGATTCACATTAGAATGAATATTCGTATGATGAAGGACGGTGATTGAAACTTCGCTAAATTTTGTAGTCAAAATATAGGTATTTATAACAAGATACTCCAGAGTCATGCTTGTTTTCTTTATAATGTTCCGTTTGAAGGAAGGCAGCATATTATACAGAAACCTAAAGTACATACTGTGATTAAAATGTTACAGTGGCCTGTTATGTTAAATTCTGGATGCTCAGGAACATAACGGTTCATTCAGAGGTTTATTTTCCCCTCAAGTAGGAGCTTGCTCAGCCACTTATATTTAAACCAGAGCAAGTTCTGAATCTTTCTAACATTCACTTATCTTTGATACTCCCTTATACACTGACAAGAGAGTTTCCTATTTTCCTAAAATTTCACAAGCCCACATCATTTAATATGAATGTAATGTTTAGTCCAATATGTGGCTCCATTTTCATTAGGGGAATACAGGCTTTTAAATTCTGTTTTCCTATGAATGCACCACTTAATCAAAATCTAACTAGCCATACACCTCTGGGGAATTTGTTTGTAACTCTATAAATAGTTTAGAAAAGAGATTGGATACATTAGGAGTTGGATCAGGCCTTAGTTAGAAAGAGAAGTGACTGTTAACATTTCAAAACTTTCACATAATTTATTGTGTTAACCACCTCACACAGTGTGGCACTCTAAAGTGCCTGTCAAGTTCATTCTTTGATTCTGTTTTACTGAAGAAATAGCTATAATCCCTGCTAGCAATGCACTTGTTTTAATGGTTGGGCTATAAATTAACCTATGGCAATATATTATTTCTGGAGACCAGCAGGTGAGATATGGCTTTAAAATTAAAATCTGTAAAAACTGTCAGCAAGGAAAAAGGAGGTAGTACAACTGAAAATGTTTTAGAGAGAAGAGCTTTTCCATTAAGATCTAGGATGCTTCCTTTAAAAAAAAAAAAAAGTGCAAAATATAATTTTTAACCTGAGACCAGCTAAAATTGGTGCTTTGATTCCCCATTAATCCATAAAGAGATAGCAGCAAAAAGATGTACTAACGTTACTTTTTAAAAAGTAATGTTTGTTTCAACTATTTGCTTATTTACTGAGTCTTGCAGGTACAAGCTGTAAATCATGCTTTCTTGGGCTTTATCTTTTTTAAATGGCCAAGTGGCTGCTGGAAAGCAAAATAACATAAATAAGTAAAAACACATCAACAGGGCATCCAAATAGAGGATATTTTAAAATACATGTACTCAGCTATATTCTACCTATTTAAAAATATTTTAAAAAAATCTTTTTTGAACAGAAGTGGAAGAGCCAACCATGTTGGTGGGGTTTTATTTTTGCAAGTTACGGGAAATCAAACCATTTTATTCCTAGATCTAAAATGTTGGAGCCTGGCCCCAGAATATTACAAACACCAGGTGGGTGGGGTAATATCTTTTATTGGACAACTTCTTGAACTCAAGCTTCTTGAAGCTGTCCACTAAAAGAGATCATCTCACCCATCCTGTATCTCTAGACAGAAGTGAGGATTTTCTAAGCCCAGATTTGTTTCAGAAGGGGCACTTTAGAACGTTTACCAGTTTCGGGCCCCTATCCTACAATAATATGCACACAGTTTGCGTAACTTCCAACTTATCTGTATGTGTGTGTGTGTGTATATATCTTCTTACTATATGTTCCATTCTGTGCAGCCGATGAAGTGAGCTGTAGCTCACAAAAGCTTATGCTCTAATAAATTTGTTAGTCTCTAAGGTGCCACAAGTCCTCCTGTTCTTTTTGCGGCTACAGACTAACACAGGCTGCTACTCTGAAACGGCAATCTGGGGGTGCAGTTTCAGGCTTGGGGACAGCAATCAGAACTTCCTTTGCACCTATTAAAGATTTATGGCACACGGAAATGGTACCTGTTTGCAGAAGCCCCATTTTATACACGGCTTTCAGCGTGACACGTGTATTTCCCTCTCCCCAGCCGGGGAACGCATGCATTTAATTTGATACCGTTTGAGGGCGTGTGCTGATTTGTTTTCAGCACCAGCCGAACTTTCCCCACAAGGAGAGGGCTCTTGGGTGAGGCCCCCGATTGCACCACAGCATAGACTGCAGACCGCCCGGCCCAAGGGGGACCGCCAATCCGAGTGTAACATTCGGGCAAGGCTCGCCGAGCCCCGAGCTCGTTCTGCGAATTCAGACCGGACAGCGTGTGGCCAGACCAGCAGGGCCCTGCTCACCCCAGCCACGGATCCTAGCCCTGCACCCAGCGGGCGGGGCTCGTGGGCTCGGCCACAGGCGCCAGCAGCCCGGGAGGCCTCTGAACCGGCAGCGGCGCTGGAGGCGCGCTCGGCTCCCCAGGGGGCGGGGGTTGCTGCGGCCCGGGCCGACGCTCCTCGGGCTCTCCCTGGCGCGGCAGCGGCTTCCCGCCAGCTGCCGCTGCGTGATGGGCCGGAACCGCCGCCGCCGCCTACCTGGAAGGGCGGGGGTTCCTCGGACAGCGGCCACAGCGACACGGGTAGGCTCTCCAGCCCCCGGCTCAAGTCCCGCTCCTGGGGAATCGCCTCCATGCTTCCCGCGGCCTAGGCCCGGCTGCTGTCGCCATGGCAACAAACCCCACTGCCCTCCCCTCGGATTGGCTCCCAAGCGGCCTGTCCTTGTGTGATTGGCCGAGATGAATGACTTCACAGGCGGAGACCCGGAAGCGTGTGTTCTCTTAAAGGGACCACAGGTGGGGAGGCCGACCGTGGAAGAGGGTCTTTCTTTCTGACGCACACAGGAAGAGAGCGTTGTGTGCGTGCGTGAGACACGGACACCTCCACACATCTGATGGCATTGTGTGTGAGACACAGACATTCTCTCAGCCACTGAGTGTGTGACAGAGACACACACACAACGACGTGCACATCAGACACAGACTCTCACAAACACAACGACATTGTGTGCGTCAGCCAGACACACTCTCTCACACAATGACATTGTGCGTGTCAGACAGACACAGACTCTCTCACACACACAATGACACTGTGTGTGTCAGACAGACAGACTTTCACACACACAATGACACTGTGCGTGTCAGACTTTCACATACAGGCGATGACATTGTTTGTATTGCCCCAACACAATCTGACAGGGTGCTGTTGCACCCTGACTTAGTATATTATTTTTGTTATGCCCCCTCCCTCTCCTAGGCCCTGTGAGGCTCTGTGAAATGACAGTGTTTGTAAAGCGTCTCAAGGCGCTCAGCTGAGAAAGGCCACGTACTGTTACATCCACACAGCGTCCTACTGTTTCATGTCATGGGACCTAGCACTGTGACAGGGTGACGCGCCACTTGATCTCTAAGGGCAAATTGCTATAGATGGCCCTCTCATTAGCACACTCAGCAGAGGAACCGTGACTGGCCATGGAACCAGAATTATCCCTCCACGCACTGAGGTCAAGGGTGGAGCACTTTGAGAGGGCTGCTGTCCTGTACTGTTGCACCTTGACATTGTTGCTATCCTGGTGCACCTAGATGTGCAGATAAAAGCAGGCCTTCCTCTTGCAACTCCTTCCACATGGGCAATGGCTCCAAAGAGCCAACAAGGCACTACCTTGTATAGGTGTTAACTGCTTATTACTTCTTTGGTTTTATTACGTAGAATCTGTTGGAAATGCAACAGACTATTCAATGGGTTTTTCCTAGAGCTAGCTGGGAAATGATTTTTTTCTACCACTATTTTTCACAGATTTTTTTTAATTCAAAATTTTCTGTAGAAAATGTTTGGTTTTCCATTTAAGTTGTTGGTTTAAAGTTGAAATATTGGGTGGCTGGGTTGCCATTTTTTAGGATTTAAAGTTTTTCAACACAGTTCTATATTGTATTTGCATTTTTGTTTTGTTTTGTTTTTGCCTGTCTTTGCTGCTAGCTGATTGCGTACTTCCGGGTCCAAATGAGGTCTATGGTTGACTGGACAGTTCATAACTCTGGTGTTCGTAACTCTGACTTTCTACAGTTAATAACAGTTTTTTTGAATGTTCATAAAAACTATAGGAAGCAGTAGGTAAGATTAAAAGAATGCTCTTGCATAAATAACATGGTGACCTCTCACTTCTGAGAAGAGAGATTTTTCTGTAAAAAGAGCCTGGTCCGCACTATTTTTTTAGGTTTCAGAATAGCAGCCGTGTTAGTCTGTATCCGCAAAAAGAAAAGGAGTACTTGTGGCGTCTTAGAGACTAACAAATTTATTTGAGCATAAGCTTTCATGAGCTACAGCTCACTTCATCGGATGCATGCAGTGGAAAATACAGTGGGGAGATTTATATACACAGAGAACATGAAACAATGGGTGTTACCATACACACTGTGACGAGAGTGATCAGGTATGGTAACACCTATTGTTTCATGTTCTCTGTGTATATATATATAAAAAAAAAGCTTATGCTCAAATAAATTTGTTATGCTCACGAAAGCTTATGCTCAAATAAATTTGTTAGTCTCTAAGGTGCCACAAGTCCTCCTTTACTTTTTTTTTAAACATACATCACATTTGGCTGGGTTGTTTTCTCCACATAAGGTACCACCATTGGCTATTTTTAATGCAATCACATTTACCTGACATTCAACAAAATCTTTTACTACTGAATCTTTTTAAACTTTCTTAGTGAAATGTCATTTGGAAGTGCTGAATGCTTTAAAGCTTTCACTATGAAATTAAATCTCTCTTGCTTATTTTGAAGGTACAAGTTTGTGATTGAGTTCTGGATGTTTAATTAGTGTTCTTGTCCCCCCATACAAGCATTTTAAATTAACTTTTCTTACTTCTGCATTTGAACTGAGCTAATATATATTTTAAAAATATCACTTCTGTGGTTGGATGTTCTTTGCTCTCTGTGGTTTTACATGAGAGATATGAGATCAAATGCATGTAAACTGGAAACTGTAATTGTCATAATGTGATAACTCTTGACAACATTTAGAGAAGAAACTAGCATATTTTAAAAAATTAAATTTAAGAGTACAAAGTAAGGGCCCGATTCTTCTCCCTTGACTTACCAAAGTAAGGTTTCTATGTGAAGGAATAGATGAACAGGAGGTGGAAACAAGCTCTCTCCTTGTTTGGGAAGCTTGACACGATTCTGCCAGTGCAAAGCTGCCCTGAAACTGGCTTAGCCAACTACAGGAGGATTACCCATGTGGCAAGATGATCCAGTGGAACAGAACATTGAAGGCTGGTCCTGCACCACCCTTCTTCTGTGGCAAGCATATGCAACAAGACTAAGAAAAGAGAACACTGACTCAACTTCTGAGACTCATCAAGCCCTCGGATCGCTACCCCTTCCTGCTTCTCCACGTGGGCACCAATGATACTGCCAAGAATGACCTTGAGCGGATCACTGCGGACTACGTGGCTCTGGGAAGAAGGATAAAGGAGTTTGAGGCGCAAGTGGTGTTCTCGTCCATCCTCCCCGTGGAAGGAAAAGGCCTGGGTAGGGACCGTCGAATCGTGGAAGTCCATGAATGGCTACGCAGGTGGTGTCGGAGAGAAGGCTTTGGATTCTTTGACCATGGGATGGTGTTCCATGAAGGAGGAGTGCTGGGCAGAGACGGGATCCACCTTACGAAGAGAGGGAAGAGCATCTTTGCGAGCAGGCTGGCTAACCTAATGAGGAAGGCTTTAAACTAGGTTCACCGGGGGAAGGAGACCAAAGCCCTGAGGTAAGTGGGAAAGCGGGATACCGGGAGGAAACACAGGCAGGAACGTCTGTGAGGGGAGGGCTCCTGCCTCATACTGAGAATGAGGGGCGATCAGCAGGTTATCTCAAGTGCTTATATACGAATGCACAAAGCCTTGGAAACAAGCAGGGAGAACTGGAGGTCCTGGTGATGTCAAGGAATTATGACGTGATTGGAATAACAGAGACTTGGTGGGATAACTCACATGACTGGAGTACTGTCATGGATGGTTATAAACTGTTCAGGAAGGACAGGCAGGGCAGAAAAGGTGGGGGAGTAGCACTATATGTAAGGGAGCAGTATGAATGCTCAGAGCTCCGGTACGAAACTTCAGAAAAACCTGAGTGTCTATGGATTAGGTTTAGAAGTGTGAGCAACAAGAGTGATGTAGTGGTGGGAGTCTGCTATAGACCACCGGACCAGGGGGATGAGGTGGATGAGGCTTTCTTCCGGCAACTCGCAGAAGCTACTAGATCGCACGCCCTGGTTCTCATGGGTGACTTTAATTTTCCTGATATCTGCTGGGAGAGCAATACAGCGGTGCATAGACAATCCAGGAAGTTTTTGGAAAGCGTAGGGGACAATTTCCTGGTGCAAGTGCTAGAGGAGCCAACTGGGGGGGAGCTTTTCTTGACCTGCTGCTCACAAACCGGGAAGAATTAGTGGGGGAAGCAAAAGTGGATGGGAATCTGGGAGGCAGTGACCATGAGTTGGTCGAGTTCAGGATCCTGACGCAGGGAAGAAAGGTAAGCAGCAGGATACGGACCCTGGACTTCAGGAAAGCAGACTTCGACTCCCTCAGGGAACGGATGGGTAGGATCCCCTGGGGGACTAACATTAAGGGAAAGGAGTCCAGGAGAGCGAGCTGTATTTCAAGGAATCCCTGTTGAGGTTACAGGGACAAACCATCCCGATGAGTCGAAAGAATAGTAAATATGGCAGGCGACCAGCTTGGCTTAACGGTGAAATCCTAGCGGATCTTAAACATAAAAAAGAAGCTTACAAGAAGTGGAAGGTTGGACATATGACCAGGGAAGAGTATAAAAATATTGCTCGGGCATGTAGGAATGAAATCAGGAGGGCCAAATCGCACCTGGAGCTGCAGCTAGCAAGAGATGTCAAGAGTAACAAGAAGGGTTTCTTCAGGTATGTTGGCAACAAGAAGAAAGCCAAGGAAAGAGTGGGCCCCTTACTGAATGAGGGAGGCAACCTAGTGACAGAGGATGTGGAAAAAGCTAATGTACTCAATGCTTTTTTTGCCTCTGTCTTCACGAACAAGGTCAGCTCCCAGACTGCTGCGCTGGGCGTCACAGCATGGGGAGTAGATGGCCAGCCCTCAGAGGAGAAAGAGGTGGTTAGGGACTATTTAGAAAAGCTGGACTGCACAAGTCCATGGGGCCGGACGAGTTGCATCCGAGAGTGCTAAGGGAATTGGCGGCTGTGATTGCAGAGCCACTGGCCATTATCTTTGAAAACTCGTGGCGAACGGGGGAAGTCCCAGATGACTGGAAAAAGGCTAATGTAGTGCCAATCTTTAAAAAAGGGAAGAAGGAGGATCCTGGGAACTACAGGCCAGTCAGCCTCACCTCAGTCCCCAGAAAAATCATGGAGCAGGTCCTCAAAGAATCAATCCTGAAGCACTTACATGAGAGGAAAGTGATCAGGAACAGTCAGCATGGATTCACCAAGGGAAGGTCATGCCTGACTAATCTAATCGCCTTCTATGATGAGATTACTGGTTCTGTGGATGAAGGGAAAGCAGTGGATGTATTGTTTCTTGACTTTAGCAAAGCTTTTGACACGGTCTCCCACAGTATTCTTGTCAGCAAGTTAAAGAAGTATGGGCTGGATGAATGCACTATAAGGTGGGTAGAAAGTTGGCTAGATTGTCAGGCTCAGCGGGTAGTGATCAATGGCTCCATGTCTAGTTGGCAGCCGGTGTCAAGTGGAGTGCCCCAGGGGTCGGTCCTGGGGCCGGTTTTGTTCAATATCTTCATAAATGATCTGGAGGATGGTGTGGATTGCACCCTCAGCAAATTTGCGGATGATACTAAACTGGGAGGAGTGGTAGATACGCTGGAGGGCAGGGATAGGATACAGAGGGACCTAGACAAATTGGAGGATTGGGCCAAAAGAAATCTGATGAGGTTCAATAAGGATAAGTGCAGGGTCCTGCACTTAGGACGGAAGAACCCAATGCACCGCTACAGACTAGGGACCGAATGGCTAGGCAGCAGTTCTGCGGAAAAGGACCAAGGGGTGACAGTGGACGAGAAGCTGGATATGAGTTAGCAGTGTGCCCTTGTTGCCAAGAAGGCCAATGGCATTTTGGGATGTATAAGTAGGGGCATAGCGAGCAGATCGAGGGACGTGATCGTTCCCCTCTGTTCGACATTGGTGAGGCCTCATCTGGAGTACTGTGTCCAGTTTTGGGCCCCACACTACAAGAAGGATGTGGATAAATTGGAGAGAGTCCAGCGAAGGGCAACAAAAATGATTAGGGGTCTGGAACACATGACTTATGAGGAGAGGCTGAGGGAACTGGGAATGTTTAGTCTACGGAAGAGAAGAATGAGGGGGGATTTGATAGCTGCTTTCAACTACCTGAGAGGTGGTTCCAGAGAGGATGGTTCTAGACTATTCTCAGTGGTAGAAGAGGACAGGACAAGGAGTAATGGTCTCGAGTTGCAGTGGGGGAGGTTTAGGTTGGATATTAGCAAAAACTTTTTCACCAAGAGGGTAGTGAAACACTGGAATGTGTTACCTAGGGAGGTGGTGGAATCTCCTTCGTTAGAAGTTTTTAAGGTCAGGCTTGACAAAGCCCTGGCTGGGATGATTTAATTGGGGATTGGTCTTGCTTTGAGCAGGGGGTTGGACTAGATGACCTCCTGAGGTCCCTTCCAACCCTGATATTCTATGATTCTATGATTCTCAGTGTTCTGGTGATTCCTAGAAACTGTAATGGTCCCTTGGGTGGATCTGCGTTGGCTCATTCTCGTTAGCTGAGCCTGTGATAGATATTTATTCTAGTGCTATAGAATTAAAATTCTAAATTTCCTAGCCAGGCCTGAGCTCCTCAGTGGGCCTGCTACCCAGTGACCTATATATTTGAAAGCTAGGAAAATTAGAATTTTAATTCTATAGCATTCAATTCTATTCAATAACATGAATAATGATTCCAGTACTGATCCTACTGGTCTCAATTAGAGTGGTAATAGTTCTAGTCAGAATACTTGTGTGGTATAAGTATTGCAACAACTTTAGAAGCTTTTCACATCATCATATTATGTTCTACAAGAATTATCTTAGCCTATTTCAGCATCTGCACCCAATTTTTATAGAGCAGATTGGGCAAGAGTGCATCTGAGGCCTGTTTATGGAGATCTTACAAATTAGAAAGATACATACAGTGGGGTGTGATATAGTAGTTGGTTATAATATGCTGGAACAGCCTGTCCTTCAAGGGTACCTTTCATGTTAACTTCCTAGCTTGTCTGTGAGGCTTGCCCCTCTAATAAGATATTTCCTCTTAGCATACCTTTTGTGGGGGCTGGCCTGTTACATTTAGCAGAGAATATTTGCTTTGTTTTATATGTGGCTACTTTGCAACTACTTCTGGCACTTGTATCTTCTTTTCTTCTCATTGGTAAGTACTAATAACTCCTCTTGTGTTTTCTTTTTTATTATTATTGAGGAGTTGGCAGTTTCTCACTGGGGAGGCAGTACATTTTGGTTTTTGCTCTACAGAGGAATATTTGTCTATTACAGGAGTGGGTGGGTGATGTTCCCTGGCCTGCAATGTGCAGGTCAGAGGAGATGATCATGATGGTCCATTCTGGTCTTAAAGTCTATAAGTCTATGAGACAGTTAGGAGAAGGTGTTTTTTTCTGTTCTATACATACACACGTATTTGGGACAAATGGGATAGGTGTGGTGGTTGGCCTGAGATGGGTAGAAAGCGGTTCTTAAGTTTATTTATATAGTAAAAGAAGAAAGAGTTGCCTTTTAATACTGGAAACTTATATAATGTCTGGTAGTTGGAAATGAAGGGGCTGCTCTAGGTAGTAAGTAATAGGAAGAAAATGGGCATTAGTACAATATTACAGTTAATGTGCAGAAACTTAATTTGCAAATGTTTTGCTTTCAAAAATTTTTGCCCTTAAAAAAACCCAACTAATTCCATTACACAATTATAATTTTGTTTTCAGTTCATTGAGGCGTCTCTGTGACCACAGTGTTGTTTCAGCTATGGTTCCTTGTGGGGAGAGGGGTTAATCTGGGAATTTCCTTTGTTTCTGTTTTAGAAAATATGTGAAATACTGCTATAAGGAAATTAGATGTAGAGTGTTTGTTTTATGGAGCTTCATAAGCTCCTTGAATTGGATTGGTTTAACTGACAAAGCTTTTTATGTGTGTTTGGGTATGAAGCGGAGATGGAGAATAAGCAAACAAGTCATTACATCTTGCAGGAAAGGTGCTGAAATGATACCTGTGCTCTAACACTAAGGATATAGCTACACTAGAGCTGGCTACACTTCCATTTTTAGTTCACTAGCTCGATAAGAGCTAATGTGGATATGTCTCCTCCAGTTGGAAATTACACCTTCTGGGACCAGTATACAGATACGATTTATATCTGATGGAGAGTGAAAGGGGAGGATGTGTATGGCTTTGCAAGGACAGAATCACAGCTACCATAGAGAGAGAGAGAGGGTTTGCATGGGGTCTTGCTGAGAAATGAATAGGAAGGGGGTGGTGGATGCATGAATTTTACCATTCTGTAACATCCTCTCGGGTTGTGACTCAAAAGATGTTTCTCTAACCTTTTAGTCTACCTGCTCTAAGCCTTCTGTCACTCTGCCTCTCTTCCACTCCATTTTTCTTGCCTTCCTTTGTTCCCTCTCCAAATCTCTCTTGCCTTCATTAACCGTGCATTGCATGCCTCCTAAGATTTCCCATTGCCAGTGGCCTCTTACATAAAAAGAAGCTGGAGCCCAGTTGCCTGAAGGGGCAGGGGCAGGAGCAGGGAATAAATCTGTACTACCATACCTCCATATTTTGAAGAGATGATAATGGCAACAGCTTTAAGTACTTGCAGCAGGTCCCTTTTAAGATGCTTTTCAGCTCCAGCTTCTCTCTCTTCAGAATGTTGCCAACTCTCTCCTTTTTTGGATTGATTTATCCACCTTTTCCACACCTGCCATAGTGGAGGGGTGAATCACATTCCCAAGCTGGAAGTTTGGTTGTAGGCTGATCACTGATATTGACTCCACTTCCTTTTTGTAGCTCAAGGACTTTTATTATTAACAAATGGACCTTTGGGTTAAGACAAATACAATTTGGCTCCTAACACCCAGCACCAGATGGAGTTTTTTCCATTTGTTTAAATAACAGAAGTGGTGAGTCATTATTCTTTTGCGCAAGAAACAGATTTGCTTGTAGTTATGGGGGAGAGGGTGTTAAAAATTAGCACAGGAGCATGGAAAACCCTCTGTTCTCTCTTTCTCCTCCTTCCCCCACATTCTCATGTTATGCCGTCCCATACCCTGGGTTGAAGACTTAAGTTGTCCAGAGTGGGTGAGAGGCTGACAGAAGCGCATTTTAACTAGTGTAAAACAGTTGTTGAAAGAAAGCACAGAATGGAGTTGAAGTGAAGAACTGAGTCTCAACTATGCACTGATGAGCCAAGGCTCCTGGTGCAGTTACAGAATTATTTTATCAACAAGACACCATGTTTCTAAAATGGAAGCAAGTGTGCATATATGGGCTACTGGATAGATCTATATTTTGTTTTGCTTTTATATGTACATACATAGCTTTTTAATTTTTTCCTTACAAATAATCACTTCCAGCTCATTCATAATTTTTGTGGCTGTTCTGTGCACTCTCTGCAATTTAATATCCTTCTGGTAATGAGGTATGAGGAGGTTAAATGTGTTTGGAATAGAGTTCAGCTTCGAACTGTCTTTCTCTCACTACATCACTGAATTTCCATTGTCTAATATTTTACATTGTAACAAGGTACTGCAGCTTAGGTGCACTGGAATTTATGCTTGCAACCCATTACAGCCTGTGGCCCCTTTAAAACACAATTTCTGCAGGATTGTGTTTTCCTCTTTTTCCTCCAGTTTGTCGTCGTTGATTTTTTTTTTTTTACTGCCTTGCTTACAGTTCTCTCTTCTCCTTGCTCTGCTCTGCCGTTCCTCTCAGTCCAGCTTTTAATCTTGCTTTGTGATTTGACCTTGATTGCTGGATCATCATGTCCATTGGGTTAGTGTGCAGGTACTCTCTATGCCTCTGCCAGTCTATTGTGCATCTATTTAGAATATTGATCGCTAGAGAGTGAAGTAGAAAAAAATCAATATCCCATTTAAAAAAAGTTTAGTGACAGCAGTGTTTTCAAGGCAAGTCAAATTCACAGGGTTAGTGTCCAGAAACTAAAGATGTAATTTTTTTCCATACAGACTATGCTACATAGATAGATGAGAGATAAAAATACACACATACAGATTAGGACCTAATTTATTTGTATTCGTGATTGGAAGACCCCTTTTGAATGACTGAATCTAAAAAAGCAGCAGTAACACAAAATGTACTTTGATTTACTCCTGTCAACTGTAGTTTAGTGTTGATTATTGTTAGGATATAGATATTTAGGCCTGTTTGTAAAGGCCTATACTTTAAGAATTTAGGTGTATTTTTATTACTTAGCTAGTTATAGAGGTATAAAAGAAAGAATTAAAATTACTGTTTGCTGGTGTAAGGGCCTTTTTTTACTCTGACAGTTTGAAAAGTTCACCCCAATAAACATCAGATTGTTTGCACCTTTGGACTTTGGGTATTGTTGCTCTCTGTTCATGCGACAAGGACCAGGGAAGTAAGTGGGTAAAGAAATAAGCTCCCTAACAATTATCTATGATAGTACTCCATAGTATAATTGTAATTGTACTATAGTGTGTTTAGTAACCAGAATGAAATCTTAGTGATCTGATATCTTATTACAGTGTCTGCTATTAAATGCTTGTAGGGAGATGCAGAAACACCAGATTGTGAATTACAGACTTTATCAGTATAGAATATGTACCACATGTGTGCAATATGTGCATTTGCCATGCACCTTTGTCTGCCTCACCTGCACTCTGCTCACTGACTCATCAACACTGGGACTACATTATCATCCCAGAGTCAGTTGGTCTCAAAAGTCAGCAACTTGAAGATCAGATATTCTGCCTCTCTTTCAACCTGAATCCAATGGCTGCCTCTGGAGGTTCCTCCCCAGTCCACTCCCCACCTGCCTGGTTACTGACATCCTCATCAGCAAGAAAGCAGACCCCCAACTCTCTGGAGAGCAGAGTCTGAACCTGTTCCCAAGCTCCTTCTCGTTTGCCTCTGGACAATGCTGCCTTAATTCTGAGCTGGGATGTCAAAACCATATTTGTCTGCTGGATACTCCGTTTGAGCCTCCGTGTGTGGCGAAAGAGCACTGTTATTCTGAGGTCTGTTATTTGTACCCTTGTACGGTAGTTGCCCCAATCTTCTCTCTGACTCTATTGTGACCCCCTCAGAACAGCAAGGGAGAGCACTCTGTCTTGTTCTAAAAATGCATTAATGTTGCTCATGAATTGCTCAGCCAGGAAGCGTGTTCCAGTCGGTTCTTCAGCGTGTCTTATTTATTTTGTACAGCTTGCAAAGAATCTGAAAGTACTTTATGGAGTGAGAGTTTGAAATAATGAGAGAATGCTTTACAGACTTGCCTGCCATGACAGTGCTGTGAAATTCCACAGAGCAGTCACGTTGGCACTCTGACCCTCTTTCTGCAAGGCCAAACTCATTATGTCTATGTCACACCTGGCCTTCGCTGCCTTCAGAAGCAGGAATTCTGAGGTCATTTCTCAGCGCATGGATCTTGGATGGTGAACAACATCTTGCTGTGTGCTAATGAGCTGGCCATAGATGCCATAAATAAATGAATGCTGGAACTAAAGACATAGTAATCACATTTATAAATCCTGTCAAAGAGGGAGAAATTGAAGATCAGTTTACTTAAGTTCACCTTAGCTGTGGAGCAGTGATTAACCTTGAAAAATACTTTGCATTTATGTAGCACATTTAAGGTGTAGTTCTCAAAGTGCTTTACAAAGATAGATAAATCTTGTGTCCCTCATTTTACAAATGGGGAAACTGAGGTAGAAAGAGGTGAAATGACATCCTCAATATCAGTGGCAGAGGCCAGGAAGAGAGCCCAGGCTTCCTCTCATAGAGCTTTCCATTGCATCTGTCACCATGTCCTGTTCTATGGACCATCATCCTGAGGGTTATGTGCAGTAAGTCTGTCTGTCCAAGAAGAAAATTGTGACTTAGACATTTACTAAATCGTATGACTTTTTTTAAAGTAATCATTTGTCTCCTCAGAAGCAAATAATACTGTGGTTTCGAGGATTGTCAACCATTCAGATCACACATAAATTACATCTTGCAATTCATTGTGATGAAATCTTTTCTAAGGATGCAAGTCAGAGGAATAAATTCACACCTAGAAACTCCTGTGGACTGGCAACACCAGCTGCGCCACTTATAGGGCTTTGATAGGTCATTTATCCATTGTGTAGAGTTGTTATAATGTGATGCAATGAATCTGTTCTCTGGTATATCACCACATTCCTGTTAATTGAGCATTCCAGTTAAATAGATTCCAGTGTAGCAATATTTCTTCTAAAGAAAGTCATTACTAAACAAGACATAGAATTGTTCAGTCTGGAGAAAATTCTTCCCTTAGATGTGCATATCAATGCTCTACTCTAAATTCTGCATTCCCCCTGCATATGAAAACTTCATTTGATATCAGCGACCTATAGTTTGTCTTCCACAGGTCAAGTAAATATAGTTACAAGCATTTACTCAGTTCTTGACTTCAATGAGAGCATTGCCTGAGTAAGAACAAGATTTGGCCCAATCAAATCTTTAGTGCAGCATGTTAGATCAACTCATTAGTGCACAGCACATCATCCCAACTGACATTAAAAGATGTTCAGTGCATATAGGAAAAGCAGAATATTTGAGTCAAAAGCCTTCATATGGCGACCAGAATTTTGGCCTAAAGTGTCATTGTTTTGGCTTAAGGATGAGATGTGTTTGAATAAGTAGTGCAGGGTGCTCTCACACGCCACACTTTTATATAAATTTAATGGGGAGATTCAGTATCCAGTAACTAATCATTTTGAATGATGTTTACCACTGTTATACCACAATGAAGCAAAATATTTGCAGTGAATAATTTATTTGATTAACTTAACCCCTATTTGGTGAACAATCCAGGAGCAGATTTTGACATTTGCCATGGTATTTGTTATCCAAAATTAATGCAAGAATATAGCTATCTTGGTGTTTGAATCTTGAACTTTCATAACTGATAGCAAATGCCTCTACAGTTTCAGCTAAAGGACTAAGGCCCATATCCACAAAGGTATTTAAGTGCCTACCTCTCATTGATTGCAATAAATCAGGCCCAGATCCTCAAAGGTATTTACACATATAGCTCCATTGATTGCAATGGGCATTACATGTGTAAATACCTTTGAGGATCTGGGCCTAGTTCCATCTAAAAATTGCTCTTATGAATGTTCACAGAAAGCAAATGAAAGAGGATGTGAATAACATTCATGTGAATTTGCTGTTGTTTAGCCAAACAAATCTTCGCTGTGTATTGTTTTTGCAGCTACAATTACATGGTCCAGTGGAAAGATCCCTTTAGCCTTCCTGGATTTCTTCCTGGGTGTTGGATCACACCCAAAATGCATGATAAAAATGTGAATGAGCTACGTTTCCTTCCAGTTCTTGAAGTCCATAGCTCCTTGGTCTACATCATATACTGTATGGCAGTCAAATCATTTTGCAGTAAGAAAAATGGGGTCACTGATTCAAGCAACTCTTTCCTGATAGTTTACATGTCTTTGAAAATTATGATTCTGTGCCATGTATGCTTTCAAAAGGATCATATATCACAATTTTTTCATTTAAACTATCAAAAAATGTGTCTTTAGTAAGAATAAAAAAGTCTCTCATCTTGTCTTGCTCCTATATCACTGAATTGTAGTTTAATTAAACCATAATTTTCCCTTGTCGGTGTGACAACAGAAAACAAAGGTGAAATTATAATCAGAATATTGTTACTGTACATCCTGTGACATTAAAATAAATCTCTAAAATTGATGATTACTGAGTAATAACTCAGTATAGCATGCAATCAAACTGGAAACACTTTGAAAAGGGATGGAGCAGTATAAAGCCAAGAATTTATGTATTTATTTAATGTCATTGGTAGGAAATTAATTTCTCACATCTCATATAGCTGTGAGATGCCTGTTTTGCATCATGACCTTCAAAGCCAATTTTCCTTTAACACATAATGTTTAGGGTTTTCTAAATCTTCTTTCTTGAACGGGTCAACGTTTTTCCAAAGGAAAAATTTAATCCAAAAAATGTTTCAGAGAAAGTTTCTTAGAATTTTTCAAAAGATGAGAAACTTCAATTTTAAAAATTGTTGGTGCAGTGTTTCATTTTTCTTCAAATTTCCATTGTTTCAACATTTCTCCAAAAATGTCATTTTGCCACTTTAACTTTTGATTTGTGACATCACATGTGCCATGTGGTGTTCCATGACTAAATGGATGTACCTGTAAATACTGAGAGAACGTGTGATAGGCTAATTTGTACCAGATCACACAGGATGAAGAGCTGCTGTGTTTGGGATAGAGCTGGGTCTAAGTTGGGATATATGTGAGTGACTTTTGTGGCATTCCCTATAGAGTCATCCCAGCCTTTGGGGGAGTGAACAGATTTTGGACTAATTGTTGTCTCACGGACCGTTGCATTTTGCAGCTCCTGGACTGGACTCTTCAATAAAAGGGCAGAGGTATTACATGTTGAGAGACTGATCCATCTGCTCATAGTGTCCCCTATAAGGCTGCTATGACCCCTTACCCCAAGTCTTTGAGAAAGGGAACAGGAATTGGGGGCTGGTGTTGCTGATACGGAACAGTGCAGTTCCTCTCCTTTTCCAGGGCCCTCTTGTTCTACCCTCAGTCACTCTCTCTTGTTCCATGGATTTTAACAGCTCTGCACAGCCCTCTCTAATGGAGTCCAGGTGCAGCAATGTCTGGTGCTCTTGCAGTAAGAGTCACTGTTGATGGGGCCCCATTTTAAGATTGGGAGGAAGATGGGGCTGAGGACTGAGCCTGATGTTGTTATTGACAAGTGGTCCAATTCTGCATTCCTTGCGTACTCCTGTCAAAGTCAATGGAAGTTTTATGTACACAAACTCCATGCAGAGGCATGCTGGCTCGACTGGGAGTCAGCAAATACAGGTTCTGTTCCCAGCTCAGCCCCTGGACAGCTGTGTGAGTGGGTGAGCTACTTCCCCTCACTGTGCCACCGTTTTCCCCTTCCACACACTGTCTGTTCTGGCTAGGTTGTAAGCTCTCCAGGGTCAGGGCTGTCTGCCTATACCATGGGGTCATGATTCAGCTGGGGCCTCCTGAGGCTAATATAATACACATCATAAATAAAAATATTCAGGGTTGGGACCAAATTACACTTGAGTTAGTAAGCTTCCTTATTTATACGGTGTTCAAAGGAGAAACAAAAAATTAATGTTTGGAGCACTTTTCCCTCTTCATCACTAAAGCCCCAGTATTGTTCACCTCTTACATGAGTTGTGCTGTTGTATGGCAAGCAAATGACAGTATAAATAAGGAACAGAATCAAAACAATAACAGTAAAATTTCTCCTCTTTTCCTTAGCCCTTACAGACATAACTGAGAGACTAGATGAAGACAGGATTCAGAGTTAATTTATGAGCAGACAGGCAGCTGTTAGGGAAACAACAGTGTTCTTCTTTATAGGAGGTGCTTTGGGGAATATAAGACTAAACGGTTGGGTATTCCCCTGAGAAGGAGGATTGAAATCAGTATGGTACCAATGAATCTTCAAACATAATTACCAAGCAGGGCCCCTCTTCTGCTCCGTGGCATGCTTCTTGCTTTTTCATACTTGTGGTAAGAAGAAACAACAGCTATCCATGTGAGAGAAGAAGAATTGGAATAAGTTGATAAAGTCAGCACTGAAGGTAACAGACTCGGCCACCTGCAGCACTATGTGAAATGGACATTTTATGAACATGCCTCTAAAAAGCCATCTTTAGACTGCTATTTTGTTTGTTGTGACATTTTGATAGCTCTGAAATGATCATCTAAAGGAGACAGTATGTATTGTAAACTACAATATGTATTGTATTGTATGAGCAGGGGCTGCACACAAGCAAGCCACACATTTGTCAATGAAACCTGCATACAAGGGGCAAGAACAGAACTCACAAACTTTTGTTCCAAAAAGTGTAGTTGATAGACGAGATTCAGTTGTTCAGGTAATAGAAATAACAGTACACATTCATGGGAGAGCAGCAGCTCACATGTTACACCAACAACCAGTACGTAAAATGACGAGCTAAGGAGGTCACGTTACAGAACCTTTGTCATCAGCAGGTTAGTGCCTGTTAGTAAATATTAACCCTTTTAGTCCTCTTTTTCCAGTATATGACATTCATTTACATGTGAACTATTCTTCCAAAATCCTTATGGTATTAACAAAGTGTGCATTTGAATTCTAAGGCCCAGATCATTGCTTCTTAACATGTAAGTGACCCGTATTCAGGAATTATGTATGATTGAGTGTTGGACTGTGTCTAATTATCCTCAGCATCTTCAGATCTGTGGGAATCCATGTGTCCAGAGAAAAGACCCCCTCAAACTACTACAATAAGTAAAACTGTGTGATTGATAAGGGACACTTATTATGGCAGATCTTTTCTGTTAATGGAATGGGGGATTGATATGGAATAATTCCTCCGGTGCAAGAAAGAAGGTAGGAATGTACATTAGTAAGGTTACTGAGCAAACAGAATTGCCTTGGAACTAATTCAGTAAGAGACTCTTTCTATGCAGTGTCATAAAGAGACAAAAACAGTTTTTGGGTTGGTGGTTACAACAAAGGCAACACACTCTGAAGGGCAGTACCGTAAGTCTGTTGTAATTATCACTATAATGAGATTACCCAGTTAAGGAGAGACAAATCTGTGACTCAAGATGCCAGAGGGAGGTAGAAGGTGGCGCTGTCTGTGTTGTGAGTTTGAAATGGTGACAAGTTCTTAGTGGCACACTGGTGTTCTGCCCATTTTGCAAATGGACCCCATTTGCTGTACATATAAATGAGCCTATTGTAGCCCAGTTTTCCTCAGGCTGACAATGTTTACATTCTGTATAGTTCAAAATATATCAGACACACATTAGAAAATATATGCAAGGCACCCTGGATCCAAGGTATGGGCCATTCACCCACATCTGCTTTTTAATGGATTACCAGGCTGCTCTCCATTTTTTTGAAAATGCCAGCATATTCCACAGTGGCAGCTTGTTGGCAAGCAGCTTAGGTCATCTGCCTTGATTTTCTTTTGCATGAAATATACCAAATGTTTCACCCAAATTTATTAAGGGTGAAAATGACAACATAAACCCAACCTAACTGTAACTATGGCCCAACCACTAACTGCGATCCTACCAACATCATTAACTATAGCTTTAACTCTGGCCCTGTTGGTAGGTCTAGCAATAACTGTACCTACATCTGTAACCCTAACAGCAGCCCTAGCTGTAACACTATTGGTAGACCTAATCCCAGTGCTAGCCTTAGACCAGGTCTTAACTATTAACATTGACCTTAGCCTTTACAACAACCCTCTCTGCATGTTTAAGACAAAACTACTCTTCAATGCTGTGCCATGTCAGACTTACTTTTAAAATGAAGGTCCTGCATGGGAAGGCTGAGGTAACTGGGCTTCTTAGTCTGCAGCACAGAAGAGTGAGTGGGGGATTTGATAGCAGCCTTCAACTACCTGATGCAGGGTTCCAAAGAGAATGGAGCAAGGCTGGTCTCAGTGGTGGCAGATGACGAACAGGGAGCAATGGTCTGAAGTTGCAGTGGGGGAGGTTTAGGTTGGATATTAGGAAAATACTATTTCACTAGGAGGGTGGTGAAGCACTGGAATGGGTTACCTAGGGAAGTGGTGGAATCTCCTTCCTTAAAGGTTTTTAAGGCCAGGCTTGACAAAGCCCTGGCTGGGATGATTTAGTTGGGGTTGGTCCTGCTTTGAGCAGGGGGTTGGACTAGATGACCTCCTGAGGTCTCTTCCAACCCTAATCTATGATTCTATGAAGTGAAAGCTCTTCTCCCTATCATACACCCAGGCTGAGCCGAAGTAGGGCAGGCTTGATCAGATGCCTGGGGAGTGCACTATGGAGGGAAAAGTAGGGGAGGTTCTTCAAACATTTTATAGGCCCTCTTCTATCTTTTAAATTCAGGGATATTTTCCTCTTTGTTCCAGTATTTGAAATTCACAAGATAGAATCAACAGTTCTGATTTTTCTTCCTGGTTATGTTGCTTCAGGTGAAGTAGACAACCTTGCCCATGTTGTGGCCTAAAGATTAGCCAGATGCTCCTGACTTGGATTTCAGGTACTGAGGTGAAAGGTAAATCTCACCTCACCATGATGCAACACCTGGCAGTGTCACTGAGAAAACAAAGCAATGTGATTTATATTACATAGCCTCTGGAAGCAGATGGAGCAATGGGTCAAACCCTGGGCTCCCAGTTATGCCTGTGCAACCCAGTGAAGTCAGCTTTCTCTTGATTTAACCTCCAAAACAGATGACATTCCCAGGAGTGCTTCCTTCTGACAGCACTAGGTTGTGAGGCATCTCAGTGATACCAACCACTCGTGTATTGATGTGGCTGCAATATCCCTTGCAGAAGTTCTCCTGGGAAGCACATAAAACTCTGGTGCTCTTCTGACTCCTGATGCATTCAGAGATAAATTGGCTTTCAAATGGTGCAGGATCTGTAGGCAGTCTGGCAAACCAGATATTTCAGCAGCTATTCAGCTTGAGTTCTACTGAGTACAGCTATTAAGAGTTCTTTATGAGCAAGACTTTCAAAGAAGGAAGCACTGGAGAAGTGTGTGTATGCCCCCCTTGTTCTTGCTGACAATTGTCCAAATGTAGCTTTCTTTGTGAAAAATAGGTAATTGCTTGTATAAGGATCTATTTGCATGTGTGACTGCCTTGTTCTTACAGGGATAAATATCCGTTTTGTAGGCACAACAAATGCTCCTCAACTTGTTAGCCTGTGCCTCCGAAGCTACAACCTCCTCCCCATTACAAAATTAATCCTCTATACTTAGGATTTTCACAGAAGCCTAAAGGAGTTTGGACGTCAAATCCTATTGAAATGCAATGAGAGTTGGCTTATTATTATTTCTTTGTATTGCAGCACTGCCCAGAAGCCTCAGTCATAGACCAGGACCCCACTGTTCAATGCACAGTTCAACCACAGAACAAAGGATGATCTCTTCCCCAGAGAACTTAGTCTTGAGTTTCCTTAGGCTCCTGTGAAAATCCAAGCCTTAGCCATCACAGAAACATATAAAAGCAGCCTAGAATAGGAGCTAACATATGCTGCTGTGACTCTGTGTTTGACCTTAACATGCGGAGTTTGCAGGATCCAAAATGACTTGCACCAACATCATGGACCTTAAAATGGAAACTGTTAGTGTATAATCCTGGTCCCACTGAAGTAAATGGCATGTCTCCCATTGATTTCAATGCGGCAGGATTTCACCCTGAATATTTTTGAGTTCTCTGAATCACTGTCAACTGCTCTCTTCCCACGGTACCCATGGCAAGAAGGCAGAAGCCAATGGCAGTCTAGTTTTAGAGGAACTCTCAATAAACATTATTATCAAAGAAATAGTAGAGACCAGTGTCAAGACTAGGGTCTTGTGTCTAACCACACAAACCCCAAACACCCTTGCCCCACCCCTTCTCGGAGGCCCCGACCCGCTCACTCCATCCCCCCTCCCTCTGTCGCTTGCTCTCTCCCACCTTCACTCACTTTCACCGGGCTGGGGCAGGGGGTTGAGGTGCAGGAAGGGGTGAAGGCTCTGGGAGGGAGTGTGGGTGGGGGGCTCAGGGCTGGGGCAGAGGGTTGGGGTATGGGAGGGGGTGAGGGGTGCGGGCTCCAGCCAGGTGGTACTTACCTCAGGCAACTCCCTGCCTGCCCTGGCCCTGCGCTGCTCCAGGAAGCAGCCAGCACGTCCCTGAAGCCCCTGGGAGGGGCAGGAGGCCCCAAGCGCTGCCCCTGCCTGCTGGCACTGCCCCCGCAGCTCCCATTGGCTGCAGTTCCCAGCCAATGGGAGCTGCAGAGTCGGTGCTCGGGGCGTGGGCAACAGGCAGAGACCCCCCTGTCCCCCACCAGGGGCCACATCATTAGATCAATGAATTTTAATAATACCTTCATCTTTCCTCAATCTTGGAACTATACTG
Organism: Natator depressus; assembly: GCF_965152275.1. Taxonomy (NCBI): domain Eukaryota; kingdom Metazoa; phylum Chordata; order Testudines; family Cheloniidae; genus Natator; species Natator depressus. The sequence continues at coordinate 15,060,357 of NC_134240.1, read as the reverse complement.
AACTTTTATAATATAACCCAAAAGCAACATTTTCCACATTTGGAGTTTTGTTGTAACTATGGTGACAGTCCTGGCTGGAAAGATTCAGGTTATCAGAGGTAACGATCTTGGGGTTCATTAAATAAGAACATAAGAACAGCCATACTGGGTCAGACCAAAGGTCCATCTAGCCCAGTATCCTGTCTTCCAACAGTGGCCAATGCCAGGTGCCCCAGAGGGAATGAACAGAACAGGTAATCATCAAGTGATCCATTCCTTGTCGCCCATTCCCAGCTTTTGGCAAACAGAGGCTAGGGACACCATTCCTGCCCATCCTGGCTAACAGACATTGATGGACCTATCCTCCGTTAATTTATCTAGTTCTTTTTTGAAGCCTTTTATAGTCTTGGTCTTCACAACATCATCTGGCAAGGAGTTCCACAGTTTGACTGTGGGTTGTGTGAAGAAATACTTCCTTTTGTTTGTTTTAAACCTGCTGCCTATTAATTTCATTTGGTGACCCCTAGTTCTTGTGTTATGAGAAGGAGTAAATAACACTTCCTTATTTACTTTCTCCACACCACTCATGATTTTATAGACCTTAATCATATCTCTCCCTTAGTCATCTTTTTTCCAAGCTGAAAAATCCCAGTCTTATTAATCTCTCCTCATATGGCAGCCATTCCATACCCCTAATCATTTTTGTTGTCCTTTTCTGAACCTTTTCCAATTCCAATATATCTTTTTTGAGATGGGGCGATCACATCTGTATGCAGTATTCAAGATGTGGGCATATCATGGATTTATATAGAGGCAATATGATATTTTCTGTTTTACTATCTATCCCTTTCTTAATGATTCCCAACATTCTGTTGGCTTTTTTGACTGCTGCTGCACATTGAATGGATGTTTTCAGAGAACTATCCACACTGACTCCAAGATCTCTTTCTCGAGTGGTAACAGCTAATTTAGACCCCATCATTGTATGGGATTATAACAAGGAGTCTGGTGGCACCTTAAAGACTAACAGATTTCTTTGGGCATAAGCTTTCATGGGTAAAACCCCCCCTGATAATTGGAATTATGTTTTCCAGTGTGCATTACTTTGCATTTATCAACATGGAATTTCATCTGCCATTTTGTTACCTAGTCACCCAGTTTTGAGAGATCCTTTTGTAGCTCTTCACAGTCTGCCTGGGACTTAACTATCTTGAGAAGTTATGTGTCATCTGCAACTTTTGCTACCTCACTGTTTACCCCTTTTTCCAGATCATTTATAAATATGTTGAATAGGACTGGACCCAGTACAGACCCCTGGGGTACACCACTATTTACCTCTCTCCATTCTGAAAACTGACCATTTATTTCTACCCTTTGTTTTCTATCTTTTAACCAGTTACCAATCCATGAGAGGACCTTTCCTCTTATCCCAGGACAGCTTACTTTGCTTAAGAGCCTTTGGTGAGGGAATTTGTCAAAGGCTTTCTGAAAATCTAAATACACTATATACACTGGATCCCACTTGTCCACATGCTTGTTAACCCCCTCAAAGAATTCTAGTAGATTGGTGAGGCATGATTTCCCTTTACAAAAACCATGCTGACTCTTCCCCAACAAATTATGTTCATCTATGTGACTGAGAATTTTGTTCTTAACTATAGTTTCAGTCAGTTTGCCCGGTACTGAAATCAGGTTTACAGGCCTGTAATTGCTGGGGTCACCTGTGGAGCAAACCAGTGAATGAGAAAGGAATAAAACTTTAATAAAACAAACTGCAGAGGATCTCTGAACTGTTGCATACAACCATGCAGTGTTCCCAACCCCCGCCTTTGGGGCACATCTCCAAGTTCCTATGTTCATAATACTGTCCCTTATGAGGGAACATCTCTAAATTATAATCTTCTACAAACATATATGTACATCAGACACATTAGGTGAAAAATGGGTTATTAGTGAAAATACACAAACGTGCAGGAATTATAAAAACCAACAGGCCAATTTATATAATGTTTTCTTTGAAGTAAGCAAAGCTGACATCTTTCTGTTCCTACAGAACCAATATACATTTGCCTCTTCACCCCCAGACTACTAATGTCCCTTTTATAACCTTAACTCTCTCAGAGGTCGGCTTCTGGGGGAACACAGGAGGAGCCTTCCCACTAATTAGCTTATCAAGCCCAGTAAAAAGTAAGTGGAGACAACATTGCTGTTATTTAAGGAACTCATCAGCCTAGCTGTACTGTAGCAGTTAAGAGTTTTTGCAGCTTATTTTCAATAAGGGATTGAATTCTTTTCTTAGTTGGAAACTTTCTACAGGTAAGAGTGAAGGAATTACAGGCCTTTATTGAAAGAGTTTTGTTTCCTATTTTGCTGTTCCTCCCCACATACACTGAAACCCTGTTAAGGATCAGTATGTTCTATCGCTTCTTCCAATTCCTAGCTTGAAGTACTGCCTAATAATGATGTATTTACTACAGAATTTATATAAAGAATATTTTATATTACTGTTATTTAACAAGGGGTTTCAGTATGACTATGTATAGTAGATGAGATCATAGAGTTGATTCATATAGTGCTCAGATGATCATACAAAAAGTGAGAAACTTGGGGTTAAAGGCTATTAAGGGAATAGTAAAGAAACTGGATGACTGTCTATGAATGCTGTTTCCCTCTGTGTGGCATTGTTCTGCTTTGAGAAGGACCTTGTTGCTAAAGAGAATGTGGTTGTTACAGTTTTGTTTGTGCACTGGGTATTGTATTGTTCCTATTTTTTTTACCTTGAACTGAATATATCAGGAAGAATTATATGCTTGACTCTGAGCTGGCAAATGCAGAAGGAACTCTTGCTGCACAGAGCCTGATTCTCACTCACACTCGTTTTGCACTGGTGTAAGATGCCCTCAATGTAATTTGGTAGCTTTATACACTCATTTTGCACTGGTGTAAATAGCTACATAAGATGTGGGATGGTGGGGACTGTCTGATGGCTTAGCAGGTTTTATACCTGTGTTGTGTTCACTGAACTTATTCCTCATTGACGCTGGTGTCAATCAACCCTATAGATTTTTCAGTACTTTATTTTTTATTGCTGGTGCTACTCTGCCATGCTTAACGGGCACTTCTGCAAGCAGCACTGCTGTGAGTGGTGGGAAGTGATATTCTAAATGTTTTGGTTTTTTTGTCCTTTGGTGGGATGGAGAGTAGCTGGATATTTGTTTGTAGCTATGGGAGATTGTCTGAGCAAGAGATGTAGGATTGGGCCTTATAGAAATAGTGAGTAGTAACTAGGAACAGTTGGGGAGCTTCCTTTAGAAAAATTAAAAGTTGGCTTCTGCTCTGATGAATGAGACAACTTCAAAAGCTTCATGTGTAACGTAAATATGAGCAAGAAGGAAGTATTTACTAAATCCCATAGCCACGTATGGATTTTGGAACATGGTCTTATCTGATGTGTTGCGTTGGCCAGTAGCTGTTATATTTATTATGAGGGAAAAGGTGGCTCATGGAAAAAGTGCTGTATAGGAGGCAGTGTGTCTATGTTTTATGCAGGTCTAAATTAAACAAATGAAGGGGAAAAAAACCCTTCACTTGGAGCCTTTAGCTATTGCACAATTTGAAGACTCCTCTCTATGGAACTGTGTCTTCCCTTCTGTCTCTTGGTTTTTTATTCACATGTTCCATTTTGTCTCAGCTCAGACTGTAAGCTGTCTGTACAGCACCTAGCACAATGGGGCCTAATAAAACTTCTTGTTGAAGAGGGGGACCTGACTGATGCACAGTTTTTACGTGGCAAGTCAGCTGTGTGGTATATCACCTTTTGGAGAGATCACCCCTGAATAACATGTATGAAATGTGGAAAAATAAATGAAAAGCAATCCCATTTTCAAAGGACTGTTTGATGATCTTTAACTTGTGACATAGGATTCTCTTAATAGAAAAGAATTGAGGGATACCTCTTTCCCACCGTATCATTACATCTGAAAGGTTGTTTTTGCTGAAATTTGCTATTTATTATAAAAATAGTCAAGTTTGTAATGACTGTGGCATAAGCACCAAGCCAAATGTCCTTGCTTAACTTAATATTGTATACTTCAGAAATCTTTTATTTAAAAAAATCTTTCTCGAAATCAAGCTTTGGAATCTTTTAACAGTTAGGGGCCAGCTTCTCAGTTGGTGTAGAATGGCATAGCTCCTTTCACTTCAATAGGATGATGACAAATGTGCCAGTGGAGGATCTGGCCCTGTATGCAGAGTTGAAGGAAGGAACTGTCCTCATTTCTTGATCTTTGGGAATAATGGCTGGAGAACCTGCCAACGCCTTTTGTTTTACTGTTAGATTCTGTTTAAATGAGGGCTACACTGTCACTTTAAATCATTGACTGTTGTACTGGGGCAGCACCCTGGTGACAGATCCCAGATACCAGCAGGTAAAATTTTCAAATGTACCTAAATTCAGCTGGCTTTCATTGTGACTTAGGTTTGCAGTCATGTGGGCACTCTTGAAAATGTTACTCGTGCCTCAGCTGAAGTGAAGAAACTCAGGAAGGGGAAGGCTGGAGCAAACAGCCAACAGCAGAGAAAGTCCAGTCGAAACTATAGAGAGAAGGGTCCCTGCTTTGGCTGCTTCTGCAGTTGGTGTCTTGGCAGGCTCCTCTCTGCAGTTTTCCTTCAAGATCTCATTGGTGGGGGAGACACCACCTGGGTCCTACCACCTCTAGAGTTGAGGTTGGTAGTCTCTCCTGTGCAGTTCTAGGTCCAGGCTCTCCCCCAGGACAGCAGTCCTTGCTGTGGTGGAGAAGGGCACCTGTAACACCCACTGACTGGGAGTTACGCTTGCATGCACTCATACGCTCCTGTACTCCCTGACAAATCAGGTGTGCTGATATTTATATCCCTCTTGAATTTGGTCCAAAGCTGTTGAGAAGAGCCTGCCCAGTTGCAGCATCTGCTACATCCTTGCAAGAGGCAATGTGTATGCTTCTTCCACTTCCCTCCCATGCAAACTGCCCAGCGCAACCCCTATCAACCCTTCCTCACCCCCATGTGGAGCCTATATCATTGCTAGGGTCCTACCAAACTCAGGGTCCATTTTGGTCAATTTCATGGTCATATGATTTTTAAAATTGTAAATTTCATGATTTCAGCTATTTAAATCTGAAATTCCATGGTGTTGTAATTGTCGGGGAGCTGACCCAAAAAGGAGTTGTGGCGAGGTTATTGTAGGGTTGGGGTGGGGGTTGCGGTACTGCTACCCTTACTTCTGCGCTGCTGGTGCTGCCTTCAGATCTGGGCAGCTGGAGAGCGGCGGCTGCTGGTCGGGAGCCTAGCTCTGAAGGCAGAGCCATCGCCAGCAGCAGCTCAGAAGTAAGGCTGGCATGGTATGGCATTGCTACCTTTACTTCTGCGCTGCTGCTGGCTGGGCCCTTAGCAGCCACCACGCTCTGGCCACCCAGCTCTGAAGGCAGCAGCGCAGAAGTAAGAGTGACATGGTATGGTTTTGCCACCCTTACTTCCGCACTGCTGTTGGCAGGGCTCCACCTTCAGAGCTGGGCGCCTGGCCAACAGCCGCCGCTCTCCAGCCACCCAGCTCTGAAGGCTGGGCAGAAGAAAGGGTGGCAATACTGCGAACCTCCTAAAATAACCTTGCGACCTCCCTGCAACTCCCTTATGGATCAGGACCCCCAATTTGAGAAATGTTGGTCTCCCCTGTGAAATCTGTATAGTACAGGATAAAAGCACACAAAAGACCAGATTTCACAGTCCGTGACGTGTTTTTCAGAGCTGTGAATTTGGTAGGTCCCTAATCATTGCTCTTGGTACCTTGGCCAAGAATACAAGGACCAAGAGACTGTTGTCTCTGTGTGACGGCGCAAAGGGGTAGCTCCTTGTTGCGTTTTCAAGGAAGCTGGGAGTCTCAGGTTTCAGTGGACTGCTTTTAGCTTAACCATGACATCAGTAACATAGTGAATGAAATTGGATTCAGTGTCTTATTACTCAGGGAATTCCTAAACTCTTTGACTTCAAGTCTTTATCTAGCCTACTTCTTTCTGCCTCTGTACTTCCTAATAGACGAGGGGTTTTCAAACTTCATTGCACCGCAACCCCCTTCTGACAATGAAAATTACTACATGACCCCAGGTGGAGGGACCGAAGCCTGAGCCCATCTGAACCTCGCTGCCCCAAGGGGGAGGGACCAAAGCTAAAGCCCGAGCCCCACCGCTCTGGGTGGGAGTGCCAAAGCCGAAGCCCAAGGGCTTCATCCCCAAGCAGGGGGCCTGTAACCTGAGCCCTGCCATACAGGGCTTTGGCCCCAGGAATGGGGAGGGGACTTGGGCTTTGGCCCTGGGCCCCAAGAAGACTAATGCCAGCCCTGGCGACCCCATTAAAACGGGATTGTGACCACAGTTTGAGAACCGCTGTGATAGATATATGTAGTGTCCACAAGATGGCACTATGCCGTGCTCCTAGCTTTGCTATGTAGCTTATATAGCTGTCATTTTGCATCTCTTGAGGCCAAAGACCTTCTGACTTTTTGATGCTATGATGTGGTAAAATTTATGAGGAGAAAGGACCGATAGCAAAACACTTTTGCATCTGGAGAAGGGAGCCAAAAGATCACTCTCTCATATTATTCTAACTTCAGTGTGAATGATCAATGCTAATAAAATGTGAGAAATTGGACCAAACTCAGATCTAACGTAAGTGAGTGCAATTAAATTCATAGCTGAACTTATCCTAGGTGGAGGGTGGCAACTTGTGTAAGTTCAGTTCATGATCAGAAACTTGGGAAAAAAATCTCAAGAAATGCTGACACATTTAAAGTAACTTTTTTGCTCAGTTTTATCATTCTCTGAGGACAATTTTTTTCAGACTTCTGCCCATGCTATTGTCTAAATTATGCCCTGGTGGAAACAGTCCCCAGGGAGAGTAAAAATAAATTATTAAACTAATATTTAGACAATTGCATGGGCAGAAGTCTGAAAAAAATCATGCACAGAGAATGATAAAACTGAGCAAAAGTGTTTTGCTATCGATCCTTTCTCCTCATATATTTTACCACATTGTAGCATCAAAATGTCAGAAGGTCTTTGGCCTCAAGAGATGTAACATGGCAGCTATAGACGCTACATAGCATATTAGTTTAATACTTTATTTTTACTCTCCCTGGGGGCTGTTTCCACCACAGCATAAGTCAAGGCTCTTGTTAAGCCCAATTTTTGCCTCTTCATCCGTATTCTATTGTTGTTTCTCTATCGTTGGCCACAGAGGAGGCTAAAATTTTTGCACAATGCCCAGTTCAGTCTTGAACAGCAGTTGAAGCCTAGCATACCGGGGATGTGATTCCCTGATGGGGAGCTCTAGGTGTTACTGCAATACGAATAAGAGAAAGAAGTAATACTAGATGAGAAATGTTTAGGGTCTGACATTTAATAGATGTCTAAAATGTTTTTATAAATTATTCAAACGATTTATACTAGATGTGGGTCTGATCCATGCCATCCAATCTGAATCCCTTGGAACTTCAGGCCAAATCCCCTTCAGGGAAGCTTGGATTCAGACTAAATTTAGACTCATCTTTAATTTATATATTTCCATTTGTCTAGCAAGAGAACCATAAAAATGTAATTTTCTTCAAAGAAAGACTTTTGGTGCTGACACATTCTTAACCCTGTAATGAGCTGAAGTGTTATTTGAACATCTGCCAAGAGATGGCAGTGTAATGCTGTTCAATGCACTAGATGCTGGTTCTAGGAAGAAAAATCTGATTGCTATGACAATCCTGTAACCACCTTCCTTGAATGCTGCTTGGAGACGGTTCCTAGGGCAGGCTGGGCTGTTTAGGAATCTGCTTCCTATATGCTGCAGGTCAAGAAATGATGCAGAAATTAAAACAAGACATTTCAGATGACGCCTGTTCTGTCTCTTTATTCATATATTAATGTTAGGCTGCCATTAATAACTTACACTAGAAAGCCACTTTGTATACCAGGTGAATTTGTTTCCTGCTTCATTCATTCTCACTTTTTTTTTTTTGTTAATGAAGAAAAACATGAAAGAAATGTTGTTAAGGTAAAAAACAAACCATCATGCAGATCTTCATCTCATGGCAGTCCATTGACTTTAATTGTGCAACACTCAGATGGTGGAAATCCGTGTTTCATGGCTACATGTTTTTTAAAAAACAACTCAGACTTCAGTAACCAGTAATATATTAAATTACTCTTGGTCCACCAGAACTCACACCTCTTAATGCTACAGGTCTCTCTCTCCTTCCTTACTAGGCATTTGTCACAAAAGGTGGGATGAAGGATCTAGGGCTAACAAGAAAATGTAATGATTATCAAATATGACAAATGGACCCGGAAGTTAGTACCCCAAATAGCGTGTAACTCTGTTCTGGGTGGGTCTTGTCAGTCTCTGACAGATACCTGAGGGGTATGTCTTTCTTACACCTTGGCATCCCTTGTATAGTTTGTCATGCCAATAAAGGTGGTAATGTTAGTTTGGTGCAGTCTTTTGATTTTTGTATGTTGACACTGGGAGTTGCAATATAGGAGTTAAGAACCCAGGGGAGTGGGTGAGCACTTGGTGTTAGTTCTATCCTAATAAACACAGTGATCCTATCTATTCTGACCTCTCTGCGTTCCTCACCATGGCATCTGAATGCAGACTTAAAATTCTTTAACTGTTTATTTTATGCATTTCACTGCATTCAGATAATAAAATTAGGCTCCCCCATGTTATTACTCGGCTTTTCTGTACTAGAACAATCTTGCTGCGTTTGCTTCCAGGGGAAAGGCTTCAAACCAAAAGAGATCTTCTCTTGACAGTGCCCCTTTAAAACAAATCTCCGTAAAGAGCTCCCCAAATGGTTTATTGCTGAAAATCTGAGATTATTTCAATGAAATTCACTTTTGTGGTGACCTCTGCAAGACCATGAATTAACCATTACCCTGGAACTATGTTTCCTCTGTCCCTGTAAAAATGTGCTCTGGGATGTGGGTATCTGAGGAAACATATGGTAGTAATAATAATAACAAACATTTTAAGCAAGCAGTGCTGTCTTTTAGCTTATCTATGTGTTAAAGGGCATGATGCTCTCCTAAAGTGTTTCTTGCGTGCTTGTACTCCCTCTCCAGTTGGCACACTCCGCAGACCAGGCTGTATCTTTAAGACACTGCCCTGAGCATGGGGTGGCACAGAGTCTCACCACCCTCTGGCAAGGAGAGCTCATCAGAGCCATGATGCCTCCTGGGAAACCATGTTGGCTGCATCACTCCTGAGGAGGACAGAGGGCTGATGACTTCCCTGTGCAGACAGCCAGTGTAGGGCCAGGCCCTGTCTCTTCTGCCGGTTTGGTTAGGCTAGTAGCCCATAGCAGACCTTGTGGGAGGAGTGCAATGGCTTGCACTGATGGCTGGGCCTGCATGGGGTAGGGGAGCGAAAGTGTTGGGAAAGCTCCTTGTTCATAGGCTGGCCACAAACTGGTGCAGAGCCTCTTCTCTTAGTTAGTGGAGCAGCAGCATTAGGGTGTTTTTTAGTCTCTTATTTGTGCTCCAGACTGAGCCAACAGAGGGAGCTCAAGAGCAAAAAGAAATCCCCCCTCAAAACACTGTGCAGCAGATTCCTCCTGTGATCCAGCCCCTTTGTTCTAGGTGAGTAGCTCAGCAAAGGAGTCGGAATCTGGCTGTAACTGGCCAGAGGAGAATTGTCCAGCCAGGAGAGGTTTCAGCTGGCAGAGCTGGTCCTTGCACTTCAGCTCCCACCTAGACATAGGAGACATGAGGAGGGAGAGGGCAGTAAGGTGTGGGGTGAAGCACAGCTCCACTCTGTTCTCAGCTAACCTACAGTTGCTTAGGGCCCATATACAGCTGGTGTAAGAACTGTTTAGGGGCTGCTGTAAGTTACATTGGGGTAGGAACAGGTGCATCTTCACAATCCAAAATTGTAGCTGGATCCCACACAAGAAAACCTCTCTCAGGAAATAATCTTTCCCTGCCTGTTCCACGTAAGTAATCTGAAAGCCACTGTTACTGTGCTGTGGGCTAGAAGTTAGTTATAACAAAACTTAATAGTTATATTTCTCTCTTCTGCAGTGGCCTGTACAGCTGGACTCATGCTAGTCCCTGTGGGTCAGAGCTTGGACCCAACTCTGTCCCATTGTGCCAGTGGTTTGTAATGCGTTGTCCTCTTCTTGGACTTCAGAGACTAGTCCCAGTGTTGCCACATTTTGTGACTTTATCATGAGGCTCATGATATTTGATGTTTTTTCTTAAAGCCCCAGCTCCTGGAGTCATTGGAGAATCTCACCTTTTACTTAAAATAAATCAATTTTTAAGCCCTTATGGTTATACAGAAAAGCTTAAACACATGATTCAAGTGTACTTTTAAAGGGTCATAAAATAGAAGGTAAATGAAAAGAACCCCAACGGTGATGTGTGTAGGTTTTTTTTGTTTGTTTGTTTTTAAACGTCATGATTTTAAAGCAAATGTCATCATGGTTTCTTAGGCCCTGCCTCATGATTTTTGAACACTTGGCAATATTGACTGTGTAGTACTCTATAGATGGAAAAGACTTACCTCTGTTAGGCTCTGCTCAATCTCCCTGGCAGAGTGAGATTTTTTCCTTACCCTAGTGTACACTTACTAGTCTTTTTGTTCACTCCAAAATAATTTTAACTGTGCCAAGTGATAGGGCTCCCTCCATTTCACTTGAGATGATATTCCTCAGACTAGTAGATCTTTCTGTCAGGACAATTTCCTGATATTCAGCTTAAATTTTCCCTTTCTTAATACAATCCATTACTCCTAGCTAATGTCCCCTATTACTATACTCAATATTTTATATTCTTCTTCCAATTTCATAGCGTCTGTAATTTGAACCTTTCAGTGCATATAGGGTTTATCCTGAATGAATATCTGTTATCTTTAATAGGTTCTATCCATATGTAGACATTTTGCATTTCATCTGAAACAGTGAAAGCGCTGTGTCAGACAAGGACATGTATCTTTTTTTCCCCTTGAAGGAAATAAAAAACAAGTAATCTTGGAAAGGGTGAACAATAGTTTGAAAGTAGTTTAAAAAATAACTTTATAGACTGACCAGAACTGAGCTGTCCTTCATGGTGCTGACCTTGGCACTACTACAGCTATAAAGCTGTGATTGTAATCATCATCTCCGTGGGTCTGTGTCCCAGTTCCAGTTACAATACAGATGGTTGACACCTAGGCCAAAAGACAATGTGCTTGATCAACAGGATATGCAACTGAGAAACAGGCTCTAAACAAACTCCAGAAGGAACTAGCACCATACCCTATGCCAAAACCCATTCAGTTTTTGCAAATGCAGAACATCAAGGCTACTTCATTGATGGATCTCAAAGGGCTTTACAAAACAGATAGTATCATTATCTTCATTGTATAATGAAAACTAAGACACAGAGAGGCAAGTAACTTGCCAAAGTCATTCAGTGAGAGCTAGGAGTAGAACCCAGGTCTGAGATATAGTCCAGTTTACCTCACCTAGAGAAAGGAGGCCTGTCTACTGACATGGTTTACCTTATATTTGTGCTTTAAAATTGCCAGGTTATGTATGAATATGAGGTTGTTTCCTCTGGGTCTGATCCAAAAACCTCTGAAGTGAATGAGAACCTTTCCATTGACTCAAATGGACTTTAGATCAGGCCCTGTATTTGGGGAAACTTACTCTACAGTGATAAGCATCATAGAAATGCTTTTAATCAAATATTAACCTAATTCTTTCTCTCACTTCTTGGAAGTGATTGAGATGCAGTTCTGCAGTGAGTCTCTCTTTGCCAGAAAGCTGGTACAGGCCTTTGTGCATTGCCCTGTCATGTAGAAACTTGATTAAAATGGCCCATCTGTGTTCAGGTGTAAATACAGAAGAAACTATTGCTTATCCAGAATCATCACTGGGCTGTGATACCTCCATCCTGGAGGTGTTAGGGTGAAAATGTCATCAGGTTTGCCTGCCCTGCTGAAAATATTACAACATTCTAGTACTCTAGATGTAGTGGGGGAACACAGAGAAATGGAGGCCCCTCACTGGTGCTGTCTGGGATCCCTTGGTTATGAACAGTGTGGCCGTTTAGGGTGTGTGTTTGTGCCCTGTTCTAGTAACTTATTAGGGCCTCCGGTCTTATTTGAATAGCGTTGAATAGATTTGTTGTTAAAATCCCCAGAGTTCTTTCAGCATGTGGTACTGACAAACTAAACTGATTATTACTGTGATCACAAATTAACTTTGGTTGCAAAGTTCTATGTGACTTCCAGGGTACTGAAAAACCAGTAGTCTTCTAGAAGGAATTCACAAATCTTTATATAGAGAGTCCTTTGCATCATATTAACATAACCATATATAGACATCAATTTTCCAGCCTTTTGGATCACACGTGAAGATGCTCTTTTGAGTGCGCAAATACTCATGAAGCAACCACTTGTTAATTACCACAAAACAGTTAGTGCGATTTAAAAAACACAGTGACTATGTTCCTGATATTTATTAGCAATAGTACTTCAAATGTCAGCATTAATAGTGTTATCTAGTGGTTAGAGCACAGATCTGGGCCTCGGAGTTCTTGGTTCTGTTCTCAGTTCTGGGGTTGACTTGCTCTGTGACCTTGAATAGTCTCTTAATCTTGCTGTTCCTCAGATTCCCTTACTGTGAAATGGAGTGGGGAGGGGAACATGTAGCTACCTTGCAAAGCATATGGTAGGGATTAATTCATGGGCCTGATTCTGCTTCCAGTATAGGGAGTTGTTTTGTCACAGATTTAATGGAAGCACTGATGGTGAATGGGGGGAATTTGATCCACACAATCAAGTTAAAGAAGGATGTTACTCTGATAGGAAGTAAGGGTATGTATACACTGCAGTGTAAGCCCAGAGTTCAAACTCTGGGTCAAGACTAACCTCCCTTCTGTCTACTCACAAATAGCACTAACCCAGGGTTTGGAGGTGGGAGGGTCCCAGAGAGTGGGCTGCAGCCCGAGCCTGGAAATCTACACTGCAATTAAACAGTCCTGCAGCCTGAGACCCATAAGCTCAAGTCTGCTGGCACAGGCCAGATGTGGGTGTCTAATCACAGTGTAGACATACCCCTAGAGTCCAGATTGGGAGCCAGGGTTCAGCAATTCCTATCCTTGGGCTACAAATGTGTAAATGCTCAAGCCCTAGCTTAACAAACCATGGGCCTGGTAACATGAGTTCTATTAACCCTGGACTTACCCTAAAAGGCCATGGGGTCTACAGGACTCATCAGCAGTGAGGGTGAAATCACCAAGGATCATCCCAAAGTTCAATGTGACTATTCTGTATGAAGTGCACCAAACAGAGGCTGTATCTCTTCATAAAGCTTCTTTAGTTCCTATATGTGACTCTCTTTGCGAGATGTTTACTGGTATCCAACAAACAATGACTCCATTCATTTCTGGAGAGTGTCAGGAATCAGGGCCTGAAGCAGAACCAGTCTCCAGGCTACCTCATGAATGCAGCTGACCTGTAGTAGGCTGTCTGAGAGTTAGAAGAGTCAGCAGACTGGCTTTTAAGTCCAGCAGCAGCAGCATTCTAGCGGCTCAAAGCATTCCTCCATGGCTGCAATAGCTCCTGCTCCTGCCTCGGATCCAGCCTTGCCTCACTCAGGGCAACTGGTCCTGGCTCTTGGCTCCAATTCCTGACATCTGGCCTCTGGCTCTGACCTTGGGCTCTGATTACTAACATAGGTGTGGGAACTAGGGTGCAGGGGGTGGTGCAGCACCCCCAGGTTTTAGCCAGGGTTCCACTGGCGGCCCCCTGCATCCCAGCTGCTGGCTCCAGGGGGTCAGGCGGACAGGGGTGAAGGGGCTGGCTTTCAGCACCCCCACTATTCGAAGTGTTCTCGTGCCACCGACTCATGCTCTGACCACTAGACACAACCGTCCGTGTCCCAGTCTCTGACAGAGGGATAGATTGGTTCTATTTGCAACTCAGTTAAATTCTCTGCCACCAATTGTGGCACTTCTTTTGTACACTGGGTGGAGCTACCTTTGTATATCCGCTAGACTGCCTCATTTACAGGTCTCTTACAGAACGTTGTTGACTTCTGTTCATCTCTCTTTCTGAAATAATTTTCCACACAGACAAGATTTATTATGATCAGTAAGGGGGCCTTAAATGAAAAGGATGAAGACTGAGCGCTAAGGGTTAAATGCTCATTTCACCTAATTACAGAAAAACAAACCAGCAAAGTCCACTCTGGCTAAGATTCTCTTTGCTGGAGGTACATATTTTGATCCCTGATTGGCTTTATCCTTCCATATGTTCACCTCATCTGTAGTGCTTCCATTGTCTTTCACCGAGGTCTGCTTGGAGAGCTGGTAGCTTACCGGTACGTTTTATAGTCTGCCAGACTGTTTGGGGACCAGCTGTGCTGCTGACATTATTTTTGCTATAGACATCTGCTTTGGTTCCTGAGACGTGGATAACTAACTAACTAACCAACTTTTCTTCTTTCTTGTCAAAAGTCTTTTCATGGAAAGACGGTGACAAGATTTGCATGGAAAATATTTCTTCATCAAATATGTGTCCGTTCTCTTGAGTGGAAGTTACTCATCATCATGGCTCTCTCTATCTGAATTTTGTGACATTGCTCCCATTCAATCTGTATTATGTCAGGTCAAGCCTCCCACGCTGCTTCATATTGTCTTACATTGTATTCTTTTATGGGGTTTTTGTTTTTGATATAGTTTGAATGTCTTGGCTTCATTTTTTACTGTACTACCCTACTGAAGACTGTCTTTCAGCTACATATTTTAAACTCTCCTTCCTATGTTCTTCTCCTCCTCATTATAGGCCAGAATCTCATCTGACCTTACACTAGGGTCAATGTAGAGTAACTGAACTGCTTTACACTGAGGAGAATCCAGAGTTTCTCAGTGAAATTTAGATTACAATCTGGCTCTTTATTTTTAAGGTTTGTGAAATGAATTTACCCATTCATGAGAGTGAAGGATTGATAGTGTTGACTAGAGCCAGGCGCAATGTGGACAGATGCTCTCCAACCATCCCTTGCAGTTTTGCCAAGACATTTTAGTCCTGGCCTCCAAGTAAAAGTCCTGGGTATTCCAGTCGCTGTATCTCCTCAAGGGAGTCCCAAATCAGGCCATATGTTATGGTGGCTTTGTGATGTGAAGAAATACAGACAAGACAGTGATTATGAAACACATTTGAACTTGTGCCTATGGCCAGGATTTTAAGTCTGGTTGCCTGAACTGCATAGACAGTGTTAAAGGAAGAATGTCAAGTAATTCAGACCCAAAATATAGCGGGTGTCTTTTTGGGGGAAGGGGAGAGGTGGAAATAGTTTGTAAAATCTAATATGAAGGGAGATGTTTTCATGGGAGGAAAGAGGGAGAAGGAAAAGGGTGGGCTTTTCCTCCCCTTGACCCTTCCCTTGTTGTTTTGGAAACCCAAACAATTCTTTTCCATATAGGTTCTTATACATGCTTATCACTGTAATATCTGAATGCCTGAACAAGATAGCCAGTGTTAGTGCATGTGCTAGTTCCTGAGAATCAGATAGCAAAACTGATTTGACCCCAAAAGAAAAAATGACTGGTCTAGTTTTAACTTTTTTTTGCATTTCAGACACCACAAATGGTGACAAGTCAACTGAATTTTAAATTTTGGTTTTATTATCAGTGTCATTGGTCACAGATGTGAGGTGTTGGGGAGCCCCATCCTGTGTACATGAGAAAGCTGGAACAGATCTGTGGTTCCTGGGCTCCTTCACTCTACCCTATTGTCCCTCACTAGAAAGCAGAGTGCAAAAGCTGGAGGCAGGGTCACCACTGTGGTGGGAGGAAGGCAGGGACTGGAACTGGACCAGTTTTTGTGGAACTTGGTCCATCTACACTATGCTCCAGGCTGCCTGCAGCAAAAGGGGCATAGTTATTAGCCTTATTATGCTGGCTCTGGCCAACATCCTGCCAGGTTCCCTCCATTATTTGTTAAAGCAACTAGGGACTGCAGTAATTATCTGTACTGTATTATAAGGTTCGCTATCTTCAGAGGAGAACATACCACGAAGAGCTGTTATCTCCTGGACTCCTCTCCTCGCTTTCTGCCCATGCTTATGACTTGTGGCAGAATCCCAAAAGCATGGTGGTTACTCAAGAGCTTCTGCTGGCTCGAAGGAGCATTCAGCATAGCTACTGTTCCACTCCTGGCAGTCAAAATGCCCTTAACTACCCTTTTATTTTTTGTTCTGTGCTACTATTGCATTTATTTTCCATCATGGAAACCTGTTGCTCTATTTCTCCCTGCTGATCCTTATAAGTATGTTTTCAGATGTATTACCTAACCAGACCCACTACTAATTGCCTTCTGAAAATTTTTTATTTAAAAAAACAAACAAACACAGTTACCACTTATCTTTCCAGACCACAGAAATAATTAAGTGATGACTAAGACTCGGTGTTTAGAACAAATGACAATAGAAAGAACAGACAACTCTTTATTCCTCTTTGTGCGTATTGATTAGGGTAGCAAAGAACCTTTTATACCATAAGCAATTCTGGGTTGATGTAGGGGGAAATACTTTTTTTTTTGTTTCTAATATTCTTATGGAAGCCAACATCTTGATGCAGAGGTAAGTGTTACCATGTACAAAAGGTGATATTGTGTACAATATAGTAAGAAGGAACCTTAAAATAAAGAACAAAGTCACCTAACACGTTGTTGTTGCTCAACTTGATTTTTAAAATTGGCAAAATGCAATACTGATAAAGTACACACTAAATGGATTAAGGACTGGCTAACTGCCAGATCTCAAAAAGTATATGTCCCTGGAGAATCATCATTAAATTGGAGTGTTTCTAGTTGGGTTCTGTAGAGATTGGTACTAGGCCCAATGCTTTTTAATATCTTTCATCAATGACCCAGAAGGAAATACAAATTCACTGCTGATACATTTTAGGGATGACACAAAGGTTGGCAGAGGGGTTAATTATGATGAGGACAGGGCTGTCATCCAGAGCAATCTGGATTGCTTGGTAAACTGGGCCCATTCAACAAAATGCATTTTAATACAGCCAAATGCAGAGTACAACATCTAGCACCAAGGAACGCAGGCCAGACCTACAGAATGGAGCACTGTAGCCTGGAAAGCAGTGGCTGTGAAAAAGATCTAAGGGTCATAGTGGACAAATAACTCAATATGAGTTCCCAGTGAAAGGCTGTGGCAAAAAGAGCTAATGCGAACCTTTTAGGATCTAAACATGAGAGCAGTGAGTAGAAGTAAGGAGGTGATTGTACTTTTCTATATGGTGTTGGTGAGACAGATAATGGAATACTGTGTCCAGTTCTGGTGTTCATATTTGAAAAAAGAGGTTGAAAAATGGGAGAGGGTGTAGAAAAGAACCACAAAAATGATTCAAAAGTGGGAGAAAATGCCTTTTGGGAACAGACTCAGAGGTGATTTGATTACAGTGTATAAGTACCTTTAAGGGGAGAAAATACTTAGTACTAAAGAACTCTTCTATGGTGGAAGTTAAAGCTAGACAAATTCAAATGAGAACTAAGGTACACATTTGTAATAGGGAGGGTGGTTAACCATTGGGACATGCTGTCAAGAGCCGTGGTGAATTCTTAATCTCCTTGAAGTCTTTCAATCAAGACTGGATTTCTTTCAGGAAGATCTGCTTTAGTGAAATGTAAGTTATTGGACTCAAAAGAGGGGTAATTGGTTGAAATGACCTGTGATAGACAGGAGGTCAGATGAGATGATCCATTGAATGGTGTCTTCTGTCTTAAACTCTATGAATAAATTTATGAATCTAATGTACCATGAGCTACATTGTTTTAAAAAATGACTAGAGATTTTGAGTGCATCAGTTTCTGGGTGTGCAACTTGCGACTTCTCAAAGGGGACTAATTTTTCAGATGGTGGGTGCTCAGTACTTTCTGGGCTACTTTAAGGTAGGCACCTAAAATCACTAGTCAATTCCGAAAATGCGGATCCGTAAGTACTTCATGTAATATTTTGTAAAATGTATAGATATTCCCCCCCCTTTTTTGGGGGGGGGTCTCTTGAAACTTCACAGTCCTAGATTTATGTATATATCTACCCCCTGTACATCTCAGGCCAACACTACCTAGCACCTGCACACTAACAAAACACCTAAAATGAGGCCAAAGTATTACAACATTTTCAAATAGAGCTGGTGGACTAGTAAATTCATTTGTGACTATTTTCCTGACTAAAAGCACCAAGGAGCAGATCCTCACTGGTGTTAACTATCACATCTCCATTGAGTCAGTGGAGCTATGAGTATCTACATTAGGTGAAAATCGGCCTCCAACTCTGCTTTACCGTGACCTAGCAGCATTGTATTATTTGTTATTTGAGTATCTAGACAACTGCTGAATATCTCTGGAAAATAACTGTAAATCCCCAAATGTTAACAAGCTTTGGAATGAATGATTATCCAAAACTTTCGAGTGTTGTCCTTATTCTTTTGTAAAAGTTTTTTTTATTCTAGTTAGAAGTAGAAAAAAGACCATGTGACTTAAATGACCAACCACACCCCACAAATACTTGAAGCAAACAGTTTGTGACCCACCATAGGCAAAAGATTATTTATCTAAACTCTTTAGCTAGTGTTTGTGACTGAAGGATTCATTCACAGAAAATCAGGTTTGATTCGATTTCTAATAAAAACCTCTCAATTCATAACAAATAGTTCTGTAACCAACACTTATGGGGGAGGATGGGAAAGCTTGCAAAATTTAAAAAGCACTTTACATCTCTGAGCAATTTTCAAACAGTAATTGTTTAAACATACTGTACTAGAGTCTACAGTAATCTATCATTTTGAGGATGTATGGTTCCTCCTGTGATTTAACATCATAAAGGTAATATGTCCAGCAATACAATGGCACAGCCAGGGCTGGTAGGAAATATAAAATCATCACTGATAAAGTTTACAGATGACACAAACCTTGGTGAAGTGGTAAATAACAAAGAGGACAGCTCACTGATTCAGAGCTATCTGGATCTCTTGGTAAACTGAATGCAAGCAAATATTCATTTTAATATGGCTAAACGTAAGGCAATATTTTCAGGATGGGGGACTCTGTCTGGGAAGCAGTGACTCTCAAAAAGATTTGGCGTCATGGTGGATAATCAGCTAAACATGAGCTACCAGTATGATGCCCTGGCCAAAAGAGCTAATGAGATTCTGGGATGCATACACAGGGAAATCTTGAGTTTTAATAGAAGGCTATATTTACGTCTGTGTTTGGCACTTGTGAGACTGCTGCTAGAATACTGCATCCAGTTCTGGTGCCTGCAGTTCAAGAAGGATATTGATAAATTGGAGAGGGTTCTGAGAAGAGCCATGAGAATGATTAAAGGATTAGAAAACATGCTTTTTAGTGCTAGATTCCAGGAACTCAATCTATTTTGCTTACCGAAGAGATGGTTAAGGGGTGACTTGATTAGTCTATAAGTATCTACATGGTAGGGGGGTATTTAATAATGAGCTCCTAAGTCTAGTGGAGAAAGGTATGGCTGAAGCTAGACCAATTCAGACTGGAAATAAGTGTAAATTCTTAATGCTGAGAGTAATTAATCACTGGAAAAATTTACCAAGGGTGGTGGATTCTCCACTGACCATTTCTAAATGCAGGTATGCTCTAGGAATTATTTTGGGGAAGTTCTATGGTCTGTATTATGCTGGAGGTCTGACAAATGGTCCCTTCTGGCCTTAGAATCTATGAATATTAATTTAAAACAGGATTTTATTTGGATGTTCACCCCTCTCTCCCACCCCAAGTAAGTTCGTGTAGTCACCAAATGACTCATTTAAAAGAGGTAATTTTGAGGCTGCTACTCCGTACTGTAATGTGAATAAGTACTGTTGAATATTTAAACCAAGAAGAAATTGAAATGCTGATGCTGCTTTTTTAAAAGCTCAGTGTGACTGTGCAGGTGTGGTAACTACTCTTCAATTTAAAAAATTTAGTATTCATGCTTACTCTGCATATTAAGTAGAGTAAGATGATTCTAAGCATATTATTTTTGAAATATGCCAACTCTTATTGACATGATAGAACATAATGGCATCTCCCATGACATAATCTGCAGATTGAAACTCCTCGAGTAAACATTGCCACTGCTCTAAAGGAGCTGTTATGGTTTATTGTTTCACTGATGCTCAGAATAAGGATTCCTCTATTATACAGAGCCATTAACTATTGTGACAATGATCACTAGATGGGATATGTAGGTACCTTAAGCACCATTAACATAACTACTGAATTTATATTCCATGTGTTATTGAAAATGAACTTTCAAATATCTCTGCCCTTTCTTAGTATTATATAGCTTCACTTCTCCATGATCCAAATATCTAATGGCACTAGATATTTTAGCTCATGTGATTTTTTTTTTCAGTCCTGTGCAGCTTCTATTAAGCTTGTGTTCTGCAAGAGAAAGAGACAGATTTCATAAACAAAGACATTGAAAAACCTGTTAACATCTGGTTTATATAGGATAACATCTGTGGCTTTTAATAGACTGTTGAAGCCTGTGACCTTGAAAATACCTTTTGGATGCTTTTGGAAACTGGAGTTGCAATGGGGCATGGGAATGTTCCAAAAATACCTAGAGATGATCCTGGGGTTTCCTTTATCCCCTTCTGTGATTAACGAATCAAAATGGAATTAGCATTTTTATAGTACTGACTGGCTATTATGGGAGTGAGTGATAGTTGATCGACTTTTGAACGGTTTGTGCCATTGCTTCAAAGATACTGAAATAAGCCTCCCACTCTATTGAATTGGGAGCTCAGACTATGACTTCAGCTGGAGCAGTGTTAGGCCTGATGTTTTATGATAGACTAATCTATCTTCCTTTCTCTTTCTGAAAGGAAATTAACTCCACATCTACTATATTTCCAGTGTATGTACAGTATCTCCAAATCTCTTTGTGATAGTTAATTTTCCTCTCCTGTGTCCCTAAGAGCAGAGGGGAAGCCAAAAGCTATTACGACTCCTGTGGGAGTAATGAGGAGGGAGATGCTACAGAAACACTGTGACCTTTCACTGAAAACCAGTGGCTCTACTTTGTCTGTTAACTTGTTGCTACAATGGAACCTCCATATTACTGAAGATGTCAGCAGGAATGAGCATAGTTGTGTTCAGTATTTATAACCAATAATGTTAAATGCTTTCATAGAGCTAGTAGTAACTGACTTTTCGGTCCTACAGAATAGTGCTTATTTAAAAAAAACAAACAAATTATTTGTGAAAGATTACCAGAAAATACCATGTAGACCTAAGTCTATTAATTATAATATATTAAACTGAGATTTTAAAATATGTAGTTTGTTTGGTTTTTGAAACAAGAAAGAAACACAAATAGTATTTAAGTTTAGACAAAAATCAAACTTACCTACCAGTGTGGCCACGTGCTGTGAGATTTTTCTCAAGTAATTAGCAGTTTGTAAAAGACATTCATTTAAAGAAATGTCAGGAGAGAGTTCTGTGCAAACACTTACAATCTGGAGTCACCCATTTACCTACAGGCAGTGGTTTTTTATTTTGAATGTCCTCAGGAACATCTGTCTCCCAGGAGAGTAAAAAGACTCTTTTTTTGCTATTAGGTACCATGGCTAAATAGTGTCATGGGTAAAACCATTTGTCTATATAATTTACCCTGGGAAAGGGTCCGTAACCAAGACAGGTTAAAAGTTAATTACCAGCTATTCAACAACGCCATTAAAAATAACATGCCTAGAAGTAAGAGAGGCACATGAGCTGCCATGAAGTAAAAAGCTAACACTCCCGAGTGAGGTATGATTGTGTTTGGGGCATGTCTACACTTCAAGCTGGAAGGTGTAATTCCTAGCGCAAGGAGCCATACCTGAGTTAGCTCAATCAGAACAAGCGCACTGAAATAGAGTATAGCTGTGGAAGGGGCTAGACACCTGAGTACACACCCATCCAAGGTGGTAGGCATGTCCAAGGGGCACTTGGCCACGCTCTGCCCCTCATTCCTGTGTGTAGGACAGTAGTAGTGGTGATATCACTTATTTAGGGCAGAGCTGAGGGTGCTGTCACTGAGGTGGTTTCTGTTTGGTGTAAGCGCCTTCCTAATGTGCATTATTAATTTGATTTAACTGCTTCAGAAAAGTGGCTAGCATTCAGCATAGATAAAAAATAAGCCTCTTCTGTCAGGTACCTTGTATTTTAATAAGCATCACACTAAGAGCATGCATGTTTCACAGCACAGCAGAGATGACCTAAGCGTCTTTTGGGTCATAATTTATATTCTGTAGTAATCAGCTTTCTTTAGCCCTTTTCTCTCTCTTCCATGTGTCTTAACTGTCGCTCTGAGCAGCAAAGGTAGGGATTTTACAGGTTGGTATTTGGATTCTGTTTGTCTTCATATGGAAAAAAATTGCCCAATGGTGAAATTTGAGACAAGGCTCTTGCCATCCAGGATGGAGACGTGCAGTGACAGGAGGCACCCACTGCACCAATATGCTGCCATTGCCTTAGGTAGAACCGCTAGTGAGGTAAATTGCTGCCCATCCTCAGTCAGCAAATGGCTTGTGTAGCTGCTTCCAGGTTGGGGTGGTTTGGTAACTTAGGTAGAAGGTTCGATGTTTCATTAGTGTTCCACCTTCAGCTGCAGTGAAATGGAACCAAGTTACATGTCAGCGCCGAAGCACTTGCAACATTTCATAATTGCAGCATAATGCTTCTTTAAGAGCAAACACAATGATTTTTCTGTAGCTCTGTCCAGTGTATGGGTGAAGCAGAAAACAGAGTGACAAGGGAGTGTTGGAACTGGCTATCAGACTGAGCAGATTTTTCTGAGAGCTTATATGAAGGCTGAGCCCTGCCTGAGCCTGGAGACTCGATGAGGGACAAAAGCCCCATAAGAATGTTTTGATTCCTGGTTACCTGTGCGTGTGAGAGATACCCACAGTGTCTTTGTGTGGATTTGACTTTAGTGGCTGCTGCACTTAAGAGATAAATGAGTCTGCTACAGAGGCCAGCTTGGGGACTTAGTCCTCTAGCTCAAGTAGGAGAGGCTCATATTTTAGCAGTATAGGTTCTAGTTCAACCCTTGCTGATGGCTTGAATGAGATAATCGAGACTACGAGTAAACTGTGTGTAAGGAACCTAATAGATGGCTAATTTGCAAACCAGCTACCTGTCTGTATTTGTCTTATACTGGGTATCTCATGGAACATAACTGAGTACTCATTTAAACACTTCACTAAAATGCAAATGTTTATAGACATTCATTTTAAAAAGTCTTCAGTTGTATTAAGCTCAAATGAGCTAGCTTGTAGCTTGGACTTTGGGTTTCTAGATGTAGGTTTATTATGGCACAATTAAAAATAATATCAAGACATATGAAAAGAGGAAAATAAAGAGCTTTTTTAAACAAAGAATGCTTCCCCTGAAATGAAACCGTATGCAAATACAGCTGAGAGAGACAATGACTGTTAAGAAATGAATTTGAAATGTTTTTGCCACCAATAAAACAGCCTCTCTTCCCTCCTCTGTTTGATCTAAATGAATTTGCCAGAGGAAGTGAGTCTTAGTCACAGGAGACTAATTAAACTTCCTTGTATGAACTGTAATATTCAACACAGACTGGAAAATGAGGATATTATGGTATTGAATGAGTACATTCACAAAACATAGGTTCACATTTTAGTGATTGGTGAGATAAGGAGAATTAAAAACTCATATAGAGTCATTTAAAGGGATACCATCAACTAGAACATCAAAATTGCCCGGAAATTTTGTTCCTGCTATCATTACAGGTAATGTCTAAGCTAACTGAAGTTAATGAAAGCAGAATATTTTTCTCTAGTTTTCAGTTTGCTTACTCTGTGCATTGTCAGTTTTACTGTATCTTTACAGCTAGTTGGGTCCTAATGCCACAAACTGATCTGGATGGGTAGATACCCACTGACTTCAATGCAGCTACGCCTGGACTCAGGAGACTGCCTGGATGGAGTTACTTGCAGGATCAGTGTCTTAGCCAGCTTCTCCCTTGCTGGAAACACCCTTTAAACGATCAACAGGGGAGCAGAAAAGCATGTGTGCATTTTTAGGCTTAGGAAATATTCATAGGTGGCCAATCAGAAGCTGATGGATATGTTTTTAAAGTATGCTTTTTAAAAATTGAAGGTTGGAGCATCTATTTAAAATGATGGGTAACTGGCACAATGGTGGACAGGGTATTCCTGGCCCCGAGGGACCAATTTGGAATTGTCCGAGAACATTGTAACTGATCCCACTGTAGAGTGTTGCTGTGCGTGTTGTGCTCCCCCGGTCCCTAGGCGTCTGGTAGCATCCTGGATGTAGTACTCTCAGAGGCAAGCACTGTAGAGGAGTTCCAAGCACTAGGCTCTTTGACCTGCAGCCCTCGATGTGTTCCCATGCACTTGCTCACCTCAAATAAGAGGTGCTGGAGGGATTATGGAGCTCTCTGCGGGCTGGACATTGCACAGGGCAGGTTAGCGCAGTACTTGGTAATGAGCCAGCGGATTCATTGCAATATACTCTTCGGTGGGAGACAGCGCATGGGCATGATCTTGACTGCCCTATTCCATCCCTTCCAGACAGCTAAAGGAGGCCACATTTTGAGGTAAAAGGTGTGAGTTTCAAAGGCTAAAATATTGTGACTCTTTTTTTGACCTAAGCAGTTAGCCAAATTTAGGGTGTTGTGGGTTTTTTCCATTAGGAGGAGAAATTGATGATGGGATGAGATGTTTCTTTGATGCACTCCTGTTTATTTACAAAGAATGTACAAAGTCTCATTTCACTGAATGCACCAGGAATCAAAGACCAGGAGACAATTTGTTTGCAGCTCCAAGCCACACTCAGCCCTAAACTTCTCTCTCGGGACTTTTCTCAGGGCCACGCTTCCACTACTTATTCAGGCTGTGTCCTTGGCTTTTCTTTTCTTTCTGCTTTCATCTCTCTCTGTCTGATACACAAACCTTCCCACAACAATAGGTTTCATTGGCTATCTGCCCATATGTGCTTTTTGTTTCGGGTGGTGACATCGGCCTTTGGTAGGGATGGAGACTGCTATTGTTTCAGCCAAATGGTTTATAAAGGAGCTTAACTGTTTCTTACAACTATCTGAAATGAAGGGTGTTGGTTATGCCCAGCTAGGGTTGCCAACCGTCCCGGTTTGGCTGGGAGTCTCTCGGAATTGGGCTTGGTATCCCGGAGGCTACTGAAGCCAATCTGGGAAATTTTAGGCTGCTAAAAGTCTGGCAGGGCTAAGGCAGGCTCCCTACCTGCCCTGGTTCCCATGCCGCTCCTAGAAGTAGCCGGCATGTCCAGCAGCAGCTCCTAGGAAGAGGCGTGGCCAGGGATCTCTGCATGCTGCCCCCATCCCAAGCGCCAACTCCGCAGCTCCCATTGTCCAGGAAAGGGGAACCGTGGGAAATGGGAGCTGCAGTGGTGGTGATTGCAGGCAGGGGCAGCGCACAGAGCCACCTGGCTGCCTGTGAGCCTAGGAGCTGCTGCAGGACATGCTGCCACTTCCGGGAGCCACCTGAGGTAAGCACCACCTAGCTGGAGCCTGCACCCTGAACCCCCTCCTGCCAATCCCTACCCCAGCCTTGTCCTGCACCCAAACTTCCTCCCAGAGCCTGCACCCCGAACCAATGTTCCCTCTAATTTTTCACAGGCCGTGTGCGCAAAAAATTTCTTCTGTACAAATTTTTGTGCGCGCGGTGTTTCGCCATGTGCACGGGGTTTAGGATCTCTGTGCACGTGCACAGCTTAGAGGGAACAGTGCCCCAAACCCCCTGCCCGAGGTCAGAACCCCTCCTGCATCCAAACTCCCTCCCAGAGCCCACACACCGAACTCCCTCCCACACCCCAACCCTACCCCAGGGGCAGCCCAGGGCCCTCCGACACTCCAAACCCCTTGGCCCCACCCCCCAACCCAGAGCCTGCACCCTGTTCCGCACCCCTGGTGGAAGTGAGTGAGGGTGGGGAAGAGTGAGCGATGGAGGGAGGGGGTCTGGAGTGAGAAGGGGCGAAGGCTTGGAAAAGAGGCAGGGCCAGGGTGGGGCCTTGGGGAAGGGGCAGGCCAAGGGGTGGGTCAAGGGTGTTTGCATTTGTGCGATTAGACAGTTGGAAACCCTATGTCCAACCCATAACAATACACTATATATATATCAAAAGAGTTCAGTAATGATCTCCAGTGATAAACAGGATCATGCCTGTGTTTTGTAAATGCTTTGACCAAAGCCAGCCAAGTCCCAGAATGGATACAGTCCTGGTTTTATACAATGTTTTGGCCCCTCTTGAAGCACAGTGATTAATGGACTGAGTGGCCATTTTAAATATTCAGTTTATAGCTAGGTGATCAGACCCTCTCTCCTGAAGGCATAGGTGCTGTATGCAAACCTGCCTTGTGGAATATAGGCATGAACTATGAATCCAGTGGTTTGGGTCATATTTTGTGGTAATATACACACCAGGATTCCAAAGCCTTGGGAAAACGTGGGAGCTGGAAGTTCAACATAGATTTCTCAGTGACCTTGACTTCATGGTCTTGTTATTGCTAGTAATTCCCATTATGCAAATCCCTGTTCTCCTTCTGAAAGATTTAAGTAAGAGAAGTAATAGAAACTTCACTGCTAGTCAATCAAAAAACTTGCCTTAGCAAGAATACTAATATGCTGCAGATGACACCTCCCAAGTACTTAAAGTATAAATATCAATACCAATCTGTCTCTCTTCCTTCCCAGCCTGTAGAAGAAATAGGGTCAGAAATAGGGACAAGATGACTTAGTAGCTTCCATCTCTAATGTGTATTATTCTATAGAAGTTCATTTAAAAATGGTTGGCACATTACTGTGAGGCACTTGAGCATTTCCAGCAAGGGGCTGTCCTCAGTGGAACTGAGGGTATTTCTCTTGTTCTTATTGATGACCCCATGGGACCTCATCATCTCCTCTACTGTGATTTAATGCTGTAAGGACATTGAGGCATGAGTCTACACAATTTAAATTTAATCAACTTCTCAACTTTATAAATTTTCAGACAGTTATTGCCACTTATAGTTTCTGATTATGTATGTATGATAGACAAGACGATAGAACAGGTAGGGGACCAAGTAACTGAGTTTTGGGGTACCAAGAGGCTCCTCACTTCATGAGGGTCATCTCAGTCTCTGAACCGGAGTTCTCCAACTTGGGCCTGTGGTCACTTGATTTTTATACATGAATTTGTACTTCTGTGTCATCAGTCATGTCACATACCCAGTTATACATTTACCCCAACTTTCAGAATTTTGTTTTTCATTCTCCATTTTGTGTTGTGTTAAACCAGTAGTATTGCATCAACATAATCAACTCAATTATCAACTCAATGCATCAACTCAATTATCCTTTCACCATTCAACATACATTGCCACAAACCACTAACATTAACTTAGCAAAACACAGCCTTTATTTTTACCATTTAGCAATTTTCCATCTTTTAGTACCATAGTTCATTACATTTGTGTCATACTAAATTATTCATTAATCTTTATTTCTTATTTGAGTAGGAAAGTTATGGAGAACCCCCTGCTCTATCATCAGTATATTCTTATATTTTCCAAACCTGGGTTTTCAGGGGACTTTTATTTGAAGTTTAGCAATTATATTACCAAATCATTTTTCAGTTACCTTGAAAAAGGTCTTGTCAGCAATCTTGCTTTTCCCATTTTGAGGTCCTGTCAGTTAGGGCCTACGTGTTTTGGCTGTTCCCCAACGTTTCAGTAATTTTTCAAAAGTGCCTAAATTCTGTTCAAAATCAATAGGCCTCAGGCTCCCCACTCACTCAGACACTGTTGAAAACATTACTTGTTTGCCTTTGTTGACTCTTGTTATGAACTGCAGATTCAGGACAGAAGGTCTAAAAGTAACGGAGTATGTTAGTATTTATCTTGCAGTAGGCCCAGTCATGGAGCAGGACTCTGTTACATGAGGTGCTGTGCAAATACAGAACAAGCATAGGCATGACGTTTTTCCTCTATAGAAAATGTGAAGTAATCTTTTGTAATAAAGACTTACTGTCTGGGCAGAATTACACATAGGTAGCAGCAGCCCTAAGTCATGCCCTGTTATATGGACCACAGCTATGTAAGGAATTGAACAAATCTAACTCTCTCTCTCTCTCTCCTCCCTCCCCTCTCCTGCTCCATGTGATATTAATATGCTGCAAGCTGCTGCTAATCTGAGAATTTGCACGTTGGAGCTCCACTCTGTTTTACCACTGATGCTTACAGAGTGGTGACAAGATTGGTTATCTCAACAAGATGAGGCAACTGAAGTTATTACAGGCACTAGCAGAGTGACTGTGAGAAAGCAGCGAGAATTTACATTGACATCAGTACGGTAGCAGGAGACCATAGGAGCAGAGAGAAGCACTCTGTACCTGTGAAACAAACATGTTTAGATCACCCAAAGGAATTTTTTTTAGCCTGGCGCTCCATTGTGTGGTGAAATACTTAATGTGATGTAGGGCATCTCCTGCTTCATAACATACGTTCTCTGTGTGTATGGGCTTTGTTTTGTAATCGGAGGTGATAAATATACAAAAGGCCTATAAGGGAAACTAACAGTTGAGTGTAAAATATGTTTTTGCTTTAGTTAAAAGCAGTTGCTTCAGAAGAGTCAATGAATCTGAGGTGTTCTTGTATAGCTCATCCCGTGTCTCCTTTATGTTAAGATTATTTGTGTGCCTCAATGTGTGAAGGGATTGTTTGTTTTTTTATACAAGAAGTTTCCTTTGTGTTGGTGTAACACCAACACACCCCGGTCGTTGGCGGGCGGGATCAAATTTGGGACCTCTGGAGCTTAGTGCATGAGCCTCTACTGCATGAGCTAAAAGCCAACTGGCTGTGGCCTAAGGCTGTAGAGCAGACTCATTTTATCTCTCTCTTTAAGTGGTCTCGGTGCTACTAGGTGGGAGAGAACACCACACCCAGAACATGTGTGGGTTACATTTGCATGTGAGCTCCTTTTGCTGTTTTAATGTTGCTGATCTTCGGTCAGTCTGCACAACTGCAACTGCACAAAAACTGGATTGTGGTTCTGACAGGCATGAAATGCAGCCCTAATATTGAGGAAAATTACTGACAGTCAAAACAGCAGCCTTGACTACGGCCTCTTCCTGATCGACGCTCTGTTCGCTCTGCATTTTCTCCTGATATCCGGGCTTGTCATGATGCCTCTGTGTGGCTTTGTTTCTCAAACCAGAGCACTTTCATGGGGGCCTTTTCTGGTTTAGTAAGCAATTGGAAATGCAATGAAAATAGACTGATTTCCAAACTCGTGCTCTCCTACTGAAGAAATCTTTGTCACAAGAATGGACAAGTGTTTTCAAGTACTCTTCTGTTGCTTTTATTTATGAACATGACAAATGTTGAGGCTCCATTCCAAATGGGATTTTGGTGCTCATGCAATTGGGAGACTGAGCTTCCCAGAACCCTGCCCCTGTTTGCTCATTAAGTGTCCCATGTTCATATTTGAAATACTATTATTCCTCTGAGAACAGAAGCCTGTGGCTTGCTGCCCTGGTCCAGAAAACCAAGAAAAGCACTCCTCAATATTTTCTGCAGTTCTTAGGCTATTGCTCCTTATGGCTGGAAGAAGTAGCAGTAACTGTGGAGCTGGCCATTCCTTCGGCCAACCCCTTCCTAGTTTACAAAAATGTGCTGTTTAACTCTCAAAAGCCGACTCATGAAACTGAGACTGTAGACAAACGTTATGCTGAGCAAATCAATTCCAGATCAATGTAAAGCTGTTGCATGGTTGTAAGTATGGGACTCTGTTCTATGCAGCCTCCTGCATTTGGGCAGGTTGACAGGTGTGGCAGCAAGCTCCTTTTTCAGAGAATAACAACTTTTCACTTCTGCAGAACCTCTCCCCTGTGGATTTTGCAGCAATCAAGTTATCTGGGTTTTCCCCAAGTGGACATTAGCTATTCCCCCTCACTCCTCCATGGAACAGCATCCCTCTCACACGTTACGCAAAGGCACAGGGATAGTAGAGCTGTATAAACGGTGAACCCTGGTCCTGTCTCCAACACTTTCCGCTCCCCTCCACAGTTCCACGACCCCCGCCCCCCACATAGGATTTGAAGATCCTGTGGAGATTAGCTCTCTCCCATACATCAGAACCTACCAGTTGCGAACAAAGCAGGGGAGTCATGATTTGTCCCTTTATTAGTTAAACCTCGCGGCATCCCCGTGAGGTGGCGTTGGCCCCATTTTACATCAGGGCAAACTGAGGCAGACTCACTGACATATCCAGGAATAGAACTTGAGCCCTACCTTTCGCTCCTGTCCTCTAATTGCTGGAGAACACTTCCTCCCATGGAAGAAAAAAGAGCTCAGAATCCACAGCCACAAACCTACTTTGCCCCCCCAGCATTGCACAGTGTAACTTCTTCCTTGTGGAGCAAATTCATCTTGTGGCTTGGAAGTCAGGATATCTGGGTACTAATGCCAGGTTAGTCAGTTACTCTTTGTGACTCTGGCCAGGTCATACACTGCCTCAGTTTCTTCACTTCCAAAATGATGGGGAGGCTTACCTGCCTTTATAAAGTGCAGTGAGATGCTTGATTTGAAAAGGACTATGCAACTGTAAAGGAATATTAGTGGTGATTAAGGAAGGAGGATGAAATTTTTGAATGGAAAATATCAGCAAGGCCTAGATATGTCACTAAAAACAGACCCGTATTATGTGGCTTCTGCAAAGTCTAGGCTTGCTTAGCCTAGTGCCTCCATTTTTAATTTATTTAAAATAAAGACCATTTCCCAATACCTAGCA
Source organism: Natator depressus (assembly GCF_965152275.1). Classification (NCBI taxonomy): domain Eukaryota; kingdom Metazoa; phylum Chordata; order Testudines; family Cheloniidae; genus Natator; species Natator depressus. Next base: position 15,029,500 of record NC_134240.1, on the reverse strand, counting down.
GGGATTATGGCCACAGAGCAGAAGTAGTCTGGAATCCTGCAGAGGCGAACCATGTCTTCAGAGGTTGAGATTGCTGGCAATGAAAAGAGAGGAAACAGCTGGAGAAAGCTGAGAGAAGCTTTTGGGGATAGGCTTCCTATAGATTAGTCTAATTACTACAGCTGAGCATACAAGAAGAAAGGCAGAGCCAGGAGGGTGGTATATTTATTAAAAATATGTCCTTTTTGATAGCTGGTTGTCAGGATCCTAGCTATTATGCAGTTGTGGTTTTTGCAACTTGGTTTTTTTTAATCATGCTCATATAGTTAACAGAATTGAAAAACGTAATTCTTAATAGCAGCCTCTCAACATAGCTGTTCGTTTTTGTACATTTACAGGCTGTTCATGTTGCCAGTAAAGAGGAAAAATGATCAGAACAAAACCCAGGCTATAAGGGAAGGTTCTTAAAGCTTAATCAATTTTCACTTATTTTGGTTTGATACGGCTGTAACTTTCTGTGGAATGGGCCAAAATTTGTAAATTCTGGAAACTATCCTGTTTGAGGCTTAACTTTAACCACTTCTGGTGCAACCACCACCAAAAGGGACACTTAGGCAATAATTAGAAGTTAATAAAGGACAGAGGAAAAGGACTCCGAGCTTGGTTTTTATGGGGGCTAACGAAAGAAAGTAATAACTATAATCTTCCAAGTTTTCATACAAATAATTTAGACTAATGGCAGTTTTGTCTGCTCTACAAGCTTTCTACAATCCTTTCTGAGGATTATTACTGTCTTGATTTTGGAGATTCTAGGGATTTGTCACTGGGAGGCTGTGATCCTTTTTCTAAAGCACTATCATCTGAATATTTGAAATGTTGGCTTATAGTATACATCGATATGGCTAGTCACATACATTCCAAACTGAGCCCTCATCCATCTGCCATGCGCCCACCCCCAATATCAGGGAAAACAGGGACTTGGACTTGAATCTTCCACAACCCAGCTAAATTTCCTAATCCCTGGGCTATTGACTGTTTTGGGGTGGAGCTCTTCCAATCCCCAGCACAAGAAACCTTCATGACACAATTTTTGGAGCCTAAATATAGGCACTTATTTAAAAAAAAAATCTTGGCCAAAGTGCACTAGGTACATTAAGTAGCTCATGAATCATTACATGAAAATGGGACAACCTTCAAAGTCTCCAAATCTGACTATGATAACTCCAGGTCTAGATTTTTATCAGGAGCTTCCATCATTGGGGTATTTCTAAACTGCAAATGCAACAGTTTTCCGTGTCCCAATTCTATAAGATTGGGATAAAGTTGTTGTCATAGGAAAATTTAACGTTGAGAAGAAAATGCACACTGGGTATCCACCGTGTTCCTGGGGGTGGGGTGGGGGACCGTATAGGATACAAAAATAGCACTTCTTCTACCTCAGTCCCTTATGTGCCTCATTTTGGTGCATCTCTTTGAAACATTAGATGCAGTCATGAGGCATTGTCGTGGGTTGTATGTACCCCATGCTGGCCCAGCGCCCGAAGGATTAATACAGGCTGGGTGGATAAAAGGGCTGGGAAGCAGATGAGTGGGGTAGCTACCAGAGGGGTGAGCAGCCTGGAGAAAGGAGCTCCTGACAGCAAGCTACTAAGGAGCTGTCCTGAGAGGACAGCCCAGGACGGGATGAACTGACTGATATGCTGGAGCCTCGCACAGCTCTTCACCAGAAGAGGCAAAGGCTTCAAGAGCTGGGAAAGCCATTTTTCTCCACCAGTTCTTCCATAATACAAGTATGTGTTGTGTGGAGTGTTGGTTTTTGTTTTTGTTTTTTTAAACACAGCTGTACCTTTACTTCTCCTCCAAACTCCTGGCCTCATCTTTTGATTGCTGGTGCCATCTAAAAGACTTCCAGTTCTCCCAGCAAGTCCTAGGCCTCTAACTTAGCTGAGATCACAGCTATGAATGGAGAACCATTTTGGGTAACAGTATAGGATTGATTTATAAAAAGGCAACTGCAAAGAAACTTCCTTCGCCCTCCATTTTAAAAAGCAATTTCTACAGTTTGAGCAGATGCCCATGGTCTTGAACAACATGGAACTCTGTTGCCATTTCACTTTGGCATATATGGTAGGCAAATATTTTTAAAGACTTTTGTTTTTCAAGAATTCCTCCTACTACACAGTATTATTAAGTCTGCTGTTAACACACAGACTCTGACGACTGTGCAATTTCAAAAAAATGAAAGATGATTCCTTACTGGATTTTTTTAAATGAACTGAATTAAAGTGTTAACACTGAAAGTTAGACACTAATCAGCTAGCTGAAGAAAGCTACATTACACAGCTAATGAAAGCAGTAGGAAAGCACAAGGGAAATAAGAAGGATGCACTGCTAGTAGCAGTGCATCACACCAAAGCTACCAAGGGGCTGATATTTACTAAAGAGAGCACAGATGCAACCAAGTTTTTATAGTCTTTCAGACCTCTTGAGAATTTGTGATAAGAAAAAAAACCTCAGCTCTGTGAAAGCTAACCACATCCAGACTAGCATCACTGTTTTCTGAAGTACGATAGTGGAGTTCCAATCCAGTCTAACTTTAGATGAGCGCATAACCAAACGGCTTAACTAGTGAAATTTGGTACACTTAGTTTTGAGAATTACTATGCCAGAAGGCGAGTCAAATTCCTTCATTTTTTTTACTCAACTTAATTCTTTTTTTGTTTGTTTTTTAATATCGGGATAACTATCTCAATGTGAAATCCTAGAGGAGACCAGATTCAGGTAGTTTTTAACACTTAATATTGCAAATAGAGGTCAAACCTGTCTTGAAGTAATAGAAGTTGTGACAGAGTGACCTGCTCCTTTAAGGGTAGTGGTGTCTAGTAGTCAGCTCATCCTTATCATGCGGCATGGTCCCTTTAAGAATATGGGGTGGTCTGGTATTCAAGGGCTGAGGCGATATGGGAGAAAGGAAAGGAGTCCCAAGAATAAGTAGCATATGGAAGGAATCCTGTTATTGTATCTTTAAGAGCCCGGGATGAGGAGCCTTACAGAGGGCTCCTCTCTCATCCGACTAGTAGGGAATGAGCTGGGAGAGGAGGACTAGCATATAAGGTGCCTATTTCCTAATATTAGGGTAGACATCAGCAAGAGAAGTCTTCCAGAGGACTAATGGGGGGGGGGTGGCAGCAAAGAGGGGGGAAGAAGGGGCCAGCTGAGGGAGAAGCTGGCTGAAGTACACCCAGTTCCAGGAGTACAGTTGGGGCTTCTGCCTTAAGTAGGGAGGTAAAAGCTGCCTGTGTTACCCAGGCTTAGGGGAAGCAGTGCTGGAGAAAGTATCGGGGGTAGCCATGTATCCACAAGGATACAGTCCAGTGGCGCCTTAAAGACTAATAGGTTTATTTGGGCATAAGCTTTCGTGGGTAAAAAAAAACCACTTCTCGAGATGCATGGAGTGAAAATTACAGAAGCAGGCATTATTATACTGTCACACGAAGAGAAGGGAGTTACCTCACAAGTGGAGAACCAGTGTTGACAGGGCCAATTCAATCAGTCTGTTTCTGAAGTTTTTTTTTTTTTTCAAGTATGGCTACACATTCTGTAACAGATTTAAAAGTAGCCATACTTGAACCAAAAAACTTCAGAAACAGACTTCAAAGAGAAACTGCAGAACTAAAATTCATTTGCAAATTTAACACTATTAATTTGGGCTTGAATAGGGACTGGGAGTGGCTGGCTCATTACAAAAGCAGCTTTGCCTCTCCTGGAATTGACACCTCCTCATCAATTATTGGTAGTGGACTACATCCACCCTGATTGAATTGGCCCTGTCAACACTGGTTCTCCACTTGTGAGGTAACTCCCTTCTCTTCATGTGACAGTATAATAATGCCTGCTTCTGTAATTTTCACTCCATGCATCTCAAGAAGTGGGTTTTTTTACCCACGAAAGCTGATGCCCAAATAAACCTATTAGTCTTTAAGGTGCCACCAGACTCTTTGTTAGTCCTGGTGTGGTGTCCCACAAGAGGAAAAGGGAAGTAAAGACAATCCCAGGAGGGGCAAGAGACCTTTTGTACACGTTAACGTGGGACTATTGTTGAAGGTGGTGGTATTTTTGGACTCTGGGTACCCCAGAAGGGAACTAAACTTTTTTTTTTTTGGGTGTGCAGTGGAGGCCAAGCCTAAAATGCAAACTCCTCCAAAGACAGGGGTGAGGGAAGGCTAAACCAAGCAGCTCCTGTAGAGTAAGAGAATGGTGCCACTATGTTTTAAAATACCTCACCAGTGTCTCTAATTCTAAGGAGATAGGAGTGAAGGGGGGCATCTAATACCAGAAATCTTGTGATATAATCCTATCTAAATGCTTCATGAGAGTTTGGGTTCCCTTTTGCAACAACAACAAAAAATGTTTGATTGGGTAACAGAACGTTATCTTTGAAGGCTCCTCTGCCTCTTCTTTCAGCCATCCATCCTTCGCTAATAAGCACCCAACCAACCAACTGACTCAAGTAGATTTTTTTGATCTTGAAACCATAAAGGGTTAGGATTTAGAATGACCTACTTCTGAACAGTCATTTTGTAGGATGTGTTCCCTTGCCCAGGCAACCAAGGCCAACAATCACAGTTGAAGTTCTATAGGAAAGCTCCATCTGTAGACATGCCTCCTAGGAAAGACTTCATTTGTCATAAGAAATAGTTTGAAGCTATGCTAATACAGCAAATATTAGATGTAGGCAGCCTCCTAAATAGACCAAAACATTTATTAATAGTCTCTAGTCTGTTGATATTAGGAAGCAAAGGCCTCTGAGAAAAGAGCAAGAGTAGAAAGATGTAAAAATGCTTACACTAAAAATGCTACAGGCCCCCAAATTATTGGACACATACAGTACCTGGTGTTTGTGTAGTACCCACAGGTGTTACTCTTTGAGGCAGATGGGCCTGCATATCAGAATTGAACCCCAAATATTTGACTTTAGGAGAAAGTGATATTTTACATCTACAATCAAATAACTTCCAGCCAGCCAGTTAATTGACATCAAAACATCTTGGCCTTTTAAGACCAATGACAGTCAGATGTAGCTTTCCAATTCAGGGCAGTGAGAGACACTCCTCCTGGGATTGGTGGTCTTCCCCAATTATTACACTACATTGAGTTTAAGGAAGCGTTTCTTTATTTGAGGTGATAATTAGATTGGCCTCATATAAAATCAATTTATCCTAAATTGGCTTGTTTTATGCTTTATTTAGGTTAAAATTTTAACCTTGTGGATTTGAGGTGTTTCTTCAGGCTTCTGAACCTGATGATTCCCCAGGGTAAATTTAAGAGGTATCTTTGTGACCCACCTAGTGGTGGTCCATAGAACTGCCCAAACAGGAACACTTAGTTTGTGAAGAAAAATTGATTTGTGTACTGATCATTTCTGTCTGTAAGCAAGGTAGGTTCCAGAACCTTTGAGGGCCCGGGGTGGTAGACACCAGCCGATCAAGTGAAAGGCTGGCTAATTCCCCATAATAGTTGTATAAGCCTGTGAGGCATCAGTGTAGTGTATTGGCACCCCCTCTGGCCAAGTGTGGTGCAGCCCCTGGTCTCACATAGCCTAGTGGGGCTGTCAGTCTATTCCTTGTGCCCAGGAGTCTGAAAACCCTTTTCTCACTGTCAAGTCTATCAGGGGATTGGTAGGGTAACCCAGGCACACCCACTCCGTGGGGTTCCAGCTCAGAGACCTCAAGCTAGATAAATAGGATTAGGATTCTTTGACTCTGACAGTACCCTGAACTTCTTCCTACTTTCTCCTGGGTCTCAGGGGGCTAAGACTAAAAGGAATTTTAAATAAGTTCTTTGGATGGTGGAGGGAGAGAAAGGCCTTCCTGTTTTGGTAAGTCCCTGATTTCTTGGAGGGTAGTGGGTTATTATGCAGAGTCTTTGTTACCTGGTGATTCTCCAGGATAGTACCGCAATCCATAAAAAGGTAACATAAGTGTCAAAATGCTGGTGATTAAAGAAAGTATATTGAACTAGTTGGTAGCACTGGTAGCTGCTGAGGGTTGAAATGGTAGTTGTGGATTATCTAACTGAGAAGCTTCCGGACAGGTTAGAGTGCATGCACATGTGTTGAGAGGGCAAAAGGGAAAGAACATTTAGGGTACATCTACACTACAATAAAAGACACATGGCACGGCTGCAGCTGCTCCTTTGTGATTTCTTTCTCTTCGCCCTAACATCCCATCTGGTCATTTCCGGGTGAAAGAGGTCAAGATGCATGCAACAATGTGGAATAGCTCATTGACATGACTTTCCCACCCCTCAGTGACTCTACATCTGATTGGGGAGCAGGTGCAGATTACCTTACTCCTCATCCTCCATTCACAGGCTGACCATCTTCTGGATTGATTGGCTTTGTATGCAGGCAGCCTACACAACACTTGGGAGCCTTGCTCATCCCATACTGATACTTAAGGTCCTATCAAGAGGCCAGATAGTGTGTGTAAATGTTCTTGCTCACTATCCTCTGACACACACAACCCCTGCTTATTTCAGATTGTTAGACAATGGCTTCTCAAGCAAGAATGATGCCATAACATGTTTGAGGCTAGTTGGTTACCCTGCAACAGTTGTCGCAATAATGGGCTTTGGCCCTTCAGACCATGAGTGGCATGGATACATCCCAGGTGGCCGACAGACCTTTCCTACTGGCCTAAAAAAATGTCCTTATTGAAACTGGATGAAACTCAAGCAAAGTCATTGCCCTCTCCTAAGCAGCCCTGTGCATCTTCATTTTCTCTGCCTCTTCCTTGAGCCATGGGATAGTCCACGTAAACCCTTATGCACTGGCGGCTGAGCAGCCTATTTCCCCCCAGTCTTGTTCCTCTGCATTTTCTCACAACAGCTTCCTGTGTCCCCTCCTTCCACTCTTGGCTTCACACTCTTTAATACTACCTTGAGAGTTGGAATAGCTTCCCTTTCTCTTCTCAACAAGCACCAAAATATTTCCTCATATTGCCTCAAATATAGGCAGTTGGGTAGAGGGTGATTTTTTTCAGTGCATTGGCAATTCTGAAAAACTGGGGGTGGGGGGCATTTGGGTTGAACCAAAACTTTTTTTATTTGCCTACAACTGTGAAAGTAAAAAAAAAAAAATCAGTTTTTTGATTTCAAACATTTTTAATTTTTTTTATTACGTTAAAGTTAAAGGAAATTTTGAATCAGTTGTTCTGAACTGGAAAAATCAATGTCAAACCAAAACATTTTTTTAATTGGGGGGGGGGATTTTTTCTTCTTTTCAACCAAAACTATTCAGCAAAACCAAATACAAAGTCATGAAATGTTTTGGTGTTGCTGAATTTGCATTTTTGCAAAAGGGAATGGGGGAGAAGCTTCATACAAACATTTTTGCCCTTCCCACCTCTGCTACTGCAGTGATTGGCTCAGTATAAGAACCTGAATGGACTAAAATCCTTTTCTAAGACTACCTTCACTGATCTCATCACTTGTATATCTCACCACAGATTTTCAGGCTTGAAATTCATAGATTCCAAGGCCAGAAGGGACCATTGTGATAATCTAATCTGACCTCCTGTATAACATAGGCCATAGAATTTCCCCAAAATAATTCCTAGATCATATTTTTTAGAGGAAAAAAAAATCTAATCTTGATTTAGAAATAGTCAGTGATGGAGAATCTGCCATGGCCCTGGTAAATTGTCCCAATTGTACATTACTTTCACTGTTAAAAATATACACCTTATTTTCAGTCTGAATTTATCTAGCTTCAGCCATTGGATTGTGTCACACCTTTCTCGGCTGGACAGTAGAGCCCATTATTGAATATTTGTTCTCCATGGAGGTACTTAGACTGCAATCAAGTCATCCCCTTAACTTTAAGCTGCATAGATAGACTCAAAGAGCTAAATCACTGTAAGGCATGTTTTTTAATCATTTAATAATTTTCATGGCTCTTCTAAGCCCTCTCCAATTTATCAACATCCTTCTTGAATTGTGTGCACCAGAATTGGATACTGTATTGCAGCAGCAGTCACACTAGTGCCAAATACAGAGGTAAAATAACCTCCTCTCCTACTTGTCCTCTGTGTATGCATCCCAGGATCGAATTAGCCCTTTTCGTTAGTGTTACACTTGGAGTTCATATTCATCTGATTATCCACAATCCCCAAATCTTTGTCAGAGTAACTGCTTCTCTTCAAGTAAGCGTGGCCTACATTCTTTGTTCCTTGGAGTGTACTTTTATATTTAGCTGTATTAAAACATACATTGTTTTCTTGCACCCAGTTTATCAAGTGATCTAGATTGCTCTGTTTCAGTGACCTGTCTTCATTATTTACCACTCCCACAATTTGTGTCATCTGCATACTTTGAGTGATTTATGTTTTTTTCCAGATCATTAAGAAAAATGTTCAGTCACATAGTGCCAAGAACTGATTCACGAGAATCACATGCGTGATACGCATCATATCTGAGTTACCTCTCCAGGGAAAGCATCTTACATTCTTATATGTCCTGTAAGGCAATGTGCATATTTTTATGACAATAAGGAAAGAAAACTGCTATACTGAGTTTTCAGAGAGGGAATCTCTTTTAATTTTTTTTGTGAATTCTTGTGTTCCATTTTCATCCATCATTGTATTTGTTGTTTGTGCTATAGGCAGAAACTGCCACCGCTTCATACAGTGCTCATTTGTTCATGAACGCTGACCTGGCAAGGCTTTCTTATTTGTAAATCAGGTAACTTCAGCAGCCAGAGTGCTCGAATGATTTTAATTTCTGCGAGAGAAACCACAAAATAACTTGTTTTACTGCAGCAAGATTCTTGCATGCTTTGAATTTGCAAAGCTTTTGTGGCAGTTTCTCACTGTTCATTATTGCTTTCTCCTTCACTTTGACATGATACATGCTAGGCTTTGTGCAAAGGGCTCAATATCCAACTCAATGCCAGACTTGAAGCTATCAAGTATCTTGTGATCCTGACAGTGTTTAATGACTTCTTTTCAAACTGCATGCAGGATGAATTAGCACCACATGAACAAATACACAACATTTGATCTCTTAAAGATGACATGGTATATATTTATTGCCATCAACAGTGTGTGTAAAATAGATACAAGATGATTACAACTGACAGACCTGGCCAGTAAGCTGTTTTTTTGGAGTTTTTTTTTGTTGTTCTTACAGCAAGCTTGCCTTGAGAGATGCAATTTTTCATAGAATCATTGAAGATTAGGGTTGGAAGAGACCTCAGGAGGACATCTAGTCCAACCCCCTGCTCAAAGCAGGACCAGCCCCAACAAAATCATCCCAGCCATGGCTATGTCAAGCCGGGCCTTAAAGACGTCTAAGGATGGAGATTCCACCACCTCTCCAGGTAATCCATTCCAGTGCTTCACCACCCTCCTAGTGAAATAGTTTTTCCTAATATCCAACCTAGACCTCCCCCACTGCAACTTGAGACCATTACTCTTTGTTCTGTCATTTGCCACCACTGAGTACAACCTAACTCCATCCTCTTTGGAACTCTCCTTCGGGTAGTTGAAGGCTGCTATCAAATCCCCCCTCACTCTTCTCTTCTGCAGACTAAATAAGCCCAGTTCTCTCAGCCTTGCCTCAAAAGTCATGTGCCCCAACCCCCTAATAATTTTTGTTGCCCTCTGCTGGACTTTCTCTAATTTGTCCACATAGTTTCTGTCATGGGGGGCCCAAAACTGGGTGCAATACTCCAGATCTGGCCACACCAGTTCTGAATAGAGGGGAATAATTATTTCCATCGATCTGCTGGCAGTGCTCCTACTAATGCAGCCCAATATGCCATTAGCCTTCTTGGCAAGAAGGGCACACTGTTGACTCATATCCAGCTTCTCGTCCACTCTAATCCCCAGGATCTTTTCTGCAGAACTGCTGCTTAGACAGTTGGTCCCCAGCCTGTAGCAGTGCATGGGATCCTTCCATCCTAAGTGCAGGACTCTGCACTTGTCCGTGTTGAACCCCATCAGATTTCTTTTGGCCCAATCCTCCAATTTGTCTAGGTCACTCTGGACCCTATCCCTACCCTCCAGCGTATCTACCTCTCCCCCCAGCTTAGTGTCATCCGTGAACTTGCTGAGGGTGCAATCCATCCCATCATCCACATCATTAATGAAGATGTTGAACAAAATCATCCCCAGGATCGACCTCTGGTGCACTCTGCTTGATACCAGCTGCCAACTAGCCATTGAGCTAATGATCACTATCCGTTAAGCTTGACAATCTAGGCAGCTTTCTATCCACCTTATAGTCCATTCATCCAATCCATACCTTTTTAACTTGCTGGCAAGAATACTGTGCGAGACCGTATCAAAAGGTTTGCTAAAGTCAAGGTATATTGCATCCACTGCTTTCCCCATATCCACAGAGCCAGTTCTCAGAGAAGGTAATCAGGTTGGTGAGGCATGACTTGCCCTTGGTGAACCCATGTTGACTGATCACCTTCCTCTCCTCCAAGTGCTTCAAAATGGATTCCTTGAGGACCCGCTCCATGATTTGTCCAGGGACTGAGGTGAGGCTGACTGGTCTGTAGTTCCCTAGATTCTCCTTCTTCCCCTTTTTAAAGATGGGCGCTACATTTGCCTTTTTCCAATTGTCCGGGACCTCCCCTGATCGCCACGAGCTTTCAAAGATAATGGCCAATGGCTCTGCAATCACATCAGCCAACTCCCTCCGCACCCTTGGATTCATTGCATCCGGCCACATGGACATGTGCATGTCCAGCTTTTCAAAATAGTCCTTAGCCTGTTTTTTCACTACTGAGGGCTACTCATCTCCTCCCCATACTGTGCTGCTCAGGGCAGCAGTCTTTGAGCAGACCTTGTCTGTGAAGACTGAGGCAAAAACAGCATTGAGTAGTTCAGCTTTTCCCACATCTGTCACTAGGTTGCCTCCCCCATTCAGTAAGGGTCCCACACTTTCCCTGACCTTCTTCTTATTGATAACATACCTGTAGAAACCCTTCTTGTTACCCTTCACATCCTTGTTAGCTGCAACTCCAATTTTGATTTGGCCTTCCTGATTACACCCCTGCATGATCAAGCAACATTTTTATACTCCTCCCTAGTCATTTGTCCAAGTTTCCACTTCTTGTGAGCTTCTTTTTTGTGTTTAAGCTCACAGAAGATTTCTCCGTTAAGCCAAGCTGGTTGCCTGCTAGTCTTTCTGCATGTTGGGATGGTTTGCTCCTGCGCCCTCAATAAGGTTTCTTTAAAATACAGCCAGCTCTCCTGGACTCCTTTCCCTCTCATATTAGCGTCCCAGGGGATCCTGCCCATCAGTTCCCTGAGGGAGTCAAAATCTGCTTTTCTGAAGTCCAGTGTCCGTATTCTGCTGCTCTCCATTCTTCCTTTTGTCAGGATCCTGAACTCTACCATCTCATGGTCACTGCTGCCCAGGTTGCTACCCACTTCTACTTCCCCTACCAATTCTTCCTTGTTTGTGAGCAGCAGGTCAAGAGGAGCATGGCCCCTACTTGGTCCCTCCAGCACTTGCACCGGGAAGTTGCCCTCAACACTCTCCAAAAACTTCCTGGATTGTCTTTGCACTGCTGTATTGCTCTCCCAGCAGATATCAGGGTGATTGAAGTCCCCCATGAGAAACAGGGCCTGTGATCTGGAAACCTGTTAGTTGTCCGAAGAAAGCCTTGTCTACCTCATCCTCCTGGTCTGGTGGTCTATAGCAGACGCCCACCACGACATCACCCTTGTTGCTCTCACCTCTAAACTTAACCCAAAGACTCTCAACAGGTTCTCTCCTGAGCTTATGCTCAAATAAATTGGTTAGTCTCTAAGGTGCCACAAGTACTCCTTTTCTTTTTGCGAATACAGACTAACATGGCTGCTACTCTGAAACAGGTCCTCTCTAGTTTCACACTGGAGCTCTGAGCAATCATACTGGTCTTACATACAGTACAACTCCACCTTTTCTCCCTCGCCTGTCCTTCCTGAATGGTTTATACCCATCCATGACAGTGCTCCAGTCATGTGAGTTACCTGATCAAGTCTCAGTTATTCCAATCACATCATAGTTCCTTGACTGTGCCAGGACTTCCAATTCTTCTGCTTGTTTTCCAGGCTTTGTGTACAGGTAACTAAGATAACTAACAGATTGCCTTTCTTTCTCAGGATGAATCAGGAGGCCTCCCCTGTTGCACCCTCCTCCTTGTGTTTCCTCCCGGTATCCCACTTACCTCAGAGCTTAGGTCACCATCCCGCAGAGAACCTAGTTTAAAGCCCTCCTCACGAGGTTAGCAAGCCTGCCTGCGAAGATGCTCTTCCCTCTCTTCGTTAAGTGGATCCCATCTCTTCCTAGCAATCCTTCTTCCTGGAGGAACATCCCATGGTCGAAGAATCCAAAGCCCTCTCTCCGACACTGCCTGCACAACCACACATTCACTTTCACAATTTGATGGTCCCTACCTGGGCCTTTACCTTCAACAGGGAGGATGGATGAGAACATGACTTGCACCTCAAACTCCTTTATCCTTCTTCCCAGAGACACAGTCTGCAGTAACCAGCTTAAGGTCATTCTTGGCAGTATCATTGGTGCCCACGTGGAGAAGTAGGAAGGAGTAGCAGTCAGAGGGCTTGATCAATCTTGGCAGACACTCCGTCACATTCTGAATTCTAGCTCCAGGCAAGCAGCACACTGAGTTTCCTGGTCTGGAAGGCAGATGGATGACTCCTTCTCCCTTAGGAAGGAGTCCCCAACCACCACCACCCATCTCCTCCTCTTGGGAGTGGTGGTTGTGGAACCCCCATCCCTAGGACAGTGCATCCTATGCCTTCCAGTCAATGGGGTCTCCTTCTGATCCCTTCCCTCAGATGATTCTTCCAAACCATTCTCTGCTGTAGTACTGTACAAAGAGCCTGAAAATGGTTTCTTACCTCTGTCTGCATTGGGGGTACCGGGGGGGTGGGGTGTTGGGTATCACATGCTGCCAGTTTTCTTCCCTGTTCTGCAGTGCCCTCTTTGATTCCTCAGCGTGCTGTGCCTGCAGTACCAAACGCTGACTTCTGTCCAGAAAGTCTTCATTTTCTCTGATGCAACACAGGGTTTTCTTCCTTTTGAATTTTATTATGCACTGTACAGTGTTTCTAACATATGAGTGTGGTAGAGGTATGGTATGAAATACAAAAAACAGTGTGTGGAACTATGGTGAAACACTTAATACAGTCCATTAGATTGTCACTGCATATTGCATTACTATCAGCTGATTTTGCAAAGGTTAATGCCCTGTTACTCTTCTATAATCTCTTGGCTTCAGGAATAGGAATACATACAGGATGCATTGTTTAGTTCATCAGTTAGCACACAATCTAGTTTTACTCTAATGCATTAAATATTTTCTAGATCATTCGAATATATTAATAGTGGACAGCACAGGAGTTGTCAGAACACCACTTCTATTAGCGTAGTGATGCTAATTTCTAATAGATTTAGCCAGCCCTGTCTCTGGACTATTGGGAATTTGGTTAGAGAACAAAGGCACAGTTACATAGAGGCACCTTTTACACAAAGGCTCTTGAGAGAGAGGAATTTAATCCACTCTGCTGTTTATATGGGCCAATATAAATCTTCAGTGATATTTTAGAGGACAAATAATAGTGTAGGAAGATTTTTAGGTCATTGATAGCTTTATGGACAAGTGTGGTTAAAATGGTGAGAATGGTTGATATGTTTTTCAAGAGAAAAGGAACTTCTCCTTTACTGTATGGAATTGATACACATAGACGTTTCTGAAATCTCGCCCAATCTATCTATTTGTGGAAGTGTCCACAGCATACGAGATGCTTCTTAGACATTCAAGAAGGGGGGTGATCCCTTGCCCAAGGCGCTCATAGTAACACTGCTTCACAATATTGTTCAGCATGTTAATGGATTAATTATGTGGAAAAAAAAGTCTTTTTTTCTCCTAGTATAAATCTTGTATCATTGGTAGAGAAAGGGACTCCATACCTGGAAACTCTAAGGAGCCCCAAGGCCTCATTCCATTCCCATCATAGTGTGGTGTGTCAGCACAAAATGATGAATAGCATGTTCAGAAGAGAGAAAACGCAGGTGGTGCAAGATACTGGTTGAGAGACCGTTGTGCTGCTAAGCAACCAATTATGCTGGCATGATTTATTCTCATTACAAGATTCCACACAAAGCAATTAAGTAGTGTCACTGATGTGCGCTGTATACCTGAGAGGGATATAATTATTGACTCATTTTGTAGCTGGCAGGCTAAAGTGTACTTTGGGGGTAAAAAAAGCACTAAAAAGTGCTGCAGACAATTCTTAGGTAACTAATGAAACGTGTCTAAGGATTATCATTGTATATTTAAAAAAATTAAAACAAGTCCGAGAGGAGAGAGACATTTGAATACAGAAGGAAATGTTTTCAGGCCAATGTGTTTTAATTTCAAATCAACTGCATGAGTAGGGTTACCATACATCTGTATTTTCCCGGACATGTCCAGCTTTTTGTTCTTAAATCACTGTCCAGGAGGAATTTTTAAATATCTAAAAACGTCCAGGATTTTGCCATTATTATTTTTCCCCAAAGAAGAGTTGATCATTCAGGAAAGGGAGTGAATGTTGATCATTCGAGAGAGTGCCCGCTTTTTTCCCCCTAGCTCCCAGCGCTTGCGCCATGAAACAGCTGTTTCGCGTGGCTGGGAGGGAGGGGGGAAGAGGGGGAACGCGGTACACTCAGGGGAGAAGGCAGGGCCGGGGATTTGGGGAAGGGGTCCAATGGGGCAGAGATTTTAGGGAAGGGGTTGGAATGGGGGCGGGGAAGGGGAAGGGGAAGGGGCAGGGAAGGGGTGGAGTTGGGGCAGTGCCGGGGCGGGAGGCGCAAGGAAATCTCCCCCCCGCCCCGTGGAGTGTCCTCTTTTTTTGAATGATAACCCTATGCATGAGCCTGTCTGACTGCACAAGCTCGTGGTTATCACCTAAGTGTCAAGTAGCGTTGGTGTTAACATTTTCTGCTTGCAGCCTTCCAAATGTTAATCCTTTCTTATGATAATTAAATATTAAGACAGAGGAGGAGGTGGTGAACAATGATCAGTAATCAGGGACTGGTGAAAGGGCTAAGCTTCAAACAAGAAGCCATCCAAATTTTTTCCTATTCCTGAGACTAGACCTGAACCAAATACACAAGCTGAAAAAGTCTGAGGTTAATTCCCTCCACGGGCCGGGAGGGAAAGAGAGACATGAATTCCATCAAAATGAACTAACATAATGGAAGTGTAACACATGGAGAACAAACTTCTGCTGATATTTCCTGAATGGTTGTGTGGGCTAAAGCATTTCTGATACTTTGGATAATCAAATGCATTTTGATCTGTGCGAGGATATTGTACAGCAGTGGCTCTCAACCTTTCCAGACAACTATACACTTTTCAGGAGTGTGATTTGTTTTGCGCACCTCCAAGTTAAACCTCACTTAAACTGCTTGCTTACAAAATCAGACATAAAAATACAAAGGTGTCACAGCACACTATTACTGAAAAATCACTGACTTTCTCATTTTCCCCATATAATTATAAAATAAATCAATTGGAATATAACCAATGCCAACTCCATTAATGTCAATTGAGCCCTAAGAAAGTTTAATTAAATTTGCTAGTTTTAGACATTTGACTTTATATGCTTATTTCTATGCTAAAATAGGCATTTGCGGATCAGGCAACTGCAGATAGAAATGCTGATCTGTTGGTGCAGATTATCAGTAGCATGTGCAATTACCTGACGTGCACTTGTTTTTAGCTATCTGTGCAAATATGTTCTTTTATGCAGGGACACCCAGAAATCCAAAAAACTGAGTGTCTAAGTCTGGCTGTAAACTTGGTCCATAGCTAGCAATGGCAATTCTGAAGGCTGTCTGTCAAGATTCGAGTGATTACTTATCTCACAAGTAAATTTTGTTTAGTTAATTTACTTGAATTAAATTGTTTGAACCGTTTGGCTTCTTATATAATCAATCTTCTTTTGTCAAATGTTAGTAGATGCAAATATTGAAATTGTTAAGGGTCAATATATGCATGTAGTGATGCGACAACTGACCGGTGCGGCACCTCCTGCTGGTCGTCTTGGGAATTAGCTCTTTCCAGCCTTTGGAGCGCCCTCTGCATGCCAGTGTCTCGCCTGCCACTGGTCCCATGTTCTTCCTGGTGCCCTTTACCTCAGGGTTCTGCCCCAGCAGTACCCCTCACTCTGGGTCTCCCCTCCCAGGGGAACCCCCAACCCTCTAAACCCACCTTGCCTCAGTGGCCACGGCCAGTCATCATCTAGCCCCCGCTCGTGTGGGGCAGAGTGCAGTCTGTAATGGCCACTCATCACTGGCAAGGAGTAGGGCCAGCTGCCTTTGCTTATCCTCAGGCTGCCCCTTTGCAGCCCCAGTACCTTTCCTGGCCTTTACCAGGCTGGAGCTCCCCAGCTCCCTTTGCCCTTCCCCAGCACTGCTCCGCTTACGGTACCTCGCTCTCAGGCAGCTAGCCCTTCCCACTCCATGGCTAAAGTAAGACTTCTCCAGCTTCTGGCCCACAGCCCTCTTATAAGGGCCAGCTGGGCCCTGATTGAGCTGGCCACAGCTGTGGTCAGCGACTCACTCAGCTTCCCCCAGCTGCAGCCCTCTCCAGGGTTGATATTACTATTGGCTCCCGAGGGCAGCCCTCTCCCACGGCTGTTTTAACCCCTTCAGGGCCCGAGCAGAGTGACCACCCCACTACAATGCACCTTGGAGTGCAAAAGAGAAGGATCCCTGGTACATTTAGGGGAGTGCATGGTTGCCCGCTTCCATGCAGCTTGGATGATACTTGTGCACATTTGGCAGCTGTGTTGCACCTGCTTACATCTCAGCTGTAGTCTCGTGTGTCCCATGCTGAAGGCAGAAGCTGCAACTTCTCCTCCTGGCCACAGTGGGATATTGGGAGGCAAGATTTCAGGAAACCAGCTCTCCTATAGCCCTTTCTTTGCTTCCTTTATAGATGTCTCATGTTGACCATTATAGAGTTGGACACTGGGGGAGATGGGAGGTAGTAGCTGGTGGTTGGGGTGTGCTGATGGCTGGCTTATCGGGAAAATTTGATTGTTAAACCAAGTGCAATATGAGTAGCACTGAATGTATCAGTGCTTCCCATCTTCACAATACTCTGATGGAATCACTGAGAGTCATTAGATATAATAACTTATAATAAGTCAAGTTTAGGGCAAAACTCTGACATCAGTGGGCATTCTATAAACGTAGGGAGAACAGACTTTCAGGGTCAAGATTTGATGGCAAAGGTTGTTCTCACAGACCAGCTCAGCAGGTTAAAAACTAGTACCGTGCAGCCAAAATCTGCTCTTGGAAGTGCGTGGCTTCCACTGAAATCAGAAGGCTGGAATTTAGACCTTATTTTCTGTAATGCTTTTGGGTTTTATTCTTTGTTTTTAAACAGCTTAGTTTTTAGTTACTCAAGCCAACTTGCACACTTGCTTATTTGAGGGCAGCATTCATTGAGTTTGATTTTGATTGGAGTTAATTGTGTGTCTGAAGGGAGGATTTGAACCATTGGATGTTTGGTGAATACATTTGAGGTTAAAGTCTCTTAAAATGCAATCCTATTATAGTCACTGGAGTTCCAAAAGTGCAGAGGAGAACAATACTTGGCCTTCATTTTATAAGTTATAATGCTGGTTGACCCTCTTTGTGTTCTGAAATTATTACAGAAATATATACTTTGTATTAGCTGTTGCTAAAGCTAAACAATCTCCATCTGTCACTGAAGATGCAAGGCTTTAAAGTTTGTAATGAATTTAGATCCCTTTCTACATGGTTTTGGGGCCATGCCACCTGGAATGTTTCAAGTTCTGAGCAGAGCCCTGCAGCAGGACTAGGATCCCGCGGGTCCTGCAGGACCTGCTCCCATAATAGCGGGAGTGGGTAAAATGTACTTTGTTGCAGGTGGGATTGAGCAAAAAAACCCAGACTGCGGTAATTTGCAGGAAAACACTTGAAAACTTCAAATTTAAACAAGGGCTAGAAAGAGAGATTTGATGCTTGCTTTAACTCCTGTTATAATATTTTTACATGGCTTAAGCAAGATTTGTTTTTTCTTTTAGTAGTAAAAATGGTCTAAATTTGGTTTTTACCACTAAAAGAATAAAATAAATCTTTCTTAAACCATGTAAAAATACTTCTATAAACTGACCCTTTTAATAGCATGGGGGAATCTCTCTCTTGTGGGTTTTGTGGGATCTAAGGTTTTTGGGGGTTGGAGTGGGATAAAAATGCAAGAAACCATGCAGGTGTGGGTGGCAGTGGATATTGCAGGGAGGGACAGGAGTGGGATTAAAAAAATAATCCCGTGCAGGGCTCTAGTTCTGATCAGAAAGAGTGACAAATTGGGAAGGAGTTTAATACAAAATAACAAGAATGGTTGAGATACTGGGCGACTGACTTACAGGGAATGATTAAAAGAGCCAGATATGTATAGTTTAGGTAAATGATGACTAGGTGTCACAGATGCACAGGATTGGTGCTGTGCCCCCAGTTTTGGAACTCTCTCTAGGAGGAACCCCGTCAGTATTTCGGACCCCCACTTTTCCTTCAGGGTAGGCCTCACAGCTTCCTAAGAATGAACTTCTGGGGCTCCAAAACTCCTGCTTCACACCAGGAGCTCTGTTCAGCGAATCCAACTGAGAGAGACTTCTGGTAGAGGCCTGTAGGTACTTCAGGGATTATCAAGCATTAGCAAACATTCAAACCTGACTGTTTTGACAACACTGTTTATCAGTCAACTGGAACACAGCCTAGGAAGTCCTTAAATTAGCAATTTGAATTAGAAATTAGAAAAATGAACGTTAAAGCTTAATCCAAATCCATTTTGGTTAGCCCAGAGCCTTGCTCAACTGTAGCGAAGCCCATGTTCAGGCTCTGTCTGACTTCCTCGGTCAGTTCCCAGGTGAAGGCCGTGACTCCCTTGTAGCAGTTAACTTATTCCCCCCCCCATACCTCACACCTTCCCAGCCCTTTGTTCTCAAACTGGGATTTTTTTGCTCATCTTCCCTGCTGAGAGGTGGGGAAATCCATCTTTCTCTGATAGGTGAGCCTCAACCAGTCTTTTTTTAATGACCCATTCAAGCTCAGACAACTAGATGACATTCATACCTATTCTCTTATTCTGCCCTGAGAGCAAACCGTCCTCCTCCATCCACCCCACTGGGTTGCCATGCAAAATATAGGGGTAACTAAGGCACGCTTGGGGGGCATAAAATATTATGGGCAATTCCCACTTCCTCACTCTAGGGAATTTACAACTTCCAAATATCTGAACAGTCAGGAGGAAGACGAATTATTTGGTTATTATAAAAGGTGATACAAGTCGGAGTAATGGGATTCGAAAAAAAGGAAAACTGAGGCTGGATATCAAGAAAATATTCCTGATGGGTGAGATCTATTAGGCCATGTCTAGACTAGAAAAGTTTTGCCTGTGAAGTTTCTACTGGTTCCCCGAACAAAATAAACTCTACTGGCAAAAGCACACTTATGCAGGTGTCACCGCGTCTACACTAGGGCTATAGTACAGAAATACTGGTTGGTTTGGTTTTTTTTTTTTAAACAAAAATCTCTACTCCACAGGCAACATTTCCTAGTGGAAGCCTGAGGAATAATTTCCTATGAGCAGTTGAAGTCTCACCGCTTGACACATTTTAAACAAGATTGGACAAAACACCTAATAAATGGACCAATCCTGTGCTGGTAAGGAGATGGAGTAAAAGTGGCAATGGTCATAAATTTTTCAATAAAACTATTTTTTGACAGAAATTGGTGTGTTTTGATTTTTAGCAAACTTTTTGTAAAAAGTTTCCTACAAACAATGTAAACCTGTTTTTGTTTTGTTCAATAGTTTTCAATTGTTGGACAACTGTTTTCACTTTGTCAAAAATAAAAAATAAAGTCCTTTGGAAAGGAGAAAACATTTTCCAACTAGATCTACTAACAAGATTCCATCTCTAAACTGATTTTGTGACTTTGATACAATCTTATTTATTTGTTTCCACTTCATTTAGTTTTGATTACAATTTACCTTGAAAAGATTTTGGAAATGCAAGAGACCTATTTTTCCTGGTGTATGTATATCAACCTTATTGAAAGCCCAGTAGAATTCAATGGTTGAAAAGAGTGCTTCTTTTAAATTTTATAGAACCCTATTACATCTGTTGAAGACTGCAGGATTTTTCCATGGAGCAAGAAGGCATAAGGTGAACTTCTGTATATTCTCCTGCTAAAGTACTCTGTCAGCTTTTATCTTGGTTGTGTCTCTTACACAGAGAGCCTGAGTAATAATCTGTAATATTTGGTCTCTATTTTATGAAAATTGAAAACTGGTGGCAGTATGATGCACATTAAACACAGCTCTTAAATTAACCCTATACTTCAACACTCTGAAAGCCTTAAATGATGGACCAAAAAGAATGAGTGATGGAGTTTTCAAGTCCCCCAGAATCACTTCTATTTTTTGTGCTAGTAACAAAAATAAATAAAACAAACCATTACCCCAGAAGTAGTTAATTATGCAATAATGTTTGGTTAATAGACATCTGTTCTGAAGTGATGTAGTGTGTACGCACTTCTTGTTAAGCTTGGCAATGAGCAAATGGTGCCTCAAATGAAAGTAACTTAAACACTTTTAAAAAAGCAAATTGGGCATTCTCCTCAATGAGAAATGCTGTATATCAGTGGTTCTCAAACTGTGGGTTGGGACCCCAAAGTGGGTTGCAACCCTGTTTTAATGAGGTTACCAGAGCTGACTTAGATTTGCTGCGGCCAGGGGCCAAAGCCCGAGCCCCAATGTTTGGGGCCGAAGCCCGAGGGCTTCAGCCTTAGCAGTGGGGCTCAGATTACAGGCCCCCTGCCTGGGGCTGAAGCCCTTGGTCTTCAGCTCCTCCCTCCCCCCGGGGGGCAGTGGGACTTTGGCTTTGACCCCCCCCCCACCATGGTGGCAGGGCTTGGGCGGGCTCAAGCTTTAGTCCCTCCATCCTGGGGTCGTGTAGCAAGTTTTGTTTTCGGAAGGGAGTCTTGGTGCAATGAAGTTTGAGAGGGGTGCTGTATATAATTATGACATTAAAAAACAAAACTAAAATCCCAAAACAACCTAACATGTGTTGTACTTGAGTCCCTTCTCAAAAGCAGCTTATTTGCTTATCTAATGCTTAAATTTTAATATTACTACTTCCTGTTAACATATTTCAGATTAAATCTCTCCCTCTTTCTTTTTATATAAGGATAGGCTCAGAAGAGGAGCTGGGGGCTGAGGCTACATGCTAAAAAAGAATATCCAACTGTACAATTAAATTTAGTTAAAATATTCTTGATTTTTAATGTGCTGCAAGAGGCTTATATTTTACCTGACTCTAGTTTCTTTGCACAAAGCTGAGTGATATTTCCTAACATAGTGTGGAACTGCTTTATTTCAAGGTGAAAGAATGTCATTAGGCATCTTTCCTGTTTATCTGTTATATTCAGTGGACCTAATGGTAAGCTACTGAAGTTGAGCATGAGGAAGGGGGAAATTATTGCTTGTTATCCAGCTATGTTCTTCTTAGATACTGGGACTTGTTAGATGAGATCATTATGAGCTTGTTTTTTGAGATGCTAAGGGAGATGAATAAAAAACAAAAACATAGAGCTGGAAGTTGAGCCTTTTGTTGAAACCTTTAAAGATCAAAACTAGTTCTATGTTTCATGAATTCATAGAAAAACATTTAAAAAAACCCCAACCAATTATCTCTCTCAGTATCCTGGAGATAAATGAGATGCACTCTGACTACAAGCTATCTTATCCGCTTGGTGCCACTCTTGGTTACACTTATTTAAATGCACAGTGTGTGTAGCAGGAATAGAAAGTAAAGTCTTGGCTTTGCTTACAATTCTTGCAAAGCTTTCTGGCTGTTTTCAGTTCCTTGCAACAGTTGAATGTCCTCAGGTGAAATATGTGTGTTGGCAGTTTTTGGCTGAGGATTACAGAATGCAAAGTATTCAAAGGGCTCTGAGATGTGTCACACCTGTCTGCTGGAATAAATGAATCCTGAAAACAGACAGAAAAGTTGCACAACAGGAACATTATGGAATCTTTTTCTCTCTCTCTCTCTCTTGCCCTGTGGTTAAGTCAGCCTAGTCATCCCTTCTTGGAGATGTAGAACAGCTGAAGTTTCCCAGTTTCCAAGTACAGAGGGGGGTAAAAGACAGTGTGAACACTTTAAAGTGATGCTTTACAGTAACCACATAAAACAACACTGTTATCTGGTGAGACAAACACCCATCACGCCACTACACTTAATGGGTATTTTCTGTTTTCGTGAATTTCTGGCTGTATAAATATCAACGTTTTGTTGGGACTTTTGAGACTATTCTTAAGGACTAATTTGCACACAGTGTGTGACTAGGCTGACAAATGTATCCTATATCTGCCCACCACAAAAAGCAGTATGAATGAATAACTATTATGTAAAGGATACACAAAAGTCATGATGGTATGGTCTTGGAGCCCTAAAAAAATCATAATACAAAAAAGGAGATTTTTGTTTATCAGGAACGTAGTGCTGTTCAATGGAGTTTACCCTGCAAGCTTCAAACTCTTCATTGTTCTTCTTGTCTCAGAGGACCCTGTGAAGACAGGAGTGGGGAGGAGCTTGGCTTTCCATGTTGTTTTGGCCTCTCTGAAAAGGAAAGTCTGAATTTTTGACATTTCACATATTCTGCCCACCCTGATGAGCCTTTGGTCACATCCTAACTAACCTTTGTTCTGCAGAAAGGGAGAGAATGATACAGCCCATTAAAAAAAATGAAAGGATTGAAAAGGTCATATCAGTAGCACTCCACTGGAGTGTCTCATGAGAGGCATCATGCATTGCAATGTGATACTCTCCTGCACTCATGCTGCAAAGGTTGTGACAGGAAATATAAAATAACGCCAAATGAAAATATCCTTGTGACTACCTTGGCCTAGTCTTATAATAGAGGACATAAAACAAAGCTCGCTAGGCACCTCTCATGCCATACACAACAATGAAACAGAAAAGAGAAGCAGGTGTTACACTAATAAAAATGATAGCAACAGGATCTTGTAAGAGGGACAAGGCAAATCGCCACGTTTATTGTAAATACAACAAAATATTCCTATATGCAATTTCTATATAGATCCATTCACACACACAGACATTCACACACAGGTTCTGCATAAAGGTTGTTATAGTTATCAGTCTAGATGTTGCTCGTGCCAAGTCACTGGCCAGGTGGCCTGGACACGAGAATGGAGCCGAGTCGTCGTCAGATGCGCATCCGATGCTCCTGGAGGGTGGTCGTAGAACCAGACTCAAAGAACACAGTCCCTGGACCCAATTTTTATAGGTCTCTGGTTCAATACAAGTCTATGGGAGTTGCTTCATCATGCTGAAGTTACAATTGAGATGACCATCAATCAGCTCAATCAGCAGGTGGTACATCCATGATGGCTCCATGATGGCTAGGTGTTATCTTCTTGTTCTTCCTTGATGCGTTTTGGGTGGATTCCGGTTCGCCCTCCGGGGGTCATCCAGTTATCTCCGCTTTGCATATTCTTCGGCCCATCGATATCAAGGTTGAAATTCTTAGGATTAGGCTGGCACCATTTACTAACCAATTATTTCCCTGCTTCAGTCTCTCAATTCCATGCACTCATCATTCATTCTTTTACTTAACAACAAAATCTATGACTTTTGATTCATTTAACAAGTTTTATCCCACTATCTATTTTTTCCCTCTTTGGATACCAAGATTTACCTAGGCATGACAAGGTGTCCCTGCAGGGGAAGAGCATCAGGGTGTTGTTTTAAAGAACAGCATTGTTTCCTCAAAGTTCTTATCACTTTCCAGCACAGACTCTTTGTCCTATACTGGCCTGAAATAATTAGCACTTTGGCCTTACATTTGTTACAGAGTGAAATTCAACAGCATGGAACTGATGTTCATACCTTTTTACAATACCTATATACTCTTTTGTCTACCTTTATTTCTACTACTACATAATTATAAATCTATCATACTTATATAACTTTGAGGGCGACCCAACACAGGGAGTATATTTAACAGGAACTTCTCTCCCTTAGCAAGTAAAAGTGTGGTGACGAAGTTGTGAAGTTTGAGATCTTTGATTTGCAACTGAGATTCTTGGCTTGTCCGAATCTTTTTACAGGTCACTAATAATCTTGTTGGCTTTCTCTGCAAATGTTGCATACTTCAGAGCAAATTTCCAAGATATGTCTTATTGTGGAGCATGGAAACTGCTTAGAAAATGTCACAAGATGAGAAATTGGGAATTTATTAGAGTGTGTCACCACTGCCCCTGCTGGGTGAAAAAGTCAAATGTGCTTGAATAGAGGATTACATAATGTGTCTGAGTAATGAGCACAGCATTCAGTGGATAAAAGCCACCACACTGTATACTATTACAATGAAAAGAGATTCTCCTTTAGCTCAAGCAGCAGGGACTTGTGCTTCAGGAGTAAAAGGTCCTGATTTCAATCTGTGTAGATGACAGTAAAATCCATGGAGTTAAGGCTACTGATCACAAAGTTGTATGTGGCCAGTTCATTACGTTAATATAAATTAGTTTATCTCTAGTATTGAGGGTTCTCAACTTTTGCTCATACCAGAATTCTACACATAGCTGCTTATGCTCCCAAATTTTTTGCCTTCATTGCCATTCAAAGGCAGTGCCAGGTTTTACGGTGTTTTAAACAAGCTGCTGCAGGTATCGACTTAGTAGAATAGGAACTGCTTTTCGTGCGTGAGTAGAACATGACTGAAAAAACATCTCCTTGAGATTACTGTAAGGAGAAAATGGGAACAAATTTTGTCATCTTGTCTCCTGCAGGCAACTGTTGGAAACCCCCTTAGAATCACTACCTGACCCACAACACTAAATCTGACCCTCTGCACCTTAATCGGATCTTTGTCACTGCCATGATACTGAGGCATAAGGGGCACTGTTGGGTATGGCACATGTTAAAATGATACATTAAGTCAGATGCCGTTAGAAATGACTCAAGTGCAGTTTTATACTGATTTACCACGTTCTGTTTAGATGGAAAATGCATTTATACCATCTTGTATTAAAAATACTCTTGCTCAGGACTTAAAGGCCTAGCACATTAATAAGAATTTAATAAATAAAGTGATCATAATGTAGAATAAATATATTCTTCTTCATCAACTAAAGGATTGGCTTGTTTTTCTGTAACTTTTTAACATGCACATTGCATCATTTTCTATGCATTTCTTAGCCAGAAAAGTTTTTGTGAGGCCATCACTAAAAAGCAGTAATCAGTAATAAAAATGGGTAATTAGCACTTAGACTGTAGTAAAAGCATCATTAAAATGTAAATTTTAAGATGCACTATTTTAAAATTAGGAATAAACAGTAAAAATATTTTAACCTAACTACCATTTTTAAGGGGTGTGTGTGTGTGTGTGTAGGGGAACCCTGCAGCATAAACCAAAGTTTTATAAAGAAAATATCAGTGAGCATGATAAATGAATCATTCTTGCTTCTGGTTACCCCAATTATTATTTCCTGTGGCAATAAAAAAAATGCATTGATGCATTCAGGTACTGTACGGAGTTTCTTGCTCACTTATAATGGGGGAGAAAATGTATTCATTTACCAATGAAAGTGTGATCCTGCTCTTGAAGAAATAAATGGCCCAACTCACGTTCATTTCAATGAAGCAAGAGTATACACCCTCTAGATTTAACTTTGCACATTTGGTTTTACCAAGATAAGATGTTAATTAAGATGCGTCCGATGAAGTGAGCTGTAGCTCACGAAAGCTTATGCTCAAATAAATTGGTTAGTCTCTAAGGTGCCACAAGTACTCCTTTTCTTTTTGCAAATACAGACTAACACGGCTGTTACTCTGAAACCTGTTAATTAAGATGTTAGTCATTAAAGGACTAATTTTAATATGGCAGATACATGTATATAAATTTAGAAATGCACCATTCCAGTTTAAATTTAGATAGATACATTAGCATGAATTTGGTGCTCATGAAATCTGGAGCAAAAACACTATCTAGAGCCAGAAATACTGTAGTGTAAGTGCTTTGCAAACATCTTCCACGTAGTTATGCTAACACCCTTCTCTTGGCCCAGCCTGGCCTCTCACACTCAGCTATGCTGGTACATGTTTTATGTCTGTCAGGGGCAGAGGCCACTCTAGCTATAGGCAAACTAGGCAGCTGCCTACCATGGCAGATTTCTGGGAGAAGCAACTGTACACAGTGCTGCCGACTTGGTTAATGGGGGTGTGATTTGCAGAATGCTTTAACATGTAGTGCTCTAACAGCTCTGTGTAAACCCTGCTAGTGTGCTCTGTTGGTGCGGTAGGTCCAGGTCAGGCTGGCTGCGGGGCAGCCTTGCTTGGAGAGGCCCCTGCGGATGAGCATTGTAGGGATGCCTGTTTGATGGAGGGAAGCAGCAGCAGGGTGGAGTTTCCTATCTCACTGGTAAAAGGCAGGGACATCTGGGCACCTGGTACCTGCTCTTGACAGACATGTTCATGGGACGGGGTGAGAGTGAACCTCCATGCAGGCACCGAGCGCCTATCTGTGCACATCCCACTTGGCCTCCCGCAGGCATCCAGAGCCCATCCCACACCTCCCAGACACCCCCCAACTCCCCGCCTTCGCTCTCCCCAGTGTTACTGGTCTAGCTGACTGGGCTAGTCCCACTTCTGTGGGGGGGGGAAGGAGTGGTTCAGCTGTGCTGTTACGGTCCCCCTCACCTTTCACAGTCTCTGGAGCTCAGGGAAGCTCCCCCTCCCACTGAAGACCGAGAGCAACCTAAGCCACAACGGGACAGGAGCCCCGCCCTGTGGTGGTCTCCTCCTCTTCCTCTCCACAGCCCCCCTCTCCCCCCCCCCGCAGGTCCCAGGAGAAGGGGATCCTCTGGCTACCCCCTCCGCCCCACAATACAGACTGGGGGCAGCCCACTGAAGTTTTGCCTGCCGCAGCAGATTGTCTTGAGCAGCCTCTGGTCGGCCCCTACTGACATAACGATGCTGACAAAAGCCCCCCCCCCGTAGTGCAGCCATGGAGACAGAAGAGCGCTGCTGTTGGTGTAGCTAATGCCGTTCGGTGAGGTGGTGTTCTTACAGGGGCAGAACAAATCCCCCTGCTGCGTTCGCTCTGGTGGAGTCGCTGTGCCAGTACAGGCTTTGTAATGTAGACACAGAGACCTAGAACAGGACTAAGGCTCTTGCTTATCGATTACCTATGGTGTTACAGTATGCAGTAGCACAGAGATGCAGACAGATGTTCACTGGGGAGTAGGCTGAAATGACGATAACCCTAGTTACTTGTTAGGTTAAACAGGATTTAAAGGCAGATCTTCAGGAATGGAAGGCTAGTGCATTAACCACCTACTGTACCACTAAAAAGTCAAGTTCTTAAGGTTTTTTTTTTCTGATCACTGTAGACATACAGTAGCTTCCTTTGCAGTCTGTGTCCCTATAATTACTGGAGCTGAAATTTGGCCAGGCTGAGGGTTAGCACTTCTTATGTGAAGTATGGTGGGGTCTCTTGTGGCCAGAAGCGTTTGGGACTGTGCTATTATATATAATTACACATTGTTACTTAATGTGGCTGGAAGGCCTGTGTTTTGGAAGCTAATGGACTAGAGTTCTAGTCCCAGCTCCTCGTGTTTGTGTGATTTATCTAGTAATTGTGTCTGTTGTCTGCTGTACTTAGTTTCATTACAGCCTGATCCTCTTCAGCTTGTCTGTCAGGATAACAGAATAAGATCAATAAGAATATACACACTTTCAGTCATTATCTTCAGGAATTCCCGTACCCTGGAGCAAAGACAAATGGAAGTAGCTGAATGCTAGCTTGTGAAAACTGGACACCTGTCCAAGGGAAATATGAGTTACTGTCTCTGTTGTTGCATTAATAACAGAATTCACCAGGAAATCCTATTAAACCTGCTAAAATAAATGGACTATGGCAATGGACAAAAATGATAAATATATAGATGAAAGTGAGTACTTATCAAAGGAAAGGGTCAGTATTTGTTTTTCTAATCTATTAGAAATGATCGAAACTCATGGACTAACTGTAAACTAGCTCAACTTGCTGTTGCCTGAAAACTGGGGATTGGTAAATTTATGTTGAGAGAGGAAATATTAGGTATCCTCAACACTCAAGTTAGTGTGATGTGACAGCTGAGGAACTCAGTGATAGTTATGGTGTGGATAGGATTTAGGTGGCTGACCCCTGTTGCCACCAGTGTTACAATTTAGGCCTGTTCTACACTATGAGTTTTTCGGATTTAGCAGCATTAAATCAACTTAACCCTGCACCCATCCACACAACGAAGCCATTTTTTTCTACATAAAGGGCTCTTAAAACCGATTTCTGTACTCCTCCCCAATGAGGGGATTAGCACTGAAATCAACGTCGCCATTTCAAATTAGGGTTAGTGTGGATGCAATTTGACAGTATTGGCCTCCGGGAGCTATCCCACAGTGCACCATTGTGACCGCTCTGGACAGCACTCTGAACTCGGATGCACTGGCCAGGTGTACAGGAAAAGCCCCGGCAACTTTTGAATCTCATTTCCTGTTTGGCCAGGCGAGCTTATCAGCACAGGTGACCATGCAGTCCCAGAATCGAAAAAGAGCTCCAGCATGGACTGAACGGGAGGTACTGGATCTGATCGCTGTATGGGGAGAGGAATCCGTGCTATCAGAACTATGTTCCAAAAGACGAAATGCCAAAATATTTCAAAAAATCTCCAAGGCCATGAGGGACAGAGGCTACAGCAGGGACGCAACACAGTGCCGCGTGAAACTTAAGGAGCTCAGGCAAGCATACCAGAAAACCAAAGAATCAAACGGACGCTCTGGGACAGAGCCCCAGACATGCCACTTCTACGCTGAGCTGCATGCAATTCTAGGGGGAGGCCGCCACCACTACCCCACTCCTGTCCGTGGACTCCGATGATGGGGTACTGTCTGCCATGCCTGAGGATTTTGTGGACGGGAAAGATGAGGAGGAGGATGAGCTTGAGGAGAGCACACAGCACACCGTTCTCCCCGGCAGCCAGGATCTTTTTCTCACCCTGACTGAAATACCCTCCCAACGCAACGAAGCTGGAGAAGGGACCTCTGGTGAGTGTACCTTTTTAAATATAATACATGTTATAAAAGCAAGCATTTTTTAATGATTAAGTAGCCCTGAGGACTTGGGATGCATTCATGGCCAATACAGCTACTGGAAAAGTCTGTTAACGTGTCTGGGGATGGAGCGGAAATCTTCCAGGGACATCTTCATGAAGCTCTCCTGGAGGTACTCTAAAAGCCTTTGCAGAAGGTTTCTGGGGAGAGCACCCTTATTCCGTCTCCATGGTAGGACGCTTTACCACGCCATGCTAGTAGCAAGTAATCTGGTATCATTGCATGACAAAGCCTGGCAGCGTATGGTCCCGGTGTTTGCTGGCATTCAAGCAACATCCGTTCTTTATCTCTCTGTGTTATCCTCAGGAGAGTGATATTGTTCATGATAACCTGATTGAAATAGGGGAATTTAATTAAGGGGACATTCAGAGGTGGCCGTTCCTACTGGGCTGTTTGCCTGGGGCTGAAAAGAAATCTTCCCTGCAGTTAGAGTGGGGGGGCCATTGTCACTGAGCTGTTCGTGTCTGGCTAGCAGGGATCGTCCCTGATACCAGCCTTGCAGTGGGGTGTGGGGTAAAGTGATCATCCCAGAGAATTGGAGAATGCGGGGTGGGGTTAGTTTTGTTTCTGCTGCTGCACGTTAACAGGAAAACCTCAGCACTAAATGGCAAACTCAACGTGCTTTGCTTGGTGTGGGAGAGGAGGGCGCTGCTGTTATGAACGTTGCAGAAGCCGAAAGACTATGGCTTACCATGGCTGCCTGCAGGCCAAATTCTGTTGCCCGGCCCTGCGTGTGTGATCTCTCACACCAAAGCCGCAGGCACTCAATATAAGATGCAAAATGCGACCTTGTACCAAAATCACATGTGCTATGTAATGCTATGTAATGTGAATAGTGTTGTTCACCATGAAAGAGTATAGCCATTGTTCTGTAAAATGTATCTTTTTAAATACTTCACTCCCTTTTTTTCCTCCAGTAGCTGCAAATGTTTCAAGCCCCCCTGCTCCGTCCCAAAGGCTACCTCAGATAAGGCGGCAAAAAAAACACACGCACGATTAAATGTTCTCTGAGCTCATGCAGTCGTCCGGCACTGACAGAGCTCAGCAGAATGTGTGGAGGGACACAATAGCAGAGTACAGGAAAGTGGCCGATGAACGTGAGGAGAGGTGGTGGCAGGAAGATCAGAGGAGGCATGAAGCAACGCTGGGGCTACTGCGGGATCAAACGGACATGCTCCGGCGTCTGGTGGAGGTTCATGAACAGCAGCAGGATCACAGACTGCCGCTACAGCCCCTGTTTAACTGCCCTCCCTGCTCCCCAAGTTCCAAGCAACAGAAGGCTGTCATTCAAAAAGTTTTGAAGTGGCCTTTTCTTTCCCTCCTGTCCTCCTCCCACACCCCACCCGGGCTACATTGTGAGTTATCTCCCTATTTTTATAATCAATTAATAAAGAATACATGTTTTTTAAACAATAGTGACTTTATTTCCTTTACAAGCAAGCTATGATCGAAGGGAGGAGGGCGGGTGGCTTACAGGGAATTTAGAGTCAAGCAAGGGGGCAGGTTTTCATCAAGGAGAAACAAACAGAAGTGTCACACAGTACCCTGGCCAGTCATGAAACTGGTTTTCAAAGCTTCTCTGGTGCGCAGCACTTCCTGCTATGCTCTTCTAATCACCCTGGTGTCTGGCTGTACATATTCAGTGGCCAGGCGATTTGCCTCAACCTCCCACCCTGCCATAAACATCTCCCCCTTACTCTCACAGATATTGTGGAGCGCACAGCAAGCAGTAATAACAGTGGGAATATTGGTTTCGCTGAGGTCTAAGCGAGTCAGTAAACTGCTCCAGCACGCCTTTAAACGTCCAAATGCACATTCTACCACCATTCTGCACTTGCTCAGCCTATAGTTGAACAGCTCCTGACTACTGTCCAGGGTGCCTGTGTACAGCTTCATGAGCCAGGGCATTAAGGGGTAGGCTGGGTCCCCAAGGATAACTATAGGCATTTCAACATCCCCAACAGTTATTTTCTGGTCTGGGAAGTAAATCCCTTCCTGCAGCTGTTTAAACAGACCAGAGTTCTTGAAGACGCAAGCGTCAGGAACCTTTCCCGGCTAACCCACGTTGATGTTGGTGAAACGGCCCTTGTGATCCACCAGTGCTTGCAGCACCATTGAAAAGTACCCCTTGCGGTTTATGTGCTGGCTGCCCTGGTGGTCCGGTCCCAAGATAGGGATATGGGTTCCGTCTATAGCCCCAGCACAGATAGGGAATCCCATTGCAGCAAAGCCATCCACTATGACCTGCACATTTCCCAGAGTCACTGCCTTTGATAGCAGCAGCTCAATGATTGCATTGGCTACTTGCATCACAGCAACCCCCACAGTAGATTTGCCCACTCCAAATTGATAACCGACTGACCGGTAGCTTTCTGGCATTGCAAGCTTCCATAGGGCTATTGCCATTCGCTTGTGAACTGTGAGGGCTGCTCTCATTTTGGTATTCTTGCGCTTCAGGGCAGGGGAAAGCAAGTCAAAGTTCCATGAAAGTGCCCTTACGCGTGCGAAAGTTTCGCAGCCACTGGAAATCATCCCAAACCTGCAACATATGCTGTCCCACCACTCTGTGCTTGTTTCCCGGGCCCAGAATCGGCATTCCACAGCATGAGCCTGCCCCAGTAACACCATGATCTCCAAATTGCTGGGGACTGCGGTTTTAGAGAAATCTGTGTTCATGTCCTCATCACCGCGCTGCCGTCGCCTCCTCCCCTGATTTTTCAGGTGCTGGTTCTGCGTAAACTGCACGATAATGCGCGAGGTGTTTACAATGGTCATAACTGCTGCGGTGAGCTGAACAGGCTCCATGCTTGCCGTGCTATGGCGTCTGCTCGGGCAATCCAGGGAAAAGGGCGCGAAATGATTGTCTGCTGTTGCTTTCACGGAAGGAGGGAGGGTTGACTGACGACATTTACCCATAACCACCCACGACAAATTTTTGGGCCCATCAGGCATTGGCAGCTCAGCCCAGAATTCCAATGGGCAGCGGGGACTGCCGGAACTGTGGGATTGCTACCCACAGTGCACCGCTCGGAATGTCGACGCTTGCCACGGTACTGTGGATGCACACCGCCAAATTAATGTGCTTAGTGTGGACGCATGCACTCGACTTTATACAATCTGTTCCCCAAAATCGACTTCTGTAAAATCGGAGTACTTTCGTAGGGTAGACATGGCCTTAGACACACCCCTAAGTATGGACCTAGGTAGTTGAGCAGGCTTGTACTCTGCTGGCTAGCCTGTTCCACAACCCATGGCGCAATGTCGACAGTGCTGTCTTTAGCATGCTAGTTTGAGCTGATTTAGTGCATGTTTGGCTACCTGGGCTGGGATGCATGCTGCCAGCTGTAGTGTAGACATGCCCTAAGTGTCAATAGCAATGCTACATCCCTGTTGTACAGGTATTACTTTGACCCTCTTTTCCCTGTTCTGCTTACCACTGTTTTCACCTAACCTTGTGTTCTCTCTTCCTTTCACTCCTTCATTCAGATCCTTCCTTGGAAATCTATCCACTTGCATCCTTTTCCATTTAAATAACCGTGCTTCTCATTAAATATGCTTACTCTTTTTTTCCCCCCCTGAACTGTTCGTCCCTAAAACCTCATGATACAAATATTGTATCCAACATAATTTTTCTGTTTCCACTGTGCATTTCAAGGTATCCTTTTTTTGTCCCAGACAATTAAAATGCCTGGAATAGCTCAGTAGTTAGGGTTGTTGTGACAAAAAAACTAATTGGATGGCATTGTGGGGAGTATGTAATGGTTAAAAAAAAGAATTGTTCCATGCTGGGCCAAATGGCCTTCCCCCCACCCACAAGCACTCCTGATTTTCAGTCTGAATATTAACCAATGCAGTATAGATTGAAACTTAAATGTTTTGTAGGTCTCAAATGTGTTTAGAGCATTTCCTGTTTCAGTCAACTGTATATTTCGTGGGCTACAAGAGGCACAGTCCTTACTTATGGAGCCATAAATTAGAGGTAGAGTGTGGTCTAGTGGTTTGAACACTGATCTGGATGTAAGGATTGGGAGTTCTAGCTCTGACAACAAGTGGGTGACCTTGGGTAAGTCATTTAACTTTCTGTCTCCTCATGTAAATGGTGTAATAATATTTACGTACTTCACAGAGTTGTTATAAAGCGGAGCTGCTGTTACCCAAGGTTTTAGACCCCAAAGCAGTTGTATCGTAACTTTTTTTTTTAAGGCTTTATCAGGAATAAATTAATGGGGACACAGCTTTTTCGTCTGATATGATTGATATAAACCAGAGTGCTTTTACCTAAAACTACTTTTTGTTCAGTTTCAAGCACGCGCGTGCACACACACACACAGAGACACACACACACACTATCTATCTATCTATCTATCTGTGTTATAGCAATGGGCTCAGTCCTGTGGAATCTGGAGATCTAAGTTCTATTCCCGACTCTGCCACTGACTCACTGTGAGACCTTGGCCAAGTTGCTGCCTTTCTTTGACTCTGTTTCCCCATCTTAAAAAAATGGAGATGATACCCTCCTTGGTCATGTGTCTTGAAATCTATAGATGAAAAGTGTATACATGTGCTGCTGCTATTGATTTATTTATAGCTAATATTGTATTAGATTTCTCAGCCCAAGACTCTGAAAATAGGAGCAGCTTAAAAGAAACATAAGGAAGTACTTCTTCACACAATGCGCAGACAACCTGTAGAACTCCTTGCCAGTGGATGTTGTGAAGGCCAAAACTATAACTGGGTTAAAAAAAGAATTGGGTAAATTCATGGAAGATAGATCCATCAGTGGCTATTAACCAAGATAGTCAGGGACACAACTCCTTGCTTTAACCTCTGACTGCCAGAAGCTGGGATTAGATGATATGATCACTCAATAAATTGCCCTATTCTGTTCATTCCCTCTGAAGCACCTGGCCACTGTTGGAGGACAGGATGCTGGGATAGATGGCCCATTGGTCTGACCCAATATGGCCGTTCTTATGTTAAGAGTACATTACCTAATTTTTGCAGAGCTAATGCAAATGGTATTTCTGAAAACACTCGTGAGAAAAGTCATATAGGTTGCTCTTTACCTAGATAAGCTTTGTTGGATCTTTCGTTATTCAAATGGACCAAACTAATAGTCTAGTTTTCCTTGTATATGAGTTGTTGGGAATTACTCAGACCTTGTTTTGAGTAACTGAGGATGCTTCATGCAAAGAGAACAATGTGTTTGGAGTAGAGCCTTGGTTTAACAGAGGGCGACTCGAACAATTTCCGCAGAGCAGTGCATAGTTATTTATCTTTACAGGCTGTACTGTATCATTACTGCCTAATTTTTTGTTGTCTTTCATTGAATTATTGAACCAAACAGTTGACAAAAAAGTAGTTAAAGGGGAATCAGAATGCAAAATAACCTGGAAAATCACAGAACATTGTCAATAAAAATGGACGAGGGCAGTTTTTGCCTGAGTAGTGCAGCAATAATCTTTATCTTTTAGAAAACATCCTTTGTCCAGCACTTCAGCATTTGTTCTATAGCTGTCTTAGGCTGGGAGATGCATTTCTTTTACTTGGTGTCTTAGCTCTGTTCTTTATGATCTAGGCATTAGGATCTGGTGTAATGTTTGGTACTCAGGTTTGGGAATTAAGCCACTTACTTTTCCTTCTGGCTTTATTGGAGATTTCAGAGGGAAGTATAACCTTGGAGTTAATTGTAGAACAGATATTTTTGGCAATAACAGAAGGAACTGTTCAATGAAGGACAACTTATTTAAAAAATGATAGATCAAGCAAAAGTTCCATTTGGTCTAGGAAGGAGATTCCACCACCTCCCTAGGTAATGCATTCCAATGTTTCACCACCCTCCTAGTGAAAATGTTTTTCCTAATATCCAACCTAAACCTCCCCCACTGCAACTTGAGACCATTACTCCTTGTTCTGTCATCTGCTACCACTGAGAACAGTCTAGAGCCATCCTCTTTGGAACCCCCTTTCAGGTAGTTGAAAGCAGCTATCAAATCCCCCTCATTCTTCTCTTCCGCAGACTAAACAATCCCAGTTCCCTCAGCCTCTCCTCATAAGTCATGTATTCCAGTCCCCTAATCATTTTTATTACCCTCCGCTGGGCTCTTTCCCATTTTTCCACATCCTTCTTGTAGTGTGGGGCCCAAAACTGGACACAGTACTCCAGATGGGGCCTCACCAATGTCGAATAGAGGGGAATGATCACATCCCTCCATCTGCTGGCAATGCCCCTACTTATACATCCCAAAATGCCATTGGCCTTCTTGGCAACAAGGGCACACTGTTGACTCATATCCAGCTTCTCATCCACTGTAACCTCTAGGTCCTTTTCTGTAGAACTGCTGCCGAGCCATTCGGTCCCTAGTCTGTAGCGGTGCATGGGATTCTTCCATCCTAAGTGCAGGACTCTGCACTTGTCCTTGTTGAACCTCATCAGATTTCTTTTGGCCCAATCCTCTAATTTGTCTAGGGCCCTCTGTATCCTATCCCTACCCTCCAGCGTATCTACCTCTCCTCCCAGTTTAGTGTCATCTGCAAACTTGCTGAGGGTGCAATCCACACCATCCTCCAGATCATTTATGAAGATACTGAACAAAACTGGCCCCAGGACCGATCCTTGGGGCACTCCACATGATACCGGCTGCCAACTAGACATGGAGCCATTGATCGCTACCCGTTGAGCCTGACAATCTAGCCAACTTTCTGTTCACCTTATAGTCCATTCATTCAACCCATACTTCTTTAACTTGCTGGCAAGAATACTGTGGGAGACCGTGTCAAAAGCTTTGCTAAAGTCAAGGAACAACACGTCCACCACTTTCCCCTCATCCACAGAGCCAGTTATCTCATCATAACACTTGGAATTCCACCTCCCTCCCTCTCCTGCTTTCTTGTGGAGTTGGGATGAATTGTGAGTGCAAAGCTGAGCTCTTGAACATCAGACTTTGAAGGGGAAAAATGTAATGAAGGCATATGGCATTTGCAGGGTGGTTGTGTGGGTAAACGTTCTCATGAAACATCCTGTAACTCACTTTCTGCTGAGATGGAAGTCCCTGCTTGCTGAGGGAAGCTTGCATTCATCATTCTAGGATTGCTGCCTTAGAATTGGGATGCACTGGGCTTTTCTGATTGTATGTTACCTCTTTGGGCTCAAAACTACTGTTTGGCTTGATACCACTGAATAGAGAGTCCTGGGGACTATGAAGAGACATGCCTGTTGCTGCGCCCTCTTGTTAGCTGAAGCACCAGAGTTTTTAAATAGGGCAGAGATTAATAGAGTTAGACTGTCTGGAACCTTGTGGAAGAGGGCTACAAGAGAAGATGGAGGAGTTAGGAGTTGTCATCTCTATAGGATGACATTCACACTAGTGACTGAATCACTAGCATGGCTAAAGAAGAATAATCGAGTAACAAGATATCCAAAACACCCCTCTGATTGGTGTGGATCACTGTTGCTCTTGCATATGGTTCACTTTTAGCATTTTGTGTGAACACTAGAATTGCTTAGATGCAGGTTTTTCTCTTATGCCACTCCAGTCACTGCCTGATGGATGCTCTCAATCGGATGGATAGCCAGTGCTAGAGATTTAGATGCAAGAACAGCTAGTGATAGAGAAAGGTGACACTTTTTGAGAGATGTCTTCTGAATTTGCAGGAACTGAAAGTAAATTTTAGAGGAGGAGTAGGAGCACCTTCATACTGAGTTCCCCCAACTCCTTTCTGTCCTATTCTTTCTTGGGATCATTGTTCTAATGACAAAGGGAGCTTTATGCAGTGGAGTTGTAGCCGTGTAATCCATGGGTTATCTGAAAAGTAGGACTGTGTAAAGCTCTTTTAGAGAGACACGGGGCGGGGGGGGTGAGAGAATATCTTTTATCGGACCAACTTCCATTGGATAGACCTGAAGAAGAGCTCTGTATAAGCTCGAAAGCTTGTCTCTCTCACCAACAGAAGGTGGGCCAATACAATATATGCCCTCACCTATCTTGTCTCTCTAAAAGAGCTTTACGCAGTCCTGCTTTTTAGATAATCCATGGATGAATGAATTCTCTATTTAAATAGACTGATGAGAACAGCTCACTATGTAAGGTGAAATGTGCAATGGTGTGTACTAAAGAGAGAGCCACAACCGTTGTTGTACAACATCATAAATAGCTTATCTATTTGGCCTTACATGCTTTGCATCCTAAAGCTCTTTATTAATTTGGAAAGAGAAATAAAATGAACAATGGGACAAATAAATCCATTATCCAGTCAATTGAAACAATATAAACAAAAATATTAAGCAAATCTATGAAGCTATGTTTTCATTTTGGACGCATTTTTGCACAGGCTCTCAAATGCAAAAAATCCACTACAATTATTCGGAATTATGCACTAGTCTTTAGAGCTAGTACAAAAGGTGATTTGGCAGTGACTTTGCAAATAAGTATGGAGAGTTATTCGTGGAAAGTGATATAATTTATCATTCGTGAGTATTTGGACGACAGCTGGTTTATTTGTGAAAATGATTGTAAATTCCAGATGTCTTGTGGTTTTTAGCATGAATGATGGTTCAGCCAAAAATCTGTACCAGATGTTCAGGGCTGGCTGTTTATTTGCTGTTAGCCTCCTGTTTTTTTTTTTTTTTAAAAAGTTTTGTCATCAAATGAGAATACAGAGCCAATTCTCCGTGACTGCTTTGAAAAACGCTTTGCAATTTACCCCTGGTGACATTC
Source organism: Natator depressus (assembly GCF_965152275.1). Lineage (NCBI taxonomy): Eukaryota > Metazoa > Chordata > Testudines > Cheloniidae > Natator > Natator depressus. Next base: position 14,991,522 of record NC_134240.1, on the reverse strand, counting down.
CTCCGAAAGCCTCTTTTGGTGTATTCATACAGCACCCACCTGCTAGGAATCCTACTGGTCACCTTAATTTTTCGGGCAATGGCCCTTCGACAGTGGTAGGCCCCTTGCTGTGGAATTTACCACCCCTTCTGTCCCTACCCTCCTGTCATCCATGTTCAACTCCTCCCGACCTATTAAAACTCTTCTCTCCTGCAAAGGTATAGTCCATGTGACCACGTGGGCTCTTTATTACCTTTCTACCTTCCTCTTCTCTTAGTGTGAAGCCCTCTATATATTGATTTAGACAGCCTTTTACTGTCCTGTTGCACAGCACCTACAAGCACTGTAGTGGAGATGCATCAAAAATATGATCATTGTGTGTGTTTGTTATACTGGAGCGCACTGTTGTGTGCCAGGTGCTTTACAAAACAGATAAAGAGCCTGTCTTTTCCTTGACAAGGCTTCAGTTTCATTGTTAATACAAAATGACAAGTGGCAGTAGGAAGAGGTGAGGAAGACTGATGGCTACAGTAGTGCAGTCTTACGGCTGTTAACAATTATAGACACGTCTAGTGGTCCAATGACAACTTCTTAAAAATGATCTTTAGAGTCTCTTGTAGGCATTTAGGAAAAAATGAACCTTAAGGAAGGATCTGAATCAGAGGTTCTCAAAATATTTACCAATGTGAGCTGCATATGCAGCTGTGTGTAATGTGGGCTGTACACACACACACACAACCTGTATGGCCCTGAGGATGTCACACGGGCCGCAGCTGTGTGCTGATTGGGCCGCAAGCGGGTTGAGAACTGCTGATCTGAATGATGTTAGGGAAGTGGCTTGCAGATAGTCAATGGCTAACAATTGCTATCTTGCATCAGATCTACAGGAAGTGTCTCTTCTAATGCCCTCCTCTGTGTCATGCGAACAGCAGAGAGGCTAACAGAGGGAGTTTGCTTGGGATCTGCCTGAGAGGAGGTATGCTAAGGGCTGCATTAAGGAGGCTGTGTTGGTGAGTATCTGAGTGTCTGTTGTGGGGACGGTTTGACAGTTTGACCGTGTGCTTGATTGGTGGTTTGAAAAGTGTGAATTGGGAGTGCTTTGTTCCAGGTGAGTCTTGAGTAGGCCTGACTGTTATAAAAAGCCAGTCAACTGTGAACCAGCTGAGCAGCTAACAGCAGAGAGGCTAACAGAGGGAGTTTGCCTGGGAGTTTGCCTGGGGAGAGCCCACTGAGGCTTACATCTTGCCGGCTTCTCTGAATAGTTACTACAACTCCTGAGGAAGCTCGTAGAAGGAAGGTAATATGGATGGGGAATGTTCAGCTGTTGTGACCTGCACTGGACGTGCCATGTTTGTCTTTCTTCCACAGGACAGAAGTGACTTTGTCTGTACAAAGTGCAAGCTGGTCTCCATATTGGAAGAGAAGGTTCAAGGTCTGGAGCAACAGGTATCGACCCTGCGTTGCATAAGAGAAACTGAAGATTTCCTGGATAGACGTCAGGATATGCTTCTCCAGACACAACGTTCTGAAGATTAAGAGCAGGCTGCACTGCAAGGACAGGAGGACGGTGAAGAAATTTGGCAGTATGTGACCTCCAGAAGAAGAAAGGGGAGCGTCCATGTACCAGCAACGCAGATACAGGTAAGTAACCATTTTCATGTTCTCTCCACAGGTACTAATGCAAAGAGTGGACTAGATGATACATCTGAGGGAAGGGAACAGAAGGAGACTCCGCCGATTGGAAGGCATGAGATGCACTGTCCTAGGGTTGGGGGTTCCACGACCACCGCTCCCAAGAGCAAGAAGGTGGGTGGTGGTGGTCGGGGACTCTCTCCTCAGGGGGACTGAGTCATCTATCTGCTGCCCTGACCGGGAAAACCGAGAAGTCTGCTGCTTGCCAGGAGCTAGGATTCACGATGTGATGGAGAGACTGCCGAGACTCATCAAGCCCTCGGATCGCTACCCCTTCCTGCTTCTCTACGTGGGCACCAATGATTACTGCCAAGAATGACCTTGAGCGGACCACTGCAGACTACGTGGCTCTGGGAAGAAGGATAAAGGAGTTTGAGGTGCAAGTGGTCTTCTCGTCCATCCTCCCCGTGGAAGAAAAAGGCCTGGGTAGAGGCCGTTGAATTGTGGAAGTCAACAAATGGCTACGCAGGTGGTGTCAGAGAGAAGGCTTTGGATTCTTTGACCATGGGATGATGTTCCAAGAAGGAGGAGTGCTAGGAGGGGATGGGCTCCACCTAACGAAGAGAGGGAAGAGCATCTTCGCAAGCAGGCTGGCTAACCTATTGAGAAGGGCTTTAAACTAGATTCACCGGGGGAAGGAGTCCAAAGCCCTGAGGTAAGTGGGGAAGTGGGATACTGGGAGGAAGCACGAGCAGGAGCACATGAGAGGGCAGGGCTCCTGCCTCATACTGAGAAAGAGGGACGATCAGCGAGTTATCTCAAGTGCCTATACACAAATGCAAGAAGCCTGGGAAACAAGCAGGGAGAACGGGAAGTCCTGGCACAGTCAAGGAATTATGATGTGATTGGAATAACAGAGACTTGATGGGATAACTCACATGACTGGAGTACTGTCATGGATGGATATAAGCTGTTCAGGAAGGACAGGCAGGGCAGAAAAGGTGGGGGAGTTGCATTGTACATAAGGGAGCAGTATGACTGCTCAGAGCTCAAGTATGAAACTGCAGAAAATCTTGAGAGTCTCTGGATTAAGTTTAGAAGTGTGAGCAACAAGGGTGATGTCATGGTGGGAGTCTGCTATAGACCACCGGACCAGGGGGATGGGGTGGACGAGGCTTTCTTCCAGCAACTCACGGAAGTTACTAGATCGCAGGCCCTGGTTCTCATGGGAGACTTCAATCACCCTGATATCTGCTGGGAGAGCAATACAGCGGTGCACAGACAATCCAGGAAGTTTTTGGAAAGTGTAAGGGACAATTTCCTGGTACAAGTGCTGGAGGAACCAACTAGGGGCAGAGCTCTTCTTGACCTGCTGCTCACAGACTGAGAAGAATTAGTAGGGGAAGCAAAAGTGGATGGGAACCTGGGCGGCAGTGACCATGTGATGGTCGAGTTCAGGATCCTGACACAGGGAAGAAAGGAGAGCAGCAGAATACGGACCCTGGACTTCAGAAAAGCAGACTTTGACTCCCTCAGGGAACTGATGGGCAAGATCCCCTGGGAGAATAACATGAGGGGAAAAGGAGTCCAGGAGAGCTGGCTGTATTTTAAAGAATCCTTATTGAGGTTACAGGGACAAACCATCCCAATGTGTAGAAAGAATAGTAAATATGGCAGGCGACCAGCTTGGCTTCACAGTGAAATCCTTGCTGATCTTAAACACAAAAAAGAAGCTTACAAGAAGTGGAAGATTGGACAAATGACCAGGGAAGAGTATAAAAATATTGCTCGGGCATGCAGGAGTGAAATGAGGAAGGCCAAATCACACCTGGAGTTGCAGCTAGCAAGAGATGTTAAGAGTAACAAGAAGGGTTTCTTCAGGTATGTTAGCAACAAGAAGAAAGTCAAGGAAAGTGTGGGCCCCTTACTGAATGAGGGAGGCAACCTAGTGACAGAGGATGTGGGAAAAGCTAATGTACTCAATGCTTTTTTTTGCCTCTGTCTTCATGAACAAGGTCAGCTCCCAGACTACTGCACTGGGCAGCACAGCATGGGGAGGAGGTGACCAGCCCTCTGTGGAGAAAGAAGTGGTTTGGGACTATTTAGAAAAGCTCAATGAGCACAAGTTCATCGGGGCCGGATGCGCTGCATCTGAGAGTGCTAAAGGAGTTGGAGGATGTGATTGCAGAGCCATTGTCCATTATCTTTGAAAACTCATGGCGATCGGGGGGAAGTCCCAGATGACTGGAAAAAGGCTAATGTAGTGCCCATCTTTAAAAAAGGGAAGAAGGAGGATCCTGGGAACTACAGGCCAGTCAGCCTCACCTCAGTTCCTGGAAAAATCATGGAGCAGGTCCTCAAGGAATCAATTCTGAAGCACTTAGAGGAGAGGAAAGTGATCAGGAACAGTCAGCATGGATTCACCAAGGGCAAGCCATGTCTACTAATCTAATTGCCTTCTATGACGAGATAACTGGCTCTGTGGATGAGGGGGAAGCAGTGGACATGTTATTCCTTGACTTTAGCAAAGCTTTTGACACGGTCTCCCACAGTATTCTTGCCAGCAAGTTAAAGTATGGGCTGGATGAATGGACTATAAGGTGGATAGAAAGTTGACTAGGTTGTCGGGCTCAACGGGTAGTGATCAATGGCTCCATGTCTAGTTGGCAGCCGGTATCATGTGGAGTACCCCAAGGGTTGGTCCTCGGGCCGATTGTGTTCAATATCTTCATAAATGATCTGGAGGATGGTGTGGATTGCACCCTCAGCAAGTTTGCAGATGACACTAAACTGGGAGGAGAGGTAGATACGCTGGAGGGTAGGGATAGGATACAGAGGGCCCTAGACAAATTAGAGGATTGGGCCAAAAGAAATCTGATGAGGTTCAACAAGGACAAGTGCAGAGTCCTGCACTTAGGATGGAAGAATCCCATGCACCGCTACAGACTAGGGCCTGAATTGCTCGGCAGCAGTTCTGCAGAAAAGGACCTAGGGGTTACAGTGGATGAGAAGCTGGATATGAGTCAACAGTGTGCCCTTGTTGCCAAGAAGGCCAATGGCATTTTGGGATGTATAAGTAGGGGCATTGCCAGCAGATGGAGGGACGTGATCGTTCCCCTCTATTCGACATTGGTGAGGCCTCATCTGGAGTACTGTGTCCAGTTTTGGGCCCCACACTACAAGAAGGATGTGGAAAAATTGGAAAGAGCCCAGCGGAGGGTAATAAAAATGATTAGGGGACTGGAACACATGACTTATGAGGAGAGGCTGAGGGAACTGGGATTGTTTAGTCTGCGAAAGAGAAAAATGAGGGGGAATTTGATAGCTGCTTTCAACTACCTGAAAAGGGGTTCCAAAGAGGATGGATCTATACTGTTCTCAGTGGTAGCAGATGACAGAACAAGGAGTAATGGTCTCAAGTTGCAGTGGGGGTGGTTTAGGTTGGATATTAGGAAAAACGTTTTCACTAGGAGGGTGGTGAAACACTGGAATGCATTACCTAGGGAGGTGGTGGAATCTCCTTCCTTGGAAATTTTTAAGGTCAGGCTTGACAAAGTCCTGGCTGGGATGATTTAGTTGGGGATTGGTCCTGCTTTGAGCAGGGGGTTGGACTAGATGACCTCCTGAGGTCCCTTCCAACCCTGATATTCTATGTTCTTGCACTGATGTTTTTCTCCTGAATAATTTCTGGGCTTTTAAGCATGAGATGCTGCTGCTGGTTTTCTGCATGGTTTAAGGCTGACTCTATTAGAATAGACTGTATAGATGCTACACTAATGTCTATTCACTCTCTATTTTCACTTGTGCAAGCACTCCCTGAAGGTAGAGTTCTTTAAGGTTATGTCTACACTTGGAGCTAGTTGTGTGATTTCCCAGTTTGCATAGACCTGCTTGCGCTAACTCTTATCTTGCGCAGCCCAGCTGCTTTTACTGTAATTTGCACAAGCATCAGTGAAACTAATGCCCGGGAAGTGTATCCAGCTGGAAAATATTGGCGAGGGAGTATACATCAACATGTGGATAAACTGATGAGGTCTGCACAAATAGCAAACCTCTCTTTGTTCTGCTTGCTGCATGAACCTCAGGGCAAAATAATCATAACTAGCTAAAAATTGCGCATGGTACAGTGATTTAAACAGAAGTCAGCCATATTTATTAAAGTAACTAACTCTACCATTTCAGTCTAACTCAGTAATTTTTGTGCCAAGAGCATGTCAAGAATGCTACAGTGCCTTCAACTAGGTCTTGTGCATTTTGCTATAAATATTCATAGGCCTCAGGCTAGGTAGTGCTAATGTGATTTGTGTGTAAAGGTAGGTGACCTCAGGAAATAATCAGCAACGTACAATAAGGGACAGGTGTTGCTATAACAAAATAGTACGTACAGCAAAGAATCTAACTCAAAGTCAATTTTGATAACCAGTTGAGACAGCATAAAACTACCCCCCTTGGAAATCCTTTAACTCTGTTGATATTGCTTGCCAGACTGTTAACACGGGTGGTGGCAGAGCTGAGTGAATACTGTAAAAAAATATCTGCAAACGTTTGTGTGAATAACACAAGTGAATTTGACACAATGGTATTCATGACTCCGCATGCTTGGAGACATATGGGTAGTCACAGGTTTGTTCACATTAACATTTGGGGAAAGCTCTGCTCATGTAATTAATTACCTGTTTGGTTCTGAATTCAGGAGTTATAAAACTTACCATCATCCAAAAGGAAGCAGAAGAAATACCAGGTGACTTCCGTGACCAGTCGCACAGCTCGGATCAAGTACAAGCTGATACCAAATTTATTTAGTATGTGCATAGTTATCTAGCCAAGTGACTTCATCTTCAGTGCCGTGATGCACTTCTTCTAGGCCACCGCTGAACCCAAGTCAGCAGGCATTCATCAACAGTGTGCATCATGTCTGTGTCATGCCGCAGCTGCACAAAGGGCTGTCACGAAGGCCCCAGCGATACTGGTTGGCTGCACAGAGACCTTGCCCAGTCCAGAACCTGTTCAACAGGGACCATTGGTGATGGGGCAGGTGGGCAAATTGTGGGGTTGACGATGAGGGACTGGTTGGGGTTTATAACAGATATCCATTCCTCTCGCCAGTGTTTCTGCCGTCACATCCTGGCATGGCGGATGAGACCATAATGGGCGATGTGATGGCTGACATGCAGCTGGTGGTTTTAAAAGGTCATTGTGCAGCAGCAGGCTTGAGTTGGCGCATACTTTCTCCAGTAACTTGCCAGTGGCAACTTCTCATCTGATATGAGGAGGAGCGATATTGCTCAAAATGGGAAGCCATGGGAGTGGAGTCGGATGCAGGTGCTGGAGATGATACGCATGGCGGCATGCAACTACGTATCCACCAGTTCGGTGTGTGACGATCAACTCTAAACTGGTGTGCAGTACTCTGCCACTGAATACGATATGATACCAAATGAATATCTGTAACAAGACTCCCACAGCCTATGAGGTACCAGCAGACCATCAGCTGAAATTTGCTTTAAAAAAAGGGTTCATACAATTGCAAATAGTTAACCAATTCTTTAAAAAACCAAATGTCTGTTAGCAAACACTGATGACTGCATCGATTTCTAATATGTGTGTTAATTTTATAAAATATAATACAGCACTTTAATCAGATCTCCTCTTTCTTTGTCGAGCATGCAGGGAATACGATTCTGACATTGCTTTAGTGTATTAATAATAGCTAGCTCTTATATTGCACTTTTCATCCATAGATTGTGAAGTGCTTTACAGAGGATGTGAGTGTCATTGTCTCTGTTTCACTGATTGGAAAGGAAATGAAGTATAGAGAGGTGAAAAGACTTGCCACATGCAGGGTCACGAGTAGATAGACACCAGGTCTCCCAACTCCTAGTCTAGAGCCCTAAGGCCTGGCTATTTTCCACTGGTACCCAAATGAAAATACAACATGCTGGATTTAAAAACAAAATATGTTCTGTGATGTTATACATTTGGAGGGCACCCTGGCTACTTTATAGTCCTGGTATTTGAACAATGTTTCACTCTTATATCCTGCTGCCGTTCTTCAGGTTACTGGCAATGACTTTTGAGGCTCTTTTGCTTTAATTTAAGATTTAAGGTGATCAGTTTAATATTGATCTACTCCTGGCAGTTGGTAAAACACCAACATTTAGTGTTAGCTGCTAGCCTGATCTCATTTTAGCTTTATAAAACCAGTGCTTCCCTTCAGTGGTGAAAACACATAAATGTTTCCCCTTGAATGGTTCTGAACAAGGCTTTTGATGGTTTCTGCCTTAATGCTTTCATCATTTGTGGTGTAGTTTACAAAAAGGGAACTTAAGGATCATTTTAAAGTCACTAGATTGTAGATTATCTATAACAGCATGAAGGTTTCTGCCATTTGATGGCATTTACATTCACATAGATAAAATAAATTCTAACCCCCCCCCCCCCAAAAAAAAAAACTAGACTGAAAGATTTCTTTATGCTGCAACCAAACATCATAATATATTACATAGTCTTCACTGAAGCTGCTTCCCTCATAATTAGAAATATAAATGGTTTGTCTCAGAGGTATCCAAATACTAGCTGGTCTGTCTTGTAGAGAATATATACAGAAGAAGGGGTGATGATGGTAGCACTAATTAGTTAATGTTTGCAAAATACTTTCATGAAATGTACTGAGCTTTATTATTGCCATGTACATTTGATTCTTAACAGAATTGTTCATGTTGGAAGGGATTGCTACTGGGTCACCGTACAGGATTCATTTATCTCAACAGTCCTCATACACATTTGCTTAGTCTGGCTTTGTGGTGGTGATGATGATTCAACTCTCCTTGGCTTCTTGTCCCTTTGCCCAACTGTTCCCATATTATCTTTCCCAATGCTTAATCTAAATTTTCCCTGCTTTCCTTTAAGATCATTTGTTACCTTTTATTGTGTTCTTATTGGCTGATATGAAAAGTTGAAACTGTCCTAATCATAACATACCGACAAGAGGTGCTTGAGGTTAGTCAAAATGTTGATAATCTTTTGTGAAAACTATTCACTATTTTTCACTATTCTGCTCTTTGTATTGAAGATGGTTATTGTGTCTACCAGATTCAACATGCTTTGTTTTTATTTAATGTAAACAGTAATAGATGGTTTTTCAAGTCTGGAAGGGACCATTATGATCACTTTAGTCTGACCTCCTGCACAAAGAATTTCACCCAGTGAAAGTTACAATCACTGTTTCTGCACCAAGGCCATAAATTATGGTATTAACATACCAGGGGGATAAAAGACCATTTCTAAAGGGATTGAAAATAATTCTGTAGATAGTGTAACTATTTTTATTCTCTGATGTTGCAGTTAATAACAAGGAATAGTGGACTCCATTAACTACAAACTGGACAAAATAGTGGTAAACAGTTGTTACAATGGGTCATTTTGTTCATGTCCTCAGAACTTCAAGGTGGAATTTTATGTTCTTGAATTCATATGCAGCTTGGATGTGGATGCACAGACTTGTTGTGCCTAATTACACACTCATTACAGCACTGTTTAGGGGGCTTTCTGCTTTTTTTTGTAACTTTGTATGTACAGCTGACTTGAATATCTAGTTGCAACATCCAGCAGTCATGAACATAATACAACATGTGTTCTCAGGAAGATAGAAAATGATGAACAGAATGTGCTTATCCTTGTAGTCCCTTCATTTGTAACAGAAGTAATATTGATGATTAACTAAAAGTAATTAAGTAAAATTCAGTGGAAGCTACTTATATAAATGAGAATGTAATTTTATTCAAATTTGCTGTAGGAGAGATCACAAGTGACTAGAACAGTGCAGGGGTGGCGAGTTGTATGGGCACATGGGGCCCGTGCCCCAGGAATATTCAGAGCATGGGGGGCCCAGCTCCATCAATGTTTGAGGCTGGGTCTCTCCACCGACCCCACCTGCTGCCCCCATGCACCTCCCCCAGAGCATCTCCCAGACCCTCCTGCAGCCCCCGGGCAATTTAAAAGGGCCCGGGGGCCCCCCCACTGCACCATCGGCAGTGCAACGAGGCTAAAGTGGCTTCCTGCCCACCCTCGCTCTGCACAGCGTGCCATTCCCAGAAGCAGCTGGCACATCCCTGCGGCCCTTGGGGGTGTGTCTCTGCACGCTACCCCCACCCTGAGCGCTGACTCTGCCATTGGAACTGCGGCCAATGGGAGATGTGGGGGTGGTGCCTGTGGGCAGTGGTGCGCGGAGACCTCCAGCCCCCCACCTAGGAGCCGCTGCCAGAGGGGTGTGCGGGTCACTTTTGAGAGCCGCCAGAAGTAAGTGCTGCACCCCTCCCGCATCCCAACCCCCTGTCCCAGACCAGAGTCCGCACCCAGCACCCAATCTGCCTCCCAGAGCCCGCACCCCTCTCACACCCAAACTCCCTCCCAGAGCCTTAGGCAGGTGTGGGGGGTGGGGGGGAAGGGAGGCAGGACTTGGACCCATTCTGGACACCACCAAAAATTATACAAACCTGCTGCCCCTGGAACAGCGTGGGCAGGGATTGCAGTTTTGTGAAATTTGGTTTTCTTCTTGGTGAAGTTAATTGCATGTCTCATCTGGATTTGATTGCTGAAGTACACCACAGCTTTGGTAGCATGTAGCCACCCCAAAAAACAGTTTGAAATATGCCTCTTACTCTGAGAGTCCTCTCACTTGCTATCAAAAGCTTCAATACTGCAAAAATAAGTATTCTATAATTCTTTGTATAACCACCTACGGCAGATCTAATTTACATGTTCAGTGCTCAAATACTTACCCGTTCAGTGCTACAATGATGGCCAGACAGTACACAGCACCTTTTCACTATGTTTGTCTTGATACAACAAATGTCAACTGGTCAGCAATAGTCACCAACAGGAAGTGAGAAGTGGTGCAAAATATCTGTCTGTCCACGTGCATTCCCTGCTCATGAAGTCGTCAGGATGGCAACTTGCTGAGTGCATATGCAGAACAATTGTGCAGTTGCAGGCACAACTAGTTGAATGTGTAAAATTTGGCATGCAGATTTGGAGGCTGGAGTTGAAAAATCTCAATCTAACCACAGCTCCGAGACCCATGTTGCATGCATCAGTGCATAATTTAAACACTTTCTGGACTGGCCAAATGGCTGTTTTTGGTGCAATTTGGTTCTCTGTATCAAAACCTTTTTGACAGGTTTTTGACCAAACCACTTTTCTTGAAATGTATATTTTGTAGTGCTCTGTATCTGCTTCTCATGCTAGGTTTTCCATTTTCAACAAGTTAGTATTTTCAGTGTTTTGTTCCCTCTTCAAAAACCCTCTTCCCATTTAGCCATACTCCCGTTATTACAAATGTGTAGATCTGATCTCCCACCCATAGACAGAAAAGTAGCCACCTGAAGTCAGTGGGGTAATTTCTTTACTTTTGCTAATAAAAGCCACGGTAAAGAAACATGGAAAAAGCATCCAGTTTAGTTAGGAGTGGTAAACTGGTAAATGCCTGAATTCCCTTTTAAAAGTGTACCATGAAGTGTTCTATGGTAATGGTCCATAAGAGAAGTGAAACTGCAATGTTGGGATCTTTACTGGTGTGTGTGTGTGTGAGAGAGAGAGAGAGAGACACTTCTGTCTTCTTCAACAACAAATTCCCACATTTAGTCCTTTTGTCAGAGAACTTCTCAAGGTTACACTCAAAGGCTTTTTGTCATCTTCTATTACATATAGTATTTTGGTCAGACTAGGAAACTGGGTTTGAGAAGGGTAAACTCTTTTCTGGCATGTGCAGAGTATTGAATGAAGAATGAACTTGGCTTTGTGATTCATGCCCTTGGGACAAAAACTGTGGGTTATAAACGTAATTTTGCATGTAACATTTAGTTTTTAGTGTTTATTTAAAAAGAAAAAAAAGGGGGGGGGGAGGGCTCGATCCTTCGGTCTGGCCCAGTTGTGCTCAGAGAAGAATCTGAGGTTGGGGGATGGGGAGAGAAGTGGGTTCATCTGGCTTTATGCTATCTTTTGTAGCTCTCGCCTTCTGAGTTTGTTGGAGGTAGGTTCAACCCCTAGTATAAGTTAGAGCAGCCTGGGGCTTTTATGTTATAGCCAGGTGCCCCATGTCCCCAGCAGCTGTTCCAGCAGCCAGGAATAGACCGTGTAGACATTACAGCCATACCCATTCTATTCGCATTACTCCCTATTCCAGAAGTTACAGGTGGGGTGGGGCACAGTAGCTCTAGACCACCTGGGAATTCTTCCTGCACTAGGAAACATTCCTAGTTGGCCAGATCTATTGGGTTTCCAATCACAGGAGGTCAGACTAGATGATTGGGCGGTCCCTTCTGGCCTTAAACTCTGACACTTTCTACTGAGACTGGCACCAAGGCGCAGTATCAGAATGGAGAATCAGGATCCAAATGTTTAAACTGGTGCTTACTATAGTGTATAGAAACTGTGTAGTATTCCTTGGAAAAGTTGCAAGTCCTCTAGTGGTGCTCACTGGGTTCTGTTTTAGAAATAAGTCAGACTAATTTGTATATAGAGTTAAGCCTTCCATGCTTGTGTACATTAAGTAAACCTGATTATTTGGAGCCCCCATGTGGTTTCTAGATATTATTTTGTTGGGTAAAAAGCAAAAGATGCAACATATACAAAATTTAGTTATTTTGCCTTTGGATAGCTTCAACACAAGTGAAAATTAAGTTCCGATGATGGAATGCTTATATTTCTATATCTTCTAAGACTGTAGGGTCATTTTTCTTTTGTAATTAAAAATGTAGACATACTTATTGAAAGCATAATTTTGAATGTGTTCCTTCCTCCACTGAAGGGTAACCCCATCTGACAGGGTGTGCACAGATCAGAGTTGGCCTTGGAAAGAAATAATGTTTCCTTCTTGTGCAATGAGAAATGAAGATAATTGTGGAAAGCCTTTTGGGGTGACTCCTGCTGATTGGTCTTGTAAGAAAACGTGAGAGGTTTGCCTAACCTTTCCATGGGACTCAGCAGGCAAAATTCATCCCAGCTGTGCAGTCCGTGCAATACATTGACTTCAGAGGAGGGGAGCGGCTGCTAGGACTGCTACACTTGGAGCTAGTTGTGTGATTTCCCAGTTTGCATAGACCTGCTTGCGCTAACTCTAAGACCTGCTTGCGCGAAGACTGCTGTCTTCTCTGGCCAAATGTCAGGCTACCTGCCAGCAATGGGTAAGATCCAAGGATATATTTTTAACTTTCCCCCATCATATGTGGCCGCTAAAGCAGACACGATTCAATCCGGTTTCCAGGTCAGTTCAGTCTGGTTTAAGTGGCACTGTTTTGTATGGATTTTTGTTTTTATTTAATTGCCATTCATATTCCCAGGGCACCTATTCTCACTGCAGTACTCCTAATCCAAACCTGAGAAGGGAACTATCTACAGGTTTGTGAAGAGCCATTTGGAGCTTGAAATACATGCCATAAATTCACTGCTGAAAGGCATCTTCAGAGACCAAATCCAAGTCCCTTGCTTTTTGAGGAACCCAGTGGTCAAGGAACTTACCTGACAGTCACCCCTGGTGCTTTGAATGTCAGAATGAGTGAGGAATACCTATCCCTCTGTATGAGTGCCTCGGGGACACAACAGGGGACTTGGATAGGAAAACAGCACAACTTATTATCCATTCCATTAATATCAAATGAAGATCATTGCAGAAAGGGACTACAAATATTCATATGAATAAGATCTTAAATTTGTTTTCTTCTTATGCCACCCGTTCTAGCAGCTAAAAAATGTTGTTTTTATGTAGTGTTATTACAGAAAAATGGAAACATAGCTGAGTAATAGTCATTTTCACTCCACGCTGTCGATTCCAATGGCAGGTCTTCATTAGTCACAAGCACTTGCAGTATGGGGAAGACTGCTGTTTCTTACACTTGTGGGCAAACATTTGTATCATAAATCAGTAATTCCAGGAAATTATAATAGAACAGAAACTATGCTTGCCTCTGTGTCTGTTTGCTTACTTTGAGTTTGCAGAATCTGATTGAATTTGAAGATAAACTACCTAGGATTTTCAGTTTGTGTCCAGATTCACAACACGCCAGTTTATGCTAGCATTTGAAAGACTTTACAGAAAGTGTGCAGGGGAAGAGGGAGGTACAGCAGGCCCTTAAATACATCCATTCCGCTAATGATTTCACTAAATCATCCTTTGCTACTGTGCTGTATGAGCTTCTATTGTACATTAATTCCCCTTGTGCACATGGTGATATTACAGATCAAGTGCAGAATTACTGACAGAGTTATTCCTGACATAAATAAGCAATTTACTCCCACTCACCAAAAAAAAAAAAGAGAAAAGAAAGAAGAAAAGAGACAATTCCTTTTACCTTGTAGCTATTGGAGGAGATTCCATAGGAGGAACTGTAAATATGACAATTCTTATGTGACCTTTAGACTTGCTATTACCCTATTTACTCAACACCAGATTAGGAAGAGTTCTTGATGCCTATTTTACCCCCTACTTGTCCCCTCCCACAAAGAGTCTTGCCAATATTAAGCTAGGATATTGCAAAAAGAGTATATTTTATTTCAAAATGATTGCAGGGGACTTTAAGCATAAGATTTCTGCAAAACTTTGTTGGAAGGGAGATTGTTTTTAATAAAAAATCATTTTTAGCTAGTAATATTAGAATGATTGACCGTGCAAATTACTTTCTTACATGTGAGCTGAAAAGAAAGTGTGCTGGGCATACAAGAATAAAATTGAGTTAGTGCAGTGCAGTTTGTAGCAAAGTTAGTGTATATGCAGTTACAAAGGTGATCAGTAATTTTTCTTGGTTCATCTAACTTTCTTCAATTAGTGCAATTTCTCAATACGGGCAATAAACTTTCCGTATCTCAATTCTTATATTCATAAGAAGCATGTGAAACATGTTGAACATCTATCTTCATGTCCTGGGTTTTTTCTTTCCAAGTTCCTCATCAGGACTTTGCAATAAAGTACAGACCGGAAGAAGACTGCCCCCCTAAAAATTCAGCCCAGGATTTAAAATGAGCCCATGAGACATGGGGATCTTAATCTGTGCTCTGAGAATAGTCATGCAGTACAGACATGCTCAGTAAAGCTCCTATTTTATGTACCTAACTATTTTATGCCTCAGTGTCTTGATTTGAGAAGCTCCCTAATAACCTGAGATATAAATCCCAGATTAAAACACTTCCCTTCCTATATCTGATCTTCAGACTATTGATGCATGAGTTCTTTCAGGGATATATACTCCTACAATCCCCATTATTATGATGTTAGGGAAATGTCCTGTTACACTACAGCAAGATCATATTTAAAGTCCTGGGAACTTCAGCTGGTAGATGTGTTTCATCATGACGGCTGAAAAACAAATACCACTGAAGAGTCACCTGGTACATGTGGTCCAGCATCTGTCACATTCTGGATGCCTTTCAAACCTTGCTAGTTTGTCCACCCAGGCATACATCTGTCTAGAGCAGGGATTGGCAACATTTGGCACGTGGCCCACCAGGGAAATCCGCCGGCGTGCCGGGACGGTTTGTTTACCTTCAGCGTCTGAAGGTTTGGCCGATCGCAGCTCCCACTGGCCGTGGTTCACCATTCCAGGACAATGGGGGCTGTGGGAAGCGGCGGCCAGCACGTCCCTTGGCCCACTTCCCACAGCCCGCATTGGCCTGGAACGGTGAACTGCAGCCAGTGGGAGCTGGGATCGCCCAAACCTGCGGATGCGGCAGGTCAACAAATCGGCCCGGCCTACCAGGGGCTTTCCCTGCAGAAGTGGTGGAACAAGTTTGGGAACCACTGCCCTAGAATAATGACAAGTGAGCTGTAGCTCATGAAAGCTTATGCTCAAATAAATTTGTTAGTCTCTCAGGTGCCACAAGTCCTCCTTTTCTTCTTACTGCCCTAGAAGTATTTTAGTATTTACCAGAGCCTAACCAAGCAAAACGCATATAGAAGGATTTTCACTTCCCCTCCCCTTCCTCAGTTGACCCAGATTAAATTGGATAGCAAATATATTCTCCTGTATTCCCCTCCATCTGCAATTGTATTTGACCTTAGGTAATATTGTAGTGTGCAAAATAATGCAGATAGGATGCAATGATGCCATTTAGAAGTCATGAAACAATTAAACAGCACAAGCAAATCAATCATATCTTCCCTTACTATCTGGTTGCCTCTAGCGTGTAATACAGAGATTTCCCTGAAGCTCATTCCTTTATTACAGATCCATCCTTTTATTACAAATACTTTTTTTCTACGAATACTAAACTCCTGGTGTACTGGATCACTGTCAGACAGCAATAGGTCACTCATTACTGTGAAAAATTAAATTATCTCTTTTTTTTGTCCAGTTTGGAAAAAAGGGGAGATCTTCCGACTTCAAAATCAGTGGATGGGCCTCATTAAAAACAATGGGTTTCAGGGTAGCAGCCGTGTTAGTCTGTATCCACAAAAAGAACAGGAGTACTTGTGGTACTTTAGAGAGTAACAAATTTATTAGAGCAGAAGCTTTTGTGGGCTACAGCCCACGTCATCGGATGCATAGAATGGAACACATTGTAAGAAGATTGCCACCCTCAAGTCTTTTACTGAGTGGCCAGAGAGGTTGAAGTGTTCTCCTATGGGTTTTTGAATGTTATGATTCCTGATGTCAGATTTGTGTCCATTTATTCTTTTGCGTAGAGACTGTACATTGGACACTCAGTAAAAGACTTAAAGGTAGCAATTTTGCAACAGAAAAGCTTCAAAAACAGACTCCAACGAGAAACTGCCGTGCTTGAATTAATATGCAAACTAGATATCATTAACTTGGGTTTGAATAGAGACTGGGAGTGGCTGGGTCATTACACATATTGAATCTATTTCCCCATGTTAAGTATCCTCGCACCTTCTTGTCAACTGTCTAAATGAGCCATCTTGAGTATCACTACAAAAGTTTTTTTTTCTCCTGCTGATAATAGCTCAACTTAATTAATTAACCTCTTACTCCACCTTTTCATGTTCTCTGTATGTATATATATATCTTCTTACTATATGTTCCATTCTATGCATCCGATGAAGTGGGCTGTAGCCCACGAAAACTTATGCTCTAATAAATTTGTTAGTCTCTAAGGTGCCACAAGTACTCCTGTTCTTATTGAAAACAATGTATTGCTTCAAAATACAGCCCTTCTACAAAGTCTTCCTACACAATAGCAAAGGTGTCCAGCACTACAGCTTTACTTTATGTCCCATCAAATTACATTGGATTGTACTATGTCTGTTGCCTAAGCATTCAAGAACAAAGAATCATCTTATCATCTAGTGTCAGGCATGCGGTGCACACATGCATGCCATCTGTATCTCTTGCAAACACAAAAACTGTTGAAGGGAATAAAGAGAGGGACTAAGAATAAGGAACTTTCTGTCAGAAAGAAATGAGTAACCACCAGCCTGCCATGACCCTGAGGGTCTTGAACCTCTACACGGTTCCTAGTTGCCACCCAGCGGCTTGCTGCTAACCAACCAGGCAGGAGAGACCATGAAACTCAAAATTAAATAAGGGAGGGCTTCTCTAGGCCTGAATTAGAGGAACACTGTGAATTCTGATTGGTCAGGGCTTCCTATTTAAACGCAAAGAGAGGCACAGGAATTTGTCCACACAGTTGAGCTTTGCCAGGCTGATACATTAGAACCTGTCTTCTTGTCTGACTCCTAATTTCATAGAATCATAGAATATCAGGGTTGGAAGGGACCTCAGGAGGTCATCTAGTCCAACCCCCTGCTCAAAGCAGGACCAATCCCCAACTAAATCATCCCAGCCACGGCTTTGTCAAGCTTGACCTTAAAAATATCTAAGGAAGGAGATTCCACCGCCTCCCTAGGTAACGCATTCCAGTGTTTCACCATCCTCCTAGTGAAAAAGTTTTTCCTAATATCCAACCTAAACCTCCCCCACTGCAACTTGAGACCATTACTCTTTGGAACCCCCTTTCAGGTAGTTGAAAGCAGCTATCAAATCCCTCCTCATTCTTCTCTTCCGAAGAATAAACATCCCCAGTTCTCTCAGCCTCTCCTCATAAGTCATGTATT
The DNA here is from genome assembly GCF_965152275.1 of Natator depressus. Classification (NCBI taxonomy): domain Eukaryota; kingdom Metazoa; phylum Chordata; order Testudines; family Cheloniidae; genus Natator; species Natator depressus. The sequence goes on along the minus strand of NC_134240.1, from coordinate 14,973,848 downwards.
CCAGTCCCCTAATCATTTTTAAAAAGAAAAAAGAAAAGGAGTACTTGTGGCACCTTAGAGACTAACCAGTTTATTTGAGCATGAGCTTTCGTGAGCTACAGCTCACTTCATCGGATGCATAGCATATCGTGGAAACTGCAGAAGACATTATACACACACAGAGACCATGAAACAAAACTTCCTCCCACCCCACTGTCCTGCTGCTAACAGCTTATCTAAAGTGATCATCAAGTGATCATCAAGGAAGGCCATTTCCAGCACAAATCAAGGTTTTCTCACTCTTTCCCCCCCCCCCCCCCACACACACAGACACACATACAAACTCACTCTCCTGCTGGTAATAGCCCATCCCTCTTTGAAACCTCTCTTTATAATGCGCATGATAATCAAGGTGGGTCATTTCCAGCACTAATCCAGGTTTTCTCACCCCCCCCCACACCCCCCCCCCTCCAAAAACCACACACACAAACTCACTCTCCTGCTGGCAATAGCTCATCTTACAATGTGCACAGCAATAATCCAAGTTTAACCAGAACGTCTTGGGGGGGGGGGGGGGGGTTTGTAGGAAAAAAACAAGGGGAGATAGGCTACCTTGCATAATGACTTAGCCACTCCCAGTCTCTATTCAAGCCCAAATTAATAGTATCCAATTTGCAAATGAATTCCAATTCAGCAGTTTCTCGCTGGAGTCTGGATTTGAAGTTTTTTTGCTGTAAGATAGCGACCCTCATGTCTGTGATTGCGTGACCAGAGAGATTGAAGTGTTCTCCGACTGGTTTATGAATGTTATAATTCTTAACATCTGATTTGTGTCCATTTATTCTTTTACGTAGAGACTGTCCAGTTTGACCAATGTACATGGCAGAGGGGCATTGCTGGCACATGATGGCATATATCACATTGGTGGATGTGCAGGTGAACGAGCCTCTGATAGTGTGGCTGATGTTGTTAGGCCCTGTGATGGTGTTCTCTGAATAGATATGTGGGCACAGTTGGCAACGGGCTTTGTTGCAAGGATAGGTTCCTGGGTTAGTGGTTCTGTTGTGTGGTATGTGGTTGTTGGTGAGTATTCGCTTCAGGTTGGGGGGCTGTCTGTAGGCAAGGACTGGCCTTTCTCCCAAGATTTGTGAGAGTGTTGGGTCATCCTTCAGGATAGGTTGTAGATCCTTAATAATGCGTTGGAGGGGTTTTAGTTGGGGGCTGAAGGTGACGGCTAGTGGCGTTCTGTTATTTTCTTTGTTAGGCCTGTCCTGTAGTAGGTGACTTCTCGGAACTCTAGGCCAGTCCTTGCCTACAGACAGCCCCCCAACCTGAAGCGAATACTCACCAACAACCACATACCACACAACAGAACCACTAACCCAGGAACCTATCCTTGCAACAAAGCCCGTTGCCAACTGTGCCCACATATCTATTCAGAGAACACCATCACAGGGCCTAACAACATCAGCCACACTATCAGAGGCTCGTTCACCTGCACATCCACCAATGTGATATATGCCATCATGTGCCAGCAATGCCCCTCTGCCATGTACATTGGTCAAACTGGACAGTCTCTACGTAAAAGAATAAATGGACACAAATCAGATGTTAAGAATTATAACATTCATAAACCAGTCGGAGAACACTTCAATCTCTCTGGTCACGCAATCACAGACATGAGGGTCGCTATCTTACAGCAAAAAAACTTCAAATCCAGACTCCAGCGAGAAACTGCTGAATTGGAATTCATTTGCAAATTGGATACTATTAATTTGGGCTTGAATAGAGACTGGGAGTGGCTAAGTCATTATGCAAGGTAGCCTATCTCCCCTTGTTTTTTTCCTACAACCCCCCCCCCCCCCAAGACGTTCTGGTTAAACTTGGATTATTGCTGTGCACATTGTAAGATGAGCTATTGCCAGCAGGAGAGTGAGTTTGTGTGTGTGGTTTTTGGAGGGGGGTGTGTGTGTGTGGGGGGGGTGAGAAAACCTGGATTAGTGCTGGAAATGACCCACCTTGATTATCATGCGCATTATAAAGAGAGGTTTCAAAGAGGGATGGGCTATTACCAGCAGGAGAGTGAGTTTGTATGTGTGTCTGTGTGTGTGTGTGTGGGGGGGGGGAAGAGTGAGAAAACCTTGATTTGTGCTGGAAATGGCCTTCCTTGATGATCACTTGATGATCACTTTAGATAAGCTGTTAGCAGCAGGACAGTGGGGTGGGAGGAAGTTTTGTTTCATGGTCTCTGTGTGTATATAATGTCTTCTGCAGTTTCCACGATATGCTATGCATCCGATGAAGTGAGCTGTAGCTCACGAAAGCTCATGCTCAAATAAACTGGTTAGTCTCTAAGGTGCCACAAGTACTCCTTTTCTTTTTTCTTTTTACGAATACAGACTAACACGGCTGTTACTCTGAAACTAATCATTTTTGTTACCCTCTGCTGGACTCTCCAATTTTTCCACATCCTTCTTGTAGTGTGGGGCCCAAAACTGGACACAGTATTCCAGATGAGGCCTCACCAATGTCGAATAGAGGGGAACGATCACGTCCCTCCATCTGCTGGCAATGCCCCTACTTATACATCCCAAAATGCCATTGGCCTTCTTGGCAACAAGGGCACACTGTTGACTCCTATCCAGCTTCTCGTCCTCTGTAACTCCTAGGACCTTTTCTGCAGAACTGCTGCCGAGCCATTCGGTCCCTAGTCTGTAGCAGTGCATGGGATTCTGCCATCCTAAGTGCAGGACTCTGCACTTGTCCTTGTTGAACCTCATCAGATTTCTTTTGGCCCAATCCTCTAATTTGTCTAGGGCCCTCTGTAGCCTATCCCTACCCTCCAGCATATGTACCTCTCCTCCCAGTTTAGTGTCATCTGCAAACTTGCTGAGAGTGCAATCCACACCATCCTCCAAATCATTTATGAAGATATTGAACACAACCGGCCCGAGGACCAACCCTTGGTGCACTCCACTTGATACCGGCTGCCAACTAGACATGGAGCCATTGATCGCTACCCGTTGAGCCCGACAATCTAGCCAACTTTCTGTCCACCTTATAGTCCATTCATCCAGCCCATACTTCTTTAACGTGCTGGCAAGAATACTGTGGGAGACCGTGTCAAAAGCTTTGCTAAAGTCAAGGAACAACATGTCCACCGCTTTCCCCTCATCCACAGAGCAATATTTCCCTCTCTTGTTCCAGATTCTTGCCCCGGCCTCTGAATCCAGCTCTGACGCTTGGCCAGACTCTCAGCTCCAGCTCTGACCATCAGATCTGGCCACCTACATCCCAGCCCTGACATAGCATCACTGCATTCAGCTAGAGCCAAAACTGGCCTCTTAGCCCAAGTGTTTCTGCAGTGGGTACTCCTCTCTCACATGTTCATTAAGAAACACAGAAACCCCAATACCACCAAAACCTCTCAGCCTGCCTCTTGGTGGTATTGTCAGTGCATTGTTGAATTTTTAACTTCTTGTAAGTACTCGAGTGCTGTGGTGATGAGGACTATAAAAGCACCTGGCTAGATACAGTATTCCTCTGTGGGAATGTGGGAGAATATATGCTGCATGTGCATATTCTATATAATTGCAGTTTAATCAGAAACAGAGAGCCTTGGGATATCTTATGTGATACTTTGCTTATGTGCAGTACCGGCACCTGTGAAGTGTCCTCGTTTTTCTTTCAAGTTAGGTGTCAAATGCAGACTTTCTTCTGCTTATAAAGATCTGTTGGAAAACTTTTTTTATCACCACATAAATGTGGTGTGGCTTTTTTTTTTTTAATATAAATCAGGCTCTCAATTTGCAATTTTTCTTTTTCCCCAGTCTGTTAACAAAAATAAATGATCAGTAATTGCTAGTAATGGCTGACTTGTCTGGGAATTATCACTGGAGTATAAAATGCAATTTGGCTGCTCATTCTGATTGTTTCATTTCTTCCACTAAAGATTTTGACCTTCTAATTTAGAAATGTGAGGTGTTTATTGGATAAATGTTAAATTTGTGCTAATCTTCTGTATGGGTTTCATTTTTGTCCTTTTGGGTTTATCATCACCTGTTTCCTGAGATGAATTAAGTGGAGGTCAAATAAAAAAAAAGTTGCAATTTTCCCATCTCAAACTGACCAGATACAAATAAAACACTCTGAAGCTCAGTACTGGAAAAAACATGTACGAGTATTTCATACCAGACCAAAATGTCCCATTATGCCTTGCCCCCTTACATTTGCTCTCCTAAAGCAGACAATTCCTTACTCCAGCAGAACAAAACTGATCTTTCATGCCTTCTTTCAGCCCTCTCTAACAATCTCTCAAGCTTTCTTTTACGTCACATTCCACAAGATCTCCTCATTGCCCCATCCCTCTCTAAATCAAAGCTCCCCTTCTATGCCCCAATCATTTGCCATCATTCTTTACCCTACCATATCCTCAGAGTCAGCTCACCCTGATGCGCTGAGACCTCCCTTTCTACATTAGATTGCTTGCTAAAGAACCTCCCCAAGTCCTTACTAGACCTTTTTTCTGCAAGGGGTAGTGATCCTGTAATGCTACTATTGGAGTGACAGTGGAAATGTCTGGGAGCATTTCTAATGCGAAAGAGATGATTCCAGAAGCCTGAGCTTCTCACTCTTTGTGAGCTGAGTCTTTTCTGTAGTTTCTTCAACCAACCTCTCTCTGCTATTGCGGAAATCCCTTTCAACTGAACACACCCTAACCTGTCTTCAAGAATAAGAAAACTTTACTTTGCTGCACCCCTTGTGCCCCTTTCTGTATATGCTACTTATCCTGCATGGTGCTAAAGTTGTTTCTCCCCTTCTATCTGCTGTGATGGAAGGTGGCTGTGTTCAGCAGTGGCTTCTGAGTGGGATGGTTGAGGTCATTCTTATCTGTCCTCTGGCTTCTTGATGGCACTAGAATGGTGCAACTGTAATTATGCCAGGCATGTTAGCCTTTTACTGTGAGGCAGCACAGGGGAGGGCAACCCCACCCTTCTCTATAGAGGTTTTAAGACCTATTCAGTGCCAAGTCCACCTCCTGAGCCATGTGAGTTTTGTGAAGACACACATTCCAGGGAGAAGCCAGTCCCAGGGGCCATAGAAACCAAAGCCAGCAAAAGCAGACCCCTGAACAGCCTCAGCAGATTCTGCAATAGGAATCGGTGGATGCTAATGTCATGAGACTGCTCCTGTTTTGAGTGGACTTTTTCTTTTCTGTGCTGGTGAGATGTTTGCTTCAGCCCCATCCCGCTCTCTTCTTCAGAGTCACTTCACCTCACCCTTGCTCCTCTTCTGCCCTGCCCTGCCCCCTTACTCACTCCATTCTAGTGAATTCCTTCTTAACAAAGCTCCACCCAAAGATTTTCTTTAAAAAGTGGCACTGATATGCCATATGCTGCCCTTGCATTGTTCACTTTGCTTTTGTTCCATCTCTTTCTCTTCCCCTGTGTCTGTTCTGTCCAGATTATAAATTCTGCAGGCCATGGACAGTCTACTACTCTGTCTGTACAGTGCCTAGAACAATGAGGCTCCATTCTCCATCAGTCACAAGGCACTAACCCAATAAACATAATAAGTATGTCTAACTAGATAGGTTCTCTAGACTTACCAGGGTGAGACTGCATGAGTGTTAAACTGCTCTCTAGATGCTGGATGTTTAGCTATATCACTTTTTGGCCTTTTGCAGGTGATAGAGGCTGATGTATGTTTGGCTGTGTGGCCATTTCACTGAATATATTCCTTAACATTGCAGCTGCTCTTTAAGAAACACATCAATAAAAATTAATAGAGAGAAACCATCAGGGTTAGGGTTTTATTTGCCTGGAGGCATTTAATGATTCTCTGAAGTTCTTCCAGGGCAATTTCATTTTCCAATATTCTTGCTGAGACATCCCATATATTAGGATGTCTGGCTAATTATCCCCTAGAAATGATTAAATGAATACAGTTAGCTCGCTCGTCAAAGAGGTAAGGCCCCTCATAGCAAACTCTTTACTATCCTGACTTGTGTTCTTATATGGCAGTGGTAAAGAATCACAGAAAGCGATGATAGAAATAGAGGGCTCTTCTAGCAGACAAAGGTATAACAAGGTCCAATAGCTAGAAGTTAAAGCTAGACAACTCAGACTTGGAAATAAGGTGCACGTATATACCAGCGAAAGTTATTAACCACTGGAACAATTTACCAGAGGTTGTTGGTGATTCTCCATCCTCTCCCTCCCCCCACATTTCTCCATACACATTAAATGGAGACTGGATATTGTTCTAAAAGATCAGCTCCAGTTCAAACAGGAATGAATTCAGGGAAGTCCTGTGGTCTTAGTTATACAGAAGGTCAGACTAGATGATCACAATGCTCCCGTTGGGGTTTAGAATCTCTGAAAAAAGTGTTGCTTTGTTCGAACACTGAACAAGGAACTTAATTAGATAAAGGAAAACAGCGTTATTCTTAAAACTACCTACGTTCCTAATGCTACATACAAGTAGGTAAGAGAGCTGCAGGAGGAAGTGGCCTGTCTGCAGAGCATCTGGGAGTATGAGGACTTCAGCAGGATGCATGTGGAAAGGTCTGGGCTGGAGGATGACAAGAATTATTTGACAGCAAAAGATGATAATCAAAATTGCTATAACAAATGACCAGACAAGTCACTGGTTTCACCATTTATCTAGATCTGGTCATCTTCTGGATTAGAGGAGAGTTTTGTCCATCTGATGCATTCAGAATATCAAATCCCAAAGGTGTCAACTCCTGCATAGGACAATTTTCAGTGGAATGAATTTCTGATGGAAAATGCCCTTTTCACCAAATGGGAATTTGCCTGTGGAAAATATGAGTTTTGCCCAAACCTGGATTTTCTGTTAGGTAAATCAAGATGTCGGCTGCCTGCCTGCCTGAAGGCAGAAAGTAATATTAACAAAAGCCTTCCATGACTCCCAAAACAGTCCCTTCCTGTGAAATTTTTTGGAAGTTTTGACTGTCTTGATTCTGGACAATTTTTTTTCCCAGAAATAAAATTTTCTGTGGGAAGGGATTTCTGTTTTCCAGCCAACTCTACTTCTGATAGATATTAGGATTCTTTTCTATAGAGAAATCTGTTTTCCCCACAGGCACCGACTTTCCAAAGTGCCGGGGGGTGCTTGACCTCCGGCTCTGCCCCAGGCCCTGCCCCCACTCCACCCCTTCCCCCAAAGTCCCCCCGCCTCTTCTTGCCCAGTTCCACCCCTTCCCTGAAGTGCTCCTCCCATTTTCCACCCCCGTCCTGCACGCTGCGAAATAGCTGATTGTGGCGGGCGGGAGGCACGGGGAGGGAGGAGAAGGCGCTGATCCACGGGGCCCTCTGGTGGGCGGAAGGTGCTGGGGGAGGTAGGGGGAGCTGATGGGGGGCTGCTGGTGGGTGTTTAGCACCCACCATTTTTTCCCTGGGGATGCTCCAGCCCCAGAGCACCTACGAGTCGGTGCCCGTGATTTTCACTAAGGCTGTTGTGTGACTACCCTTGCTAGGATCATACAGCAGTTGAACTGTGGTTGGGAACAGCTGAAGGACAGAGAGTTGTTTCCTTTCATTGGTTAACAAAGCTGTAATAAAATAAGTAAAACTCTTTATTCCTAAAGCTTCTTTCCTTTGCTTAGAATTCTCCCCAATCCTTTATACCTACTTGCTGGCAACTTTTCAAAAAGAGTACACAGGTATTAGAGTGTTGGATTTCCAGTTCAGTTTTGATCACTATAGATAGTTTCCTTTTGTTTCTGTTTTCTAAATCTTGCGCCATTAGTTTTCTACACCATTGGCGCTGTTATTTTCATAGTTAAACTGTCCTCATAGGCAGGTCTGTGTGGTTAGAAGACAAGTGGGTGGGTATTTACATGCATGGTTTGTGTATGTAGTTACCACATTCAGGCCCTGATCCTGAAATGAATTCCGTGTGGCAGACCCTTATGCCCATGTCAAACCACAATGTAGTCAATGGAGCTGTGTGAGGGGGACAGTTTCCCCCTCACATGGAGCGCACTGCTGGATTGGGGCCTTTGTTTGAAAGGTTCAGAGTTGAGGTTCTGGTTCAGTTTGCATGTTTTTATGCTGATTGTCCAAGCCTCTTTTAATCTGAAATATTGGGATAGAACCCTGTTGTAAAAGATTCTCTGATGAAGCCCCAAACATCTGTATAATATGGGGCCAGAAATTTGATATGGGGGAAAATAAACATCTGAACATTCCAGCACCTTTAAGGCGTGCCTCAAATTTAGTTCTAACAATGAGTGACACTTTGTGTGGTTCCTTTTCTGGGAATTGTCTCTAGATCCTTGCAAGGTAAGGAGAGCTCCCAAGGGGCTGAGTTGAATTTAGTTAAATGGCTGATGAGGGCACCAACCAGGAACAACTTGGCATCATGCAGGATTGGGCACAAAAAGATCAACACTTTTTCCTCAAGCCTTTATTTATTTTTCTTTTGGTAAAACTGTGTTCAAAGGAAAAAGGGTATAAATCGAATAGTGTTTATGGCAAAAGATCAGAGATGACAGTGCAAGAAATGGGGGGATATAGATTTTTCTGTGTTTTAGTCCCATGCCAGTTTTTAACATTCACATGATATGAAGCAAACTGCAGCACTGCAGGTTTCCCACTGCTCTGCTAATGCATCCTGATAAACCTTAAATAGGACATTTCACACTTGGAGCTGAGCTGTGACAATCGAGATTTTTGTGTGTGTTGGATTGTTGAACTTTTGGAAGTCTTCAGATGCCAATGATTTTTAGTAATACGTGCCTTAACGAAAGGACAAGGCATTAGCTCAAATGCCATCTCTAAAGGGTATACAGACTTTCTTTAATGTTCCCATCTTTTATTAGCCAAAGCAAGTTAAAAGTAACTATTTTTGAAGTAATAACTGAACTCCTCAGTCATCTCCATCTGAGGGGGTGAATCACAGTCCTTTGTCTGAGCACTGCATTTAGAGATTTTGGTATTATCCTGTAAGCAATTCTTGCTTACAGAAGCAGTCACAATAAACTCAGTGGGTCAGATTCTGAATGCACATGCAAAAGTGGTATATCAGGAGTAGTTAGGCCAGTATAAAATTGGTGTGAAATGAAAATGGAGTCAGTGGGGTTATTCAATTCACAAAAGGTTTGGGACCTAAGATGGAAGTGGATTTTACATAAAATAAAAATATTTAAAAGTTAAAAAAAAAGATTTTTTTCCAGTGGGGTCTCCCTGCTAGTTATATTCAGTATTTTTTTTTTTGTTCTTTACCTAATAATGTCCTTCACCTCTCCTCTATATCTTTCCACCTATCTGAGAGCTCCACTTTTTTGGTAACTTGGTTTTAAAGGTTTATAGTGCATATTAAAATGTCCTAGATGAAGTGCTTATATAGAACAACATGCTGATATGGATTTTAGAGTTTGCTGGCTGGATTATTTCCATTTAGAATCACCAGCTTAATGATACATACAGAAAAATAAAGGCAGGAAATAAACATAGGAGCAGTGGTACTATAGGTACTCACGCAAAAAATACTGCTGGTAATTATTTTTTTTATTATGGAAAAAGAGGGAGTTTGTACAGCTAATCTTTAATGACAGATATACTGGATTACTTTAGGTGAGTACCTTTAAAAACTGGCTGAAAAAAGAATTTTTGCAGACAGTAATCATCAGGCTATAAAATCGTAGAAATACTATTCAAGCTATTTAAATACATTTACCAACTGTTAGATCTCAGATTTGGGTATGTGTGGGGGTGTATTTGTGTGACTCTCTCTCTCGCTCTCTCTCTGTCAGTCTCCTTAAACTATTGTGAAGCTGTTTTGGGTACTGACCGGCTAATACACATGATATAACGAATAGAACTTTGCACTCAAATGTTGGTATAAACTTCAAAAGACTAGCAAACAACCCAGCACCACCATAGCCAGTTTTCCAGCTGGCTGAAAAATCTCAACACTTTTGGACACAGGTATTTTTGACCAATTTTACAAGTGGAACTAAAGGCTTTCTCATTCAAGGTTGGCACCTCAGAGCCTGCTGGAAATCAGAAAATCTGTTCTAGCCTCTGCCATTATTCATTGTGACTTTGGGTAAGACACTGAGAGGCCACTTTTGAGAGTTTGACCTTATTCCCCTATTTGACCTAGGAAGCTGTTCACACAACTTGCGCATGTTGAACTCGAGTGCAAAGATAGCTTAAAATAAAAAAATCAAATGCCTTGTATCTTAGCTTTGCGAGAGGAGTAAAAAGAAATCTAATGAGTAAGGAAACCCTGTAACCTTAACTGTTGGCCCTATAAAGAGCACAAATGCAACTTCTAGTAGCTGAACTGATGTTTATAGATTAGAACCCAGTGGTTCCCTGCGGCATGCAGAGAAATAATCATGTAGGCTGCTTTGTGCCCAGCTGTGGGATTGATTAGAAAAACTTTGCGTCTAAGAACAAAGGCAGAGGATTGTAATTTTCTGTTTTATAAAACATAATTGAAGTTTAGCAATTACTGAGCAGGTGTCCGTAACTGACTGGCAGTTGTTTACCTGAAAACATTGCACCCTTGTGATTAGGCGGTGATCCTACTGGCAAAAGGTTAAATGGATTATGTTGACTCACTGAACCAAGTGGCCTGTTACCCCACCTGGATATAAGGGAGGTGGGAGTGATTTCAGAAATAGTGACTAGATCTAGGGGTGTGGACTGAGCAGTCCTGAGGGAGAAAGCCTGGGGAAAAGTCTTGAGCTGAAAGAAAAGGAGTACTTGTGGCACCTTAGAGACTAACCAATTTATTTGAGCATAAGCTTTCGTGAGCTACAGCTCACTTCATCGGATGCATCCGATGAAGTGAGCTGTACCTCACGAAAGCTTATGCTCAAATAAATTGGTTAGTCTCTAAGGTGCCACAAGTACTCCTTTTCTTTTTGCGAATACAGACTAAGACGGCTGTTACTCTGAAACCAGTCTTGAGCTGAACTTTGTTGTGAAGTTAGTTTTTTTTGTTAATAAAGCCAAACCCCAGGAAGGAGTGAGACTTTGGGTATGTCTACACTGCAGTTAAACCTGACAGCTGATTTGGGCTTGGACTGTAAAATTACGGTGTAGACACTTGGGCTGGAGCCTGGGCTGTAAAGAGAGCTGTAAATTCTCTCTGTATAAGCCTGAGAGCTTGTCTCTTTCACCAACAGAAATTGGTCCAATAAAAGATATTACCTCATCCACCTTGTCTCTAGAATATCCTGGGACCAGTAGGGCTACAATACCACTGCATAAAAACAAGTAGCTCATTCGGAAGTCAGATATCTCAGTGGCCTTGTGTCCTGAAATAACACATCCTGTTAGTTAACATGTTTCTTAAGATAACGTTCAACACGGTTTTGGCATTAGAGCAAGGCCCATCACGTTTTAATAACATGTTAACTGGGGTTGCCTGTGACAACCTAACGTGTTTTCAAACATGATGTCCCTGTTTATGCTGGATACTAACCAGTCTTCTGACATGATACATTTTCCCAGTGCAGTTGTTTGCATCTGTGCTTCTGTTTGTTTAAATCTTTAAAATAAATGTCAATGGTTATGATTGCATTCCCCATATTTCTGTATAGAGGAAGAAGAAGTGATGTTGGAGCACAGGACAGGGGAGAAGTTGTAGGGCTGTTTTATTAGAACAAAAGGTAAAAGGCAAATCTTTTTAAAAACCAACTTTTTCAGAATAAGTTAGACTTCCAAATGTTGTCTATTAGCACATGGAAATGAAGGTGCAACGGTAGCTGGTTACACTGAATACTAGATTTTTTTTTTTGATATGCTGCAGTTGGTTGATAGACTATAAATAAAAAAAATTAAGGAAGCTTATGGAAGCGCCATCATTTTTCCATTTTAAATGTGACAAGTGACCATTAAAGTCCCTTCTTTCTTGTTTAACTCCACTGACTCCACTGACTTTAATGAAACACGGCCACTGGTGATTGAATACACTCCTTTACTGGACTTTCTGCAGGCTAAAACTTGCTGTTTGGAAAAAACAGGTTTGGTCACTTCGAAAGCAAATAAAAATGGGGAAATCCTGCCTCCCACCCCGACTTCCCAAGTCCTCAATAGCAGTCGAACAGGACGCCTCTGGTGGAATGCCGGTCCCATGCAGCAGTGCACACCCCTGCGAGCCATGTGGATCCAAAGGGGTGTCTGGGAAGGGGACAGGAGCAATGGATCTCCAGGGTTGTGCATAGCCATTTGCCATTCTCTGCATAGCAAGGGTGCAGAAGCAGTGGGGATTCTGCAGCTGCCACAGAGTGGCTTTGAAGGATTTATCGGGTCATCCCAAGGGTACCTCAGTGCACAGCCTTTTTGCTCTTAAAGAAATAACACATACAGACCCTGTTCTTGCCTCGTAACATAAAAAGTTAGACTTGCATATTCTTTAGAGACTACCCGTAGCAATGCCTACCCAGATTCTATGGGTGCACAGTAGGACTTGAGATCCCTAATGCGCTAGGATAACCCCAAACTTCAGTGTCCTGCATTCAAGTAGTCCAGAAGGACATGGATTCCAGGAGCAGATGATTTCTTTTTTGGGTGAGGAGGAGGTGACTCAGGATACCGTACTGGCATATGTTAATGTGGTCAATGGGTTGAAGTTAAGCATGTGCTGGAGTGCTTTGCTGGATCAGGGCCTGAGAACTCAGCACCTTGTAGCGTCAAGTCCACAAATCCTCATGCATCAGGACATAAGATAACCACTTGCTGATGTGGGTTAAATGCAGGTTATTTTGTCATTACCTGCTACGGGATTTTTTACATGTTCTTCTGAAGCATCTGGTGCTGACCACGGCAGGCAAAGGATATGGGACTTGGTGGATCTCTGCTCTGGTGTAGTACAGCAATACTATATGTTTTCACCTTTTACCACTTCTCTTATTACAAATTATTGTCATAGTTCAGGGCAACTGCAGCTGTATTCCCCCTCTGTGGGCCACCAAGGCCACCCACTCTTAGTCTTCTGGAGCCCCAGCAGTCACTTCTTTTGGGTGTAGTCACGTCTCTCCCTACCTCTGATTGGGGTATTTCCAGGCTGCACAGTTCCCTGCCTACACTGTGAATTCCACAGCAAGTCAGACTGCATCAGCAGGCCTGCTTTGCCTGCCTTCCTCAGAGACTATAAACAGTGTAACTGCTCACAGTTAAGCTACTACACCACTCTTTCTAAGCAAGCACATTTATTCCTAAGGTAAAAACATATTAAAAACAATAAAATAACCTACATGCATGTTAGTAGGCTTACCAGAGATCACCCTAACTCCAGCAAAGGCTCTGGCTGGTGAACAAACCCCACATGGGTTTTTCTATGGTCACAAAGTTATGACAGCTGTTAGATCAGAACAAGAACATTCATGAAAAGTTTAGTTCCTCCTTTATACAGCCTGAGTCTTTGATCTGGGAATAGATAATTCACAGACAATGGGTTTCTCCTCTGGGCATCGCATCCAAAGGCTGAGCTTTTGCATAACTGAAGGAGTTGTGTTTGCATACACTTTCCCCTCGAGATTTCCTGGGAACCCCCCTTAACTTTAAAAGTCCACATTGTTTCAAATAGTCCTTTGAAGCTCATAACACTTCCCAGGGTTTACATTAGTCAGGTCTCCCCCCTAGAGATGTTACATATGATCAGTGCTTAATCTGTAATGAAAGAGGCGCTGGGGCTAGGCCCCGGCACAAATTACGCACTGGCAAAGCAGCTGGAGAGTAGTGGTTGCTGGGTGGGTACCCAGCTTTGAAGGCTGCTCTGCTGCTGGCAGCAGAGCAGAAGTAAGGGTGGCATAGTAGGGTGTTGCTACCCTTACTTTTGCACTGCTGCTGGAGGGCAGAGCTGGCTGGGAGCCCAGAAGTGCCAGGGCTATGACCTGCCAAACCTAGAGGTGCTGGGGTCAGCCCCAGCAAGCCCTAGCACAAATGAAGCAGTGCAAAGAATCCCACAATCATACATAAATATTTGCATTTTTAATACAATGAACTCCTAAGATACTTAAACTTAATATCAGTAAGGTTTAACTTTATTCAGTAAGGTTTGTCCAGGAAATTACCATATCTGTAACCAAGCATGTCTATCAATTTGTGATTTAGAAATAAGTAAAGCTTTTTGGAATATCTTGATATCCAGCAGTCTCAGCACTGAATCGTATTAGTTTTAAGCAAGGCTAGTGAGGCTATTAAAGACTGGAGCTCAGTGATGGCAAATACAGATGAGAGTGAGAATAAACCAACAAGGCAAACAACCCCTCCCCACACTCCACTTCTGTATGTATCTGTTTACATTTTTAAACAAATTTGCTTGGACTGTTTTTGCGCCACTCTCTTGTGTTAACTTTCTGTGACTCGAATCTAGCAAATGAGCTTATTGATAGGAATGCTGCCCCGTGATCAACATTTTAAGTGAATATTGTAGAATATTTTCAGAAAACAAAATCTGAATTTGTACTGTTTTCGGGGTGGGGTGAGGGGGGACTGTCACTATATAGCTGTGAAGCATCTATCTAGCATGATTAGGCCTCAGCTTGGCGGAGGCTTCTAGGCACTATTGTAATGCAAATAAATAATAATCACACCAAAAACCTGATTGTAACAGTTTTTGCTCAGGCTGCATAATCTCAAATATTGAATCCTTCCAGCCAGCTGCTCAGAAAAGAGCTAATTCAAGCTTATTCACACAATGATGTCAGCTAATGAAAACCTTCTAGAAGCTTGTCATCTACTCATAGACAATTCATGAACAGGAAGAGGTAAAATGAATCGGGTTTATTCTTTGTGAATTGTTTACCCAGCTGTACGTAAAGACAATTCCATGGGCAAAGAATGAAATCTTTTTTATAAAGGAGTTGTGTGGACCAGTTGTTTTAACTAAGGCACGTTGGGGGATTATTTCACAGGCTTTCAGAAAGACTGCTGTGTAAATTTTCCATAGGTATTAGGAATGACTTGCTTCTCCGATATTTAGTCACTGGGGCATTGTTTTCTCTAATGCTCATTCCCCTAATGAAAAGAAAAGCATTTTTAGTTTACAGGTTTGTCAAATGCAGTAATCCATTATTGCTGGTAATTGCTGGAGTCATTTCACCTCCTTGGCTTCCAACAAATCCTCCCAGATTGACATCTCAACAAATTGAAAGTTAAGTGTAGTATAAAAGCTATTAACAAAATTTGACTGCCTTATATGGAGGCATTAGATTAATGGTTAGAATTATTTAGCTGCCTGTATTCCTACCTTCTGTGAAAACAAAAACTGCTGTCTAAAAATCAGACTAATATGTATCAGGGCTTATTCAGCTCTTTCTTACTTCTTTTACTGCTTTCATTTGGGTCCCATTTTTTAAATTTATTTTTGCTTGTCACTGGCTACATTTCTTTTCTTTTGATTCAGTTATTTGGTGGTAAAAGCATCCTGTCAACTAGAGAGAGATTTAATTCCACAAATGGGAGTGCGGCAAATATTGGATCTAGGGTTGAATGGTGGTGTTTCGCCTTACAGAATATGCAGGTTGGGCTGGTGACAGGTAGAGTGTATGACTCACTTTTGATTAGGATGAAAAAAGAAGTTGATAATGCACGTGGGTGTAAGGGACGTCTGTCTTGTGATGTGGTGCTGCTTAAGGACATAAGAACTGTCATAGTAGGTCAAACCAATGGTCCTTCTAGCCCAGTATCCTGTCTCCAACAATGGCTGACACCAGGTGCTTCAGGAGGAGTGTTCACAGCAGGGTAATTATACTCTGCATTAATGAAAACACCATTCCATGGCTGTGAGGCATGCATGGGAATTGAAACCTCGCTTACAGCACTAATAGACATTGTATAAGTGGTGTAATACTCACATCTGAGGCAGGCGAGTGTTCTTTTTTCCTCATCCCCTCAGCTTTACCTCTGGTTATGGTTTATCTCTCCCAGGATTCTCAGCTGCATTCCCAATATCAATGAATCTTTCACAGTTACATGGTCTGGCTGCCTGCTGATGCTGTCAGCTGCTGTTACTTGGTGCTATGCATGATGATAATAAAAAACACATTTGAGCTGATTGGTGTGATTATAGGCAATCTGGTGGGTATTGGGTCTCCGTGTTTACCCATGTGAAGCCTGCCATTTTCTGAATAACCCTGTGGGGGAAATCCTGTAGAATTTAATTGGAATGAAAACTTTTCTATAGAAAATAATTAAAAACCTGCCGAATGTTACTCAAAAATGATACCATCTATAGGGTTGTCTAACCTAATTCTATAGCAAGCGTACAATTTTGTAGTAAGGTCTATAGTATGCTTTTAAAATATGCTATAGAAAAGCTAAGACTTTCTATTGTGTTCTAAAGACCTTTTCCATAAAAGAATAGTTTCCTGTAACTGCGAAATAGGTTTTATTTACCTGCTGGTTTCAGTAATTATAGCTACACTATAAGATATGCAAATAATTTGCTTAGTATTTTTTTCTGCTTGCTATTCTCTTTGTGCCTGATCATAATAAATGCGTTAAGTGGATGTGTAATATAGTAAATGATTCCCTTGCTTAAGGCATTTACAAAAGCGTAGTCTTCACGGTCTTTGTTTTTCATCAGTGGCCTTTGCAGTGTGTGATTTATACAACAAGAAAATAAAAGGTGTGATACGTCAAGGAATTTAAACACGTGCCTAATTCTAAGTGGGTAATCCCACTGGTTCTTGTAGGTGAACCTAAAGGCTGTCACACATCGAAGGTAAATACTGTGCCATTACACTCCATATTCTTTATGAAAATATGCTTATGATATGGATATGATGTAACTCGGATATACTTTATGCAAGATGGCGCATGAAAGATATCATTGGAAAGGTTGTGATGTATTGAATGTAATTATCCAATTTGTATCACTGTATCATTGCCTGTATCATATCTGAAGTTAGGAATATTGACCCTGTATCTGTGTTTCAAATGTGCTACTTTGGGTGTCACCCACAACTAGTCCTTTAGGTATAACAATGAAAAAGTCAGACAGAGCTGATGGCCCAGGAGGAAGAAATGACAAGACTGTGAAGATACTAATCTCTCTCCTTCCTGAGAGTCGTCTTGGGACTAGCTCTGACACTAGTAGGTCAGGTTGTCTTGCCATCTGGTATTAAATACTATCTTGGACTTCCAGTAATTTTCCACTCACAAGAGGGCGAGATCAAGTTTGGGAAACAAAAGGCTTCCTGCCTTATGTAAATCTTATTTAAGGGTAGGGAGGAGAGCAAACAGGACTACCCAAGAAGGACTGCTGAAAGAACCTGAAGGGATAAAAGAGACTAACCTGAAGGGAAAGGCAGGGGTGAGTCCACACTGAGACAGGGTTCCAGTCTGTAAGAAGAACTAACTAGAACTCTGACCTACAGAAATTTTGCATCCTGCCTAATTCAACATTTAGGGTGAGAAATTACATTTTGTAACCTGTTTCTTTAGTGACCCTTATAATACCCTTATAGTAGCTCCATCTAGGTTGTATTTCCCTATTTTGTTTATTAGAAGGTCATGCGAGACAGTATCAAAAGCCTTACTAAAGTCAAGATATACCACATCTACCACTCCCCCTCCCCATCTACAAGGCTTGTTACCCTCTCAAAGAAAGCTATCGGGTTGGTTTGACACGATTTGTTCTTGACAAATCCATACAGACTGTTATTTATCACCTTTTTATCTTCTAGGTGTTTGCAAATTGATTGGTGCATTTTCTTTCTGGGTACAGAAGTTAAGCTGACTAGTCTGTAATTCCCCAGCTTGTCCTTATTTCCCTTTTTATAGATGGGCACAATATTTGTCCTTTTCCAGTCTTCTGGAATGTCTCCCATCTTCCATGACTTTTCAAAGATAGTTGCTAATAGCTCAGATATCTCCTCTGTCAGCTCCTTGAGTATTCTCAGCAAATCAGGTGGCATTTTAAGAGGGGGCAGCCCATCACAAATACATGGCTTGAAAATGTTCTTACTTCACCATGTGAGTTATTTTTGCAACTAACTGAAAAGCTTTGTTGTTATAACATCAAAAGAAGGTCCATAGCATAGGACGCCCATGACCACACTGTAAGACGCTTGGAACAAAAGCCGAAGAGCTCCATAGGGTTATTACTGATCTAACGCAGCCAGGTTAATCATGGGTGACCGCCATCAGCCTCTGACCAGGCAGTGTCCCCTCCTGACTGGAAGTTTGATCTTCAGAGCTTAATGTACAGGGATGTACAGTGATACGGGCAGCATGACCAAAAAAGGCCCAGTGGGTGTAGGCCAATAATGCTTTCAGTCCCCTTGAGGCCAACTCTCAATGATACATCCCTATTAGTGATAAAATTAAAC
Source organism: Natator depressus (assembly GCF_965152275.1). Lineage (NCBI taxonomy): Eukaryota > Metazoa > Chordata > Testudines > Cheloniidae > Natator > Natator depressus. The sequence goes on along the minus strand of NC_134240.1, from coordinate 14,955,547 downwards.
AATCTTATACCCAATAGTCACTGCTGGCAACACAAATGAAATGCCTCTAGCTTCCTGATGTCTTGTTTAAACAATGTCCACATTCCAGATCCATCTAAGAGGATCAGAAGTCTGCAGGTCTGATAAATCTGTACTGCTGTATATAATTTCGCCTTCTTTTTGGCTCCAGGCCCTATGCAGGTCCTTTATGGCTGAGGCTGCTAAACCGGTGTGATGGGTTGAACCCCCAATCTGGGATGCCACCTGATGTGCTGGGGTCCCACTGGTTCTGCCTGTTCTGCCAGCCTGGATTTCTGCACCCTGTCCTAGCTGTACCAGGCCCTCAAGCCTTCTCCAGCACACACACACACAGGTAGGGACACACCCAACTGCAAATGGACACAGATACACTGAGATCAGCTCTGTGTGGGAGGAATCAGCTCGGGGATTGCCCAGCACTCACATGCACACCTCCTTTGGGGTATAAACCCAAAATAATATTGTCTTGAGCTATACAGAAAGATCTGCACAGGGCAAGCTCATAAAAATTCACCCTCTCCCTCAATGTGAAGAGAGATATGCACAGCTTCCCCCCCCCCAATGAATGGCACAAACTGGGTTCTGAAATAAAGAAAAAATAAGTTTATTAACTACAAAAGGTACATTTTAAGTGATTATAAAAGATAGCAAACCGAACAAAGCAGATTACTGAGCAAATAAAACAAAACACGCAAATTAAGCTTAATACACTCAAGAAACAGGTTACAAAATGTAATTTATCACCCTACATGTTGTTTTAGGCAGGTTGCAGAGTTTCTGTAGCTTAGCTTCTGTTAGCTGTAGTTTCAAAGCGACATCCCAGGAAGCTCCTCAGGACAGTGGGAGATTAGTATCTTCAAAGTTCAATTGTCCTTCTTAAATGGCTCATTCAGGCTGATTGCCTACTTCTGGTGGGCGTTCCCCCAAGTACACACACAGTTGTAATTGTTACATAGTCAATATTCCTAACTTCAGATACAGAAATGATACATGTATACAAATTGGATAAACACATTTAGTTGATCATAATCTTTTCAGTGATACTTCACATGACCCATCTTACATAAAACCTATCTTAGTTATGCCATATTCATATCACAACAATATTTCTATGAAGAATATGGGGTGTAACATCACAACCAGTTCTCCTTGGATATAGCCATACTCATATGTCTTATCGCAACGGATGGAGCTAATCTAAAAGTGCAGTAAGTTAGCATCTTTGTGAATTTATGCCTCCAACCTTTTAAATGGTCATTTTAAAACACTCTGGTACAATGGAATACATTTTAATGTTATGTCACGCAAACCCTGTTGAAGAGAGATTATTATTTTGGACACCCCTTTTGTAACTCATACAGGCTAAGGGTGGAACATGCTAAACCTAGTTTCCCATCTCAGAGCAGACTGAGAGTTGCTTAAATGTTCTTGTCACTGAGATTATGGAATGTGGCCAGAATGTATGATGATACTGTAATGTTTTTTTCTTTGGCTGTCATGAACAGGTGATCAGCATGTGTATTTTCCTTGCTTAAAGGAAATGGGGCATGCAGAAATAAGGGAAGGATGCTTTAAATGGTTATAACTGTCATATGAATATTTCAGTGATTGAAAAGTAATTCCTCTGTTCAGAATAAGGTCTCAAATCCTTCAGGAATGATGCATTTACTATTGCACTCCTATCCATGAATATACTCTAGGTGATCACGTACTCATCCTTGTACTATTGATTGCCATCAGTAACAGCCAAGGAAAATGAAAACTGATTCCCCAAAGCATAAATGCTCACAGTAGTCGCTAAAGAAAAATCCTGTTATGTTAGCTGTAGACTGTGACCACCAGAAACATGGAGGGCTCTTTGGGTATGTCTACACTGCAATTAGACACCTGCATTTGGCTTGTGCTAGCTGACTCAGGCTTGGACTGCAGGGCTATTTAATTGCAGTGAAGACTTCCAAGCTCTGGGACCCTTCCACTTCACAGGGTTCTAGAGCCCGTGCTTAAGCCCAAACCTGGAAGTCTGCACTGAAGTTAAACAGCCCTGCAGTCTGAACCCCTTAAGCCTGAGTCAGCTGGCATGGGCCAACTGTGGGTATCTAATTGCTGTATAGACATACCCTTAAAAACGTAAAAGTTAATGAATAATAGTGACAGATGGAATCATGAGCTGTTATTATGTTTCAGAGTAACAGCCGTGTTAGTCTGTATTCGCAAAAAGAAAAGGAGTACTTGTGACACCTTAGAGACTAAGCAATTTATTTGAGCATAAGCTTTCGTGAGCTACAGCTCACTGCATCCGATGAAGTGAGCTGTAGCTCACGAAAACTTATGCTCAAATAAATTGCTTAGTCTCTAAGTGCACAAGTACTCCTTTTCTTTTTGTTATTATGTTGTGCATCATCTTCCTCCATGCATTATAGTCTTATTATCATTGAAAAATAATTACTGGAATGAATACTTGTGTACATTGTGACATTCTGTACCTTGGGGAAGCCTCCTGTAACTGCCATATTCCTCATTTATATATGATTGTGATCTTGCATATAAAGCATGCCTTGTAAGGTATCAGGGGAAAGGTTTATGATCTGCTGAAAGTCATTTCTTTATCCATATATGTGTATCATTAAGGCATATGAAGTTATGAGAATTGTGGTGTATGGTTGTCACTAAAACATATTCTAAGTTGGGGATTCAGCCAGCTATTAGCTCCCCAGAGGAAACCGCAAGGAAAATAACCAACGCCTGGGCGGGGTGTGAAACAACCCATCAACAGTCATTGTCCAGCAAGGGAGCTACAATTCAATGACTCACCTGCATGAGACCTGTGATACAACATGGCCAGAGGGCAGCAGGAGAGTGTGAGAAGGGAGCCTTATTCCCTGTAGAGGGAAGAAAGTTTGTTATAAATTAATTAAAGCACCTGAAGCCAATTAAAGCACCTGAAGCCAATCACATGATAAAACCCCCCTGCTTCAATCAGACAAGAGGAGGAGTTGAAGCAGAGTGGATTGGTTTTGGAGCAGAGAACAGTTTAGAGGAGTTGAAGTAGAGTGGATTGGTGTTGGAGCAGAGAGCAGTTTGGAGGGAAGTAGAGGAGAGTTTAAAGAAGCGCTGCGGTGGGCTAAGAAGAGCAAGACCCTAGGTAAAGGGACACGTGGTTTGTGCAGAGGGAGGGCAGGAAGCCCCACAAGCTGAAGGGCAGGAGAGGGAAGTAGTCCAGGGGAAGGAACCGCTAGTTCTAGTGGTTTACCCCTATCCCTAGGGCCCCTGGGCTGGGACCCGGAGTAGAGGGTGAGCCTGGGTCCCTCCTTCTTTACTCCCTTCCTCTAGGACACTAGTGGGACAGTTAATACCCCAGATCAGGGGCAAGAAATGGTGCCCTGAACCCCCACCCAAGAAGAGAAAGTGCAAGACCCATCATAGTAGTGCTAGCAATTTGCCACAGGCCACACCAGGGGAATTGCTCAACTATGCCTGGACACTCAGCAATGCCCACCCAGACATGCCTGGACTTGTTTTCCAAGCACATAAGACTGAGGGTATAAAACAGACACAGTAGCCACATTCTGGGCACTTTCTCCTTCACCCACCTACACTGCAAGCAACAAGGACACCCTGAACACTCCAACTGTGGGGACTGGCCCAGATTTCAAGGCTGAAATCTGTATACTATGGACTGCATTATCGCATGGAGTGAGAACAACTGCTTAATCTAGATGTTGCCCAGTCTAATAGGGTTGAGAGTTTAGACCGCGTGGTTATATTTTATTTTATTTTTGGTAACTAACTCTGACTTTTTGCCTGTTACTTAATATTACTTAAAATCTATCTTTTGTAGTCAATACACTTATTTTACTGTTTACCTTTACCAGTGAGTTTGTATGAAGTGTGTGGTAAAATTGCTTAGGTTTTGCAAAGACTGGTGTATGTCCACTTTCCATTGATGAAGTGGTGAACCAATTAATAAATTTGCACTGGTCCTCTTGAGCAGTGCAAGATGGTATATTCCTAGGTACAGTGCTGGGAGCTGGGGGCATTTGGCTCTGGTGCCTTTCTCTGTCTGATTCATGAGTGGCTCTGGAAGCTTTCATGCAATCTAGCTGGGTGTGGGGCTCCAAATGCGGTTGTGCTGAGTGATCACAGCGCCTGGAGGGGTTTTCTGCTGGTCACTAGCAAGGCATTGTGAGAGACAGCTCAGGCTGGAGAGAGTTAAGGGGGCACAGCGGTCCCACAGTCCCAGGCTGCACCCCAGGGTACCAGTCACATACATTGCCAGTGAGTCCCTTGTGTCCCCGGAGCCTGGAAATAACTTTTACCAGCACAGCTGTGGGTGTCACATTCTCATTACAAAATCTTTAAATTACAACAGTGGGCAAATGACTGTTTTTGAAACGACATCCAAGATCTGTTTGGGATACTTTGTTTAATGGGAAAAAAATCTACTATGCATTTTAGAGCCCATTGTTAGTGTAATAGAACAGTGTCAGTAAAATACAACAATATAATTTGGCACTGAAGGGATACAAGAGTTACGTTGTGATTCTCCTCCTTGTGTTAGCTCTTATTGCATATAAATAGCAAGCGGCAGTAGCACTGGTAGTGGCATAAGAAGCATGGCTGAGATATGTCAAGTAGACTCGCCTGACATTGGAATAAGGAATTGTAGACTCCCTCTGAAGACTGACAAATTACTATATTATTGGCTAGATCCACTACTGGTGTAAATCACTGTAGCACTGTTTACTTTGATAGAAGTATTTACATTTTACATCAATTTCAACCATCTGAGCCTGTGACCCAATATTTTATTTGCATGATTGAGTGATGCTGAGCTCCAAATGAGAGAGGCAGAGACCCCATAGTTCCTCTTGATTTCGGAGGGTGCTTAGTTCTCTACATCTCCAGCCCTGCAAAGGTTTACACACATACGTTAATATTATGCACTGTGAGTAGTTTCACTTTCCTCAGTGGGACGGCCCATGGTGTAAAATGAAGCATGTGCTTCTGCCTTTGCAATAACTGCAAATGAAACACTGATATGGCAAAGTGCTTTCAGAAAACAACAGGAAGTTGATTTGTCTTTCTAGGATGATTTGCACTGTATTTTTCTACTCAAAGCAAATGTATAAAGAAGTGATCCTATGTATCTTTCAGTGATTTGGGGACAATTTTGTTGACATTTTGGGAGCTTTTATCAATCTTGTTGTTCAAAATTGAAGCTGTATTTCTCTGTGTGCATGGCTATAAACAACACAAAAATTGCTTAGAGATTTACTCAGGGCATTTAAGTTCATATTAAGTTCATATCCTGTCTTTATCTTTATAAATCTATACTATTTGGTTAAGTTACATACCTTACATATTGTCCATTTAATAAATCCTATCACCTTTCAAGGTAATGCTTTGTTGCTGCTGTGATTGGTACAATCAGTCGTCTTCTTGTTGTTTTTAATCCTTTGATTTTTATTGCTATTGACTGCTTTTCTCCACAAAATTAGTCTCTGCTAGATCAATTTCCAAAACAATGTTACCACACAAGGGAAGTGATTGCCTATGCTGTAAACTTCTCATAATGAAGATATTATGAGATATCACTGCTGTCCTACACCAGTGAAACAGTGCAAAGTGCACTATATTCTCCATGGCCTGCATTACATTTGTTACCCAACCTATAGCGTCAGTTGGATAAGACTTCTGGGTATTTGGACACCTTTGATCTCCATGTTTTTTGTGTCTATTCTGTTAAGTCAACAATATATTTTTTTTTTCTGTTAGAAGCATTGCATCAAGGCAATTTATAACTCTCCTACGTTCCCCAGTATTCAGGGTCTAATTCCCTCTCCCCCAAAGCAAATCAATGAGGTCAATGAGATTATTCCAGTATAAAATGAGTGTATGTGAGAAGAGAATCAGGCTCTTGGCCTTTTCATTTTTACACTGTTGTACTCACAACCTTCAACTCCCAGTGAACCAAGTGGGAGCTTGGCCACTGACTTGAGTGGGATCAGGGAGTGAGAATTCAGGGTGTTGAGTGCTAAATCAGGATCAATGACTGGAAAACATTTGAAAAATGGTAAGATAGGGGCTCTTTTTAAATTTTGTTGTCTTGGAGTGTGGTTTTGTAAACATTGTGGTAAAGCCACCAGCTTGGTTTCATTTCCACTCCCCCGCAAGTTAATCTAGATTTCTTCTGATTTTTCCTGCTCATCTTTCAAGTTAGTTTTTGATGATCTCAGAGTTCAGAGCACTTCAGCTCACTGTAGGGGCTGATCATGAGGGCTTCTGAACACCCACAACTGCTGCTGACTTCACTGGGGATTTCAGGTGCTTAGCAGTTGTCAGGACAAGGTTACTGTTTGTTTGATATTACAATTAGTGTGTAAAGAGACTGAACACTTCTCTTTTGGGAGGGGGGGGAAGAGGTTTCTATTGTGGTTTTTTTTTTTTTTGTTTTTGTTTACATATGTGCAGCTCTTTCATCCCACATCTATTATCCTCCTGATTGTGCACTTCAACTATTGGCCAACTGTAGGCCAAGATTCTCCAGAGCGATTAGTGACTTTTTTTTTCTTTTGGGGGGGTCCCCAACTTGAGCTGCATTAAACAGGCCTTGACTTTCAGAAAGTGTTACGCTACAACCTTCTGAAAATCCCTTTTAGTGGCCGCCTAGTTGGGCACCCAAAATCATGTGGTTGTTCTTGAGATTTTGGCCATACATTTCCAAATGTGGGGTTTAAGTCAACTGGTCTTGTTCATGATGAGGAAAACTAAGTCAGGAAGAAATCTACATGCCAGAGAATTACACAGATATATTATAGGCTGTAGAGGTATGTTTAACTTTCAACTGAAGAATCTATCTATTTTCATTATCAGAAACAAGATAAGACAATAGAAGAGGATGTGAATTTTTATAGTGGGTCAGATTAATATCCCTTTTATGTAAAGAATTTTTTTAAAATATTGCCAATAAAGTTAGGAAAAAATACAAAGAAAATACTAAAAAAAGAGGAAATGGAAGCTTTATCTTTCCCTCTTCAAGTCTAAAATATCTCCTCCCTCTTGTTTCAGTGGATTCAAATATGGGTACCAAAATATAGTTGAGGTGAGGGAGATCTGCCAAGAACACTTGTAGAGTGGGACAATAAGCCTCCAATTGACTAATCCTTAGTATCCAGCATAAATTCAGCCTCTGTCCCTCCTACTTTCCTTTCCATTTTCGGCTGCTTAGCCTTCAAAAAGTGGTTAGTATTGCAGAAGAGTGGGAAGGAGGTGCTGCTCCTATTACTTCCATTCTCCGGGCATTACAGATGAGTTTTAGAGGTATAGGATCCAGAAGGCTGGAGAAGGGATGCTGAGAAAGAATGCCTGAAATGCAGTGAACAGTATTTTTTTTTCTTGCATGAGTCATGGGGAAACAACATGTTAAAAATGATTTTGGGGATCAAATACATAATCACCTAATCTATTTAAGACTGGTGTTAATCTACACCATATTGCTAGCAATCGCTGTATTGGCAACTCTACAAGTCCTTTTGGTAAGCATGAAAATTATAGTGAACTGAGCCACTTGTTCTACAGGTTGGTATTTTAATGGCATCAGAAGACATTTTCTTCAGCTGCACCATCATATTAGGATTCATGCATACTTGTTCCATTTCTCACACTCTAAACAAAGGTTCCTTTAAAAGAGAGACAGTTTCAAGACAATTCTTTTTCATTCCCTTCCTTGTCCTTCCATTGGCTTTAAGGGATGTTTAATAGTTATGCCTGCTGTTGTAAAAGCTAAAAAGTAATTTTGTTAAGAGTTCCTGAGATAACCAAGCTTGGGCTTGGTTCGACCTCTTTGTGTGGCAGAGTTTGAGTATGGAAAAAAAACCCAGGATGCTTCAGGAGGTGGTACTGGAGATTCAATGCATAGGACTCTCTCCACTTAGTCCAGTGTTCCAGACTGATGTTTGGAGATACTGTTTTGTTCAAGGTTATTTTTCTAATGGAGCATTTCTGAAGCCCATGGCTACTTAGTCATCAAGATCTCATGGAACTTTTTTGCATAAGTATGGATGTTAACCTTGGAGTAATTACATTCTGACTACTACATTAGCTGTCCTTCCCCCCCCCCCCCGCCCCCAGTTTTAATTGGAGAAATTTCTTTAATTCTTCTCTTTGAAAAATGTGTGTAGTGTTGATGAGACAGGACAACTGATAGATCAGTGTTCACATCACACTCCCCATCAGTACCCGGCCTGAGCCGGGGAAGCTAATGATCCAATCAGCTAATGATCCAATTCAGTGATGAATCCTGGTAATGTGCCACCTGAAGCACGTTGCACATAACCCAAGAAATGTCTATATTTTGGCCGAGTGAGAGATCCCTATACATACAGTGTATATATACCGGCCAAGATACTCAAATGTGGGTATGTCAAAGGCATGCCTTCCTTGTAGTGCCCCCTGCTGGCTAGATGCAGCTCTGTGGCATCCTGCCTAGATTCCTAGGAATAATCCACAGATGCTTATGTCCAATAATAACCCCACTTCTTGGTGATTGGATTGATTTTACTTTGGGTTTATTATATGTTAATAAACCAAAGTAAACTCTCTTCTGCCCCAGTCACCCTCTGGGTACCTGCCCCACTTCCTCCATCTCTCACTGAGCACAGTCCTTCTTCCCTGAGGCCTCCCCCTCCCTGTCTGGTTCTAAGCCTCTTTGTTAAGCACAGTTATCCCAGGCTCTGCTGACTCATCTCTCCCCTTAAGCTCAGAGGATTGCACAGGCCCACTTCTTGGGGCTGTTTTCTGCACTCATAGCCTGCTCCTCCAGCAGCTTCTTTCCTGAGCCTTTTCAGAAGCAATTCTCCTCTCTTCCTTTGTAAGTCCCAGGTGCCTTCCCTTAAACCCAATTGGTCAGCAGATGATCAGTCACAGGTTCACTGGACCCTATTCTCTTTTCAAGCAACCTGTCGCCCTTTGACAGGGTGTCTGCATCTGGGCCCTTAAATCCATAATTAGGCAATTAAAGTGTCCTTTTTTGTTTCCTTAACAGAGAATTTCAGTTTGAAATGAAACATCCAAATTAAACCCTTTTTGACATTTCTGAAACTCTTCATTTTGTTCAGCCAAAACTGTTTGCTGAATTTGACCTGAATTTGCAAATAGTTTTTGGTGCCCCCCAAAATGCACTTTTTGGCAAACTTACTACTTGCTTAAAAAAAAACTTGTATAGCTCTGCCAGAGATGCTGACTGTTAAAGTTGTGATCCTGCAATCAAATGAATGTGGGAATACCCTTATAGCTATATGGAGTCCCACTGAAATCATTGAGGCTCTGCATGAGTGCAAGAAACTCTGCCTGCGCTGATCTGATTGCTGGATTGGTATCTAAATGTGGATTTAGGTGTCTATTTTTAGACAGTCAGGTTCTTAAAAATGTGGCCAGCCTGGATATTTCCTCAAGATCAGCCAAAATGAAAGGAGCTTTACAAATGCTGTTTCCATCTAACAAAATCTTATTTGTTATCGTGAAAAAGTTATAATGGAAAAATATCCTGGTACTGGAAAACCTCTATCTCCTTCCTTTTCTGCTGCTTAATACATGTCTTTCTGCTGCCTTCACCTTCATCACTTAAACTCTCTTGTCTAATATGGAAATGTCTCCAGTGATCCAAATTATGAGGCATGGTGGACAACTTTATACATTTAAGGACCATTTTCCTTTCAGATCTCCATGGAGAGAGCTCTAGGGCATCACATGTACTGCACTGGCATCTGAACCTCATTAACAATTCTAAAGGTTTTTTCAATCAATAGGCACTTTCTTTGAATCCTGTTATATCTCTCTGGTGCAGAATTGTATGGATTTGATGGGGGAGAGATTTTAAGTAAGGCTCCAAAGATAATCACGATCACTAGCAAGAGGAAGACAGATCTATTCATAAACAGAATAATTTCAGTTCCCACAGTAATCTAAAATTTATACAAAATAAATGATCTGTGACTGCAGAATGGATAGAAGGATACCACATGGCTAACCAGGATCTCCAGTATGTAGGCTTTATGCATGAAGCTAGGATATTTTAAGCTGAAATGTTGCTAATAATGATGCTGGCATAATTCACAATTTGCAGTGCTATGCTGTGGAAACGCTTCCTGAACTATTCATCTTTCCCCTGTATACAGAAGCTGAACTGGGATCAGGAGTGCTGCCTGTCCCGCTCCGGATGTCGGCTGAACCGGAAATAGCATAAACCCTGGCTTGACTTTTTTTTTTTTAATTTTTCACTTGATGTTGTGGAGTAGTTGAAAATTCAGTGAATATCTGAATGTGTTGGAGCCCAACATCACGAAGCTCAGAGAGACAGCTGTACACAGAAGGCTGATTCATAGGAGTGCCAGCAACTGCTATGCTTTGTTAAAGACCCTGATGCCAAATATGGGAAGAGGACAGAGTATTTTCTGTGAGACAGTACAGGAATGACTTTGAGTTGTCCCACTCTCCAGCTGCACAGAGTAGAGCATATACTGTGGCTCTAATATAGATCTTTTATCCACACAGTACAGATGTAGGAAAAAGAGCTACACTTAAATAGTTTCTTGGGCCTTTTCATTGCTTTTCACATCTTCTCCACCACCTGTCCCCCCCCAAACCTGAAGATCTCTTTCCCTAGCACACTTCTTGTTCTTTATCATCACCTCTCCTCCTCCTGCCAAGCAAAAACCTGTTTTTTTGTTTTTTGGTTTTTTTTGCATTTGTGTAAGAGAATCTTATGGAGCTGTCAGTCTGATAGTAAATTTGACTTGCTGGAATACGTTGATCCCTTGATCAATAGGTGATGCTTGGTCATTAATGGGACAGCTCAGAGGAGCGGTCATAAACATCCCAAGAGAAATATTCAAAATAAAATCTTTGCTCATAAAGTGGTAAATGTGTGAAATCACTACATTTTTATTTAGATTCTCTGGCTTGTTCTATTTCCAGGATAATATGTTTGTTGTACGGGGTGGCTCTCTTTCTCACTGTTGCTTTTTTACTCTTTCCAGCAGTTTATTTTCTTGTCATCACATACTTAGGCCCAGATCCTGCAAAGATATAAACGTGTGCTTAACTTTATGCACTGTGAGATGGTAGTCTCTGCATAAACTTAGGCATGAGTCTTTCCAGTGACACGGCTTTAGATGGCAAGCTCTTTGGTGTGGGGACCTATGACAGGGTGCTGGGCAAAGGGTTGCTGATTCAGTCCTCTGTCATGCCAGCTCCCATTTAGGGGGATAGATAACCTGGCCCTAATTGGGAATGCAAACAGAGCTGCTGCCTAATTAGCCGTCTGGAGCTGTATTAAAGCCTCGGGGAGGGAAAGGGGAAAGGCAGGGAGTGGAAGCAGGGAGGTAGCTCTTCCCTCACTCCTGCCTGCAGATGGTGAAGGGCCAACTGTACCTGGTGAAACACTGGTGGGAACAAACCTGTGAATAAACTGCACCAGTGGATACTAAGCACAGGGTTTCACAGTGACTCTGTGGACTTAGCAGATGCAGGAGCCAAGGGGGCACTACTGCACTCTGCTACAGGACCATTTTTCATTGCATGTGTTAGCCTGGATCCAAGAGGTCCTGTTCCTGATTAGGGTCACTGTGTGCTACTGAATATGTGTAATATTAATAAACACATTGCCTTTGCAACAGTCCCTTCAGTGCTGTCTGGTTATGTATCTGAGCCCAGTGAATTCTGACTTGAGATTGTATACATGCTTGCGCTCACCAGGTATGCATGCAGTTATTCACCTAATGTGTGTGTAATTAATTATTATAATTGTGTACACAAGTTGGGTGATTACATACATATGGCTAGGCTTGATAGAATTCAATATTTATTTTGTTATTTTGACAGACATCAATGTTTATTTTAATGGATTTTTCGTATTTTTATGGATTTTAAATATTCACAGTTGCAGGAAATAATGGGGGGAGATAAGACCATGGGGGAGTCAGACAATTATGTAATGACAGTGAATGTTGAGATTCAAAAAGTTAAAGCTTTGTCTGTTAAAACATCAATAATCAGTATCCTATATATTAAGGCTAAAACTTTGAATAAGACTCTAAGTTCTCCAGCAGCTCCTTTCTTTCTTTGCCTAATTGTAAATTTAGATTATTGATGGAAATTGTGTGTACAGTGCAATTGACACTTACTGATGATAAATCTAATCTTTCCAATGCTACATATGGCTGATTGTATGAACAGGTGGTCACAATTACCTGATTTGCTTATGCAGTCACAGCAATTGATAGATATATTATTGTGTGCACAATAATGGCTCTAGCCATTAGGTACCATGGCATTGAAATGTTAGGTTCTTACAATGAGCATTTATTTCAGGGTACATCCCTAGTGAATAGAAATTAAGCTGGGGCAATACTGCAGAGATGAGTCAGGCACTCAAGTAGGGGCAACCTTTGAACTATCTTCAAGTGGATGCTCTTGGCTGTTCTGTTCTGTTCCCTTGGATTCTTCTCAATAGTGGCAAGTAACTCATCTTCAAGTCAAATTAATAGAGGGTATCTATGACGTAATATGATCACAGATATCTATGAATTGCATATTTCTGTCTGTGTGTCCCAAAATGTGCTGGACTTCAGAGGGTGTGTCTACACACTGCAAAACAAACAACCCTGAAGCAGCAAGTCTGAGCCTGGGTCAACCGACTCGGCCTCATGGGGCTCATGTTACGGGCCTAACAATAGCAGTGTAGACCTTCCTGCTTGGGCTGGAGTCCAGCTCTCATGCTCTACCTTTCACTGGATTTCAGAGCCCAGTCTCCAGGGATTTTTAGCCATGTAGCATGAGCCCAAGTCAGCTGATCCAGGCTCTGAGACTTAGAATCATGGAATCACAGAATATCAGGGTTGGAAGAGACCTCAGGAGGTCATCTAGTCCAATCCCCTGCTCAAAGCAGGACCAACCCCAACTTGCTGCTGTGGAGGTTTTTTGGCTGTCTAGATGTCCCGTCCCATCCATCCTAGGATACAACTTCAACACCCTCACCCACCTTTAGGAGACACCTTCTAATAGCCACTTAACAGCCTACAGGCTCTTGAAGAGACAATACCAGAGCAAGCAGCCTTACTGGCTCTAGTCTGGTCTTCTGGGGGAGCACAGAAAACAGTTAGAGCAGGGTGGGTCAGGCTGCAAGACCAAGATAGTCACACAGACACTTCAGATGGATCTGGGCTCACTGGAATAATGCAAGTTGGTTCAGTTCTGTTCCTCAGCTTTCCTTTTTAAATCACATCTAATTTTAGCTTTAGAAGCATAACATTAGGTGAGATTAAATGTGAATATAGGCTGTTTGTTTTAAAATCCCTTTTTTTCCAATGCTCTGTTCCTAAATGCTAAATAAAAACTTTTGTTTTAAAAAGGATGTTGGTCAATATCATTGATCACTAGTCGCTAAAGGAAGCGTCAAGCAGGTGCCTGAAACCCAGCTGGACCTGCAGCGTGATCGGGGGTAGTCCTGTCCAGGGTAGTGCATCCAGGTTCTAGTGTGAATGTGGAAGAATTGTGAGATTCCATATGAGACAGGTAGTGGCAAGGAGCCAAACGTATGAGAGGATGCAAGCTATTTTTTTGAAATAAAAGGGATTAATATCTTCCCCCTGTACCCCTCATTCGAATAGTTTCAAATTTCTGCTTCCTGGGGAGAATTAGACATGTTAAGCCCGAAAGATTCCATAACCTTAACGTGTCTCGCAGCTCATGTGTCCAGTTTGATGCCTTGTGCCTGATTTTGTTTAGAGGTACTGAGGACCCACAGCTCCTGTTGAATCAAAGGGAGCTCAGAAGTCCAGTAGAAGCTAAATGTCCTTAACGCCCACTCGAAAAAATCGGGCACAAAGTGTATCAAATTGTGCATCCAAAAGTTGAGGTGCCCCAGCAGATGGCTTCTCTGCTCACAGCACCAAACTTTCAGCGAGCTCATTGTGCCTCCGTTTGGCTTTTTTATGCTTCACTTTCTGGTGCATGCGCAGGAGCGTGCACACACCTCCTTATCCAACTCAGATCCAGAAGAGCTTTCCAACTACAAATTCCTGGGTGGCCTTAGGCGTGCTGCCCAGTCTTTGAGACCACTATTGGTTCCTGTATTTAACCTGAATGGAGGATGGCTGCTAAATCATCAGTTTAAGGGTCTTTAACCCAACTGATAACAGAACGAATACACTGAACTTCAGGTCTTTCTACACCTGTTGGCTTTTTGTTGCGTTATTACTAATAATGCACTTCCTCTTGTTGCGATCACATGACTCTCCCTGTGTTCCCAGCTCTTGCCTGCGTGACCATTGTAACATAAAATGTCTTTTCAAAAGCATTTATTTTCTTTATGCCATGTCTGACAGCTACACAATGTTGGCACAAAGAGGCTCTAATATTCTGGCAGCCAGTTGGAAACCCTTCACATATGACTTCAAGTTTCAAAAAGTAGTTAGTAAAGACAAGTGAGTTGAGTGCAAAATTTAAATATCTCCTTGGAGAGATCATTCGTACCGACTAATTAATAGCAACAGTCACTAAACATTGAGTACCTAATCAGCTGCATCCAATAAGCAAAGGGGGATAAGCTGGAGGGGGAAAACAAAGTGTAATTCAGGTGATCAGCCTTTCTTTCCCAATCACTGCCCTTTCTGTGGTAGAGACCATTCTTCGATCTCTGCTATCAGAGATCATTCTTCATTGGAACGTTGTATTTGCTTCATGGATATTTTTTAGCATTTTTAGTTTTTAGTTAAATCCTCATTCTGAAGATATTCGTGTGATTGGTCCTGCAACTTTTCCTACTAAACTGATTTGGATTCCATTAATTTTTAATGTAAGGGTCTAAAACAGATGCAGTCTTGCCCATTCATGGCTGTTACAACTTACGTGGTATTTGGTATGGTTTTTTTAACATCCCAGTTCCCAGATGTGACATACCCAGGGTATAATCCAGATTGATAAGTAACTGTGTCACCCCTGCCCTCCAACTTGGGGTGTGCTTTAGAATGCTTTACTCTTGTATCTTCCAGCCTGGATTGCTCACAAACTATCTCTAGGATGCAAGTCACCCCCAGGTGTGTGTGTGTGTGTGCTCTGCAGGCAGCTAGCAATACCTATGCTCTTACCAACTTGAATTACACCTCAGGGAGACCCCAACACACTCCCAGTCCCAGAAGTGTATGTCCTGTGCTGCCCGGCCCTCTCCTAGACAATACAAATGTGTATAGGTCTGTTATTTCATCAATGGAAACAATATGCACAGATTTTATTACCCCAAATGGAGTTTTCCAAACACTTCAATTTAAACACACTGGATTATATCAAACATATCTATTAAATACAAAGAGATTTTAGGTGAATAAAAGTCAAATGGTTAGGAGAAAAATAAAGATAAATGCCGAACTTAAACTATGTTTAAATTCAAAGCAAAGTTTGCTACCACGTGCTCTCAACAGTCTTTACTGGTCAAACTTCTTAAGTCAGGACCCCTTCTGTTTAATGTCTGCTTCCTTTGTCCCTTCTCGGCAGTGAATTGATGGTTGGCAGTGATCGGGGAGGGGGGCGAGGGGTAGGAGCGATCTGGTGGCCTCTCCCCGCCTACTGCCAGTCTTGCGCAGACGGGGGGGATAGACAGTCTGGCCGGGGGCCCTGGAAAAATGTGCACCCCCCACTCTTGCCCCCTGCCCAGCACTTGGGGCTGGCCCTGCTCTGCCTGGGGCTCCTGCTGGGGCACAGGATAAGGGCACAGGGTCTTGTCCTGCTCTGTCCAGCATGGGTTCGGGATTGGGGTGCTGAGGCTTGCCCCGCTCTGCCCTCCCAGTGCCACAGCCGGGAGCGGGGTTGGGGTCTTGGAAGCCCCTAACCCCACTCCGTGGCTGGAGTGCTGGAGCTGGGCAAGCCCCCCACGCCTCAACCCTGTTCCCCAGCTGGAGTACTGGGCGGGCAGTGTGGGGCAAGCGCTGGGGTCGGAGAGAGCTGGGGGTGGGCCTGGATATTAAGTGGGTAGGCCGCAGCCCACCTGTAGTGACCCATACCTGTCACATATCCATTGCTCATCAATAGGGGAACGTGTTTCGATTCACGTTGGTCTGCACATCTGTTTTCAACTTGCAGTACAGTACTGCAAACGACCGATATGTGGGTCGGGACCCACATGAATCGGAACATGTTCCCCTATTGATGAGCGACTGATATGCAAAACAATGGATAAGAGGGAGACGTATACCCAGGACCCCCTGTATAGTCCTGTCCTGTCTTTGAGAATCATTTCTAGCTGGGAGCAAAGGTGACACAGTCTGCATAAACGAGAATTCCATTTTCTTTCTTTGCTAAGATGTAGATTTTTTTTTTTTTTTTGCCCTTGCATATTTTCCTGCCAAAGAATGGCCACTTAGCAAGTAATGGCTTGTTTGCACCTCGCTGAGGTGTCAGCTTGCCCTTTGTCTCTGGGGAACTGGTGTGATGACTCTCTGTTCACTGCTTACATGCAAATTAAGCAAAACACACATTCTTTTGTTTAGGACAAACCTGGTTGCCAACTTCTGTTGGCAGGGCTGTGGTTTGGAACATGTGTTAACTAAACCATGCAGTGACCGTTTATAGCTTCACATACAATGTTGGTACATACGTTTTACCAGGACAATAATCAGCAAATGATCAGTTTTAAAATGATACCTTGCAAGGCATATCTTGTACGAAGATTATTTCAGTAGGCCACAGGTATAGTCTGTCCCACCAGATTTGTGTGTTGATATGGAAATTTCAGCTTTTATTTAAAAAAAAAAATTGGCCCTCATGACTGGGGGGACCCAGAATGCAAGCAATAAGTACCCTGAATTTATTTTAAAAATCTCATAATTTAAGCCAATCTGATGATTTTGTGGACTCTGACTCATGTGGCAATACCAAAGACATACGTTGCATCACAATCAGCCTGTTAATGTGGATTCAATTATAACAAATTATTGAGTGATGTGAGAGAGAGTGGAAAATGACTGGCCGAAGTGCAAAACAAAGAGAACGTTCCCCCACCCTATCCACTGTGGCGCACAAAACTGGCTCAGCTAAATAATAAGCCCATACTTATGTTCATTCCCTGCTGAACTGAGCCTAGATCTTGAGTCAAGAAGGATTTGGTAAATCTCTTTACATGTCCAACAAGCCACACCACTTTACTAACATCTGGTCCATGTCCTGCTCACTGTGAGGTTAATGAGTTCTCCCTCTTTCCAGGGCATGGAGATGACTAAGAGCTGTTGTTCCCTCTAATGGCAGCATCCTTAGAGGAGCGCAGTCTGTATGAAGTCCATTGAACAGGGTCTGCGACAACCTGTAATAGCTCTTCTCTCCATCCAGAGAAGACCTAGTACGTTCTGGAGGCTGGAGCCTCAGCCTCTTTGTTCTTTCATTGGCTGAGTGAATAGCTGCTTTGACACTCAGTGCTAAAGGCCTTTTCCTTCTTGCTTTTTTGGTTTCCTGTAACTTTGAAGGGAGAGGTTTCTCTCCATTTTTTTTCTTGCCCTTCTCTTCTGTGCTGAAAACCTGGAGCAAGATGACTAGGGAGAATGACAATGGGAGATGGATTTTTCATCTCTAGATGGCTGGTTCAAATCTAACCGAAGTCAGTAATAATTGTGGCTTGTTCCCATTGGTTGCCCATTTGGTCTGATTTTCTGTACTTATGTGGATGGTGGATTTTATCCTTCCAAACTCCCAATACAACACCTTTCACTGGCACGAAATTCAAATGAGAACTAACAGCAAGAGAGTGGTGGATTCACTTGCAAGGGATTTATAATATGAAGGTTATTTTGAATGCCTTTGTTTTTTCTGCCTAAGGGGGGGAAAAAACTGTGGGAGCAACACTTGAAAGAAGTGCTGGGTGTCTGACAGCCAGCAATAGAAGTGGCTGTAATGTTTTGGGGATTGCTCAGACCAATAAGGGGTTCTCTCAGTGCCTGTCTTGTAACCGTGGGTATCTTAATGTTATGCTACTATGGTTCAGCACTGACACCAGTAGCCAGCCTACAAGTATAAGGTCACATCCTGGCTTCCACCAGCCAAGTTGCTACTTGCAGGGTGATCTCAACAATCCTTTCTGGTCTCGAGTCCCCTCAGTCCATCTCCCAGAGTTCTTAACCACCTGACAGGCCAAGTTTTCCCCTCTGGTTTGTCTCCCCCAGTTATAAGTTCACTTTGGCCCATGCACTCCACACAGTTGGCACAACAGACCTGCTGGAGGTAAAAAATAAACCAAAGGTTTATTTAATAGAAAAATCCTAGATTTGAAGATGAAATAGTAAGGAAAAGCAAACACCTAGAATTTACACAGAAAATAGATATGAGACAATCGCAGGACCCATGCATATTAGCTAAATTTTCTTTTCTAATACAAGTTCCCTATTGCTGCACACTGTGCCCTCTGTCCTATAGAAGATCCTGTGCTTCATGGATAACCAATGCTGTCCCTCGGATTCTGGATAGCCTTCACTTCAAATCTCTTCCCTTTTAACATGGTTTGCAGTTGGTTTCTCCCCTCTTCTTGCAGCCTAGTTACAATTACAATTTTTCTACATATATGTACATGCATGAATTCATAACCATAACCAGTATATATATATCTCCTAATGACCATCAAGTTCAGGATATTACAAGCTTTAAAAAAAACCTTACTTGACATTTTTATACACAGAAACATTGTCTACAACCAGTTGATTCAATTGTTTGTTTTTGGCGGGGTGTGTGTGTGTGGTCAGACCCTCTTGTTCTCCCCTGGGGGTGTCTGGACCTAGATTGTCATAGCACTGTGTGTAAAAAAAATTTGAAGGAAAAATATAATAAATCAGTCAGAGGGTGGTGTCAAATAATAGGATTAGAAACTGAAATGGGCTGGAAAAGCTAAGATTCGTTTGCACACTGGTGTTCTGGGATCATGACAAGTACAAGCAAATTTTGCTGATGCATACTTTTGTCCACTTCTTTGGCTTTCTCACTGTTTAAGGTAATTGTATAGCTCCCCAGTGATGAAGTATCTGAGCTCCTCACAATCTAAAGTATTTGTCCTCACGATACCCCTGTGAGGAAAGGAAGTGCTATTACCCCATTTCACAAGCAGGGAACTAGGATGCAAAGAGATTGTTACTTAATCAAGTGTGATAGGGAGACCCTGCCTGGGGTATATGACTGGTGCAGTGGCCTCAGTTTTCCCTTCAGAGTCCCCAGGAATAGTCCTTAAAGGCTATCCAAGTATCCATAGCCCTTGTGGGGTTATAATCAAAGTCCCACAACCATAATCCAGCATTCCCCAGCATAGTCCAAGCAGTACCTGCAACACACCAAGTACAGCCCCAGCATCTCTGACCATGCTCTGGCATCTCTCACCACTCCTTTGTCCCCATCTTCAGCCCTCTTTGGCCATCTAGCTTCAGAAAGTTCAGCAGGCTAGCCTGTCCTCTGACTTCCGGACCATTCCTCCCTCTTTCTGAGGAGGGCCTGCAGAGAGCCTTCTGTTGTCTGCAGCTTTCCCCAGAGATGTCCCACTGTCTCCTTATCTCTAACAGCTCTCACTGCCAGTTTTCAGACTACCTCAGGCATCTTTGATCACCAGGTGTCTTTTTCCTTCTGGGCCACAAGTGCCCTCTTTTAAGCCCAGTTGGAGTCAGCTGATGAGTCTCACAGGTGCCCTGGTTTTTTCCTGCTTAAAAGGCCAGTGTCACTCAGTGACACCAAGGTTACACAGGTTTCAGAGTAGCAGCCGTGTTAGTCTGTATTCGCAAAAAGAAAAGGAGTACTTGTGGCACCTTAGAGACTAACCAATTTATTTGTTCATAAGCTTTCGTGAGCTACAGCCCACTTCATCGGATACATCCGATGAAGTGAGCTGTAGCTCACGAAAGCGTATGCTCAAATAAATTGGTTAGTCTCTAAGGTGCCACAAGTACTCCTTTTCTTTTCAAGGTTACACAGGTTGTCTGTCTTCATTTAGGTCTCCCAAGTCCCAAACTAGCACAGTAGTTGTGCCATCCTCCTTAGTGACCTATGAACTGCGGGCCTGTGCCTCAGAGGTATCACTCCTACTAGCAAGTCCAGAGAACACCTTTCCCCCTTTCTTTTGTCGAGTTTCAGTGGGAGCTAAGTGCTCAGCACAGGTATCATTGCACCCACCACTGAAGTGTGAATATCTCAGCCTTGGAACATGGCAACTTATTAACAGGGCTCAGTAACATCATGCAAGAAGTATTCAATTGAAATTGCAGGGCAGTGTTATTGAGGGAGAGTCAGTAACCCAGGATGGGATTTGGTTTGGACAGTTGGCATTAACAGTCTTGCCCTGGCAGTAAGTTCTACGGAATCTTTAACTACCCCAGGTGGTCTTGATCCCAGCTTCACTTCACATCTGATTCTCCCTGTCCTGCAAACAAGTGAGTGAGGACTGCCAGATACAGCAGTAACCTTTAGTCAATCCAGCTACAAAGCACAGCCAGGAGCAGCTGCTACTAGCAGCAGGGCTAGCAGTCATAGTGCTATGATACAGTCTGGCACTAAACTAATTGAGGAGCTCTTTGTGACATTTTGATGTTATTATCCATGAAGAACAAACACAGCTCTCAGTTCTTGCTCGCATGTATACAGACCCCGATCCACACTTCACTTCAGACCCTTCCGCCATCTTGTTGCTCAGTCTGTTCCTGGCCGATGAGCAGCATAAACAATCAATAACTATAACCCTTGCTGTGTCTAATGGCTTTCTTGTAGGGATTTGTGGTGGTGGTTATAATCTGTGGTTTGCTTAGGTGGTCACGAGTAAGTGCGGCTAAAGCACAGGATTGGAAACTGGGAGATCAAAGTTCTGGTTTCAGCTTTGACCCTGGCTGGCTGTGCAGCCATGAGTCAGTTACTGAGGCCAGAATTTGTTTGCTAAAGTTAGAAATGCGAATCCATATTTAAGTACCTGCATAGACTGTTTTTCAAAGGTGGTGAGTACCTCTGAACTCCCACCACGGAAGTCAATAGGAGCAATGCATGGGCCTCTCCGCTGAAATCTGGTCAGTTATTTGGGTATCTAAATATGGTTTTAGGTGCCTAGGTGTATGCATTGGCATTTAAAAATGTAGCCCTAACTTTTTTGTCTCATTTTTTCCCCATGTGTAAAATAGGGATAAGAAAGGGGATACTTACCTCCATGAGACAGTTATTAATATTTGTCAAGTGCTCTGAAATCTTTACACTGCTGCATGCCGTAAAGCGACACGAAGAAGTGCAAAGTCTCATTGTTGTTGTCTTTCCTGTTCAAACTGAAATGATTGCTCCCTTTCTCCTTGTGGTGACACGGCTAATACTAGAAACAGGCCCAGAGGTGATCTGCCAAATATACTGCTGTTTGGGTTATAACTAAAAGAAGCTTATGTTCTACTTATATAGAACCTCTTATCACGAAAGATAGGTACGTGTTTTGTGTTACCCATCATGGAAATAGTCACTCCTAGCATGGAACAGGACAGCACGTTGTGCTGCTACTTATGTGCAATATTTCCTCTTTCACTTGTCACTTACCAACTGTAGCTATTGGTTACTTTGTATGCATTGCATGCAAAAGCACTGAAGCTGTAACTTACAAACCTGGTGCCTATAGTTGAAGATTGAAATCCAAATTTAGACTCCTAAATAAATGACCTGATTTTCCCCTCCTCCTTCCCCCAAGAGGTTCTCAGCATCTGCAGCTCCCGTTTATGTTAGTGAAGTTACAGGAGCTTATGTCAGGGGTGAACCCTTGGAATCTTTGAGTGCACTGGTTGGGGAGGTGGAAATGCCCACTTGGTCCCATAGGATCAGTATGACACAAATGCCAAGGAAACAGTGTGTATGGAGTGTCATGAAATGAGGAGAGCCCAAAAGATTCAAGTGATAAAACAATGTGAGACAAGAATGTCATTTTTATTAGAGAGAGACATTGTGCTTTCCCTGTATTGGAGACCAGGGCATTGTCCTAAAGAACAGCCAGCCTCTTCTTTATGTGTTTGACTCCTGTAAAATCTTGCAAAAGCTAAACTTCTTTCACCACACACCAGAATACATTTCAGTGAGAATATTTATTTGAATGAATATAACCCTTCAGCTACAAATACAATTAGTGTAAGCCAAATAAAGAGGATCTTTCAATCCAGGTTGTCAGTACCTACATATAAGACGAGGAGGTGAGGGTGTGAATCTAGATCAGGATTAAAATAAAATTTTGACTTCAGTTCAAGATCAAATAAAGGGTAGGATTCACAGTGGATGGAACCAAAATATTGTCATGAATTGCATTTATGAGATTTTTTTGGTCCCAAAAGGTGGAGATCTCACAAGATCAACTGAACTCATGACATTTCTGCTAGTTTGGTAACTATTTCCCGAAGACAGCTGCTCTTGAGCCTTTTGGAAAATCAGATCTATTTCCAGGTTTGGGTCTGGCCTGGAACTCTCTCTGTGAACTCCATCCAGTTTTCAGTGACAACAGATCAAAAACAATGCCTGGACTTGTCATTCAGACTGACCAATCTATCAGTGTGGCAAAGGACTGAATGGGCTTGAAAACAATGAGTTATGCTGGGGTTTAACCGGGAAGTTGGTGCTACTGCTGCCAGAGATCTGGCCTGTGGAAATATGGTAGTTGCTAACATGGGGAATCTGTCTCAGTCAGAACATACAGAGGCAGGAGATCTGGGCAGGTGTCTGTATCTTGGTGGCTATGGACCGATCTCAGGCTTATTGCAAGACTCTGTAGTGTGTGTGGTTTTTTTTTTTTTTTTTTAAATCCAGGCCAGACAGCCACCTGGAAACTAGCCTTTTTGCTCTCACTAAATGATCACAACTGGCTAGGACTGTAGTTTTGCACTTCAGCTAAACACATGCATTATACAGTACCAGCAAGTTTGGTGGGTTGATTGCACATTCAACAATCAAACTTGGTTTCAAAAGGGATTAAAGTTCATGAAGTGTGATGTTCCCTCTTACTTTGTCCTTAACACAACCCTAAAAACCAAGGAAGTTTCGGGTTATGGGACACTTCTTAATCATGCCCTAATGCTCACAGAGCACATTTTCCAGAGATGGTGACAGACTTGACATCATGACAAGCAACTTCAGTCAGCCTCAAACTGATGGTAAAACACACTTCACACAACATATTAATCTCCCTCCCAGAATAATACAATACCTTAATGACAACCTCAGCAACATTAACAGACATTCCGGATTGACATATATTAGGGGGGTGTGTGTGTGTGTGTGTGTGTGTGTGTGTTTATGGGAGAGCTTATAATGAAGGTGAAATACATGCTCCAAAATATGGGGACTTTATTTGTAGTGCTTTACCTTGTCATTCAAAAATCCACAACACTGATTTAAAATGTATATTTATTCTGGAAGTTAAACGCACTACTGGTGTAATTATGTATTTAATAATTGAGCATGGATAATTTGTACTTATTATGGTAGATGAAATGTCATAAAATACTTGCAAAAGGTGCTGACACTTGAACTGCAGTACAAATATTTGTCTTTTCTGTAGTCAGGCAGCAACATCATTATGACAGTTATGGGCAAGTCTGTTGAAATTTGATCATTATTATTGTCAGTACTTCTTCACGAATGCCATTTAGAAAGAGGAAAATTCTTTTTTTTCCCCTGCCAGCGAGTAAATATTACAAAAAGATACCCAAGAAGGAGACAGATGCTGGCTTAGTGGGAACACAGTGTGAGTGACAATCTGAGATCAACAGATCATTATTTTTCACAGCAGGCAAAGAGGAGGCTCCGAGAAATGGCAAATCTTAGTGCCAATCTTCTGCTGATAGCAATGCTAAACAATAGGATTTTTTTAAAATGTTTGGTTGCAATTATATTTTGCCTATGCAGGGCTATTGTGGATTGGCTACAATCATTCTGCTCAAGGTATTGTTAAGTGAAAGGAGTGTTGATGACCTGATAAACTTGGTTTGGACCAGGGTTAATGAGATGCTCAATATTCCCAATTTTTAACTTCTTTGGTTTCTGCCCATATTTGGGCTCCATCCCCATTCCCCAGTTTCACTGAGTTCATGCTTGGTGCAGGTGAATGAGGGGAAGGCAAAGATATCTCACAGCTACTTTTGCCATCTTCTCCATTCCTGGACCAACCCACAAGTACTCCTGTTTTTTTGGCCTCTACTGTAAGTCAGAGTCAGCCCTAGGACTGCTCTGACTTATGCCAGTTAAACAGTTCCTTAGGAACCACTCCACCTGCTGGAGTGCATTATGTTTATTTATATTCAATCTCTATCATGCCTCTTCCCAGTCCCCAGGCAGCCCCAGCAAGTCCTGGACCCCAAAAGGAGGGAAATGGGGGGTGGAAAGCAACTGATGTCCTCAAAAGAATTTTCCCACTAAGGCACTCTTCAGCTGCCCCTTTATGGCACCTTTAAGGTCCCTTCCCACCATTCTGACAGCTCAAAGCACTCTTATAGGAAACTGATGAGGCCTTCTGTGTTTAGTAGAGGTGGGAGACGTTTTTTGGGTGAATAGTTTATTGCCAAAAATGAAGATTTGGGTTGACCAAAACTATTTGCAAATTCAGGTCAAATTTTGTAAAAAAACAAAGACAAAAAAACCCCCACCATCAGCCCCTCAAAAGAAACTAAATTAAAACAACAAAGCAAAAGAATTTACTGTTGAACAAAATATTTCATTAACCCAGAAATGAACATTTTGGGAGTTTTCATTTTGATCAAGGAAAAAACTACAAATTTATGAACTGACAACCCAAGAATTTACTGAACTCTAGTGTTTAGTATCTTGATGTATCTGGATAGGGAGGTAGCATATTCATCAGTGTCTTGGGATTCTTAATTTGACCCCTGAGAAGTATTAGAATACAAGGTGTAGTTCCAAGATGTGGTTGTACATTTCTGTAATTGGCTTCTGAGGCTGTATTGGGAATGAGGTCTCACTTGATCTGAGGGGAAAATGTGCCTTCAAGCCTGAACAAGAGCTCTGTATAAACTTAAAAGGTTGTCCGCTTCACCAGCAGAAGTTGATCCAACAGAAGATATTATCTCACCTACCTTGTCCTGCTAATATACTGGGACCAACATGGCTACAACAACACTGTAAACTACATTTATTGGCATTTCCAGTTTGGCTGAGCTTGTCATTTTCATTTTCCTTTGTCATACATGGTGATTATAAATGTGCTTGTGCAAATAAATGACCAGGCTCATTCATTCATTCTCTCTCTCTCTCTCTCTCCTTGTCTGCATTTTAAAACCTGACAGGGAATGCATGCCACGTGATCTCAATTTTAAAACTAGTTTCTTCCTCTTTGACTGCCTTTCCAGTAGGAACGAAGTCAATCATTGAAGGGCTGTTGCTGCTGCTGCTTTTCGCTGGGTAGTGCTGAACAGCTAATAAGGGAAACGCTCTCTGAAACCATAGTCACAACCAGGCAATCACTCAAAAATCTGAAAGAGCTTGGTTCTGCCTGTAAATATTTACACTTGAGGAACTGCTTTATTGCACTCTTGGATAGTATACGGCATACTTGTAAATTTTTTTACCCACTAGGGACTGTTTTGCCTGATCGTACTTGTGTTCTGCTCATAAATACTCCAACCATTTGGGATTACTTAACTTTTGAAGATTCTAATAAAATTACATGGGACTTACTCTCATATTTTTCTTGAACAGATGCACTTTCACACAGTCATTGTTCATCCACCCAGCAGCTTTTACTGTTTCAATGGCTGGAAAGTGTCTCTGTAAACAGTGTGACCATTTACCAAACCATTTATATCCATCTGCATCACCAGAGCTGAAATGGGCTACTAGAGAATCTGGGAATCCTGTCTGAGCACTCTCTTCATAGTCTCTAAAACAAACACACACACTCTCATCACGATCATTTTATTCATGGTTAGGAAAGCTTGGTCATATGAGATGAATATGTTGCTTCATTTTTCTGGATGGCAGGCTATAGGCACACTGAGGCTCTGTGTTCGAACACAGCCAGTTAACTGGATTGACAAATGAGGGATTTGGACACTCAGACTGGTACTTGCATCAAATACCTGTTGTATGCATCTAAGTGCTGATTTGAGCATCCAAATGTGGGATGTGGGTATCCTATTTAGGCATTATGTGTGAACACTGGGCTTCTCATGGGCGTCCTGTTTCTCAGTAGCTTGTGGAAGAAGGGAAGTTCTGTAGTCACAGGCCCATACACAGTGTGGGGCTGGACACCTATAAATTCCACGATAGGGCTCAAGGAGGCTGTAGGTTTCCCCTATTCTGATTTTTCATGATTTGAATCTGTTAGTGATAAGGTGACTTATTTCAAACTTTGTCAGTGATTTCAATAAAATCTTTGCCTCTGCTGGAGTGGAATGAGCAGGCTAGTGTGCTTGTGCACCATTGCTTTACATTGAATGGAACGAATATGCTTAACTCTGTGCCAGAAACAGGCAGGCATGGAGGAGCTTCGTCACGGCCCTAAACGCCAGAGGCATAATAGGAACGTGATGATGAACTCTGTGCGACAGGCCTTGTACTGTTAGTACTCATGGAGATTCTCCTTTGATGCAAGAGGCAGTTTGGGGCAGCAGAATCTGATTTGAAATTCAGAGGGGCCCTGGCATGCAGCAGGGCAACAACCAGGATGCTCTAATGGCCACAGACCTAGTACAGTGGCTTTCAGAAAGGACAGGTAAAAGAGAATTTGTTTGTTTGTTAATGCTAGGGGTATTTTGTGGAATCTTTAAATCCCCTGACTCCTATCAATTCAGGATTCTTAAGTGGAATCTAAACCTTTTGGATGTTCAATCTTTAAGCCCTTGAAGCTTGGCCAGTTGGCTCAGTGAGGGGAAGAGTGAGGAAAAGCTATGTGATTGTTACCTTATGTTTCTCAAGCAGCCATTCAGATGCAGTACAAGTAGCAACCAGAAGCATGGAAATTATGGGGTGAAACTTGTGAACCCATGATGTTGACACTGGGAGTAATTGGATTAAGTGGCGTTCTGTGATGTTAGCAGAGCACAGGTTAGAATGCTGTGCCACATGCTCAGACTGCAACGTCGTCTTCCTTAGATCACTCCTTCAACCAACCACCCTCCTTCTTCTTGCACCCCGTGCAGGAAAACAACCACCAATCAGTTCAATATCAGACTTCATTACTTATTTCCTCCATCCATTATTTGCTCCATGGTAGCACCCCCTGCATATCGTAACAACTGGTAAAAATAATGAATGAGAATAACTAAACCTCCCTTATATTCCATCTGGCTGTATCTAAAGGGAGGGTAGTCATGATCCCTCATTCGGGGTAGTGTCTGCCAGGTTGAACCCCAGTGAATTGATTTTTAAAGCATCTATGGCATCTGAAGTAATTCTTATTATCATCTTGGTCCTTTCTTCTCCAGTTTTCCCCATCCCCAACTTAAATTTCAGCATGGCTTTAGCAGCCAATATCTACACAGGTTGCTAGAGTTAGAGATAATGGTGTAAATGGATCATACTTCCTTTTATTTTGCAATTCTGGCAGCATTCCCCATTTTAAATATAGGGCCTATCTCGAAGCAGTAGACTCTTTCAAAAGAAGAAGAAACTTTGTTGCTCCTGGACCATTGGAATGTATTGCAAGTCCTGATGTAGAAAGAGTTTTGGAAATGACAATTACTAAAACCAGATCAAAAATGAAGTCTGTGTGAATGGGGGGAGAAGGGGAAGGGAAAAGCAAGATGGTAATAAGGATGATTTGGTTACAGTTACTATTTCATGAGCCAACATAACTACAATAAAATTCAGCCTTCCAAGGACTCTATTATGCTTTTATCTCTCGTGTTCAGTATTTTTTAGGGTTTTAGGAAGCTGACAGCAGCTGTGCTGATGACCTGGCACTGTGTTCAAAAGTAGCATCTCTACATGACGAAAAATAGAGTAATTGCATTGTAAAGCTGGGAAGTTAGCTAATTAAAATAGAGCTAGTGGTTAGGGATGGCCAGGAAACAACAATTCCATTTCATTAAATGCTTTGAGGTTTCAACATCGTTTCATTCCAATATGGAACAAAAATGAAATCTTTTGAAATTTTTAAAGCAACAGAGGGAGGTGGAAAGAGGTGTAGAAGAGAGAATGTATGTCCACTCTGTTCACAAACAATAGAAAAATAACCCTGCAGCAGTGAGTCTCAACCCAGGTCAACTGACTCGGGCTTGGGCTACAAGGCCAAAAATAGTACTGTTGACATTCCCATTTGGGCTGGAGCCAGGGCTCTGAAACCTGGCCGGGGAGGATGAGTCTTAGAGCCTTGGCTCCCACCCTTGTGGGAAAGTCTACACTGCTATTTTTAGACCCTTAGCCTGAGTCAGCTGACCTGAGCTGAGACACCCACGGTCCTATTCTGCAACGTAGGTGTACCCATAAGTAGTGAGGCAGTAACTCTGTAGTTTAGTCTGGCTAGTGGCTTGGGATGTAGGACCCATAGGTTCAAATCCATGTTCTGCCTGATTCAGAGCACAGATTTTCATCCTAGATTACTCTGAATCAGGCAAATCCCACAGTGCTAAAATGCTCTCCTGCCCCCGAGAAACTTGCTTGATGAAAATACTGTCTCAACAGAACACTTCTGCAAAATATTTTAGTGTCCACTGAAATTTTCTGTTGAAAATGTTTCAGCCAACTCTACTAGTAGTAGAGCATGGGGAACGGCTATTGAAAACTGGCTAATAGGGGAAGAATTTTCTATCCTGAATTCTTGCAACTGGAGCATCAGAAGTTATTGTGACTTTGCTGATAGAAACATGATCAAAATACTTTCCAAAGATGCCACACATTTCCAGAAAAAAATGGTCATTTTCTGTTGTGAAATTGTACCACAGACACTGTTACCTATTGTTATATATACAGTTTATATTTCCTCTGTATTAAAGATGCACAGACAGTTCCCCACTAAGTCTCCCCCTTCATTATAAGTAAGCATGCTGAAGAATCACAGCATACACAACTACTAGAATTGTATTACTTGTCTAGCATATTTCCTCTCTGTTCCTCTAAGCTGCTCTGATTCAAATGTGACTCTGTTCTTCTTGATATTTTACTTAATTTCAAAGAGTTCCAACAGAATAGCCTAAGGCATCTGTTATAACGATGGGTTAGAACTGGGGCCTACTAGAGGAAAAATCCAGTGACTGTCCTTTAGAAATTACTGTACTTTTTGCCCTTAAAAATTGGCAAAAAGTTGATGATAGTTTGAAGGTCAATAAAATTGCAGCAAATATTCTGCTACAGCTCAGCAGCCTGGTAAGAGTCTCACTTCTTGTGAGGTCATATTTTTGTATGTGTTCTGTACCCTGACTTATCTTTCATGACGCTCTTTGATTGCTAACAAGGGATGGATCTGAGAGCTACAGATGGGATATATTTACATGTAACTCTGTTCCAGTTAATAAAATGGATCAAAAGCAATCAGCTCTTATTGGCAAGCTCTAGTTCTGCAGAAAGGCTATCCAGTAAACAGGATGATCTATATTATGCACTGAAGATGAGTTTATGCTGAGAAATGATATTTGTGAAAAACAATACTGAGCGGCAGGCTTGTATCCTGTCTGCAAGGAGGTTGCTGGGAAGGTGGCTGTGATGTGAAGAGGCATTCAATGAAGGATAGTCTGAAATGAAACAACCAAGGAAAGGCCTGTTAAAATGTCAGTCTCATACAAAAGACATCCTGGGATTCCTTTAAAAAGATGGAAAATATGGAGGAACAGGGTATGGCCTCATGGTGACATGCTGCTGTCACGTCCCAAACAAGCTACATTTGTTCTGGTATGATACGCTGCTTCACAGTGGTGACGTGCAAATCCCAAAACGCATTCTTCCCATGCCCACTGAGGCATCTTGTCCCCACAACAGATTCTGATTCTCCTCTGCTGCCATTGATGCATCCCTCTACCAAACACCCTGAATTTCTCTGTTCCTGTTCAGGCCATTCCTCCTAGCATCTGTATTGTGCTGTCATGGAGACAGGAGCAAAACCCCAATGGGTGTGAAAGAAAAGAATTTGTCCCCCAGCCAGTTCAAAGCTAAAACTGGAAGATTGTTGTGCTGTATGTCCAGATATTCCCCTACCAATCAGCTGTAGAAATGATCTTAAAGGGCTGACTTTGAGCTACTGACAGTTACTTATTTAGACAAGTCACAAATTGTGGGAGGGGGATGTTGGAAGATTAGGAAAAAGCAAAAAGAAGAAAGGAAACTGGCAGTTGCCAGCTGGTAAGTTTAACTTTTTCAGAGAACATAATAGAACAAATACTAAATGGAGCATATTTGGCCCTTAAGTGTTATATGGCCTCCATTACTGTAGTATCTGAGCTCCTCTGTTTAATGTTTGGAGAATGAAACATGGAGGAAGAATTTCTAAGAGATCCATAGAAGATTGGTGCTAAGCTTCCATTGAGGACACCTGTTTGCCTTGGAAAATCCCCCTGCCCCGCCTGCCCCAATTAACACAGTAAAGAAATGTGATGGTAAGGCTGATACAGTGGGAAGATCCCAACTGGTGTAAATCAGCATTGCTCCATTGAAATCAAGAGCTACAGCAACTTACGTCAGCTTAGGATATAGGCCAGTGTTTTAAAACCATCGTATTATACCTAAGTATTCCACTGGTTAATGATTTATCCAGGAAGTTGAATGTTTTACATTCCATGTGGTCTAAATGAATGCCCCCACACCCATCTGAATTTCACAACATTTGGGGGAAGTATCATATACTCCTGTTTGGCTGAACCTCCATGTTATCTGAATCCCTTCAGTGTCCCCCAGCATGAGATACATGCCATCTGCAGCATGTATCTCATGTTGGGGGACATGGAAGCGATTTGGATAATAGAGCAGAGGACTAGTCTGGGAGCTGCCCCGGCCGTGAGGGAGGCCACCAGGCTGCTGAATGCTCTGGTGGCAGCGGGGGGTTCCCTGCGCTGCCGCAGGGCCTGTGACACTCAATTCCCTGCCCACCACAACTCTGCTCTGCAGATACCACTGCTTTCCTTGTGCCTGCAGGGATTGAGTGTGATTGGCCTGAGGTAGCACAGGGAGCCCTCTGCAGCCCTGCTGTCATGGGAGTGAGTGTGCAGAGCAGAGCAGAAACCCCCAGTCAGAACTGAGGAGGAGGAGGACAAGCCCCTGGCTGCAGGGGAGGCCACCCCCTTGCTGAGTGACCAACTCCAACTCTTTTGATTGTCCGAATAAAATCCATGTCCCCCATGCTTTTGGGACAATCAGGAGTTTACTGTAAATATCTGGCTCTGAACTTACAGTTGGACCCTGACATCTATACTGAATCAAAGCCCTAGTTCTGGATCCAAACTTTGCAGTCAGGGCCATAAGGTAGGTACATCAGGGTGCATAAAGGACAGCACAGAAAACTTCCATTGAACTTCTTTGCTTTCCCATGGCTTGTGCTGCTTCTCTAATGTTAATTTAAATATAGTCTTTGTTTGTAAATAACCAAACACACTTTCCTCTGAAAGATATTCCCATTACTGCTCAGACATCTCAATACATATTATGATGTGTGCGGCGCTCAAGCGGAAAAGCATCACAAATATTTCCTTCTCAGAACAGTTACCCAGTTACCAAACGTTACTCAAAGAGCAAAGCTGTTACTTAATTTAATGTTTTAGAACCATTCAAGAGAAAGTGCTCTTGTCACTTTTGAAATTGTCTAATGCTGCCTTTGCCTCCAGGCCAAGGGAAAACAAAGTTTTTTCTTCAGAGGGACAGTCTCCTTATTGCATATTTATTGTTGACTTTGTGCTTTTTGTATTACCATTCATATAAGGATCATAGACTTTGTCAAGTTCATTACTCATTAATTAATCGCAAATGGATTTCAGTGTCTAATCTTGCTTTTTATATATCTTTCTATTCTGCGCTGTTCTTAAAGGAGTCTCTGGGTAAGGTAGTGGCAGTGTGATGGAGCAAGATTATTCTATGCTAAATACTGCCAGAGTCTATTACAGTAGGGCACTTTCAATGTGATAATTCCCTTGTAGACATGTCAATGTGGATTGTTCAAGTTCCCCTGGCTGGACCTGTCTGTAGGCCACTGGCTATGGGGTATTAAATAATGGCCAAGTTTTTGTTCTGAATCACCAGCACTTTTCTTTTTGAACCCCATACTCTTCTTTAAAGCCATGAATGCAAGTGTTCAGGGCAATCTCCTTTTGAGCCTGATGCCAGTCCTGTTAATTTGGTTGGGTGTAAGGAGATGCTGGTGCATAAAGCTGCATCAACTTTTCTCCCCCAAAGCACCTGTGCCATGCTTAAGTTCAACAGGGATGAAGGGCAAAAGGCAGCAAAACCACTTTTTGATTGTGGATCTCTGGTGGCACAGTGACCGTACATCAGCCTGGATGTAGACCTGTTTTTAAATGACCTCTCCTATGAAACCAAATAAGATTCTATGGAAATTACTTTAAAAACCTATTGAATAGAATTCATTACAAGAGAATTCTCTAGATTGGTTTGAGATGACTATAAAAAAATTGTAATTCATTGTTGAATTATTTAGGTCCAGATTCTTCCACCTGTAAGGGCATGGCACCCACCTCTCATGAGCACCCCTTCTGGTCAGGTGTGCCTGGAGTCTTTAAACAGTTCCAGCCCTACCCCCAGGGCTTTCTCTCTGGAGGCAATGGTTTTACCTGCCCTGGGCCCTTCTAACCCTAGCTCTTCAGCTGGGCCACTGAATAGTTCAGATCTCCTTCAAGAGGTTTTTTGCTGTCCAATTGTAGGCCACTTCCTCAGTGACCTATTGGGGGGACCCAGGAACACCCACTACTCCAGGTCGCAACCCAGGGACCCTAATAATAACAGCCAGGTGCCACTGTGACCCTTCAGTGAAGCTTCTTTCAGTTTCCTGGGACACTTCTCCAAAGCTCCATCCTTCACCAAAGCTTCACCCTTACCTCAGGGCTCTTTTGTGTTCAGGCCCAGCAGCCATTCAGGAGCATTTCCTTGCTCCTCCAGTCCCTGCCAGCACTGAGCTGTTCATGGTGCTGCAGTTCTCTTTAGGCAGCCAAGAGCACTATCTGTAATCCTTTGCCTCTAGCAAAGAATTGACTCTGGTCTGCACTGCAGCTCCTTTTATACTAGCCTGCAATCCTCTGATTGGCTGCTTCCTGTGCAGTCTCTGTAGGCTGCTTGGAGGACTTAACTCCACTGCTCTTCTCCTGGAATGGGGGTGGGAGGACCTCGAGGCTCCAGTAGGGGGTCTGTGGGCCTAGTCTACCCTGTCATACCACCATTACTCAATTTGAATAGTGCTTTATTTCTTATAATCAATGGGATTACTGAGGATGTAAGGTAGTACTCAATGTGAATAAAGGCAGTAGAATCTGGAATAAACATTTAAGTCTTTAATGCCAATCTAGAAAGGAAATTTGTTTCATATGTTATCAGTTATTTCTTTATAAAAGTAAATGGAAAAATGTATACTTTATTTTTTGATATAGAATATAATTTACTTTCCACAGTGTCTCATTAATTCTAGTCAAAGTCTCTTAAAAGTGGTTTATGGCAACAATTGTACCTATAAGGCACTGACCTGAAGTTATACTCTCAAATTTTTAATTCAGTTTTTGCATTAATAAATAATTTTGCCTAGATCTGTATGCTTGCAAATATTTGAACTCAGCTGGTATCACTCAGATATCCGCTTATGTTAGATCCTGAAGATCAGATAGTTAAATGGCTAAGTTTGGACCCATAAAAGTTCTTTGGGCACACAATTGCATATGTAATTATTTGCAGGTACAAAATTAAAGGGCCTGTTGAAGCCCATATGAAAATCAGTCTTTTAGTGTATTGTGCATGGTGACTAATTGACTTATATGCAATAAACAGTTTAATATCACACTATTAAAATTTAGTTTATTTTCCTGGGGAAAAAGCAAGTTTGTATTTAATCTTGTGTAGTAGTCGCAAAACAGAAAATATGGTGCTTTAGAATTATATAGGAGGCTCTCATTCACACTGCTGAAGGAAAGGGTACTTTGAGTGCTGGGATACATTAATGCACGCTGTAAGTACTTGAAATAGCTTGAGGAGGAGGATCAGATGTCTCAGATTGGGTAACCGAGCCTTATAGGTTTGCTGAAGTATGGCCATTCAGTGGTCTGTTAGAAATGATTTAGTGGCCTTAGTCCTTTTCTAGAGGTCAGGTTCCTTTTTAGATGTAGGTAGTATCACCAATACCACAATCAGAACTGGCACTCTGATTATCTAATCTTTAGAGGCTACAGAATCATCTTGGAACTAGAACTATGCTCTTACCACTAGACAGAGTTCAGCCAGAACAGCACTGTGACATATTGTCAAGGAGGTCCAGAGAAGCTTTCACCGATGGCTGCCCAAGATGTGCCTGCTGCATGTTAACTTGACCTCCCATCTCCATTCAAGTTTGTTTCTGAGCTGCTAGAAAGAACTTGCAGAAATGTCAACAGTCAACTTCTCTTTA
The DNA here is from genome assembly GCF_965152275.1 of Natator depressus. Lineage (NCBI taxonomy): Eukaryota > Metazoa > Chordata > Testudines > Cheloniidae > Natator > Natator depressus. The sequence goes on along the minus strand of NC_134240.1, from coordinate 14,920,980 downwards.
ATTCTTTAACTGTGCTGAAATCTTACTGCCTTCATTCAGGAGCTTATTGGTAAATTCTGTTGCTGTTAACTTCAATGAGAATACAAATTTGTCAAAACGAATCTTTTAAGATACCACAGTGCATTTCATGAGTAAAAACAAATGTGAGTTTTAACCACCACCTTGTATCCTTCTTAAAGTTTGGATGATGTAGGCACTTTTTCTCATTGGAAATTCTAATAAAACCTTTGAGAAGTTTCTCCTTTCAGTTGTTTCGTGTTTTACATTCAGTTTGTCGATAATATAGGCCTACCCACCTCCTTTCCCCATTTAAGATTTTAGTCACTCTCATTTTGGTCCCTGAGCAAAAGGTAATATGAGGTGTCTCTGTGCTCTTAAGTTTGTGAAGGCATTATATATTAATAAAACTTTAAAACAATCTTAGCATACAGCTATCTAATTCCTGGATGAACAGGGCTATTTCTCCCCCAGTTACACTTCATTAACATTTTTGAGTATAAAATAAACATGCAGGGACCACTAAAAAGGCAAAACAGTAATATCCACTTTCATCTGTGCAAACACATTGTGTCAGTATGACGGCTGCTATCTTGGCTAACACCCTAAGGATTGTACTGAGGACTTCCACATTTGAAAGCATGAGCTGCTACAGTTTGAGCTAAAGAGGCAAGCTTCCACACTTTGGGTTGTAACGCCACATACCCTCTGAAGAATGGCAGAGGGGCCTGTGAAACATGCGTTCACCGTTGGGTTATACCAATATGAATTAAAAATGGCAATGTTTTTGAACCATCACCCCTACTATAATTGCAGAACTCTTTATGCACTGTGTGAGCTGCAAACCTTCTCTGCTTTCTTCAAGTTCTCCAAGTGCAATATTACAAAACAAGAGATGCTGTTCTGCTTAAGATTATAGTGTTGCCTTGGCCAGTTTTACAATTTCACATAGAAAATGAAATTAGGATGTCAGGAAAACCAAAAGACCACTTTCATTAGTGGATACTTTAAAGCCTTAGAAGGCAGAAGATATTTTCTTTGCTTCAATTAATTTATATAGTGTCATTGTTTCTGCAATCAGGGAGAAGAACATCAAGTGGAAAGATCTATACTTTCTAATAATAGCTTGTGTATGGCTAGCTGAAAGTTCTGTCATATCCAGAGGCAATGTATAACATTTTTACTGATGTCAAAAGCAGCAATGGAAATAGATACTTTTGTGGTGTGTGTGTGTGTGTGTGTGTGGGAGGGGGGATACCCCAAATGTTGAGTTATGGCACTCTGTACTAGTGTTTTTATCTATTTGCCTACAGTAGGTTAAAGTATATTTTATACTGACAATATCCTATTGCCTGTTAAAGATAATAAAATGTTAAACAGAGACCAGCTCTCTTGCTTAGAGAAGTTTCACTTTTTTTTTTTTTTTGCAACTTGTTACATGTGTGCTTAATGGGAGTTAGGAGTCTACTTGCCCTTTGAAAATTGTCCTCTTCATCATTGCAAGCTTATGCTTAGACACCAGTTTAAGCTTAGAACACATGCTTAAGCAACTTGCTGAATGAGGTTTAGAATATAAGATTGGTTTTTGGTGGGATGGCTGTTTTTAAATTGACAGTAAAAGAACTCTGGATTAATCATTAACTCTCAAGTGACCAAAATCCTGTCATCTGCCAATGGCATTGTCTTTATCCTTCCATGTACTCATAATAAACAGTTTTAGAAAGGAATTCTGCATGGCTGTCGCATCTTCTAGATAAAATATGCTGTGACGAACTGCATAGGAGGGAGGATGCAGCAGTCTGAATAACAGCATAGCAGTATATTCACCGCTATGACTGATTTTACAATTGCTGTTAATGTGCCATATTATTGGCCGTACATGTTCATTGGGGGGCCGTATTAATGAAGGGGTTGTACATGATTTACCCTTGCATTTTTTGAAGTTGTTTGGAGGCTAATACCTACATGACATCAAAATTCATCAACAGGATGCACCAGCGGTTCTCAAACCTCATTGCACCATGACCCCCTTCTGACAACAAAAAAGTACTATGTGAGCCCAGGCAGAGGCAGGAAGGGCCCTGGGCTTCACCTTAGGCCCAGCAAGTCTCACGCTGGCCTTGACCAGCCCATTCCAATGTGGGTCATGACCCCATTTTAGTCCCAACTCAGTTTGAGAACCACTGCAATACACTTAAGGAGAGAAGGGAGATGAGCCTAAACAGTTTCAGCTTCCTTTGTTTTGGTGATCTTTCAATGACCTTAGGTTCCACAGGGCCTGATCTAAATTTGGAATAAGGCATTAATAAGGGCAAACTATTCTTAAATATTTCTCCAAGGCACTTAGCAGAAACAGAATGTCCTTCAGCATGGGGCTTATGTATTCTTTTTTTCTGATGAATTTTGTTGAATATGCTGTGTGTATCTTTTGTGACTGGGTAAGGAGCATACTACTCCACATTTATACAGGAGCATCTCTGTTTGGGATAATATAAAATATTGTCAGAGTGCAGTATCTTTTTCCCAGACATGTGTTTCTCTTCTCCTCCCTTTAGAACTATACTTTGAAACACCAGTGCCACAGAGCAACTAGCGATGTTCAGTGACCTTCCACAATGGTAAGAATTGAAATTGATTTACCTCATCTTGACACATGAAGACCCTGTGTGTGTCCCTTAGTTTATTGTTGTGAGTGAGCAGTGGCATTGACAGCAAAGGATGTTGAGGTGGTAGCTGTCAGGACAGCAGAAGTGGAGTTTGTGATATGCTTATGTGTCTACACTATACCCCAGCAAAACAAGGCTAAATGCTAAATTAAATTCTGATACTTTTTATTATTGCAAGTTAATGGTCTGTGTACCCTATGCTAACAAGACATTTTTCCAATGCCTGTCAGTCCTACATCTGTAGATAGTCTGTTTCTGTTTTGTTCAAATACATTGGAATAAAAATGTATACAGAACCTAGATGCAACTATGATCTTTAAAATCATAGAGGTTAATTGTTTCCAATTTCAGATTTCTTCTTTTAGTCTCTGGGCTTTTTTTCAGAAATGTGTGACGTGGAATGGCCAATAATAAAATGTAGGGATCAAACTGTAAGATAAAAAGTATTTTTTTAAAATTGGGAGGAATTTATCTTTTGACTTTTTCTTACTGTTGGCTGCTTTTATTTCCTACCCCCTCAATTTGATTGTATGCAAAGCTCTGCTAGGGAACCTAAAGCTGGCATCCAGCCCCACAGCTTGAAATGTGCTTTGAAATCTGTTTTTAATTAGATATGACCCACAATAATTTAATTACTAACCCACCCACCAAATTAACTTTTGAAGTTTAACAGCCATATTGTGTTAAAAAAACAAATATTCTGGAGCAGATACCTTATTCATTTCTATCTAGGGCATTCAGGCTAGAAGTGAAGTTGGAGTCTATTGTGATGGTTTAATCTCTTAACTAATTGCCCAAATTAGTTGTGAAAATTTGCCTGGTTCATACATTGCCACAAGTCAGTTTTGGCTTAATCCCTTATTTGTGGGAGATGAAATTGCTGGCATGCATTTTATGGCCAGTTATGGGATGATCCTGGCTTCTACCTACTACACCACATTGTTATGAATTATACGGTGGATCATAGGATCTGAACATCACCCAGAAAAATCAATGAGTTGAGCCTTGAGCAGATACAAATCTAGATCCGCAGATGCGGATATCTGTGTGGATGAAAAGCAGTATCCGCGGAACCACAAGGCTCTCCCAGGAACTGCAGCCGTGAAAGAAACAGACTGTTGGCTGTCGCTCTGAGGAGCCAGCGCTCCACACTGGCAGTTCCTCCTGCGAGGCTGTACCACCCCCAGCCCTACTCACTGAGGCAGGCACCAGGCTCACTGGTAGCTGTCCCTGGTCACTCTTGTGTTCAAGTGATGCACACGCCCCCACACAAGAGGCACAGACAGCTCTGTGGAAGAGTCTGGGACAGGGCTGGGGGCGAGGCTGCGGGCAGTACAGCTGCACCAGAGGAGCTGCTGGCACGGGGTGCTGGCTCCTGGGAGCGGCAGCCCCACATTCTGCTCCTTTTGCTGCTGCAGTTCCCAGGAGAGTCCTGCGGTTCTGCGGATACTGATTTATATCCGCGGATATCCACATCCGTGGATATAAATGTGTATCATCACAGGGCTCTATCAATGAGAGAGGCTGTCTGTTGTTTTGTGAAGAGAACTTTCAAATCATCGATCCACTTTAATAAATTCAAGCTAACTAAATGTCACACAAATTTAAGGTCAGCAAATGGCCTGTACTGCAGATCTCAAAAAGTAATTGTCAGTCAGGAATCATCATCAAATAATGCTGTTTTTTTGGGTGTGTGTGTGATGGGTTTGGTCACAGAGACCCCCTTGGGACTGTCACCTGATGTGCTGAGACTACCTCTGAGCCTGCTTTCTTTGCCAGCTTGGGACTTCCAGAACCCTGTCTTGTTGAGCCAGACACGCAAGCCTGGTGCAACACAGACCCAGGGTCTGAACCATGCCCCCCAAAGCTGTAGACTTAACTGAAAACAGCTTAGCAAGTGCCCCTGTTTCCAGCACCCAGACACCCAGCTCTCAATGGGATCCAAATCCCGAACAAATCCATTTTACTCTGTATAAAACTTATACAGGGTAAACTCATAAATTGTCCACCCTCTACAACACTGATAGAGAGATATGCACAGCTGTTAGCTCCCCCAGGTATTAATCACTTACTCTGGGTTTATTAATAAACAAAAGTGATTTTATTAAGTATAAAAAGTAGGATTTAAGTGGTTTCAAGTAATAATAGACAGAACAAAGCAAAATAAAATCATTTGGTTTTATTTTACCAAGCAAAATAAAACAAAACACGTAAGTCTAAGCCTAATATATTAAGAAACGGAGTACAAGTAAATCTCACCCTCAGAGATGTTCCAGTAAGCTTCTTTCACAGCCTTGCAACAACGCCTGATGCCAACTCTGTCCACACATTTATTCAAGTGACACCATCATAGGACCTAATCACATTAGCTATCAGGGGCTTGTTCACCTGCACATCTACCAATGTGATATATGCCATTATGTGCCAGCAATGCCCCTCTGCCATGTACATTGGCCAAACCGGACAGTCTCTATGCAAAAGAATAAATGGACACAAATCTGACATCAAGAATCATAACATTCAAAAACCGGTAGGAGAACACTTCAACCTCCCTGGCCACTCAGTAAAAGACTTAAGGGTGGCAATTTTGCAACAGAAAAGCTTCAAAAACAGACTCCAACGAGAAACTGCTGAGCTTGAATTAATATGCAAACTAGATACCATTAACTTGGGTTTGAATGGCTGGGTCATTACACATATTGAATCTATTTCCCCATGTTAAGTATCCTCACACCACCTTGTCAACTGTCTAAATGAGCCATCTTGATTATCACTACGAACATTTTTTCTCCTGCTGATAATAGCGCGCTCGCGCTCTCTCTCTCTCTCTCCATCCAATGAAGTGGGCTGTAGCCCACGAAAGCTTATGCTCTAATAAATTTGTTAGTCTCTACGGTGCCGCAAGTACTCCTGTTCTTTTTGCGGTTACAGACTAACACGGCTGCTACTCTGAAACCTTTCACAGACTAGACTCCTTCCTAGTCTGGGCCCAATCTTTTCCCCTGGTACAGTCCTTGTTAGTTCCAGCAGACATCTTAGGTGAAAAGCAGGGGATTCCACATGACTGGGACCCCTTTGTTCTGTCCCCCCCCCCCTTTTTATAGCTTTGGCCCAAGGCGGGGATCCTTTGTCTCTCTCTGTGGGTTCCCACCTCTCCTTCTAAATGGAAAAGCACCAGGTTTAAAATGGATTCCAGTATCATGTGACATGGTTACATGTCCTGTGAGACCCCGAGTCTCCATTCTTCCAAGGCTCGGCAGGTACACAGGAAGTTTTGGAAGTAAACAGAGCCATTCACAACCAATTGTCCCAGTTAATGGGAGCCATCAAGAGTCCAAGCCGCCATTAATGGCCCACACTTTGCATAATTACAATAGGATTTCAGAGTTATACTTCATATTTCTAGTTTAAGATACCAGAATGATACATACAACAAATAGGATGAACACACTCAGTAGAACATAAGCTTTGTAATGATACCTTACAAGAGACCTTTTTCATAAAGCATATTCCAGTTACATCGTATTCACACTTATAAACATATTTTTTTAAAGCATATGGAGTGCAACGTCACGGGGTTGTGCAGGGATCACGTCTAGGCTCAGTGCTATTCAATATTTTTATCAGTGATCTGGAAGTAAATATAAAAATGTGTGGATGACACAAAGTTTGGCAGAGTGGTGAATGATGAGGACAGGGCAGTCATGTAGAGTGATGTGGATCTCTTGGTACACTGGGCCCATTCAGACAAAATGTATTTTAATACAGCCAAATGCAAAGTCATACTTCTAGGAAAAAGAACATAGGTCTTACCTACAAAATAGGGAGCTGTCACCCAGAAAGCGGTGACTCTGAAAAGGATTTAGGGGTCATATTGGACAAAATGGGCTTCCAGTGCAATGCTGTGGCAAAAAGGGCTAACTTGATTCTGGGATGCAGAAACAAGGGAATAATGAGATGGGTTTATTTCTTTGTATGTGGCATTTGTGAAACCAATACCGGAATAAAATGTCCAGTTCTGATGTCCCTATTTTAAAAAGATATTGAACAATTTGGAGAGTGTCCAGAAAAGAGCCAGAAAAATGATTTGAGAGCTGAAGAAAATGTCTACAGTGAGAGGCTGAAGGAGCTTCATCCCTTTAGTTTATCAAAAAGAGAGAGGTAATTTGATTTACAGTGTATAAGTACCTTAATGGGGAGAAATTACTGGATACTTAAGGGCTGTTCAATCTAATTGCTAAGGCATAAAAAGCAGCAGTGTCTGGAAATTGAAGCCAGACAAATTTTAAATTAGAAATAATGCACATTTTTTTAATGGTGAGGGTGATTAATAATTGAAACAAGCTGCCTAGGGAAGTGGTGGATTCTCCATCTCTTGAGATCTCCAAATCAAGACTGGAAGATATTTTGTTAGTCAAACACAAGTTACTGGGCTTAATACAGGGTAACTGGGTGAAATTCAATGGCCTGTGTTTTATATAGGAGGTCAGACTAGATGAGCTAACATTCCATCTGGCCTTAAAATCTCTGAATCTATGCTTTGAACTGTTCCACTTGTGCAAAGTGACACTAAAAGCAGAATGTCTAGCTGCCTGAGGATTCCCCAGCGATGGGGAATCCCTTTCTGGTATACAGCAAGTGTATTGGCTCCTGGTGTACTGGGCAGGCTCAGGGTAAAGGAAGCATGCTCAAAGTACCCCTCTTCCAGGCTTCCCCAAGTTGTATTTCTGAACAGGTCCCCTGCCAGGATTAGGTGGACCTTACAGTGGTTTAAGGCTACCTTTTGTATCACTCCCTCCCCCCGGACTCCTGTGTGGCACTAGGACCCAACGATTGGGCCATTAGTATTGGGTACCCTAAATCAGGACTTTCTTCTGAGATTGAGCAACACAAAATGGAGAAGTTCCTTTTTGACAATACCCCCCCTCTCCCATTATGGTTGCTTAGCGAAAACTCTAGAAGTCTTCTTCCTTTTCCTCCTGTTCATATCCTTCCCTTTCTCCAACACTCCTGATCTAATTTCCTCCCTTCTGGGCATAATCAGTTCAGGAAAAGTCTGGCATAAGTGTCTGTCTCTCAAACTAGTCTGACTGTTGCTAGTCATCTACATCAAACAAAAGAACATCAAAAAAAAATCTGGTGGCAAACTTCATAGAATCATAGAATATCAAGGTTGAAAGGGACCTCAAGAGGTCATCTAGTCCAACCCCCTGCTCAAAGCAGGACCAATCCCCAACAAAATCATCCCAGCGAGGGCTTTGTCAAGCCTGACCTTAAAAACAACTTCTTTAACAAAAATGTCCAAGTGAAGGAGGAGGATCAGAAGAGGCAGACACTTTGTTCCAAGCTAATCTGGCACTAAGAAATGATTACACTTATTTATAGTGTGGCTATATTATCCTTCCATTTATTTTAAAGGAAACGAGATATCCTTTTCCTTTGTGGCAAACCATACTGCACCCAAAGAAGAAATGTTCTTTGAAGTCCAACTGATTTATTAAGAGTCATTGTTAGCTGCTTTTGAGCTTCTCTTAGTATGGGATTAACATGAGTAAAGGAAAAGAAAACCATCCCATCTTTTTAAATCAACACATCTTGGAGGAGGGGAACTAAAATTGATGTCTTGCCAACTACGTGGACTCGAGGCCTTTGAGTGCTCCTGGCCAAATCCCAACTCACTCCAAATTTCTCCTGTTTTAACAAATGAATATAGTAGTATTCTTTTTGTTTCCTGTTCTAAACTTGTGTAGCATTGTTTTGTAGGACTTGGGATTGTCCATTGTGCTGCAGTGCAAAGGTGGCTGGAATGATCTTCTGTCTTCGGATCGATGTTGTAGGGAGCCTCTTGCCATTTTAGTTTATCCTCCATATCATGTAGTCGACGTGCTAGTGCACTGAAGCAAAATGAACGGGTTTGAGGTGGTGCACTCATGTCCCAAAGAGAACTCATTTTTTGCCAGGTACGGATAAGCTACTGCTTTTACCTGGCCACCTAGGAGCTTCTGAAAAAATTTAGAACACGTGTATAAGCCCTGAGTCTGAGGGTATGTCTACACAGCAAAGAAAAACCCATGGCTGGCCCATGCCAGCCAACTTGGGCTTGCAAGATTTTGACTGCTGGGCTATTTCATTGCTGTATAGACTTCCGGGCTCTGGAAGGAACTCAGGCTCTGGGGCCCTCCCGCCTTGCAGGGTCCCAGGCTCCATTCCAAGCCTGGAAGTCTACGCAGCAATGAAACAGCCCCATAGCCTGAGCCCCGCAAACCTGAGTCGGCTGGCACAGGCCAGCCACAGGCTTTTCTTTGCTGTGTGGACATTAGAGTTCAGCAGAAAGCTGTGGCGGGAAAATTCCTGCAAATGAACTTTCTGACTCCCATCCTGTTCTACTCCCAGCTGTTGGGACTGTCACATCCCCACACCTACCTGGGTGAATTTGCTGGAATATATGGTAGTGATCAAGCAGGAAATGTCTATTTAACTGGTTTTGAATGATCATAACTATAAACAAATCCATATATGAAATCTAAATACGTCAGCAAAACACCTTTGTAATACTATGAAAATTACTGTAGCTATAACATTTTCAAATCATATTGCCATATCACCTGTGTAGAAAATGTTCCAATTTGATGACAAAATACACAAGCAGACATTTTCCCATATTATAGTGGATCCTATTCCATCTTCTTGACACTCTGTGTTGGCAGTAACATTTTCTGTTACTTTTATTCAGCACTTGGAAGAAAATAATTTTTAGACTGGTACATTTTGCATCGTCACATATACAGATGGATAATTTCCAGCTCTAACTTCTGTTTGTTAATGTCTAAATCCTTGAGAAATACAAAGTATAGTTTTTGAGTCTGTTACTCACTAAATGAATTTGTCAGAAACTAGCCGTTAGATGGGTGGAATGCTATAAAAGCCAAACTAAATTAAAACTATGCTCTTATTTACGCCAGTGTAAATCAGGAGGGGTTCCGGTGAAGTCAATGGAATTACATCAGTGCAAAACTGGTATGAGATTGGAATCTGGCCGCAAGTATTCCAATTATTTGCTAGGAACAGACGTTGTACAAGCAATGAAGCAAACCTATAGAGTTCAATTCAGATGTTAGGGTGATGCATCTCATGTAACTCCTATGGGAGCTATGTATTGATATGAGGCTAAGCCCAGATATTGGTAAGTTATGTTTCTATGTATGGAGAGAAATGTTATGAAAGTTAACTTGCTTGATTTCTTCCTCGTCTGCAGTCCCCTTCTACTTTGCAAACAGACTTCTGACTCCTTTTGACTTTCCTTGTCTCTGGTGAAGGGTTTCTAGGAGAGGAGACTCCCATTAGGGTCACTTCTTTTGATGTAGGTAGATTTCTCCTTCTTTCTGGCTTAGAAAAGGCTTGTGTTTTCGATGACAGGCTTTCCTCAAAGAACTTGGCAATAGGACATAGCTCTAGGGAACCAGCTCGATAATCCCAGCCCTTTCTTGCAGTGCCCCATTGTTGTTACCATCCCCTGGCTGTTTGTTGGCCTATGGCTATATGAAATGAGCTTGATCTCACTCAAATTTTGCATGGACAACTGTCCCTCTTACCCCAACTATGCTACAGCTGGCACTACTCACCACTATTGGGTAACTCAGCAGAAAGCCTGAGGACAAAATGAACCTGGAGGCTTGTGGATTGTGTTCTGTGTTCTGTGGATTGTTGACTTCAACCTCCACATTTGTTAACCTTTCATGAGCCCTGAATTCACAAACTTTTTTTAAAAAAAGACCTGTGCTTTCCTCCTCTGTTCTACAAAAGATGGCTCCAAACATGGATGGTTGCCCCTTTATTTATTACTTGGTAGCTAACTTTTCAGTTTGAGTTTTTTCCACACCAACAAAAAGGTTTTTGTTATGAGCAATTAGTATTATTAAAAACTCCCTTAGGTCAGTAGGCACCATCAGGTGTGAAAGCTTGACGTTTTTCAGAATCAGTTGTGCGACGGGGGACACTCAGCTCCCATGAGTGCCTCCTGTCAGCTGAGTGTGGAGCTGAAATCTTTTTTCCTGCTCCTGGCATTGCCTGTAGATTGTCAACCTAACTGGTATGTGTTCAGTGGCTCAGCCCTCTGTCCAAGTCACACAATCAAAATTGAATGAATCCCTTCTGGGGGTATCAAAGGTCCAGCAAGGGCTATCTGTCTGTCCTTATCAGTGTTTTCAGCCCTCTCTTTGGGCCCTTTGCATCTAACCCCTTTCTTGCTTGTTTGGGTTTTCTTTGTTTTTTTGTAAAAAGTCCAACTGGAACTGTTGGTCTGTCTTCAGCCTTGTCTTTAGGCCCTTTAAATTTAGCCCCTTTTCTTGGGCTTTTAAACTAGATGTGTACCCTTGCTGGGGCTTAGGCCACTCCAGCACTGGCTGGTGGGGGGAACCTGGGCTTGTCCACTTCTGGGTGGGCCTCTTCCCACCTGGCCTCTTGACCTCTGTCCGTTACCTTAAGGCTATAGCCCACAGGTCTTCTCGCTCCAGGCTTAGCTAATGCAGCCCATCGAGCTCCCTTTGGCCAGAGTAGAGCACCCTTCCTAACCCTTCTGGCCCCACTCAGGCCCTGCAGCTCCTTTTATCTGAGCCTGCTGGCCTATAATTGACTACTTCTGGGCAGCCTGTCTAAGCAGGCTTGGAGCGCCCACCTTCACTGTTCCTTTCCTGGGGTGTGGTGTGCTGGGACCTCCAGCAGGGGGCCTCAAAGTGCCAAGGACAAATTTGGTACATCTCACAAATTGGTACATCTCAAGTACAGATTGGTACATCTCCTATTCGGGGAATTGGATCACACTTTCTGGGTCTGCTGCCTTTACCACCACTTAAAATAAAAGCTGAGTGCATAACATTTGTCATGTGCTCCCCTGTTTCCTAAAGTGCCAGTCAATGTAAACTCCAGCTATTTTACTGAAAATAAAGATCTCTCAGGGTCTGAATTTTGCAGATGATTTTATTTAAGCAAATGGTTGCCTTAAAATTTTACCACAGAAGATAAAGTGTTCTGGGTGTCAATCAGGCTGTATCTCCAAAGGGAAAAAAAGCTACTTAAGAAAACAGCAATATTAATAACATTTGTACTCATCTATAATTGATGTCCATAAATGGGATATCTTATTGTTTGATTCTTTCCTTCCACGGTGTTAATATTATACTAAAAACCCCGCAAACCCTGAAGAAATTCCATATGTATTTTGCTTAGCAAACACCAATGATTAGGTCAGAATTTTAGAAGAGTTTCTATTTGTATAGAATAGCATTAATTTTATATTCTTTCTTAGCCAGGATGAGAGAAAAAAACAAATAATTTATTCAGACAAAACCAGCCTACATGAATCATTTATTTAGCCTGTGCTCATAATTTTAAGAGCTCACTTTTTATGCAGCAAGTTGCAAATCAATAGAAAATTTCTGAGGGTGATTTTTCCCAAAGAGAAGTGATAGTCATATAAACAAAAAGAAAAGGAGTACTTGTGGCACCTTAGAGACTAACCAATTTATTTGAGCATAAGGTTTCGTGAGCTACAGCTCACTTCATCGGATGTGTGAGCTGTAGCTCACGAAAGCTTATGCTCAAATTGGTTAGTCTCTAAGGTGCCACAAGTACTCCTTTTCTTTTTGCGAATACAGACTAACACAGCTGTTACTCTGAAACCAGTCATATAAACAGCACCCCCTACATGGGAAATCAGTATGTGAGCATGAGGAATAAATCTGCACTAGGCAATGCCATGTTTTTACAAAGTAATCCTAGAAAGATCGGCAGTAAAAGAAACAGTTCTGTGTCCTTAGCATTCAGAAAGTACTCTCAGTGAAGGGTCAGGGAGCAAAAACCTGCAGTCAGTTTACACAGATATACATTCAGAATAACTTCCCTGAAGTTTCTTGGTGTTACTTGGGATCTTCATCAGTGTGATTGAGAGCAGAATCTGATTCACAATATTTAGTTTAGGGATGGACAAACATGCTAGGATAACATAAGAAATCTACTAACTTCCCTGAACCTTCATCCGTTTTCAGAACTAAAATCAATTGGAAAAAATCCTGGTCCCATTAAGTCAATGGCAAACAATCCACTGAGTTCAATGAGAACAGAATTTCCCCATGTCGAGAACATTCTTACAGAGGGAAGGGCTGTTTTTTTTTCTCCTGCCCATAGGTGAGGTGGGTTGGGAACAACAGTTTTTGTGGTCCAGAACAACAGAGAAATCCATCGCTGCTGGACAAGATTAAATACGTAGCTAATATAGAGTGTATACACTGATCTTAATGCTAAAGTGCCAAGTATTAATTCTTTATGATAATTTATAATGTGTTAATCTGTAAAATTTAATGTATAATGAATAAAAAAAATTCAACAAATCATTCGTCAACACACTAGATTAGGCAAATGCATGATTAATAGAAAACTTTTTTCTTTTAAATGTATGTTGGAACCAATAATGCACCTATGACAAGAATGAGCCAGACAGCATAGAGACTGGCTAAAATACTATAACAGTTTGTTAATATTGTAGTTTCTAATAAACGAAATTGCTTTTGGTGAACATAAATAGTGCCTTAAGTGTAAGTTATAACAGTGGTTCAAAACTTTAAAGGACCATCATTAGTTGACTAACCTGGACATTTTATATTTTGCATGTGATTTTTCTATGTAGCCAGATGGCTGTGTTGCCTGAAACTCTATTTGTCAGCCAGAAATATTATTCTGGTTACTGCAGCATAAACCATTTGTTATATGCACTCTTTGGAAACATCAAAATAGCTCAGAAATAGAGTTTGGAGTTGACACTACAACTCCCAGGCTTGATTTTGTATTTTCTGCTTTTTTGGGGGCACTTTGGGACAAAGAATATCACTGTACAACTGAGCAGGTGAAGCTGATTCTCATATGCACTGAAAACGTGCAAGAGGTCTGAGGATTCACACAATCAAAAGGTCTGACCACGATAGTTTCTGTAATATGAAACCTTAACTTTATAATGCCTTATATTTACACAGTACAATTAATCTTAAAGTGGGAGATTTTCAAACACACAAATGGCAGTTAGGCACTCCACTCTTTCCAAAAGTGATTTCCAGTCTGAAATGGAAGATGTAACAAACTACAGGAGTCAAGGGACACTGACCCCTATTATGTGACAAGGACAATAAACTTTTGTTATCTTAATCCAGGTCAGGTGACTGGGACCAGGGAATTAAATTCAGTTTTTTACCCACTCTGCTTTCATGCCCTTATTTCAGTAAATATAGTGAAATGCAATTATGTCACAGGAGGAAAAATGGAATCCATTCTCTTCCAATGACAATACCTACCAGAGTATTTTGAAGGGAAGAGAAGAATATCTCCTGTTTGAAATTATGGAAGAAATTTAATTGGGGAGAAGCTAATTCCATGTTTTAGGAATTGGGCCAGGACACCAAGGCTAATACTCCCACTTCTAAGAGAAGTGCAGTTGTAATCTTCAATGACCACAAGCTGTCTACCTTCAACATAGCAGTCTCATCACTAGTGACCCAATAAAGACTCAGAGGGAAGAGGACTAGCTACTGAGATAACAGTGCCACTTGCTATGACAATTCACCTTTGCTTGGAAGTATTCCAACTAAGTGTTGAGAAAACTTGTCTGTGCTTAGCTTGTTGGATTAAAAAAAAAATCAAAACTCAAGGTGTTTTAGCCTTAGCTATCCATAACATATCTATTTCAGGTCCATCAGTTTGGCATCTGTGGCTACCCTTTTGCTTCACTATGGACATTTCAGTGATGTACTGCAAAGAAAGAAAGAAAGAAAGAAAGAAAGAAACAAGTGTATGGTCCTCTGGCACTTTTTACCTTTGCCAAATTCGTTTAAATTCAGGGGAACTGAAATACTCCTGTTTAGACCTAAAAGGTATTAAGTAAGATAACACATTATACTCTTCTTAATTGGCAGGCATTTAACTTGGATGACACTCAGGCAGCTGAATTAGTTGAATGATAACGACTGCCATTTATTCAGAACAATATTAGCAAAAATTCCACTTAAAGTATGATTCTACTCAGATTGAGGTCAATTATAACTTCAATAGAAGCAGGATTAGACCTTTTAATGGGGGAGATTTCAGACGCTACCAAGAGGTTAAGTGGGTTTCACCTAGCTGTTATATGCAGGTAATATTTTTGGCTACAGTTTTAAAATATGGAAGTTGACAGATTTAAAAAGGGAAAGAATTAACCAGGAAATCACCAACCCCCCAAATGAACTTTTTCCTAATGTTTATTTAGAACAATATTTTATTTCAAGACTTTTCATATTAATTTTACAACAGCTTCTTGTGTTCACTGCAGTGTCCACTTAATCAACACCCAGTTAAAATGACTATGTTGTAATTAACATACACTATATCTAAATAATAAACAGAAATATTTGAGAGGTCACAAGTGATATTGAAAGGTAACGTATTTTAAAAAATGCTAAAATGAATTATTTTGTTACAGATCACACAATTTAAACTAGGATAATTTCTTTCTAAGGAATCGATCATCTTCATGATTAGCCACAACTTGCTGGAGGTTAGAAAGAAACTGCCCCTAGAAGCAGGACATTCTGTAATTGTCTGTCTCTGATGGGCTTTATTACTCATTGCTCTGAAGCATCTGCTACCGGCCGTTGTCAGAGACTAGCAAATTGGCTAGATCAGTGTTTCACAACAAGTCGGTAGTGACCGCCCCCGCCAAGGGGAATAATGAAAAATAATTAGTGGGAGGGGGGCCACAAGGCATTGAAAACTTTAGTACAATCTAAAACAAAGAAAATCTTACTCCTTCACTTTCCCCTCACCTGTACCTTTCAAGGTTAAGTATTCCCTGTCAAGCTTTCAAAGCACTCTCAAATTATGTAGGCTTATCATTGTTGGTATTGTTAGTACCTGTTAGTAAATATTAATACTTCTAGTTCTTTCTTTGTGTAACTATAGTAACTATTCTTTAGAATCTTTATCTCCAACAAAGAGCATGTCTGAATTCTAAGACCCAGAACACTGGTCCTTGACGAGTAAGTAAACCTATTCAGGAATTTATCTATTCTGCTGTATTTTAACATCTTGAGGCACCTTCATGTCTATACAACTCCAGATATTCTTGGAAACCATCTCTCTCTCTCGCACGCATCTATAGACTTGGGACACTAATAAGGGATGATTGTTACAGTAGATCTTTCCTATAGGGGAATCAACAGGGAAGAATGATGGTGGGGTAAGAAGGACCCGCTGAGAGAGATTATCTTGAAGAATTGTTAGTCCCCCCAGGTGTAAATAATCATGCCGTCACACATAAATCAAGTAAACTGAGAATGTATAGAAATGACATCACAACATATGTTCCTGGGAGAATATTCTTGGCAACGAGGTTTCCTTTGTCTGAAACCCTATGTAATGATTCTGATATGGGAACTTAGTTGAGGGAATGAAAACTGTGTGTCCCTTCCAGATGCCAGAGAGACACATATCCAGTGCTTAGTCTGACAACAAAGGGTGGTAATGTATCTCTTACTTTCAGTATTCTCTATAGTGCTGTACTAATCTTTTCTTGATAATCTTAGATTAAATAATTCCAATTGAGCCTGTTATTTCGACAACCTTGAGTCATTAACTCAGACACACAACAGTATTGATATATTTACTATGAAAGCAAGAGTAAAAGAGTGAAATGGTTGACTTGGACATATGGGGTCAGCAGCCTGAAAAATGAGATGCACTAGGCTAGATGAACTGCTGGTCTCATCCCATAATACATTTCCTATGCAGTTTTATAATCAATTAGACTTTTGTCCATAATTTTCTCAGTTCATCCAAAATGGGTGGAAATTTTAAAAGATGTCCAGAAAACCTCCAATTCAATCATAACATAGCAGCAATAAATTAGACTCTAATCTTGGCCTCATTGAAATTAATGGGAGCTAGGGAGCAAGCTCAGGCCCTAAACTAAGTATAAATAAGTTTTCAATTAATAAACTAGTCGTGCTTTAACAAGTCCCAACTATTAATATTAAATGTCTCCAGCATCAGAAGCGGTTTGGTCAGTTACCACCCATAACCTGGAGCATTCACGGAAGAACCCTCTTTAGCAACTAGGTGCCATTTCGTACTTTGGGGATGTGCATGAGTTTTGGCATAAAACTCTAACATTTCCAAAATATAGATAATGTTCTGAACACCAGTTTAAAGCAGTTTTTCTCAACCAGGAAATATAATAAGATGTCGGTACAATAAAATGACCATTCGACTATATTTTGAATTTGAGGGTTTATCGGACTGCTGTAATGTTTGAAATATAGGAAAACAGCTCAAAGGGCATTTAATCCTGTTACAGTGCAGTGCTCTACTTTTCTTGAGCAAAAATAAAGATGTTAGGTTGCTGGGTACAGTAACAAAGACGGATAGAAAATGTTCCAGGGCCCACTATTTTTTAAAATGGAGTGGGCAGACTCTCCCAGGAAAAGGAGAATTTCTCCCCCTTTGATATTTTTATATCTCTAGCTGAATAGTAGCAAGGTCTGGGTAAATGTCCAGAAGGTAAATTTTTAAAATGATAAATAGCTGAACAGTTTGTGAAAGCACAAAGACATTTGTATTCAGTGGGAGTTAAATTGAGTGTTAGCTGTGAATTTGCTTTATAGTTGCATATAGCAATTAATGTTTCCCTTTTCCAGGCTGAGGCAAAGTTATTATGAAACACTTGGCAAAAAACCTGGAGCTGTGTTGTCAGCATCCTTAAAATATACATGAATAGCGCTCTCTCTCTCTCTCTCTGCTCAAGCAACTCTCTCTAGTTGAACTTCTGCAATAGGAATATAGACCCTCTCCAGGTTACCTAAGTCAGACTGGGACTAATCATTAAGGTGGGAAAGTCAAGTTTAACTGTTCCATGTTTACAAATTATTTTTTAAAATGTCTTGTTACAAAATAAAGGAAGGTTGGCTTAGTGGTTAGGGTATTGGCCTAAAACTCAGGAGATCTGTGTTCAGTTCCCAGCCGTGGTACGGACTTCCTGTGTGTGACTTCAGCAAGTCGCTTGATCTCTCTGTGCCTCAGTTCCCCATCTGTGAAACGGGAATGAGAATTCCTTTCCTCCCATCCTTAGTCTGTCGTCACTGTAAGATCATCAGATCGTTTCTCTTACTATATGTTTGCATGATGCCCACCACAATGGCGCCCTGCTCTCAGATGGGAGCCTCTTGGTGCTACCAGAATATAAATAATAAAACAAAGAAACTATCGGTCACTGTGAAATGACAGGAGATGCGAGGCTCTGCTATAATTAAGCATTGCATAAGGTTCTCCTTTTTAGTTTGCCTTAGAGGCTTCAGAATTGCAGGCAAATCATCTTAACAAAGATGAAAAGCAATTATAGCTGTGCCATTCTCACCACTATTGTCAAGGGCCTGTTAGCAGGTTTATTATAATAGGGCTAGTCTAAATGTACTCTAAATTTAGTAATCTAAAATAACTAAAAATCTAAATTTACATGGAAAAAATCACTCCGTTAACATCTGATAGGCAACTCCATGCTCCATTTTGTCCTTTAGTCCTTTTTTAGTAATAAGGGCAGACTGGTTGGTAGGGGACTGGTAATCAGATACAGAACATCTTTGCTCAGATCTCTCATTTGAAATGCGGCCCAGGCTGGTAGTGACCAAAAAAGTTAGTATCTTTTAGCTGCTTTGTGGCCTTATAGAAAATAAGTTTCTTCAAGGAGCATGTGTTTATATCATAAGACACATCACCACAATGGGCCCTCGTACTCACTTGTAGTGAGACAAGCCAAGAAGTGAATACGCAGTGAGATGAGCCACTTCTCAGCTGCAGAGAGGAACAGTGGTAACGCTAAATCTCCTGAGTAGAAAAACATAGGGGAGAGCTTCTCTCTCCAGGACAGTCAGTTCCATGCTTTAAACAGCACAACATTCAGGCAATATTAATAATATGGCTGGCTGCTCAAGTAAAAAGGGCTCTGAAGAATACAGCTAGAAGATTCAGCTATATCTGAAGCAACTGAGAGCAATTCCAACAGATTTGAGGTCTATTGTATTAATGCTCAGTCCTGCAAATACAAGATTACCTTTAAGCATGTGAATCATCCTATTGGACAATTCATGTGCTTAAAGTTATGCCCTTGCATTAGCATATGCAGGAGCACGGCTTTAAGCTATGTCCCTCTGATAGCCCATGGGCAATGTTAGGTGCCCATCTGGGGGCTGCCAGGACCCACTGGCTCTTCCCTAGCCCATATGGCTGGAGGGAGCAGATCTGGATCTTCTGAGGCTAGAGACAGCCCTTGGAGTTACTAGATTGACCCTAGCAGCAGCAGCCAGGACGTGGAGAGAGGCCCAGCTTTGCCCCTTTCCTTCTGGACCTTCACTGCCCCTGGATGCCAGTGATTGCAGCAGATTGGTTTTTATAATTTGTATCCTGGGCATTATCTTCTATCTGCTGATTGGTTTCTTGTCCTAACCTCTGCCAGCTTCACCCTTCCACACTATGCTTAATCCTACTTTCTCCATCAGCCCTTTTCTCCCTCCACCCCAGTCTCTTTCCCCCATTACTCTGGTCTTGCTAACCCCTCCTCCTGCTAGTCTCTGTTGCAGCACTTTGGCCCCTTAAAAATAAATGGATAAAGAGAGAGAGAGAGAGAGAGAGATGGGAATGAAATGAACAAGCTCTGGGAACACCAGCACTCTGATCACTTTTGTGACGGGGCAAGGCCAGATGGCTATAGAAAAGTAGTGGGAGATAGATATATTAGCTCCAGGCTAAACAAATCCCTGGTACCAGGATAAGTGAAATGGCAGCTGCTCCAGGTCAGTTAAGACACCTGGGGCCAATTAAGAATTTTCCAGAAGGCAGGGAGAATGCTAGGTTGATTGGGACACCTGAAGCCAATCAGGGACTGGCTGAAACTAGTTAAAAGCCTCCCAGTTAGTCAGGTGGGGGCAGATGTCAGGAGCTGCGGGAGGAAGTTGTGTTGTTGGAGAGATTGAGCAGTATGCACCATATCAGGCACAAGGAAGGAGGCCCTGAGGTAAGGGTGAAGTGGAGCTTGAGGAAGTGAGGGCTGCTGTGGGGAAGTAGCCCAGGGAATTGTACGCATCATGTTTCTAAAAGGTCAGCTACCATAGCTGATACTATTAGGGTCCCTGGGCTGCAGCCCGGAGTAGAGGGCGGGCCCGGACTCCTCCCTTTCCCCCTGTCCTGATTAATCACTGAGACTGGGAGACAACAGAGACTGTGCAAGGGAGGATAGTTTCTCCTCACCTCCCTCGCTGGCTCATGATGAAAATGTCTCAGTAGACTGTGACCCTTGTCTCTAGAGAGAGAGAAGGGTTACGTGGAGGGTCACGGTGAGCCTCTGAGGTTAGCAAAGTCTGCCAGGAAACGCAGGACCCACGGAGACAAGGACAGAGCTTTGTCACACTTTGTTTTGATGCCTGTGTCGACAGTTCAAGCTGGGTGTTGGATTCTCAGGACACATATCCATGCTAGCTCAAAGCTGGGACGCAGCAAAGAAAGTGGCTGAGGTGTCTCCCTGTGCTGGGCCTGCTGCCCAGGGTCCCCCTCGCTCTCTCCAGCTGCTCACCGCACCCAGCTCCAGACTGCTCCAGCCCCAGCTGCACCACTCTGTCTCTGCACTGCTGCTGCTCTGCCTCCAGCTCCCTGGGCTGCTTCTTTGGCCCCCTGGCTCTGGTTGCCGCAGCTCTGCTCCCAGGACAGGTCTGTTCTCTCTGGGCTGTGCCTCTAGCTTTGGGGCTGCCGCTCTGCTCCCAGGACAGGGTCTGCTCTCTCTGGATCTGGCACAGCTCTGCTCCCCAGCTTAGCTTGGGCCCCTGCTTTCTCCTTAGCTCGGCCCCACTCTGTCTGACCCAGGCAAATCCAGCTCACACGGAGGATGGGACCTCCCTGGCCTCCTGACTCCCTGATTAGCTTGCCCGCCTTGTGATTCAGGCTGACCTGGAGCATTGGCCTCTCCCCATTGTTCCTGGCACTGTCAGTCTCAGGGTCCTGATTCCCCATCGACCCTTCCCCCTTTTTAGTACTGGGAGCTAGCAACTAAAACACCCCCACTGAATGTTAGTAAGGGGGCAACAGTCCCCTTACACATGCACCGTGGGAGGAGCTAGTTGCCTCAAGTACATACCTCGTATCTTAGATGGGTACGTGCTCAGGGCAGCTAGCGACTCCTGTGGCTTGGACTGCTGCGGCTACTCTCTATTTTTAGCATGCT
Organism: Natator depressus; assembly: GCF_965152275.1. NCBI lineage: Eukaryota > Metazoa > Chordata > Testudines > Cheloniidae > Natator > Natator depressus. The sequence goes on along the minus strand of NC_134240.1, from coordinate 14,900,034 downwards.
AGTTTACTCGGAGCTAGGGTGTATGTCTCCTCAAGCTGGGAATTACCCTCCTCCACTCACAGTGTAGATGTGTTGTACCCCTTTTACCTGACCCACTATCTGGAAAAAAATTGCAACCTCTTCAGACTAGGACATTGCCTTTCTGCGTGTTTATACATTGCCTAGCACAATGGAGTCCAGATCCCAGTTGAGGCTTGTGGGTGTTACCCCAATACTAAACGTAGTCTTAATGAAAGTGGTCTTAATATTGAAGGATACAAAGCTATGCATTTTAAAATCCACCTAGCTCAATCTTTCTTCTCCTCCTTGCTCCTTGTGTGTGTGTTAGAGAGAGAGAGACACACACATAAAGTACTAAAGTGTGAGTCAACCTTACCTGTTGCTTAGTATGCTTCAAAATGTATACAGCTGTATTAATTTGTTTAGTTTAATTTTATATTAAAGTTAGAAGATGGAGTTGAGATTCTTCAGTTCCACTCCCAGCACTGCCTCCAATTCACAGTTGACGTTGGCCTTTAACTTTTTTGATTTCCCTCCTATTTAAGACTCAAGGGTTTTGTGAGACCTAAGTCAGGCCCCATTCCTGTGCGTGGGTGCAGAGGTATATCTGGAAAGTTTTGTGTAAGATCAGAGCAGTAATTTATGAAGTACTTTGAGATGGGCTGTGTATGAAAGTGGTGGTGGTAATGCAGTTACCTAGTGGGGTAGCCATGCATCTTTGTAAAGTTTATATGAGAGGGGTTTCCGGGACATTATCCTAAGTTACAACATTACCACCAATATTTCTAGTAGTATAACTTACAGGTGTTGATCAACATGTCGGTGAACTGTGAAAGTCATGGAAGTAGCATCTTGCTATGAATTACCAATCTTTGTAATAAATCTGCTTGCTGTTCTTTAAAGCCAAATAATGTCATTTTATCCTCTATTTTTGGAGTTCTATATAGGTTTTTGGTGCACATGAAGCTTGTTGCACTTTAAAATCTTGCAAAAGGGGCACTTCACTTTTCTTTTGTGTGTGTTATAGCATGTGAGTAAAGAAATTGAATATAGGAAATGAATTACACTCAGTGCTATTAGAATTTCTAAGCCTTAATCCTTTTCCCCACCTCACACCCTCTAGTCAGTTCCTAACCTGGTATATTTTAGAATTTTTCTTTCTTTAAATAAGATACTTTGATCTGAAAACTTTTTTCTTTCATCTCATGCAGCCGGGATTGTGTGCTCTCTAAATGTTCAAGGTGTTAGCCAAACGGCACTCAAGTCAATGGAATGACTCCCCAGCGACTTCCCTGGGGTTAAGATTGAGGGCCTGGATTCTATCCAGACATTATTGATTGCCTATCAGAGGGGAGAAGGAGAACCAAATTGCAGAGGAAGGTGGATGGATGATACGTGCCAGCAACATGGAGGGAAAGAAGACAGAAGTCAGAGTGGTGTTCAAAGCAGCAGAAAGGGTTTGGTGCAGGGCATAGAGAGAAGGGAAGAAGCAAGAAGAGAAACCTGATTGTTCCATCACAGTCCTCTGTGCCTGACTCAGGACAAGGCATGCCTCTCTGTGGACAAAGAACGTAGCTTCATGAACAGGTGGTTGCTTTTGGGAATGTGTAGAAAAGAATTGCGATGAGAAGGGCATGGTGTGCACAGTGTGTGTGTGACTACGTGTATACACACAGGAGGAGGCAGGTTAGAAAGGGGCAGCTAGGCATAGAAAAGCATTAAATTACTTTCCAGTGCTATATAAGAATGTGTATTTTATAACTCTTCTTTATTTCAAAAATGTCATCTCTCTGGTCAGACATGTGCTTCATCTTCTTTAAAAGATGTTATTTCTGAGTACAATTTACATTTCTGTCCCTGCTCAAACGGCTTCTTTTCCACTTATGCACTTTAATTTAAAATATCTCTGAATAGAGTGATACTTCCCAGTCCTTGGGATTTTAAGGACCTGCACTGTCTAATATGAAGGTCTTGGCATCTATTAAGATTAGCGCTATTCACTCAAAGTATTTTAACACCCAAATCATTTCCCCTGCCAGTATCACTTGGATTTGTAGGCTTGCACTGTGGTTTAGAATTCTGCTTGTGAGCATGGGGTGAGAGTTGGGTTCTGCTGGTATGGCTGAGTACAGAGGCACATACAAAGTCACCTTCAGAATGAAGGGGGAACCTCAAAATATTTTAGGTTCAGTTTGGATAAATCCAGAAATTTTCTGCTGTGTATCTGAAGTTCATCCTATCTGTGAAGATGCAGAATTGACATGGAGGACAGGCTCAGCCATGACATTTTCAACACTTCTTGCTTCCAGTTGGGCTGGAGGTGCCATGAGAACAGCCTTCTTGGAAACAGAGAGTCAAATAGCAATGAAACATGGAGGTGTGTGGGAAGAGTTTAAATTATACTTCATTCTAAACTCAAACTGAATATTTTGAAGGTTTTTTTTTTTTTGCAGAGAGGGGATAGTTCCTTTTTTCCAAAGGAGTGCAAAGGTCACTAGGTGGGATCAAAAGGATCCAAGGATGATCTTGTGATTGAAGATAAGTTTTTCACTTCTTGGTTTCGCCACAAACCTCCTACATGGCCTGTGGCAAATCATGTCTCTCTGGGCTTCAGTTTCCCAGTCTGCAAAATAGACATCATATTTCCCCATCTTTAGAGGCTGTTAATGTCTGTAAGACATTGGGTCATGCTTTCCTAAGTAACAACACAATTGCTTCCACAGATAACCTTGGGTAATTTGCCAGTTTGGCCTACCCCTTATGATTAATTTGTATTATGGTAGCACATAGAGGTTCCAACAGAAACCTCTATTATTATGCTCAGCACTGTACACCAGAAAGAAACAGTCCCTGCTCCAAAGAAATTACCTCTCTTTGCTCATTTCCCCTCCTGCCCTTTATCCATTCAGATGGTAAAGTGATTTGTCCAAGGACTTGGCAGCTTGGTGGTGGAGTCAGCACTGAAACTGAGACTCCCAGTCTAGTGGCTTCTCTGCTAGACGATATGCATCACATACGTGGGTAGTGAAAACATTTTTACATTCCTTATGATTGTTAACGTCACTGGTGATGGAAGCACTTGAAAGTTTATCAAATCTGCACAGCCTAGTTTCAAGGCTAATTAAACAACTCATTATTTCTTTTAATGTTAATTGTGTTTTTAATTTTACTCATAATCCAACATTTGCTGCAGCTAGAAATATGCTTCATTTTTTATGAATGGGACAGAAAGAGAAAACTAGAGGCAGATGTGTAATGCTGTGGATTATAGGGCAGGGAACAGTTTGAGAGAGTTGACTGCCCCATCAACCCCAGAAAGAAAGCCACTTGCAGCGTTTGGCCTTCTATCCACTCCAAGTAGTACCGTTTAACTGAAAATGATTTATTAAATCAATTTAGTTAAACTGGTATGACCCCCAGTGTGGCCACTTACATTGATTTTAATCCTAGCTTATGTCCATTTTGCTTGCTTGGGCAAGGAATTGACTGAAGCTAAATTGATACAGGTCAGGTTTCAATCAATTTAGGTGTCCACCCAAGAGGGATGCATATGTTTAACTAAATTGTTTTTTTAAAAACCAATTATAGTTAAGCAGCTCCAATTTTGTGTGTAGACAAGGCCTTAGTATCCAGAGACAATCAAGGCAAGAGAGAGACCAGTTTCTATAACCGGGGAGGAGATAGTCTCAGGAGTGAGCACAGTTGGGGCTCTGCTGCCCTTCTGGTTCTGGAAAAGGATCTTGAAAAATGGAGCTGTTATGAAAAGGTAGGAACTTCTCCTTTCTTCCACCAATTATGGAAAGGGTACAGGCAGTCTGTAGTGGGTATCCCTGACATATATGGAAACCAGAATAGCTGGAGTACCTATGCTTATCTGGAAGCTGAGGGGTTTGTTTATAGTGTGGGACATGGTCCTTGTTCTGAGTGAATCAGTCATCCTCTTTCTGCAGCTCTTCAACTTTCTTTTTTCTCTCTTCTACTTTTCCTTTTTCTGGCAAGAAGAGGTCTCTCTGGCCAGAGCCAGACTCTTACCTGTCTGGTGTTGTCTTGTTTATGGGGCAAAGGGCAAGTCTCAACCTGGAGTATGGAGCTGACATTGATGCACTGTTAATTTAAAAGAAAACAACCCCGGAGGGTTTTGTGGTATTTTTCTTTATTTCCTTGCAGGGAATGGGGGTTGGCGGGTTGGAACCAGCACTAATATCTTTTCCTTGATTGGGATTTTTTCCTAGGGGAACAGCTGTTCAAAAGACTCTTTGGGCTGGGAATTATCAGAACAGACTGGAGGGGCCTCAATCAAAGCTAGCCAAAGGTAATATGCCTGCAAACAGGACACTGCCTGCATCTGACAAACTTTACCCCAAACTTTAACTTTTTCTTAAACAGGGTTCCTCCCTCTTGCAATTGTGTAATACCAGGGAAGGAGAGGGGAAAATACAATTTGGGAAACACAAGCTAATATATAGAAACTACGGCTGGGAGAGGCTGCTGAAGACATCTGCTCCCATTCTTCTGCTTTGTGGCAATGTAGTTCTTAGCTTGATTTGATCATCTTACCTGATTGCTGCTAATGCTGTTGGCTAGATTTTGGCTGCACAGCTGCAGAACCACACCTCCCTAGTTAGGGGCACCCACTAATCCTTGTTCCTCCTGGCTCTGGCTCTATGCTGCAGGAAGATCATGCATGAGAACACATCGTTTAGAAACTTGCAACCTTCATCCACACCAGCTCAGGTCAGTGGATAGGTGTAATAGCACGAGGGCAGAGTGCTATCTGTCCCCTCGCTCTGATTTTCCTTATGCCCTTGGGGAAGCTAGGTCAGCACTACTGTTGTTACCCTGTAAGTGTAACCCACATGGTTTTATTTGTAACTCCAGAGGAATCAGGGAGAAGCATTGGGAGGTGGAAGCATGGTTACACGCGCGCGCGCGCACACACACACACACACAGTGTGTATTTAGCTATTTAGTGTAGCATGGTTACGCACCCAGAAGTCCACAAGTAGCTTATGTCAAATATTTGTACATAAGTTGCTACATAAGTACTTGGTGTAGAATTGTTGTAACAAGGGTGTAACTTGTGCAGTCTATAAAAAGAGATTGTCCTCTTTCTGGATCTAATATAGTGCACTCATGGGCATTACTTATCTTTGTTTCTTCTGTGTGAAGTACTTCACTGACTAGAACCCCAATAGTCCCCATATTAGATATGAGATTGTCCAGTATAATCTGTTTCAGACTGGATAGGCATGTTATCTATGTGTCCATATGCTCTCCAGCTGAGTTTGTAGTTGCTTATAATAATAATTAATTAATAAACAATTAATAAATAAGAATTAATTTATAATGATACTAATACCTAGATTTTATATAGTGCTGTTCATCAATAGATCTCAAATAATTTAGCAAAGGTGATAGAATTATCCCCGTTATACAGATGGTGAAACTGAGGCACAGAGGCGAAGTGATTTTGCCCTGGGTCACCTAGCAGACCAGTGGCAGAGCTGGGAATAGAATCTAGGTTTCTTGAGTCTCAGTCCAGTGCTCTATCCATTAGGCTATACTACTTAAGATCATTTTGGTAATTACAAGTGGGACAGAAACCACACACTACTTATTTCCTACTGGAAATCTCTGCATGATGATGAACAGGTGATAGCATTATGTTTTTGGAGGATGTCTATCCAGGAGCCTTCCAGGGTGCCCTGCAATTCTGCTTCCCATTTTCATATATGTGCTGTGGCTTATCTATTTCAGTACCTTTAAGAGTGCTAAAGAAAGTGGCAATGTGTCCCTTCGAACTGCCTGCTTTTACTGAGTTTTTGCAATTTGTTTACAACCACAGGCACAGGTTATTGTTTGTCTGCTCTCATGTGAAAACAATGGTATAGTTGTATATCTAAAATAATCTGGATCATTGGACAGTGTATTGTTGGGTGAATGGTTAACATGCATTTATGCCTGAAATGTGAAAGCGTGAGACTTCAGCTAGGTGAGACAACATATTCTGCTCCCATAAAGCTACATGCAAGAATTGAGAATTAGCTGTTGGCAATGTTTGCTAGACAGGGAACCATGTAGTTAATGAGACAAATATTAGGAACATATTTAAAAGTCACAATGGGCAACATAAATCCAAAGAACAGGCAAGCTTGAAGACAATGTAGTTCGTCTGGATGAATAATTTAAAGTCGCAATGATATACATGATAATGCATGTCACCTTTGACTAGCTACCTGTGCTAATTTATTCAGTATATTATAGCTGGCAATTAACATTTTCCACTTAGCGACTTGCCAATTAAATATGCTTGCATTTTATTCATGATTTTTATAAGGATTCACATTTCTCAGTAGTTTCCACTATTATACAAATAATCTACAACATGAGAGATGTGCAGGATGCTTAATATGACAGTTTGACCTTTATGGCCAGATTTTGAAAGGAAAGTACAATGTGCAAAAGTGCACCTGTATCCATTGTGTCATCCAAAATACCCCTCTCACACATGCAAATGTGTAAATTGCATAGACACTTACGCACACACATGCACTTTTCATACATGCAAATGCTATTTGTGGAGTTTGTCATTTGCGCCCTCCTTTGAAAAAGAGTCTTAGAGCAGGGCTTTTGGCAGATAAATCTTGATGAACCTATGTTACTCTTGCTTTTGGGTACAGTTGGTTTGCTGACAGAGCAATACAAACGAGCTGCAACACAGTGCAGTTAGTCCACCTTTTGAACCTGTAATGCATCAAGACACAGCACATTATCAGATGACACAGATATTTCTTGTAACACACATTTTGTCGATCAGCATTAAATCTGGTAATATCTAGGGGCAAAGCAAAGGGTCTGCGAAAGGGGGGAGGAATTTTTGTTCTCTATAGTCCCTAGCAGTGAGTCGGAAAACAAGAGATCAAACAGATTTTTTTTTTTTAATAAGGTATCCTACTGAAATTCTGATGAGGTGGTTTTAAGGATGCCTATTCTCCTTTTGCCTCATGACCTGGTTTGTGACTGATGGAACACTGCTCCTGGAGATCTTCATACTGTATTAAGAATATGGCTTGGAGTGGTATTCGCACATGCCATTGTCCTGTCTCTTCAAAGAAAATAGCACAACATCTGCCTCTAATAATCAGTGACCTTTGTTTGTTACCAGTAACAGTGAAAGAAGTGAGTGGGGTTTAGCTCACAATAGTTCAACCTTTTGCATATATCAAACACTCAATGTAATAGCAAAAAGAAAAGGAGCACCTTAGAGACTAACAAGTTTATATGAGCATAAGTTTTTGGTTGCATCCGCTTAAGTGAGCTGTAGCTCACGCAAGCTTATGCTCAAACAAATTTGTTAGTCTCTAAGATGGCACAAGTCCTCCTCTTTTTGCGGATACAGACTAACACGGCTGCTACTCTGAAACCTGTCAGTGTAATAGCTTTATCTTGGCAACATTTTGGAAGAATAAGGGAAAATGACCATTTTTTTGCTGCTGCTATTCAGTAGCTTTGACGCTTGCATTTTGAAGTTGCATTGAATTTAATAGAGAAACAAGGTGGGTGAGGTAATATCTTTTTATAGAAACAACTTTTGTTGGTGAAAGAGACAAGCTCTTGAGTAACACTGAACTCTTCTTCAGGCCGGGGAAAGATATGCAGAGTGTTGCAACTAAATACAAGGTGGAACAAATTGTTTAGCATAAGAAGTTTCAAAAAAGATATTTCCTCACCCATCTTGCGTTCTGGGACCAACAGGGCTACAACAACACAGAGAACAACAATGGAAGATTTTTTAATTGGGTAGATATTTTTGTTGAATTTACTTTAAAAAGTTTACTGTCCATCACTAGGAAATTAAGTTACAGTTCTCTGAATGTATTAATACTGAAACGTTCCAGCAACTTTGTATGTTGCCTTCCAAAGTGATTTGAATAAAAGGAGGTTTCTCTGAGGTATACTGATAGGAAGAATCTTAATTGGCATAAGCCCCTTTGACTACTGTTGGTAGGATATTCCTCTAATACACTTGTTCTGCTTCTTTGAAGGAATAATGCAGAGGACTCGTAACTGCTGATTCTATAGGCGCCCATTTGATATATTAGTCTTTTTTGCTTAAATTTTAGGCCTGCTCAGCATAAGTGGCTGAAACATGTAAAGGGTCATATTTAAAATACATTTACACACTTGAAGTCAATTCAAACATCAGTAGGAAAAAAAGAAAATATCCAAGTCAAGATCAGATTTGTTGTTTCGTTATGTTATGTAATGAGGAACTGGTTCAGCATCAGACATACCAGAAGTATCTCTCTCTCTGAGTTAGGTAAGCATTAGGATACTAATTAGTCATACCTCTTGTACAGATGTGTAAACGTGGGTATAGAAAAGCTAAACAACATAGCCAAGTTTGCACATTAAGTCAGTGGTAAAGCCAGGAATACAGCCAGTTAATTGTGATCCTTTTTTGTGGGATCAGCTTTTTGGGCAAATCGTAACAGATTTTTGGGCAACCCACAATATGCCATGTGGCATAGTCAAAATATGCCATGCTTTGGGGCGTCTATCCCATGACTACTTCACAGTCTTTAGTAGCTCCTATATATGTATCTAATACTTATTGTTTATTTCTGTAACTTTGAAATTGATTTAGACACTTTTTACATTTTAAATCCTTGTTCTCTGTTGCTGAAAACCACATTAATATTTAATAGCAATTTTAAAATCTGTGCCTGTGTGCAGAGGAACATCATAGAACTATTTAAAGAGCAAAAAACATGATCAAAAGGAAGTAGGTGTACTACGTACCAACAAGCTTGTTTAGTTAAGTAATAAGACCTATTGGCTCTGTTCCAAGACACACAGCACTGCATACTACAGTAACTCATCCAGACCCCCCCCAAAATTTAGTTGTGTATCTTCCCTGCCCATGGCCTTGGGTATCTTTACTGTGTTTAAAATATTCTTTTTGATGAAAACCATATTTTGTTCGTTAAAAACAGTTTTCATAAGGTTGTGTTGTTGTTGTTTCAACCAGCTTCCATTGCCAAAACAAAGCATGTTCGCTCTTTTTAAAAAAAATTACCATAGCATGCTTACATTAACCATTATATATTATACATGTAAAACATTGGGTTAGGCTCTGATTTGGCTATCTGATCCACAGGGGCATCAATGGAGCTCCATGGGAGCAGAAGGGTCCAGTGGCATGGATTATCTTGTGGCACTAAGACCTTAGTGTGTGGGAGATCATAGAATCCTAGAAATGTAGTGTTGGAGGGGACCATGAGAGATTATTGTGATGCTTACCAAAGCACCTTATACGCTGGGATCACCTGTCCTGAGCATGAGGATGTCTTGTTTACTCCTGCTGTCTGTCAGCTCCCTGACTACTCTAGCCTTTGGCAACAGAAGCACTCTTCTGCAGGCCTTGCTCTCTCTGTATTGTTAGCGAAATGGCACACACCAACCTCACATCCTCCAAGCATTCCCTGTCCAGACCCTAATCCGCTGAACACGCACAGAATTACGAGGCCTGTTGTTCTCTGAGGAACAGTACATCACAGCGTATTAGTTATAGCTCAGAACACAGCTCTTCTGGACACACAACAGTTAAATACATTTGCAGTAAAGATAAGAAAAAGTTGATTAAGATGAGACATAAGTTATAATAAGAATACTGGAAACAAAGTAAAGTAAAGACAGGAGAAGAACTTGGTAATTAGTTGTATTTAGTTCAACCTTTGTACTAATTTGTACAAATAATTTGTATTTAGTCACAGCTAAATACAAGGTTGAACAGATAGTTTAGCATAAGTATTTAGCACATATTCTAAGGGACCATTCAAGGTGAAGTGGCCCATTAAAACCCCTATAGTCATAGGACAAAGAAGTGGGCTTAGTAGGCTACAGATTGTTGCAAAAAGCCATAAATCCAGTGCCTTAATAAAGACCATGATTTTTAGCATCCAACAAAGTTATGAATTTAAGCTCGCAGGCTCATCTTTTGAAAGTGTTGTGCAGGTTCCTTTGAGGATGAGGACTGATAGGTCAGAAATAGAGTGATCATTTTTTGAAAAGTGTTCACCCACAGGTGATATGGTGTTTTTGTCTTTTTATCATTTTTCTGTGTGAGTTCATTCAAGAGCATAGTGATTGTCTGGTTTCACCCACATAGTGGTTGGAACGTTTTGTACACTGGATGAGGCACACCACGTGTTTTGATAGGCATGTGTAGGATCTATGGACCTTTTAAAAGGTGTGTTGTGGGGGGTTTAGATCATTGTATCAGTGGAGGTATGTCTGCAGGTTTGCATCTGTTGTTCTGGCAAGGTGACAACCAGGGTATGTGGTTTTATTTCTGTATTGAAACAGAGTTCTCTCAGGGTATTTGGGGAGCCCATTCCATGATGCGTTTTACTTCTCAGGTGGAGTGTCCTTGTTTAGTGAAGGCAGTTTTGAGTGTGTTAAAGTCAATATCCTGGACTTTCTCCTCGTAGCATATTCTGTGGTACTGGAGGGCCTGGCTGTTGATAATGAATTTCTGGATCTATGGAAGGTAAGTGTGGTGATCCATGGGTTTTTTTTGTATATAGTTGTCTGTAGGCTTCCATTGTTGAAGCTGATTGTGGTGTCCAGTACGTTGATGCTGGTGTGGGAGTGTTCTAGAAAGAATTTGATGGATGAGTGTTGGAAATCTGAGGGAGTTTGTCATTTGTTCAGAAGATGAAAATATCATTGATGTATCTCAGGTATATCATTGGTATCAAGGTATGTTTGTCCAGAAACTCTTGCTCAAGGTGGCCCATGAAGAGGTTGACATGTTGGGGAGTCCTCCTAATACCATGGCTATTCCCATGGTTTGGACAAAGTGTTATTGAATGTAAAGTTATGGGTAAGAATGAAATGAATGAGTTTGATGTGTTTGTGGTGGAGAGTTGTCCATTGTCTTGCAGATATTTGAGGTGGGAAATGATGCCATCATTATGAGGGATGTGCCAAGGATGATGCTCTGAGTGTGGTTGTTGATGTTGCTGAGTTTTTGGAGGGAGTCGGTTTTGTTCTGAAGGAAGCTGGCACTTTATGTGGTGAACGGGTTTGAGGATGGTTTCTATGAGTTCTCATATTCCTTCAGTAAGAGTGCCATGGCCAGATATTATGGGTCTGCCTGTATTTCCTTGTCTGTGTATCTTGGGAAGCATATGGCACATTCCTGGCGTGGGTTCATGTGGGATGAAGTTGTAGAGTTTTTTTTGGAGATGTTTGAGAGAGAATTGGTTTTGATCCTTACATTTCTGGGTGAATTGTGGTGTAAGGTCTTATTTGAGTTTTTTATAGTAAGAGGTGTCAGAGAGCTGTCTGTTGGTCTCGTTAACATAGTCATCACAGTTGCAAGTTTTGATGGCATCCCTTTTGTCTGCTGGTTTGATCCTATCTGATGGCTGGATTTCAGGGACTGGATAGCTGCCCTCTCAGCAGTGGAGAGATTATGGTGGATGTGATGATTAAGGATTTCAGTCAATTTTTTTTCCTGAAGCAAACAGATCTTTCAAAATCCATGGGTCCTATACATGCTTATCACAATGTGTGGTGTACCTCATCCAGTGCATTAAGTATCCCAATAACGATGTGGGTGAAACCAGACAATCACTATGCTCTCAAATGAACTCACACAGAAGAATGATAAAAGACAAAACTCCATCACCTGGAGGCGAACACTTTTCACAAAACGATCACTTCATATCTGACCTCTCAGTCTTAGTCCTCAAAAGAAGCCTGCACAACACCTTCAACAGACAACCCTGGGAGCTTAAATTCATAACTTTGCTAGATGCTAAAAATCATGATCTTAATAAAGACACTGGATTTATGGCTTATTATAATAATCTGTAACCTTTCTTTTATTCTATGACTGTAGAGGTGTCAACAGCCCATTTCACTTTGAATTGTCTCTTACATTACATATTATCTACTTATTATAAACAATCTCTTCCACCTTTTATTTATCTGTAACACTTTCCCAGACCTGAAGAAGAGCTCTGTCTAAGCTCAAAATCTTTTCTCTTTCACCAACAGAAATTGGTCCAACAAAAGATAGTACCTCACCCACCTTGTTTCTCACATTGCCTCATGTTCAATTTGTGATTCACTATGATCCCCAGATTCTTGTCAGCAGTACCGCCACCTAGCCAGTTATTCCCCATTTTGTAGCTGTGCATTTGATTTTTTTTTCTTCCTAAGTGAAATACTTTGCACTTGAAATTCAATAAAGACATCTTGTTGATCTCAGAGCAATTCTCTTATTTGTCAAGGTCCTTTTGAATTCTAATCCTATCCTCCAAGGTGTTTGCCAACCCCCTCCCAGCTTGTCCCCTGCCATTTTTTTAAAGCATATTGCCCACTCTATTATCCAAGTGCTTAATGAAAGTATTGACCCAGGACTGACCTCTGCAGGACCCCACTACATATGCCCTCCCACTTTGACAGTGAACCATTCATAGCTATATTTTGACTATGCTCTTTCAATGAGTTGTGCATCCAGCTTATAGCAACTTCATCTAGACCACATCTCTCTAGTTTGCTTATCAGAATATCATGTGGGACTATGTCAAAAGCCTTACTGAAAATCAAGATATGTCACGTCTACTATCCTCCCTACTTCCTCCCTATCCACTAAGTAATCCTGTCAAAGAAGGAAATTAGGTTCTCAACAAATCCATGTTGGCTATTACTTATTACCCTGTTCTCCTCTAGGTGTTTACAAATTGATTGTTTAATAATTTGTTCCACTATCTTTCCAGGTATCCTAGTTAGGTGGACTGGTTTATAGTTCCGCATATCTTCTCTGTTCCCCCTTTTAAAGATAGGTGTTATGTTTGCCTTTCTTCAGTCCCCTAAGACCTCAGCTGTCCTCTGTGAGTTCTCAAAGACAATTGCTAATAGTTCCAAGATTGTTTTAGCTAATTCCTTAAGTCTGCCTCTGGTGGCAATCTACAGTAACTATTATCGCCAGCAGCTTTCCTGTATCAAATACACCTCTACCCTGATATAACGCTGTCCTCGGGAGCCAAAAGATCTTACCGCATTATAGGTGAAACCGCGTTCTATCGAACTTGCTTTGAGTCACTGGAGCATGCTGCCCCTCCCCCCACAGCCCTTCCCCCCTCGGAGTGCTGCTTTACCGCGTTATATCTGAATTCGTGTTATATCGGGTCACGTTATATCGGGGTAGAGGTGTATAATGAATTGCACCTTCATTGCAAGGGGTGGAGACCTGTGCTTTTGAGGTCTTGTCTTGCAAAGTATTTAGGCCCTGATGCAGCAAAGTATGCTCTTAGGTGCTTTGCTAAATAGAGGTAGACTTGAGCACATGCTTAAATGCTTTACTTTTTGGGGGGCCTTAACATTAATGCTGTTGGGTGGGACCCTTTAGTTTTAGTTCAGGTTCTGTGTATCCAGTCAAATCAGCTCAAATTTTGAATTTCATATACTTGCAATGAGCTGCAGATGAAGAGCTAGTGGCAAAAAACTATTGGATAATAGTCTTCAAATTAATGAATGAGAAAAGTGTCCTGTTGATTTTTGAGCAGAAAAAGAGGGAGAATAAAATATTCAATGCATATTATAAGTCCAAATTTATTTTTATTGAAAATAAAATTTAAAAACAAAAACAGTGAGCTTCCATAAGTCTGTTTAAGACTAATTGTCTGAACTGGACTAATGAACGTGATTAGCTTACTTCAAGTATGTATACCTTAAGTATTTATAATACATAAACATTTTACTACACATCAGTCACCTCTCACCTTTATTTTAGGCTTATTCATTTTTATCAGCATGTCATTCACTGATTGTTTTTATCAGTTTTAATTTCTTAACTATCTCTACAAGTGCCCTTAAACTTAAGTGAGTGCATTTGCAGTGGTTGCTCTGTGATGACTGTTTTACTCTGTAAATACACTATAAATTATGTACAAGGAATTTATGAATTAATCTATATTATCTACCGCAGGCTCATAAATACTGTACAGTCTCTTGTAACCTCTTATAACTCAGTGATAAGAAACTTAAAATAAAAGGTTTTATGCTACTTCCACTGTATATCACAGTGTAAATGAGTGGCTTTCACTTTTGGGCAGTAGTATTTTTGTTCATCTTTCAATGCTGCGCTTTTTGTAACATACAGAGCAAGATTGTTAAATATTATGTACAGCAGAGCAAGGAATGTACCTCACTTTCCTTTTTGGGAAAGAAGGTAAAGGGGTGAGTTTCATAACTATGAAGGCTATTTTTGTTTCAACTGGATCCTATGAACAGTACAAATTTTCCCTGAGGAGCTAATTATGTGGTGAGATTAACATGGTAACAGGTTGTAGCAGAAGCTCAAGATTCAGTAAATAGCTAATAAAATGTTGTAGATGTCAGTTAAGAGCAACCCTGAAATAGTTCTAGGTTGTATGAGTGAAGTAGTGGGGGCTGGAAGAGTTGTATAGTAGTTTCATGATGTCTGGAACTCAATATTTAAAAAAGGTTTATACCTGCATGACAGACTTACAATTGCAGCATAAATTGAAATTAATACATTATGGATTCAGAGTCAGCCCTGAAAGCTAGTGGTGTAAAATCTATCTCCTACCTTCCTTTTTTTTTTTTTTTAAATTACAAAGCAGAATCAAAATAACATGCATAATTAAACAAAGCACTGCCTCAGCAATGTAAGGAAAAATCTTTACCAGGGTGAACCAGCTAGTATCTCCATTTAATTTTTTTTTGTTTAAACGTATTGACACTTGAGTCTATATAAGCTAGGTAGAAGTAGTGGTCACGATTTAAAAACAATGACTTCATAACTGAGCTGATTGGAAAAATGAGGAAAAAATTGTGAAAATTCTTGCAAAAACAATTGAAAAAGAAATTAACTGTCTTTACGAGTGATTTTTGGGTGCCTCACATTTCACTCAATTTGCTCAACTGATGTGCCTTAAAAAGGGTCTGATTTTTACCCATGCTGATCGCCAACCTTCTGAAAATCAGGCCTTTTTAAGGCGTCTCAAGTTGGACACTCAAAATCATAGGTCGTCTTTGAACATCATTGTGTTTGGTCTCCTTTCAGCAAAGCACATAAGCATGTGCTTAATTTCAAGTGGGTGAGTAGACCTTTTGAAGTCAGTGCTCTATTGAAGCCCGTCTGAGGGTCTACAATGATACCAAAGTGTATTGAAAAATACTAATAATTATAGGAAGTATTACTTTTGAATTTACCAAACCATCTATTTGTAAGCAGACTTGTTTAATTACACTAAATATAGAGCGGAGCCAAACTATCTATGGAGAATATTTTGTTCCATTGTTTTTTCTTCCATTCAATAACTGCTCACAAATAAACTTTGCTTTTTGTTAATTTTTTTGTAATTATTCATTGAACTCTTCATGAAAACGTATTTCCGCCTGTAGGTTGTTCATGCATTGTTTGTGATTCATTATTTGCTGTTACCACTGGTTGATAGCTTGCCTTAGTCACATGCGATTGTTTCTGTTGCTTGTTCAGATGTATGTAACTGTAATAAGCAGGTTGTGATCAAGGTTGTGATCAAGTCTTGGGGCCTTTGGGTTCCCAAGCAGTTTGTGAAGTTAGTAGCAGCTGAGCAGACAGGATTAGAGAATTTTTAGGTAATTTATCAGGCCTTGATGGTGTCAAGGGTAAATTGTTAGAAAAATTGGTCTATCCTAATATTATAGGCTGTGTCCACGTATAAAATCAAAGCTCTTTCATCACATAGTAATTGCATGTACCTTTTGGGGGTATCTAAATCAGTGGCGCTTTCAGCTGCCTGGAATAAAGTCGTATAATGTGGCCATGGACGTTTGGTGCTACAGACCTGTGCTGTCTAAGCATGTTATTTGTTTGAAGGTATGGGCCCATGCTTTGAGAGCTGCTTCTAGATCCTTGTCTGCCTTGTTTAACTGTGTTAAGCCCAGGTTAGAGGCCTAGTACTTTGGAAACACTGCTAGGGTGACCAGGTGTCCATTTTTTTTACCAGAACACCTGGTCGAAAAGGGACACTAACGGCTCCAGTCAGCACCACCGACTGGGCTGTTAAAAGTCCAGTCGGCGATGCTGAGAAGCTAAGGCAGACTACTCCCAACCAGTCCTGGCTCCGTGCTGTGCCCTGGAAGCAGCCAGCAGGTCCGGCTCCTAGGCCTGGCGGCCACAGGGCTCCACACACTGCCTCCGCCCCAAGCACTGGCTCTGCCCTCCCATTGGCCACAGTTCCCAGCCAATGGGAGCTGCAGGGGTGGTGCCTGTGGGTGAGAGCAGCATGTAGAGCTACCTGCCACACCTCCGCCTAGGAGCTAAACTGCTGGCCACTTCTGGGGCACAGCGAGGAATCAGGACAGGCAGGAAGCCTGCCTTAGCCCCTCCCACTGCGCCACTGACTGGGAGCCACCAGAGGTAAGCCCGAGCCCCAACCCCCTGCCCCAGCCCTCAGCCCCCCCCTCCAACCTGGAGGCCCCTCCTGCATCCCAAACCCCTCATCCCTGGCCAACCCCAGAGCCTGCACCCCCAGATGGAGCCCTCACTCCCCCACACACCCGAAGCCTTTGCCCCAGCCCAGAGTGCCCTCCCACATCCTGAACCCGCCTGGACCTCTTCCTGCACCTCAAACCCCTCATCCCTGGCTCCACCCCAGAGCCCGCACCCCCAGCTGGTGCCCTCACCCCCTCCCGCACCCCTGCCCCAGCCCAGAGTCTCCTCCTGCACCCTGGAGCCTGCACCCTCAGTTAGAGCCCTCACCCCCTCCTGCACCTCAACCCCGTGCCCTAGCCCAGTCAAAGTGAGTGAGGGTGGGGGAGAGCAAGCCACCAAGGGAGGGGGAATGTAGTGAGTGGGGAGCAGGGCCTTGGGGAAGGGGTGGGGAAGGAGGCATGGCCTCAGGGAAGGGGCTAGGGTGTTCTGTTTTGTGCGATTAGAAAGTTGGTAACCCTACACACCGCCCGTATACAGTGGTGAGATATGGAGTGGTGGTGGTGGTTATTGCTGTGTCTAGGATAGAATTATTCTATTATGTGCCTCTCTCAAGTGTGTTTATTGCTTTTACTGGTCTCTAGTCTTTTTTGCCACCTCTCACCATTCACTATAGTCATTACCACAAACCAATCAGTAATTACAGCATATGAGTATATGTGCAACCCCAGTTGGAAAGGGGGTTGTTAGGTCTCTGAAACTGTCTCTAGGCATGTCTAACCTTAACGGCAAATCGGCACTCCTGCAATCAATGCAGAATATTGATTTAGCGGGTCTGGTGAAGACACGCTAAATCGATGGGAGAGCACTCTCCCATCGATTTATGTACTTTGCCTCCCCAAGAAGCGTAAGGGAAGTCGACAGGAAACGCTCTCCCGTCAACACAGTGCAGTGTAGCCACTGCGGTAAGTGGCTCTAACTATGTCGACTTCAGTGACGTTATTCACGCAACTGAAGTTGCATAAGCTAGATTGATATACCATAGTAGTGTAGACCAGCCCTCTGTAAGGGCTGTGGGAAACAATACAATTTCAAGGTGCAAAGTTGTTGTATATGTTCACTGTCTAACAACCAAGGCTGGAATTGTGTTGGTGGTGGTGGTGGTAGCTTTTTGATGTGCACCCCAGGAACTCAGTCTGAGATCACCAGTTCATTTATATGGGTGCCACTGAATATGCCAGAGATAATAACTTTCAGTCATTTCTGACCTAGGCTGGAAGTAAACAGGTGACCTTGAGATGAAAGGCTTCATAGCCCACTAGCAATCAGCTGAGCAAATCAGGCCTTTGAGCCTTGCTGCTGCTGCTTTTTTTTTTTTTAATGAAAACTGGTGTAAATTGGTGACATTCTAGGTAGAACATAGGCAGTCAGATTGTTTGTAGGTATCCAGTTTAGAAACTAGTTTGAACAGCTTGTCCTGCCAGTGATAAAAGCAGTGTGTGCAAGAAAGCAAATAATAGGCTTATTTATGGATCTCTACCCATCCCAAAGCTTGGCCATTATGGATATCTCATAACAAATGAGACTGCAATGATTCAAAATGCTGTGCTGGCAAAATTTAAATTTTGGCTGTACTAACATGGAAGCATTTTGCTTCCCTGTATGTTGAGGAATTTGCTTTCAGTTAATTGCGCTGGGCTATTTTATAGAATGTAATCTCTTTGGGAGCAATTTAGGAGCAACCAGTGATCTCTAGGATAAATCTTCTGGCAACACACAAGGTACTATCTGCTGAGGTAATACTTTCTTACATATTGCAAATCTCTTATGGGCTGTAACCATCACAAGGGGAGGAATCAGTATTCAGACAGAGATGTAGTCCCAAATGCAAGAATTTTTTTCCCTTTTACTGTCTATAAAGCAACTGACCACTCAGGTCTGTGTGATGTGGTATCCAAGGTTTGTATGATACTGGTCATACCATCTGCTTGGTGCCAGCTGAAAAACTGGAGTGAAAGGATTATTCCTTTAAGGTGCAAACTGTAGTAATTTAATTATTACTATTTTGCACTCAGCACCTTTCATCCAAGCATCTCAAAGCAATTTACAAATTTAGCCTCATAAGACCCTTGGAGTTTCCTCCATTGTATGCATGAGGAAACTGAAGCACAGAAAGGTAAGTGGCTTGCTTAGGGTCACCCAGAAAAGCCAGGAACAGAACTCCGGTTTGTCGACTCTCAGTCCTGCCAGTGTTTTAACCACAAGACTGAGCTTCTTTTCCAATGCTGTAACTCCCCTAAGTTTGTCTTAGTCAGGTTATTCTAATATGACTCCTGTATTCAGACAGAAACACTGAATACGCTGCTCAATAGTAATGCACATAAAAGTCAAAAGTGCAGAATATTGCTTTGAGAAACACAACTCAAATACTTCTTGTAATTTGTGGTATTCAGTTTCCTTTATTGATCACGTCCTCTTAGCAGCAGTCACTTTAGTCTCCTCCTTTCTACTCCTGTCCTTTTTAACTATCTGACAAACATTGATTTTTTTTCACCCACTCTTATGTTATGGAGCTCTAGTCACCACAGAATTGCCTTGTTTAGCATCAGAACCATTGGTGGTGATATCTGTGATCTCAGATACTATAGTGATGAGTACCATAACAATGGTGCGTGTTTCTCCTTCTACTTGGATCTGCAAAAGCAGCAGTGGGAAAATATTATAGACTACTATACTATAGAATCATGCATTAATGCTAGTGATTTGTGTTCTAATTCTTTTGTGAATTAATGTCAGAAAAATGGACACTGGGCAAAATTCTGATTTGCTACATTGGTGTGAATAGAGTAACTTTCTATGGTGTCTCTCTAGTTTTGCAGTGATGTTACTGGAAGTAGAACTGGTCCATTGTGCTCATAAATATCTGAAGGAAATTGTTCACCATATTCGGGGGAAAAAAATTATGGTGGGTCAAAATGTATGACTAACCTACTAGACCAAGGGTGGCCAACCTGTGGCTCCAGAGTCACATGAGGCTCTTCAGAGGTTAATGTGCGGCTCCTTGTATAGGTGCTGACTCTGGGGCTGGAGCTACAGACACCAACTTTCTAATGTGCTGGGGAGTGCTCACTGCACAACCTCTGGCTCTGCCCCAGGCCTTGCCCCTGCCCCTTCCCCCGAATGTGCTGGGCCCTCCCTCCTCCTCCCTACCCCCCAGAGCCTCCGGTGTATGCAAAACAGCTGATCACAGCAGGTGGGAGGCATGGTGGGGAGGGGGAGGCGCTGGGGGCTGGAGGTTGGGGGAGCTGATGTGGGCTGCTGATGTATTACTGTGGCTCTTTGGCAATGTACATTGGTAAATTCTGGCTCCTTCTCAGGCTCAGGTTGGCCACCCCTGTACTAGACCATGTCCATTTTATGAGTTTAGACATTGTGGTGGTGGCCAAATATTTTATACATAAACCAATAACACAAAATGCACCCTGAGTAATGTCATGATGCAGCAATTAAGACAATAAGGAACAAAAGATCACCTCTTAGTACCAGTAAGCACTACTTTTGGGTTTCCTTGGTTGCTCCTGTCATGTACTTCTGCTGGCACATTTTGCTTTCTTACTGCTGTAGTTTTTATCCATCTCAGCAGCTCTACAAAAAATGAGCTATATGATGATGCACCCATGATGAACGGTTAGAGAACACTGTGTACATCTATCACACTTTAGCTTTCCCTGACAACTTATGTTTGTGTCTATTTCTTGTGCTGTCTGTAGGATCTTTTCTTGGTCCCTCATACCTCAGAAAGTGTCAATAATAATCTGACATTTCTTAGCTACAAGGCATTTTATCCTATGTAGGAAATACATCAGGGTGTTCTGTGTAGGAAGCCACATCATGGCAGTTAGTAGGTTGAGTAAGGGAGTGATGCGCAGAGCTGCTTGGGAGAACTCACAGTGGGATTGTGCCTCAGGGGGACAATAGTCCCTCCCTGAGCAGCCTTGTACACATTCTGTAGGATGGAGTCGGTCTCACTCCCCACCCTACCCCTCCACTGCAGCTGGCATCTCCGGGCCAGTGTAGCGGCTAGGAGGACAGGATCAAGACCTGGTTGTCTCCTTGCACTTTTGGAGAGCCATGCACACCTTGTAAAAACCTAAGGGAGTAGTCACTGCCTTCTCCCTAGTACGTGGATGACAAATCCTTGTATGGCCTGCAAATAGAAAGAGGCATGCTGACCCCCTCTGAATACTCCCTCTTCTGTGGAGACCTATGTAACACTCTTCAGCCATGTCTACACTTAACCCTGGGATCGAAGCTGTTGCGATCGATGTAGCGGGGGTCAATTTAGTGGGTCTAGTGAAGACCCAATAAATCAACTGCAAAGCGCTCTCCGGTTGACTCAGGTACATCACTAGAATGAGAAGATTAAAGAAAATCAATGGGAAAGCATCTCCCATCGATGCAGCGTGTATAGATATTGCAGTAAGTCAGCCTAAACTATGTTATTCATGTAGCTGGAGTAGCATAACTTAGGTCGACTTACCTCGGTAGTGTAGACAAGGGCTTCATTTATATACATAGGTACATGGCAATCTAAAGGTAAAACAGGTATTATCAGCACACAGTCACTAAAGACAGTATTTTTCCTCAAGTACTACATGTTCTTCCTGCTTAAAATTTTATTTATCTGAGCAATAGTTAATTGTCAGAATGTGATGTGGAAGGGGATTTTCTTATAGAAAAGAAATACTATGGAGGAAGCTGTACATTTCAGTTCCAGATCCAGCTTCCTTCAAAGTCAGTGGATGTCTGGATCTGCAGATTTAATTTGGCCCATTAAAGACCTATCTGGCTTCAAGATTAAGCTCGATAAGTTTATGGAGGAGATGGTATGGTGGAATAAAATGATTTTGGCAATTAATTGGTCTTTAACTCTTCACGGTAAATAGGCTCAATGGCCTGTGATGGGATGTTAGATGGGGTGGGATCTGAATTACCACAGAGAATTCTTTCCTGGGTATCTGGCTGGTGAGTCTTGCCCACGTGCTCAGGGTTCAGCTGATCACTATATTTGGGATCAGAAAGAAATTTTCCTCCAGGGCAGATTGGAAGAAGCCCTGGGGGGTTTTCACCTTCCTCTGCAGCAGGGGGCACGGGTCACTTGCTGGAGGATTCTCTGCACCTTGAAGTCTTTAAACCATGATTTGAAGACTTCAGTTGCTCAGACATAGGTGAGAGGTTTATTGCAAGAGTGGGTAGGTGAGATTCTGTGGCCTGCATTGTGCAGGAGGTCAGACTAGATGATCATAATGGTTCTTTCTGACCTAAATGTCTATGAGTCTGAGAGAGAATGATAATTTGCAAACTTTGGTTCCTTTTAAATTTCCAGTGCTTTTGTAAACATTGGGGGTGTTTCACTCTAGGTGTCTTGCTCAAACCCATCCCTATGTTATGATCTTTCAGATATGGCTGTTTTGTTATTTATAATTTAAGTACCAACAACATGTTCAATGTTGTGGAAGACCCAACTGAAGGCAGCGTCTGCACTGAGGAGCTTACAATCAGACAAGGAGAGGAAGGACAAGGCTTGTTAGACTGTAAGTTCTTTGGGGCAAGGACAGTCTTTTTGTTCTGTTTGTACGGCACCTAGCATAAGGGGGTCCTGGTCTGTGACTGGGGTTTCCAGGTGCTACTGAAATAGAAATAGGTAACAATAATACATTTACATTTATAATCCTGATTTTTTTTTAATATCCGAGATGTGGTCCAGTTCCATCCAAATACATGGAAATCAAGAAGGAAAGTTAAAGCAGAGAAGTTCTTGATCTAAATGAGATAATGTCAGACATTTCCTCCTTATGTACATCACAATAACCCACTGAGCTTCATTCCCTCTTAATCAGTGTCTCCTACTGCTTGCTATCCTCCCATCTTTCCCTGTCAGGTGATTTACATGACAGCAGTTCTTGAAGCTGTTGGATTTCATTTCCTTCTGCCAAGAAGTACAAGCTTCTGAGTTTGGAATGTCTCCAGTCCAATATCTGCCTCTTCCTAGCTGGCTCATTGCTCTGCAATGTTGGTTCGGTGAAATGTCCAATTTCCATGCTTTTAGTGGATCTTTAAGTAGTGCCTTCATCAGTGTGGTATATTAACTGCGATGTATGACAATATTATAATGCTTCTGCTAGTAAGGAGAATGAAAATTCCTTTATGCATTAAACAAGAAGAGTGCAAATGGCAATTTTGTACCAAGTGGATGGATAGTCCAGATACAGGCAACAAGGTGGCTTTTTCCAGGACTTAAGAGTCTTCCTTCATGAGGCCTAATCTGTCTGTCTGTGCAAATGAAATATGCGATGCTGCTGAGAAATTTGAATTAGGACTCTCATCAAAGTGGAACTAAGGCACATTTAGCTGTCTCTCTGCCCACCTCCCTCCTTCATCTGACTAAATAAATCCTCTGGCTGTTTGCAAAAAGCTTGAATTTTGCTTCCAGCAAAGCTGTTTGCTGAGAAATAATAATTGCTCATGGGAAAGCTGATGTCACCGTGCAATTTGCCATCCCCATTCATTAAAACTACATAAAAAAATCCAGCCATGAGAGACTTTTTTTCTCATGTCATGCAAACCTTTGTGTCCTCCTTCAGTTTCTAAAATCTTTCCACTTGTGTATATGAATGTTAAAAGGGTACTAGTTTTCCACCACCTCCTTCAATTCAAAAGGGTTGATAACCACATGACTCATAGAAGATTAGGGTTGGAAGAGACCTCAGGACTCCAAACCTACAGGTAGATGAAACCCATTGCAGTTCTTCTTTTTAACTTCAAATAAATGCTTTAAGTAGTGAATGGAAAAGGAGTACTTGTGGCACCTTAGAGACTAACCAATTTATTTGAGCATAAGCTTTTGTGAGCTACAGCTCACTTCATCGGATGCATACTGTGGAAAGTGTAGCTCACGGTATGCATCCGATGAAGTGAGCTGTAGCTCACGAAAGCTTATGCTCAAATAAATTGGTTAGTCTCTAAGGTGCCACAAGTACTCCTTTTCTTTTTGCGAATACAGACTAACACGGCTGTTACTCTGAAATAAGTAGTGAATGTTTCCTAAGCTGTCCATGAAGAAAGGAATCCTTGGAGTTCATTTTCAAACATCATGTAAACTTCTACTTTCCAAATTCTTATTGGCTTTAATTGGATCACAGGCATTAGCCAGACTCCAAGCCAAGACAGAGCCAACTGCTGAGGTTGCAGAATACTTGGGAATAGGTGGTAGAGGATGAGGAGATTAGATAGATGTAGATCTATGTTCAGTTTCTAAGACCTTGTCTGTGCTTAGAATTCTTAGAAACTTTCCCACCATTACACACAACCTAGAGAGGATCAAAAGAAGCCCAGCACAATTCAATGAAAGTTTACCCTTTGCAATTAGTGTATGTAGCATGTACTCATGTCAGTCAGTACTGCTGCAAAGAAATGTAGGTCCATTGACAGATGGATAAATAGATTGATGTCCATGAAACAACTGGTAGATCCCAAAGGTGCAAAAAGGGAAGTTCTAGGGTATCGGGCCAATCTTAAATGTGTATTTTTAAAAAAAATCACGAACAGTTCGATATTGATAAAAGGTCCCTACATTTTCTCGCTACCTAAACATAGTACAGGAGCTTACACTAATGACCCAAAACCCTGCAGCTTACAATACTATTATTATAGCATTATTTGTGTTTTTGACCATTTTCTTAGACTGCTGTAGTATGTTCTTATAAGAGAAGTTACCAGAGCAACCTTGAAAGCACAGTACTCTTATAATAAGCATTTTAGCCCTGCTTTTTAAATCATACTTTTCCTGGCTTCTATTGAAGTAGCTCTTAGAGGAAAAATGTTGTAGCAAAATGCAGTCCAAAATGAGCATAAATAGGCTACTCTTTTTGCACGTTCGCTGCCAGGAGCTGCCTGTTTACCTGTGTAAGTAGGGTCTGAATGAGCTCTCCCCTAACATCTAGTGATGAGCTGGGGAAGAGGACTTCAGGAACTGACCTTGTTTGCACACCCTGCCTAGGTACTCAGCATGATGGGGCTGCTTTGCCCAAATGATCACTTTTGGCTGGTGTTGGATCACAAGTCACTTTGTTATTGGGGCAGGGATAATAATGGGGTTGTTATTCTTGTTGTGTGAATCAAGGGCAGCAGAACTGTGCTTGGCATACTCTGAGGGACTCACCCTCAAGTAAATTCCACTCCCTAGGCAGGGGACATGGGCACCAAAGCCCAATGGAATGGAGGAGAGAGTGGAGACCTGATGGTGTGTGCCCTGCCCAGACACCATTTGACCCTTATTCTCTCCACTGTGTAATAACAGAGCTGATTAAGACTCAAATGAGAGTCTTGTTACAGAGCTGAAATCACTGAAAACCAGGTCTAAGCATTAGACCTACCTTGGGACAGTGTCTCTGATGCAAGAGACTGCCCAGTCTGCACTAGCAGTGAGGCTCCCCCACTAACAGCTGAAATCATTGAGAGCTGCGTTTAGTGGTGGGACCTCAGGACATCTCAGAGGGGGCCGAACAGAGAGGCGACGCCAGAGCGAGCACCCAGATTGCGGAGCAAGAAAGGTGCCTCCCCTGCCAGCGTGGGCAGTGAACTCTGTAGGTGCACCTCTGACCTCTGGGTTTTCACTGACCAAGGACAACAACTGTGAGTGGGGTGTGGTGAAGGGAGGAGCATGTTAAAGGAACTTTTGGTTGCTGGACTTAGTGTTGTGGACTTAAGAAAATGAGGCAAACAGACACTCTCCAACATATTCTGGAGTGGATGTTTTGCTCATGGTTTTATGCTTATGAGTCCTGCTTGTGGCATTTTCACAAGTTAATGCTGGGTAACTTTCCCCCTTTTATTAGATGTTCCTTTTCTACGTTGAGACTCTG
Source organism: Natator depressus (assembly GCF_965152275.1). Classification (NCBI taxonomy): domain Eukaryota; kingdom Metazoa; phylum Chordata; order Testudines; family Cheloniidae; genus Natator; species Natator depressus. The sequence goes on along the minus strand of NC_134240.1, from coordinate 14,874,651 downwards.
TGCTTGCAAGAGGGGAAGTATTACCTCTTGAGGCTCCCAAAGGGTGGTGTGTCCCAGGTTACTGAGTGGGGACTCGAGCCAGTTTTGTGTTGCCTTCTTGAGAAGGAACCTCTAGATATTGAACCCGGCCCTTGTTACTGCCAACTTCCAACTGGAAGAAGGCGAAGCCTGGAAGTTCAAGATTTAAAAACAAATGCATATTTAATGAATATGATAAACTACATTGGAAGAGGATAAATGGGATGTTTTTCAAGGTCTTGCATGACCCTGTCACCCTGAACTAAAGCAAAAAGGTACTAAAAATGTAGTAAATTGTATATTGATTTGTGTGAGAGAAGTGTTGTACCTTGGACTCCAGCCACAGATTTCTGACTCATTGCGCTTATAATTTGAGACAAACTAAAAGATACGTGTTTATTAAAATAGGTGTTTCTTTTTTTAATACAACCGTAAATTAAAAACACTATTACCTCCTTAAATGGCACTTTAACATGTAATAATTACAATATAAATTCTTTTGGCAAGGATTTTCATGAAATATTAAGGATGGAGATATTATTGATATGCTGGGTTTTTGTGAATGCTGAGTGAATTATAGTGCTGGTGAAAGATACCAGACAGCCAACCTTGAAGATTTAAGGTCTCTGTGTATTTATAGAACAAATATATCAAGGCAAAGGAGAAGCAAGCTTGTCCCATCAATGCCCTTAATCGTATCCTGCAGGGAACCACCTTTACTAGTTTAAGCATAGATTAATCTCTCTGCTCACTCACTATTTAATGCTTCTGCTGAGACACTGAGACAGATAGCTAGAGTGTTAATTAGTGCCAACTGGTGGTGATGGTTTTGTGGTGTAGACAGCTAGGAAATGGACTGAGTCCACCAACTCATTTCACAGAGGACAAGGAACACATGGCTACAATTTTCCGTAGCTACTTGCCTGAGTCACATGTGAAACAATGACATAGCTGTTCAAATCTGTTGTATATCCAATTAACCATCACTTAGATCATCTCATCCCTGCTTCTGACAAAAGGTGTATACCTAGATTCACCATAGCTGAATTAGCAGGCACTGCAGGGCAGACACAGCACCCTCCAGCCATCAAGGCTTGGCTCTCTGCTGGGTAAAAGTTATGGCACCCCAAAGTGTGCATCCTGCTGCTTCGCACCACAGGTTGCATGTTAAACAATTCTGCGTGGACAATTTACTGGTACCTGCAGTTTCTACCCTTTCAGTACCTCACCAGCATCATTCACCAGACCCTTACCAAAAGACTCATGGTGTGAGCTTCCTAGGTAGTGCCAATAGGCCTGAGAAGCTGGAAGTCGGTAGCCAATGATCACATGAGCAGCCTAGATGTGATGGTTGCGTGACTCTCGCTCAGCAACAGGAACATGAGGTCCTACTTAGGTGACCAGATGGCCCTATTCAGGGAGGCCCCGCCTGCCTCAATCTGCAGAGGCCCTATTAAAATTGGGGTAAAAAAGGCTCGCCTCTCACTGACTCCTGGCTGGTTTCCCATGATCAGCGGGATCTCCATTTTAAGTGGGAGAAACAATCACAAAAATGGACAGAAACTGACAATCAGACGTTGGAACGTTTGCACACTACTTGAATTGAAGGAAAATTGAGCCCGCAGAAGAACTGGGTTGGTAGCAAAAGAGCTATTCAGGTATCAAATAGATATCACTGCCTTATTCAAGACTGGACTACAGGACAGTGGAGTGCTTAGAGAAAAAGAATACACTGTCTATTGGTCAGGCTACAAAGCAGATCAAAACATCAGCCTACATGAGGTAGGTCTCACAATAGTAAACTCCATCGCTTAAAAACTACCACAGCAACCTGTGTCAACATCGGAGCGCCTAATGACATTGTTGTGGGACAGTAGTATCTGCAACTTTCTGACAATAAAAAGCACCTGTGCCCCAATGCTCTGGTTCCTTAAAGGCCCCTCTTCTGAACAACCAGTACAGCCATGTTTTCTTAAACATCCAAGACTCTAGATAGGGCCTCCTATCTGTAAGCTATGACCTCAAGGTCACTCAGCCTTCATGGCAATAGATGATCTCTTTGCAGCCTTGGTAACTAGTTGAGAGAGCCTTTTGGTATCCACATTATGATACATAACTTAATGTTCTCGGTATAATGAATCCAGTTTAATCCCCACTTTGATTAGAATGCTTCTCAAAGTATAGGCCTGAGATTTTACAGGGTGGAAACTGTTGTATGCTGTCCAAGCCTTGGAAAAGCAATTTTCTGAGACTTCCTAGCTTTGTTGTGGTCTCTTCTCTGGTGTAGAAGCCAAGACATAGTTTTAAGAGAATGAAGCCCTTTAAGAAACTATAGTACCCTCCACCCTCTCACTTCACTCCTGCTCATATACTCAGACAGTTCAGCTTTGTTCTTATAGGACAATCAGTTCTATTTATCTCAGTTGCCTTACCACTAACAATCTGATCTCTGACCAGTCAACATCAAGTGAAAACCTTCTAATTTTTCTTTTCACATCTGTACTAATTTCCAGTCATGCGTCTGATGCAAAAATTCCTTTTGGCCACTTCTTTCTTAAATATTCTTTGTATTCACTTCTTCTATGAATATGAGAACTATAAGCCTCAGATCTCCATTTTGACCTTCAACCTTTGCCTAGTCTATGTTTATTCCAGAAGCTCTAACAAAGTGATCGTATCTTCCCCTATGATAATAGACATGGGAAATTCTTAAAAATAATAATAAAATAATTTAAAAAAAGCTAGTGACCTTCAATTAACTTAATTCTGTTAAATGCTTCCTTTAAAATGCTTCATGTGTTCCAGTATTTTATTTGTTTCAGAAGCAGAAAGGTGGTACTACTGGGTGTGTGTTTCTGCACTACCAACCAATTAGACTACCCAGTCTAGGAACTAAGCTGTGGGACAAGATATGCACTGTGCTAGACGTGTTTATTATGCACATATTTTTTTTAACTCAAGGCCATTAACGTTACTAAAAGAAGGAAATGCAGCTATTCAAAACAGCAGAAGCATGGTAAATGGGTGAATGTTTAGTGTGAGAATAAGCGAGCTTACAATGGCAACAAACTGTAAAGGATGGAATGAGTGCGTTCTTATCAGCTGAATGGCTTTCTTTATGTAGATTGCAAGCGATACATAATGTACAATGCACACTTGGGCTGCAGCTCCAGAATGCAAAACACTCTATGTAATATTGTGCGCCATTAACTTGAAAGAAGAAAAGCTTCAGTAAAGCATTGCCTTTTGTTAATTAAGCAGCTTCGTGCCCTAGGAATGGTGAATCATTAAGTACTGATATTTCCCCAAGGACATCGAACTGCCTGTGATCTCTGGGGATGCTGGAGATAAAAGGCTGTTTATGTTCCTGGGTTAGACTATCCAATTTTTTCAAGTTGAAAAATATTGCAAATAGGATCAGATGAAGTCAAATAAGTGCAAACTGGTGCAAGTACAGACCTGGAGTGTCGTTAGTGAAATTTGCACATGGGCCTGTACTCCATCTCCTAGTCTACTGTTATAATGAGGTCCAAATGCTGCTAATGTTTCAAACTGTTTCTGTGAATCCCAAGCTCCTTATATATAAATAGCAAAAAAAAAAAAAATCCCAAAAATGTCATTAACGCAAACTTCCAAGCTGTTCCAGTTTATTTCTTCATCATTCAATACAGCTATACCTAACACAGTGAATGCCCCTGGTGTACATGCTGATAATTCCCAGTGGCTACTGCCAGCTCGGGAGGGGTGGGGTGCTAAGGTTGCATGGACATTGATCTTAACTCTATTTTTCTTGGTTTGCCTTGGTTTTCAGAAGTTTGAGTTTTGCTGAACTTGTTCTGGAGGGGCAGGAGCTATCACAAGGCAACTTTAACTCTGAGTTAATGAAGGTTTATTTTGTTGTTTTAATTTCCTAGTTTTTTAAAAACAGAAACATAAATATTTGTTGTAGGAGGTAGTGGTCATTTACACAGTTGTAGCTCTCACTTGGGTTTGCAGCTGATATGCTATTGTGGGTAGATAATAATCAAAACACCTAGCTTTTAATTTTTCATTGTCTCTCTCCGCACTCTGTGTTCTTGCTCTGTGGCATCAGAGGATTGGCGCACCTCCGAAACACAGCCTCCTTGCTCCTCCTGGGTTGCTTCCTTATCTGGAGGATAACAGACTCCAAGGAGAGACTGCTGAATTGGAATTAATTTGCAAACTGGATACAATTAACTTCGGCTTGAATAGAGACTGGGAGTGGATGTGTCATTACACAAAGTAAAACTATTTCCCCATGTTTATTTTCCCCACCCCCCCACTGCTCCTCGGGCGTTCCTGTTAACTGCTGGAAATGGCCCACCTTGATTATCACTACAAAAGGTTTTCTCTCCTCCCCCCCCCCCGCTCTCCAGCTGGTTATAGCTCATCTTAAGTGATCACTCTCCTTACAGTGTGTATGATAACACCCATTTTTTCATGTTCTGTGTGTATATAAATCTCCTCACTGTATTTTCCACTGAATGCATCCGATGAAGTGAGCTGTAGCTCACGAAAGCTTATGCTCAAATAAATTGGTTCATCTCTAAGGTGCCACTAGTACTCCTTTTCTTTTTATCTGGAGGAGGTGCTCTGTTGGTGTATTGGGGTTCCCCTCAAAGACACATCTGCAGAAGCACAGTAAACAATAAACAGAGGCATGACTGTTAGTGCACTCACAGCATTGAATCATAATTGTGAAATATACCTTTTTCTTGCTGTCCCTTGGCAAGCACACAGCTTGGCAGATACCCTAAACATGGTGAGATCGGCCTGTGGGGGGATGTTCAAGATGGGGCAAAGGGTCTAGGTGGTTTTTTTAAGGAGATCAGTGTAAGCAACGAGGAACAATATTGTAAATTCCTTCACCGTTTTCCACAGGCGGATGTCACTGAAGCCAGTATCTCATGCCTGAGGGTAAGCAAGGATGCAAGGGTGCATCTCCTGCATGCATGTGGCTTCAGACTGGGTCTCTGTGCTGCTCACCTGTGTGCCATTTTGGTCCCTGCACAAGTGATTGCCGATTGATGTGGGAAAGTTTCCTACAGCGGGGGAAGGAACAAAGCAGCTCTGCCACGGAATCTGTGGCAGAGGATTGGCGAGTACCTCCAAGAAAGGTTCCTGGAGGATTACTGTGAAATCTCGGGGTGCATTAACACACTGTTGTTCCTCCACACTGCTTAGCTACACAGGGGAATGTGAAGCAGACACAAACATAGCTAGTCTTGCACATTTCTATCCCTTAATCCACTTCTAGTATATAACAAAGCAAAGACAGCTTTACCTCATGTCACCAAGCAGTATCAATTCAAAATGAGCACTTACCAGAGCTCCCCTCTCCCGCACCATGTGCGCCAGAGCTGGAGTGCTGGGCCTGGCTTGAACCCTCCAAGATCGAGAAGAGGTCCTGACTCGCACGGTACTGGATGACCCTGTTGCCTGCCCCATCTCATCCTCCAATTCCATTTCTTTGTCCACCACTTCGTTCTCGGGGTTGAATCCTCTGACCGCTGTCTCCAGCCTCTCCCCACTCCCCCAAAGCATCCACGGGGCTCTTGGCAGTGGAGGTGGGGTCACCACTGAGGATGGTGTCCATCTCCTTATAGAAGCGGCAGGTCTTTGGTGCAGCGAGTTTGATTCCCTTGCCTTCTGGTGTGCCTGCCTCAGCTCCTTGATCTTCTCATGGCACTGCTGCATGTCTTGTTCATAGCCCTTATCCAACATACCATGAGAAATCTTTCAGTACATATCAACGTTCCTATGACTGGAGTGGAGCTGAGACTGCACAGCCTCCTCTCCCCACAGAGCCAGCAGATCCAACAACTACGGTGTGCTCCAAGCAGGAGAGCATTTAGTGCACGGAGCCACCATGGTCAGCTGGAAAGATGCAATGTGAGCAGTTCATGCGGATCAAACAGGAAGTGGAATTTCAAAAATTCCTGGCCCTTTTAAAGGGGGAGGGAATACCTGTGTACCTGGGTGCAGGGTAGCGGAGTTCAAACTCCTGACCACAGCAGTTGTGGGACACTTCCTGGAGGCCATTTATGTGCAGTGTCTACACTGATGGTACGTCAATCTAACTTTGCCCAAAAAAGCTCTACGGCTCTCGTTGAGGTGGTTTTATTTTGTCAGCGTAGGTGGAGCGTTAAATCAGTGGGAGGAGCATTGTAGTGTGTACACTTCCATGGGTTTGTCGATGAAAGCTGACTTTTGTCATCAAAACTGTGTGTAGTATAGAGAAGGGCTTAGTGTACCTCGGAGAAGCAAACTCCATTTCAAATAATGCTTACATTTGATTTCCCTCAAATGGTTGGAGAAAAATTTTGAGCATTTGAGAAGCTGGTGCGATGATCTGAGTCCTGGTTTGATCTCTATCAGTGAGCAAAAAAGTATCCCAAGGGCTGTATCTCAGAAACTCACTGGTCAAATAGCCCCAAATTTAGATCACTGACTGTACCCCACACCCCTATGAGGTACACCAAATTTCAAGGCAATCTGGTTAACCCTATGGATTTTAGAGCACTTACAACTGTTGAGCTCTAAACAAAAGGCTGGTATGAACGTTAACTATAGCAGAGCTCTATAGAATTGTAGGATTGGAAAGGACCTCAAGAGGTCATCTAGTCCAGTCCCTGCACTCAAGACAGGACTAAGCATGATTTGGACCATTCCTGACCAGTGATTATCTAACCTGCTCTTAAAAGCCTCCAATGACACAGATTCCACAGCCTCCCTAGGCAATTTGTTCCAGAGCTTAACTACTCTGACTGTTAAGAAGTTTTTCCTCATGTCCAACTTAAACTTCTCTTGCTGCAATTTAAGCACATTGCTTTTTGTCCCAGTCTCAGAGGTTAACGAGAACAGTTTTTCTTCCTCCTCCTTGTAACAACCTTTTATGTACTTGAAAGCTATAATCACTAGATACTTTTTTATCTAGTTTTTGTAATTGGCATTCAAGCTTCTTGGTTCCTCATTTTTACAGAGTAACTCTAGTCAACTTTTAGCATACCGTAGACAATGCAAATGAGTTAAAATCAAAACCCATGATAGTTGTAATCATTTAAATGCTTAGTTTCATAGTTCACTGATCCCAGGCAATCGGCTGTGCATATTCATCTGACTTTTTCTTTGTTTTAGACTCATGGTGACTTTTGCATTGATTGTGTCAAATTGAGAGGAATTTTTCCTTCCAATACAAAACTAACAACTTAAGATGACTTCACTGATTTTTATGCAATTCCTGTCAATTACATTGAATTATTTATACAGCAGTTCAGACTTCAAAATACAAAATTCCCTCTGGGGAGTCTCAATATGATCCTTTTCAAACTTACTGTTTGTATAAACTGCAGACACAATGGAAAATAAACGCTTGCTGCTACGTTTTTAGGAAGCTCTGTGAATACTCTCATTCTTTTTACTGGGTTCTTACTAAATTTCACAATCCAGAGTCAGAATAGAGTGAAAGCCGGTGGCAAACCCAGTGCAGTTTTTTTTTTTCTCATTTAGGCCCTTGCTATCAATAATTACTAAGGGCCATATACAAATCTCATTTGAAATCTGTGGGAGTCTGTCCTGCTGTGGCTCAAGGACAGAATGTGATCCTAAAGGTATATCTACACTGCATGCTTCTTACGGCAGCACACAGAGTACGTACGTGGCTAGCCCCAGTAGCACAGGTATAAATATCAGTGTGAGGCACTGCTTTGGTGAGTAGAGTAAAGACTCTTGAAACCTGTGGGTATGTATCCAGGTATATACCCTACATGGATGTCTACATGCCCCAGAAGTGCCTTTACCTTTCAGCAGCAGCAGCAGCAAAAGGCTCTGTCAAGGGGGAGGCAGTGGGGAAAGGTTCCATCAAGGGAGAACTGCTGGAGCCTTTTCCCCCTGCCTCCGCCTTGCCAGAGCCTTTCATTGACAGGTGCAACTAGACGCTGCAGTGTGGATGCAGCCTGCTCTTCACTGCAGTATGTGGCTACACATACCCTACGTGCTGCTGACATATGCCCTGTAGACATAGCCTAAGTATTAGCGTGTTACAGAATGAGTGAAAAGGTCTGAAATAATAATAAATTAAATACTGCAATATTTTCCATGCCTACCATTTTTGAGAACATGAAATGCCAGCCAGTACGCCGCAACAAGCACTTGGGGATGAAGACGCCAGTCTGCTGTTCAATCTCAGATATTACTGGAAAATTAACCTTTGCTTAAAATAGAGTTTTACTGCTCCTCCCCAGTCTTAATCAATGATCTCTCCTCTGCAGGCTGATATGCCCTCCCACAAGCAAAGTTTCTCTAAACGAGCTCTCTAAAATCTCTGTTGGAGTCTTCTCTTTCTGCCCCCTCCATCAGAATGTACCTTTTTGTGGGTAACCGCCACATGTCAGTGTCTTCACCATGGTCAACCTTTTGCAGCATCCGACTACTCCCCCTGCCTTTTAAGTTCCACATCTACCATACCACCCAGGTTATTTGCATTTCAACCTGCTGTTGCTCTTGCTCTGGGTCTTTCTGGCCCTCAACCTTTTTGCCTTCCCTTTCACTCTCTTTCTCTACCCCATCTTGTTCCACTTCTTCCCCATTTTCCTACTCTCTACCTTGGGACTCTCTCAAGAACTTTGTGTTCTTGGTTTGTCTCTTCTCTAATCCATTCTGTTTGTTCCTTTTCTAGCCCCCCCCTTTGACTTCCTGACTTCTTTCTTGTTGCCTAACCTACTCCAGTCCTTCCCTCTCTGGCCTTTTGGTTCTCCAGGCATTTATCCCCTTCACCAAAGGAAAAGAGCTCCAATCTGTTGCAATAACCACAGGATGGGGCAACATCCTGACCACACCAACCCGCTTCCACCGAAACATTCCCTGAATCTCAAGAGACACTTTGGCCACTGGACAGATTTTCCCTTCCCTGTGAATACATGTTAGCTTCAATTCCTCCCCATCCCCTGGCATCATCCAGTAGGGCTTCTCCCTGCCTCTCCTAACCAATGAGCCTCCCACTGCAGAATCTACCAGACCTGTTCCTTGTCAGTACCCAACTCTTACCAAGACTGTGGGTGTTCACTTTAACTGCTTCCGCCCACCCACAGAACTTGGGAAGATTACAGACAAGATCAAGGTCTGAGGCAGAAGAGGGAATAGAATCTAACTGAGTTCTGGTGGACATACTTAGGGTATGTCTACACTATGAAATTAGGTCAAATTTATAGAAGTCGGTTTTTTAGAAATTGTTTTTATATATTCGAGTGTGTGTGTTCCCACAGAAAATGCTCTAAGTGCATTAACTCGGCGGAGTGTTTCCACAGTACCGAGGCAAGCGTTGACTTCCAGAGTGTTGCACTGTGGGTAGCTATCCCACAGTTCCCGCAGTCTCCGCTGCCCATTGAAATTCTGGGTTGAGATCCCAATGCCTGATGGGGCTAAAACATTGTCACGGGTGGTTCTGGGTACATATCGTCAGGCCCCCGTTCCCTCCCTCCCTCCGTGAAAGCAGCAGCAGACAATCGTTTCGCGCCTTTTTTCTTGAGTTACCTGTGCAGACGCCATACCAAGGCAAGCATGGAGCCTGCTCAGGTAACCGTCACCATATGTCTCCTGGGTGCTGGCAGACGTGGTACTGCATTGCTACACAGCAGCAGCAACCCCTTGCCTTGTGGCAGCAGACGGTACAATAGGACTGGTAGCTGTCATCGTCATGTCCGAAGTGCTCCTGGCCACATCGGCCAGGAGCGCCTGGGCAGACATGGGTGCAGGGACTACATTAGAAGTGACTTGACCAGGTCATTCTCTTTAGTCCTGCAGTCAGTCCTATTGAACCATCTTATGATGAGCAGGCAGGCGATACGGATTGCTAGCAGTCCTATTGTACCATCTTCTGCCAGGCAGGCAAGAGATGAGGATGGCTAGCAGTCCTATTGTACCATCTTCTGCCGAGCAGCCCTGAGATGTGGATGGCTTGCAGTCCTTCTGCACCGTCTGCTGCCAGCCAAAGATGTAAAAGATAGATGGAGTGGATCAAAACAAGAAATAGACCAGATTTGTTTTGTACTCATTTTCTCCCCCCCCACCCCCCGTCTAGGGGACTCATTCCTCTAGGTCACACTGCAGTCACTCACAGAGAAGGTGCAGCGAGGTAAATCTAGCCATGTATCAATAAGAGGCCAGACCAACCTGCTTGTTCCAATAAGAACAATTACTTAGGTGCACCATTTCTTATTGGAACCCTCCATGAAGTTCTGCCTGAAATACTCCTTGATGTAAAACCACCCCCTTTGTGGATTTTAATTCCCTGTAAGCCATGTCGTCAGTCGCCCCTCCCTCCGTCAGAGCAACGGCAGACAATCGTTCCACGCCTTTTTTGTGTGCGGACGCCATACCAAAGCAAGCATGGAGGCCGCTCAGCTCACTTTGGCAATTAGGAGCACATTAAACACCACACGCATTATCCAGCAGTATATGCAGCACCAGAACCTGGCAGAGCGATACCGGGCGAGGAGGCGACGTCAGCGCGGTCGCGTGAGTGATCAGGACATGAACACAGATTTCTCTGAAAGCATGGGCCCTGCCAACGCATGCATCATGGTGCTAATGGGGCAGGTTCATGCTGTGGAATTCCGATTCTGGGCTCGGGAAACAAGCACAGACTGGTGGGACCGCACAGTGTTGCAGGTCTGGGATGATTCCCAGTGGCTGCGAAACTTTCGCATGCATAAGGGCACTTTCATGGAACTTTGACTTGCTTTCCCCTGCCCTGAAGTGCATGAATACCAAGATGAGAGCAGCCCTCACAGTTGAGAAGCGAGTGGCGATAGCCCTATGGAAGCTTGCAACACCAGACAGCTACCGGTCAGTTGGGAATCAATTTGGAGTGGGCAAATCTACTGTTGGGGCTGCTGTGATGCAAGTAGCCCACGCAATCAAAGATCTGCTGATATCAAAGGTAGGGACTCTGGGAAATGTGCAGGTCATAGTGGATGGCTTTGCTGCACTGGGATTCCCTAACTGTGGTGGGGCCATAGACGGAACCCATATCCCTATCTTGGCACCGGAGCACCAAGCCGGCAAGTACATAAACCGCAAGGGTACTTTTCAATAGTGCTGCAAGCTCTGGTGGATCACAAGGGACGTTTCACCAACATCAACGTGGGATGGCAGGGAAAGGTTCATGACGCTCGCATCTTCAGGAACTCTGGTCTGTTTCAAAAGCTGCAGGAAGGGACTTTATTCCCAGATCAGAAAATAACTGTTGGGGATGTTGAAATGCCTATAGTTATCCTTGGGGATCCAGCCTACCCCTTAATGCCATGGCTCACGAAGCCGTACACGGGCAGCCTGGACAGTAGTCAGGAGCTGTTCAACTACAGGCTGAGCAAATGCAGAATGGTGGTAGAGTGTGCATTTGGACGTTTAAAGGTGCGCTGGCGCAGTTTAATGACTTGCTTAGACCTCAGCGAAACCAGTATTCCCACTGTTATTACTGCTTGCTGTGCGCTCCACAATATCTGTGAGAGTAAGGGGGAGACGTTTATGGCGGGGTGGGAGGTTGAGGCAAATCGCCTGGCTGCTGGTTATGCGCAGCCAGACACCAGGGCGGTTAGAAGAGCACAGGAGGGCGCGGTGCGCATCAGAGAAGCTTTGAAAACCACTTTCATGACTGGACAGGCTACGGTGTGAAAGTTCTGTTTGTTTCTCCTTGATGAAACTCCCCACCACTTGGTTCACTCTACTTCCCTGCAAGCTAACCACCCTTCCCTCCTCCCTTTGATCACTGCTTGTAGAGTCAATAAAGTCATTGTTGCTTCACATTCATGCATTCTTTATTCATTCATCACACAAATAGGGGGATGACTACCAGGGTAGCCCAGGAGGGGTGGTGGAGGAGGGAAGGAAAATGCCACACAGCACTTTAAAAGTTTACAACTTTAAAATTTATTGAATGCCAGTCTTCTGTTTTTTGGGCAATCCTCTGTGGCAGAGTGGCTGGTTGGCCGGAGGCCCCCCCAATGCGTTTTTGGGCGTCTGGGTGAGGAGGCTATGGAACTTGGGGAGGAGGGTGGTTGGTTACACAGGGGCTGTAGCGGCAGTCTGTGCTCCAGCTGCCTTTGCTGCAGCTCAACCATACACTGGAGCATATTGGTTTGATCCTCCAGCAGCCTCAGCATTGAATCCTGCCTCCTCTCATCACGCTGCCGCCACATTTGAGCTTCAGCCCTGTCTTCAGCCCGCCACCTCTCCTCCCGGTCATTTTGTGCTTTCCTGCACTCTGACATTATTTGCCTCCACGCATTCATCTGTGCTCTGTCAGTGTGGGAGGACAGCATGAGCTCAGAACATTTCATCACGAGTGCGTTTTTTTTTCTTTCTAATCTTCACTAGCCTCTGGGAAGGAGAAGATCCTGTGATCATTGAAACACGTGCAACTGGTGGAGGAAAAAAAAAAGGGACAGCGGTATTTAAAAAGACACATTTTATAAAACAGTGGCTACACTCTTTCAGGGTAAACCTTGCTGTTAACATTACACACATAGCACATGTGCTTTCGTTACAAGGTCGCATTTTGCCTCCCCCCACCGCGTGGCTACCCCCTCAACCCTCCCCCCACCCCGTGGCTAACCGCGGGGAACATTTCTGTTCAGCCACAGGCAAACAGCCCAGCAGGAACGGGCACCTCTGAGTGTCCCCTGAAGAAAAGCACCTTATTTCAACCAGGTGACCATGAATGATATCTCACTCTCCTGAGGATAACACAGAGAGATAAAGAACGGATGTTGTTTGAACGCCAGCAAACATACACTGCAATGCTTTGTTGTACAATGATTCCCGAGTACGTGCTACTGGCCTGGAGTGGTAAAGTGTCCTACCATGGAGGATCAATAAGGCTGCCCTCCCCAGCAACCTTTTGCAAAGGCTTTGGGAGTACATCCAGGAGAGCCACGAATGCCAGGGCAAATTAATCCTTTCACATGCTTGCTTTTAAACCATGTATAGTATTTTAAAAGGTACACTTACCGGAGGTCCCTTCTCCGCCTGCCGGGTCCAGGAGGCAGCCTTGGGTGGGTTCGGGGGGTACTGGCTCCAGGTCCAGGGTGAGAAACAGTTCATGGCTGTCGGGAAAACCAGTTTCTCTGCTTGCTTGCTGTGAGCTATCTACAACCTCGTTGTCGTCGTCGTCTTCTTCTTCCCCAAAACCTGCTTCCGTGTTGCCTCCATCTCCATTGAAGGAGTCAAATAACACGGCTGGGGTAGTGGTGGCTGAACCCCCTAAAATGGCATGCAGCTCATCATAGAAGCGGCATGTTTGGGGCTCTGACCCGGAGCGGCCGTTCGCCTCTCTGGTTTTCTGGTAGGCTTTCCTCAGCTTCTTAAGTTTCACGTGGCACTGCTTCAGGTCCCTGTTATGGCCTCTGTCTTTTATGCCCTGGGAGATTTTGACAAAGGTTTTGGCATTTCGAAAACTGGAACGGAGTTCTGATAGCATGGATTCCTCTCCCTATACAGCGATCAGATCCCGTACTTCCCGTTCAGTCCATGCTGGAGCTCTTTTGCGATTCTGGGACTCCATCATGGTCACCTCTGCTGATGAGCTCTGCATGGTCACCTGCAGCTTGCCATGCTGGCCAAACAGGAAATGAGATTCAAAAGTTCGCGGTTCTTTTCCTGTCTACCTGGCCAGTGTATCTGAGTTGAGAGTGCTGTCCAGAGCGGTCACAATGGAGCACTCTGGGATAGCTCCCAGAGGCCAATACCATTGAATTGTGTCCACAGTACCCCAAATTCGACTCGGCAAGGCCGATTTAAGCGCTAATCCACTTGTCAGGGGTGGAGTAAGGAAATCGATTTTAAGAGCCCTTTAAGTCGAAAAAAAGGGCTTCATCGTGTGGACGGGTGCAGGTTTACATCGATTTAACGCTGCTAAATTCGACCTAAAGTCCTAGTGTAGACCAGGGCTTAGAGCATAAATTCCAAACAAGGGGTCCCTGAGAGAACCTGTCCAAGCTCTACCCACGTAGACCCTTGAGAGTGACAGGGAGAGGAAACAGGACAACAGTGACAGCTGATTGCGAACAATGTTGGAGGAACGTAATGTAGGGAAGGGGATAAGGCTGATTTAAGTGCTTTTTGGCCTAGGTGAAAAGAATCCTGAGCACCAATGCACATTCAGCAGTGTGTGAAATGTGGCAGTAAGGATAAGCTGTGCTCAATAAACAGAAGCTCTAGTTTGGTATGACTGCAGAAATATGAAGGTCAAAGAAATTTTAAGATTGATTTTCCATATAAGAGTAGCAGAATTATGGGGGAAAAAATTCCCTGTCTGAGTGAAGTAGGCATGCCTTTTCCTATCAGATTTAATTTGTTGTAAGCAAAGTTTTTTGTTTGTTTGTTTTTTTTTTTAAAAGTCACCCGGGGATAAGTATCCCTCTAATTACAGTAGTTTTGAGGTTTTAAAAAAACCCAAGCCTATGGGCTTGACAGCTTTCCTTTGAAATAGAGCAGCCGCAGAATTATAAAATCACTTCAGTAATGAAATCTGCATGCCTTTACCTATCAGATTTTATTACTTTGAAGGTGTAAAAGAATGAGGCCTAAAGGGGTGTGTGTGTCCCTTTTAATTAGAACGTGATCTGAGAGTCTGTCGTAGTGATATGCCAAACCCAACTCTCCCACATTAAACAAACATTGACGTGAGCCTCTCAATGCTTTTTTCCCTTTTCCTGTAGATCTTTTACGAGAGAAGTGTGTAGTGTGCTTGATTTGAAAGACAACAGGAAAACTTGCATGTAGACATATCAGCAGATAAATTGGATGTGCTGGTCTGAGTGAAAATGTGATAGTGACGCAGAAATAATGCCAATTTGCCAATTTCCATGGCAGGGTGCACTATTAAAATTCATGTGGACGCATGACAGACAAAGGGTTAGTTCTAAAGTTCTGTATAAGCCAGCAAAGTGGAGTGGACTAGCTTTACCTAATTTGGTTTATTATTATGTATCTCAATTAAAGGATGTGATCAACTGGGTTAACAATAAACAAACAAACTCTAGGTAAAACTTGAACAAGAGTAGAACACATTATTTATAGTAATTCTTGGGTTACAAAGAAATTTAGGTCACTAAAAATTGTCACCCATTCAGCCAGATCATCTTAGGCGCTTTGGCCAAATTTTCTAAATTCCTATCGCTGCGGCCCTCTGCCTTAGCCACTTTCATTAATAAGCATGAATGTATCCTTAGGAAATATCAAAGTGTCTATTTGTTGTGGTAAAAGCTGAGATTACTCAGTTCAAACTGCTGTTCCTAGCCCTGATTTGAAATCATTACAGAGATATGTAATAATATAAACAATATAAAAATCCCACACTTTCATATTTACAAGTCAAACATTTTATTGTGAAATGTAGATATGACCTGGCTTTATTTAGACCTTTAACCACACTTGAGGAGTTGACCCAGGAGCAAGCTGGAACGAGGTTTAATTTCTAAGATTTTCAACAATTTTGGTTGAAAAAGATCTTGATAAGAGAACAACCCAGATGAAAAGATCGGAGAGGGATTTGGAAGAATAAATTAGTCTAGATGAGTGGGCCTCTATATGGGAAAGATGATCTACATCTTCAATTTATATTGCTCATATATTTTTTTAATATAAATTACTGTATAGGTAGAATATGACTCCAGTTAAATATGATGGATCTTTTGCTCCTAGGGAAGCCATCTGTTGGATGGGAAAGGGAACATACTTGCACATGTGATGGTTGTGTCTGGGAATTAGACCGTTTTGGGAGGAAATTATTAAAGAGGTTCCTCTTATGACAAAATGCCTGTTTCTGAGAGATCCGCAGACCAGCTTACTTAATGCTCTATTAAAGGATCCACATTTTAGACAGAATGACAAATTTATTTTTTATTTTTAGCAGCTAGACTCTATATTGCACATTTTTGGGAAAAAATGTGACTCCTATGGAACTGTTATGGTAAAATATGGACTGTTCTTGTAATGGAAAAGGTTTCACACCACATGTAGACATAAGAGAAGCGCCAAAAAGAGAATAGGCATTCAGCAATTTGGTCACCCTTTCTCGTGCACTCAGAGGAAAAGGGCTCCGCAGTCAGCTAGCCAGAATCTTTGAATTTTATCCTGATCCTGAATAAGTGATGTACAATGTAGTATGTTAACATTTTATTGCAAGTTTGCCTCATATAAATATATATTTTTAAAGTTAATATGCATTTAAGAGGTTCCCATTTCATTTCAGTAACTTTTCCTCATTTATGGGTTTAAACGGTCATTTATAATTAATACGTTATCTTATTAAAATGGATGTTATAGTGTCTACTTCTAACCAAAACCAGAATACTTGTAAAAATACATTAAAGATATTATAATATTTGTCTTAAAAAATAAAATAAAAAAACCCTTTTCTGCTCCTTTATATGCACTCAGATGTCCCCTCACAGTTGGTGTGAGGTCTGTGCATACGTGAGGACAAAATTTAATCCCATATGATCAAGATTGATCAATGGGCAAGACTCAGGTCAGAGGGTTGGGTTTCCTGCTGCTTACTTTCATCACAGAGGGGATTGTTTCTTCTTCATTCTGCTTGTACACATGTTGAAAAGCTTAGGCAGGCAGTTAGTAATGGAGATTCAGTATTTCCAACCCATTACGAATAATAAATTAAGCCCTCCTACTTCCCCACCCCCAAGTCAGGAGATTAAAAAAACAAAGCAAAACAAAAAAAACTCATGATTTTTAAGCCATAATACATTTGGGGCTGTTTTGCCTTCTTTTTTTTGAGCCTTCTGGGTGTACTTAGGGTCACATGTCCAAGCTTTTCTCCACCACTTTGAAGGCTAAAAACTTACTTTTATTTTTTAAAGGAAATCAGAGATTTTTACGTATTGGTATGACTCCAGGAGCTAAAGCTTTAAGCACATGTTGCCAAGACTCATCTTAAAACAGTGAGAGCTGGCAAAATTTATGTGTGAAACTCAATAAAATTCAAAACTATTAAAACAAACACCCCCCCCCCACCCTGCCCCCAGGTGTAAGTGAGAACAGCCAGATCTGTAATTTACTGGCCTACTGTTGGGGTGCTCACTGGAGATGGAGTGGTTATGTTGTTAATGATGGCTCGGCATTAATGTAGCACACGATGTACGTGTGTATCACTGCTCTCTGGAATGCCACCGTTGGTCAAGTGTTTGTGATCGCAGGCCAGTGGGAGTCTTTGACAATGGACTTTAAGTCTGGTTCATTAGTAGCTGATCATCAAAGGATGTAAGCCCTGTTACTATTGTACTGTACAAATGGTGATTTTTCTTTTAGCTTGAGTGATCAAACTCTTTGATTTTTGGCATTACAGAGCTTGGGCTTTATATGTGCACCACAGCGTCTGTGTGTATGCATCCCATAGATTGTTTATGACGAGGCAGACAGAGGTGCCATCTTTCTGGATTCGTGTTGTACACACACATACTGAGGTGGTTAATACAAGTGATTCTTTAAACAAAAACAAAGTTACATTTTGAGAGGATGTGTGTAATATATGTAGATGGGATGCTCCATTGTTTATATGTTCATGAGCAATAATATGTGAAAGGGGGGGCCACTTTCATACAGTGAATGTGAGAGTCACCATATATACTCATGTCCCATATGTAAAGCATATGCTATCCATGTAGCCTTCACAATTACATATATATTTTTGTTCCATGTGAGTTTTATCTGGCATGGACCATGTGGCACTTTCTACATTTTTTCTGTGCAGAGTCAGATATTTTGATTGGATATTGCAGGTAATAGCCAAGTAAAGCTCGTAATTGGAAGATGGGGTTTTGCTACAGAAACTTTCACTTAGCCATCCTCCTTGTTGCAATTTTTCTTTCAATTTCTTTTAATGACTTTCTGCGTTGTTGTGTGCATTCAAGTGCATATGAGTAGTTTTTTTAAGTCTTTTCTTTCACTCCCTTCTGAGCTGTGCACTGCTTTAGTATATTGAAGAGAGTGGTCAATAGCACACAGAACAAAAGAGAGAGGTTATGGAATTCAGGAACACATGCAAGGTTTTGTTGACAGCTGGGCACCTATCCAAAGCACCAAATTTAGAGTCTTTCCCCATCAACCACTTTTGTTAATGACTAAGAGACCTTTGGCAGGAAAAATACAGCAATAGTTGTTCCAAATACCTGTCGCTTTATTGATCAGTTCAAAAAATAAGCAAGGTAGTCTAAAGCATAATAAAGGGTCTTGCTAAAATAAGATGACGATTGCCTCTCTGTGTCAATAATTGAATTCAGGTCAAGGCCTCTCTCTCTCTCTTATCAGGCTGCTTCAGCTAACCCACTCTATTGTGAAGGGGAGATAATTTCAAACTGCTTTGGATAGAAATCGGAAAGTTCAAATGATGCTGACTGTACGTGCATGCTGGGAAATGAGATTGAAAGTAAATCGAAAAGAAACTAAGACCTTCAGGAGCTTGAGGCCTGCAGTGAGTGTGGGGGGGAAATAGAGACAAATGGGTTGCAGAGAAAGAAGTGTGTGCGCATGAGGAAGCAAACCTGGCAGCAGGGAAGGGAAATAGGCATCAGTAAGCTTGGCAGCTTGCCCAGATGGGCAAGAGGTGGTAGATGCTCAGTAAGTCAGCTCCTGTTCTCAGAAAAACTCCTCCTATTAAGCCACAGATGCCTATAGTCTATAGGCATGTCTCTAGTGTTGCTGCGAAAGGACTCTGTGTATGAGTCAGGCATTGCTAGATGACCGTTCTGTTTGGGGGCCCTTACTCTAGGTGGAATTTTGCACTACATAAGTATGGCTATTCCTCCCACATAGATATTTTTGTGTGCAGAGTGGTGCTTGGGTGGCATTCAGTGGGAAGGACAACTTGAGGGGGAGATTGTGGTCTCTCTCACTCCAGAGGTGCCAAAGTGAGGGAGGGTGCATGGAGCCTCATTGCCTCATTACACCTCTTCCTGCAGCTCTGATTGGCCGGGAACGGTGAACCGCGGCCACTGGGAGCTGTGGGCAGCCCTGCCTGTGGACAGTCAATGTAAATAAACTGTCTCGCGGCCTGCCAGCGGATTACCCTGACAGGCCGCATGCAGCCCGCGGGCCGCAGGTTGCCCACCACTGTTCTAGATTCATGTTGCCTACTGAAAGAAATGTAACTCATTATCTTTTTATAAGCTTTATTAAAATGCTTAAGCAAAAATAAAGTCAAATCTATCCCCAAAGCTAAGCCACTGTTACTAATATTAAATGAAAATAAGAATAAAGCAGTATAATGATCAAATCAATATTAAACCAAGGTCACATCAACCTGTTAGTTTCAACATTGGATTAGAATTAAACCATTAAATGAACTAAATAATTAAATATTTAAAATAATCAATCTTTATAAACTCTGTAGAGGATTCAGAGAAGGTGGCTGTCTGTGTGGTTATAAACACCCACTGAAGAATTCTACCAGTGTCAATCGAGGCTATAACTTAGAGCTAGTTCAATATCCTACTACTGAAACACAATTATTATCTAATATCTGAACCACAACCTTAGAGCCAATTATAAAGCTTCCAACTTCGAATTCTCTTCTTGTGTGGTTGCTAATCCTTTCCTCCCCAACCTCTGACAGAGATATAAATAATAGAAACTTTAAAAACGTTATTGCTAGATCAATTGCTTGATAGTGAGAGTACGTCTGTCTGAGCTGGAATTGACACCTGTAGCTCCAGTGTAGATAAAGCTTAAGTGTAAGACTGTAAACACAGGTGGATATAACAAATAGGCAGGGGGAACACAAGGAAACAACAGCGGTGAGCATAATAAGCAGAGGTCACCGCACACCAGCTTCCTAAGCATTGCGAGTTTTCTTGTGGGCAACACCACAGAAGATAAATCTAAAGATGGATTTAAAGAAGGACAATGAGATGGCTCTATGGATGTTGATGGAGAGCTCCAGGTGAGAACTTGAAGATGCTGTTTGGAAAATTAAATTAGAAGCACTCTCTTCCTACTGGACGAGTGGAATTTGAGTTTTCCTTCTTATTCAGGATTCCATCAGACTCTCTTTAACAAACAGCAGTTTAGGCAGACTTTCTGGCAGCTCTCCAAAATCCAAAGCATTAATCTAATACAGTGCTGCAGTATTGACCATTTGAGATAAAGGCGGCCTGGCTTTGGCAGGTTTCCCGTTCAGCCTATCCGAATGATAATTCTTGAGGATGTCATTAGGCACCTTCTAATGATTTTTCTATGCTTAATTTGTTTCCTGTTGTGCTTTCCTGAACCACCATGACTATATTTCACATATAATTTTCTATAAATTAATAATGCTGTTTTTCTTTAGTACAAGTATGTCAATGAACTAATTATTCAAACCAAAATGTAATTCAGTATATTTTTCTGGGCAAAATATGTATTCCATAGGCTTGCAAGAAATATGATCTCCCAGTTTGATTGGGTGAATAGAGCTGATGAATGTTGCTGTCAGCGTGTATTGCCAATTTGGATGTTAAACCTTACAGAAACCTGACACCATTGTGGAGCTATACATAATAATTATACTTGATGCCTGGACTTGGGTTTAAATGTCGGCATCTTATACTTTTGATAAATGTGTGGGTAGACCATTTCTTAAAAATGTGTAAATGAAGTTTTAGGCTCTTCTGGATGTTTCCATTCCAATTCTCCCTTCCCTTTCTAACAGGCAGAACATCTGTGTTGATTTGTGCTCATTCTGACCAGCCATGGATTCCCCTATGCAAGTTATTCCTGAGACTGAGCTCAGTGATCTGAGTACATGAGTGTGCTTAGGGGCTGACAGTATATTTAAGAAGGGTCCTTAACAAACATACACACCATTCATCTTGGCCCCTTAAGTTTTGTCCTAAAATGTCTCCTTGATAGTGTGGAACACCCTGAAAGGGCTGAAAAATGTTAGCTGCAGGGGTTCTAGTTTTAGTAGCAATTAAATTAAGGGTCACCTGGCCTTGTGACATTTTCAATGTGACTTTACTTTACTTTACTTCACTTCATCATGGTGATAGATTAGGGCAGGGTTTTTGGCCTGCCAGATGGATGCTCATCGTGGTCTCATGATTATACTTGCACTTTGTATTGTCATACAAAGAAAAGTTGAAGCACAGAGCATCACGTAATTGCAGGATCTCCTCTGCATTTTGATTTGAGGCATTAAAATCCTGTTGGATCGGAACCCATCTCTGCCAAACATCCTTGTGGTTCAGGGGATGACATAGGGTTGCCAACCCTCCAGGATTGTCCTGGAGACTCAAGGAATTAAAGATTAATCTTTAATGAAAGATTGTATCATGTGAGGAAATCACCAGGAATTCATCCAACCAAAGTTGGCAACCCTAGTGGCGTAAGGTTGTCCAGTTTTGAAATGTCTCATGGGGCTTGGGTACAGTGGATTATATTTGACTCCTGGTCTTAGGTTTGGTCCTGGTTCTTCTTATAGTCCTTGAGGATTCCTTCCTTTCTAGAAATGATATATAATTTTTAGGATTTGTGAGTTCCTCTGCCCTTTCAATACAAAAGTCTTGATTTTTCTCATGTGTCTGGTTTTATGCTGGCATAAATTGATTTTCTGAGTCTTAGAGAAAAACTGGGCCCTATGCATTTCTCTTAGGGTTGGCCCATTTCTTTCTTTAGGTTGTGGTCTCACCGAATTAAGAAATTAGCATTATACAGAAATAAATCTCATTCTGTCATCTAATAAATAATATGCAGGATAAGCCTGAAGCTTCTCAAAAGAGAAGGAAGAGGTGAAATGATGGAAATATCTCAGTTGTAGTTAAGTTTGTCCATGATTTATCACCACCGATATTCAAACAACACTTCAGCCGTAAACAGGAAACAAAAAAGGGAGATAATTCTATAGTAGTCACAAGACAAGAATAAAATACCTCTCCCCCCACATTACATTGAAAAAGGACGCTTCCAAGACATGTCTACACTGCTTTTTTTAGCATGCTACCACAAGTCTGTCTACCTGTGCTTGGAGGTTTACTCCCAGCTGCAGTGTCAATATGCTCTTAGGTGCTACCATAATAGTAATAAGACTAGACCAGACTAGACTGTGGTCTGTCAAGTCTTCCCTACTTCTCTGGAGGCAGTGGGTCTAAATGGCTTTTAATTATATTTTCTTTGTCTCTCTCCTCCCTCCTCTCCTACTGCTCTTAGCCCTGGTTTACACTACGAGTTTAAGTCGAATTTAGCAGCGTTAGATCAATTTAACCCTGAACCCGTCCATGCAATGAAGCCATTTTTGTCGACTGAATGGGCTCTTAAAATCGATTTCTGTACTCCTCCCCGACGGGGGGATTAGTGCTGAAATCGACATCGACTGGTCAAATTTGGGTTAATTCGACATTGATGAGGCCTCATCTGGAGTACTGTGTCCAGTTTTGGGCCCCACACTACAAGAAGGATGTGGAAAAATTGGAAAACATCCAGCGGAGGGCAACAAACATGATTAGGGGACTGGAACACATGACTTATGAGGAGAGGCTGAGGGAACTGGGATTGTTTAGTCTGTGGAAGAGAAGAATGAGGGGGGATTTGATAGCTGCTTTCAACTACCTGAAAGGGGGTTCCAAAGAGGATGGATCTAGACTGTTCTCAGTGGTAGCGGATGACAGAACAAGGAGTAATGGTCTCAAGTTGCAGTGGGGGAGGTTTAGGTTGGATGTTAGGAAAAACTTTTTCACTAGGAGGGTGGTGAAGCACTGGACTATGTTATCTACGGAGGTGGTGGACTCGCCTTCCTTAGAGGTTTTTAAGGTCAGGCTTGACAAAGCCCTGGCTGGGATGATTTAATTGGGGATTGGTCCTGCTTTGAGCAGGGGGTTGGACCGGATGACCTCCTGAGGTCCCTTCCAACCCTGATATTCTATGATTCTATGGACACAATTCAATGGTATTGGCCTCCGGGAGCTATCCCACAGTGCTCCTTTGTGCTCTGGACAGCACTCTCAACTCGGATGCACTGGCCAGGTAGACAGGAAAAGACCCGTGGACTTTTGAATTTCATTTCCTGTTTGGCCAGCATGGCAAGCTGATCAGCACAGGTGACCGTGCAGATCTCATCAGCAGAGGTGACCATGGAGTCCCAGAATTGCAAAAGAGCTCCAGCATGGACCGAACAGGAGGTACTGGATCTGATCGCTGTATGGGGAGACAAATCTGTGCTATCAGAACTCCATTCCAAAAGACGAAATACCAAAATATTTGAAAAAATCTCCAAGGGCATGAAGGACAGAGGCTATAACAGGGACCTGCAGCAGTGCTGTGTGAAACTTAAGGAGCTCAGGCAAGCCTACCAAAAAACCCAAGAGGCAAATGCCCGCTCAGGGTTAGAGCCCTAGACCTGCAGCCTCTATGATGAGCTGCATGCAATTTTAGGGGGTGCCCCTACAACTACCCCACACCTGTACGTGGACTCCTGCAAGGGAGTCTCACGCAACACGGATGAGGATTTTGGGGACGAGGAAGATGATAGCGCATACCAGGCAAGTGGAGAAACCGTTCTCCCTGACAGCCAGGAACTGTTTATCACCCTGGAGACAGTACCCTCTCAACCTGGGCTCCTGGACCTTGAATGCAGAGAAGGCACCTCTGGTGAGTGTTGTTAGGGGCTTATTCCTTCACCCACTTATTTCCCTGGTCCTTCTCGCATGAGCAGAGAGCAACAATACCCGAAGTCCAAAGGTACAAACAATTTGATGTTTATTGGGGTGAACTTCCAGCAAGCATGATTCCAGTTTCCTTCCTTAGTGTCCCCCTTCCTAGCACTGACACCACAGAGCCTTACCTGTGTCCCTGTTCCCATTCCCCCCCTTAGCAAAACATGATTCCAATTTCCCCACCCCCATTCCCTGTTCCCATTCCTACCCCCTCCCCTGATTGACTGCAGACTGTATCGTAAAACTTGAGTTCTGCTTAGTTATACCAATCGTTTTACTGAAATTTAACCGACCAATCCTAACATATTGTAACGTGATTATTTAACCAATTATATCCTACCACCTTAATTAGTTTACACCCAGCAAAATTAATTATACAGCAGACAGGAACAATCACAGAACCAGACAGAGATTATACAGACAAACAATAGGGAAATGGGGACTACAGTGATAGAACAAACACAGAAATGAGGATTTCACATCCCAGTTATTGATAAGTGAGGTTTTGCCAGACAGGATGCTATCAAACTAAGTTTCCTTTTACATTTTCTAGGCATTTCCTTTTCTCTGGAGGTGATAGGCATGATCAGGACAGGATTGTATTTCTAACAGCCCAATAGCACCTTATTTTAATGTGACTAGTTTGGAATGTAAGGATGTGACCGTTTCCTTCCCAGCTTATGGCTGCCTCTGCTGCTTAGCCAAAGATCTTAGCCTAAGAACAGGACCTCAGACTGTCACAGTAAGAGAAGGCCCTTACACCAGCAGACAGTGATTTTGATTCTTTCTTTTATACCTTTATAACTAGGTAAGTGATAAGAATACACCTAAATTCTTAGAGTATAGGCCTTTACAGACAGGCCTGAATATCTATATGCTAACAAATGTACCTTTGTAAATATAATACACGGTTTAAAAGCAAGCGTGTTTTAATGATTAATTTGCCCTGAAGACTTGGAATGCATTCGCGGCCAGTACAGCTACTGGAAAAGTCTGTTAACGTGTCTGGGGATGGAGCGGAAATCCTCCATAGACATCTCAATGAAGCTATCCTGGAGGTACTCCCAAAGCCTTTGCAATAGGTTTCTGGGGAGGTCAGCCTTATTGCATCCTCCATGGTAGGACACTTTATCACGCCAGGCCAGTAGCACATAAGAAAGCATGGCAGCGTGTGTCACGGTGTTTGCTGGCATTCAAGCAACATCCATTCTTTATCTCTCTGTTATCCTCAGGAGAGTGATATCATTCATGGTCACCTGGTTGAAACAGGGGAATTTTATTAAGGGGACATTCAGAGGTGGGCTGTTTGCCTGTGGCTGATAAAATTCATCCCCGCTGTTAGCCACACGGTAGGGGGAGGGGTGAAGCGATCATCCCAGAGAATTGGGTGTGGGGGGGTTTATTTGGGTTTGTGCTGCATGTTAACCCGAAAACATCAGCCCCTCCTTTTAAATGGCCAATGTGTCTTTTTCAATTTTAATCTCCCTTTTTTTCCTCCCACAGCTGCAAATGTTTCAATGCTGTGACTAGCATCTCCGTCCCAGAGGTTAGCGCAGATAAGAAGGTGAAAAAAACACACTCGCAATGAAATGTTCTCTGAGCTCATGTAGTCCACCCAAACTGAAAGCGCCCATCAGAATGCAGGGAGGCAGACAATGGCAGAGTCCAGGAAAGCACAAAATGAACACGAGGACAGGAGGGACGCGTGAGAGGACAGGTGGCGGGATCAAGAGGAAAGGTGGCGGCAGCATGATGAGAGGAGGCAGGATGCAATGCTGCGGCTACTGGAGGATCAAACTGATATGCTCAGGCATATGGTTGAGGTGCAGGAAAGGCACAGACCACCACTGCAGCCCCTGTGTAACCAACCGTCGTCCTCCCCAAGTTCCATAGTCTCCTCACCCAGAGGCCCAAGAACACGGGACGGTGGGGGCCCTCCGGGCACCCAACCACTCCACCCCAGAGGACTGCCAAAGCAACAGAAGGCTGGCATTCAATAAGTTTTGAAGAGCAGTGTGGCCTTGTCCTCCCCTCCTCCCCCACCCCACCCAGTGATTCCCTCCTCCCCCACGCCTCCTGGGCTACCTTGGCAGTTATCCCTCTATTTGTGTGACAAATTAATAAAGAATGCATGAATTTGAAACAACAATGACTTTATTGCCTCTGCAAGCAGTGATCGAAGCGGGGAGGGGGGGGCGGTTGGCTTACAGGGAAGTAGAATGAACCAAGGGGGCGGGTTTACATCAAGGAGAAACCAACAGAACTGTCACACTGTAGCCTGGTCAGCCGTGAAACTGGTTTTCAAAGCCTCTCTGATGTGCAGCATGCCCTGCTGTGCTCTTCTAACCGCCCTGGTGTCTGGCTGCATGTAATCATCAGCCAGGCGATTTGCCTCAACTTCCCACCCCACCATAAATGTCTCCCTCTTACTCTCACAGATATTGTGGAGCACACAGCAAACAGTAATAACAATAGGTTTCAGAGTAGCAGCCGTGTTAGTCTGTATTCGCAAAAAGAAAAAGAGTACTTGTGGCACCTTAGACTAACAAATTTATTTGAGCATAAGCTTTCGTGAGCTACAGCTCACTTCATCGGATGCATTCAGTGGAAAATACAGTGGGGAGATTTATATACATAGAGAACATGAAACAATGAGTGTTACCATACACACTGTAACGAGAGTGATCACTTAAGGTGAGCTATTAATATTGGTTTTGCTGAGGCCTAACCAAGTCAAGTAAACTGTGCCAGCATGCTTTTAAACGTCCAAATGCACACTCTACCACTATTCTACACTTGCTCAGCCTATAGTTGAACAGCTCCTGACTACTGTCCAGGGTGCCTGTGTATAGCTTCATGAGCCAGGGCATTAAGGGGTAGGCTGGGTCCCCAAGGATAACTATGGGCATTTCAACATCCCCAAGAGTTATTTTCTGGTCTGGAAAGTAAGTCCCTTGCTGCAGCGGTTCACACAGACCAGAGTTCCTGAAGACGCGAGCGTCGTGTACCTTTCCCAGCCATCCATGTTGGTGAAACATCCCTTGTGATCCACTAGTGCTTGCAGCACCATTGAAAAGTACCCCTTGCGGTTTATGTACTGGCTGCTTTGGTGATCTGGTCCCAAGATAGGGATATGCGTTCCATCTATCGCCCCACCACAATTGGGGAATCCCATTGCAGCAGAGCCATCCACTATGACCTGCACATTTCCCAGAGTCACTACCCTTGATAGCAGCAGCTCAGTGATTGCACTGGCTTCTTGGATCACAGCAGCCCCCACAGTCGATTTGCCCACTCCAAATTGATTCCCGACTGACCGGTAGCTGTCTGGCGTTGCAAGCTTCCAGAGGGCTATCGCCACTCACTTGTGAACTGTGAGGGCTGTTCTCATCCTGGTATTCTTGCGCTTCAGGGAAGGGGAAAGCAAGTCACAAAGTTCCATGAAAGTGCCCTTACACATGCGAAAGTTTCGCAGCCACTGGGAATCATCCCAAACCTGCAAAACTATGCGGTCCCACGAGTCTGTGCTTGTTTCCTGGGTCCAGAATCAGCGTTCCATGGCATGAGTCTGCCCCATTGCCACCAGGATGGCCAAATTGCCGGGGCCCATGCTTTGAGAGAAGTCTGTGTCCATGTCCTCATCACTCTTGTCACCACGCTGCCATCACCTCCTCACATGCTTTTGCAGGTTTTGGTTCTGCATATCCTGCATGATGATGTACAAGGTGTTTACAATGCTCAAAACTGCCACGGTGATCTGAGCGGGCTCCCTGCTTGCCGTGGTATGGCGTCTGCAGGAGAGCAGAGTTGCAGGGGAAGCGGTGGTTGGATGACCAGTTTTGCAGACCTACTGCACCGTCTGCTGCCAGGACACAACAGCTGAGCGGGCTGCATGCTTGCCGTGGTATGGCGAGACAAGAGCAGCCGAGCAGAGTTGCAGTGGAAGCGGCCCTGCGAGACCAGCTGGAGAGCAGAGTGGCAGTGGAAACGGTGGATGACGACGGTCATATAGAGGACCTGTGAGGTGGATTCATAGCATCAGGAGAGCAGAGTGGCAGCAGAAGTGGTTGTTTGATGACGACGGTTTGCAGACCTATTGCACAGTCTGCTGAAAGCAGTATGGCGCCCGCACGGAAAAAAGGCGCAAAACGATTGTCTGCCATTGCTTTCACGGAGGGAAGAGCAACTGATGACACGTACCCAAAACCACCCCGGCAATGTTTTTGCCCCATCAGGCATTGGGAGCTTAACCCAGAATACCTAATGGGCGGCGGAGACTGTGGGAACTGTGGGATAGCTATCCACAGTGCAATGCTCTGAAAGTCAATGCTAGCCTCGGTACTGTGGACGCACCCCACCGACTTAATGTGCTTAGTGGGGATACACACAATCTACTGTGTAAAATCATTCTAAAAATCGACTTCTATAAATTCGATGTAATTTCGTAGAGTAGACATATCCGTAGAATAATAGAAATGTTGGGCTGGAGGGGAACTTGATGGGTCATCTAGTCCAGTCTCCTGTTCTGCGGCAAGGCCGTGTATAGCTAGACCATCCCTGACAGGTGTTTGTCTCACCTGTTCTTAAAATCCTCCAGTGATAAGGATTCCACAACCTTCCTTGGAAGTCTATTCAGGAGCTTAACTATCCTTCAGTTAGAAACCTTGTTTCCCAATGTCTAACTTAAATCTCCCTTCCTGCAGATTAAGCCCATTACTTATCCTACCTTCAGTGGACCTGGAGGATAATTGATCACTGTCCTCTTTATAACAGCCTTTAACGTATTTGAAGAGTGTTGCCAGTTTTGTTTTCTCAGGACTAAATAGGCTCATTCTTTTTTTACCTTTCCTTATAGGTCAGGTTTTCTAAACCTTTTATTGTTTTTGTTGTTTTCCTGTGGAATTTCTCCAATTTGTTCACATCTTTCTTATAATGGGGCGCCCAGAATTGGACACAGCACGCCAGCTGTGGCCTCGCCTGTGCCTAGTAGAGAGGGACAGTTACCGCCCGTGTCTTACAAAGGACGCTCCTGTTAATATACCCAGAATGATATTCGCCTTTTTCTCAACTTCATCACATTATTGATTCAAATTCAATTTGTGGCCAATTCTAACCCCCAGGTCTTTTCAGCAATACTACGGCCGAGCAAGTTATTCCCCATTTTGTAGTTGTGCATTTGATTTTTCTTTCCTAAGTGAAGGACTTTGCACTTGTCTTGTTGAATACAGACCAATTCTCCAGCTTGTCAAGATCATTCTGAATGCTCATCCTGTCCTCCAAAGTGCTTCTTCTCTCTCCCTTGTTGCCTTCTTCTTTCCTCTTTCTCTACTATTTTTAATTGCAGCTTGGGGAAAGAAAGACAAAGAAATGAATTTAACACTTCATTCTGAAAGCTGGAAGATTTGTGGTCATTCTGATACCCTCTTGTGATGAGTTATTGAGCCTAGGCCCTGGTGCCAAAACAGCCCATTTTCTCGTTCTCATGAGGCTCCACCCTTGAGGTTCACAGTTGCATAGTCTGTGAGTAACCTAGTCTTTGATGAAGGTGTGCATTATGACTAGACCTGTACAAATAATTTGGTTTGGTGACTGAACTGAAAAATTGCTATTAAAAAAAGGGTGGGGAGGAAGTTAATTGAAGGTTGACCAGAAATGAAAATTTTTCTAATTTAGTGGCAAAATACAAATCGAAACCCTTTTGTTTCAGGTAAAATGAAATGTTTTGTTTGACTGAAAATTAAACATTGTTTTGTTTGAGATTTTTTTTTTACCCTTTTAAAAATAAAATGGAAGTAGCATTCTAAATGAAAAGTAATTTCAGATTGACCAATTCAAACATTTTGTTTAAAAATGTCAACTTTTTCAGAAATATCTGTTTTTTCTTTTCCTTTTTTCAGCCAAAATGATTTTATTTTTATTATGGTCGACCTGAATATGGAAAAAAGCGTTGTCCAAATTTTTTTGCCCAAATCTAGTTGTGACAGAAGATTGGTCTGTCTGAAGTATCTCGGGTCAATTTCAGGGTGGGACCTTGAAGCTTAACACCAAAACCTTGAATCTGACCCGTTGTTCTATGGGAAGCAAGTATAACAAGTGGAACACCAGGTGATATATCATCGGACGCTGCTGTTGTGCGTTTAAATGTACTGTGCTCAGCTCTTTTGTAGCTGCCTGACTTTCTGTTACTATGTGCATGATGATAAATGACCCTGCCAATGGTGAAACTGCTTCTACACTTGAAATGCAGTAAAACCCTATTTTACTGGTGACATTTTCTGCCATTTCAAGTGTTCTCTGTTATTAAAATGTTACAAATGCATGGTTTTGCATTTAGATTAAGACGCCAATTAACTGGTAAAAATTTTCTCTATGCAATATACAATTTTGTCATAGTCTTTTTTCATCCTGTGGGGGGGGGGAAATCTCTCAAAAGAGAGTCAGTCAGTATATGCACTAGGTTTAACTTGCACAAATATGTGAATACAACTAGAAATCCCAACCCTCCATGTATAAAAATGTTTAGAATAAGTTTTTGGACTTTATAGACGCACGGGACGGAAGAATGTGCCTTGGGTTCAGAAATGCTGAATAGCTCAAAGTCATAATGGCTCCTTAGTTACTCATCTAATGCTTATAGTTTTACAGCTTATTACTGTAATCCCTGTTTTTAGCCCTTGCTGAGCACATTATGGACACTTGTAAGGTGTGTAGAGTAGAGGACAGAGCTGAACAAAAAATTGCAACTACTTTATTTCATGACTTGGCTTCTCTTTCTGTTTGCAAAATATCCATGAACAAAGCATGAGCTCTTCAAATTCATCCATTACTGGATTTTATTATTTAAATTTTAAAATTATTTTGCTCTGGATTGTTTGGAATTTGAGCTGTGTTGCTTAGTAGTGATTGATCAGCTAAACCACATGGTATCATTTCTATTCCCTGACAGAGTGAGTGTGCAAGTGGAACCCACTGGTGTGTGTGTGTTACGGATCCCCCTCTATGCCTGATCTGCAGGGGATATGAATTGTTACAGTCATGGTTCTTCAGCTCAAACTGAAGCAGCTTGTGCTTTTAGCTCTGGAGGTGTCTGGTCCAGCTCCCAATTGCTGGCCAAGCTGGCAGATATCATACAAACACTTGTGGCAAACAAATATTTGTGTGGAAATTAGGCTTTTACAAATTATGGTATATGGGTATAAATCCTCCTTTCCCATAGAAAACTACTTGGGAAGGTAAAAGAAGGCAGCTGGAGGAGTTTTGTTGGTTTCTGCTTTGATCCAACCCAGAAATCACAGAGGGCTTCCACAGGGAAGATCAAACATGTATTGAAGTCTCCTTTCTCCATTCTCTCTTTTTTCCATTCCTTTGCTCTGCTCTGTGCCATGTCGTGGAGGGCCCATCTTGCATACGGTCAAGAACTGAAATATACACTGCTATTTGTACAAAGTGTTGCAATATCAGGCGCTTCCATGTTTGTTACATTCACACAAGGTTCAAAATAGTGGGCTCCAAACAGAGAGGCAGCTCATCGTGTGCACTATTCTCTTCTTCCTGAAATACAATATTTTGTGCTATTTTTCTTACCTTATCAAACATTCAGTCCCCATTAAATGCAAAACAAGCTTTACACATTGCAAGACAGTATATAAGGCATCCAATAACTGTGCAGTTAGAAGTTAAATTTACAATCCATGCTAATCAGTTTTATTAGTGGTTACTGCCAACCCCCTCTCTCCCTATTTATGGGCTGTTTGCTGAATGGTTGCTCAGTGTGACCATGATATTGGCTTCCTCACCTGTTTAGAATTTTGGAAGATGAGGGGGTGCATTGAATTATTTTATTAGCCTTTCACCAATGGACGCCAGATTTTACATCTTGTGTTTTTGCAACTGAGCGTGAGTTTGGGGGAGGCTTTGTGGTCTCTATTTGTTCTGAAGCCAATAAATGGTACAGTAGAGCTGGCAGCTTTCATTAAGGAAGCACAAAGGCTAGGAGTGGTGCAGATCAAGATTGAGAGGCCTGGCTATTGTTTTGTGAGGAAGCATACGAAGCACCTAAACCTTTTCCCATTTAAAAAAAAATACTAGCTTACTATCCAATTTGCACCTTTCAAGAAGAATATCGTACTAAAGGGATATTTCCTATAAGGTAAATAATTTTCCACTGAGAATGCCCATTGCAGGGAATGATGGAGACAATTGGATTTATTGGCACCACAGAATTTTATTAAATAAATGTTTAATTTGGGGAAGGGTCTGGATGTTCCAATCTGGAAGTGAAGAAGGGGGAAATGACGGAGAACCACAGAGCAGTATTATCCAAAAGTAGTTATTGTCCCCCTTGTTGGCCCCTATGTTACTCACATTTAAGTCAACAGGAGTTTTGGCAGAGACTTCAGTGTAAGCCAGTTATCTATGTGCAGTAACTTATTTCATATTGTTGACAGTCCAACTCATTCTCCAAGGTCCCAGTCCTGGGGATCATGAATGTTCTGAATGGGGATATGCATTTTACCAACACCGTATTTCCTCCTCTTCCTTTTACATCAAGGGTGAATCTATAATTTACAGGAGCACCAACTGCTGTCTCTGCAAGTTGCCTGCCTCCTGATTGTGGTGTATTCCATTATGCAATAGGATTGTAATAAAAACCCAGCCGCAGCTTAAATGGCTGAACCAACACATTGTACCTCTACATTCAGTCCCGCTTCCACTCCCTACTGTGTACATGGTGCAGTTGCATTAAAGTACTTGACCTCATGTCCAGAGGGCTGACAATACTGTATGCAGTGTAGTTGTAGCCATGTCAGTCCCAGGATATTAGTGAGACAAGGTGCGTGAGGTTGTTTTCCCAGACCTGAGGAAGAACTTCTGGGTGGCTCAGAAGCTTGTCTCTCTCATCAACAGAAGTTGGTCCAATAAAAGATATTATCTCACCCACTTTGTCTCTCTAGTCTCCAGTACCGCAGCCAGAATGAGTTGCCTTTGCAAACCAGTTGCTATGAAGAATGCAGAACATACCCATCCCTTCTCTGGGGCTCAGGGAATTGCTTTCATCATGGTCTAGGTACCAGAGTCTGATTGCTCTTGTCCAAAGTTCAAGGGCAATTAGTCCCTGTCTGAGTGATTTAGCTGGTGAAATGTGAAAATCTCTATTTGAGCTCACTCCATCTGACTGCGTCTTGGTTTTAGGAATAAGTATTGATCTTAGAGTTCCTCAAGAACGCCTCTCCTCCCCTCCAGTGCAAATTATTAAATTGGCAGTTATTATCTACCATGCAGTAAATAATTATAATTCAATTATTTCCACAACCAACTTAAAAAAAATTCTAGTCTGATGACTCTTCTATAATTTAAAAAAAATGAAAAAATTGCAAACAGGGAGATGAGGATGCTGCTGAGGGAGATGGAATAAAGCAGCCATTTGTCAGTGTAATTAACTGTACAGGGGCCACCTACCTTTATTATTAGTAATTATTTGGCAGTTTATAACTTTCCTGGGTTTTCAAGATGAGAAATTTCATCACTGTTCTAGCTGTCTACCACAGCCTTGTTTGGAATGAAGATGTACTGTAGTACATTAGAGACCTGAGTGAGCCTGGATCTGTTCAATTTGCAGAAATTTGCTTGATATTTCTCAGCACAAGTTCCTCCTTTGCTTCTCTTTTTTTCCCTTTTCCAGAATTGGCAAATTCCTGCAACACAAGTCTGTGAATCTGTGCCCACAGAATGAAGCCATCGATCATCTTTTAGAAGGTAATCAACTTTTGCAGGAGAACTTGGAGAAAGATGACCTGAAAAATAAGGCGGGAAAGAGCATTCTAAAAGAGCTTGTGTATCAATTTTTGGAACATTTGGGAGGGGTGACAGACACAGATAATGGCCTAAATCTTGTCAAGATTTTCAAATGTGCCAATGTTCTGTATGTCATTTTACACATGACAGTTTATGCCTATACTTCATGGCCATGGACAATGACACTATGCTGGAACAGTTGTTGAAAGCACTACTTTCTTATGTCTGGAGGCCTGTGGTTCCACGCCTGTGGTTCTTAGGTCTGGAGGCCTGTGGTTAGTCCACAAATTAAGCAAGTTTTTTGGCCTCCACATGAACCCGTGAGAATATTTCTCCATATAGCAGAAATGGCGTTGTTTGCCAAAATTTGTGATCTCTGCCTGGTGTAGGATCTCGACTGAAATAGCATTTTGCAGGTCAAGGTTCAAGAGCCTTAACATAACATCACACGCACTTGAAGAAGAATAAATAAATAAACAATTTATTTAAACATCTATTTTATGGTCATGCCTAAAGCAGAGGTGGGCAAACTACAGCCCACGGGCCACATCCGGCCCACGGGACTGTCCTGCTCAGCCCTTGAGCTCCTGGCCGGGGAGGCTAGCCCCCTCCCCCGCAGCCTCAGCTTGCTGTGCCACCAGTGCTGAGGGCAGCGGGGCTGCGAGCTCCTGCCAGGCAGCGCGGCTGCGAGAGCTGCCGGCCTGCCCCGGTGCTCTAGACGGCGCGGCGTGGCTGGCTCCGGCTGGGCGGCGCGGCTGCCAGTCCTGGTGCTCTGAGTGTCATGGTAAGGGGGCAGGGAGTGGGTGGGGGGGGGTTGGATAAGGGGAAAGGGGGTCCCTGGGGGCAGTCAGGACAGGGAGCAAGGGGTGGTTGGATAGGGGGTGGGGTCCTGGGGGGGCCTGTCATGGGGATAGGAGTCAGGGAACAGGGAGCAGGGGGGGTTGGATAGGGGGTGCGGTCCTGGGGGGGTGGTTAGGAGACAAGGAGCAGGGGGGGTTGGATGGATCAGAGGGTTCTGAGGGGGGCAGTCAGGGGGCAGGAAGTGGGAGGGGGTGGACAAGCTGTTTGGGGAGGCACAGCCTTCCCTACCCGGCCCTCCATACAGTTTCGGAACCCCGATGTAGCCCTCAGGTCAAAAAGTTTGCCCACCCCTGGCCTAAAGTCTACAAAACAGGTTGGGCTCCATCATGCTTATATCTGGCTATCACCAGAGCTAGTCTCTTCGTTTTATAAGTGCATAAAATTCACCAGTTGATGCCCAATACATGAAAAACAAAATCCCTGGATCATTTTTAAAAATTCTCTTGTGTCCATAAGTGATCAAAATACCTTTGTAATATGTTTGCATATGTCTGATTTTTACATGACAAGTGTGTCAAGTACTCTCACAATTTATATTTCTGAGGATCAAGACTTTTTTTTTTTGCTTTTTCTTCAGAATTATGTAATTCTGATAGTCCCTTTGAATAAGTAGTTTTTCTGATAATGGTGCCCATTGTGATGTGCTGTACCTCAGTTTTTGACTATCTCTAATTATTGTAGGAAACATACCACTATGGTAGATGAAAATGTTCTGAATTTATTATGTGGTTAAATGTCGTCGTGGCACAATGAAACTTTCACTCCCTTCTGATGGGGGGGTTTATTGATCATTTGTCTCCAAAGGATGTTAGTTGCTAATTGCTAACATAAATTTCAGTAAAGTGAGATACTGTCTGTAATGTGTCCGTTTGAGTGAAGGCTCATTTTTGTGATTAAAATTGATGTGTTTTTTAGTTTACTGAAAATCGTTTTGGATTTAAGATATTAAAGCTTGCATGAGTTTATACATTATAGCTCCTTAAAAACAACAATAAAATAAAACAGCCTATAATTTGGATGTGGTTAAAGGGAGAATGCCCTTTAACGCAAAACTCCCCCCCCAAAAAACTCAGGAGTATTTTAGTTGTAAAATTCCAACTGCAGATTTTTTTGTCAACAAATCCAGACACTTGACAATAGTGGAAGGTATTGGGGCTATTTCTGTAACATTATCCCCACATAAGAGACAGCAGCATTTTACAAGGCCAGAAGATAGGGAGCAATGTAATAGCCACTAATTACATCATTTTCCACAGAAACAATTTTAACATGCTATTTAGAGTCTTCAGAATGGCCCCAAATAGTTCTTACAGTTTAAGACACTCAATATAAATGCTGTTCAGCTACTCACTTAAACATTGGCACCTCGGTTTAGGCAGCTTAATCACTCACCAAGCTCTGGCTAGGTCAGTCTTGAAAAGTTGCTATACATCTTCCCCTTGCCCCGGTCTCACTCAGTGACAGAAATTGGGGAGGGGGGAGTCATAGTAGTGGTACTCTTCCAAGCTCCACCTACAAACCAAGAGTTGCCCAATAAAAAGAGATGCCACTCCATCAGTTCTTATTAATGTGATCCTCCCTCTTCTTTCTTGTGTGCTTTGATGAGCAGTCTAATAGTTAGGAATGCTAGAATTAAATCATAATGAGAGTTTAGCATTGACACTTCATTAAGATTAAAGTCAGTTTACTTTTAGATTAAATCAGTTTACTGTGCTCTGGGCCATTGTTTGAGGCTGGTAGCAGACTCGGGCAAATATTGCATTGGTTGACACTCAGTTTTCAATATGTGAACTGTCTCTGGAACTATAAGGGTTCAAGATTTCTTTTTTAAATGGTGGGTTTGATTCTGCAGCACAAGGTAACACGATTGAAAAAAACAGCATCAATCAATCACTTTGCCTAGTTGCCGTAAAACAATCCAGTGTAGATCATGCTCTCATTTTTGTCCCAGTGTTGAAGCACAGCTCATGGCAACATCATTGCAGTGAAAGGAGTCCTAGTTAGGACTGAGTGCAGTTCCTTTATCAGGAGGAATAACTGCTATTCAGGAATGGAAAGCATTTGCTCAAATCTTCACACTAGCTAAGGCTTCTTTGCATTGTTTTAGCAGTGCAAAGCAGCCAGAGAGGAGCCATATGGGGATGTTCCCCCATAAGGAAATCCATGAGTGGTGTAGGGAAGGAATAGTGGCTCCCACATCTTCCCCCTTTGGTCCCTAGCAGAAGGGGACATGGCCAGAAAAAAGGTTGCCTCTGTGCTCAGCTGATATTTGACTGGAGGAACAACTCCTTGAGGCTGTTGGTAGCTAAGCATAAGGTAGAGCAGCCTCAGGGCTGCTCTGTATATTTTCCCAGAAGTGGAGGAGGAACTTCCCAAGATCAAAGACCTGCACAGTTGGTTTAATGCTACCTTTGCTCTTCTTCCATTGACCTATGCCCAACACATCTTGGCCAGTTTGGAGAATCTGAGCCTCTGCCTCTCAGGAACAGCCACTACTGTCTCTAACACATTCACAGTGCTTTCTTGGAGAACTGGAATATAAGAGGGAACTGATTGAGTCACTCAAAGCAGTGCAGGGCAGGACATTTCATCTAACCTACCCATCCAAGCATCAATGGTTACCTGAGGTTTACTGCATTGATTTCAGAAATTAAATTCATGAAATGATGGTCACTGATTCATGCTTCTTTAAGTGTATTTCATTGGTTGCATATAAAATTAGTAGCATGTTTTATAGAGGTGACTGTAGTATATATCCTAATATATTTCACTTCTGATTCTTAGGCCCTGTCATGGATAATCATTAGGCCTGATTCTGTTCTTGCACTGATTTTACACTAATATAGAAAACACCATTGATTTCCATGGAATTATTCCTCATTCATTTCAGTGTTGGAGCAGAATTAGGCCCTTAAATGGGAAGGTAGCAGGGAAGCATGTTTTTAAGCTATTGGTAGTATTATAGCTGGGTCTGGTAGCAAGGCTGTTGTTAAATTTGCCCTTCACTTCCCACTATAAAACCCAATTTTCAGTTGCTTATAACTTAACCAAACTTTAACCATTTGGATTGAAATTTTCCATGCCAGAGAATGAGGCCGTGAAAATGCACCTAATCTTACCCCGGTTACAAATTCTGAACTTTTCTTTGAATAACTATAGCACCTCCATGTTTTGGAAAGGGACTTGAACTTTGGCAGGAGGGGTGGCCAGGATGTTCCTTATACTGTCCCTGTACAAATCTGCCTACATTTGGCCAAGTTATAATCCTTTGAAAAACTATAATTTGCATGTGCTCAGTAGAGGCTTCTGGGATTTTAGAAGCTAACTGCCCTGAATATATCCCATCTGTGCTGGGCAAGTTCCACCCTAGGGCTGACCAGGCCTTTCCCTACAGTTGCAACTCTGGCCTGTGCTGGGTCCAGGCACCTGAACTAAGAGCAGGGAATCTCTCATTCCTTTGCTTTCACTAACCACCAGTTTGGAGGAGGCTGCCTGATTCTGAGGCAGAGGGGAGAAGAGCCAGACCTATGGGGGGCATTAGGGCAAATAGACTGGGACAAGAAGCCTGAGGGGTGACTAGGACAGGGAGTTGGGGTGGTGGGAGATAGTGACTGGCTGGGTAGGAGACAGGGAATGAGAACCCAGTGAGCAGGGAAAAGAAATGAGGGAGAGCAAAGACAGATTGGATTAGGAGTTGGGGTGTGGGGAGAGAACTGGGATTGATGGGGCAAAAAGTTTGGAACAAGGAGCTTGGAGAAGGAGACTAGGGAAGGCAATGGAGGCTGGAAGCCATAGGGGTGGAAGGCATATGGAGGCTGGGGGGTGCGGGGAGAGAGCAAATATCTGTGAAACACTCTTGCAAAGTGTGCGTGTGTCATTCCCCTCTAGTCCTGATTAAAATAGGAAGACACACTACTGTTTTGATCAGTTAGTGCTGTTCATTAGCTTAAGTGTTAGGGGTCTGTGTGGTGGATCTAAAGGTTCCAGGTTAACCCTGCTGATGACCCATGTGGGTGTAAGTATGATGGAATTTGTTTTCTCAGCTTGTTTTTTAAAACCCCCAGGAAGTTATCCACAAAAAACATTAGAATAACATTTTTATGGTTGCAATTCAAGCATTCAAAAGTTAAGAAATGCCAAAAGATTGCCTATGCAAATTAATTCAGCCCCCTGTGCATATGCACTATGAGACCACCTTTAATTACAGGATCACATATTTTTTCCACACAACTCCTGCCTCATTCAGTGCACAGAATAGACCTACTCTGGGGATGAAGCAGGATTGTATAGTGAAGAAGGCTGTTGTGTCTAGGATCCCTGCTTCATTTGTTGCTAAAGCTGAAAGGTGTGTAGTGAATGAAGTAGGAGATTACAGAAAGAGAAGGGAAGATGTGCTAGTTAAGGCAGTTGAATGCCTCCCTGGAGAACCAGATTCAATCCCTGCTTCTGCCAGAGAGTTCCTGTGTGATGCCTTTAGAGACACT
The DNA here is from genome assembly GCF_965152275.1 of Natator depressus. Taxonomy (NCBI): domain Eukaryota; kingdom Metazoa; phylum Chordata; order Testudines; family Cheloniidae; genus Natator; species Natator depressus. Next base: position 14,835,773 of record NC_134240.1, on the reverse strand, counting down.
TAATCCAGCCTTTTCAAAGTGGTCACTAGTTGGGCTTTCCTCATTTTCTTGGGGCCTGATTTGAGACCCTGAGATCTGATTTATAGAAGTGCTGAGCCCTCAATTGCAATGGAAGTCAGTAGGAGCTGGGCTTAGAATGTTAAGTGCAATCTGATACTACTCTGAAAAATCAGACCTCAAACTGGGCACCCAAAAGTAGTGGATAGTTTTGACCTCTCTCTTTCTGTGCCTTAGCTCCCCATCTGTAAAGCTGGGTTGATAACCCCTCCTTTCACAGGGGTATTATGAAAGTACATTCATTTATATTTTGTGAAGCATTCAGATACTACAGTGATGAGCACCAGAGAAAAGCTCATGAGGAAATTAATAATTCTGCCTTCGGAGCAGGGTTTGAATAGTGTGCAGTAAACAGAGCATGGGGCCATACACCAGACAGTGAGGAGAAACCAGGATACTGAATGGCTGGTCATTAAGTGAACACTCTGCATTTCACACACTGAATGAGGCCTGTGGAAAAAAACAGTATGTGATCATAAAGACTGACTCAAAATGTACACACACAAGGGGCCCAAATTAAATTAGCACAAGCTACCTTAATTCAGGCATTTCCTAACTTTTGGGTGCTTGGCTTTTCAACTTTAATGTTCTTTTTAATGTAATGTTTTGTGTGTAATATTGACATGTTCTGATAGACATTTGGACACAGATCCACAATTGATGCACCCTGGCATAATTCCACCGACTTCAATGATGCTACGCCATTTGACACCAGCTGAAGATCTAGCCCTTGCTCTCTCTGGTCCAGATTGCAGTCCCCTTACCCATGTTAAGTACTATCATATATTCCTATGGGAGTACTCAAAGAACAAGATACCACTTAACGTGACTAATGATACTACTTCATATGATCTACCCCTGTACAAACCATAGTGTTCAGTTGGTAGGCATAACTAATAATCCCAGCCTTGTCAAATGGCACAGATATCCCTTCACCATCAAACCAAAAGCACAGCTGATAGAAATGGCTGAAAGCCGACAGCTAATAACATGGTTTTAAGCAAAAAGGAGAATGTGTATGGTACCTGTGTTACTATTGCTCATTGCCACATTTTACATAGTTTGACTCTTGGTGTGCAGGAGCACATCACCCTACACATTTAATCATGTAAGAACTATTTAAACTCCAACTCAAATTGATGGGGTTGGCGTTCTTTCCCTAGTTTTAATGGAAACTTTCATAGAAGGCAGTAGTTCTTTTCTGTAAACCTGTTGTTTTCCACTGGGAGTGCCTTAAATTGCAGTGAAAGCAATAAAAGCTACTGAATAAAGTATGTGGTACAGATTTTGTCTGTGTATTGGGGAATGCACTTCTTAAAATTAGAAATAAGATGTAAAATGATAGACTTGTGCCTGAAAACAAAGGAAGTATTAAATCTGCATACTTAGGGATTGTCCACACTGAGATTTAATGCACAGGAAGTCAGGGTGTGAATGTACAGCACTGTAGCCAGTCTTACACTTCCAGTTCTGTAGTGCACTTTGACCTATTGCTGCTTGAAACAGCATAGCTTAAAGCACACTACAGTACTTTCAGTTTGTGGCAGCAGAGTCCACACCGACTGCATGGCAGGGAAACATGCACTCCAGATTTACATCTCAGTTTGCTGTGCACTAAGTCTTCATGTGGACATGGTCTGACTATGGCTATTTGAAATGCCAGGATTGCAAATGTTGGATTCCATTTAACGTTAAAATATATTGCAGACTTTGATTACTGTCCATTTAGGTCTTCATATAAATGCACATTTAAGATGCTTGCCCAAAACTGAAAATAATGATGCTCAGCCATACCATATATTAAAAAGAACTTCAATTTTCAGTGTTGACCCCAACCATCTTCTCTTAGAATTAACCACACTCAGGCTCTAAGCCAATGGAAAAGGCCTTCGTAGAAACACATTTATCATGAAAATCGACAAGAACTTTTATTCCAGTGTTATGCTTGTGGGCAGCAGAAATCTGCAGCTGAAGTTTTCAGAGCCAGATGTAGATCTCACCTGGGCAAGTGAAAATCAGGTGTAACTCCAGTGACTGAAAAGGAATTTTGTATTTTCCCCCCCATGTAGCTGAGATTAAGATCAGGTCCTCCGTGGCTTTGAATATGGAATAATATAGAGTAGCACAGAAATGTTCAAACATTATTTTACAAAAGGTAACACTTTAAAAAGCACGGATGCAAAATCCTAAAAGCGACCTTCTGGTGTATTTGTAGTGTTGTTGCCATGTCAATCCCAGGATATTAGAGAGACAAGCGGGGTGAGGTAATATTTTATTGCACCCGCTGCTGTTGATGAGACAGACAAGCTTTTGAGCTTACGTGGACCTGAAGAAGAGCTCTGTGTTGCTTGTCTCTCTCACCAACAGAAGCTGGTCCAACGAAAGATATTACCTCACCCACCTTGTCTTTATAATGTATTTTGCAGCTTGAATAAAGTCAATGGGACTTCAGTGCCTAAATCATTTGAGTGCTTTTGAAAATTTTACCTGGAGTAACTGATGTGTCTACTGGCTTTTGCCAATGCGTGTGTTCTAGTATTTCAAACGCCACTGTATAACAATACAGCTGTTGTAACATGGGTGTCTGCTTTGTGTGCTTGGCATTTCAGTATGGAAACTCAAAATTAAGACTTTGTGGAAATTCTCCTCTACCTTACTAGAAAGAAAAATCAGCCTTTCCATTGTCTTCACAATAAAGGGGGAAAATTACCTAGTGTCTCATCTTGTTCAAATATTTTCAGGATGGAAAAGCTGGCGCAGGGAGGAGGAGGGAAAGAACTGCTTTTTTTGCTAAGTGGAAGTGAAAGTTTTATGGATTACGATGCGGGGGGGGGGGAAGCTGAAGGTTAAAATTAAAATTCTTCATGCTGACTGGCTTGCTCTTGATCTGATTCTTACTGACATAATCAGCAGCAATCATGGTCTCCAAAGGGGAGACCTTGGAAAGAGGAAGAAAGTGGCACAAGGATCAGAAGGGGTGAAAACAAGTCCAAAGCACAATATAAACAAGCAGTCCTTAACTGTAATCTTGTTACATCTCATTGCTACAGATAAAAAGGGTTTCATGGGTAAGGGGAAAGTGTTGTTCCTTCAGTGTGTGTGTGTGTGTGTGGGGGGATGGTGGGACTGGGAAAGGGGAGACAATGGAAGAAACGTGAAGGATTACAGGGAGGGCGCACAGTGACTTTCAAGTGTGAAAAATGACATGAGTGGGTGAAACAGGAAAGGAAGAATGGATTAAAAGTGGAGAAAAAAACCAGGGGAGAGACAAAATGTCAGCTTCTTTTGTGTAATAGTATGAGGGCTAATCAGGGCAGTTTTTGGCAGCTGCAGCTTCCCCCCCCCTTTACATGGATGTGCTGTCAACGTTTTTAACAAGGCCTCACGCTCAAAAACATATGACATTCCCAGGTAAAATACTCTTTGCTCCTCCGAAACAAAAAGCCCCCACCAGTTGTATGCTCTTCCCACTCCCACATTTCTTGGTAGCTGAGCAGCCAATGGGTGGTTACCTACTTTGCCTGGTGCATTCCCTATATGTATGTAAAGGCAGTGCTGGGGAATGCAGATGGTAGTTCCCATTGCAGCAGCTGTGTGGTGACATCAGTACTGGGTGAATTCAGGGACAGTTTACGATTTTAAAAAGCGGATCCCCTCTTAATATTTTTGAGCAGGTTGGGAAACAGTTTTTACTGAATTCATTCCTCCCACAACACTTTCTGTCCAGCATGATGAGTTCTCTGTGCACAGATGGATGTGCTTTAAGCCCCCCTGCTGCTGCAGGAGTGGTGCCTAGCTGCACATTCTGCTTATTCTTGGCACTCTAATTGCACTGGGTTGTAGGGCTAGAGATTTAAAAAAGTTGAGTTCTCCTTTGTAGGACTCAGTGGCCGGCTCTTTTAACAAGAGGTCTGCATAAAAGCCTGTCCATCTTGAAAGTGTTTGTACCATCCCCTACAATAGGGAAACTCCTTTTATCACTTACCATCCCTGATGAGAAACCTGGCTAATCATGACATGAGATATACGCCCATCTCTACTTTGTTGAACAGTTCACTTATAAATCTCTAGTCAATCAAAATGTATCGAACCTTAAAAAGCATCAACTACAGCTGAGATCATTCAAATCTACATACTAAGTGCCCAAACTGTCCACATTGGTGACCATCCAGTTGCAACCTGGTCATTCTTTCCCATAAACTGAGGTTTTTAATAACTAAATGAATGTGTATTAACCAAGCCTCATTTCAGGACAGATTTTGAAACCAGGAGACCTGAAGTCTTCATGCAATCATGTGTGAAACTATGTACCTGTCAGTATATTTGCATGTGTTATTTTTTGGTCCACGGGCAAAAATGCCCTCTGATTCTAGCAGGATTATGATTTAGGTAATATTAAAAATGCATTTTTGCTAACATACCTAGGAACACAAGTTGTAGGAGCTAGTTACTCTTAAAAACAGAACTACTTTAATTATAGCACAGTCTACTAGCAAAAAATTACAAAAGATTACAGTTGTGTGTGAAATATTCATCCTTGGCCCACAGACATTTTATAAATCATTAGCTAAATGAAAGCTAACAATGTGGGGGAAAACATATTATTAGTTACATTTTTAAAGTACCTTAACTCAACCTCCAGTTGTGAGGAGGGGAATGTTGGGTCTACAATGAACGACTGACACAAATGCATTTTGAATGCAGTCAGGTAAACATACAGATACTTGTATTTATGCCCACAGTAAATTGTGAACCCAAAATTGTGTATGCAAAGTTGAAGGTCTTTTATTAAAATCAGGTGCAACATGTCTGACTAATCTGTAATTAGTGAATTCTGTTATAAGCAGAACCTAATTCTCCATAGAACTATATACAATTCTCCAAGTAGTAGTGACTAAGGGTATGTCTACACTGCAATCTAGGCCCAGGGTTAGTGGGGCTGGAGTCAGCTGACCCATGTTAATGAACCCTGGCCTTGAACATCTACATTGTATTTTAAACCTACGTTAAGAATTTTCTGACCCTTGCTTGAATTTAGGGCTTTGGTGTCCACACTACAGTGCGCAGATCTGAGTCAAAGTAACCATATCTCAGAATCCCTAGCGCCACCCCATCCCAAAATGTGGCTGCTGTAGCCCTAGGAATATGGTGCACTGTGGGAAAACTTTACTGTTCACCCTGCATGTCGCTTTGCAGAAGGCTTGATGAGTTCACTCTCCATTGCAAACCTAGGAAGCTCTGTAATGGCATGCTTGCAGATCAGTGATGAGAACAGAATGGGTTAACACTAACTTGACCTGCTACCATTTGCCAAGGAGGCGGGGGGCAGGGGCTTCCATTTTCAATAGAGTGGACTGCAGATTCTTGGGCTAGAGAAGTCTGAGAAAGTCTTCTCATGGAATTGTGGGCTACTTCTGGATGACACCCAGGGCCTGAGGCAAGCAGGACTGTGGCTACACTGCAAAATAATAGGTCTCAGACCCTGGGTCCCAGCTTGACTTGAGCTTGGACCCTCCAGCCCTGCAGGGGCTTGAGACCCAGGGTCTGAGTCCTGGGTTAGTGTAATTGCAATGTAGGTGCAAGGGGGATTAGCCTGGAGTCAGGGCTCAAGCAGAGGCTTACATTGCAGTGTAGATATATCCTAACTTCTCAGTCTGAGTTACTAGACTGAAGTACATATAGGCAGTGGCTATTTGTGGATAATATAGACCACGCACTTGGTGCCTCTCACTTTTCATTTCATCTGTGTAGTAACCCAGAGACTTGTGTCCATTAGCATGGACAACCTGGAAAAAATTACAAATTGAAATCGTTGAAGAAGCTACATGACAAAATTACTGCATGACTTGTCTCCTGCCCTTTCTTCCTTGATGTCATGGCTTCTTAGTAAGGTAACAAATATCATCCAGGATGAGGTATTGTTGTGTTACCACTGGCCCATGATTTCTCAACAGAAAACACAGTGAACGTTATTTCATAGCCCATTACACTGCAAAAGCTGTAGACACAAATTAGCCTGTTCCTGCACTAGTTCAGATGGGAGGTTCAGGTACAATAGCATTGTCTTTGTGGTCATCTTATACTTTGAGTATCATTATACAGGTATGCAGTGCTGCTGAAGAGACGGTGAGGAGGCCTATGCTGCAGCATCTAACACTCAGTGAATTATTTTGTAAAGACTATTTGATGAGGCCACACAAGTGGGGAGCCCTAATTTTCTGTCAACCTTGTCCTTACTGTGTCCTTTACATTGAAGAATCCAAGAATGCATCTCCACTGCAGAGCAGATCCCAATTTTAATCAAGTCTGCTATCAGAGCAGTGGCAACTCTAGCTTACAACTACATGTATACAAGGTGGTAATTATTGCTCTGAAGCTGCACATCAGAAAGAGGCAGAAATTGACATTAAGAAGTAGACATAGTAGAGTTCCCCACCTCATTTCCTCTCCACAAGTAAAAGAAACACTTAAAAAACCCATATACAGCAGGCATGTAGGTAAAGATTTGAGATTTCATAACCATATAAAGAATTTTATATAAGTTCAGGATTTTTGACATGAAAACCAATAGTTTTACCAAACTCTTTAATTAAAATATGAGATTTAGGAAGCTATACATTAACTATATAAAATTATTATATTGAAGCTTTTGCAGCAGTGAAACTTATATGAAAGATTATCATAGAATTGTAGGCCTGGAAGGGACCTCAAGAGGTCATCTAGTTCAGTTCCCTGCACTCATGGCAGGACTAAAGTAGACCATCCCTGACAGGTGTTTGGAGATTTTTAAGAGCAGGTTAGACAATGATGGAGATTTCACAGCCTCCTTAGGCAATTTATTCCAGTGCTTAGGTTGATGTTGAGACTTTATTTCTCATATTCAGACATAACTGTCTGAAGAAAAATTCTTTGAGCTTGAGTCAAGGGTGGATAGTTTCATACCAGAAAGTTTTAGGGAAATGTCGTTTTTGAGTTACTGAAGATTTTTTTTTTTTAAATAAAACTACATTTTCAGCATTCAGACAATTTATTTGTGCTCATCATTAACTCAAAAATAGCTCATCGGTATGCAAAAACATCCCGTTGCACATAGTTAATGATCATTGCAGGGTCAGCACTTAGCCACCTTTTGGGTAAGGAGAAGAGGGGTAGTAGAAAATTAATATACTACACAAAATTTTCTGCTTCCTTACTTGGCATCTGGCATGACTACAATAGATGCTTCATTAGAAACCCTTTCCCCTTTGTGACCTCACAATGAACAGTCCCTGTCAAGGATTTTATTGAGAGTAGAAAGGCCAAGGTTGAGTGCTTTTGAAAATCCAGCCCTAAATTATTCATATATTCACACCACTGTTGTCTGTAATTTTGTACCATCTTAAACTATTCTTTAATTTAGTAAAATATTTTGAACTACAGATATGAAAGTCTATAAAATAGATATTGGCTGTTAATCCCCGATCCCACATGAGATATTGTATCAGAGTTGTAAATACCCTAATTGATACTTTAAAATACACTAATCCAAATAACATGGATTTTTTTTTTTTACAGGTAAACATTTGTGGACTAGTATAATTATACTATTATAATTGATTTAGTGATGTTGAGTTGCCTTTCTTCTTTAATTGTCAGTGACAGCCAAACACTTGCTTCATGTATAACTTAGCTTATAATATAAACAAAAATGTGTACAGAAAGGAAAATGGGCCACGTTCAATGTATTTTCTTGATGTGTACCTAAGTTGTATCATAGAAATATAGGCTGGAAGAGACCACGAGAGGTCCTCTAGTCCAGTCCCTTGCATTGAGGCAGTTCTGATTTTCCATGTGATACAGTTACAGCCCTTACTCTGCTTGATATCTTTCTGATTAGGTACTCTGCAGTACTCTGTTTTTAATATTGAAAAACAGTGCAGAAAAAAATCCCAGTTAAAATAGATATTTCTTCTTTAGAGCAAAAACTGAAAATCTGTTGAAATTTGACTTTAACACCCCCCACAATTTTACATAATAATTTGGATATATTTTATATCCAAACATGATCACCAGTCAAACTAGTGACAACTAAAAACAATACATTATTGTGACTGTTTTAAAAAAAATCAGAACAAAACTGTAATTTATTATAGTTTTGCCTTCATTATACACCATGTGTTGGTGGATTAAGCACAACAAAAGGCTAGTATTCTTTAAAAGTGTCTACTAAATATAATAAAAAGAATAAGATAATTAACATTTAGTCTGTTACATTTTAAAAAAAAATCAGATGCACATATTTCTATTGCCTGTTAGGTTTACCTAAGCCTTTTCAACTATTACAAAAAAGAAAAAAGTCATTGTTTAAAGTCAAAAACATTCAAATCAGTTGATACAACATTACAGTACAGTCAACTAACATCACTGAAGATCTTCTTTTCTCAGTTTGAGTCTTCAGACCAGAGTGTTACAAAACTGGTTCAATGCCATTTCAAAACTGTATGTTAGCTGTTGCAGGATACTGTACTCTCTACTGATGGCTTCAGAAGAAAGGGGCTGTGCTAGCTGTGAATCACAAGGTAACCCCAGCCTGTCATTAATTTTATTCAGTACTGTAGTTAGAACAGCATTAAGTTAGCACAACTAAAAAAAAGAAATTGGAAGCTAGGTGAAGCTGCCATTTGTGTCAAACAATTGCGATACGCTATACTAAAAAATTCTGAAATATCCACCTGTCCTCACCACTCTGCCACAAACTAGCAAAGTCAAAAAAATACAAACGTCTTCAACTTTTCATTTTTGCAGAATAAAGCAAAAAAGCCTTTGTGCTCCTTACTACCAGAAGCAGAATATCCTCTGAGTTACCACATGTAATAGCTTCTGGATGTGTCGACTTGGGTTGGCTTGGTCTCTGCAGAACCATCTTTGTCTTTTTCACTGTCACCTTCCCAGAGATTAATAAGTGGCGGATAGAGCTCATTCAGTGGGATTGAAGAGGTCTTTTGCATATACTTTTTCAACGAATGGTGGTAGTTTTTTCTCTTAAACCTTTTAGCAATATAAACAGAGATGGAGGCAAGGCTGATCACAGCAAACATTGAACCCATTACAGCTGCAAGGGCGGTACTGGTTTCTTGGTCGGAAATGTCAAGGGCAAAAGCTGCATTTTTTGTTGTAACGTTAACACAAGACTTTTGAGTTTGCTGATGGATATTTGATACAGTTAGACAGACCTCGTAATCTGTGGATGGCTGCAAATGAGTGAGGTTATATTCATGTACATCAACTGGGACCCTCGCGGTGTATGTAATGTGAGGGTTATCAATCTTCATAGTGGCTGATGACCATTTTAAATTGGAGGTCATGACATTGGAATTAACCTTCCAAGAAACTAATATCGAATGAGATTCAGCTTGCTTGACATATATTTTCAGCACTTGTGTACCATCCAAAAGAGTTCCATTCACTCTTATAGTAGCTACTCTTGTGTCAGCCCCTTCTATATTCTGAGCAACACATGTATATCTTCCAGAGTCTTCAATCTGAATATTCGAGATTTCCAGGGTACCTTCACTACTCAGCTTGTACTTGTCTGAGAGACTTTCAACTGTTATTTTATTTCCAAGTGGAGTTACCCAATAAATTTCTGGTTCGGGTTCTGCCATGGCCCGACAATCTAGAAACACTGTCATGCCAATGTCCAAATTCAAATGATTTGGAAAAGTGTCATGAGAAATCATTGGAAGACATTGTTCACTTGAATCCTGTATTAACACTTCTTTCACCTGTTGTCCTCTGTATTCTGGTGGCATAGCACAAAACATGGATAGAGGCTCCATAAAACGGATATTGGTTTTGTTTGAGTTGATCCAGTGAATGACACAGTCACACCTGAGTGGATTACTGTGAATACTGATCTCACGCAGATTTGGAAGGGATTCCACTGTCTTTTGGTAGACTGCATTCAAAGCATTGTTGTTCAGCATCAGGCTTTCCAGAGCAGGAACATTACGAAATGCTAAACGATGTATATAAGACAACTTTGGATTGTTGGTAGCTTCAAGCTTTGTCAGTTCAGGTAGGTTGTCTAGTGCATACCTATCAACAGAAACTAGTTCTCCCATATTATTGATCCCAAGTTCTTTCAACCGCAGCATATTTTTAAAGTCACCTTCTTGGATTTTGTGAATTGGGTTTTTGTTGAGGTCAAGGAATTTTAAATTTGGAACTTTCTCAAGAGCAAGCTGAGGAACCTTGACCAATTTGTTATCATAAAAGGAAAGACTTTCAAGACTATCCAAGCCTACTAATGCATTTCCAGGAATATCAGTGAGGTACATGCCTGCCAAAACCAGACTTCTTAAATTTGAGAGTGGCTTGAAGTTCATATCTAGTATTCCAATCACTGGATTTTCCCCAATCATAAGGATCTCCAAGTTAGGAGTAGAATCAAACCAACGACTGTCAATAACCTTTAATTTGTTAGAGTTAAGATGAAGTCTTAAAAGGTTCCTCAGGCCAGAGAATGCATTTGCAGAGATGCTACGAATCTGGTTATGGTTTATATATAGTTCCTGAAGATTGCAAAGGTCCTGCAAGCAGTAGTCAGTCATCTCTGTTATCTGGTTTTCCTCCAGATGTAAAGTAGTAAGCTGAGTCAGATTTGAGAGCCCCACATCTTTGATACTAGTAAAATTATTCTGTGAAAAATCTAACTCTGTTAAATTGAAAAGCTGTTGGAGTTCAGCTGTGGTCTTTGCAATGTTGTTGCTTTGTAAGAGAAGAACTTGAGTGTCACTGGAAAGATTGCTGGGGATTTTTGTTAAACGAAGGTCATTGCAGTCAACTGTTGTAGCTTCTCTGTAGGTCGACTGTGGTGTAAACCATGGCCTGATTTCACATACACAAAGCTGTGGACATTCATTATTCTGTATGGAAGGCTCAGTTACTGAATTCATTAGCAATTCTAGCACCAACAGGCAAGCTATTAAAACCAATCTAATCCTAGCCATGTTGGTTTGCTAGTAAGTTCAACTGCCTAACCCCTTAAAATAGCAAAAGATTGAATATATAAATCAGTGTCAAGAAAAAAAAAAGTAAAAATTAAAGTTTAGGTTGAAACTTTTGGACATTCAGAATATGGAAGATGCTTTTCAGAATCTCTTCACTTTTCTCTTTTGTTCCGAGTGCTTGTACAAAGCTCTGCTGCATGAGTTGGTTAACCCAAATCAGTGTCTGGAGAGGTTCCTGAAAAGCAGATTAGGACAGATGTTATGTTCATTTCATATACATTTTTGTACATTCCTTTCATTTCTTCCTTCTCTAGATAAAGTTGTTTAAAATAAGAACCCTTTTAATTTCCAAATTCCTTAAATGAAAATTCCACTTATGTACGGTAGAAGCTCTTTTCTACAGTTGATTCAAATTAGAACTATTTCTGATATTTCTAGCTGTCTGAACATTAAAACATATGTAACCACTAGAAAACAAAACACTTAATTTACAAATACATCACAAAAAGACTAACTGAAAATGTAATGTTGTTGAAGCGTGTTGTCTTGTTTTTCTTGCAAAACACTAAAGATCTTGAAACCCACTAAAATGTGTTTCCAACTGGAGGTAGGCCAGGGAAATCAGTGTTCTGAACTCGCTATCGATTAGATTTAAGGCTAGTGTTCACTTTTGGGCTCAAGGCCAAGCCAATGTAATATTTCAGGTTCAATGGCACTGAAATCTAGCAAGATGTTCTCTTCAAATTGCAACTGATCATTGGAAAAATCTTCCAAGACTTCCATCATCCTGGGTTGATCTCACCAGTTCCAGAGAATGGGGTCTACTGGTTTAGGATATAACTGTACTCAAAACAATAGTGATTGGATTTTATCTAGGGAATCAAATTCAAATGAAAATTTTGCAGGTCAGACCCTTGTATATCAGAAACTCCAAGTTTGCATAAGAAATACAAATAGATTTGGTGTACAAAAAGGAGGTTAAACAAAACTGACAAACTACAAGTTAGGCTGGAAAATAAGTTTAATATACAAATTTCCAGTATGATATTTAAACAATGAATGGATTATGAACATTTGTTTATTGGACTAATGACATTTTATTTTATAGTTTTCAAAACTTTGATCCTTATTTCTGCGTGTCATATAGTGCGCACAAGCAAACAAACTTCATGATGACTGAGCTACTTCTTTTCCTCCTCCTCAGACTCCCCACATGGTTGGAAGTTACCTCCAATTTTAGCTTTCATTGACCCAAAATATGAATGGCTGGATCTCCCATATAATGATAGGATACACTGTCCAACCTATTGGAATAACAGAAGATAGATCTACATAATATACTACCCTCAGTATCCATTTAATGTGTTTCTATTAATGAAAAGGCTCGTTTAAATATATATGGAACACCCTTCCCAATGGACTTTCAGAATTTGAATCCAGAAACTGTAGCATCCCATCGCAGATCACATGAGCTAAAGAAGGAACTCCGTTAGCTAGTAGCAGAAGTAGGCTGTTGTACTCCAATGAATCAGGGTCATGACATACACTTTGTCAGTATCTTACATATAGATCTTTACAAAAGACCTCCTGCTTGATATCTTCATTCTCTTACCGAGAGAGGTTTCTCCCTCTTGCTGGAAGCAATCTCCACTCCAGATTGTCTTCATCGTTACTGCCTATAAACTGTGGAACCTAATATTGCAGTCATTACCCAGAAACCATTCCCACTCAACTTCCGTGAGGGCTTTGTCTGATCCCGGTATTTGATAAGCAATCTCCTAAATGTAGCTGTTTGCACTGCATTGTGCATCTGTGGGTACAGTATTCACAGCATTTCCTAATTACTATGCAAAGCTTGCCAACTGTAAGTGTCACATTAGACTGAAGTTATTCATGAAAGAGAGCCGTTGAATTAAAGTAAAATGTTTGACATTATTTGGGAAACCTATTCTATTAAAATTTCTTGAGTCATTAAATGTGCCTTCAAGGCATATGCCAGGCTCTTGACAGAAAACTTCTTGATGTTTGTTTTCTAAAAAAACCCAAACCAAAACACTATAATGGAATGTTTTGTATATGCAAACTTAGTGATAGATAATTTCCTCTGTATATTGTGAATGTAGTTTTGAGTGTGTGTGCAATCAAAGTTTAGTACTACGTACAACACTATATATCCCCAATCTTGGTGGTAGGAGGGAGACTTTTACTGTTAGATTCTACTGTAGCACCAAACCATGCCAATGTCTTGAGGTTCCTTAGTAAAGTTTCAGAGCACAGTTTATTTTCAGCTCTTCAGAGACCTATAGTGTTACAGTGGCAATGATGCTACCACATAGACTCCTTTTCTCGAGTGGTGTTTAAGATGGGAATTTCAGATATACCTAGGCTTGTTACTCATTGGCATTTTGAGCATGCTGCTATTGTCAGATCAAGTTTCTTAAACACATTGAAAGGTATTGACACTGTCTACCACATAAGTCAGATATAGTTATTGAAATCAATGAGACCTGAGTAAGGAATGGGGCAAAACTGAGTCAGGGCATCAAGATTCGTCCTCTGGACATTTACTAGGAGATGGTCAGGCTCATACTATAAGGATTATGACAATGTTCATCTGAACCAAGGATGCTTGGGGAAATCATACTCCAGGGCACTTGTGGATGGGAGAACTCCCAATTAGATGTACTTATCTTAATTACCTTTACTTAGAAAGCAGATATAGACCCTACTATATCTGAAATAAAGGGCAAATGGAAATGGAGAAATAGTATGCCATTCTTTAGTAAAACTGTTAGATTGTAATCTTTAGTAAGATTTCTTAGACTGTAAGCTCTTTGGGTCAAGGAATGCCATTTTCTGTGTTTGTGCTCTGCACATTACAATGGGGCCTCAACCTAGTAAAGGCCCCTAGAATCTGCCACAATATAAACAAACCAGATAATGGTTTTCAGAAATATCCATTAGAACATAACAGTGGCCATACTGGGTCAGACTAAAGGTCCATCTAGCCCAGTATCCAGTCTTCTGATAGTGGCTAATGCCAGGTGCCCCAGAGAGAATGAACAGAACAGGTAATCCTCAAGTGAGCCATCCCCTGTCGCACATTCCCAGCTTCTGGCAAACAGGGCTAGGGACATCATCCCTGTCCATCATGGCTAATAGCCATTGAGGGACCTATCCTCCATGAACTTATCTAGTTATTTTTTGAACCCTGTTATAGTCTTGGCCTTCACAACATCCTCTGGCAAAGAGTTCCACAGGTTGACTGTGCGTTCTGTGAATACTTCCTTTTGTTTTTTTTTAAAGCTGCTGCCTATTAATTTCATTTGGTGGCCCCTAGTTCTTGTGTTATGAGAAGGAGTAAATAACACTTCCTTATTTACTTTCTCCACACTAGTCATGATCTTATAGACCTCTCTCATATCCTGCCTTAGTCATCTCTTTTCCAAGCTAAAGTCCCAGTCTTATTAATCTCTGCTCATACAGTATCTGTTCCATACTCCTAATAATTTTTGTTGCCCTTTTCTGAACCTCTTCCAATTCTAATGCATCCTTTTTGAGATGGGGTGACCACATCTGCATGCAGTATTCAAGATGTGGGCATACCAATGATTTATATAGAGACAATATGATATTTTCTGTGTTATTATCTATCCCTTTCTTAATGATTCCCAGCATTCTGTTCACTTTTTTGACTGCCACTGCACATTGAGTCGATGTTTTCAGAGAACTATCCACAATGACTCCAAGATTTCTTTCTTGAGTGGTAACACCTAATTTAGACCCCATCATTTTATATGTATAATTGGGATTATGTTTTCCAATGTGCATTACCTGGCATTTATCAACATTGAATTTCATCTGCCATTTTGTTGCCCAGTCACCCAGTTTTGAGAGATCCTTTTTTGTAGCTCTTCGCAGTCTGTCTGGGACTTAACTATCTTGAGTAGTTTTGTATCATCTGCAATTTTTGCCACCTCACTTTTTACCCCTTTTTCCAGATCATTTATGAATCTGCTGAATAGGACTGGGCCCAGTACAGACCGCTGGGGGACACCACTATTTACCTCTCCATTCTGAAAACTGACCATTTATTCCTACCCTTTGTGTCCTATCTTTTAATCAGTTACCGATCCTTCCCTCTTATCCCATGACAGCTTACTTTGCTTAAGAGCCTTTGGTGAGGAACCTTGTCAAAGGCTTTCTGAAAATCTTAAATACACTATATGCACTGGATTCCCCTTGGTCCACATGCTTGTTGACCTGACCCCCTCAAAGAATTCTAGTAAATTGGTGAGGCATGATTTCTCTTTACAAAAAGCATGTTGACTCTTCCCCAACAAATTATGTTAATCTATGTGTCTGACAATTTTGTTCTTTATTATAGTTTCAACAGCTACTGAAGTCAGGCTTACTGGCCTGTAATTGCTGAGGTCATCTCTGGAGCCCTTTTAAAAAATTGGTGTCACATTAGCTATCCTCCAGTCATTTGGTACAGAAGCTGATTTAAATGATAGGTTACAGATAACAGTTAGTAATCCTGCAGTTTCACATTTGAGTTCCTTCAGAACTCGGGTGAATACCATCCTGGTGGCTTATTACTGTTTAGTTTATCTGTTTGTTCCAAAACATTCCTCTAATGACACCTCAATCTGGGACAGTTACTCGGATTTGTCACCTAAAAAGAATGGCTAAGGTTTGGGAATCTCCCTCACAACCTCAACCGTGAAGACTGATGCAAAGAATTCATCTGTTTTCTCTGCAATGGCCTTATTGTCCTTGAGTGCTCTTTTTAGCATCTCAATCATCCAGTGGCCCCGCTGGTTGTTTCGCAGGCTTCCTGTTTCTGATGTACTTTAAAAAAAAATTGCTATTACTTTTTGAGTCTTTGGCTAGCTGTTCTTCAAATTCTTTTTTGGCCTTCCAATTATATGTTTACACTTCATTTGCCAGAGTTTATGCTTTTTCTATTTTTCTTATTAGGATTTAACTTCCACTTTTTAAAAGGATACCTTTTTGCCTCTCACTGCTTCTTTTACTTTGTTGTTTAGCCATAGTGGCTCTTTTTTGTTTCTCTTATGATGTTTTTTTTAATTTGGGGGATACATTTTAAGTTGAGCCTCTATTATGGTGTCTTTAAAAAGTTTCCATGCAGCTTGCAGGGATTTTACTTTTGGTGCTGTACCTTTTTTGTTTAACTAACCTCCTCATTTTTGTGTGGTTCCCCTTTCTGAAATTAAATGCTGCAGTGTTGGGCCATTGTGTTGTTTTCCCCGCCACAGGGATGTTAAATTTAATTATATTATTGTCACTATTACCAAGTGGTCCAGCTTTAGTCACCTCTTGGACCCGATCCTGTGCGCCACTTAAGACCAAATCAAGAATTACCTTTCCTCTTGTGGGTTCCAGAACTAGCTGCTCCGAGAAGCATTTCATTTAAGGTGTCAAGAAACTTTATCTCTGCATCCCTTCCAATCAATATGGGGATAATTCAAATCCCCCATTATTACTGAGTTTTTTATTTTAATAGCCTTTCTAATCTTCCTGTGCATTTCACAGTCAATATCATCATCCTGGTCAGGTGGTCTGTAATATATTCCTTCTGCTATATTGTTATTATTTAAGCCTGGAATTACTATCCATAGAGATTTTATGGTAGAGTTTGGTTCATTTAAGATTTTTACTTCATTTGATTCTACGCTTTTTCCCCACATAATGCCACTCCCCTACCAGCACAACCTGTTCTGTCTTCCAGTATATTTTGTACCCTGGTATTACTATGTCCCATTGATTATCCTCATTCCACAAAGTTTCTGTGATGCCTATTATATCAATATCCTCATTTAATATGAGGCACTCTAGTTAGCCCATCTTACTATTTAGACTTCTAGCTTTGGTATATAAGCACTTTAAAAACTTGTCACTTTTTAGATGTCTGCTATTACATGTTGTAATTGAATGGGACTTTTTTTCTTTTGACTGTTTCTCATCACATCCTACCTGTATTTTATCATCTTCCATCCTCTTCTCCTTATGAGGACATAGGGAATCTCCATTTATCGAGCCTTCCCTAAGCACGGTCCGAACCACGTGCTCCTCCGCATCTGTCAGCTTTCCCCAGCCATTAAAATTAAAAATGTCGTAGAGCAGTTTTTAAACTAAGTGCCAGCAATCTGGTTCCATTTTGGTTTAGGTGGAGCCCTTCCTTCCTGTATAGGCTCCCCCTTTCCCAAAAGTTTCCCCAGTTCCTAATAAATCTAAACCCCTCCTCCCTACACCATCGTCTCACGCATTGAGACCCTGCAGTTCTGCCTGTCTAACTGTGTGTGAAACTGGAAGCATTTCAGAGAATGCTACCATGGTGGTCCTGGACTTCAATCTCTTACCTAACAGCCTAAATTTGACCTCCAGGACCCCGCTCCTATCCTTCCCTATGTCACTGGTACCTACATGTACCATGACCACTGGCTCCTCCCCAGCATTACACATAAGCCTATCTAGATGTCTCAAGAGATCCGCAACCTTCGCAGCAGGCGGGCAAGTCACTATGCGGTTCTCTCGGTTATCGCAAACCCAGCTATCTATGTTTCTAATGATCGAATCGCCCATTACTAATACCTCTCTCTTCCTAATAACTGGAGTTCCCTCCCCGCAAGGATGCGAGAGGATACCACAACATCATCTGGAACAACTATGGGATCGTTTCCCTCTGCTCCAGTTGGATGTTCTCCTTCCCTGAGGCTTTCATCCTCCTCAACAGCACAGAGGCTGTCAGACCGGGGCAAGTCTTATCTATGTACCTCTCTGTCTCCCTTAGCTCCTCCAGCTCAGCCACCCTGGGTCTCCAAAGTCCATACACGGTCTCTCAGGACCAGGAACTCCTTGCACCAAATGCACACATATGCCACCTGCCCATAGGGCAGGTAATCATATATGCTGCATTGGGTGCAATAAACTGGGTAGCCCCCATTCTGTTGCTGGACTTCTGCCTGCATTCTCTTTTTACTCGTGAAGCTTGTTCCTTTGTTGTTTTCTTTTAATCAATGGGTGTTTTTGGCTTTAAGTTTAAAGAAGTTTATGGAATGTTAAGCCCCCCCCCCCACACTCCTCCTGTCAACTCCCTCGCAAAACTCCCTCTCAAAATCCCTTCTATTCTACATCCTTCTTCCACCACCCCACCACTTCCACCTTCATCCAAAAGCAGGGAAGAATGTTCTAAGTATTATTCTATTACATGAAAAATATCCCTTTTCTGGAATTCAACCAGGATCGAATTTTCAGGGCAAAATTACCACACACCAGGTGGAGGAGAAGCACATCCCCGTTGCAGATCAAGTACTAAAGAAGGCTATTGGATCACTTGTTGGTAACAAGTCTTAGAACAAATGGAGTCCTTATGGCTGTGCTACCTAAATACTTTCACAGTATAGAATCATAGCGTTAGAAGGCACCGCAAGGGTCATCTATTCTAACCCCCTGCCAAAAGGCAGGATTTGTTGTGTCTAACCCATTCAAGGCAGATGACTATCCAGCCTCCTTTTGAAAACCTTCAGTGAAGAAGCTTCCACAACCTCCCGAGGCAGTCTGTTCCATTTTCCTACTGTTCTTACAGTTAGGAAGCTTCTCCTGAGATTTAATCTAAATCTGCTAAACTGTAGTTTGAATCCACTGCCTCTTGTCCTGCTCTCTGTGGCAAAAAAGAACTTTTCTCCATTTTTTTTGTGGCAGCCTTTCAGCTATCTGAAGACTGCTCTCATATCCCGCCTTAATCTTCTCTTTTCCAAACTAAATATACCCAGTTCCTTCAGCCTTTGCTCATGGGATTTGTATTCCGTTGCTCTGATCATCTGTGTTGCTTGTCTCTGGATTCTTTCCAGTTTTTCTACATCCTTTCTACTCATTGATGACCAAAATTGGGCACAGTATTTGAGTAAAGGGAACAATCTGAAACATTAAGGCAGGTGTTAAAGTAAAAAGGGGAGCACAGCTCCTTCCTTGCTAAGGTCAGAGAAAGAACTCTCCCCTGCCCCTCCCCCCCTCCCCCCACGCCTTCTTTGGTTAATGCTACTAATAGCACAGAAAGAACTCTTCCAGTGTCTGGTTGGTGTGGTATGAGCTCCCCCTTGTTTCAATGAATTTTAACTGCTGCTTTAAAGGAAACATATATTGCTCTTGAACAATCCAGGGAAAGATCCTAACTTGTCCCCTCTTACCACTCAGTTTCCTTTTTAAATAACGACACAGTTACATTTAATAATTTTTTTTCAAAGGATGGTCTTATACTAGGAATAGTATACACAAAGGAGCTGGATCTTGGCTAGGGATGAACACCTGAGGATGTTATTTCCACTCTTGGGATTTGTTAGTGGCTCTTTAATTTTTTATTTTGCAGCCTATATTAACAAGATCCTATTGAGCTGATGCTCTCTCTTTTTGTAGTCCAGAAGTAGATGAGATTTGCCATGGGTCAATAGACTAGGAGGTTCCCTTATTAGACACTGATGTAGGATTTAACATAAACTGAGGTCATTCCAGGCTCTAATGGTAGCTTCTCTGATAAAAGTTGAGTGTTCCAATAATACCCAATGGAAGTTGGGGGGCAACTGATGTCCCTGACTGTTGCCTCCATAGATGATTCACTTAATTCCCCATTTTCAGTTTTTAATATTTTTTTGCCGCATATTCCACTAAAATGAGGATTCAGTAATGTAATTAAGATTCAAAGCTTTCCTGGGGGCCCAGTATTCTCATCCTGTAACAGTTTATGTGGATGCAGAGAAAGGGTATTGATAAGGAAAGCAGTAATTTGAGATTAAGCACCCACTTTTGACTACACAGAAACCTGTCCACTCTAACTCCGCAGTATTGGTATGCTATAGGCCAAGCGTGGGTGGATTTTAGAGAGAACTGCAGTTGGCAGTGTGCGCCAAACCAGATCCCCAGATGAGGTAATTCTGTTCCAAGTGTTCCCTCCTGTGGAGTCCCTTCTATAGCATATACTATACAATTGAAGTGAGAGGCAGACAATGGGTTACAAAGCTCGAGTTTCCAACCCAAGGAGAGAGATTACTTTTTTAATCATAGGAGGAGGGAATGA
Source organism: Natator depressus (assembly GCF_965152275.1). Lineage (NCBI taxonomy): Eukaryota > Metazoa > Chordata > Testudines > Cheloniidae > Natator > Natator depressus. Next base: position 14,815,628 of record NC_134240.1, on the reverse strand, counting down.
AGGGGAAGCTCCAACCTGTATCAGTTTATTAGGAAGATAGCAGTTGGATGGGGAAATAAAGGTCAAAAAATCATCTAGAAATAGAATATTTCTGTGGTGAATGGTATCAAGTTCATGATTCAGATAAGCTTCAAATGTTTTTATTTAACTCTTGATAGAATGACTCCAAAGTGAATACTCTAACTTAAAACAGTAGTGCTTGAGATGTACCAGTTTTTGCTTTACATTCTTTTAGGGAAGGGGGATGTTGGTGATCAAATTCTGGCAGGCAGTGACAGCCTATTTGCAGAAGGTATGGGAGAGCTCCAGAATTCTAATTTAAAGGACTGTTTTCTCAGTCTTTCAGAAATGAACTCTGACATATTGAGGGAAAGTCTGTTAGAACAGCACTCATATTATTTCAGTGTAAAATTAATCTATTTGCTATCTGAAACAATTGAATTAATGGCTTAAATTACAATTTAAATACCAAAATAGTTACTAATATTAATTTGAATGTTTAAATGAATTTGTTTCTGCCATGTTCTTGCACCACTTCTGTGGGATTTCCTGTGAACATTCAAGCAAAGGTACTTACAGGCAAAAATGCTCAGAAAAAGTGAATGTCAAGGTCACAGGCATCAATATTTGAACCAATACTACTAGCTTGCTTGTCCAGTCAGGAAACAAGAGCATTACCAATCACAAGTAAGCAGTACAGCTCAAATATACATGTCTGATTCAAAGAGTAAAATCAAACAAACAAACCCAATCCAAGGATATTTGTTGATTATTTAAATTTATTTAAGGAAATTTAAATCTTCTCATGGAATATCCACAAGCAGAAAAAGAGCATAACAATTATTCATGCCAAATGATTGGTTTACGCCCACTTTGGCTACATGTATCATATACATCTAAAATTTTACCTATAAAGACGTCATTAGCTTTTGATAAAGTGTTAAGTACATCGGAATTTTGAATAAACTGCAGATCTACCGGTAATCCTTTTGTTCGTTTAATGCTTATATCCCATCATTTGTACATTACATTTATAGCCCATATTGTGCAAGGGTACATTTCTGATTTTACTGAACGGAGTGTTGGTTTCTAAATATTGTGGACATATGGCTTTAGAAGCTAACTGTGACACTTTTTCTCTTCTCTATGTAAGTTATTTTCTGCTGCAGATAGATTTAATTTTCTTTTCTTCCCACTGAAAATTGTTCTTTATAAATGACTTGCACATTATTGGCTCCAATCTCATCCAGCCCTAGGGCAGCGTGGATGAAGCTATAAATGAAAATCCAATGTAATCAAAAAGAAAATTCTGATTGGCTTCAGATGCCCTAGCCCATTTTAATGCTTGTGCGAATGACAGTGTGTAAATCAGCAGAGGGGGGGAAAGGCAGCAAATCATAGGAGTTTGAAAACTAAAACCAAAGCTGCCACTTTGATGAGCTTAACAAGGAGCCAGTAATTATGGAAAACGCAAAGCATACTGGAATACAGATAAATATGAATGGAAACTCTGCTTTTATTCTGCTGCTTTATATCCATGTATGATTTCCCTTAGTGTTTCACACAACCAATCATGCCTAGATACCATATGATGGGTGCTACCTGTAGGCTTGGCATAGCATGGCTTTGCATCTGCTTGATAATTATTGTTTGCAGTTGGGGTCCTTATGCTGACTCTGCAGAGAGTGTTTTAAGTTTCTTGAGCTACAGAATGGCAGATGTACTGTTCACTCCTGCAGCTTGATTCCATGCCCCCTAACTGTACTGCCCATGGAGAGGGACTGCAGAGAAGAACTCTGTCACACACCAGCATGGCATTTCTGCATAATGACTTCCCCCGCCTAATACAGGGAAACTATCGTAGGGGTTGTTTTTAAAAACTGCTCTAGGCAAACAAAACTCTTTACTGATCTTTTCAAAATAGGTTCAATCCCATGATGTGCTAGCTTTCAGCTCCCAGTGACTACCATGGAAGCTGCAGTTACTCAGCAAGATTGGGCTCTTATGTGCCTCACAGTGGATTTTAGAGTGGCTCTGTATGCACATAAATCCTTGTTTGTCAAATGTTTGTGTACCTATTCTTGTTGTTAACTCCATGAAACAAATAGTTGGTGAAAATATAGATAAGGAAGCTAGAAGCTTTGGAAGGGATTTTCAAAAGGTAGTTCAGTGGGGGAGCAGAATTAGGGTAAAATTTAGTCATTTTGAAAATCCCATCAGGTGCCTATATTGGGACCAGCAACAAACAAGTGGAATTTAAGAAGATGACTGAACAAAGGCTAAAAGCCGCTGACCTCTGCACAGGTAACATAGATCAGATATTGTGCTCTATCTTTTGCAGCATTATAGCGACTGTGTATGAACTCCTACAGTCCATTTCCCCATTGCCAGTCTTGGATCACAGAGAAGATTATAGAGTTGTTTGATCAACAAAGGCAGTTAAGAGCAAAAAGGAAGAGAGATGAATCTGCAAAAAGCAATATTCCTGTATGGCATGAAAAAGAGAGGGACTCATTAAAGTGGCAAAAAAATATTGGCTTGAATAACCGTGCACTGATACACAGAACTCCCTAGTAGCACTTGTTGCAAAGAAGACCTATCAAACCATCAAGACTCTTTTCAAAAGTTTTCCTTGTAGGAAAAATACTGTTTCACCAAACTCTTGGGGTAAATATTGCTGATAACTATATAATATGAGCAAAATTAACTCTACATTGGAAGTGAACATGGCAGAACAGAGATATATGAGAAGCTCCCCCTATGATTGAAGACATTGTGGAAGCTGTACAGACACTGAAAAGCAATAAAGCCCCTGGAGTGGATAATACATAAGCAGAACTAATTAAAAGTGATGGAGACACACTCATCCTGGCATATCATAACATTTTTAATGTGATTAGGGAGTCTGTAAGATGGCCCAAGACTTGGATATAGTCCCTGATGGTTCCTATTCATAAAAAGGAAATTACCATACAATCCTATTGACACACCCTAGCAAAATACTGCCGTGCATCACTCGGAAGAGAATTGTGCCTAAGGGCAAAAACAAGCTGGATTTAGACCCTGCCAAAAGGTATAGAGCAAATATTCAGTCTGTATTTGCTATGTGAGAAAGCACTGGGGAATGATGAGAAAATGGTCCATGGCTTTGTGACTTCTGCTAAGGCGTTTTGACAGCATATGACATAAACCTTGGAGCAATCCTGTGGTTGGCTGGAGTTGGTGAAAATATAATAAGGTTGATACAAAATCTCCAAGGAAGCAGAACTGCTTTGGTTTTTATGGGGCATGAGCAAAGTAGTTGACTAGATGACCTCCTGAGATCCCTTCCAACCCTGATATTCTAGGATTTGACTTGAGGATAGGTGTCAGGCAGGGCTGCATGCTATTATTAACCCTCTTCAACTGATGTTGAAGAAATCTTTAAAAAGTCATGGATGGAAACCTTAAGGAGGGTGTATCCTTAGTGGAGTCATCAGGGCTTCCCTGATGATATTGATCTGACTGGATTGTGGCAAGAAAAAAAAAGTGCAAAAATTGTTTGAAAAATTAGTGGTAGATGCAGAGACTTTTGGTCTAAGGCTATCCCACAAAAAGACAGTGTTGTTTTAGCCATGCTGGTCCCAGCATATGAGAGAGAAGGTGGGTGAGGTTTTATCTTTTATTGGACCGACTTCTGTTGGTGAAAAACCAGATTTTGAACTACGCAGATTGTTTAGCATAAGTAGTTAACCTTGAATGATCCTGTAGGGCATGAGTTAACTATTTATGGTAAACAATCTGTTCCACCTTCTATTTAAGTGTGATGCTCTGACCTGACCTGAAGAAGAGCTCTGTGGAGCTCACAAGCTTGTCTTTCACCAGCAGAAGTTGATCCAATAAAAGATCTCATCCACCTTGTCTTTTTAAAGACAATGGTGACATCTCAGGCTGACAAAAAGGCAAAGATATTTCTACCTAAATCTCAGAAGGCATTGAGCACTTCAAATACCTGGGTTGTATAACTACAAGGGATGCTAAACATCACTTAAAGATCTGACATAGAATTGGACTTGTGCCTGCTACTCTAGTGACATATTTGGTGAAGCAAAAGGTGTTGCCATGAAGTATAAAATGAAATTGCTGCAGTCTCTTGTCTTCAGTGTCTTGCTATATGCACGCGAGACATGAACACTAAAGAAAGAAGGCATTAAGAGCCTTGAACTGAAATGCAATTGCTGAGTGTTAGTTATATGTTGCACATGACTAACGCGGAGGTAACTGCTTGAACTTACAGCCTAACTGGAGTGATACCAGACATCAAGATGAGAGAAAGAAAACTTGATTTTGTGGGACATGTGGGTTGAGAGGAAGGTTGCTGAAGCAAGTTTTGCAAGGATTGGTGCCAGGGGCAGAGGCACTGGTGAGTGTGGTTCAGGGGTGTAGCTGACTGGATGGGAATGCAGTGTGGCACGCTTCAAGGCTATGTGAAGACCACAAAACATGGAGGAAGATTGCTGGCCAGTAACTCATGTGTTTGCTGTTCATTGTGATGGGACTCTATGGTGTTATACGCTACAGAATTATGTACGTATGTGACTGATTTTCAATGGGACTTGTGCATGTTAATTAGGTGCTTTTGAAAATCCTGCTCCCACTCATCTCACTCTGAGTGGGAGCAGGAGCTGGAGTCACCTTGGAGGTGAATTCCCTCCCTTCAGAATAAGGTGTAAACCCATCCCCTTCCCCTTTTTATTTTTTGCTAGCTATGGTGTTTCCAACCATAATAGAAAAAAATAAGTTTGGAAAAACCGAAGAAAATAAAATGAAACAAGAGATTCCTTCTCTAGTGCAAGTGATGAAGGCAACTAATGCCAATTTTAGACTACCTGTTGGAAGTAGCATAATTCTGCAAGGCACTCAAAAGCTGCAAGAAGGAAGTTTGTTATAAATGCCCAAATGGAAGGAGAGATTCCAGGGGGTGATTTTCAGGAATATTACATTTATATTTCTCATAAGAAAATAATCTATTATGTGCACAGTCCTAAGAAATCAGAACAAAAAGTATTCAGCTGAAGGCAAAGCCTGCTTAATGTTAGTCCTCTCTTGATTTTCAAAAGTGCATTGTCAAACTTGGAAGGAACTGGCAGATTCATCACTTAAGTCTCCCCCATGAAAACATGGAAACAACATACCTAGAGAACTCTCATTTGAAAATGGATATGCTGGAAGAGAAACCAAGTTAGGAAAACAATTATAGTGAAGACACCACTTGAAATATTCTGTTCAACATAAGTGAGGCCAAGAACTGTCTTCAGTTAGGGCTGAATATGAAACACAGAGAGTGTCTTTTCGCAGGTGGAGAGCATCCTCAACTGAACTTCATTAGGCAGAGGGCAATTGTTAAAATAGATGGAAAGTGGATGGGGAGCCATTCCTGACAGCTGTCAGAAAGCAGAGCTGAGCTCTTCTGTACTACCACCTATCTTAACCACTGGTTGTCAGTGGTAACTAGGATGGGCTAAGCATTTTGCCAGGTTAGGCCAATATTGTGTGACTTTAAAAAAAAATAAAAACAACCCCACACCTAGGATTTCTCTCAGTAGCTGCATGCTGTATACAGTAGTTCCCCAGCTATCAGATTTGTCTAAAACGTTTTAATTTTGAAAGCCCTGGAGTATTTATTATACAACTGGTGGTCCCAGGGAAGGGAAAACACAAAAATAGGAGTAGGCCTTGTGGATAGTCCAATAGTTTTCAGTCTCTTTCACCATACTTCCACTTTCCCCCTCAATGTTTTTAATAAATAAATAAATAAAACCATACAGCTGTCCAATGCTCCTGCCACTCCATAATCACAAAGGGCACTTTGCAGGGTTTTCAAGGGAAGGGGGGGGAACTGATCTGCTGCATGATAGGTTTAGGTAGGAATGATTTTATTATGGGAAGCAGAGCTGCTCTGCATGGAAGCATCAGTACCCAGGTGCCTAAAAGCTCATGTTTGTGTATCAATAAGCAATTCCAAAACTGGCCTCTGAGCAGGGCTAGCAAACTGTAGTGCAGGGGAAGCATTCCCATTATTACATTGTACTATATAAGGTACCTTGGAGAGACTTAATTTGGGTTCAATGTACTAGTTTGTGTGTGTGTGTGTCATTTATTGCCCTGTCAGGATGGAATGTGGAAACTGCTCAGATAGTGAATATATTGCCCTATAGTAGTGTCCTGCAGAGTATAAAAGCCCGAATACTAATAAGGGAACAGAGATTGCAATGGTAGGGCCTATATAGGTGTTGGTTATTTTGTGGGAGGAGCAAAAGATCCTGAAATTTAGTTCTGCTACCGGCTGCAAAGATGTCTGAGGTGATAGCACACACAGTAACTGACTGGCCGTGGAAACTATTTAGCTGTGCAAGTGATGTTGTGTGTGTGTGCACTTAAGTCAACAAAAGAGCAGTATACACAAAATGTGTACGAATAGGTTGGTATAATGACAAAGAATTAAAAAAATATTAACTGCTATTGCCAGCTACCAAGCCACAGGTATTAAAAATTTCCCTCCTAAGAGAAAAAAGAAGCCTTTTAATGAAGGGTACCGTTTATCTTTCATTTGTCCCAGCAAATATAAATTGAAAGGTAAAAACCAAAGCACCTTCACACAGAAAAAGTCACCTGGCACTAATAGGTTTGAGTGTTTGCTGCTGAAGGGTAGACTATTATTGCTAAGAGCTTGAAGAATTTCTGCAACAATAGTTTGTCCTTACAAAAAGTCTCTCTGTATTGCAGCTAAGTCAGTGTATGATTGGGTTAGCAGCTGCATAAATTAAACTTGCCTGGGGGTTAGTCTAACTCATGCAGTCAGTCTTTCAGAAAATTGTCTAAATGCTGCATTAATGAATTGTGGTAACTTATTTATCTTTCCTTTTGTCTGGTACATTCTCAGTATAGCAATCAGTGCTAGAAAACTTGTCCTGGACTGACGAGTACTAAATTCATTAAGTTCATTTAGAAGAGACATGTTACATGACACTGCCACATGTGACCAGTGACTTTAAACATCAATTTACTAGGTATAAAATAACTGAATTACTCAATTGTACACTGGAATCTGGGAGATGCACGTTAGCATGGCAAGGAATTTTGCAAAAACAGCTCGCTAAACCTAGATAGGTTTTGTATTATTCAACAGCAACTAGTCATGGCCACTATGCAGTGGCACTGAGATGGCGGGTAACACTGGGGGATCAAAAGTGGGGTGTGTAACAAGGAAAAGATTGGGTATCTTTAAGGCTCTGATACAAAAGCACAGGACCCAGCTGCCATATGGGCTAAGGGCAAACTGAATCTGACTAATTTGAAATTGCAATCAAGAAAGTTTAGCAACTCTGGCAGCAGCATCTTTGTCTGCTTCCACTTTAAACATACAAGGCTGCTTCCCAGGAGTAGACATTCTGCACCAAAAAATTAAAAATTCTTTGCACAATATTTTAAAATTCTGCAAATTTTGTCAGTCAAAATAACACTACATAATCACACCAGTTTCAATTATTTTGGTAATTTATTTCAAAATACCTATCAACAAGTATGTCTGTAACAATACAAACACAGATAAAAATTCCCCCAGGAGTAGAGTGTTCAAGAAACCCCTATGACAACCCACTTCCTGTTTCTCTTCCCCCTTCACACACACACACACACACACACACACACCCTGAACACAGCCCAGCCCAGACATCCGCTCCCTTTCTCCCCCAGAGCTGAGGGAGCCAGAGGGAGAAACAACCTGATGCTCTGTCCCAGGCTTGCACAGAGTTTCCTGCCCACAGTCCTCTCCTTCCCTCAGGGCATGCTGGGAACTGCAGCTGTCAGGAACCCTCTAGCTCCCTCTCCCTCCCCATCCCCAGCAGTGCCTTCTATGTGCGAGCTGGGCTCTGGGGAGGGGTCCAGTAGCCCCTAGTGGTGACTAGCAGCACTGCAGCCCATTTCTGTGCGGGAAAAGAAACTCTGCATGCACAGAATTCATCTGTATGCATCCGATGAAGTGAGCTGTAGCTCACGAAAGCTCATGCTCAAATAAATTGGTTAGTCTCTAAGGTGCCACAAGTACTCCTTTTCTTTTTGCATGCACAATGTTAATTTCTGCAAAATTCTTCATTGCGCAGTGGTGCAGAATTTCCCCAGGAGTAAAAACTTTTGGAATTCACAAGGTGTTTTTTGGTTGGGAGGAGGGATCGCAGCACCATGACACAGTGTGAATAGGTGCTAAGTGGTCATTCCCTAGAAATATTGCAAGATTGTTGCCATGTATCTTTTAAGTGACCTTATCTGCAAATTGTAGGCCTGATTCTCTATTCGTTACTTTTCAATAGTTTAACTCCATTGGCTTCAGCTGACTTTTTTGATTTCCATTGGAGTGAGACTGGAATCAATCCTTGTCTTTTTAAACAACTGTTGCCATTTTTGGAGAAAAGATAATGACATGTTGCTAATTAAGACAGCCTTGTTTTGAGTATGCAAAGTCTGCATAGACATCCAAGCAGTGACTTGTTTGTGTAGTTACCAGTGGTAGATGCAGAATCACAGGACTTGGGTGCACAGTTTTAAAAAAAATCTGAGCCTAAATTTTATACTGCCATAATTAGGCTCCAATCTGGAAGGGATTTCCAAAAGTATGACCTTTACATCTCACAAAAGTCGAAGGGACTCTGAATAGGCAACAATTTGATCAAGGTCTTAAACTATATAAGCAACCAGGATGTTTATGGCTAGTTTATCAAAAGGGCACTTTTTCTAAGTATCATGTTAAAATGGAGTCCTGACTACTCAAAAGATTGTCCAAAAATGCCACAAAAGTATTCTTGTTTAAAAAAGCTTAATATAAAAAGGATTATTAAATATTTCAAACAGGACTGGGGAAAAGAACTGTTCATAAGATTTATATGTATAAATTTAAGAAAATGTCAAGCTTAAAATAAGGCAAGCGACAGTCATAATTTGTTAAGAGCATACTGTAGCTCTTAAATCTGAATGTGAGCTTGCTAATAAAAGCAAAGGAATAAACAAGAGTGTAGAAATCATGAATTAATAGGATGAAAACTGTAGGAAGCTTAATCCCAAAAGATGTTTAAGGTATAAAAACACCTCTTTCCAAATAATGCCTGCTTTTTAAATTACCGCATTTTATTGTTTTTTCAGACACAGCCCATAAGAATAAAATTAATGTTTCATTTTTGTATGTTTGCAGGAAAAGCTTAAGTGTCCATACTTTTCATACTCTAAAGAAGCTGATTTGCTGTATTTCAAAAAAACACCTTTAGCAAATTCCATCTGTTATTCCAAAAATACTAGATTCTTTATCTCAACAGAAGAAATGCAAAGATTGCCCTGTTCCTAATATGCATATTAATATTAAATCCAACACCACTTTTGAGTATTTTTTATTGTGGCTGGTTTTTAGCCTTCACATCAGATACAGTACTTTTCATTAAAATCTTGAAGTACATTCACAGGAGACAGATTCTTCTCATTCATACGCTCAGTAGAAGCATAGTGGTAGGTGCTGTGCAGAATTTAGCTACTGTATATTGATGGGCCACCAACTCAAGCATGGAATTGCAACAGTGCCTCTCTGTCGTCTTCCATTTGAAAATATCTGGCAAATTAGCATTAACAAGTCATATTAGAACCATCAAGAATAATAAGTGCTTTCAAACAGTGGGTTGTCAAATTATATGCACTAGTAGTCTGGTTTTTTCAAAAAAGGAAAGAAACTCCCCCCCTCAAATACTCCAAAGCCATGTAAACCTGCAAGGCAAAATACATTTGTATAGTAGTGATATTCCTAAGTTTGAAGCCCAATGTCCTGAGTGGCTATGCACCGGTTACATTCATTTTGATTGATGGTAAAGGAAAAAGATAAGCACTGGGAAAATGTGCATTGTGCTTTTGTTGCCCACAGTCCTATTAGTGTTCTGCTTATGGGAGCCTGATCCTGTTCTCACTGAAATCAATCCTCCCGCTGAACTCACTGGCAAAGGATCAAAGCTATGGTTAATATCCTTATTCCAGGTGATTAGAAGATGAATGGACTAAAATCTCTTGTAAAATTCTCTGCATAAATGAGGTTTTCAAAGAGCCAATAAAATAGTTCTGGTTATTTTGTTCACAGTCTCCTGAGAACTCTTTGGAGACATGAAGGGTGAATTCTCCTCTGAGGAGGAGGGATGCAAATGTCAGAGCCCAATGGGCTGCAATACTCCACCTGAATGGGGAGGAAGATAATTTTTTTCTGCATTTGGACCACTCTAGTCCAAACTGAGAGAGGTGATGAGCACCTCAAACTCTCATGGTGCAACTCCACAGCACAGCTTCTTATTTGGCCCTCTGAAGCCCCAATACCCGACTGGAGACAGTCCTTTAATATGGAAAGTAACGACCATTTACTGCCAGGAATCGCGTATTGCTGTTACACTGTGCAAAAGGAGTGGAGCCCCACCTGCCTGGCTACTGCCTCACTGCCTAACTTACTGAGTACTGTGCCTCAGGCCCTGCCACTCACCACTCAGTCTGGATCTAACTTCAAAACCCACCCTTTTCCTCTCAATTCAAGTGTCTGCTGGGAACAGAGGAGGCTGTAGTGTAGAGCTCTTGGGATGAGCAGGTGAGGCTGTTGTCTTGAGGTCTGGATAGTAAGAATCCGAGGGCAGACATTCCCATGGGAGCTGTAGCTGTGAGTATAAAAATCAAAGGAATGTAGGACTGGAAGGGACTTTGAGAACTCAACAAATCCAGCCCCCTGCGCCGTGGCAGGACCAAGCAAACTTAGACCATCCCTGATGGATGTTTGTCCAACCTGTTTTTAAAAACTTCCAGTAATGTGGATTAAAAACCTCCCTTGGAACCCTATTCCAGAGTTTAACTACCTTTATATTTAGGAAGTTTTTCCTAATATCGAACCTAAATCTCGCTTGCTGCAGATAAAACCCATTACTTCTTGTCCTACAGCTTCAGAGGATCTGCAGAACAACTGATCCCTGTCCTTTTTATAATAGTCTTCAAATATGTTAGGGGCTATCAGGTCCCCCGCAGTCTTGTTTTCTCAAGACTAAACATGTCCAGTTTTTTAAACCTTTCCTTATAGGTCAGGTGTTCATCATTTTTGTTGTTCTCCTCTGAACTCTTTCCAATTTGTCCTCTTCTTTCTTAAAGTGTGGCTTCCAGAATTGTACACAGTACTCTAGCTGCAGCCTCACCAGTGCTGAGTAGAGCAGGATAATTACCTCCCATGTCTTACATACAACCCTACTGTTAATGTGCCCCAGAATGATGATAGCCTTTTTTGCAACTGCATCACATTCTTGATTCTCAGTAATTTTGTGATCCACTATAACCCTCAGGTCCTTTTCAGCAGTAGTACCACCTAGCCAGTTATTCCCCATTTTGTAGTTGTGCATTTGATTTTTCCTTCCTAAGTGAAGTATTTAGCATTTATCTTTACTGTATTTCATCTTGTTGAATTCAGATCAATTTGTCAAGGTCATTTTGAATTCTAATCCTGCCCTCCAAATTGCTTGCAACCCCTCCCAGCTGGGTGTCAACTGCAAGTTTTATAAACATACTGTGTACTCCATTACGCAAGTCATTAATGAAAATATTGACTAGTACCCGACCCAGGACTGATACCTGAGGGATGCCACTAGATATGCCCTCCCAGTTTGACATCAAACGATTGATAACTACTCTGAGTACAGTCTTTTACCCACTTTATATTAATTTCATCTAGGCCACAATTCCCTAGCTTGCTTATGAGAATGTTATGTGGGACTGTGTGAAAAGCCTTACTAAAATCAAGATATTATATCTACTGCTTCCCCCAGATCCACTAAGCCAGTAACCCAGTCATCTTGCTTGTATTTTACAATTTCATTACTCCTTATTTAGGGCACAGTCCTTCTTCTAGGGAGTAAATTTCTCCAAGTCTGACATGTTGGAACCTACACTTTGCTCATTAAGAAATGGTCCTGTATGCTCATGTCAAGACAATGCTGGTATCTAGGTTTAAACAGGTCTTGCCCCTTTCTCTAGCCATTACTACACCTGCAGATCTGCACTAAGGAATATAGCCCAAAGTTGCTGCAGCTGATGATGCAGAGCAACATGCTGCAGAAGGATGGAAGTGATTCAGTTTGTGGACTTGGTATACTTTCTATTCATTCAGACTCTTCTGCATGGTTGAAATACCCTGAACAATTTAATCCTCCCCCTTCTGCTTTGTGTATTCATATATCATGTGCAAGGTGGAACCATTAACACTAGACTTGTTCCCTTTACTCAATAACACTTGCTTTGCTCGTTGAGTAAAAAAGGAGGCAGGAGCACTGTTTGCAGAGAGCTACTGCTCTGAGTCTTATTGACTGCACAGCTGAGGTCTTGTGTCCCCGCTATGCTGTAGTTACAACGGAGGATGAGATTTCTTTTACTCTGCACTAGCATCTGCAAAGTCCTAACCAGCAAAACTCTTCTGGGTGATAAACTGTCTGATTGCATCCACCTGGCTTCCGAATTGAATTTTTTTCCTCACTCCAGGTTTTCCATTTTCTTTGTTGATAAGATTCATTGAAGATTGAACAGAAAGATGGTCTGGTGGTTAAGGTGCTGAATTGGGACTCTGAACAGTGGAGTTCAAGTTCCAACTTTTCCACAGACTTCCCATGGGGTGTACAAATCACTTCATTTTTCCAAGCCTCAGTTTTCCATCCATAAAATGTGGATATAATATTGCCTCATCTGTTATCTTTGTGTATTCTTTCCTGTAAGTGGCTATGTGCAGAGGTCCCAGTCAAGTCAACGAGGCTTTGGGTGGGTGCAGCGCTCTGCTTACATGTTGTTCAGTGGAAGATCAGTTAAGCCCTGCAAATCTGCAGATATTCACGGATTATGTTTGCATATTGCACATCACATATCCGTGCAGGGCTCTAAAGATTAGAGGCTTACACACTTATCTCAGAGAGGCAAGGTCTGCCTCTTAAGGAGTCTGTACAGTTCCTAGCATAGTGCGGCCTAATTTCAGTTGCGGTTTCAAGGTACTACTGTTAGAAAAATATAATTATATTATCGTGGCTGCCACCTTAAAAACGTGATGATGAATAGATCCTAGTGGAGAGGATGACAAGGATAAGAACCATAGTCAGTAGTTTAACTGTGACTCCTGTTCCCTGAGCCAGCAGGGGCTGGTGGTGCTGCAAACTCCCCAACCGCTGGCCCCTGCTGGAGGGCAGCAATGATAGGGGGGTGGGGGGACAAACCAGGGGAAGGGAAGAAGAGACTTCCCAAAGTCACTGAGTTTGACTTGCTCTCATCCATCCCTCCTCACAGTCTACCCAGGCAGGAGCTGGGTGAAACTGCTTGACTTATTTTCACTGGAAAGAAGAAAACAAAGCCCACATTTTGCAGAAAGTCACCTAAATTTGGACTTTTGTGACAAGTTATTCTCAACAGTCCCAGTAGAGAAAGCAGCTAGGCACTGTCTTCTACCAAACAGAATATCCCAAAATGACTTTAGGGTGCATTATGCCTCTATGTGTTTATCTATTTCACGCAAGGCTGGTCATGGAGATTTGAATGTAAGATTACTGGGTTTTGAATGGTAGCCTAGACGGCTCATTACCTGAAAGGATGCACAAAGAGGATCAGTGGCCTCCAAAAAAAAAAAAAAAAGGAGAACTAGGGAGCTGGGAGGGAGTGCTGGAAAAGAATGTCATGACCTTGCCTAGTTTATCTGATGAGTGATAATTTTACTGGTAGAAATAGTAATAAAAATATGGTATATGTGAGAAATGCCTTCAACAACAGAAAAATGTGTGTGCCTGAACTGCACATGCATTTCATTAAGTCAGAGACAAGAGCTTTTCCCTCTCTTTCCCCCTCTGGTTCCCTGCCAGTGTGATTATTTTGCTTCCAACACAGCTCTAGCGGAGGCTTCATTTTGTGACTTATCTGGGTTCCCCATCTGCTTGGGCAGACCCAGTCTGTAGGTGGTTAGTACCACACTGAGTGGTATCCAGGAAATCTTTGCTAGAAAAAGTTGCCAAAAAAATAAAAATCAATGAGCCAGTTTCTAAGTGTGAATTTATAAGATTGACATCATAATGGCAATGGCTATAGGAAGCACATAAGCTTTGTGATAATAACAAGCAAACAGTTCATTTACTTTTATAGCCTAGATTCTGTACCAACAAACAAGTAAAAAAGGAGGGTCAGAGCCTTGTTGTTGTTGTATCGCACTTTTTGGTAATTTTATTTATTTTTCTTTATAGGGCTGTACTAAAATAATTACTTTAATTACCACAGAGATTAAACATTAAATAAAGTCAAAAACTTTACTTTTACAGTATATCTCTTTCTGTGCAACTTATGTATTAACATATTGCAGGGGGTGCATCCTGCATTCGTACTGACTTCACTGGCAATTGTGTGCATGCAGGGAATACAGGATCAGGTCCCATATTACATAGTGTTTTGTTATAGATGTAGGTTAATAAAACAGTGTATTGAATTGGCTGGTATGGAGGCTTTTGACGGCTCATTCAATAGTGTGAACACACCCAAAAGCAAATAAATAGATGAATCATGGTAGGTGCTTAAAGATCCAATATATAAGCTGTTAACACCAAGCCACAGGATTTGGAACCTAACCAAGTCAAGGTAGCATAGAAGCAATTCCATTAAGCAGCCTCTGATTTGTTTTTGTTGCTAGACTGAATTAAAGTTTAGTTGATATTAGTGAAAATAACTTCTCGTCAAGTTAATGGGTACCATAGTTTCACTTCCTATTTTACTAGTGTCTTAGGACACTTCTCTTCTGAATAGTTTTCTACATGTAGTTTTCTGCATAAGCTTTTTTTCCCCTGGAGAACCTCCTGGTTCTTCTTTCACTGTTGGTAATATAACACTTTAAACTAAACACAGTACCTTACTTAAAAAGAGTGGTGGTTAGGTGTTTTTTTTTTTTTTTTTTTTTTGAGATTTCCCATCACTATTTAATTCCACCAATAATTTAACTGGTATCGTGTATGTGTGGGGCGGGGGGAATGGCTGGTAACATACAGTTGTCATCTAAAAGATTAAAGTCCATCTCAGCTGAAAACTGAGAAAACATCAAGCAAATATTTATCATACTGCATCTCTAGTAGCACCCAAAATTTGCAAAGCAATGTGTTTTCCATACCGAAAAGAAAGCATGATCCTTGTTCTGAGTAGTTCATAATCTGAAGACAGACCTACAGAGAGTAGGGAAATTTGTATATCATATTACATAGACACACATGCGCGTGCGCACACACTTAAAAAGGACATAGAAACTATCCCCAAATTTTGCTCCTCAGGTTTGTCATTTTCAAGTCAGCAAGTTTCCCATAAATATAACTGCTTATTTAAAATTCTGAGAAATATATAGGATGAGCAATAACTGTTGGAATTGACAGAAATAGCAATTTATACTTTGCAGTAAAGATTTTAAACTGTTGATGCTTTTTTTTTATTAAACTCAGAATGTAAAGACTTCACCTAATTGATACGATTTATCCAGACATTGAAATGTTTTGTATATAAATGTATTTGTCCACTAATTTATAAAGACCGTTTGTCTGAGTGCACAAGGTATCTTGTACTGTAATGAAGTTGTTTTAAGGCGTTACGTCATCATTTCTTGGCAAACTTTTTTTTCTGGTTCTTGAAAATAGTTCACTTAGCAGCTTTGTTTACCCACAGGGGAAATCAGGATCTACAACTACCTTCTTCAATTCATAGCAATATCTAGGATTAGTAGGATGGCAGGTTTTTTAAATGTCAATACTTAATCAGTTTCTAATTAGTGATCATTTATAATTTAAATTTGATGAAGCGCCTATCAGAATAAATGATCTTCATACTAATATGTGCATTAGCAAGGTGTGCATTTACTAGGTATTTTTGGTGTTGCTTAATAAAGTGATCCATAAAAAAACTCACAGAAAATATAGGAATTATTACATCTGTGATAGACTACACGTACTGTCAACGACATTTGACAGCTTTGATGTATACTTTCTATAATAAAAAAAATCTAAAATCCTGCATTCTGGACAACCACAACTATTCTATCTGCAAATACAAAACAAAAGTTACAAGAAATATCGATTTATAAGCCTTTTGCTTCCTGTTTAACAAAGTGCTTTTATGCTAGTTTAATTTCTTAGGCCCTGATCCTGCAGTGTGTTGCTGACAAGTGAATCTCTGAACCTTCTTGGAAACCTAGTGCAGGAGTTAAACTGAACCAGAGCTTTGGGATCCAATCCAGTTCCCTCTGAAATCAATGGGAGTCTTTTCACAGTCTTCCCTGGGTGCTGGATTAAGACCTTAAGCTTATAAGTAGGAAGACTTTATAGGGCAAATTCTGCTTTGCCGAATACCCTATGAAACTCCACTGACCTCAGTGGGGCTTCTTGAAGTGAAAGTCAGTGGCGAATTGCACCTCATGTCAACTTTTCATGAAAGCAAAACAAACTGCAAAGATTGCATCGGAACTTGCTTAATGATTTTGAAGTTCAGTTGACTGTAAGACCATTGCTTGAATGCAAGGAACATAAGCTGAGCAGATCTCCAGTATGGTGGAGAAACCGTGTAAACATTTTATTTAGATTAAGCAAGACCATTTCCCCCATTAATTGTTTTAAAACTTATCTCACAAAGTGGGATTAGTGGCCCCATTTGAAGTATTGCAGTCAGAGGGACAGATCTGTTATACAGATGGAGATCCAAGCTAACATCGACATCTTCTGGTGGGATAACATAGGCCATATCTTAGAGTGCCTATGGTAGTGGTGTGAGCAGTTTCCCAATTTGATTATTAGGGGGTTGGGTGGGGGGAAGCTCTTTCACCATCAGACTCTTGCAGGGACCAGATGTATCTGCGTCAACTTTGCATCAGACATGCTAAACCCACAGAAAAAAAAAAAAAAAAAAAGCAGAAATTGGGCTTGTTTTTGGCTTAATTGGCTTGAGAGTTGCTTGTTGGCTCGTAGCAGCTTCTTTTTTTTGATTGGCTCCTGGAAAGCAGGGGCAAGGGGGAGCGGAGAGAGTCAGGGGTGCACAGCAGGCCCATCACAGTCCCAGACTGCACGCTGTGGCGGGGACTTATAGTGCTGGGGTTCTTAGGGATTGGCTTGAAACGGGATTAGCTTGATTTCTGGTTTATAGTGAAAATTGGGGTGCTTATTTACCACATGAAAGTTGGCATCTGTGCTTTGCATTTGTCATAGCAAAAACCCATGAACATGAGCAGTATGGGGAAAGGGAACATACACAGTTTCTAGGAAACCCAGAAACTGTGTATCTGGGACAGAATTGGTGATACGTGCATAAAACTGCTCTGCATTGGTCTACCAAGATGTCCAACCGCTACAACAAAAACTCTTCGTTAACCCTATAAAATACCATGGAAATACTGAACATCAAGAGAACCGGACATGTGGAAATATGCATGAGACACAGCTATTTAAAAAGTCACTTGAGCCAAATTCAGCCCTGGTGAAACTCCAGCTTCTTCACTCTTTGAATTGAATAGAGCTTCCTCAGGGATGAATTTGGCCGACTTAGCTCATATTCTTGAATATGCAGCATAAAGGTAGGGAGAGTCCAGCTTTGGAGTCAGTCATATTTCGATCTCTGAAAACTATATACTTAGTTCTAAACTTCCTGCTATAATACACAGATAAATATTAGCTTATGGCACTTCTTAAGCAGTCATGTACCAATCCATGAAACAAGTAATGTGGAAGAGATTACTAATCACAAGGAACCCTATTCTGTTAAACTACACAAGCACAACTTCCAGTTGAAGCCTTTTGGAAGTTGCAGCCATGTAACGAACACAATTTGGACCAGCACTTTTGGAAGTGAAAGTTTTAGGTTATTCTGATTTTTTTTTTTTTTTACATATAATCAAAAAATTATGCTTAGAAAAGCCCCTATTTTGTCACTTTCATGCACTTTCAGTTTCAGTACAGCAACTGACTTGGGATCTCCTGCTTCCCTGTAGAAACAGCAATTTCTCTCCAGGTCTCTAATCAAAGGTGACAGCCATATAAATTGATGTATTCACAGGAGTTTATTAAATTAAATATCTGGAAATGAGATGCTAACAATTCCTAAATAAAACCCGTGAGTCTTTTTTTCCCTTTGGTATTAAACTTTGTGAGGCAGCAGAGAAAGTATCAAACTATGCTATCATAAAAAGAATGATGGTTGGCATTTTAGAAAAGTGAGTTATGTATCAAGGTTATTGTACAAAATAAAGGCAAGAATATCTCTACGGCACTTTCATAACTCCTATACAGTTTGAAGCCATTACATCTCAAAACAATGTCCTGCTAAACATTTAAGACCAGTATTTAAAGGAAAGGCAAAGTAATTTTAAACTTTATATCTACCTTCTAGATCAAGTATATTTTGCCTGTCTTGAGACTGTGTGCTCTAAATAAAGTTTGGTCTCTGTTCTCTTGCCACTTAAGTCAATAGCAAGATCTAGACCAAAGGTCTGGTGTGCATCATCAAAAGAAAACTGCACCACCGAATTTGGACAAATGAAATTTTCCACTGAGAAATTGCAAATTACAAGTTAAAGTTACCCAAGGTATATTGAGCATTTTATGGTAGGATTTTCAAGAGCATTTGGCATAACTCTGCTCCTACTAACGTCAATGAACGCCTATTGACTCCAATAGGAGCAAAGTTAGGTCAACAGTGACCGGTTCTGAAAATCTCACCCAGTGTATTGAGAGAAGCCATCGAACTTCACAAAAGGCCAATGTAAACATATTTGTAGTAAAGTGATTGTTGTTAAAAAGCAATGAATAAGAAAATGTAGTTTAATTTTTTTTGTTTAGGTATAGCTTAAGAAAAGGTATGCTCCATTACTGACTGCCTGCTTTCAATATATTAAAAGATAACAGCTCAGTCAGTTATAACCACAAAGAATACAAGACAAAGTTAATGTCTTTCAAAATCAGATGTTCATTGGTCTATTTTGCATTAAAAATTAGTCTCTTAATTCTCTTATTAGCTTTTCAGAATAGGAGACCAATCTTTTGGGAAGCACAACACTTATTAGTATTGTGATATGACAATATTGGTTTAATGTAGATTAGGGGTTTTGTTTTCTTACTGCCATGCGTTTTCCCCCTATTTTGTTGTAATTTGCTAGGTGTTGAGACTATAGGCTTGTTTACATTTGAAATGCTACAGCAGGTTCTCCCCTTGGCACAGGCAATCCACTTCTATGAGAGGCAGTAGCTTGTTTGATGCAACTTCTGTTGACCTCGCACTGTCTATACGGAAGTCAGCTTAACTATTTCATTCATAGGTGTGGATTTTTCACAGCCCTAAGCAATGTAACTGGGTCACCCTAACTTTTTAGTGTAGGCCAGGCCTAAGCCACTTGTAGGAACACTCTTCTTAGCTACAACTCCTGTGTTTACTTTTTCCTAAAGGCATATTTATTTAGGAGATTTATTCTGTGTCAAGTCACAAAAGATCTAATGGTGGAATTTCCTTCAATAAGTGTTTTTCTGCCTCTTTTCTTTATAAATCAAAGCAAACACTAATATTTTGTTAACACAGAGTGTACATCTATGCAGAGAAATATGAACAAAACATTAAAAACCCAAAGTGTGACAGACAAGGTCTGCAAGATATATTATGGTATAGAAACAAGCTCAATATTCTTTATAGATGCCATGGTATTTAATGGCCTCATTCTGCTAATTGCTTGGCACCTTCTTTGTGACAGTCACTCAGCACCTTGCAGAATGAGGCTTTTAATTAGGTGAAGATGCACGATTAGCATTTGAAATACAGGAGTGCTGTGAATTAATATTATGGAAACAGATAAAAAGGGGAAATGAATTACATGCTTCTAGAAACTTTACATAGATTTTCTTCAGTTCTATGCCTACAAAATGTCTGCCAGAAAACAAAACAAAAAACCAACCTTTAGCTTGGAAGAATGAAGTATCACACATGTATTGTTCATGTAACTATGGTAACCTACAAATGCCACCAGTGTTTCTGTTTCATACACAAATGAGGGGACAGCTGTGGAGACCACATGTCTGCCAATAGAATAATATATGTGAACTGGGATAGCTTGGGTCAGAAAATTATAACTCACTTATATTAATCAGGGCTTCAAAGAACAGACAGCTCTTTAGTTATAAGATACACATCATAATAAAAGTCAGAGTAAGAATAGTTTTTAATTCTTGAAGGACGATTGTTCAGTAAACATTTCCAATTTTTTTGCAATTTGCTTGATACTGTATTTGTTTGAATAATGCTGTAAAATGCAACGTTTTCTTGTAAATATCACTTGATTTCAACCCTGCCCCCCTTTGGTTTAATCTCTTCCTGATGCCCTAGTCCAATCCTGTAGTCCTTACCTAGTTGGCACCCAATCCAAATCCCACTGAGGTCAAAGGAAGCATTTTTCCATTGACTTTAATGAGCTTTGTATTAGGTCCATAACAGCGAGTTTTGCCTGAGTAAGTACCCCATGGAATGCTGAAATATTGTAGTTGACATCTGTAATGATATTGATGAATCAAAACTTGGGGGGGAGGAGCTTGTTTTACTTGTTAATATCATGCAAATAAACTAGAGGCCCAGAAGTAACCTTTGGTACATTAGAAACAATCTTACCATGACCTTTGTTACAAAGGTCGTCATTTGCAACAGTGGGCATTTTAAAATAGAATTAAAATCTGTTTAAATAAGTTTGGAAGTGGCATCACCCTTGATAGTCACAAAAATTAACAGCAAAGTCATAGCAATAAAAATATTTTAATGAATTATGCAAGCTGTAGTTTCAAATGTTGTACCTGAGTTATGATTCATGCAAGGTGTTTTACTAGTTTCCCCTAAAAGTCAAGCGCTTCCAAATGTTGCCTTCATTGACAGGTGCAGTATGCTGCTATAATGATGTACTGAGAAAGCATAACACAAGAAATATAATTAAGGAGAAGTTTTCCTTGGTCTCCAAAGTGCCCTGATATTGCATCAAATGAAAACAACGAGGTGAGTCCATTACTTTAGTGAATGCTGCTTTGAGTGCAGGAAAACAGAACATGTGCCCTTGAAATAATTCTGCTAGCAATTGCTTGCATGTATAAACCTCTGATAATTAAATATTAATCAAAGCTCTGTTCTTGAGTTAAATGCTTGTACTGTATCCATGAGCTAGAATAAGATGCCCAGACTAAACACTTTTTTTAAAAGCAGATCTTGCTACCAAAGATCTTGCTAAATATCTCAAAAGCAATCATCTGAATTAAAAAACAAACAAAAAAACCAGAAATCTGTCTGCTTTCCCTGTGAACTTGCTATCTTATTGCAGAAAGTCTTCCACAATTCATGTTTCCTAATTTTTTAGACTGATTAAAGTAGATCACTATATATGCCATGGAATGTGCAACATAGCTATTTCCCTTTCTAAACAATATAATCTCAGTGATTGGTACAAGCGGTCTTTTAGTTTCATCACTGAAACTTATCCTTTTAAAGTTCAATAAAGTTATTAGGATATGTACATTTTATAAGGATGGTATAAAGGTCTATTCAGGTAAATTTTGAACTGTGAAAGCAAATATTTTCGTTAAATGGCAATTCCATGATATTTTCAGCTCTTGGAAAAAAAATCTCAAGCTTCAGAATGTAAACTGAACACCCACAGTAGGGGATGAGGAAGGAATCTCTTCCTTTCAGGGTATGGTACTATATATGCATGCAGCATTATGGAAGGAAGGGGGCGTCAACTTCTTCTGGAGCATCAGATATTTACCACTACCAAAAGCAATATACCAGATTACATAGGCCAATAGTCTCATCAGGTATAACAAATCCTATTTCATTATCTGGAATGCTTCCCCCCCATGAATTCATTTGTTTTTCTCTGTCCAAATTTATCTTTCTTAAATTTTTTTAATTCCAATTTATAGGACTTGAAGTAAAATATTTTATTTAAATAAAACACTTAAGATAACAATGAGATCTCATCTGATGTAAGGCTTTGGTCATTTTAAATGTCTCCAGGATTATTTCATGTGCACCTAAATTACTTACTTTACAATAAAAGGTTTATAGTCTCATTTAGAAATGTTCATAAGGAAAAAGGACAAACATTCACAGAAGAGCTTTAATACTAGGATTTGTGACTTGGCAAATACTGTGCAGCTTTAAGGCGAAAATGATAACTGCTTGATTGGGTGATCTGTCTATCGTCTTTCAACTATAACATTTTTTTATTTAAGTTTGATTTTACATTTTTCCCTATTGCCTAGTGGGAAAAAATGCATTGAACCAGCACTAAATAACTTAAGGAAACATCTAAAATAGCAGACTAACATCTGTTGTATTCCTCCTCATAACATCCAACACTCTAATACAATGCATGCTCTCTCTCTCTCTCTCTCCTCTCTTTAGATGCCTCCTTCCATGAGGTTTTAGAAGGCAGGGGTTAACCCCTTTCAGTGAATGGGCCCTTTTACTCTTGAGAGCAGCCTGAAACTCCAACAAAAGGAGAGGCAACTGGTTCTTGGCATGTTAGTAGGTATATTCACCCAGACTCACGTGCAGCTCATGCTGCAAGCCCTTTGTCCTACTGGGCTTCACAATGTTGGGAGGTGAACAGTGCACAGGGTGCTGTCTATCAAGCTAATACTGGAGAAGACAAGTCCTTGGTTTGTGGCCATTTGAATCAGGTTATTGATTTTCAGCATCCTGCATTATTACATTAAGCCACAATGATGTGGAATGGGAATGATTGTGATACTTTTATATTTTAAATCTTAGCCTTGCATATAAAAAAAAAATTAGGGCAGATTCTCAGCTGGTGCAAATCTGCATACACCATTGGATTCAATTTACACCAGTTCAGGATCTGGCCCTAAATTATTTGAGCCCAGTGAGATTTAGTGCATTTTCTTCTGCTGAGTTTGTGATGTGTAATATTAGAAAGTTGTACAAATGGGCAAAATTGTGTCACTTGAAGCATTTTTTAAAATATAATGGTACAGAAAAAAATCTATATATAGGAGTAAACAGCTACTGCTGAAATTGCAAATCATACTCTCCTCCCTACCTCTACCATCCATCTCATCCACACACACTTTTAAATATTACCAAAACAAGTGAATACAGGTATGGAGCAGTCATGACTACAATATTTCATTGCAAGCAACAATCAAAGAATTTGGCTTTCAGATAAAAGTGACAGCCATTCATACAATTCCCAAACAGAAAAACTTACACTGAGCCTTTATTCCATTTTCTGAAGGTCTATTGTTAAACTGAAGACTCCTTGTCTTTTCAAATTCCTTCATGTGAATGGAAGAGGCAAGACATCTGCCAGGATACACTCACATTTGCATGCAAATCAGAGATTTGGAGACACACACACATGCCCTTGCTAGACAATCAGCACCAGTTTCACTCTATACATAAAGTGATCAAACTTCATTCCTCTACTTTTTCCATACATGACTTGCTGTCAGTTTTATTTCAGTAGTTTACCAGTGAGATAAATGCACTAGACAAGTACATGACATAGGAGGAGGAAACTAGGAAAAGTGATTAAATAAAACAAAAGCAAAACTGAAGTAGCCTAGAGGAAAGCAAAGTGCCTTAAAAATGATTTGGGGGGACACCAAAAGCCTATCTGAATGGCAGGCAACATTCCTTAAAAACCGTCTTATCCATTTTCTTGTTTACCTTTGTGGGTTTAAAATTTACAAACAGACCCCCCCCCACCCCCCAAACCCTGGATTATCCTAATGCTCTATGAAATCACTATTCATGCAGTAATCTTACTACCCTTTATAACTTTCTTGGTGGTGAGAAACTATACCTTGGCCATGTACAGGGCAGACTTGGCAGTAGCCAGCTTTTCACTGGAGGGCTCTAGCTTCTATAAAGGACAGGAACCTCGAGGCTGAGTCCCTAACCAGAAAAGCTGGCTGACTGGGATTTCCTTGGAGGAGAGGGAACTCCTTGCTCCTGCTGTCACCATCCTCCCTCGCCCCCTACCCCACATCCCTCCCAACACAAAGGACACTGCCTGGCAAACTTTCCTCACTTTGTCTGCCTGGCACAGAGTTGGTAGCAGCAGGAACTCCCTGCTGGTCCCCTAGCAGGATGGAGCGAAGCGGAGATCGCTTGGAACCATCACACCTATTAGCACGTGTGGAGATCACAACCTGTGTGTGTGTGTAAGGGCCGGGGGGGGGTGATGGGGGAGGGGACGTTTATTATAGTCCCATTATGAATCTTAACGCTTTGCCGGCTGCGTCAGCCTGGGCTGAGGCTCCCCTCCGCCGGGAAGCTGCTTTAAAGTAGCCTCAAGGTTTTCAGGGCGATTTTGCTCGACCTTTAGAGACAAAGGCGGGCCCTGCGATTGTCCCCGGGGTGGCCCCTTAACCCCCCCCAGTTCAGCACTGGCAGCCCCCACTGCTGGATGCCTGCCCTCCCCTCCTTCCCTCCCTCTCCCCTGCAGCTCCAAGTGCGCCTGCCCTCCCCAGCCAAGGAGGAAACACTTACCCAGCGGGTGCGAGGCGGCGGATGCTAAGCCCCGACTCCTGCCCTAGCCGCACGCTGGGACGCGGAAGGACGGGAGCAGGCTGGCTGCCCATCCACCAGCTGCTGCCCCTGGGCAGAAGATGCCCCGTTCACGGAAAGGGGACGGGGGGACGTGGCTGGGATTGTTTTTGGGTCAGGGTCCAGCCCCCTCCCCCCCACCGGGGGGTGGGGAAAAGCGCGATACAATTTGTAGAAGAAAAAAACTCAAAGTCTCGGCCAAGCCCTAAGCGCTGCTGGCTGCGGTGTCCGCTCCACACCCCACTGCTTAGCCAGCCAGTCCCTCGGTCGTCGTCGTCGTCTTCTTCTTCCTCCTCCTCTTCTCTGCTGCCGCCTTCCCTCCTCCTCCTCCTCCGCTGGGCTTTGTGCTGCCTGCAGCCAGCGTGCACCTGGTGTAAGCAAAGCAGGTCAGCTGATGGGCCGGCTCCTGATTGGCTGCCCCCCCTTTCCACCCACCCCCCTCATCCCTCCCTCGGAGACCCAAGCCGGGCACCATCTGTAGGGGCTGGGAACAAAGGCGGGGAGCGTGCGCGGCTGGGCCGTGGGGCCCGCCAGGCAGGGCGCTCCCCGCTGCTGCTGTGGGAACCAGGGGGCTGTGGCAGCATCTCCCCCCTTCCCCCCGGCTTGTTTTGTCGTTGGGGCGCTGCTGCTCTGTGGTGCAGGAGGACAATGCGAGCCGGTGCATGGGCAGCACAAAGGGGCCAGGGCTGGCGCTGCGCAGCGGAGCGGTACGCTTAGCGGGGAGGGGGTCACATTTTTGCAAAGGAGAAATCCTGTGGGGAGCTCGGGGTGCGGTGCAGTGGGTGTTGTCGCGGGCGGCCCAGGGCATGGCTGCAAAGCAGAGTCATCTCCCTAAGGAGGCGAGCTGCTGCTGCTGAGCTAGCATCTGGGCAAAGGCCCCAGGATTCAGGGCTCCCCAACGCTTTGGTGTCTGAAGAGGGCTGTGTTTGTCCCCCTTTCCCCCACGGTCACACTCATGCCAGGAGCGGGCCCGTGTCTCTCTTGGTCCCTAGGGGTGGCTTTGGCTCTTGCTCTTGGGAACGTTTCTGTACCTCCGAGCCTCCTCAAGCTCTCTCCTCTTTGTCCCATGAAAGCCCTGAGCGCTTTGCTGAGCGGTGGGGTTTGGCCAGGATAAGGGGGGAGATGCAAAGGCGGGGCCAGTCAAGTTTCAGACAAAGAAGGCGAGTGTTTGTCTCTCCCTGGGTTTGTTAATGATGTTGGGTCTGTGTAGCATCCTTGTACCAGGGATCAGATTGGGAAAACATAAGTACCAAGTTCTTCCCACCACCCAAGTGCTGCCCATGCATGAAGTTAAAAGTCATATGCCACTCTTAGTTTACAGGTTTCAGAGTAGCAGCCGTGTTAGTCTGTATCAGCAAAAAAAAAAACAAAAAAAACCCAAGGAGTCCTTGTGTCACCTTAGAGACTAACAAATTTATTTGGGCATAAGCTTTCGTGGGCTAGAACCCACTTCATCAGATGTATGAAGTAAAAGATACAGGAGCGGTTTAGAGTGAGCAGTTTTCATAATGTGGGGTGCCTCTGCTTTCTTGTTTGGATCAGTCAAATAGCTACCAATGCTGATATTTAAATTGTCATTAGGCTTTGGTGCTAACATCCCTGGGCATTCATTGAGCCAATTCAAATCTCTCTTCAAGCGGTTCGGAGTTTGTCTCTCTGCCAGAGATCACAGAATTGGTTCACATGCTGAAGGCTGTCTTTGCAGTGCTAAGGTCTAGAGACTTCCTAATTCTTTAAAAATGAGAGCCTAGATTCTAAAGCACAAGCTACATCTACCAGAGGAACTAGCTCACAGGGCACCCATGACCTAGCACCATTTGACTCTTGCCTTTACTTTCATCTAGATTGAATACAAAACGATTTATGTAATAAACAATATATGGAGGAGAGTAGTGCTAATGCTGAGATGTGATGTGTTCTCAAGTACAGTGGTGGCCACTGAAAATTCAATCTTTGCCAATCAGAACTATATTTATTTCCCATTCTAAGTATGGGGCAAATGCTTATATCACTCAAGACACCACTGTGCAGTAACTGTTGGCCAACATGCTGCTTTTTAAGTAGCAACTGTTGTACTGCAAAAACTCATTGTATGTTGAAGCCATAAATGGAGGGCATTCCTAATTGAGGCACAAAGAACATTTACAGGTTAGGGAAATTCTCTTACAGGAAAGTGAGACATCACTCACTGATGTTATGTCCATGTATCGTTAATGACTGCTTAAAAAGGAGCTTGGTGAATTAGCTAGGATTTAAAAAGAAGCTGGCTCAAACTTCAGCCCTACAAGCAAATTGAATCTGAGCAGGGCATGAAACTGTTTAAATATGTACGTCAACATCATCAGCTTCCCCTTTGTTCCCCGTTTTTTCTCTCTCCTCTTGTCTGATTCTTTCAGTCTGGACTCATTGACTTATATTGTTCCTTATTTTTCCTTTTCCGCCACTGACCCCTGTCTTTATCCTCTGAACTGCTAACAGATTTCTTCATGCAAGCTGGCTGTGATTTCCCTAGCAGAATGGCAGCAGGTGAATGATACTTGGTTAGGGCCTGGGCTAAATGCTGTGTTCAAAAATCTCCAAGACAGTGCTTCAGAGGCACCTCTGGCCCAGGCATGACTCAAAGTGTGTGAGATTTGAACACACCAGGCAGATAGATCCAGACACAGGCTGGAATGTCCCTAAATATAAGGAGGTCCAAAAGAAGAGGTTCAAGGTGTTCTCTCCAGAGAGCTTGCATGCAGCACAAAGCATTCTGCTCCATGCCATGCAGCACTAGAGCTTGAGTCGTCAACGTCACACTAGCATTTCCCTGGTGGGCCTGGGCCCTTAAGATCAATTGCAAGTTTGGCAGCATAGTGTGAATTAGCCCTTCTCCAAAACTTTTGATGGTCATTTATCACTCTGGCTTAAATGAAAATGGATGCCTGAAGAGTGCTACATTGCTTTGTTCCCCCATTTTGCATACCATCTATTAAAATGAACCCAACCAACTTTTAATACTGTATGACTTTTACTCGTGTAGTCTGACTGCCCGAACCCTTTTATTATACCATGCAAATAATTAGGTATGCTCTACCCTGGGTTCCACTTGAGCAACCCCATTTAAATACATGGACTTGCATGGGTCTACCTAAAGGTAGAATTTGTCCCAGTATGTTTAATAAAGGCAAGATAAAGTGTCCAGACATGTAAAATGAGGTAACTTTGTTGCTTTTGCCTAGGGAAATAATGGAAATATTAATATGGCACTTTCTCAGGAACTGATTTTAAAAAAATCAGTTTAACCATTTATAACAAGGAAAGCTCTCTTTTTAAATGAGATGAAGATAAGTTAAATACATAGCCAATATGGCCTATGGTTAATTATGCTAAAGGCCTCAGCTCTCCCACTGAGGCAATGAATACTTCCTCAAAATCCAAAAAGGTCATTCAGATCACATTAAAAGAACAGTCAAGTTTTTCATATGCAAAGAAATTGAATTTTCAGCAGAATCCCATAAATGGTCTCCAAATGTTTCTTTCCTTTCCACAGCATTCTGAATTCTCACCTCTCTACATGGTACAAATCCACCATCCATCACGTTATTGGTATATAAATGATATAATAGTTGAAACTTCCTTGCAGAATCCTGTATATTGTGAACAGCTTCTGTTCTTGGCTGTTTTGGGGGGATTTATTATCTCTTTTGAAATGGAATAACTTTAGCCTGTATTTCTCCAAGTGTTAGGTGTATAGAATTATTATACCCCATTTACACAAAAATGACTTTTTTCTAAGTATATAAAGCAAAAATAGGCAGATCCAACAGAAAGAAAGAGGTATTCCTTGCAGGCTTATTGCATGCATTACCTGTTTTGGGGGAATATTTTACATTTTATTTTCACACTCAAGCTAACAATGCCTTTTGCTCAAAGGTTTTTCTGTATTTTAATTAGTAGAACCCTGTGTATGTACAGAGGTAGAAAACAGCTGTGGGTATGCTAGGAATCTTGCTATACGGGAAAAAGGTTGTCCATATTTGATTTTCCTGAGCAACAAAGTACTCATCTACGCATCCACATGACAGTATGCATCAGTCAAAGTCTTTCATTATTCTAAATTAGATGCACGACATGCATGAGGAACCTGTGAAGTGTTCAAAAGTCAGCTTCTAAACCAGGGTTTTCAATGTCTGGTTGTAAAGTGAATGAGGATGATTTTTGCAGTGTGTTTATGTTCAGTATGGATCTTCCTAGATGGTCACATGCATTGATACGTTTTATTTGTACAGCTAGTACAAATGTAAAACTTGTGTTTATTTATCATTTAAGACTTAGGGCGTATTTCTCTGTGAGCTAAATTACACAGCTGCTAATGAGCACGAACTGCTAAAAGTAATCATGTGTACGCTAGTGTAAACGTAACCTGTTTTCTTTGGTGTGAAGTGTCTGTTTTACGCAGAACTGGGTGGAAAACCAGGGCTATATTTTCCATCAGTCTGTCACTTTAAAGGTTGGAGCTTTGCTAAAGAAGTTAGGAGGGCACAGTTATGGAAAGCAAGGTGTGGTTGCTTGCACCAAAGTGTGGTGCACCTGAAAAACATTTCCATCAGTGGGCCTTGTGTAAACTGTGTGTTGATTCCAGCAAAAAAATCAGTAAAATGCTTCAGTTTGAAAAAGCACCCTAAACTAGGATTGTAAGCGACAGTAAGTACACTTCCATACAGGCCATGTGCTAAACCTAGCAAATGATATGCACAGTTGCCAACTTTCATGTGGTAAATAAGCACCCTGACTTTCACAATAAGCCAAAAATCAAGCTAATCCCATTTCAAAACAATGCCAAAACAAGCCAATCCCTAAGAACCCCAAAACTCTATGTGACTAGATTCCCCTGATGTGCAATCTGGGACTGTGGTGGGCCCGCTGTGCACCCCTGACTCTCCCCCTGCTTGCCTCCCATTGCCCCTGCTTACTGGGAGCCGACCAAAAAAAAAAGAAGCTACAAGCCAAAAAACTAGCCAACAAGCAAATTAAGCCAAAAACAAGCCGAATTTCTGCATTTTTTTTTTTTTTTTTGCGGGTTTGGCATGTTCGATGATGCGGGGGCCTGTAAAAGAAACCTCATCTGTACTATACTGTTCTGCCACTATGTGGCACTGTCTGTAAAATACCTGATGTAAGCTAACCTCAGCCATTCCTTGCAGTGCATTAAAGCATCTTATGATGGACGCATCTGGTGCATATCTCATTCGGAATCAAGCTCTGTAGCCAGTTCATTTCTGGTATAGGAACATGACATGGTGTCAGAAGTAAAGTAAGAACAGAAACAGAAGGAACAAAGCAACAAAGGTTGCAGGATCTCATCAACATGTC
This sequence comes from Natator depressus, assembly GCF_965152275.1. NCBI lineage: Eukaryota > Metazoa > Chordata > Testudines > Cheloniidae > Natator > Natator depressus. The sequence continues at coordinate 14,785,613 of NC_134240.1, read as the reverse complement.
ACTCATCAATGCCACAGAGAACTACAGCTTTCACAAACCTTCCCAGTGGACAGACTGGAAGCAGTATTTTGCAAGATTTTACATTGCAAACAAGCTCCACAAAGAAACTGGAGATATACAGGTATCTCCTTTAATTTATGTTATGTGGAAGCAGGAAGAGCATCTTTAAATCCTTTGACTTTACTGAGGAGAGTCAAAAATATGACTGTGAAAGGATTCTGATTATGTTTGATGGATAGAAAAATGTGATTTATGAAAGAGCATATTTTCACCAGAGAATTCAAGAACCAAGGAACACGTTGAATGTTTAATAAGAGTTCTGCATACATTGTCTGAAAACTGTGCTTTTGGGAATGCAAAACACACAAATTTCAGAGACAGGCTGGTATTGGGTTAACAGATAAAAATCTTTCACGGCAGCTATCACTGAAGACAGAGTTAACCATAGCCACAGTTATACAGATAGCAAAGCAGTCTGAACTAGTCAAACAGCAGAACAAAAGGCAGGAGCAGCTTAAAAAAATGAGACTAGGCTAGAAGCTATAAACAAACATTTGAGTGTTAAAAGTCACTATCATAAAACCCCTAAGACAAGGAAAGAGAACTCCCAGGCTAAGAAGGACAAATTTCAGCCTAGATGCATGAGGATGCGGAAAAAATAATATTCGAAGAGCTGATGCATGTCCAACCAAAGGGATGTGGTGTAATAAATGCACAAAATATGGACGTTTTGTAGTTGTTTGACACACCAAAGCAGTCAGGGAGTTGACTCATATTACAGACAATCAAAAGCCATTTTGGGGAGGGATCTTTCACTTGTGATGACACAGAGCCTGCCTGGAGCGTGAAATTGAATATTCATGGAAAGGCTATTGGCTTTAAAATTGGACTCGATGTCGCAATCATCTCAGAAGGAACTTACAATCAGCTTCAACCCCTGGAAAAGCTGAAGTCAGCTGACACAGCCCTGATTAGCTCTGGAGGTATTCTGAACTGCATGGGCCAGTTCACCACAGAAACAATTTATAAAGACAAAAGCTTTGCTTTCAGAGTGCATGTGATCAAAGACCAACAAGCATCTCAGCTACCATATGGCAGCCATGATGGGCCTGCTGAGAAAGGTGGAAGAAATTGATGGAGGATTTGTTATTGGACTTTTGAAAGGAGATCAAGTATAAATCAACTTAAGAGAATGCTGAACCATACAGTGTACAAATATCCCTACCAGGGAGATCTTGGAAAAAACTGGCTGCAGATTTATGTGAATTCAGAGGACATCATTGCCTTGTTCCTGTGAACTACTTTCCCAATGTACTTGAAAGACGTAATATGTTGCAGCAGTAGTCAGAATCTGAAGTGCACATTTGCTCATTTTGGTATTTCAGACAATTAGTGATGGACAACAGACCACAACTCACTGCAGCAAAATTTGTCATTCCAAGCAAAATATGACTGTGATCATATCACTAGCAGCCCACATTACTCACTAGTGAATGGAGAGGCTGAGAGAACCGTACAGACAGACAAGAAAAGCCTACAACAGGAGGATCCGTTCCTTGCTCTTCTGAATTACAGATCAACACCCAAATAGCGGTTACTGGATATAGTCCAGTACAACTTCTGATGGGAAGACAGCTCAGCACTATAGTTTCTTTTCCAAAATTGGAACAATCTCCAGAGTGGCCAGACATGAATAGAGTAGCCAAATCAGATAAAAAAACTAAAAGACCGCAAGAACACTTTTACAACAGATGTCACTCAGAGACTTGCTGGGTCTAGAACCTGGTGCTTGTGTTTGTGTCAAATTGGATGGAGAAAAAAGGTGGACAACTCCAGCTGTCGTAAAGAAAAAGAATTCAGCACCCAGATTATATGCAATTAACACCAACAGAGGAGAGTTCAACAGAAACCATCAAGATCTACAGTTTATTCCTCAGGAAGAACAATCAACAGAACAAACTCTACAGATGACAGAGGGAAGAGAAGACTCAAGGACTCTTAAGACTGACCACAGCCAGTCGTTACAAGTAATGGATAGCCAGAATACTGAGTTGTTACGTGTTTGGGTCATGTACTTAGAAAATCAGTACGATTCAGAGATACTTAACAGACTGATACCTATTTGAACTTCAAAGATTGCCTGATAGTATAAATATAGTGAATGGTATGAATGTAGAGTTTAGAGGGGGAGATGTAATGGAATGCTGAACTGTATTATACCATTTAGCCACTAGGTGGCACTGTCTGTAAAAACCTTATGTAAGCGAACATCGGCCATACTTGCCCGTGCATTAAAGGCTCTTATGATGAACACATCTGGTGTGTATCTCACTCAGAAGCAAGCTCTGTAGCCAGTCCATAGCTCATACAGGTACACAATAGGGCCTATGAAGCTTGTCTACTCACTCGTGTATCTCATTAGCAGGTCAATCCTACCTCCTTCTTCCAAGACATCACAGGGTCATCTTGCAGTGCCAGAGGTGCAGCTGTACCTTACAGGTGGTGGGAAGGTAGAATTTATAGAGGTCACGTACTCACTACTTGCCACAGACCTCAGTTCATGGATGTTCCATTCACACTACTGCATAACAAGATTTTGGATGACGGGCTATATAGCAGCTATGTGTTGACAAGAATTACTCACATGCACTTCGCTCAGCTTTTGGAGCGAGGATTTTGGCAATGTTGCCAGTTCTTATGATTTGATCACAAGTCTTGTGATAGTCAGTGTTTTTCTTAAAGTTCTAGCTCCTGCAATCAAGCTATTATGTGAGAATCTCAGCTTTCATTAAAAAGAGAGAGAGTTCCTAGCCCTCAGGATCGCACAGGAAAACTTGAAAACATGAACCCTAAAGGCTCAAAACCCACAAAGCAAATCGAAGAACCTAAAATGTATTATTTATTAAAATCTCACAGTTTTAAAGCCAATCCCATGATTTTGGGCCTGACTCATGATTTCAAAATCAGGGTGGTCCACACTGCTTTTGTGAATAGCTGCTGATTTATATAAAAACAACAACAAACAAAGCCTTTCATACTGTAAACTGTAAATAAATACATTTGTATAGTAGACATTGACAGTCATTGTTGCTGGGACCTTGTTCATGCCCTAGGCAATGTCTAATGGCACAGCAAAGGATTTATTTTCAGGCTAATAATACAATACTCTATGTAGCCCCCTCACTGACTTTCCAACATGCATGCCACTGAAATTTTTCTCTGAAAAGATACCATAGCACTAAGCTGCTTAACTTTCTGAGTCTCTACATAATTCTCATCTCTGAACTATGCTGTGACTCTCTGTTGTCTGTTTCCATAAGGAGGGCCCCTAGTGTTATCAATGGGAATTCCATACAAGAAAGGAGGGCAGCATATTTCACACAGATTCTCATTGCAGGGTCCTGGAGCTGTATGTCACAACAGTATTTGCTATGAACTGGTGTGAAAAGAAATAAGTCTCTAAAAATGCCCAATGGTTTGTTGGGATTTTTGCAAGATAAATATGAATGTTACTGAAGCCTGATTTGCAAGTTAAGTAGAGAAATAAGTATTGAAATTTGCATTTTGTGCTTACATGTTCCTTAGCTTGGATGACACTTTATATTAGTGAGATGAAACACTACTAGGTTTTCTTTTGACCCAATTTCCTAAACTGTTAGCATGTATTTATGTTCAAAATTGCCTGATTTGTGCATGCAGTTACTATGACAGCCTATTAAAATTATCTGTAAGTAACTGAAAGCCAATGACCATTTATATATGTATAACTGGTCATTAGCATATCGTTTACCCCAGTATACATGTAGATATAATAATTGCATGCATAAATTACATATGCAGTTATACACAGAATTTTGCACCTCTTGTCATGTGTATAGAGTTTCCAAAATCGTTTTTGAGTATATATATATTAAGTGCACCAGTCACCATGGTGCTTAGGTTCCAAATGCAAGAATTAAAGTCTCAGTTTTGACCTGGAAGGACCATTTTGTCTGCTCAGTGAGGTTGTATTATTTCTGCAAGAGCTCCCTTTGTGAAGAAGAGGACTGGCTGGCCAAAATGTTGCAGCCTCTATTGAGGAAAGGCTGCTGTAAACAGTTGCCATATCTGTTCTTTAAAGGAGTCAAGACATGAATACGTCTTGATCTCCTGCTGTAGGGAGTTCTAGAACCAGGACCTGAAACAATACTGAGAGGTGTTTTTTAAAGTGGGTCATTCATTTCAGACAAGTATCCCATACCACATCTCTTATGTATTATTAATTTTGCAGCTTTTCTTTTTGGTTGATGCATCCTTCCCCAAACGATTTATGGTATGAATGTTTCATGACTGAAGAGTGCTAATCTTATTTCATCATTTTATGATAAAACCTCATAAGCTTCTCAGAAATCCTGGTTTGCCTTGAAGAAAATTAAGTTTAATTGCAATCCTATCATTGTCATCTACCCTAAGAACAGAAGTCATGACAAATAAAGCATGGTTCACCAGATTCCCATTGTGTGCTGTTAGCAGAAATGCATGAGAGCATTTTTGCAATATCTGGTACAAGAGGTGAATCATTACTTTTCATTGACAATAAAAGTCCACTTCTCAAATTTCATGGTATTGCAGGGCTGGAATATATAAGGCTCAGAGATTTATTTTTTTGCATTTCCTAGAGGGACAGGCCACACAAAGTCTTCTGCAGTGCAGACTGAGGTAAACTATGTGTGTGCCTGTCTACTTAAGTCATTATATGGCCCCTATTTGAGTCTAGCTGAATGGCTCCCAGGTAATAAAAACTGGAAATTACAGGAATAGTCTCTCTCTTTTCCTTAACAGCCTGTAGGATGAATACCTTGATTAGTTTATAGGTTTGTGTGTGTGCAACATGTGTATATGTGTGAAGAACATATTCAAGGGAAGCTAAATCAAATAGATGAGATTTGCATTTAGCTGTGAAAGGGATGAGATTGGAAATTATTTCTCTCCCTTATGGGAGTGAGTCCTGCAGTTTGCCTCCAGAGCCATGTCATTCAAAAATTCTGGCTCCTGATTCTCTAGCTTCTCCCTTTCTGGTCTATGGTTCCAGTCTTCCAGGGGAATGTAGCAATCACGGAAGGGTCAGAAGAAGTAATAATCTCTCTGGTAGCTGGGGCCAATCTACAAAGGATTATGAATATGAGATCAGAGATCTTAAACTGGACCCTATTCAATATGGAGAGTTGAGTACCAGGCTGATGTGCTTGTGCTGACCTATGTTGCTAAGAAGACAGGCTATTGCCAATGGGAGGTTTTTCAGAATGTGTGACAAGCTTGGATCTCTGTGGCCAGGTCTGCATCCAGTAGGATGAAGTAATATGTTTAGTAGGGCTGTCAAGCAATGAAAAAAATGTATTGCAATTAATCACAGTTTTAATCTCACTGTTAGAGCAATTAAACTCCTGTTAAACTCCTTTTACTGTGCTAGGTGGGCTCCCTTCAGCTGAGCTAGCCCTTGTTTGCAAGGGAGGGTGGATTTTACCTTAGGGACTTTGCATGCGGAAGGAGAGGAGAGGCTGATGCAGGGAGCCTGAGCTCGCCAGGCCCTTGTTCTCTATGGGATACCTCCCGGACAAAGGGCTGGCCAGGGGCATTGGGACATGGTGCGGGTGGGTAGGGGGAGTGGTCCCCAGAGTGAGGGGCTGGCCAGGGCAATGGGGCATGATGCAGGGGGGAGCAAGGGTGGTTGGTCCCCAGAGAGAGGGGGCAATGGGGCATGGTGGGGTCAGGATCCCTACCTCTCTGCTGGAGCTGGGAAGGGATCCACTTCCTCTTTTCTCTTTTATTCCCATCCTCTGGTGGCAGCTTGAGTTACAGGACCTGACCGGACACTGTCAGATCTCTCTGTAGCTGCTGACTCCCTCCCCACCCAGACGTACGCGATTAATTTAAAAAATTAACACATAAGAATGTAAGAATGGCCATACTGGGTCAGACCAAAGGTCCATTCAGCCCAGTATCCTGTCTACCAACAGTGGCCAATACCAGGTGCCCCAGAGGGAGTGAACCTAACAGGTAATGATTTAGTGATCTCTCTCCTGCCATCCATCTCCACTCTCTGACAAACAGAGGCTAGGGACACCATTCCTTACCCATTAATGGATTTAACCTCCATGAATTTATCCAGTTCTCTTTTAAACCCTGTTAAAGTCCTAGCCTTCACAACCTCCTCAGGCAAGGAGTTCCACAAGTTGACTGTGCGCTGAGTGAAGAAGAACTTCCTTTTATTTGTTTTAAAGCTGCTGCCCATTAATTTCATTTGGTGGCCTCTAGTTCTTAGATTATGGGAACAAGTAAATAACTTTTCCTTATTCACTTTCTCCACACCACTCATGATTTTATATACCTTTATCATATCCCCCCTTAGTCTCCTCTTTTCCAAGCTGAAAAGTCCTAGCCTCTTTCATCACTCCTCATATGGGACCCATTCCAAACCCCTAATCATTTTAGTTGCCCTCTTCTGAACCTTGTCTAATGCCAGCATATCTTTTTTGAGATGAGCAGACCACATCTGTATGCAGTATTCAAGATGTGGGCGTACCATGGATTTATATAAGGGCAATAAGATATTCTTGGTCTTATTCTCTGTCCCTTTTTTAATGATTCCTAACATCCCGTTTGCTTTTTTGACTGCCGCTGCACACTCCGTGGATGTCTTCAGAGAACTATCCATGATGACTCCAAGATCTTTCTCCTGATTAGTTGTAGCTAAATTAGCTCCCATCATATTGTATGTATAGTTGGGGTTATTTTTTCTAATGTGCATTTCTTTACATTTATCCACATTAAATTTCATTTGCCATTTTGTTGCCCAATTACTTAGTTTTATGAGATCTTTTTGAAGTTCTTCACAGTCTGCTTTGGTCTTAACTATCTTGAGCAGTTTAGTATCATCTGCAAACTTTGCCACCTCACTGATTACCCCTTTCTCCAGATCATTTATGAATAAGTTGAATAGGATTGGTCCTAGGACTGACCCTTGGGGAACACCACTAGTTACCCCTCTGAAAATTTACCATTTATTCCTACCTTTTGTTCCTTGTCTTTTAACCAGTTCTCAGTCCATGAAAGGATCATCCCTCTTATCGCATGACAACTTAATTTACGTAAGAGCCTTTGGTGAGGGACCTTGTCAAAGGCTTTCTGGAAATCTAAGTACACTATGTCCACTGGATCCCTCTTGTCCATGTGTTTGTTGATCCCTTCAAAGAACTCTAATAGATTAGTAAGACATGATTTCCCTTTACAGAAACCATGTTGACTTTTGCGCAACAATTTATGTTCTTCTATATGTCTGACAGTTTTATTCTTTACTATTGTTTCAACTAATTTGCCTGGTACTGATGGTAGACTTACCCATCCGTCATTGCCAGGATCACCTCTAGAGCCCTTTTTAAATATTGGTGTTACATTAGCTATCTTCCAGTCACTGGGTACAGAAGCTGATTTAAAGGACAGGTTACAAACCATAGTTAATAGTTCTGTAATTTCACATTTGGGTTCTTTTAGAACTCTTGGGTGAATGCCATCTGGTCCTGGTGACTTGTTACTGTTAAGTTTCTCAATTAATTCCAAAACCTCCTCTAGTGTCACTTCAATCTGTGACAATTCCTCAGATTTGTCACCTACAAAAGACAGCTAAGGTTTGGGAATCTCCTTAATGTCCTCAGCTGTGAAGACTGAAGTAAAGAATTCATTTAGTTTCTCTGCTATGACTTTATCATCTTTAAATGCTCCTTTTGTATCTCGATCATCCAGGGGCCCCACTGGTTGTTTAGCAGGCTTCCTGCTTCTGATGTACTTAAAAACATTTTGTTATTACCTTTTGAGTTTTTGGCTAGCTGTTCTTCAAACTCCTTTTTTGCTTTTCTTTTCACATTTTTACATTTAATTTGGCAGTGTTTATGCTCCTTTCTATTTACCTCACTAGGATTTGACTTCCACTTTTTAAAAGATGCCTTTTTATCTCTCACTGCTTCTTTTACATGGTTGTTAAGCCACGGTGGCTCTTTTTTAGTTCTTTTACTGTGTTTTTTAATTTGGGGTATACATTTAAGTTGAGCCTCTATTATGGTGTCTTTGAGAAGTGTCCATGCAGCTTGCAGGGATTTCACTCTAGTCACTGTACCTTTTAATTTCTGTTTAACTAACCTCCTCATTTTTGCATAGTTTTCCTTTCTGAAATTAAATGCCACAGTGTTGGGCTGTTGAGGTGTTCTTCTCACCACAGGAATGTTAAATATTATTATAGTATGGTCACTATTTCCAAGCAGAAAAGGAGTACTTGTGGCACCTTAGAGATTAACCAATTTATTTGAGCATGAGCTTTCGTGAGCTACAGCTCACTTCATCGGATGCATACTGTGGAAATTGCAGAAGACATTATATACACAGACACCATGAACCAATACCTCCTCCCACCCCACTCTCCTGCTGGTAATAGCTTATCTAAAGTGATCATCAAGATGGGCCATTTCCAGCACAAATCCAGGTTTTCTCACCCTCCGCCCCCCCACAGACAAACTCACTCTCTTGCTGGTAATAGCCCATCCAGAGTGACCACTCTCTTCACAAGCAGTCCTGTTATAGTTACCTCTTGGACCAGATCCTGCGCTCCACTCAGGACTAGATCGAGAGTTGCCTCTCCCCTTGTGGGTTCCTGTACCAGCTGCTCCAAGAAGCAGTCATTCAAAGTATCGAGAAATTTTGTCTCTGCATTTCGTCCTGAGGTGACATGTACCCAGTCAATATGGGGATAATTGAAATCCCTCACTATTATTGAGTTCTTTATTTTGAGAGCCTCTCTAATCTCCCTTAGCATTTCATCATCACTATCACTGTCCTGGTCAGGTGGTTGATAATAGATCCCTACTGTTATATTCTTATTAGAGTATGGAATTACTATCCATAGAGATACTATGGAACATGTTAATTTTGTTTTCAGTTAATTGCAGGCATTAACTGCGATTAATTGACAGCCCTAATATTTAGTAACTCATCGGACAATTTATATCATAAAAGCATCCATGGTCCAATTCCAGCCTCATTTATGCCAGTTTTATCTATAACAACAATGCAATCCATTGAGTGTGAGTCACTTCTGACTTACACGAGTGAGAGATCAAGCTTAGAGCTTCAGGGTCTAATCTTACTGCCATTAAAACCAACAGCTTTGCCATTGATTTGATAGAGGAAGAATCATGGTCTTGTGGGAAAGGTGTGACCTGGAAAGCTGGGTTCAATTCCTAGCTTTCCTACAAACTTCCTGTTTAACCTTGGGCAAATCGTTCAGTCTCTCTATACCTCCATCCCCATCTGTCAAATAAGGATAATAATCATTTCTCCCATGCTTTTGTTTGTCTAGTATATTTAGATTGTAAGCGGTTCAGGGCAGGGCTCTCATGATGTGTCTGTATTGCACCAAGCACAGAGACCCAATGTCAGCCGAAACAGTAGACACTAATATGATACAAATAATAACAATAACTTTTAATTTGGATTCAGAACTGCTTAAGATACAGAATGACACAGTTTGGTAGGTCAGTAAAGATCCTCCGCTCTATATCTATTTGAAGCACACCTGGCTTCAAACCACTTTCTTTCTCGTCCTTCCCTTGGCCACCCAGCCTTGCACTGGGCTTATCTTGCCCAGCTCAGATGACCTGGTCTTTCACTTTTAAATATATTTTTCTACATTTGTTTGAAAAATCATCTTGGTATAAAAGTAACCTGGAAACTCAGGAATGTTTCCATGCTAAGCTGTTGAACTGGCCTCTGTAGATCCATATGACTTCTGTGTTTGTGGTCCCAAAAGGGACATGTTCTGGCCAAAACTGTGAGGATTTTGTGCAATGTTTCTTATGCTAATATCTGAATAAGGTATCTCAGAAGTTATTTAATTAAGCATAACTTATTCCAGATTCCTTGTGGAATAAATAACATACTTTGAAGGACTGCAAAGCTTGGGAGTTTTGTAACTGTATATGAAGACCTTTATGTCTTGCCGAGTTGGTCATGACAGAAAGTCTTTATTCCCTGTTGACTGTTCAGTGGCAAATATGAAAAGCATTAGTGGTTTCCATTCAGTTCCAGGTAGACAGGTGTCCATATAATCAAAAAACAAAACAAAACAACCCCCCCAACCCAAAAAAAAACAGGATTGCAATTAGTTTTAGTTAGTAGTCTCAGGAGAGAGACTGTGGATTGAATAGAAATGGAGAACCAGCTACCCACTTAATCATACAGACGACCCCTGGTCAAAGAGGATGGGTCACATCGGGCAGGCTGTGTGGGGAAGATTGCATTGGTGCTGCCTCTGTGCTACCCCTTCAGTGATGAGAACGTGACAATCCGGCATCTTTTTTTTTTTGAAGTTAAACCACTAAATGTACTTTTAAAGGGAAACATAAATCAGGTCACTTTACCCTCCTTTGATGAGTGGGCAATATGGAGCTACTGTAGATGAGAATGTACATTTTTCTCAATGTGTTGGTGATCTAAAAGTAAAATGAAGTACTCGTGGACATCTGATATATTCCCTGGAGGATTTTGGACCCATAAACTAATACATGGATTACACTGATATACTCTTTCTCTCTCTCTCTCTCTCTCTATATATATAGCCCTTTCCATGTGTGACAGGTGGAGTAATAGTATTTTATTTTTAATATGAATTATCTTAATTTAATTATAAATCTAAATATCACATATCTTGTCAGTTTATGTTAAAATATTCTTCATCTAGAAAACTATGGGAGAGAGTACATGAGAGAACAGCAAATGCTTATATACGATATTATTGGGTTCTGTGTATTCTCTGAAATTAATAGCAAAGAAGACGATAAAGAGAAATAGGGACAAACATAATGTATTTCCTTGCTACGCAGATGTTGCCTAAGCCATCTAAATGCTGGAGTTTCACGCTGCAATACCGATCACAGGGCCAGTTTGCGCCTCCAAGATCTATGCATTCAAGTTTCAACCTTTGCAGACAAAAGGGAAGGAGGGTCAGCTATTTCTGGCCGTGTTGTGCTTACCTGAGTAAGGTAATATCGCCTGGGCTGTCTGATTTATTCTGCAAAATGTCTCTTTAAGGGGAGGGCTGGGATAGATGTAACTAGAGGACCCTAGTAACATGGAGAAGGCACACAGCCAGTGTGGATGCACAAGTTCTCTACAGAAATGGCTTTGGTCTCTCATTGATACCCTGGGATCACATGTGTCAGGTAGTGGGCAACTCCAATCTTCCAGTACAATCACTGGGAAGAAACTCCATGAAGGGATCCATGCAGTTTTTGACTCCTCCATAGCTCGCTCTTGTGAAGTTTACTCCAGAAAGGAATGGTTGGGTCCCTAGTTAGTGAGCTGATCGGTGACGATGAAAAAGCTTTGTGATCAGTGAGTCCTACTGAGATGTATGATAAACAAAGCATACTCCTGGGACATTCTTGCCCTCAAGGTGCAAGGTAAAACCCATGCAGTGTCCCTGGAGGAAGTTGCGTCTTGGTTCTTAAAAAGAAAGCAATAGTTTCAAAAGCAAGCAAACAAAACATTTGGGTTGCTAAAATCTAAATATGCCAATAATTTGAGAAAGATTATGATAATATTTCTAACAATTAGGCTAAGGCATCCTCCAGGGATGCTGTCTGGGGTTCCTCATTCTTTCAGTTTAGATACCATAGAGTCAGGTGCCTTACAAATAACAAAGAGCTACAAGTTCAGTGGTCAAGCGTTGGCCACATTTGGGAGAAATATGATTTACAAACAGCACCTTAATATAGATTAGCCAATACACTTCTATGAAAAGCTAATGACAGAACTTGATAAAGGATCTATGTAACAGTTCTACCCTGAAGAGATCGGCTGACGCTGTGCTGCTTCTGCCTCTAGCGGAGAGAATTTTTCACTTGCAAAGATGAACTGGAACAGTTTCTTGTGATTGTCCAAATGCAGCGGTGGGCACTGTCTGAGGTACCACACAGCGGAACCTTTGTACGTAGACTATCCATAACTGGCTTCTCAGATCTCACTGTCTGGTAACTGTTGGCAATTACAGATGTGTGTATACATCCACTGAATAAGAAAGTTGATCTTGTGGTTAAGGCATAGAACTGTGATTCAGGAGACTGGGATTCAAGTCAAGTTTTGCCACAGACTTCCTATGTGACCTTGGGTATGTCGCTTAAGCTGTCTGGTCCTCAGTTCCCCATCTGTAAAATGGAGATAATGCTTCCTTTCTCCCCCCAAGTTGTCTGTTTAGACTCTAATCTCTTTGGGGCAGGGACTGAATACAAATAGTAATTCAATTAACTATAATTAATGTGCCTTGTCTTGGCAACTGAGTCAAATTCAGCCCTCGGTGACATTGTTTACAAGTTATTGCCTATTTGAAGCCTGGACACTAGTGTTTGCAATTCCTGAACATTATACTTTGAGCATGACTTTGAATTGCACTGAGTAGGTCCCTTGGTTTTTAAATGATGAACTAAAAATCACCACACTGAAAGATTTTCTATGATTATAACAGCTTCTGAAGCCTCCTTCCAAAGGGTGCAGAGAGTAAAATAAGCAAAAATGCTTATTTTACACACTTGTCAGCATTTAATCCTTCAGTCTGTCTGTGCTAGTGTTTTACTTGTGTAGACGAGGCAAGTAAGCTGAGATCATAGCAGATGTGTCCCATAAAGCTTTACAGAAAATCATTGCTTTTTAATCCCTTTATCCCTGCTATTTTCCTACTGCTGTGAAAATCCAGTGGCAGGAAAAGCTGGCATGGTGTAGGACAGATGCATAATGTGTAATGCTAAGTAGGCAAAAATCCTTCTGTTTGTATGATACTCAAAGTACACTTTATATGCCAGTGTTAGCTTTGTCTGTCCTACATAAATAAAAATAACTTATAAATACTCAACAGAGAATTACATATATTTATGCTAACCTCTTTTATACGTGCTGATTTGCTATCTAGGGCTAATCTTACTTCTAATCAAATATAGGTTAGCCAGGATGCTAATGCACTGAAATGGTTTATGGAAACAGGTACCACAGAGAGATGTTTAGGCATAACAATGAGATGTGCATTATGTGTTCTACAGGACCTAATCTCAAGCCCTTCGTTTTAGTTTGTGTATTAGTTTTCTCCCTGCATAAACAGAGAGAACTGGCTTAGACTATAGACTTGTACCAGAGTGCCTATCAGGCATCCAGAAATTTTCAGGTGCATGATTGCGTCCTTGATCTTCACATTAAAGTATTCCTCCTGACTGTAGTACAAATTTAATCAGCTAAGCTACATCCTCTTACTACTAAAGACTCCATGAGTCCTGGAAGTTGACTAATCATCACATTATGGGAGACTAGTTTGTACTACAAGGGTGAGAACTGATTTACTTAAAGTACAGAAGTAAGATTTGAATACTATACAGTAGCTGTAATAAAAGGCAAATATTTTAATGAGCATAAGATATTAGGAGGGGGGATGATTTACAGGAATTATTTTAAATGTGCTATAAATGTTTACATCATGCACTTCTTTAATGGGAATACTTTGAAGTGAAGTTATGAATTTATATTGACTTCAGTGGGAGATTTGACTGAGTAAGGACTGCAAGATTTGTCACCAACCATTAAATAAATTGTGTTGATTTCAAGACTCAGGAATTAAATGAAATAGTTAATTTTCAGAATACTAACATTTATTCCTAAATAGAAAACTAGATTTAATATGTTAAGGTTGAAAGCTTGTGTTTCAATGGAGTCCAGCTAACCCCCCAATATTTTTACCCTTTCTTTGCAAAAATTCTACAACTTCTTTAAGAAAAAAAAAAAAGCAAAACCCTGCCCTCCAAAAAACCACAAATGTTAAAACATCTAGATATGAATAGTTAAAGAATGGGCTGGATCCTTTAGTGGGCTGGATCCACTGTCATATGAATGATCCTTTGTCATTGAATGTTACTCAGTCGGACTCCAGCTAACCACCCTGTGGCAGTTCAATGACAAGACAGAACACAGCTTTTAGCAAGCAAGCAGGCTGGTCTCTGCTAACGGGCTTCTGCCTGTCAGCTTTCCACCTTCCCCCTTTATTCTCTCTCTCCCCCCGCGCATTACATTCTCCAACAGATAAAAGGAATACACTGGCTTTGTTTAACATTCTTATTTACCAATTTCTATCTACCGCATTCCTTGCTCTCGGGCCTTGAGCCCAGTCCTGAGAGGCTTCCCACGGTTCATGTCATCTTGGCGAGATTCCAAGGTTGATGCCCTTGGATGGAGCAGTGTGTGCACTACTCCTACACAACACTCCGGGTGTGCCCTGAATGTTGCCAAGCGCATAAACCTTTATGAATCCTACACCGCCCAATCTTAATTTTGCCGCCTATAATTTGTATAAAACATATGAAAATGGTTTACATAATAAATTAAAATTTAAAACCAAAAAGTTTAGCTCTTTTATATCATTTTTCAGCCACAGATCTCAAAATGCTTTGCAAAGGAGGTAAATATCACTATCTCCATTTTACATCTGGGGAAACCAAAGCACTGAAAATTAAAGGATGGGATTTTCAGAAGCATTGAGAGTAATCCAGATTCTAATGAAATGCATCGGAGTTTTATCATTCACTTCACCAGCAGCAAAACTAGGCCAGTGTTCAGCACTTTTGAAAATCCCACTTGAAATAACTTACCTGTGGTCACCCAGCAGCCCAAATGGCAGAACCAGGAATAGAACCCTAGGGCCCTATACATTGGCCCAATGCAACCTTCAATTAGGGTGAGTGTATTACCCACCACTACTGGACCCAGTTCTGCATACCTTACCAGAAATGGTAAACTCACACTGATTTCCATGGGCGTTATGTCAGAATGAGGTTCACAAGTTCAGCCTTGCCGTATGGTTCATAACAGAGCATGGGAACAATGGACTAGATGCTTAGTAAATCCATTGGCTTAAGTCTGGTGAAACCTTCTGGTGGACAGAATAGCACAATGGCTCCAGAATGCCTGCTAAAGGGATATAAACCCAGGTAAATAAAAACAGAGGATGTGTGGTCTTTTAAGCTAGGGCTGAAAGAAATATAGAGCATCAAAGCAGTATCAATTGAAGAATCTGACAACAAAAATATGTGTTCCTTCAGCCATAATAATTTTAAACAATGTTTCATTTTTCTTCTCCTCTTGACTGTACATTCAATATAAATTTCATGAGAGTGACAGGGTCTCAAGCTGTTCTCATCCGACTTCAAAAACATCTGCCTCAGGAAATGACTTTTTGTCTAACCTCTGAGGTTTTTTCTCATTATCTTACTAAATAGAAGTATTCTGTAAAAAGCTGCTATTCTTTAAAAAATGTTTACCTAAGGTTCACATCAGTCAAACAAAATGTGGTACATTTTTGGTAAATAGTGTAGAAATAAATGCTCTCCTTCTAGGGAGCAAAGTGTTAAAGTCTTAAAGGGATACTTCATAATTTGTTGTTGTTTGTATTATGGTAGGACCAAGAGGCCCAAATCAAGATCAGGTCCCCATTGATCTTTACATACACAGAAGAAGAGATGAAGGAAGATTTATTATCCCCATTTTATAGATGGAAAATGGAGGCAGATGAAATGACTTGCCCAAGGTCACACAGAAAGTCTACGGAAGAGCTGAAAATTGAGCCCAGTCCTCCCAAAGCCCTGATTTAGTGGTGTTATCTACAAGACCACAGATCAGCATCCATATCAAAATAAGTTAAGAAGTCATTTCAGGTACTACATCTACTCTGGAGACACCCTGCTAATTTTTGTGGCTTCACAAAATCATAATTTCTTATATCTAAAATGTAATTTCCCCTTGCTTCTGTGTGAAAGAATCACCCAAAGAGAAGGGAAAACTGGCTGGTCAAAGCCCTGATTGTTTGCCTAAGCAGATCATGTGCCCATGTGCACTCCAACAGGGGCCTGGCTGACTACAGAAAAACAGTGAAAAACTGTCTCCCACAGTATTCTTGCCAGCAAGCTGAAGAAATATGGATTGGATGAATCGACTATAAGGTGGATAGAAAGCTGGCTAGATTGTCAGGCTCAACGGGTAGTGATCAACGGCTCGATGTCTAGTTGGCAGCTGGTATCAAGTGGAGTGCCCCATGAGTTGATCCCAGGGCCAATTTTGTTCATTAATGATCTGGCTGATGGGATGGATTGCACCCTCAGCAAGTTCACAGATGACACTAAGCTGGAGGGAGAGGTAGATATGCTGGAGGGTAGGGATAGGGACCAGAGTGACCTAGACAAATTGGGGGATTGGGCCAAAAGAAATGTGATGAGGTTCAACAAGGACAAGTGCAGAGTCCTGCACTTAGGACTGAAGAATCCGATGCACCCCTTACAGACTGGGGACCAACTGGCTAAGCGGCAGTTCTGCAGAGAAGGACCTGGGGATTACAGTGGATGAGAAGGTGGATATGAGTCAGCAGTGTGCCCTTGTTGCCAAGAATGTTAAAGGCATATTGGGCTGCATTAGTAGGAGCATTGCCAGCAGATCGAGGGAAGTGATTATTTCCCTCTATTCGGCACTGGTGAGGTCACATCTGGAGTATTGCATCCAGTTTTGGACCCCCCACTACAGAAAGGATATGGACAAACTGGAGAGAGTCCAGCGGAGGGCAACGAAAATGATTAGGGGGCTGGGGCACATGACTTATGAGGAGAGGCTGAGGGAACTGGGCCTATTTAGACCTTGTCTACACTGCCACTTTACAGCGCTGCAACTTTCTCGCTCAGGGGTGTGAAAAGACACCCACCTGAGTGCTGCAAGTTTCAATGCTGTAAAGTGGCAGTGTCGACAGTGCACCAGCACTGGTAGCTACTCCCCTCGTGGGGGTGGTTGTTTTATAGCGCTGGGAGAGCTCTCTTCCAGCGCTGGTGCCGCGACTACACAGCCACGTTAAAGCGCTGCCCAGGACATACCCTTAGTCTGCAGAAGAGAAGAGTGAGGGGAAATTTGATAGTGGCCTTCAACTACCTGAAAGGGGGTTCCAAAGAGGATGGAGCTAGGCTGTTCTCAATGGTGGCAGATGACAGAACAAGGAGCAATGGTCTCAAGTTGCAGTGGGGGAGGTCTACGTTGCATATTAGGAAAAACTATTTCACTAGGAGGGTGGTGAAGCACTGCAATGGATTACCTAGGGAAGTGGTGGAATCTCCATCCGTAGAGGTTTTTAAGGCCAGGCTTTACAAACCCCTGGCTGGGATGATTTAGTTGGGGTTGGTCTTGCTTTGAGCAGGGTGTTGGACTAGATGACCTCCTGAGGTCTCTTCCAACCCTAATCTTCTATGATTCTATGATTGAACTGTTTAACTAATTCATGACGAATTCACTGACTTGTTTGGGGGTGGGGGTGAGGGTGGGAGAGGAATAATCTTTAAAAAATAGAAACATTTTGTTTTGTCTTTTTTGAAAATGAAATGTTTTATGTTTTTGTTCTAAATGAATTTTTGTTTGAAATGTCCTTTAATTTTATTTAAACATTCAAAAAAAGTTTTAAAATAGTCAAAATCAAAATGAAACACTTAGATTTTTTTACAAAAAATTCCAACATTTCATTCAACCCCAAATGATTTTTTTCACCTTTCACATTGTCAAAATTTTTAACAAATGTCATTTTTTGGTTCGACTGGAAACCAATATTTTTTCAATTTTTTGGAATTGCCAGCAAACGGAAAAATCTGTTATTCATCCAGAACTACAGCTGTGTGTGTGTGCGTGTGGTTAAATTGATGGTATACCATCAATTTAATTTGTCAGAAAACTAGTCAATTGCTGAGTCACAATTATAAGGCCATATTATTGCTTTGAAAATGCATGCAGGGGGATCCATTGTCTTCACTGGAATCTGTGTAACCATATCCAGAACCCATGTATGAGTCATAACAAAGTCCTATAGAATGAGCAAAAATGCTAACTTTTCTATAGTAGGGGTTTTTTTGCGATTTAACAGAAAATTATATCTCTCCTAGGGAATCATAAGATGCTTTTATGAATAACTTTTATAGGACCTACATTTCTATGGACTTTAATTGGTTTCATACCTATTGTATTCTAAAGGACTTTCACTTAATGTTTTTTTAAATGTATTTAATCAAATAGATCTGATCTTGATGTCTTGGGCACATTATCACACTAACATCATACTAGGATTAAAACTGGCAGAACACACCCATCCATAATGAGGGTCTGTGTGCACTATGGTGTTTTTATTATGAAAGAAAAATGAACAAGGATGTTAAGAATGGGGAAAATATGAAAGTCCACATTTTTGACAAAGCTATGAACTCTAATTCTCATTCCTATAATCGTGGATGCCTTTAGGCACACATCTCAGTAAGTGCTATATTATGCTTAACTGCAATCGCTTCCCAAAGTTACTCTGTGGTGAAATAGACCATTTGTGCTGCTTACCCATAAAAATGACTGATCTTTGGTCTTACCAGGAACACTGGCACTTTTCCATTGCGAAAACAATTATAGCTTCAATGCAATAGATGTATCGAGAAGGGAGAAATGAAACAAACAGTGTAAGTGTCCATATCAACCCTCCCTTCTCCCTCAAATGTCTTTAGACTGGTAGGATTTTCAGAACTCCTGAAATGAATGCTTTCTGAAAGAAATATGCTTCCCTGAGGGACCAGACAGCTTTCAGTCCTGCTTCTGTGAAGGTGAGAGAGCTCCATTTTCATTTACTATTTATGAGATGCGCATTCATATTATTGAGTGACCATGGGATTCTGTGCTCTTAAGAACCTGCAAATGAGATAGGCTCATTATTTTTTAATGTAAAGAGGATGATTGCAAATTTGCAAGGGGATGTACAACCTCAGAAATCTTTACATGGTTTTACTGTAGGATATATATTGATGCTGTTCACTTAAGAAGCTAGTAAGCTATACATAGTATTTACCAGACACTCTGCCTGACATATTGAGGTAGTATTTATTGGGAATAACATTGAACAGTTTTTTATTGTAAAGCATGACTCATAGAAAATTTGCCTGCTCTTTTTGTGAATTTTGCTGTAGTGTGATTAAGTAAATCCAGGATCACATTTACAAAATAAAGCTTCTGCGTAATAAGGAATTTCATTCTATCTACTCCTATGTCCCTGCTCAAGGAGAAAGCTCTCCTTTATGCATCCAAGTTTTGTACAACCTTAAGGAAAACTAGAGTCAGATAAATGTATCTTAATAATCCCATGTTCAATTTTTTTCTATAAATTAAGATTTATTTTATAGGATCAGACCATTAGTATCTCAATCCTGATGCCCTGCCTCCAGCAGTGGCCAATACTTGATATTTCTGAAGATGGAGAAAAACCTGGATAATATGTCTAGCTATTTGTGCAGTAGCAGTTTCTGATCTGAGCCAAGGTGTATGATCTCAGAAGCGGAGAACTAACAATAAAGAAAGTACTGAAAACTGCATTAAACCTGTGTATTGCAACCACAGGTCCTTTTTCACTTTATACCTGTCCTGTTTCCTTGGTACCAAAGAGATCAGAATAATGAGCTGGGTTTCGGTTGTCAGTGGTTCTGAGGAGTTTACAGCTGTTCTCTCTCCCTCTCACATGGAACACCCACAAACACCCTCCTGTCCAGGAAGTTACATACCAATGTTACTTTTACTATCTCCTGTAAGTGTGTCGCTAGCCACCTTTAGTGAACTTCCTGTATGTTCCTTTGAAATACATTCCAGCCATTGGACGGGGGAGGGGATCATCACCTGTTCAAGGGTACTTTTGGAGGTATTTCTACAAAAAGTGGCTGATCTGGGGAAGCTGGACATACTGTTATGTATTATCATCCTGCATCTGATACCTAAGAACTACATTAATTTGGCTATTTCATTAAACTTGCACCTGAGAACAAGTGTAACAATCTGACAAAAGTGGACTTATTTTATAAAAAGATGATGGGTTGGACTTGTTTTAATACTGTCTTGATTAGCACTGCTAATAAAGTTGCATCTCCCACCCAAGTTATGTGCTGTCTAAAATGTATCCCCTGCTGTTGGCCCACTTGTAGGGCTATGTTAGTATTGGCTAAAAGGAGCTTGCTAAAAATGAAGGCAGATGATGAACACGCTACATGCTTACAGCTACTAACTGTGAACATGGCACATGAGCTTTCTGATGTTATTTCTGGCTCTCTGGCATTTTCAAGCCCACACTTGTACTTCTTTTTCTGGCTGAGTGGGTAGAAGTCCAATCTATATTCTCTGTTGTCATGCCCACAAATCAGGGATGCTTTTTGGGCAGATGCAACTCTTGCAAACATTCTTTTTTCTCTATTGTCCCAAATAAAACAACCGTAACCACTCAGAGTCACATCCCTTCAGCAGACTGTCCACCTTTGGAAGGACAGCTTTTCTCTTGGGCTCTGTTTGACTCTCCACTTTGCTCTCTAGCTTGTTTGAGGATAAAATCTACTGTGAGCTTGTCTGCAGTAAATATAGAAACTGTAGGCTGTACACATGTATTGTATATACTTCGATTGTCCAAGTCTTGATGGATTAGTGAGGCATCTGCTGCAACCCATCTTGTCTTGTCTTTTTTTCTTCAGATGCTGCAGACTCCGGGTCTCTTTCCTCTGCTGTTCAGATAATCTTTTCTTGGACAAAAATGTCAACAGGTGTGACCAAGTATAAAAAGACATGCAAGTGATGAGTGTTACTCTTTCTGAAGTTGGGACACACCTTGTGAACTCACCAAAGACAGCTCAAGATACTACAGAAAATAGTAAATTATATGGAAGACTACCACATTTCTGCTAGGTTGCTTTTGTTGAGCTAATTATGATGACTGAACACTTATGTGGGCAGTACCTAGAGGCCTCAGCCAAGTCAGGGCCCCAATTATGCTAGGCATTGTACAAACATGCAGGAAATTAGTCTCTGCACCAAAAAGTGTAATTAAACGTATGTTAGATTTTGATATAGTAGAGCAAAGATGTATGGATCCGAATATATAGCATACAGTCCATAGGACACTTTTCATACACAACTATTACTTTGCTTATTGAGCCAGAAAAGAGCACTAAAATGTAAGGCTGGGATTTTCAAAGGCAAGGAGTCTAAGGGAGTTAGGCACCCAGCTTTGAAAATCCCAGCCTAATTCCCTTCATTTGTGTTCTCTCCCATTTTGTGTCTGCTTTCCACAGGTGTTCTAGGGAACTGATTTATTGGTAGGAAGGGTCATGGAAGTGATGAATTTTGAGAAATGGAAATATTGCAGAAAGGAAAGTTTGAACATTTATAAACATGAGGATTCCCAGCAAAACCAGATTCTAAGAGATATGCTTATGCTTATCCAATCAGGGAATAGACACAGTGACAAGTGTTTGATGAAAAGTAATAAAAGCAGCTCAAATTTCTAATTTTTCAAAATGAACACTTCTAATGAACCGTTTGTGACTGGGCTACCTAGCAAGTGTTGTTCACAGCCGTTACATTTATCAAGTAATTGCAAATAAACTCAAGAAAATTGTAAACTTTTCACAGTAAATTCATGAAAAGAAAGAATGGTCAAATTCATCAAATAAATTACTTGCTGGATGAACATTGCTTTTTAGAACAGAAATGGCTGCATGCAACATAATATGATGGACAAAAAAACCCAAACAACACAGCAGTGAGAACCAAAGGGTGTATTGTACAATAAAGTGTTATAGATCTGACAAAAGTAGGGGCTTGCCACAGGAACTTATGTGGCGTTTCCTTGCTATAGCCTGGACCCAGCAAAGCATTTAAGCATGTGCTTAACTTTAGGCACAGGCATCATCTCATTGATGCCATTGGGACTACTCACACATGCTTAAGTACCTTACAAAATCAGGGGCCTACATCAGGAGATTGCTGTAGTTCAATATGATGTGATGCAATTTCAGAAGGCCGGAGGAGACCCATTCTCCCTTCCTGTGGGTGCAGTTTCTGTTAGATTGCAGAGTAATCTGCCAGTGGTAGTTGTGCAGACCCCATTGCTTGTAACATTTAAAACTAAACTAGACAAAGTACTCAAAAATGTTTGTTCTAACTTATTATATCAAGGGTGTGGACTAAACGACCCAATGCAGTTGGGCTTTCCCATTGCTAATTTAAGTAATTCTGTGATGCAGGCCACTGAATTTAAATGTAAAATGGCTGAATTTTTAACACTTGGATAGCTGCTTCTACTAGCAATGATGATAATTAAGAATTTGTATTTCTAATGAATAGTTAATTTAATCTGCCTTGAGAACCTACAATGAAATTTAAATTTTTAAAGTGATAGTACTATAAAGAACAATTCCTTGACAGTACTTATTTGAACAGCTTTCCAAGATAGATAAGGGATTACTACACATTAACAGACAGCCACATCTGGGCTAGAACGCAGCATGTGATTAACAGCCCACTGCAACACTGAACAATATTTTTAGGGCAGGATATGTAGAAGAAGATCACATGCAGTTGAAGCTGCAAGGAGAATGCATATAGCCAGCATGTAATTAGTTGGGATTAGGCTGTAGGATACTGGCTTTAACATCTGTACGCTTATGAAAAGTATCTGTGTTCTTTAAAGACCACATATAAAAAGGATCTTAGTTTTACATCTCCTCTGAAAGACCTATTCGCAGTAATGGTTTAAATGCAGAAACCCAGGCCACGCTAACATCATACCAGCTCCATACAGACTGACATGACAGGGAGAATTAAGGAAAGACTGTCTGATTGAATTCTGAATTTCCTTGCTGATTGAAGCTTGAATCAGAAGCCAAGATAGTTTGGAAGCTGGGCTCATAAATGTACCCAGTTTCAAAGAAATTTACTCCCCAGACTCAGTGTTCAACGTTCAATTGAGAGTAATGCTATTTACAGGCTAATATTTTCCTCTTTGGAATAAGGGTAGCCAAAAATGGCACACTGGGATTTGGGAATTATCCATAGTCCAAGATTGAATTCTTCCTCCTGCAGCACCTCTGGACAGCGGGTGAGCAAACTGACTTAAGTTGTGGAGGTTGGGGTACAATAAAGTATTGCAAATCAAAAGATATCTGAAAGGGCTCAATAATCCTCTTCCATAAAAGTGTTCAGTGTTCTTCACTCAGCAACAGGAAGATGTGGGGACTTCAACTATATGGAGAGGTAGGAGTGCTATCTTGCTAATACTCTGAACCACCACACTGAGTCACTGGGAAGTTAGTTGATATGTAGCAGCAACTGCAGCTTTGCAGGGGTTGGCTTTTTTATTTTTATTTTTTGTCATTTCCCACTCATAATTTCCTCTCCTAGCTTGACTGATATTTGATCCCTGTGAGTTTCCCAAACAAAGAAGAGCAATTATGGTCTCATTAAAAAGCCTCGGCAGCATGGTGTGTGCAAATCAAGATAAACATTTGTCTGCAACTGTTCTCTTTGTGCCCTTGAGGGCTTAAGCTCTGGCTTCATTCAGGTTGCAGAAATATTTGCTTTTGCTGTGATTTCAGCATGTGGCGATGGGGGCGAGGGGAGGAAAGGGATAGTCCTGGGTCTGCAAAGTGGAGATAAGGGCTGAATTACTGGAAGGGATGGCTTAAAGCTGGCCAGTAGTCACCTGCAGATAAAATGCTTTTGCAATGAGTAGATTCACAGTATCCAGCAAGGTAACCACAATTTCTCTGATGTATTATTCAGATACAGACAGAGGACATGTGTCTATGTGGTTCAGACAACCCCTACCCCGTATCGCCTTTCAGAGTACACCTGTCAGTGTCACTGATCACTTTAAAAGATAAACATGAAAATATTTTGGTGTGTTTCAGTGGAGCTGCTCTTGCCATAATGATAGTGGGTCAGTCAGAATTTCCATCCTAAATTGCAGGGGTCCTCACTTAGTCATTAAAAAAATGTACCAGGCAGGAATTTGGTTAAAGGAAAACCAAGAATGATATTTTCAATCCCACAATTTAAAAAAAAAAGTTTTCATAATCCCCCCAGTGACTGTGTATTTGAATAGTGGAGGCACATAATTGCATATATACAGCTCAGGAAAGATTTCCTGGGTTAAGATAAAATACAACAGTGGAACAGGTCAGGGTGCAAATTAAACCTCCAATCCATGCTTAAAATATACGTACTTTACTGGATCAGGTCCTTAGGGCTAATTACTGCTGTTTAGGCAGAGCCCCGTGTTGGGGGCAGTGTGGAGTTGCACTGTCTGACAGGTTGATACGGTTTGTGCCTGCCTCCTTGTGCTCCCAGGTACACAGGGGAGTGCACCTGCTGAGGCGCCATGCAAGAGGATGCAATGTGGCCTTCCTTTCACAGCTGGCTAGCTCTTCTATCTCCTCACTCCTATAGAGGTGGCCTCCAGTGCAAACAAGAGCTGCAGATGAGGTCTGTCCCTGCATGGCGTGTGGATTCCTTGCCCCCTCTCCTCTAGTGCAGGCCCCCCCCCAGCCATAATCTGGCCCTAATTGCTTTTACTGGTCTTGAGTGAAGCTGTTTACAATGACTGAACAATTACGGTTGAATTATTCAGTATGGATTTTATCATGTGGCTACAGGGGTTTTCAACTAAAGCTTCATGCTGCAAGCTGAGAATTGCCATGTAGATTTACAAAGCTGCCTTGTCTCTGGAACCACCCTGCCCCCTTTCTCCTCCTTTCCACTGTTTTGTCCACGTCTGCCATTAGCTGAGCCCATCTGCACAACAACTGTTATTGCATCAGGGACCACACTAAGACACAAATCTTACTTACTTCAGCTGTGTGCATTGGATGAACTGTCACCCTTTCTGCAGGTGATTGCCATTGACTAACAGAGAGATCCTGTAAAAATTACATTTCTTTCTGCAGAGCCTGTAGGAGTTAAACTGTGTTTTAACCATTACTCAATTATTCTTCTTTTCTATTCGTGTTCCTATACCCCACCCATCGCTATGATGGAGAGTGTCTAATCCTGTAAGAGGTGTATGCTATAACATAAGTCTATGATTTATTGTCAGGGGACTGGGTCATAGACAGTCAGGCCTAGTGGTTGGCATCCAAAGGCCAGAGCCAAGGGGTGAGACAGGGTCAGAACCAGGGCCAAAGGTCAGAACTGGATTTCCAGGCATCAGGAGCAGGGCTGGGAGAGGACCAGAACAAAGCTGGGTGCAGAGCAAGGTCCAGGGTGGAACAATAGAGCAAGAGGAGGGCTTGGGAAGAGACAAGCACAGGGAGGCAGAGAATCTGTGGATGTGCATACTGAACAGTCAGCAAGCTGCCCGCTGGCTTCCTCAGCCAGGCAGGCAGGGTGCTGTGTCGGGTAGCCTGGCTGACTGGATGTTGGGAGTACTGAGCAGGTGCAGCTACGTGGTCTTACTCCTGACACCCATTTACACAGGCTAGTCTGAACCATGTTCGAATACAATCCTCAACCCAGTATAAATTGCCAGCATATTGATGCATTCTCTGCTTCCTCTGGCCCCCTCTCTTTGTGTTTGCCTTGCTTCCATGGGTTCATAGGCTCTAAGGCCCTCCTCTCTATTTCTAGGCCTGTCTCCACTTTTCACTACCTCCCTTTCTCATTTATCTCCACCCTGTCCCTCTCTCAGGGCTAACTTCATTGTCTAGGAGAACCAGTACCTAATATATGTACATAATACGTAACATGAGATGTAACAGAACCATGTTCAAAGCAGCGTGAACCTTTCCAAAGGTACAGAACTTCAAGAACAGTACTATTTATCCCATCATGTTCATCTGGGTTTGAAATTCATTGGAAAATAACCTTGTCTCTTTCCCTAGCACACACAGTTGGTAGCGGGACAGTATGTTGTGTACTATAGATATACTTGGTTTTTGTTTAGTACAAGTGATTTAATACATCAATCATATGATAACGTTACGCATCCGGACATAACTCGCCACAAGCTCTGTCCTTTTGAGTGGCCAATCAAATCTACAATTAAATACATTTCACTAATATCAATATAAATTTATTATGGGATTTAAACATTGTGCCAAAAACCTGTTATCTGTTCTGAAGCTTTGAAGTAATTTCTCATCAAAATTAGTTAAGTACCAAGAATTGTACAGGTTGTGCAGTTTTAATCCACGATTGTTTCCTGTTTCTTTAAAAGATGACTTTAGTTTGTAATAGATGAATTTGTAACCAAGCTTGAAATGTCATCTTAAGGAAAGAATGAAAATATAAACATTTTCCTCCAAGGTGCATGAGGCCAGAATTGGCCCAAATTCTTTGCCTTCAGAAGCTCATTTTATCTTGTTTGCTTTTTTAAACAGTGCACGGTGCTGAAATAATTTAGAAGATAGCAGGGAACAAAGCACATGTTGAAGACTTGATGGGGAAAATAAATAGATTATGCATAGACCTCTTGGGATATGAAGCTTGGCCATATGTGCAGTAGAGATATGTTTACATTCAAATTCAGTGACAAAAGAGGGGATTTTTTGCTTTTAAAAATTTAAACATTTTAAAAATAGGGGTGCTATCTGGGTATATTCCATAATGAAATGGCTTAATTGCTTTTTACAGGTAAATTACATGAGAGAGAAAACAATCCTTACTGTCTCCACAACTGGACTGTTCTTTAAGAAGGGAGTGCTTGGGAAAAATCACCTGCTTAGAGCTTCGCTTGCTTAAAACAATAAAGTTGAGGCTAGTGAGCGTGAGTGGATGGCTCAGGGGATTCATAATGGCATAGTGCCTTCTAGATGTAGGTCACTGGTTGAAATCCAGACAGGGGAGTTAAGGGCAGAAGTCAGGACAGTATTTTTCATTGTGCTGTTTTTGTTGGTTCAATTGAAAACATGACATTGTGGTGACTTGGCCATATATCTATTTATATATATTTTAAAAAGGAGCTTAACTATTTATGGTCTCGTACATGCTATATATTATTTTTAGAAAAATAATTAAACTTAAAAAAAAACAAACCAAACTAACCAACCAAACAAAAATCAGGTCTGGCAGGCCTAATTCAGATACAATAAGCAAAACCCTTCCTAAAAGTCTAGCCTTTCCCAAGGGTGTTGGATTGGCTGTGTTTTTCCCTCAGTCTCTCCTTTCTCCAGCAGTATTTCACTGCGGAGAACATAAAACATTTTTCACTCCTTAGGATGGAAATGTGTGATGTCTTTAGGGTTTTTTTTTTCCTGAAGAATTTACTCACTGGGGTATAGAGAAAGCCTAGAGACCTAAGTGGCAGAAATTAGCTTTTGATTGCCTCTGGCCTCTGAAAGATTTACAGGCCTCTGGAGCTAAAGAGATGTGAAGGCTATTCCTGATTCTGTGGGCTTGGCTCTCCCCAGCCTTTCACCTTGGGTAGCCATTAACACCTGTGCAATTCATGTTTAAAATGGGAAGTGAAAGATGGAGAATTTGGATTTGATACATTTTAACCCCACTTTATATTGATTTTTGCATGGGTGTAAATGGCTTCACAAGGTGTAGGCAGTGTCAAATCAGGCCCAAGGCTGAAACTTCATTTTAGAGCTGGAGTAACTGATGTTTGCTGCGTGGCTGTAGTGAGTGTGTCAATAATACAAAGCAGTCACACAGTCAGGCGGAAGAAGACAACTTGTCTATAGAGCCAAACCAGAATTCACAAAGATGTGTTTGAACAACAAAGCCCAAAGTGGTTTGCATGCTATTCAGGACGTCTTTCTAACATTTGAATGACAGAATTTTTGTTCACAAAGTTTTTCATGGAAATAGAATATTTGTGGGAATATTGGCACAAATATTTACACTAGGTATGTTTAGGGCTCAACTTGAAAGCTTTTTGTGGGCAGTGTGAACAGTGAATACTCAAAGCAAAAACCATGGTGAATAGTTTGTGAGTGAAATGTGCTTAATAAACAAAATTTTCAAATAACCAAGAAATTCAGGATGTCTGAATTCTCTTTGAGGATAACTGGTGAACAGAAAAGAGGTCTGTATTTAAAGCTCTTTGTAAGGGCTTTGGAGGACAGGATTAGAATTCAAAATGATCTTGACAAACTGGAGAAATGGTCTGAAATAAATAGGATGAAATTCAAGAAGGACAAATGCAAAGTGCTACACTTAGGAAGGAATAATCAGTTGCACCAATACAAAGTGGGAAATAACTGCCTAGGAAGAGTACTGCAGAAAAGGATCTGGGGGTTACTGGGGGAATTGGTGGATCACAAACTAAATATGAGTCAACAATATAATACTGTTGCAAAAACCCCAAACATTATTCTGGGATATATTAGCAGAGGTGTTGTAAGTGAGACACAAGAAGAAAATCTACTCAGCACTGATAAGGCCTCAAGTGGAGGAGTAGTGTGTCCAGTGCTGGGCACCACACTTTGGGAAAGATGTGGACAAATTGGAGTAAATCCAGAAGAGATCAACTAAAATGATTAAAAGTCCAGGAAACATGGCCTACAACAGTGGTTCTCAACTGTGGTCCACCGCTTGTTCAGGGAAAGCCCCTGGTGCGCCGGGACGGTTTGTTTACCTGCCGCGTCCGCAGGTTTGGCTGATCGTGGCTCCCAGTGGCCGCAGTTCACTGCTCCAGGCCAATGGGGGCTGCAGAAAGCGGCGCGGGCCAAGGGACGTGCTGGCCGCCCTTCCCGCAGCCCCCATTGGCCTGGAGCAGCAAACCGCGACCAGTGGGAGACATGATCGGCCGAACTTGCGGATGCGGCAGGTAAACAAACCGTCCCGGCGCACCAGGGGCTTTCCCTGAACAAGCGGTGGACCACAGTTGAGAACCACTGGCCTACAAGGAATGATTGAAAAAACTGGGTTTGTTTAATTGGGAGAAGAGAAGACTGAGAACATTATAGCAATGTTCAAGTATGTAAAAGATTGTTATAAAGAGGGGGGTGATAAATTGTTCTCTTTAACCACTGAAGACTGAACAAGGAGCAATGGGCTTAAATTGCAGCTAGGGAGATTTAGGTTGAAAATTAGGAAAAACTTCCTAACTGTCAGGATCGTTAAGCACTGGAACAAATTACCTAGGGAGGTTGTGGGATCTCTATCATTGGAGGTTTTTAAGAACAGGTTAGACAATCACCGGTCAGGGATGGTAGATAATATTTAGTCCTGGCTCAGTGACTGGGACTGGACTAGATGACCTATCAAGGTCCCTTCCAGTCCTACATTTTTATGATATCTGTGATTATTTGATTCAATGGCCCAGAACTGTGTATCAGAATTTAACATTTCATTTTGGAAAAAGTGTTTCTAGCTCTTATAGTTGCAAAGAAAAGTAGCTAATGATGAAATGAGAGTAAATTGATATATTGCTGCCTTCCTGGTTTTACAGACAGGCTATTTATCTGAAGCAATACATCTGAAAGGTGTGAACTCCGACATTCATCTCAATGGGTTGTTGACTCTGAAATCTAGTGATGATGATTTAGCGGCTATGTTAATTATTTCACTGCTGATCACCAGGGATCCTAGAAATCCATTTGCTATGGAAGAACGTAGAATTTGCATTTTTACAGAAAAACTTTAGCTTTTACATTTTGTGAAAAAATAAAAAACATATACAGTAGAACCCCATTTAGCCTAGCCTCCATTATCTAGCTTTCCGTATAAATCGAACAGGGGCTGTCAGCCCCATGTGGCAGGGCTGAAGCTCTCCGTATTATCTGAATTTTCATTATCTGATCAGGACCCACTGTGCTAGGCACATCTTAGGGCTTATCTTCACTGCATCAGGTAGCTCAACACTTGAGTTAGCCTACTTGAGTGCGAGTGTGTTGCTAGGGGCAAAACTTGAGTTATACTTGAGCTAAAAATATAGTGGAGACAAATTTATGACAGTCCCTACCCGGAAGATCATATAATGTAAACAGACCAGGAGGGGAAACAGTTGTTAAGTGAAAAGAAAAGGAGTACTTGTGGCACCTTAGAGACTAACAAATTTATTTGAGCATTTCTTTTTGCGAATATAGATTAACACGGCTGCTCCTCTGAAAGTTGTTAAGTGATTTGCCCAAGATCACACAGTAGGCCAGTGGCACAGCTGGAAAAAATAACCAGGTCTTTCGAATCCCAGTCCAGTGCCCTATCCTAGTCCTGTCACTGCCTCACCAGAGATATGTCCAGATCTAAATCGCAGACCTGTCACCCATATACACCGGGGAAGTTTGGAGCCCAGTCCTAAACTAAACTTTGAAGCTTGGGCTGAACTCTAGTGCAAACAGTCTAGTTTGATCCCAAGCTAGGATTTTTGTACCCTTTTGTAGGGCTTACGCAAGTTGTTCCTTATACTTTTTGCTGGAAAAAGACCTTTAAAAATATGAGTTCAGCATAATTCTTCTCAGCCTCACAATATGTTTGTTTAATGTGTAAGAGATGTTGTTAAATTAGAAATTGGAAAAAATAATCCACATAGACCCCGTTTCTCTTTCAGTACAATTTCATCTATTTAAATGCTAATGGAATGCATAGCTGATAAGGTCTCGCCAAGTGCAATGTCCATATTATATTTATTGTTGTCCTAGGGTGTATAAAATAAATGCATTCAAGCCTTACAATTCCCACAGGTGCTTATATACTGCCTCCGGTATCTTTAGATTTGTGTCTGTCATGGATAAAAGGTATCTGAGAATGACAACTGCCTTGCACAATTCTGGTCCTTAGCGTAAACAATACACGGAGAATCATTTTCATGCCCAACTAACGTCTCCACTGCTCAGTAGCACTTTCCAAGGAAGACCTCGTAGTCATTGTTTTGTCGTCGTAGTTTGATGAAGAAAATTGTGTCCCCATGTTACTGGGCCACATATTCTTTTAATGCCTGTTCCTGCTCCTTTTGAGATTCAAGGCAAAACTCCCATTGACTTCAGTGGTGGTGAATTGGGCAGCTAATGAGTGTTTGGTACTTGAAGGGTGAGAGATGGTGTGGATTAAGGTCCATGATTTGGCTGGAATCCTCAGATGGAACTTTGGCTGACTTGGGCACAGCTCATGACTAGAGGAATAGCATACCCACTGGAGAGCGGAGAGTACAGCATGTTCCTCTTTCATGCGTGGCTGTTTCTTCTAGCTGGTACAGAGTGGGAAGGGGAACCATGGCTTCTCCCATACCGTCCTCTTTCAAGCACCTGTTGCCTAGATGGATGCTGGAAGGGAGCAGAACTTGTGCTTCCCAGGAACATTGTGGCTAGCCACCATACAACAGTATAAGAGAATCATAGAATCGGAACTGGCAGGGACCTCGAGAGGTCATCTAGTCCAGTCCCCTGCAGGGGGAGGAGCCCTGCAACTGGACCCTAAGGGCTTGATTCCTCACTCATTGATGTCAATGTGAGTTTTGGTGTTCACTTCAGTGGTGGTAGGATCTGGCTACTGTTCAGCAAAGCACTGAAGTACATGCTTAGTTTTCAGCATAGGCTTGAGTGCTTTGTCAAATAGGGATAGATAACTGATTTCACCTAGGGCCCGAGTCAGTAAAGAGACAAAAGCCTAAAGCAATTATGCTATTTTGCTACAGTGGTATGAATGATTTTCAGATTTTGAAATCCATGTAACAAACTCTCCCCAGTACAGCTGTGAAGGGAAATATGCATGATATGTTAAGCCTTAGAAACTCTCCTTAGAATGTAGAGCCAGTGCACAGGAAAAATTACTTTCTCACAATAAATTACATCGCTTGTCCCTGTGTTGCTGATCGTCTGTGTGCCAGTCCCATGGTTCTTTTAAATGCTTCTGTATTAATACTGAAATTATCCATCTGGGTGGCTCCAGCATCTGTTTGGATATTTTACTGTCTTCTGATTTCTCTTCATTACTATATGGAACGATGCATTAGAAAGGCAGCTGTGATGCAGGTTGTAAAAGTTCCACAAAGGCACAAGAAACTAGAGTAATTGGAAAGTGTGTGTTGCCATTATGTATTAGGAATTTTTAATTTATTTATTTGCCTTTTGTGGTGAGTTTGTAGAATCAAAGAAGCCATAAAACTAATGTCCACACCAGTACTAAACTAACCTGAAACTGAGACTGGTTCCACTGAAACTGCTTTGCACTGATTCAGCGCATATATGTTACCCCAGTGGGAACTGGTGTCGAGAGCATCTAAAACCCTTGTCCGCATGAGGTGTTTTCTTACCTGCTGGTCCCAATGGGTAGCACGACACCAGTGCTAGCACTGGTGGATGTGCTAATGTAAAGCAGACTTGGTTGTTTTTCTGTCTAGATGCTTAAATGGCTCATCACCTTAGTATATGAGCCCCTTCAATTATTAATAGATGTTATCCTCATAACTCCCTTGTGAGTAGGGATTATTCCTCTGACCCTGTTTCCATTGTAGGCACAGTTAGACAACATGGTTGTAAACACCTGTGACCAATGATTACTAGCACTATCCTCAGTGCTAACGTGGGCACAGGCATCATTGCTAGCAGATCTCAATGCAAAGGTAGGGGCCTAACACACTAACGAGTGGATAGACTGAGTTCATTCTCTGCTCTGACTTTTATTCCACAATCAGAAGAAAAATGGATTGAACCTTTGCATAAAAGAGAGTATTCTGATAGTGACAGATGATGGTTCTTTGGCTCTGTTTGGTACAGAAAGGTCCTGCAATGGTTGGGAGACGCTTTGAATCCCTGTGCTAGATGCCCTGAAGCTTTGTTTGTGTTTGAAATTCAGATGTGGACCAAATTTTGCAGTTTGGAGTAATTTCTAGTAATAATGGCTTCAAATCCTTCTACATACTTATGAAAATTAGGGAGACTATAAAGATGTATACATCCTATCAGACTCTTCCTTAACTTATTCCATGACATTATCTATTCTTGTAAGGTAACAATTACTTTGCGGTATGTGGATTCTTTTTTCCATTTATTGCACTATTTTGCTCTCTTTTTGCCATTTTTAAAAGTGATTTTTGCATGAATATATCAGTCATGAGGAATATCAAGTTAATAAATGCTCTGCCTGCTTTTCTTCAATTTTAACTGACCTTGAAAAGAAATGGATCATATTCTGAGCTCCATATTTAAGCACAGGCTATCACACAAACAGTGGGGTTTTTCTTCAGAAGGCACCAGTCTTCACTCTTGTGGTTTATTCCAAGTATCTGAGTAGGTGTTGACTTTATAAACAATACTGAGAGCCAAGAAATCTGATGCCTTAAATGTCTGTTAAAATAACACGAACACTAGCAAGGAGAACAGTGTCTCCAGATGGCCTGCTACTGTATAAAATAGCATTACACTTAATTAAAATGTACACTTCACTGCTAATGTTCGAACAGCCCGGAGTTCATATGCTAGTTCTGCTTCAAAGGAAATCGTCATGGGAAATCATGTATCTGTGTCACTGTCATTTATGTAATGGCTAATGCTAGTGATTATTATAGGGCAGCAGAATGTCTTTTATTTGCTGTCCTTTAAACAATAGGATTTAAAATTAACCAACCCATAACAAAAAACAAACAGGTTAATTGTTAAATATGAAGTACTCATTTATTGTTAGATAATTCTAAATGGGGGACATGTTGCATCTAAAATTGCTGATGGGGTCAAGGGGAAAATTACTTAAAGGATTCCACAAAGTGCAACTGTACCTGTGTCATTAGACCTGTCGCCCACATGAATCAGAATGTCAGCATGGACAAGGTTACAGATTTAGGCTGTGATCCTGCATTGTGATCCTCATAGGTAGATTGCTGTGTCTGTGCAGATCCCAGTGCAGAGTCAGGCCCTAACAGTGTTGAGGTAATGAAAGCATATTTTAAATTGTACTGGAAGTTGTGTGTATGTATGTACACCACTGTCTTGAACTGGAAGGAATCAAATCTCAACAGTGTATCATGAGCCCCACCCTGCTAAAAGAGTCTCCTTCACTGGTAAGCTCCAGTGCTCCTGCAGGAAGAAGTCTGAGCTCCAGCTCCACTGTCATGGTGAAGTTCTGAAGGGCCATGTTAAATCATGTTCACTGTGTAACATGCTGCTTTCAGACAGGGAGGCGGAAAAGCAGTAGAACTAACATGTGTCCGCTCCATGGCGGGGGGCAAAAGTACATTGGCATTTACATCATTTGAGTAGCACAGAAACATGACTTGGGGGCATCTCTCATTATAACACCATGAAAGGCGTGGTTAGTGAGAGGCAGGGGTTTGACCAGTATGTACGTCAAATGTCTGGATCCACTGACTGAAATTAGTGTGTAGGAGCCAATAACTGGCCTGAGCAATTAGTGATTCCAAGAGACTGCACTGGCAGGGCAGAGGGGCTGCACAGCTGCTCCACTGCCTGACTCCAGGTTTGTTAGGAAGGAAGCATTAATCTGACCCCACTTCCTCTCAGGCTCCAGTGCCAAAATCTCATTCAATTAAGCTTTGCATGGATGGTGGGAATTTTGCCCTTAAGCACAAGGTAAGTGAAAGAAGCATCAAGTACATTCATTGGCACCAAGGTAATAAACATTTTGCCACTCAGGCAACATCAAAAAGAAAGGTTAGAGGCTTTTTTTTTGGGGGGGGGGGGGGGGGTCTGATAATGGTCTCAGAAGGTTTGCTGAATCCCAAGTAGTCGGTGCAGCCTTCTCAGCTACAATTGAAGAAAGAGATAAGATAGAACAGAGCCTTTCCCTGTAACAGATTTATAAGCATTACTAAGAATTGATTTTCACAAGTCCAAAGGTTGTTTTCAGTTGTCTCTGAAATGCAGCGGGTCTGTGTGGCTGAACTTTCCTTGGTGAACCTCCACTAGCAGGGTAGTTAATGTTCCCGGCTTAGGCTGCCATGGCCATTTACTTGTTGTTTGTTTGAAGTCTTCTGTTCAAATAACACAGTGAACAGTAAAAGTGTAGAAATGACTTAACCAGAGTAGTGATAGCCTTAAACAAGTCTGATCTCTAGGAGTCTTAATGGTTTTTTTTTTTTTTTTTTTTTTAAAGACAATGTGTCTCAAAGGAAGTAACTTTTCCAAGATGCACTTTGATATGATTTTGCTGGATGCTGTGGTTTCTATGTATGTAAGTGCAATTCTACTCAGATAAATGACTGTGAAAATAGCATTGAGGGGTTCCCTATTTATTGTGGCTCGGTGATTTCGACATCAGTGCTCAATTTACAGTTAAAGAGAAGGTTTAAGTTGTGTTATTTTTAATCTGCCAGGTCTCCAGTCTCTACCTACCATCCAAGAACTGGATATTTTTTCATTTCATGTCTCATCAACAATAACAAAAGTTCTGGTGGCCAAATTAGGGCCCCTAGGCCACAGTTGCATGGTAAATGTTTTGAGATTACACCCTTAGTGGCACTTGTGCAAACTTAATGGGGCAGGACCTCAGCTGCTGTAAATTGTCAAAGCTCTGTTGACTTCAGTGGAGCTTATGACAATCTGTACAAGCTGAGGATGTGCCTCATTGCCTTCAATGGGCTTGACAGGTGTGACTGATGATTCAAAAGAAGGAAGGGTCTCCAGATCACTTCCTGCTTTACAGAGCTACCAGGGGTAAAAAGGAGTAGATGTATTTCTTTACTTCAGTGTCAAAGTTTAATTCTGAATAAGTGCAAGAAACTGACATGTTGAGTATAACGGTGCTGTTCATACCTAGTGATTTTTGAGTATAACTCCCTTTGAAAGTACTCTTGTACTTGATTAGCAGAGCCTTTTGTTGTTTTCGTGACTCTTGACAAGGTATTCAAAGGGTGTCCAAATTGCTGTATTGCAAATTTACATAAGGTAGGTCTGAGTTTATTAATTATGTCTCAAACTTTCGCTTGGGGAAAAAGTGGCCCTCCTAGCTGGGTAGCTGTTTTTGTACCCCAGTTGATAGATTTTTAGTTAGACATCTTATTATAAGACTTAAAGTTCTTCAGGTGATAGACTGTTATTTGTTTGGCACATTTGTCTGTTGTACAGCAAGATATAAATGTACATCACTTTGGGACTGATCCTCCAAAAGCACATAAAGGGACTCAGTACAACTGAGCATCTGTCCCTGTAATGATACTGTTGTTAGAGACACAAAGTATCTGTCTTCTGTCTGCAGTTCACTGAGCTGCCTTCTTTTCAAAAACACTTGGTTTAGAACACAAGAAAGATCCCTAACTGCCAAAATTCTACTATGGTTTTACCAAGTAATCCTATTGTTAACAAACAAAAACTATTTAGTAACAGGTAAAGTTACACCCTAACAAAACCTTAAAAGCATGGAAATAAGTTACTGGAAGTCTCCTGCATTCCTTGCCACCTTCCTGTTGCCTTCAATGCTGTCAATACCATGCTCCAGCACTTCATAAGGCTTTCATTCCATTTCCTACAGTTACCAAAAAGTATTATGTCCCCTAGCTTCAGCAAACTTGCGCTGTCGTGCTAAACTTCAAAGAGTGTGTGAGATCACTGTTATCAATTATATCAACAGATCAGCACATCACTACTACGCATTCAGGGAGTTATTCTGCCTTAACGCTGCTTAGTTCATTGCAATTTTACATTCGGGACTAATTTCTCAAAGGAGTTCTGAAATTATAGAGCTAATTGTGGGTGCAAATGTGACAGCCACCATCTTGCCTGACACACCAATGATTGAACTAGGGACTTGTAGAGCTAAAACCATGAGCTGCTGGAGCTTCAGATAAAGAGCTAGCTTTCTGTAGCTTGGGTCTAAGAGCTCATGTCCTTTGTGGATCAGCAGGAGACCTGTAATCCACACTCACCAGTCGGTTAAAGAAACCCACATTTATACATGCAAACAGGCATTTGTATGCTCAGTCAGATCAATATTTGTATATGTAACTACCAGACTGGTATATGCAAATGCCAGGCTGTATGAGGAAATGTGGATTTTGTGCGCACAATTGGATGTGCTTGCAAATTTTGCCTATGCAGATTTCACAGGCTCTGCAATTTTACAGTCAATTCATTGTACCTGCTGTGTGTGTGCGCACACAATAATTTTGGTGAAGTAATAAGACTACAGAATGTAATGTTCTACCTGTTTTTTTAAATATTCCAACATTTGACATAGCTGAAACACCCTATTTATTATTAATAGATCACTGAAGGCCAGGTCTTTTAATCTAAGGGTTTTTTCCATTGCGGGGAAAAAAAAACCTATAAAAGCAGCAGGCAAAGTGTACAGTATTATTTGCTTTCTCTTGCTGAAGGACAGATATTGATGGCCTCCTAAGATGTGAAAATAGAGACCCCGGGCAGTACTGCTCCACACAGAGCATCAGTGTTGCACAATCAGGGATCCCATGTAGTATCTGAAAAAGCTAGTGTTTCCCATACATCAGTAATGTGGACAAGAAAGCATT
Organism: Natator depressus; assembly: GCF_965152275.1. Classification (NCBI taxonomy): domain Eukaryota; kingdom Metazoa; phylum Chordata; order Testudines; family Cheloniidae; genus Natator; species Natator depressus. Next base: position 14,748,328 of record NC_134240.1, on the reverse strand, counting down.
ACATCTTCAGTTTAAAAAGCTAGCTCTCTCTCTCTCTGTATAAATAAATTTTTAGTCTACAGATGTTTAGGAAAAGTGTTTTTCTGATTGAATTTAGAAAGCTCATAGGTGTATTTAACTCACTTGAACTTTATTTGGGGAAAAAATGGCAAATAGCTTTGAGTAACCAGGAGACTTGTCAATTACACTAGATATTACAGTATGAGCGAGAGGATAGTCTTGTGGTTGACACATGGAACGGGACTCAGGAGAACTTAGGACTTGATCCTGCAGGAGGAACTTCTGTGGGAGTTGGGGGCAGAGGGCAGTCAGTACTTCATCGGATCAGGTCTGTAGTTTGTAACAAGGATGCTGTACAGCAACAAATATCTGCATAAAGTACAGAATTATTGCTGAGATTTAACTGGTGTTACATAAACACAAGCACTGACACATAATCATCAGGGGTGGAGACAATTGGTTGATTGCTCATCAATGATGGTGCCCCGGTGCGGTTATGGGAGTGATGATGACATTGACATAAACAGCACCGTAACAGGTAAGGGACATCCTGTGAGGTTCCAGCCTCTGTCATTCAGAGTCTGATCACTCAAGGTGCTGAGGACAGTGGCGGCAGAGGATACTTTGCACATCATGCCCTCATGAGCTGTGACCCTGCTGTGACTCTTCAAGTCCCACTGATTTAGCTGGGATTTGAGGGCTCTGGCATCTTGCAGGATTGGGTCCTACATCATCGGATTATTACTATTTTTATTTGTATCATGGTAGGAACTAGAGGTGCCCCAACTGAGATCCACTGTGCTAGGCACTATACAAACATTTTGTAAGGAGTAGTGCTTACCTCATAGAGCTTCCATTGTCTGTAGAATAAATTGTGTTGGAGAGGAAATGGAAGCACAGAGAGGTGAAGTGACTTGCCCAAGATCATGGAGAAGGGCATCGACCCCAGGTCTCTTCACTCCCAGTCCAGTGCTCTATTCGCTACCTCTCCAAAAGGCCAATGGTAACTTTCTGTTTCCTTAGGGATCATTTATTTGTGCATGTGAGTGCACCATAGAGTAACTTGTATCATGTATAATCATAATTTTATTTTATATACACATACACACACACACACACCCATATTTTTTTATTTATATATATTTATTTATAAATAAAATAAAAATTGTGTGTGTGTATGTATATGTATATATATATAATATATAATATATATATATATATATATATATATATACACACACTCGTGCAGATATGAAGTGATGTTACATTTTTTAAAAATTGCATTGTCCTTGAGAGTTCCAAGAATTCTCCCATATGGTAGATTCCAAGGCTCACCTCAGATCTTAAGCAGTAAATGCTAGTAGAATTAATGACCTGCTGATAACTGGTGGTTCTCTGGTGATGGGCAGTTCAGAGCTGTAATGAACGGTAGTGCTGGGGCTACCGGCTAAAATTCTAAACATCATTATGTAGGGAAGAATTGATTGATTTTTTTCCTTGTCTAAATTATTTGCAAGCTTAGTCGTTACTTTTGTAGCTGATAATTTCAGGGAGGCCTGAGACCTGCTATATTAAGATTTATAAAAGTTTAACTGTCAGTGAATTCTTAGGCAATAAATCACTGCATTGTAGTTTTTTCTCAAAAACTGGTTGAAGATGACTACATGGAGGAAGTGGCAGAAGAAACCACTACAGCTACAGCCCACAGTATCTAATGCTGAAAAATTCCAGCAAGCCTCAAAATTCATGACGTGATCCAGCAAAGCATTTAAGCATGGACTTAACTTTAAGCTTGCCCCCATTGAAGTCATATGCTTCAGTACTTTGCCTGAAGCCTTAGTTTCCAAATGATCAAGCAGCTAGTTTGTGGCAAGTCTGCCTTCCTCAAATGCCAAGAGTTTACTGTAAGCATCATGTGTGTTTCTTTTTTTTTTTTTTTTAAAGTGTGAATGTTTGATTCATTAGACTTTTTTGCTTGCTTGTTGCATGGCTTCACTCTGTTTTTCAAGCAACAACAGCTGCAATTATTGTTTCAACCCAAAGTGCAAATGTGTGTGGGTTTCCCCCTCCCCCCCGCCTCATTATTGCTGTTCTGTCAGGAGAATTCTTCTTTTACAACCAGGTCATTGATTACTGTGGCCTGCTTACAGGGAGCAAAGTGCTCACTTATCAAAGTCACCCCTTTGTTTTCTCTAGGTCACAAGGGCAACCTTTCCCACGGGAAGATGGAAAAGCTTCTTGTTCACTTTCTGTGGGTAAGGTAGCATCAATACTAATGGCCAAAAGGACGGTAGCAGGAAGGTGATGTTTATTGACTGACTGCTACAGGGTGCATTATCATAGTACAGCATTGCATTTGTTTTGCTACAGTTAAAGGATAACTCTTCTTTCTAGCAGAAATGTGTTTGTTTTCCCTTTATCGGGGCTTTGACAGAATGGTGATGTTAAATCACAGATGCTTGGCATGCAAAGTCCCAGTGGGGTGGTTGTATATCTATTAAAAATAGCTACATTGATTATGATGGATTTATTTTTTAGTTCCAGAGATGCCAAAAATAATTACATATTTGCTTTGGATATGAAAAAAAACCCTTACTTTTGATTTGTATTCTAACCAGGTATCAGCTTTGGGGTGAAGAGGTGGGGATACAGTACAGATACAGACATGTACGAGGCTATATTGCTCTGCTAGCATGTATTTTACAGTGTGAAGGACTAGTTCTGCAGCTGCTCCATCCACTGACATCAAAGGGAGCTTGACAAGTGAAACATCCACAAAATTGACCTCCTACAAGATACACCAAAGTAGTTAAACAAATTAGACTGCATCAAAAGAGTAAGATTAATACTGTGCTCTGAAAGACAATGCTTTCACCCTCTTGGGACCCGATCCCTTTACTCACAATAATCTGTCGGTAATAGTGCAAGGGGAAATGAGGTAGGCAGAAGCTCCAGATGCAGTTTTGCCAGGGTGCTGGAGCCTACACCCCAGTGCTTAGGAAAAGAGCAGTTGGATCTTTGAATATGGGCCCAATACAAATTTCATTGAAGACAATGAAAAGACTCTCACTGAGTTGAATGGGAGTTGAATCAGGCTATATGTGGTCAAGACCTTGGTTTCCTGTCTCCTCCAAAAGACGGAAGACTGCCTCCTAATACCACACTGGAAGCAGTTGTGTAGATACCAAATCACTGATGCTACTTTCTGCAGCACCCTCGGTTTTCCTTGGAGGTCTTCCATCCAAGAATTGGTCAGGCTTCTTTTGCTTAGGTGATGAGATCATGGCCCAAGGTGGCTTACCTACAGAATTTAGCACTTCTTTTCATGGAGACATTATACAGTTATTTCCATAGTAACAGATGCATCTGTTTTCATTTGTGTGAACTCAGGAGGTAAAGTCAAAATCTGCATCTAAATGGAGGCACTTTGAAACTCTGTGGAATTTTGAAGCCTAAAGATATTTTTCATAGCAGGCTGCCTGTTAAATGTTTGACACTACATGGTATGGCAGGTAAATCTTGTTCTCACAGCAGATGCTTTAGATACAGCTTTGGTAAAGCTCTTATATTTGTTTGCATTGTTTACGGATGACATGAGTTTTGAAATGAGGGAAAACAAGCCTTTAATGCATGAAGGTATATTTCAACCAAGCCCAGGGATTACATTTTCTCTTAACATTAACAATACATCAGTGCCTTTTGTCAGAATGCAATGACATCATCTTGTAGTGAGTCTCTGTGTTTGGTATGATATGGTGAGGTTGCTGAAAGAGCAAAATTGCGTATCTGCCTCCTCTATGATAATATGTGTATATAAACTATGAGAAAAGCAGCATAGTCAACAGAGGTGCATTCAGGGAAGCTTATGTTTTTATGAAATCCATATGTGGTTTAATTTCTGCTTTGCAATTCTGAAAGCAATGTATTTCCTTGCGGGAAAGAACTCTGAAATGATGATGATGTTTGAGACAGCAGAGTGGCTTAGACTGGTCTATAAGTAATATATTGTTAAGGACCTTTTGATATGTAATGCCAGTGACTTCATTTTTTTAATTGGTCACCCCATTCTAAAGCAAATAGTTCCTTTTAATTTTAGCAGTTGAAATAGGCTTTAAATAATGGTCACAATGGATAAGGTTCCATATCAGTTCTATTTTGAGTGAAAAACCATGTTCGTGATCAGAAGTCACTGAAATAGTTTTTGTTTGGCGCCACTGTAAGCTGGCTATATCGATTTTGACACTACATTCTACAGATCTCACTTCAAACATCATTACTCTAGTTGGCAGCAAAATGGAAATGTAAAAATTCAGAGAACTAAGTAGGTTTCTCTTGAATTTAGCAGAGGCAAAACCATAGATCTAGCATATAGGTTCACCACTAATACGTATAACCCTCACTGTCTTCAATGAAATTTGGACTGGGCCCACATTCAGCTGCTCTTTTTCTAATAGTTCCTTTAGTATCTACATCTCAAAAGATGTTCCATATCTATCTTAGTAAATTAGATTTCTTTAGGGTATTTATTTCACTCATGAGGAAAGCTAGGATTATGAGCCTTGATTACACAGGCTTTGCAATCTTCTATTAACCTACATGTCCATGGTGAGTAGAAGGATTTTTTTTTTGTTTTGTTTTTTAGGAGGTGGGAAAATCAGAGGAGTAAAATATATAATTAATCCACATTGCAAAGGTCTGGCAAATAGCTTTTGAGCTTGGGCTAGTAAATGTTCTTGACAATTTTGCAAGCTGGAGTGTGTCAAAATTACTGTTTTATATCAAAAGACAGTTGATCTGAGATCAGTGCTGTGGAGAATGAGCCTTGCTTGTACGTGATAAGAAATTATAAGAGGACATTGTTAAATTTCTTCAGGGGAAACTACAATACTGTGTGACAAAAATCACCCTGCTTGTTTTTTCATAACACATGTGATACTTGCCTTCCTTTGTACTGTGATCCGTGGATGAAGAGCACTATATCCGAGCTAACTATCACTGTTACTATACAGGGGTCATGTGCTGCAGGATCTTATTCAGATAAAACTTCCCTTTACTTAAATGGCACTTTTACCGGAGTAGCCAATGCAGAATTCACTGTATACAAAGGGGTGGGGGAGGGAAGTATTCATTTTTTCACTTTGAGTAATTGGCTCAATCTCTCCCTGAACTGCCCTCTGGATGCGGTTCCCAAGGTTTAATTTTTCTTCTAGCTGTTATTGTTTGTTAGGTCTTTCAGGGTTTTCTCACTCACCCATAGGGGCTGGAGCACCCATAGGGGAAAAATAGTGGGTGCTCAGCAGCCTCGTGGATCAGCACCTCCTAGGGTGGCCAGGTAGCAAGTGTGAATAATCGGGACAGGTGGTGGGGGGTATATAGGTGCTTATATAAGACAAAGCCCTGAATATTGGGACTGTCTCTCTAAAATCAGGACATCTGTTCACCCTAGTGCCTCCTGTCCGTCACAATCAGCTGTTCCGTGGCATTCAGGAAGTGCTGGCGGGGTGGGAGAGGAGCAGGGGCAGGAAGAGGCGGCATGGGGGTGGGAAGAGGAGGGGCAGGGGTAGAGTAGAGGTGGGGCCTAGGGCGGAGTGGGGAGTCAAGTACCCCGCAGGAACTGAGGAAGTCGGGACCTATGCGCTCACCCATCTCTGCCTTCCGTCCCTGAAGGTGGCCTCGGTTACATCCATAAGACCAATCCATAAAACTGCAAGTCTGCATTTAAACATTTTGGTGATCATACCCTGCCAATACCTGCTGAAAGCTGCTAATGTTTCAAAACCTCCAGACTTTATTGAGCAATTTGCTTTGTGTCGTATGTTCTGTTGGGTCCTTAAGGAGAGTGTTGATTTATACCAGCATATGGCTATTTGGAAAGCAACTTTTTAATCATGGGAGTCTTAAATTGGATCCTGGTGGAGAAATTTCTACTGGACTAATACTGGCACACACACACAACTGCAAGTAGTTCCAAGTCTGGGCTGAATAGAAAATATTGCACAAGTATCATTTATAACATTAGCTGAATCAATCTTCATCTGATCTATATATAAACTGTGTTCTGACTTTCACACACAGTTAGGTCTTAAGAGAGAACGAGACGAGGGCTAAGAAGGTGCTGAATAAGTGGGATGATAAACTGGCTGTTAATTATATTTACACATAATAAACTTATACATAATACACTGTATGCATAAGCAACTGTAGATGTTAAAATTGTTTATCGTTATGACCAAAGTAATCAAACAATGGAAAGTGCCATATGATAAGATCTACATGAATGCGATATGACACAAAGTATCTAGAGGAAATGATGATGATGAAAAAATAATGATGCACTTGAATGGGATCATCTGAGTGCCAGTGGAGAGGAAAACATAGCAGCAGCTTCTAGCTACACATTAGGAAATTTCCATTAGTTACAAGATCCTTTTTGGAATAGGTTTTCCCACCTTTTCTTCAGTCCCTATTATGTCAGACAATTGTTGGGGTGGAGGAATCCACCACTACTCTTTTGCTGTGCCTGGCACAAAACCAAGTATATTATTGTGTGTAAAAAATATATATCAAGGTCTGTTTAAAACCCCATCATCTTACAACAATAGCAAGAGTCAGCCATGTGTAGCAAGCTGAGGAGGAGCACAATGAAATGTAACAGGCTAGGTGTCCCTAGCGTCTCTTTGCCAGAAGGTGGGATTAGGTGACAGGGCATGGATCACTTGATAAACTGTCTGTCTGTTCCCTTTGGGGCACCTGTCATTGGCCACTGGCAGAGGACAGGATACTGGGCTTGATGGACCTTTGGTCTGACCCAGTATGGCCAGTCTTATATAACAATGAATTCTACATAGGCCTCCAGGTGGTATTGCTACCCTTACTTCTGTGCTACTGCCCGCGGAGTTGGGCCCTCAGTCAGCAGCCGCGACGCTCCATCCACGTTCCAAGACGGTGCTTGGGGCGGCAATCTGCAAGGGACGGCAGTCCGTGTGCTGTTAGAGCGTTTCCGCGGCAGCGGCAATTCGGCGGCAGCTTCTGTCTTCAGCCGCTCACGGTGGTGGCAATTCGGCGCGCTGCTTGGGGCGGCAAAAACAGTAGAGCCGGCCCTGCCGTCCACCCAGCTCCAAAGACAGCTAGCAGAAGTAAGGGTGGCATGGTATGGTATTGCCACCCTTCTGCACTGCTGCTGGCAGGGCGCTGCTGTCAGACCGGGGCATCTAGCCGACAGCCGCTGCTCTCCAGCTGCCCAGCTCTGAAGGCAGCGCAGAAGTAAGGGGGGCAACACCATGACCCCCTCTAAAATATCCTTGTGACCCTTGCAACTCCCTTTTGGGCCATGACCCCCAATTTGAGAAACTCTGGTCTCCCCCATGAAATTGGTATAGTAGAGGGTAAAAGCACACAAGACCAGATTTCACAAGTGGAGACCAGATTTCATGGTTTGTGATACGTTTTTCATGGTTGTGAATTTGGGAGGGCCCTAGCTATTATTTTACCCCATCCAGCTATGTGCCTTTTGGCTTATGGAGGGTCTCCTTCTGTATTCGCCTGCCCCCTTGCTCCAGGAGTGCAAGCACCTGCTTCCTGTCTGCCGTTTATGGGGTGCCAGAGTATGATCCTGTGTTGCTATATTGTACAGTTAAGGATGGACTGGCAGGTCTAATTCATATTTTCCTATTTTAACACATTGCTCTCCATTGTGAACCCTGCGCCAAATGTTGAAATTTTTATAATTAAACATGTCTGTCTCAGTTCTGGCACCTGAACGTTCTCTCGCTTGCTGACTATTGAAAAAGCAGAGAAAGAGAGCCTTCCAGATTTGGGCCTGAACCCAAATTTTGTATCTGAACTCCTTCCAACTTCAGGAGTTTCCAAAATCTACATCCATGTTTTTCAGCTTTAGCCCCTCTCTCTTTCTCTTTTATTTTAATTTTTTTTAATACAGTGCCATTATACAGCACCCAAGATGCTAATGAACGAAGCGGGCAGAATGGCTCTTTGCATGTGTAACAGAAAGGGAGCATGTAACCATTTAAAACTGGCTTACGCCAGAGGCATTTAATGCTACTAGTGTTCTGTGCCTTATCTTGCAGTATCCCAGTCATCATAAGATAATGCTTGAGGTTTATTATATAGTTTAACAAGGAGGCATTGGTGGTGGTAGGTTAAAGCGTACACTAAAATTAAATGGCACAGGAATAATCGTGTGTGTTTCCAGACAGCTCCTTCCACTGAGGAGTTTTGAAAACAGAATTTCTGTTAACATTAAAGATGGCCAAGATTCTCTAATGAGGCTGTTAAGTATACTTGCTGCATGCTTGATTTAGCTCAGCTCCATAGGCTCAATTGGACATGTCCTGTTACTGTGTTTCTTTTAAATCAGTCTGGGCTTTTAATCAATAGATGTATGGTCACCCAAGCTGTTTATGCCTCTGTTCTTTTAGAGCTGGGACATCATGAGATCAAGATGTGGGCAACTAAGCATTCTTTCACGGGAAATCTGGGTGAATTAATTGCCAACGTTAGCAAACAGAGCTATGAAACTGTTCTAACGAAACTCCTGGCTCAGGCCACAAGCTGATTGCCTAAGGAGGTCAGCAAGAAATGTGTTTACCCATATGTTGTATTGCTCAATTGACTGTCTCCAGTCGTGCTGCAAGGTGTGTAGATATATTTCAGACATTGGGCTGTAGAGTTAAAATGCCACAATGGCATCTGAGGTTATTAGTGAATTTGTATATACTGTATATTAGATCTCCACATTCCCTCTTGCTTTTTCTTCCATTGTCATTTGAGAGCTCTGCAGCACATGGACGCTTCTCATCATGTTGGTTACTGTTCTCTGACGAATAGTGGATGTCTCTAATAACCTAAATGGATGGCATTAGAATCATGTAATCATGATGCATGCGACACACGACAGAACAGTCTATATAAAAGGCATTTCTGACAAAGATTCTGAATGAACATACTCAGATAAATCTGTTCTTTGTGTAACATACCTATCTTTGTTAAGCATTTAAATATGAATGAAATGGGACTACGTGCAATAAAAGGGAGACCTAATAGGTAGCTGTAACCTTCTCTATCAGGAAAAGATAGTCCTTTAGGGAACATTGGTTTACAGATTCTATCACTGTTTGTGTTTTGCCCTGTAAATTATCCACTCGATCATCTTCATGTATTAGAACACAGTGAATTTGGTAAATGTTTAAAAAGAAAATTAACTGCTAAGGGCATGGACATCTCTAGGAGAGGAGTGGATCAGGAAAAAGCTACAATCCTTAGAGAACGACTGCAACTATCATTCCTATGTGGATGCTCATCATTCACAAGTCTGGCCTATGATTCCTATATCCATCCCCTGCTTTTTATGCCTGCCTCCTAACAGGGAATAGATATATATCTGCTCAAATACAGAGTGCTCCACTCCCTTTACAGTCTAGTCAAAAATCTGATTTCCCCTGATTTCTGATGCCAGACCTATGTCGAAAAACAAAAACAAGCCTCAATACCTCAGAAGAGAGAGACCTATATCTCCTCATAACCCCTGGATCCAGCGGTAGAAGCTGGAAGTGGGCAGTGACTCTTCCATGTACTTACCCTGATTGTATATCTCTGTAGCCTTTGTGTGTGTTCGGTTTCTTTAAATCTGTACATTAAGCCAACTTGAGGAAGGTTCATGGCAGAAACGCTACCAAACAACATCAGGGATAATTCAGTTTCCCTTTCGCTAATAAAGTTCCTTATTCAGTCTTAGAGGAAAGTGACTCTTTCTGTGCTCTTTTTTTTTTTTTTTGAACCCACTGTGTGTCCTATAACTGTGTGTCTCAATGTCGCATACCTCCAAGTCAGAGGTCACATTCTGTTAGCTTTGATCCCTGTCTTTTAGTTAAGACACATGCTAGAACAGACAGCCCCTCCCTTTTGGCTGACCTTGGTGATTGCAAGCCAACCAATCTTTTATGGTTTCTCTTCCTGGCCTGAAGGTAGGGGATGTTTTGTTCCCTGGAACATGTGGCCAATAGCTGTCAAAATCCAAATCATTCAAAACCAATCCTAATTAATGTTACAGTAAAACGTGTGGCTTATTTAAAAAAGAGAGGAAAGAGACAAATAAAAATCAAGAAAAGCTTTTGCTCTTATTCTCATGTAGATGCAGCTAGAGGAAGCTGTGCTAGGTTGAGCAGGGAAACATAACTTACAAAGGTCAAAGGTTAACCTTACATGACAGAGTTCAAGTCTGCATAGTGCTCTCTTTCTTTCCATGATTTCTGGTCTCCCAGAATGCCTGCGGCTTCCCTGCAAAAGACTTGTGTATACTAGCCAAACCCAGATCTTTTCCCTGGGAGCAGGTCAGGAAGAAGATGTTTCCCAGACATTTTTATAAGGTTAAATGGCAGTGATCTAGGAGACTGTGGACCTTTTGAACTAAGAGCAGTTCTGGCACACCACTGAAGTTTCTTGTTCATATCAACGGCAGAGGAAGGATGGTCCAGTAGATATGGTGCTAGCCTGGATATCGGGAAACTCGGGTTCAATTTCCTGCTCCATCTAGCTATTTTATTTCTCTATTTTGTCCTGAAGTTATGAGGGGATTTTCTTCTCCCAGCCCTCCAGTCCCTTTATATATCATCAAGATCTCTGTGGACAGTTGAGACCTTCTTCAATAACAGATACGAACTTGTGAAGTCTAGTTTAATATGCCAGCATGCCACAATACTGTTTGAGGAAGTCAATATTTAAAATCTTGTTTGCATGCTTAGTGTTTTTGGTAGACTTGGGTCTTGACCATGAAGTTGGGATCCAGATCTTGCACTTTCATAAAGTTCACTGTGCTTAGATCCAGCTGGGTGAGGGTGTGATTTAGATTCTGAGTTTTGGTTCTGGCCCATCTCTAAGTTGTAGATGGCCGAACTAAAGATCTGAACATGCTAAACAAGGATTTAAAATGCCTAGCTGTGTGTGTGCCTTTAGATATCTTTATTATATTTAATTTCAGCATGCAGGCCCTCCTATTTATGGGGTTTTGAAACATTGCCAAAAAGTCATGGTTATGAGTACGTCTACAATATGTATATCTGCACACATGTATATGTGCCTATTCCACTAAGGTTTATTGCAGCTCTCCAGACCAGTTCCACATACAGAAGAATCTGTTACAAAAATACCCTAAGTACAAACAGGTGTCCCTTTTCAAACTGAGGTCTCCTATTACTCCTACCAGCACTAACACAGTCTCTTAAAAAAAACAAGATTCTGGACCATTTCCAGGAGGTTTACACAGATCCTCTAAGCCAACCTCCAGTATTGTTCTCCCCATCGCTCTTATTTATGAAAGTGTATTGAAGTTATGAAACTTCATCTCAAGTTTAGAACCAACTTCCCTCAGCTAGATCAGTCTCTGGAAAGCTCAAAAGCCATTTGAGGGTTTCTAAGGAAGCCCACCATTTCAAAAGCAGAAATCTAATGTTTTCCAGCTGGGAAGAAAGCCTCAGCAGCCACCACTCCTCCACCATTTATATATTATCTTTCTGGAAGATTATTCTTGTACCAGTTTTCTCTTTCTCCCCTTTTCCCAGAAAAGGAAGAAACCCTAGCAACTGATAGGCTGCCAGAACAATAGAGTTGGTCTGTTACCTTTGTTCACCTATATTTACTCAACATCGCATCTGCAATCCTCACCAGGTCAAACATCAAAACATTTTAGCGCGCACATTATTTAATAGGACACAGTGCCCCATTGTATATCTTGGCCACAGTTGGGTATTCCTTCCATCATTTCTTCTTCCACTTGAGAGAAGTCTTTTGAAATAGTCTTATACTGTTTTAAATCTTTGCAGCATGCAAACTTCAGTTATTGATCCCAATATCTTTATCTCCCCACACCCTGACTGGATTAGGTATCAGCACTAAAAAATGTTAAACTGATGCAGTGCTTAAGGATGTATTGCAGAAGTAATCCGGTGTCTGCAGCTCTTGGAATTGTTCCAGGCTCCTTCCATGTGATTGAGAATATGCTGTTCTATATGGAGCAGCCTGGCTCATGCTGTCACGAGTGAAGGTGAGTCATCCTTCTTTGTGGCCTGCCCAAATCTGAGGTGTACATTTGTGGCTTAAGAACACATAGATGAAAGTTTTCAGCAATGTGAAAAGCAGAAAGTACATATTGTGGCTGTTAATATACATGTTTTTAGTGCACAACCTGGCATTTGAGAAAAGGGACTTGTGCCTGACAATCGATACTTGTGGCACCTTAGAGACTAACCAATTTATTTGAGCATAAGCTTTTGTGAGCTGTAGCTCACTTCATGCATCCGATGAAGTGAGCTGTAGCTCACGAAAGCTCATGCTCAAATAAATTGGTTAGTCTCTAAGGTGCAACAAGTACTCCTTTTCTTTTTGCGAATACAGACTAACACGGCTGCTACTCTGAAACCTGACAATTGATAGTTTCACAACAACACATGGAACCATATACAGGCTTTAGCATGCTTAATTTGTATGCATTATTACAGCATTTGGTAGTCCGTGCCCATCTGGTATCTACCATAACTCACTGCAATGTGTAGAATGTACATTTGGTATGAAAAGGAGCATATCAAATTTTGTTTAAAATAGTACTGATTTGTTTTCTCACAATGATTCTTTGTTTTCTTCTGTTAGGCAGTGCTTTTGAGCTACAAGATAAGACTTGTGCCATTCAGAGGTTTGGATATAATGTCTTTGTTTGCAATTAATTATAGCAGCATTTTAATTGCCTTATTGGGGGAGGGGCTAATTGACAGCGTGTTACTGCAGTACCATCTCCGTGAGGGAGATTTAGGTTTGAATTTGTCTTAGGTCAGAAGGTGATCTCATTCCAGTCTCTAGGGAGCATTTGTTAACTCCACAAAATGGCCACACCATTTGCAGTCTCTGTTCTATTCAAGAGAGCAGCCGGAGCAGAACATCCGGCTTCTTAACAGGTTAAGTCTGGATTGGTGGGTGTTTGTCAGAGCTGTGGTGGTAGGAAAGTTTCCAAAATTCCTATAAGCAGTAGAATCTGTCTCAAGCGGGCCTTCACTTTACAAAACACCGAACCCACACAATTGTTAAAAACAATTGTTGTATATGCATATAATTATAGACATGTCACTGTTAATACTGAAAACTGATTTCAATCATTCAGTTTGGTGAAATACAAAGGCAATGGTTTACAATCTGGATGTATTTCTCATAATATTCAGATGGCTAGGAATCTGAAATGTGTGTTTGCACTTGGCGTGTGCAGCTAAATATTGTGAAAAGGTATGGAAAGTCATTCCTTGGTTATAGTGGCATGCCTTTGAACTTTTACAAAATCAACAACTCTTGTGAAATGTTACTGACCCAATAAATTACATCCATTTCTATCCAGGGTCACTAGGTAGGACATTTGTGCAAGTATGCTCTTTTTCTGATGTTTTCCTTTATCAGGAAAACACATATAGAATCATTCAAGTGCAAGGAGAAAATCCAGCAAAATTATGAGCGTGGCATTTTGCTACCAGTCAGAAAGGGCTGAAAAAATAGGGTTATGAACTAGAAAATAAAAAGATGGATAAACTTACCCCCCCACACACACAGGATGAAATACACAAATGACTGAAGTTTCAAGTCTGAGAACCCACTGTTCAAAGGAGAAGCATATCATGTTTTCAGAAAAGAAATGAAAATGTGAATGTAGGGTATTTGAATATTGTAATACTGATCAATCCCTAACAGCTAGCAGTAATATTCATAATGGACATGTTGCAGCAAAGATAATTTTTATATGCCCCTCCCCACCACCACACCAGTTTTTGGGGGGGCATGAATTCATACTGAGTTTAACAAAGGAGGGTTACACAACACAACAGAACCACTAACCCAGGAACCTATCCTTGCAACAAAGCCTGTTGCCAACTGTGTCCACGTATCTATTCAGGGGACACCATCATAGGGCCTAATCTCATCAGCCACACTATCAGAGGCTCATTCACCTACACATCTACCAATGTGATATATGCCATCATGTGCCAGCAATGCCCCTCTGCCATGTACATTGGCGAAACTGGACAGTCTCTACGTAAAAGAATAAATGGACACAAATCAGACGTCAAGAATTGCAATATTCAAAAAACCAGTCGGAGAACACTTCAATCTCTTTGGTCACTTGATTACAGACCTAAAAGTTGCAATTCTTCAACAAAAAGACTTCAAAAACAGACTCCAAGGAGAGACTTCTGAATTGGGATTAATTTGCACACTGGATACAATTAACTGGGGCTTGAATAAAGACTGGGAGTGGATGGGTCATTACACAAAGTAAAACTATTTCCCCATGTTTATTCCCCACACACCTCCCCACTTTTTCTCAGACATTTTTGTCAACTGCTGGAAACGGCCCACCTTGATTATCACTACAAAAGGTTCTTCCCCCTCCCCCCCCCCGCCCCGCTTTCCTGCTAGTAATAGCTCACCTTAAGTGATCACTCTTGTTACAGTGTGTATGGTAACACCCATTGTTTCATGTTCTCTGTGTATATATCTCCCCAGTGTATTTTCCACTGAATGCACCCGATGAAGTGAGCTGTAGCTCATGAAAGTTTTTATGCTCAAATAAATTTGTTAGTCTCTAAGGTGCCACAAGTACTCCTTTTCTTTTTGCGAATACAGACTAACACGGCTGCTACTCTGAAACCTGTCATTATTGAAGGGAAAGACATTAATCTGTTTTTACTTAAAATGGTAATGATCATAAATATGATAGGAGCACCATGAAAACTGGAACAATGCAATAATATCCTGTGCTATCTTATTCACTGCTGAATCCATTACTAAAGTCAACCAATTTGGGGAAAAAACCTGTTTCTGTTGAGAGGAAAACTGCTTGCAAAGCATAAATTGTGGACCTTTAGGGCTTGATTCAAGTGCATGTGAAATCAATGGAAATCAGTGGGATCAGGTGCCAAGTTTGTCTAAACATATCTTGCCTTGGTCTTCAAAGAAAAAAAATTTTTTTTTATACAGGAGGTACTTTTGAAGTTGAGTGCTCTAATGTAAGGCCCAGCAGGTCTTGTATCCAGACTTGAAGAGCTGCGAGGCAGTGATCACCTCCATGTTGCCACTCCATGGCAGCTATAACCAGCTTCAGCTTCACCGCCTATGACCTGCTGTAGACAGACCACAGGAAGCCCTGCCTCCAGGGGTCTGCCAGGCAGCAGCTTTATGGGTCCTGATTGGCTCCCTGCCCTATAAAATCCAAGGGAGGTTCCAGGAAGCATTCAGGAAACAGGACTGACCTCCCATAGCTGCCAGTACCATTCCATTGAACTCCTGGTTTTGATCTCAGCCTGGTTTGGACCTCACCACCTGACCCAGAATCTGATCCTTGGTATCATCCCCAGCCTGGAACTTGACTATGAACTCCTCTGCTATTCTCAGTATCAGGTTTGACCCTTCTGACTGCTCTTGTCAGGATCCTGAAACCTCAACTGCTATGGAAGCCCAAGCTAAGCTCACCATCTTTCAAAGTGCTCTGCACTTGAATGGCCAAGTTCTAAAAATGGGGGAGCAAAGGAACAAAACAAAAACCTCAAAACCTCTCTTCCCTTGCCTCCCTAAAATCTGACCACAACTGGAAAGAAGTGAATGCACTCACTTGCGTTACATGTTTAAATGGTAGGCTAGTCCTGCTCCATCATGATGATGATGGATGATGATTTATTACTTTTGCCATAGAATTCATAAGGAGGGAGAACAGGCCAAGAGTTTTTTCCATAGTCCCAAAAGAAACATAAGGCATAATTTCAGCATGTCATAGCAAGTCCTGCTCAACCAAGTGTGAGAAGGGAAAATAGCATGGTAGAAAATGTGCTAGTTCTCACATTTCACTTGTGCCTAAATATATGATCAATGTGTCATCATTATTATGGGCTTGATCTTTCAATATGAAGAGCCACCCTGGGAAGTGCTGAGTATCCCTCAAATCCTATTGAAATCATTGAGAGCTGAATGTGCTCTGCACCTCCAGGAGTTGTGCAACCCGTGCACAGTCAGACCATATGATCCGTGGCCTCCATCCTGATACTTCAGTGGTCATTACTGCATCTGAATGTTAAGATTTAGCAACAATGTATGTAATTGCTTTCAGTCATGGGAAGGGGGGGGAAATGAGTGCAGATTACACTTTACAATCTTTTTATTTTAGCATGCCTTAAAGTAATATTGTGTGGTTTATTTATTTCAATCTTTGTGTCGGTCTCTTTTTACAATATACATATGTGTACTTCCATAATGGAGGTTATGGATAAGCAAAATGTATTTCAAGTTTCTGCTGGGGCAGTCAAATCTTGTGAAGTTAAGATATAAGGTACTTTTAGGAGGAATTATTTTTTAAATGCAGTGGAAAACCTGTTCCAAGCAATATTCTAGATCTAAAACTCTACTGGAGATGAATTTGTTTTATTTATGTATATTTAGAATGCATACTTACTACTGGTGCATTCGTTTATTTTCTCTGCAGCTCTCATCTGGATGTTGGGGGTGGGTGGGGGGGGAGGAGAGATTATTTCCACATTTCTAACCTTGAATATGCCATGTAACAACTGTGAACATCTATACAACTATATCTAGGCTTCCAGCCATTTGGAGACTCGGCAATCATTGCACTAGAAGCATAGTTACTATAAATAATCATTTTCTCTCTTACTTACTGGCATTAAATTGGTTGCTATCCCAGAATAATAATTCAGACTAAATGATCTGTGTCACAATAAATCTTTTCCACAATAAAATTCTAAAGGGAAGGATTCTGATAGAATTTCCTTATCATAGAAAGAGTTAGAACAAAATACATTGTCTATGTAATGTCAGGATCTATTCCCCACTTGTTACATTTTTCAAACATTCCCATTTGTGCTTTCTCCCATGCTTCCCACATGCCTGGAAGGAGCTTCTTGCAAACATCTGCAAAACTATTTTCCTTCAACCTCTCCCCGACCCCCCCCCCCCCCCGGCCCTGACATTCTGTGAATTAAAAATCTCCTTTTTCATGATTCCTACAAAAAACAGTTCAGCGTTCACAGTTTGGGAGTTCAGTTGAAATGGCAGCATTGCCAGCACCAAATGTTCCAAAAATCCTGAATCAGACCCTCCAAAATCATGGGATTTTTAAAAAATACTACTCTTGGGGAGGTTCAACGTAATAGCCTTCTGGTGTTGTCTTTAGGGGGTCATGTTTTCAAGCTTTTCTTCACAATCATGAGGGTGAGTTGTGGGGTGTTTGTTTTTTTTTGTTTGTTTGTTTTTGTTTAAAGGAAGGATAAAAACTGAGACTCGGAGATAATCACATTAATCCAGGAACTGGGGCTTTAAGAAAACCACCAGAAATCATGAGATTCCACAATAAAATTGAGAGTGGGCAACACAGAAAGAGTTTCAGTTTCCATGTCCCCAGCTGCTTTTCCTCTGGTACTGCTGGATACGTTCACAATGCTGTCCACGGTGGAAATATGCATTGTCAATTTTATTTTCATGTGGTTTGATTACTCCTCTCCCCCCCCAAAAACAACCTAAGGCGTTTGCAATGAATATTGTACGTGCTGCCATGAAGGAGGTAGCCAATGTCTTGCTGACTTCTGTATTGCTGGAGATCCCCCACTGACGGGCTGAGCCAGTCAGAACAGGCGAGCAGAAGGTAAACGGGCAAATGGCTGGCTGGCCAAAACTATGAGATGCCAATATTTATCTGTTTATTTAACACTTTAAAATGTGCTTATGCATAGCTCTGGGAAATGTGCACACACACAAAAATAAACTCCTTTTTCTGCAATTGGTAGTATATTGTCAAACTACTATGCTTGTCCAGTGCCCTGCTGACCAGGACTGCTTCAGAGGGGCACAGTAATCACCCCCCATACACTGACAGTTGCAGGATTAAGGCCAAAGTCTATAACAACCCAATTAAAAAAATGAACTTTCCTTAGCACAACTCCCTATGAGCCTAATCGATATTCACCCCCAGGGCTTAGATCGAACAACCTACAGCTGCACACTACAGCTGTAGCAACCTTCATGTAATGCTGACTTTTTGCTTTCTGGGGGCTTGGGACATAAACTGGTTCTGTTTTCCCACACTCCTTGCACTTTCTTTCTGCCTTTTGTCTCATTTTCAAGAGTATACACATTGGCCCACTATGTCTACATTCTCGTTTGGTCTCTGTTCTGCTTCCCGCATTCCTTTTAGCTCGGCCCTGCGTACTTGTTCTGCACTAGCAGCTGCTATAGTTATGATCCTTCACCCGGACAGTTCAGCTGCCCTTGCTATTTGGAGACATTTCTCTGGTTGAAAGAAAATAGCTCTAAACCTAGTTTCTCCTGTAAGTTGGAATCACATGCTCCACAAATGAACCTGTCTCTAATTAGGAAATCTCTAATGTCTCCAAAGTTACATGTTCTCTGAGCTGTACTGTATCTATTCCCTCTTCCACTTCTTTGTTTTGGATAACACAGTATCTTTTTACAGTCTCGTTCTGCCTGGGGTCATGGTTCTTATCGAACATTTTTATCATGTCTTCCAGTGTTTCAGGCATCAATCTTGGCAACAGCATCTCACTTGCTGCTTGTTTTCCCCCCTGCCCCCCCCACCATATGATAGTAAAATAGCTTTAACTTTTCTCATCTTTGTCCCCCCCCATCCTCTGCTCTGTATATAGACTCAGTTCTTGTGTCCATGCTTGTGCAAAGTTTTTTGTCTCAAAATCCAGCATTCCCAGTAGTCTGAGACAGTGTTTCCTCTAATTTTTTATGTCCATGTGCAAAATGAATTTTGTTACGTTCACCAATATAGAGGTGATGTGGGGCAGGGGTGGGGCCTAAGGGTTTGGAGTGTGGGAAGGGGCTCGGGGCTGGGGCAGAAGGTTGAGGTGAAGGCTCTGGGGTGGAGCCGTGGATGAGGGGTTTGGGTGTGGGGTATGTGTGAGGGCTCTGGCTGGGGGTGAGGGCTCTGGGGTACAGGCTGCCCTGGGGCTGTGGCAGGGAGAGAGAACTCTTTTTCTCCCCCCCTCCCCACCAGCCCTCTTAGGTCTGAGACCCTTCTTGCTTCCCATTTGCTCTATTTCTGGGTGCTGCTTTGTTTGTGTGTTTAGTCACATTCTCTTCTTTGCTGTAGGCTGAGTGCCACCACCACCTTGTTTCATGTACCATATGCTGGGAAATAACATCAGAGGACTCTGTTTCTGAAACTAATTGGACTCTCTTTATGAAAAGAATTATTTACAGGAATGATGCAGCTAGCATTCTAGCCATGTGCATGCGGACTGGCTTCCTGGTGCTTCTTCCATCCTGTTGCCTCCTGCAACCTGTGCTGCTCCCTCTGAGTTCCATTTAGGTTGCTATAAATGCCATTATTTATTCCCACCATTCTGATCTCCGCCCCAAACGCACGCACCCCATCTCAAACCTAGCCTCGTCTCAAAAGGTTGGGGGAAAGGACAGACTTTACAGCATGCCCAGATATGGAATCTAGTTGTACCCCTGCAAATATATTGAATGTGACTATACCTATTTCAGCAGTGCTTCTTGGTAATAACCTGCTATCTGGAAATGTACACAGGAAATCTATTAGTCCATGAAGCTAGTCTGAACTTTCACTGAATGTCCAAATCCTATTCCTTGATCCTGTAAGGAGTTGCATACAAGTGCAGGGATCTACTTTCATGAAGCTGCTGAAGGTTTGGGGTCATAGTGAAGGTTTCTCTAGAGACTGACGTGTGTCGTGTCATTTTGATATGAGAGTGGCTGAAGATTAGCAGCTTTTAGCTGGCTTTCATCTGCTTAATGTAACTTCCTACCTCTTTCCTCACCCCGCTTTCAGAGATTAACATAATGTTACAGATAGTCACATACTAAAAATAACTGTGGCAGAAATATTTCATTGTCGCAAGTTGACAAGCAGTTTCTTGTGTTTATGAATGAGTTGAGTTGATGCTTTAGTGAGAAAAATGGTCTGTTATACATATAAAATATTGTGGGGTTTGTTTTTTTTTTGACCTGCGGAATATCAATATAACTTCAATCTCAGTCAGAGCCATCCAGTTCCTCTTGCATGCCGTCCTAGTTATTCATCTTGTTTGTGTTTCTATTAATTCAGGTCTATTAGGAAAACCAAGCCAACAAGAAATTCAGTATGTTTTCTTACTTGAATGCAGATAATCTGCAGATGTCCAGAGTTAAAATGAGCATGGTTCCAGCCTAAAGTTCCTTAGTTGCTTCAGATATGAGTATCCCTGGTTAGCTAGTCAGTGTAACTAGCCAACAACCCCAGCTCTAATTGTTATACTAACCTTTTTGCAATGAATTCTTTACAGCAAGTGGACAGAGCTTCATGTGCCTCCTGGAACAACATTTTGATAGAATCCATTGAAATAAACTAGGAGCATTTCGAAGGGGCCTGCTTTTAAATTGTGGCTTGATATTATAATGTGATTTGTGTCAGCTAATTAAAAGAAGGATTTTTGTAATTTAAGTTTCCTCATTTGCTGCGGCTGTAAGTCACAGGATAATTAAGATAGTTAAAACAATATTACGAGAAATTGATATTTTCATTCCAGTGACAATCTTGTGAAATGAATCAACAAATTTAAAGCATAATTATGTCATTATTGCAGCTGAGCGTGCATGCTCAGCTTTCAGGCAATCTGGTGTGGTCCGAATGTGAAGTCCCTTAAACAGCAGTTGATTTTTACAACAATTCAGTTGAAAAGGTCAGTTAATTGCTATCACATTTCAACTGGAAATGAGTGCTCCTTCAACTGGAAGGGAGTGAATGACTCTCTCTCACACCCCTCCCATACCCCTCTTCCAGAACATCTGTATAGAAAGCTGTCAAGGTTCCTTCCCCACTCTGAACTCTAGGGTACAGATGTGGGGACCTGCATGAAAACCTCCTAAGCTTACTTTTACCAGCTTAGGTTAAAACTTCCCCAAGGTACAAACTATTTTACCCTTTGCCCTTGGACTTCCACTGCCACCACCAAACCTTTATCTGGGTTTATTTATTAGGAAAGCATTGTTTGGAAACGTCTTTCCCCCCAAAATCCTCCCAACCCTTGCACCCCACTTCCTGGGGAAGGTTTGGTAAAAATCCTCACCAATTTGCATAGGTGACCACAGACCCAAACCCTTGGATCTTAAGAACAATGAAAAAGCATTCAGTTTCTGAAAAGAAGGATTTTAATAGAAGTAAAAAGTAAAAAAGAATCGCCTCTGTAAAATCAGGATGGTAAATACCTTACAGGGTAATTAGATTCAAAACATAGAGAATCCCTCTAGGCAAAACCTTAAGTTACAAAAAGACGCACAGACAGGAATATCCATTCTATTCAGCACAGCTTATTTTCTCAGCCATTTAAAGAAATCATAATCTAACGTATATCTAGCTCGATTACTTACTAAGTTCTAAGACTCCATTCCTGTTCTGTCCCCAGCAAAAGCATCACACAGACCCAGACCCTTTGTTTTTCTCCCTCCTCCCAGCTTTTGAAAGTATCTTGTCTCCTCATTGGTCATTTTGGTCAGGTGCGAGCGAGATTATCCGAGCTTCTAAACCCTTTACAGGTGAAAGGATTTTTCCTCTGGCCAGGAGGGATTTTAAAGGTTTTTACCCTTCCCTTTATATTTATGACAAAAGCATAGGTGCAACTAACCATTGATTAAAAGTCATTTGAGAGGGGTTGGAAGAGACAGGAAAATGGCTGTTGGTTTTCCAGAGCAAATTAAATTTGTTCATGAAACAGTCCTACATTTTAAAAACTTCCCAGTTCCTTTAATATGCCTCAGATTAGACTAAAAACCATTCCAGGAGTTAGATGATGATATACAAAGTCAACAAAAAATTCTTTGCAAGTTAAAAGCAAATACATTAAAACCTTAACGGAACAGAGCCTAAAGAAGGGAAGCAACATTTATGTCCATTTTAGCTACACATACATCAACCATGGCTCACACAGGTCTGTGTATGTGAAGCTGGGTGGTCCTTAACATTCCTCGATGTGAAGTGGTAGGGGTAGGGATGTGACCCCTCATGCCACATGGAATGTTGAAGGGGTAGCAGCAAAGGCACCCACTTATTTGGTATTGTACTCTGTGACGCAGCTCGTAGGATCAGTGACAACACAGTGTAATAATCCTAAATGTACAGCAAGCACCACAAAATTAATAGGTTGTCAGTGTTTTATATTCATGTGCACCAAGCACTATAGAGTTCCTTACAGGCCCCCAAACTACAGGGCCAGGTAAAGCACAGTACACCACAATTACTGTGGCTTGCTGTTAAAGTGCTCTTGGTAAAGCTTCCCTGAGCCATAAAGTTCCACACCGAGCTCTTCTGATAGACCTTGTGTCTGGCTGTTCAAACTCAGCAGACAGCTGCTCCACTTCAGTGGTAACCTTTCCACTCTTCTTCAAAGTTGTTGTTGTTCAGGACACAGCAAGCAGCTCTAACTATTGGGATATTTTTGTCACTGAGACCCAGTCTGGTGCGTAAACAATGCCAGTGACCCTTCAATCTACCAAACCCACATTCAGCTGTCATTCTGTCCCCTGAGCCAGTCGTTGAATTTTCCCTTGGTGCTGTTGAGGTGGCTGGTGTACAGCTTTGTGAGTAAAGGTTAGGTTGAGTGCCCCAGGATCACTACTGGCATTTCAACATCACCAACCATAGTCTGCCTATCAGGAAAAAAATCCCTGCTTGTAGCTGTCTGACCAGTCCTGTGTTCTTAAAGATGCGAGCACCTTACACCTTCCCTGCCCAGCCAACGTTGATGTTGGTGAAGTGTCCCTGGTGATCCATCCGTGCCCACATAACTGTAGAAAAGTAGCCCTTTCTGTTGATATAATCTCTGGCAAGGTGGCCTGGTGCCAAAATAGGGATATATGTTTATGCCATCTACTGCTCTGCTGCAATTCAGGATTCCCATTGATGAAAATCCATCCATTATGTCTTGCACGTTGCTAAGAGTCACAGTCTTGCATAGCAGGTCACCACTAATGGCTCTGCACACTGGCATGGCAATGGCCATCACAGTAGATTTTTTTTCCAACTTCAAAATGATTTCCCACTGACTGGCAGCAATCTGGTGTTGCAAGTAGGGTGATCAGATGTCCCGATTTTATAGGGACAGTCCCGATTTTGGGGTCTTTTTCTTATATAGGCTCCTATTAACCACTGCCCCCCTCCCCCCCGGGTCCTGATTTTTCACATTTGCTGTCTGGTCACCCTAGCTGCAAGTTTCCACAGTGTGATCACTTCACTGTAAGTGCAGCTTTTCTTTTGGTGTCCCTGTGCTGGAAGACTGGGGCGAGCTCCGCGCACAGATCCAGGAATGTGGCCTGGCACCTCTAAAAAATTCTGCATCCCAAGCCTGCATTACGATGCAATCCAATCAGTTCTTCTTTCTTAGTCCCAGAACTGTCTCCTCACCATTTACAGCTGCTCTGTGAACATCACCAGCAATCTTGAATTGGTTCTTGCTACGTCCCACAGCAATTTGCACTCCAGGAAATCATGTTCCCCACAGCTCTTCTTGTAGCTCTGCAAATACCAGAGGATTATGTGTCCTGTGCTTACAACACTCATGACAATAATGCAGAACTATGTATGCTCCATGCTTCTGTCAGAGATAGCAGAGAACAAGAAGTCCCATGTAGGTTCATCGGATTTTCAAAACAGACATGAAAATTATGGCATTATGTGATGGAGAAAACTGCATAAGGACTTGAGCCCACAGTCCCACTCACCCTGCACGACTCATTTCTGCCTCACCATGCATTGCCAGAACTTCCCAACAGACAGTGTGCTGGATGGTGGTGAATTGCACTCTGGGATACCTACCCATGGAGCACCACACTGTGCGTCAAAACAAGTATTCCTAGTGAGTATACACAGCGCTGATGTAAGGAGACAAATATGAACATGTACTAATTTTGGCAGCTTTATGTTGCCACAACTTGCTTTGGTAAAAGTTTGTAGTATAGACATGCCCTTAAGCTCTGAAATTCTAACTAGATTTTTTTTTCCCAAAAGCATCTCCCCATGAATCAATTGTTTACACGAGCTCCCTTGTCACTGAATGCTTCATCAATAAGGTGCAATAGATCTAAAAACCTGTGCAGATGCTCTTGTTCCACACACCTGCAGAGATGTGGTTTTTAACTCATGCAGACAAGAAAATGAATGACTTGGTTGACTGATCACAGAGTGCATTACAGCTGAAACTTCCATGGTCCTCTAAGGCACAAGTTTCGCACTGTGTGTTAAGCAGTGTGCAAAAAGTTCCAGGGCTGGTTCCTGATAATCCATAGGTTGTTCTCCATTATTCAAGGTTTGCACCCCAAGCACAGCCTGGTTCAAGACTTTTTCCCTCAGGCACAGTTCACTTTAAGTTTTTAAAGGAAATTTCATTCCTTAGAAGACAGGATCAGACAGAAGGACTTTGGAAATCTCACTGAGCCACGCAGATTACATGGGGGGCCAAAAGTGCCTGAAGTCTCTGAGGGTCTTGTGTGTGTCTGAAATGCCTTCCTCTGAGTCTGTTCTAGATTATGAGATCTTCATGGCAAGAATTATTTGTACACAGGCACACAGAGATAGTGCTCAATAAATAAATAGTTTTCCATTTTAGCTGGTGGATAACGAATGGCCACTTACGCAGAGTTGGAGACAAGTGCTTATGAACTACACTAGTCCCTTGTCTGGTGAGACATTGCATGCATAGGCTTGAATGAGATCTGTGACCTTGGCTGTCCTGGAGCACAGAAAACAGGATCTTTCTTGTTTAGGACAATCAGCGTCATATGAGCACTTAAATGACCGTAAAAGGCTCCTGGGTTCTCTTTCTATCAATACTAGGATCTATTGTTCTATATTCTTATCTTGTCTAATTTTGATTGGGCAAAGTTGTAGCCTTTTGACCCCTTTCTAAAGCAATGTATTTCCGTTTTATGATTCCTGCTCTCAACCATCACAATGTCAAATGAATGTTGATGATAGGTGAATTTAAAAAAAAATCCACGAACATTTGGTTGAATTTTTAAATAGCTTTGCTTTGCACAGTCTTATATACCCATTCAAGCTTGCTTCCCCATGAGCAGGTAGGTGAGAGTTCTTCTGGCTGAAATATTTGTGGATAGCTAGCTATAAATTAGCACACACAAGTAGATTGATCTAGAAGAGCTAGTGTGCCCCTCCAGTCAAGGAACAGATGAACTACCAGGTGATTTATCTGGCAAAACAAAACTAAGAAATACAGCTTTAATTCTGCATATTTACAATACATCTTGTATTTAAAAAGGAAAAGATATTAACTGAATTAAGTCAAGTAACAAAAAAAAAATCATAAGGAGATTGCAATTTCCTAGAACCTTGTGTGAGCAGAAAAAGAAGCTCTATTTGTTTGAATTATTCGCTCAGCTGTTGATGGTAAAAGATTTACAATAATTCCTGCCTTCTTCTGTGTGTGTGTTTCTTTGCTTAGTAAGAGAGCCACAGAAGAAACTGCTATTATAGTAAAATCTTCATATATAGTAAACACGGTTGCTTATTGCAGGCATCGATCTTAAAAGCATAAGTTTTTAAAAAAGAAAATGCACTATAAAGAGTGATATTTTATGTTTTATTGAGTTTATACTAGCAGACTTGAGAAGAATTGAAATGGGATCTCATTTATCATCTGACTTGGTCACATCTTTAAATAACATCCCCATTTTTATCAAAATAATTCCCAACATAACTTACGTAAGCAGTAATTTGATGCATTGAACTAATTTTTTTGCATTGAATCTATCTTCTCTCTGATTTAATATTTTAATAACTAAACCATATCTGTTACTGAACTAGATATGTGACAACTCCTCCATGCAGTCTGCTTAGGGGGAAAATATTCCTGTGGGCAACTAGTATCTCAGTTTTCAAGGATATTTTTAAGCTGCCTTTTCATCTTCGAAATCACTATATAATAGTTGAAACAACCTTGAACTAACAAACGTAAATTAGTGTTTTAAATCACTCTTCCTATACATCTTATGAACTACTATAAAGAAAAACATTTTCAGAGGAAGACAGAAAGTTGTTAATTCTTTTAGCTTTGTGAAAGCTTTACCAAATACTGTACTGTGATTTTGAAATCAAATATTAGCATTCAAAATGTAGCAAATGTAACATGGGTAAGGCCCAGAATCAGCAAGGCATGTAAGCATGTGTCTAACTTTAAACTTGTTAGTCATACCATTGCCTTCAATGGAAGCGGTGATGTGTTTTAAAGTTAGGCACCTACTTAAGCCAAGAATGATCTTATTTTAGAGAGGACAATAAAACAAAAATAAAGTCTCCAAGAGAGCAACTAGATTGCTTCCTTTGTAATGCTGTGTTGCCTATCTCTGCAGACGGAGAATCCTTGAAGATTTAATGGTGAAGAATGCGGACAAGAAAGAGCTACACCAGAGGATGAAACCAGCTCTAGCTAAAGCTTCAAACAAAACTGAACTTTTTTGGAGGCTCTGTAGAGTCTGAAGAATTTTGTTTTCATTATTTATTTCTGCATGCCTCTGTACTTTCAAATTCCACTGGACATGCCTTCTAAACAGAGATACCAGCCTCATCTTTTACAGACATCTAAGACATATAGACAGAATGCAACTTGGGAGAGTTTTCTTGTGGTAATTTTGTCTGGCACATGTTCGTGAGCCCTCTTATGGATGCTCTCTTACATTGAATGTCCTTGAATTTTATAGTAACACGGGCACTGGGGTGAATTTCAACCTGGCTACTCTGATATCCACGTATGTATGATGAAAATTACATGCACAAACACGTGCGCCTGTGCTTTGCAGGTACAAATACTAATGAGTTCCTTATAAACAACCTGATATTTAAGTACATGTGTAACTAGGTCAGGTGCATGTAATCAGGTCTCCCTTTAGTGCCTGGCCCTGGAACAACCATACAGTGTGCCAGATAACTTGCAGCTAAAGCGGAGGCCTGTTCTTTAGCACTGACTGTCCAAGTTCTGATCCAGGATATGGGTGGGGGAATCCTTGCACATGCAAGCATTAGGATTTGCATCCCTAAACACATTTTCTCATTGTTTTTTCTGATGCATATGTTAAAACTTGCATGCAAGCACTATACTATTTATAGATCATGTAAAAGCATTAGTGCATGGACAGGTGCTGGCATGTGCAAAGTGCAGGCACATGTGTGCGCAATTTCGCATTCCTAAGTGAAAGCCATCAGCTGAAAATCTGGCCTGTAAAGGATGAAAAATGCTGGACTTGCCGACAAAGTCTGTAGTTCTCAGCTATTCATGTTAGTGCGTATCATACTTTGAGAGCTGGAAATGCAAAGCAGTCTGCTTTATACCATCTGAAACAATAACTCTGTCCTTTACATGCATGAATGAACCTTTGAGCAACAGGAGTCTATTAATGACTTTGTGCTGCTTCAGAAGGGTTTAGGGAGAGGATCAGTCTGCTTCAGACACTTGCTCACCTAGATCTGATGGCGCTTGTATCCTTTCCCCATGAAGCCAATATTCGTTAGCCCATCCCTTTTATTTACATATTTAAGAATAAAACATGACATATGCAAGAGCACTATGAAGTCATCAGAAACAGGACGTTGAGTTTGGCCATCGCCTTCTTTGTTAGATGCTATAACCAACCCCCCCCCCCCCCCCCGCCAAAATCCAAATCACATTTTGAATACCACATGATTAATGTCCCCAGCTATTGCATTCACCTTCCAGAATGATCTCCTCTCTGCTGGATGGCATAAGTTCTTTGCAGAGATCGAAAGAAAGAGATGGTAGCATATGATAAGAGAGAAGCATGCTACTGCTGGGGCAGCTATGTAAGCTTGTTGTTCTTCTCTTACCAAGGAACACGTGGGCTTTTGAATGGCATTTTAATTCCTTACCCTTTAAAATATTTTTTTAAACACATTTTCCTTCATTCTTAAGATTTCCAACAACTTAAATTTCCCTCCTACGTCCAGATTGCTGGTGGATCAACATTTTTCCCATTTGAGTTCCCAAATACCTACAAACAGTTAACTGGACAGCATTGGATGGTTTTGAATGGCAGTTTAATCCCAGACAGCTACCTTACAGATTTAAGGAGCTACCCAGAGATGATTATGGAAAAACAACTGGTTTAAGATGACCTGCCAGTTTCTAACACAGAGGATCTGGGCTTTGTTCAAAGAATTGTAACCACATTTCCAAGTTGATCAGAAAACTGGAACCTTGTTACCTACTCTATTCTTCTGCAAATTCTAGGTTCATCCAAAACCTTATGACTGTGTACTTATTAATTATATTTGTTTAAGCTCTTTGGATGCTAATGCTGCTATGTTCGTACCTCCATTTTAAACATTAAGTTGGCAAGAAAGTCAAATTTGCTGGTTTTGTGTAATATGTAGCCATCCCCCACCCCCCCACACACACCAATGCACACACAGTTCACTTTGAATGTACTCTGATCATGTTTAAACAACTTTATTCTTTCCCTTTATTGTTAGTGTACTCTCCTGGACAGTTTACAGGTGGGTATAAATATTTGGATAGAGTCTGAATAAAGCAGTGGTCTGAAATGTCTGGGAATGACGAACCTTCAGCTAAAGGAAAATAAAATAAATTTAAAAACCAGACAAACACCATGTTGGGTATTGATTTCTGTCAACAAGTGAATAGAGAATTGGTTCTGATTCCTTTAATTCCCTCTTCACTCCTCCATTTCATTGATTTCCTCTTCCTCTCTGCTGCTAGGCAGCATCTTCTTTCAGCCCTGAAAGGCAAGTGAATTGCTTCTCCATTCTAGTTCCTGCTTGTCTGGAAGCAAATACGCTTGCCCAGGGTGACAGATTCCATTATCTTCCAGTCGCTGAATGCATCACCTCTGCAACCTGCTCAGTTTCCTCTATTCAGTGACTAAGTAACAGGCACCCTTTCTCTTAGCATATGCCATGCATAGGTCAGCTGCAGAAATCCTATCATAATTTGCTTTCATAAATCAACAAAGGGGCCCCCAAAAGGGTGATAATTTCACAATTTAGTCTGATGCCATATGAAGTATGCAGTTTTGTACTTGGATCCAGTCCTAATAGATGACAGTAGTTCTGTTTAAACAATGGCAGAACGAGTGAGCTATTCCTTGAAAGAGCTGAAGAATAATTAACTGGCAGTTAAATGCAAATGAAAAACAAATGCAAAGCTTTATGTTCATGATGGTGAAAAGTCAATATAGTTAGATTGGAGCCCTACAGACTCTGGGCAGACGCTCTGTAAACACTGGGGTGGAATTCTGAGCTGCAAAGTGATAAACTTCCTTCTGAGTGAAGCAGTTATATGATGGCTTTATCAAGTGGACTAGTTTCCAGGTTAAGATCAGGTATATTTCTTGTGACTTCAGTCCAGGTGAGGCCTCAGCACCTGAGTTTATCTCTCTTAGCACTGCAGAGCTGCTGGAGAGATTTCAAATGCAGCTGCCATTTCTCGCCACACTGGTCAATGTTGTGTAGTAGCGAGGCAACCTGTTAGCCCTGTGCCTCTTCTGTTTTTTTTTTTTTTTTCTGTAAGCCAGGGGATGAAAAGTCCCAAAGCAAAGAAGTCAGGGCTGAGTTAGATTCCTGAGCCATCCTAGTACACTTCAAAAACTTGTCTCCTTTTAGCTGCCTGCCATTACATGATGTAATTGAATAGGACTCTTTTTTTTTTTTTTAATTTGACTGTTTCTGATCAGACCCTGCCTGTATTTTACCATTTTCCATCCTCTCGTCCTCACTAGAACATAGAGATTCTCACTGAGAAGAATATGAGGAGATTATAGTGCCTTGTATTGCTTTGAATTGCTCATCACATACCTTCCTGAGCAGATTCTTCACTCTCACATGCTATCTCACACCCACACTGGACACATTAAGGCTAAGAACAAGAACAAACGGGAGGGAAAGACAGAAGTTAAAAAGTTGCATGTATCCTCTGAGCTCAGGTCACAAGGGGGTGGATAAGGAGATCCTGAGTTTGATTTCTTCGCTTTTAATTTTTTTCCTCTCCCCACTTTAATCTAATTTAGTTTAGTGTTAATTTTAATTTTGGAAACCGATTTAGTGCATTGGAAACATTGACAGCCCTGGCGACTGACCTAACCACAGAACAGCCATAGCAGTGCTAGCTTCCCCATAATACCTTGCCATGCTGAACTATTAGAGAGACGAATGATCTAGACAGCCCAGATAGATGGACAGAGGGAGACTTGAATTCTGGTCTGAGGGGGCATTTCAACCAGTGTGAGGTAGTTCAGTCTGCATGTCCAGCCAGGTGTGGTCCTGCAGTATGCTGATAAACGTGTCTAGCATAGAGTTTACTCAATTCCTGGGCTACCCTATTCTGATCTCACACTGGTGTAAAGTAGGAGTGAACACCAGTGAAATCAGTGGAGTTACTCTGGTCTAAAATGAATAAAAGTGAGAGAACCATCAGAACCAGCTGTGTTTACTCCATTTCCTTTGGGTCTGATGCCGCTTCTGAGGGAGGACTAGAAAGGAACATACACATATATGGAAAGTAGACTAGCACACAAGTGGAATTAAACCTCCCAGGATCTTGCAGACTACTAGCAGCTGGCAGCACTGCATACTCTATTTTAGCATACTGAGGAACGCACGCTACTTTTCTTTAAAAAGAACTGGTCCAAGAATCCTAGGACAGGTGAATAATATTATTTATGAATTAAATAGCTAAATGAGATGTTTATTCATGGAAAGCTGAATATAAACTCTGAGTGAGGGGAAAAATGCAAGCTTAAAAGTAGGGAAATCTAATACTATCTATATTTATCAAGGCTAGCATTCATTAAATGGATTCGAAATCCCATGATCTATGAAGTTCTTGGAGAAGTGATCAATAACCCATTACAATAGTGACACAGACTCTGAACCTAATTTCCAGCAACACAGTAGTGGAGTCTACCTAATGAGTTATAAGTATTATTTGGGCTTGGTGAAAGTATATGGAGTTAATATCCTCTTGTTCGCGCGTGTGTGTGCGCACGCGCTCTCTCTCTCTCCAGCCCACTCTTACTGTTGATTTCTCAAATCCTACAGAGCTCAAGCTAGGAAGGATCCTAATTAGACCTCTTGTCTTTTTCCAACCTCTAACTGCGATTGCAGTTTCTATTGTTCAGATGCCTGAGTGAAAGTCCACTTTTCTGAAAAAAATAAGCACTTTTCTTTAATGCCATGGTGAAATTTCCAAAACCTGCTTCTTTTTTATCTTTATTAAAGGGCTTACATGTACTATATTCACTTCTTTATTTTTTTTCATTAAAGAGCCCATTGCTGTAGTACCTTTTTGCTTTTGTATTAAAGCATGTATGTCTTAGCAGCTAGAATGCAGAAGTCTTATTTATGAGCCTGATCCAAAGCCCACTGAAAACGTGGACAGGCTCCTATTGTTTTAGTGGAATGGGCGTTGAGACTGGCCACTCTACTGTCTAAATCAGTGGGCAACCTGCGGGCCACACATGGCCTGTCAGGGTAATCCGCTGGCGGGCTGCAAGACGGTTTGTTTACATTGACCGTCCGCAGTGCCTAGTGACTGCGGTTTGTTGTTCCCGGCCAATGGGAGCTGCAGGAAGTGGTGCGAGCCGCAGGGACATGCTGGCCGCTGCTTCCTGCAGCTCCCATTGGCCGGGAACGGCAAACTGCGGCCACTGGGAGCTGCGGGCAGCTGTGCCTGCAGATGGTCAATGTAAACTAACTGTCTCTCGGCCCGCCAGTGGATTACCCTGGCGGGCTGCAGGTTGCCCATCACTGGAATAACTGATCTCCGCAATAGAAAAATATTCTTTTCATTTTGCTTATATTTTTCTTTCCTGTATTTCCTCCTCTTACGCACACTATCTCATACTACTCTCAACAACTCTTTTTCCCCCCTCCTCCCCCCTTTCCTTCCTAAGTAAGTTCTTGCCCAGCAAGAGCATAGATTTTGTGGATAGCCATCTCAACAGAGCTAACCACTAAGGGATACAAGCACAGACTTGCAAGAAAAACTATACATGTAGATGTGCTAAGTGGCCCCAGCATTTCTATGTTGATAATTGGTGTGTGTGATGTCTACTTATATATGTGTTGACTTTTAATTATTTCAGACCATGTTGCCAGAGTTTGGTGCTCTCAAATGGGTCAAAACCTTTTGCAGTGATCAGTGGTGAATGATTACTTATTTGCTTTTACCCAGGAACATGGTGTAGAATTACAACTTTAAGTCATCAGTGGCATTCTAACGATAAACAGCTCCTTCTCTAACATGAGTGCAAGAGGACTGGTTATATTAGGAAAGATGACAGTGTAATGACTGATAGGTACTAAATCTTCTGTTTCTTCTAGTAAAGAATTTCTCTGCACTAGTTATCTCAGTAACCAACTAACCATATGTAGACAAATGCTGATAAATGAATGTTTAGTAAAAAAATAAGTGTTGCAAATTAAAGATTTCAGCTAGGGCTGAATGACCCATAGCACTGGAATTCAGTGAGAAGGAGGCAATCCAAAGAAGAGTGGGAGAATGGTACAGAATGGGGGTAAGGGTTGTGCATTCACTACAGACAGTACGTTTTCAATAAAAATGCTTTGTTATATTTCTCTGAAAGCTGGGACGCAGTCTAAGAATTCTGTGTAATGACCAGACAGTTATAGCATAATGCCCTTTGGATGTGAGACTCCATCCCAGCTGACTGTCACCGTTCATAAGTGCATGGCAGAGAGGTGGGAGATGCTTGCTTTGGAAGTTTGTGTAATCACACCTTTGGGCTCTGGCACTAGGATCTGTTCTGCCAAGGCGAGGACCTCTAGGGAAAGGAAAGAAAGAGAAGATTCTAATGGTGGTCTGGTAAATAGTGCCCTGGTAAACAGTGCTCTGTACTATATCTCTCATCCACCAGTGATTTATAAGGATCAAGAAGAAGGAGATCCTCTCTTCTCCCTCTAGATGGCAACAATAGTACTGCCCCTTTGTGATGTAGTGCTCTGATTGGCCTTGCTGCCTGGCCTGCCGTGTGTGCTGCCAAGCTCCATTTGCTGGTGTTTATGCTGCTGCTAGGGCAGGCTCAGATTTCACTGCAAGCACAAGAGGCAAAGGAGGGTAGTCAGTTGTGTATCACCTGAATTTCCAAATCCTTCTCCTTCTGGTTCTACTGAGGTCAGCGTCATCCTTTTGGAAACGTGCACACCAGGACTGTATGTAGAATTCTAGTATCTGTCTCCCTGATGCCACATACAGAGATAAAATCCCCTCCTCACTGCTATTCTCTGTCTATACATCCAGAGATTGCATTCACCCTTCTTGCCACAACATCTCACTGAGAGCTCACGAGGAGCTGTTTGCCCATTATTACCCCTCAATCCCTTTCAAAGTCCCTACTTTCCAGGAGACAGTCCCCCATTCAGCAGGGGTGGTTGGCATTCCTTGTTCCTATTCATACAAATTTACATTTTGGCTGTATTTAAACCCATTTTGTTTGAATGGGTCCAGCTTACTGAGCGATCCATATTGCTCAGTCTGACTGCCCTGTCCTCCTCATTACTTACCACTCCCCCAATCTTTTTTACTTGCAAATTTTGTCTGCAGTGAATTTATACTTCTAGTTCCTTGATAAAAGTTCCGAATAGCATCCATGCAGACCCCACTAGAAACACCCCCATTTGATGATGATTCCCCATTGACAACCATTATTGAGATCTATCACTCAGCCAGTTCTTCATCTATTTAATGTCTGCAGGAATAGATTGGGGGTAGGGCTGCAAACTGAAGTCTTATGGGAAATTCCTCTGTAGAACAGTCTGAGCCTGGCAAATGATAGTGCC
The DNA here is from genome assembly GCF_965152275.1 of Natator depressus. Lineage (NCBI taxonomy): Eukaryota > Metazoa > Chordata > Testudines > Cheloniidae > Natator > Natator depressus. The sequence continues at coordinate 14,714,412 of NC_134240.1, read as the reverse complement.
TGGAACAATAAGCGAAGTACGTGAGCCTGTCATGCAAACTAACCCTATGCTGCATGGTGCTGACTTTCTGCTGTATTAAAACTCCTGAGCACCATTTGGCTACGAATGTAGTAAATACTGTTAAAGAAAAGAGAAACTACATGTTGTTTAAAAGTACAGTTTCCAGCTTGCTTAAAAATTCTGCTCCAATTGCCCTGTTTCTCTCTTTGACATTGAGTTTGTTCCTGGTTTAATTTGTTAATTTAAGGTGGCTGCCTTTACTGATTGAGGGCAGAGCTGATCACAGCCAGAGGAATATTCAAATGTCAGTAGCTTTTTTGTTAGATAATATTTTATATTTAGCATTTTTTAAATAGCCTTTTTTTCGGAGGCTCCTATGAAAGATTTAATGAGTCACTGAAGCTTTTCTGTAGAAGGTAACAGTGGTCCAGATTCTCAGTACAACTTCTATCCCCTTGGCGCTGCCTGAATGATGCAAAGAGGAAGGAATCTTGTTGCTGCTGAACCTCCATTTTCTACTGGTGCAGACTCCTATGCCAGCTGGCTTCCCCTAAGGTAGGCTAGAGGAGATAAGGAGTATTACGTTCACAGTGGAGCTCTACTAACCTAATTCCTATGTGGCACGTGACTGTAGCCAGCTGTCCTAAATTAGAGCAGCCTCTAGGGTTCTGTAACTATGTCATGCCTGGGACAGGTCAGCTGGAGACATAACTAATTCCAGATATCCCCCCACCCACCAAGCCTCCTCCCCGGGGTCCTGCACCAAATGTATATTAGCACAGGAAAGAATCTGGCCCAGAGTTTCTGTAGAGTATGTATTGCAGAAACAACTCCCAGTGGTTTCCCTTTGCCTTCCATTTTGTTTATCTGGTAACTAGTGGGCTATTGTGAGATGGAAACTGGCACTTGAGCACATAAGAATTGCCATATTGGATCAGACCAATGGTCTACCTAGCCCACTATCCTGTCTTCTGACAGTGGCCGATGCCACTGAGAGAGAATAAACAGAACAGGTAATTATGGAGTGATCCATCCACTGTTGTCCAGTCCCAGCTTCTGGCAGTCAGAGATTTAGGGACACCCAGAGCATGGGATTGCATCCATGACCATCTTGGCTAATAGCCATTGACTGACCAAATCCTCCATAAACTTAGCTTATTATTTTTTGATTCCAGATATACTTTTGGTCTTCACATCATCACCAGGCAATGAGTTCCACAGGTTGACTGTGCCTTGTGTGAAGTAGTACTTTTTTGTTTGTTTCAAACCTGCTGCCTGGTAAATTCTTGTTATGCTAAGGGGTAATTAACACTTTCCTGTTCACTTTCTCTACACCATTCATAATTTTATAGGCCTCTCTCATGTCTCCCCTTAGTCATCTCTTTTCTAAGATGAACAGCCCCAGTCTTTTTAATCTCTTCTCATATGGAGGTTGTTACATACCCTTGATCATTTTTGTTGCACTTTTCTATATTGTTTCCAAATCTAATGCATCTTTTTTGAGATTGGGTGACCAGAACTGCATGTAGTATTCGAGGTGTGGCTGTATCATAGATGGAGTTCGAAAATATCATAACGCCACCGTCTTATTTTCTATCCCTTTCGTAATGGTTCATAGCACTCTTAATTTTTTTTGACTGCTGTTGTACATTGAGCAGATGTTTTCAGAGAACTATCTGTGATGACTCTCTCTCTGCGATGAGATCTTTCTTGAGTAGGAACACCTAAATTATACCCATTTTGTATGGATAGTTGGGATTATTTCCCAGTATGCATGACTCTGCACTTACCCACGTTGAATTTAATTGGCCGCCTCGTTGCCCAGTCACCCAGTTTTGTGAGACCCCTTTTATACTCTTCACAGTTAAGGTCAAAGCTGACTGTCTTGAGTCATTTTGTATCCTCTACAAACTTTGCCATCTTGTTGTTTACCCCTTTTTCAGATTATTTATGAATATGTTGAACAGCACAGGTCCCAGTACAGATCCTTAGGCAACCCCACTATTTACCTCTCTCCATTCTAAAAACTGACCATTTATTCCTACCCTTTGTTTCCTATCTTTTAACAGTTTACTAATCCACGAGAGCCTTCCCTCTTATCTAATGACTGATTGCTTTGCTTTAGAGCCTTTGGTGAGGGACCTTGTCAAAGGCTTTCTGAAAACCTAAGTACACAGTATGCACTGGATCCCCCTTGTCCACATGTTTGTTGACCCCTTCTGAGAATTCTAATAGATTGGTGAGGCATGATTTCCCTTTTCAAATGCCATGCTGACTCTTCCCCAAGGTATCATGTTCATCTATGTCTGATAATTCTGTTCTTTACTATAGTTTCAACCAATTTACCTAGTACTGAAGTTAGACTTACCAGCCAGCAATTGTCAGGACCTTTTTTAAAAAATTGGCATTAGCTTAACTATCCTCCAATCATCTGGTTTAACAGAGAGCTTACCTACCACAGTTCTGAAAATTCTCAAAAGAACTCAAATATGAAATTCTAGAACTACTTTTAGGTGAATACCATCTGGTCCTGGTGATTTATTGCTGTTTAATTTATCAATTTGTTCCAAACCTCTCCTGACATCTCAATCTGGGACAGTTCCTCAGATTTGTCACCTAAAAAGAATGGCTCAGGTATGGGAATCTCCCTCACATCCTCTGCAGAGAAGACCAATGCAAAGTGTTCATTTAGCTTCTCTGCGATGGCTTTGTCTTCCTGGAGTGCTCCTTTAGCACCCGAATCGTCCAGTGATTGTTTGGCAGGCTTCTTGCTTCTAATGTATTTTTAAAAAGTAGTGTTAGTTTTTGTGTCTTCAAATTCTTTTTTGGCCTGCCCAATTTATATGTTTACACTTGACTTGCCAGAGTTGACGTTTTTCCTCAGTTGGATTTTACTTCCAATTTTTAAGAGATGTCTTTTTGCCTCTAACCGCCTCTTTTACTCTGTTTAGCCATGGTGGTATTTTTTTGGTCCTCTTACTGTTTTGTTTTGTTTGTTTGGTGTATACATTTAGTTTGAGCCTCTCTTATGGTGTTTTTAAATAGTCTCAATGCAGCTTGCAGGCATTTTACTCTTGTATCTGTTCATTTTAATTTCCATTTAACTAGCATCCTCACTTTTGTCTAGTTCCCCTTTTTGAAGTTAAATGCTACTGGGGTGGGTTGCTTTGGTATTTTCCCTCCTACAAGGATGTTAAATTTAATTACATTATGGTCGCTATTACAGAGTGGTTCAGCTATATTCACCTCTTGGACCAGATTGTGTGTGCCACTTAAGACTACATCAAGAATTGCCTCTCCCCTTGTGGGTTCCAGGACTAGCTGCTCCAAGAAGCAGTCATTAGCGGTGTCTAGAAATTTTATGTCTGCATCCCATCCTGAGGTGACATGTAGCCAGTCAATATGGATATAATTGAAATCCCTCATTATTATTGGTCTTTTAATTTCTATAGCCTCTCTATTCTCCCTCAGCATTTCATAATTGCTGTCTCCATCCTGGTCAGCAATGTGTTCTGACTGTTTTACTTTTATTACTCAAGCATAAATGTCTTATTTTTTTATTTTAAATACATTTATTAGTTTTCCATCTAATTTATTTAGTGGCTTTACGTCTCAATAAAGAGTTTAAACTCTCCCACTCTCATACAGATACACAAATACACAGGAAAGGCCATAATAGGGACAGTAAGATGCAGTTTTTAAAAGTAGGCTTTAACTGTATATTTGATTTCTGTAACGCTAGTTTGTTTCCCTTTAATAACTAGTCATCCCAATTTTTTTTAGCCTTACTCACTATGAGTTTTTTAACAAGTGAGACGTTCCAATGACATCAGTGGGATCACTCGCATAATAAGTAACTCTGCAGAGTGAGTTAACAGTGGCAGAATAGGATGCAAAATGACTTACAGCCCTGAGATTTAAGCAAGTGGATTAATTACAAAGCAAATGAGTAAAATTATTTTGATGGTGGGATTCTACACTGGAGTAGGTTACTGCCTTAAATATAACAGTATCCTCTATGAGACACTCAGTAATTGGCTTGAGGTGATCAGTAGGTAGAGAATATACACGTACATATATACACACAGGCTTATTTATCTGCATCATTGAAATGACAACTAATGAACTTTTAACAAAATAACTTCACAAATCATTATAGGAAAGCTTCTTGAATGTATCTATTTATACTGAGGAATTGCAGGGCATGTATTTTAAAAACACAAAAAACCAAAAACAATCCACCCAGTTTTAGCTAACAAAGCTGAATTTGGCTTCTAAGGTTCATTAATCACTACAATGGCTTAGTTAGAAAGAAGGCTGCAGAAGGGAAATTTATCTTTGTCAGCTCCCCAGGGTTCAGTTCGTTTGAAGGTCAAAATAGAGGTAAGAATAAAACTGTCTGCCTAATTTTGACCTGTGATTTCTTTCAGACTTTATGGTTAGGGAATTTTCTAATGCTAACATCAGAAGACAGCCAGTGAAACCTAGCAGGTACCAGTGTTCACCATAATTTGTCAGAGGCTGGGAAATGCTGGGGTAGTTTACACATTTTAAACAAAAGAAAAATGTGTGAGGAGAATTTTAAAGAAACGGGAGTTATATGCCCCACTCCCATTGATAATCAATGGGAACTGGGTACCGAACTACAAATCTCCATGATCATAAGAGCACCACTGCATTTGGGCTATATGAGATGATTTGTTAGAAATGTGGGTTCATTCTGTTATAGTGGGGCATTTAGTAATATCGTCCTGACCCCAAGTCCACAGGAGTCAGTAGAAAAAGTCCCATTACCTTCAGTGGGCTTTGGATCTGGCCTTATTTAATAAAAGCTTCTGTAAGGACTGTTTGCATGTGCTTGGACTATTTTGTTGTGAGGACAGAGCGCATTCTGCTGGGAATGTAAAAGTTAGCCATTCTTCCATCATGAAGGCTGATTCTTAAGAAGCTATCCCAATTATATTAATTTACCAGTAGTGCTTTTCATCCCAAAGGATCCCAAAACATATGGCAAATAATATGTTGCTCCATTGGGGAGGGATAGCTCAGTGGTTTGAGCATTGGCCTGCTAAACCCAGGGTTGTGAGTTCAATCCTTGAGGGGGCCATTTAGGGATCTGGGCCAAAAATTGGGGATTGGTCCTGCTTTGAGGAGGGGGTTGGACTAGATGACCTCCTGAGGTCCCTTCCAACCCTGATATTCTATGATTCTATTAAATGCAAAAACAGCAAAAACTAATGTGGTGTTAAGGTTGCCAAGGTAAAGTCACAAGGTCAGGGAATGCCTGAATTCAGGTTCCAGCAATAATGCTAACTTGGTCACATTGTGCTCCCTTTGTTTTATGGCACGTTCCTGGGGTTAAATTGTCCTATTACATGGGAACCCTCAGTAGGTTATGATTGTTTCCTGGATCAAAACCCATCCATGTGAATTAAAACTAATATCTGCATATGATCCCAGATTTGAAAAGGCCTATTTTCCCTTTAGATGCGGCTAAAATCTTGACAGACTAGGCATTTTTTGTGAGCGAGACGAAATCTCTTTACTCTAAGAAAAAGAATTCATGAGCAGGCCAGAGCTTGGAAAGGTAAATAAGATCGTAGATGTTGTTATATATAATAATTTATCTCACACCTATATATAGCCTCAGCTTTATCTAGATATTCTTCTGGACACCATCTTCTTTGCCTATTCCTGGCTTTCCTAATTTGTTTTAAAACATACATTTGAGTTGTTTCCTCTCTTATAGTTTCTGCATGCACTGATTTCTGATCTGCGTATCTGGCATGTTGTGACCCTATTTAAACAAGGGCCTTTTGACCTTACCATTATAATGAGAAGGGTTACAAACAGAATACTGTATATGGTATGTGGCGCTTGTTCGTAGCATATTGTCAGCCTGAAATTTTATGATCAATACTCAAATTTTATGATCAATTGCTCATTAAAAATGAAACGCATCCATACTGCTGAGTATATAACACACACAAATTTCCTGGTTAACAAGGTACTTTTTCTTTGTTTCATATAAATGCTCCATTCTTTCTACTTTGAGGGCTAAAACTGTCAGCAAACAGCTGCAGTGACTGCAGCACAAAGTAGAGAAGAAACAAACCAATTTGCTAAGCTGCCCTAACTCTGAAAAGTGAGGTTGGTTGGAAGCCCTTGGGGAGACCAGGGACAGTAATTAAAACTGACTAAGCTGTCACAGTGGTGGCTGTTGCCATCTTGAATTATTGTGTGTTACTGTCACAGAATTACGTGAGGTATCCCTCACCAAAGCAGTGTTGCCAACTTTTGAGGTGTTTTTTTTTTAAATCACAAGTCTCAGGAAATTTGGTGTTTCTCTTAAAGCCCCAGCTCCTGGGATCATGTGAATAAGTGAGAATCTCTTTTTTTCATTTTAAAAAAAGCAGCAGGTTTTTAGTCCTCATGGCTGCAGAGAGAGGCTAGAAAACATGACCTGAATGCATCCCGAAGGATTAAAAATGGAAATTAAATGGAAGTTGAATTATGGGCTGCAGAACTAGTGGCATAATTTTAACTACCTCGAATGTGTTAGAGATGAGAGAAACTATGGGCTAATTTTGGTTTAGTAAAATCTTGTGGACCAGGATTAGGTTTTATCTCTTTGGCTTCGCCAACTTGGCCATGTAGTTCTTGCTCTGAACCCTGGACCACGCTTCCATTAAGTGCAGAGGCTGGGGGTCATTAAAGGGGAATAGTGTCATGGAGGCAGCTAAGCACACCCTCCTGGTGAAAATAAGGAGATACTCCTCCAAGCATAGATCTAAGGGACTAGATTTGGTCCAATGTGACTGAAGTTGCATTGAAGGATTTCAGAAGTGTCTGAGATAAATGAGGAAAAAGACCTAGACAGCTGGATTAAAAATAAGTGCCCAAGATACAGTTTTCCATGTTAACTGCCCTCTGGGTAGCAATGACCCTGATAGGCTTTTGGGGGCAGAATACCTGTGAGTGGTGGATTTTTTTTCTTTTTTCTTCTGAAAATGAAAACAAAGTAAAAGGTATGACCTAGACTGTTAAAGATCAATAATGGTATTTTCAGATTCTTTACCAAATCCTCTCCATGGAAGAGAGAGGCCCTGAGACACCTGTTCTTAAGAAAAGTATTTTTAAATGTCCAATACAATGTACATGGTTTTTAATAATCCAGAAAAAAGAAGGAACCCTTCCTTTGTTTCCCCAATGTGCTAGCTTTCACAAAGCAATAATACATTATCTGGAACATAGAAACCAAATAATGCTATCTTTTTGTTTTCTGAATTTTGTTTGTTCTTATACATTTAAAGAACAAGAATGTTAAGTGAGGGTTTCAACAAGTGTAGAAAATCCAGGGCAACTGAATAGTATCAGAGCAAGATAAGTAAATGAGAGACATATAGGGAAAATGACATAGTTTAACAGATCAGTCCCTTCAGCAAGCAGCCATTAAACTATTCCAGAAGCAAAGCTTTGTTCTAAAAACCAGCTAAGGTTGCTAAGTGAGAAAAGTATACTTGCCTATCACATTACTTATTAAAGCAAAGTACTTAAAAGCAAGGAAATGAATAGTTAAAGGCATCATAAAACTTCCGCTAGCCACATAAATGCATTATTGTTACCAAATATAAAGAGAGAGAGATTTATATTTCAGCACACATAATGGGCCATATCTTCATCTGTGTCCAAGGAGCATTTGATACAGTTGATGAGGTGGGGTGTAATGGTTTGAGGCCTTAGTCTGATACCCAGTCTGGAAAATGGACATGTTGAACATTTTCCCCCAGGCCAATGGAGCAGTTTGATGTGGAATGCTGGAAAATGACTCAGGTCACCAGATCTTGGTGTTTCCCTTTACTGTTGAAAAGTAACTGGGTCTGGTCTGGGAGAATAAAGTCCAGATCAGCTGGGATGAAGAATTTAATCAGAAAAATATGAATGATAATTGGGAATTTTTTAAGGACAGCTAAATAGATGCATTAGAAGCCAGAATCGAGGGAGAAGGCTGTACTGGTTAAAAAACAGACCTGGTTTAAAGAGAATTGAAGACGTGTATGTGTGCGTGTGTGTGCGCATGTATATATATATTTAAAATATAATCTAGTAGAGAAAAGTATAATATAATATGGCTGGAAGTTGAAGAGGAATTCAAATGGGAAATAAGGTGTAAATGTTTAACTGTGAGAGTAATTAACCACTGGAAGAATTTACCAAGTGTCGTGGTGGATTCTCATCACTGACAATTTTTACCTCGATTGGATGTTTTTCTAAAAGATATGTGCCCTAGGAATTATTTTGGGAAAGTTCTTTGGCCTCTGTTATGCCAGAGGTCAGACAAGATGATCACAATGGTACCTTCTGGCCTTGGAATCTATAGTTCAGAGATTGATGACAAAAATATTCCCCCAAACCATGTTTTTTTTTCCCCATCAGTATGATTCACAGAGAATCATATATAGTTTATAAATAATGGCATTTCTTAAATATTTTACTCTTTCTGCCTGTAAAGTGCTTCTTGAAATGTCAAACTCTAGCTATGTTCCAGCTTTTGTGGTATAATTTGATTACGGTTGGGAGGTAGGACACACAGAAACATTTTCAGAAAATGCAAACATTTCAAAAAGAATCAATTTGAAAGGCTTTAAACCTACATCTGGTGCAAATGGAGCCTAGTCCGATTGGTTTAGAATATGGCCATTGAATGTCAAAGAAAAAAAAATACTCAGTGATAAACTGTAGCCCAGGCCATGCTCCTGTGCCAGCTACTAACATCATGAGTAGCAGCATTAGGTTACAGGCTCCACAGAGCAGCTACGTCTCCTCCCTGCCCTAATGGGCAGGAGTGGGCAGAACCTTAGTTCCGGCCCCACAATGTGCCCAGTAATGCAGATATGCCACGGCCTGGGGGAGCATACACTAAGCCAACTGTAGACCCAGAATATTACCTCTCTGGAGGGAGATTGACTCCCCAAGTCACAATCTCTCTCTGGGATGGCTGCAGCAGCGGCTCAGAAGGCTGCTGCCCTTAACACAGGCCTTGTGGCAAAGCCATGACTGAGGCCTCTATTTAGTTAAAACTTTTAGAAAACATCCTAGTTGTCAATAAGATTTTAACCCTCATAACCTGAAAGCTTCTCTCTCTCTCTCTCTCTCTCTCTCTCTCTGGAATTATAAGAGAGAGCAAAATCAACCTTAAAGGGGAATTTAGTTCACCCTTACTCTGCTCATCGTACATCATCCAAAACTGACAGACAGATCCGAAATCACAAGCCTCTACCACTTGAGGTGTAGAAAGACCACTGTTAGCAACCCTCCTGTTCTTCCTGTGGTGCAGCCAGCCACTTGGCAGCAATATTTGCGCGCGCACAAAAGTTAATGGAAAATTTCCTAAGGAAACCTATGAAGGCAGGATTGGGCCCAAAAATAGCCTTGGAAAGTCCTTAATAATGTTGCTTAATTACAAGCTTTAGCTGTTATATGAAGCAGGTACCTGAGATTTCAATGACCTGTGACAGTATGGAAAATCTGAAAGGGGAATGTCAAGCCATTACTGAGGAGACGGAGACATTGAAGTAAAACATTCAAAAATAGGTTAATTTTTGTTAGACTGTAACTCAAAAACTGTTGGACAAAATCTGTGCAAACTGTTTCCCTATGCTTCAAAATAAACATAGGGAAATCAATTTTAATGCTCCATATTTAATTTGCTTTATTCAGGTTTTAAGCCTCCTGTTACAGCTCTGTGATGGGTTGCACCCCCACACAAGGGCTGACTAGGTAAAAAGGGCCAATTAACCTTGTGACCAGCTGCCCTTGGAGGGGAGTCAGGGCTGATGAGAAAGGAAGGAACTCTGCAACCACTCCTACAGACAAGGGGGAGTAAGCCCTGAGATCCTGCCTTGGGATACAGACTCTAGCAAGAACCTGAGAGTGGTGAGACAACCATAGGGAGCACAGGAAGCTCTACTGGTAACACAGAGGTAGGCCAGAAGAGTGGGACAAAAGGTGGGAAGGACCCTAGGCAAACAGCAACAAGGTCAGAGCTTGAGCATACTGTGCTTGCTGGGCATAGTGACACTGGGCTAGAGCCCAGAGTTGTGAGCGGGCCTGGGTTCTCTTACCAGCCAATGGGGAAGTGGCACAGACTGGGCAGTGGAGCAGAAGACTGCCTGAAACAATTTGTCCAGTAGGATTTTGATACTATCCCGGGAGGAGAGAACTGCAGTGACGTGACTGCAGGGCCAAGCCATGAAGAAGGAGCACCCTGAGTGATAAAGACCTGACTCCAGAGAGAGAGAGACCATGAGGGCAAGAAATCAAAGGAGAGGGTGTCAGACTGGTCATGAGCTAATCCTCAGATGGGCCAAAAGGAGGCATCAGGCCAGTCAGTAGTGAACCCTGTGACTCACTCATGTCTGGACTATATTTTTACACTCTTCATTAGATTCTCTGTCTCAGAAACATGCAAAATTACATGGTCTTCGCAGCTTGGTAGCAGTTGGATTCTTCTGGGTCAGTTCCCTCAAGTTTAAAGAGTGTGTTGTTGGCACATAGTTCTGAAAGAATAGATAAAATGTTTGAAAGCTATGAAAGATATTTCCTGCTCATAAGTCTGCTCTTTAAATTGTCATAGCTATTACAGAGGTCAAGTTTTGCATTAAAGAGTTTGAATTTGATTATGTGGGTTATTATAACTAATTCTCTTTTAAAACAAACAAACAAAAAACCCCCAAACCCTTTCTTTTATAACATACATGTTTAGATCTGTTCATTGGAATTCAGCTGCCAAAACCTTGAGAGAAAAGTACAGTCATATAAAGGATAACAAAAACGTTAACCTACGCTGAAAAGACAGCTGGAGCTGTAAGCAATTTTACTGCTTCAAATCCATGTGCTAAAGACAATGGAAAGTTTCAAGATGTCCTGAAGCCTATTCAGAAACAATAGGAAGTGAATTATAACTTTAAATAATAAAGGTATTATAGTTATCGTGTGTAATCTATTGTGCTGCACCTGATGTGGTAATGACTATCGTTACAAGAGCATTTTAGTTTCAATAATGAGTTAAATTTAGTACATCTAATGAAAGCTCCTGAATTAAGTGAAGCAATATTATATATGCACGGATACTCATTTTATTAGTGCTGTTCTGGCTTTGCGTTTAGCTGTCAATAGAAAACACTTGCTCTCAAAACTGTTACTTAACCCCAAGATTTGTTTTAAAATATCCATTGATATTTTATTATATTAAAATATGGTTGGTTTTTTACAGTAGGTTCTTTATAGACTTTTCCAGTTACAGAGGTTTCTAGCACCAGAATTCTTTCATTTTAGGAAATTTCTCTCTAATAATAAGACAATGGGTCAGAGAAAATGTTTGATCTAATAATACTGGGAGTTGAGAATGACAACGCTGCAAATTTAAGCATGGAATAGTGGAAATATATTTTAAGCAGGTGAGATCAAAAATAACACGAGAAGTTGAAGAACAGGAGTGTAAACAGTTTTTCACAGGTTATGTAATTATGTAAGAATAGTCTTCTCCAGAAACTCTTGGCCCTTTTTGTTCTCCAGCCAAACAACGAAGTAGAAAATAAAACCAAAGTTAAATATTTTAAATATTCTAGGAAAGACCCTGAAATATCTTTCCCCTCTAGCTTTGGATATTTAGGCTGAGCCTTGAGTTGGACCTATTTTAACATGTTCAACGTAAGCATGAAATGCCAATTAGGAGGTTAATTGTAAAGTTCTTTACAATCCCATCACTGGATCTAGTAATTTAGTCCTTGTCCTTCCCAGTTTAAGGATTCACAATGCAGAATCTAGATAAAATCTCAATTAATCAGGATTTTCTTTTTCAGATTTCTCTCTTTATTGCATGTATTGCAAAACAATGACATTATGTAAAATGACTGTTTTATTGTTTGATCACTTTTGTCTTGGTCCTGGGCTATTGATAAACCTTGTTGCAAGCTGCTTCAGTTTTTCATCCCACACAAAGACCATTCTTGAAAATGAATCATCACAAAAAAAATAAAAGACCTTAAAAGATGTAGCACATTGTTCCATAGGCTTAACTAATCAGCAAGGAAAACTGTGCACTTGAAAGCAAATGTGTTTTGGATTCTAGATGAGAAATGGCCTGAACTAGTTCACTGAACTTCACATACAACCTGGGGATGTTCAGAGGCCCATGGGAAGCTGGACTATATGCCAACCCACTGCTGTCAGCTTCAGTTGTTCTCAGAAGATTTTAGCTTGATAACATTTATAGTGTTTTGTAGGTGTTAGTTTGAGAAACAAGACTGAGATGAGTGTCCCTTTGTGCCAAAAGGCACATGCTGTTTCAAATCAGGAAGATGTAATTAACAACAGAATCATGGCTGGGTGGTTGACAGCCTTTGGGAGGCAGAACCACGGGGAAAATGAGCTGCCTTTCTACTTCAAAGAATTTGAACAACTGGGATTCTCCCAGCCTTGGACCTGTGGAGCAGCAATATGGCATTCACCAATAAGCTCAAGAAATCTTTTGTTGTGGTTTGTTCAAGATAACAAGTAAATGAAGTGGGAATAGTTTGGATGTGCCACTAAAAGAAGACGGGGAATGGACATCAATAGATAATAATGCAGATGCAGCAAGCACAGCTATTGGTACAGATGGGGAGATGAACTAGAAGCTAAAACTTTGGCACAGGCACGTCCAAAGTCATGCAATACATCATCAAGTTCACAGAAAGAATCAGTGGTAGAGCTGGTAATAGAACTCAGTTCTCTTAATTTCCACTCCTTTGCTCTAATTTCTAGACTATACTCCTCTCCTCATGAAATCCTATACAAAACGTGTAATCTCTGCCAATGCTGAGCTTTGTTATAGTTATGGTGGTGACACACACATTGATCTAGCTTGTTGCCATACTCAATGTCATGGAAACTTGCAGTGTGACAACTGCAGTTATAAGGGGCACTAGCATTGTAACCTGTATACTTCTAATTGAGCTGTTACAATGTGCGCAAATTATATATTCATTGAACCTTCTGTAGGCTCTTAGACTTGGCTATTAGGTTTCCATGGTTGTTTTAAGAGCATATCCATAGATATTGCCCCCGGTTTCTTTAGTCTCTAAGATCAAATTCAGGCAAGTGGCTAGGAACCATCAGTCTTTCTTCTTTGAAATCAATATTTGGTCTTATAGAGGAAATACTGATATTTCTTCAAATCAGCTTTGTAGTTAAGGGCCAAGTATTCAGCCATCCCAAATCAGCCTCTCTGCATATCTACTGTTCCATATTAGAAAATTGTTCTGCAAAAATGGATATGCATCCATGGTACACAAGGAAATATACATTTGCACATGAAAAAGTCAGGTAGTCGGTCACCCACCTGCCTGCCTGTCTTGCACAGGGAAACCAACACTGTACTGGAGAGCACCAAAAAAGTGCATTACAATGAATTGTGTGTGCAAAGTGGAGGCACATAAGTGGAGTTTGATTGAAAATGTGATTTTTTTAAAATCATGATTAACAGCATCCTAATGTGGGTGCTAGGAATTTAGAGAACTCTATTTTCAAGAAATGTTTGAGAGAGGACATTCTCTGAGGAAGAAACAAAGCCTGAATGTGGCACTGCCTTGGTTCTGTCTCCCTCTATGCTAACCTACAGGATGTAATTTTTAGAAGTGAATCGTCTCCTGCAGGTACATGAAATTAAGAATATTGCAAAAAAGAAACAGAGAAAACAATGGCAGCATACCAGATTCCTGTCTCCAAGCTCATGGAGTTTAAAGAGGATGCATTTTGCAGTTTTTAGATCACAATGGGAAAACTACAGAATTATAATGGAGCTGAATAAAAAGGAAAACCTAATGAGAGCACACTCTACTAGCTGTAATGGCCAAAGGCTGTCATATGCTCCAAGAGCATCTGGATAGGTCAGCAGCAGAGCGGGAGATCCATGTAAAATACCAGAAGTGCTTCAAAAGCATTTTCAACCCATGAAATATGTCATACACCCAAGGTAACTCTTCAGCAAGTGTAATACAAATGTGGAGGAACAATAGAACAGTATATTCTCAAACTGTGCAAAACAGCTGAGTCATGTGATTATCAAAAGCTAAACTAGTTTGTGATAGATTAATAACAGCGAAGCAAAAGTTTGAATGAGAATGCTGAGAGCCCACACTAACTCTGCCAGGAGTTATAGACAAGTGCACAGCGAGTGAACAAACCCACATCCAAATGCAGAGGATAAACAGAGCAAACACAGAGAATCCACCAATTAGCACAGGGAACGCATGAAAATATAAGGGAAGACACACCAAAGTTAATGCAAAACCAAATGTACAAAAACAAAATGCAAAGGAAGACCTGTGGATAGTGTGGAGAAAAATATGGTAATGGAGAATGCCCTGCATATAGGGTCATATGCAATAATTATGGCAAGAGAAATCATTATACCAAAGCTTGCAGACAAGAAACTCAAAAGGGGTGGGGAGAGGAGTAGGAAGCACCATATTGAGGAAGCAAGCAGTGACTCAGGAGATGAGATTTTGCCCAACTGATATTTATGCAGTACAAACCAGCAAAAAATAAATGGGTTGTAAAGCTCAGATTAGTATTGGTTGCAAAGACAGAAGAGCAGTACACAAATAGGACATTGAATGCCAAATAGACAAGTGGGGCATCAGAGAATGTGCCAGTCTATGAAGACTTCCTCACCATTGTGCAAAAAGAGAAAACGAAATCGCAACCAAGCAAACGAAATTTAGAATGCCATGATGGAACGAACAATCATAATACCACTAGGACAAAAGTGCAAATTACATTTTCTTGGTATTCTGTTTGTATAGACACTGAAATTTCAAGTAGTACAGAAAACATAGACCCTACTGCTTCCACTGGAAATAATTCATGAACAGAGGGACACTAAACCTGGGACAAATAATTCATAAATAGACACAAGCCAAAAAAAATAATCCAAAGCAGACAATGAACTGTCATCCTTGTGGCAATTCTGATAAAAGAATTATCATTGATTTTTTTTGTTTTTGAAGGATGACAACATGTTCCAGATATGTTACACCTGGATAAAGACACAACAATTCAGCCGGTACAGCACCTGCCTCACAGAGCACCCGTTACATTGAGAGGAAAAAATAATGGGAGCAGTAAAGCAAGAGGGAAAAGAAGGCATCGTTGTGCAGAAATCACAAATTGGTATCCGTTGAGAAGCCAGGCCAACTGCACATCTTCATAGACCCAAGCCACCTAAACAAATTCACTCAAAAGAGCTCATTACCAAAGGCCTACAATCGAAGAATAGTACTTGACTTGGCAAAAGCAAAAATATTCTCAGAACTTGAGGTCAAAGAAAAATACTGGCAAGTACAACTGAATAACAAAAGCTGCTACCTCCCCACGTTCTGAACACGAGCAGGTAGATACAGGAAGCTGAGGAAGTTGTTTGGGATCAAACCGACAGTAAAAGAATATCAGTGCCACCAGCAAGATGTACAATAGGACTTGCAGGGATCAGTGTCACAGGTTATAACATTCTGGTGTCCAGATGTGGAAGCTGTGGCAGATCACAGCCACAACCTCATCTGTCTGCTAGAAGGAGCCAGAAAGTAAATCTAAAACTGAATAAAAGAACATAAGAGCGGCCATACTGGGTCAGACCAAAGGTCCATCTAGCCCAGTATCCTGTCTTCTGACAGTGGCCAATGCCAGGTGCCCCAGAAGGAATGAACAGAACAGATAATGACCAAGTGATCCATCTCCTGTTGCCCATTCCCAGCTTCTGTCAAACAGAGGCTAGGGACAGCATCCCTGCCCATCCTGGCTAATAGCCATTGATGGACCTATTCTCCATGAATTTATCTAGTTCTTTTTTTAACCCTTTTGTAGTCTTAGCCTTCACAGCCTCCTCAGGCAAGGAGTTCTGCAGGCTGACTGTGCGTTGTGTGAAAAAATGCTTTTGTCTGTTTTAAAGCTGCTGCCTATTAATTTTATTTGGTGCCCCCCATGTGGTGCCACATAGTTCTTGTGCTATGAGGAGCGTATAACACTTCCTTATTCACTTTCTCCACACAGTAATGATTTTATAGACCTCTCTCAGATCCCCCACTTAGTTGTCTCTTTTCCAAACTGAAAATTCTTATTAATCTCTTCTCATATGGCAGCCATTCCATACCCCTAATCATTTTTGTTGCCCTTTTCTGAACTTTTTCCAATTCCAATATATCTTTTCTGAGACGGGGCGACCATATCTTCATGCAGTATTCAAGATATGGGCATACCATGGATTTATATAGAGGCAATATATTTTCTGTCTTATTATCTATCTCTTTCTTAATGATTCCCAACATTCAGTTTGCTTTTTTGAGTACCGCTGCACACTGAGTGGATATTTTCAGAGAACTATCCACAGTGACTCCAAGATCTTTCTTGAGTAGTAATTGCTAATTTAGACCCCATAATTTTATATGTATTGTTGGGATTATGTTTTCTAATGTGCATTACTTTGCATTTATCAACATTGAATTTCATCTGCCATTTTGTTGCCCAGTCACCCAGTTTTCAGAAATCCTTTTGTAGCTCTTCACAGTCTGCCTGGGACTTAACTATCTTGAGTAGTTTTGTATCATCTGCAGATTTTGCCATCTCACTGTTTATCCCCTTTTCCAGATCATTTATGAATATGTTGAATAGGACGGGGCCCAGTAAAGACCCCTGGGGGATACCACTATTTACCTCTTTCCATTCTGAAAACTGACCATTTATTCCTACCCTTTGTGTCCTATCTTTTAACCAGTTACCAATCTATGAGAGTACCTTTCCTCTTATCCCATGACAGCTTACTTTGCTTAGGAGCCTTTGTGAGGGACCTTGTCAAAGGCTTTTTGAAAATCTAAATACATTATATCCACTGGATCCCCCCTGGTCCACATGCTTGTTGGCCTCCTCAAAGAATTCTAGCAGATTGGTGAGGCATGATTTCCCTTTATGAAAACCATATTGACTCTTTCTTAACAAATTATGTTCATCTATGTGTCTGACAATTTTCTTCTTTACTGTAGTTTCAACCAGTTTGTCCGGTACTGAAGTCAGGCTTGCTGGCCTGTAATTGTCGGGGTCACCTCTGGAGCCCTTTTTAAAAATTGGCATCACATTAGCTATTTTCCAGTCATTTGGTACAGAAGCTGATTTAAATGATAGGTTACAGACTACAGTTAGTAGTCTTGCATTTTCACATTTGAGTTCCTTGAAAACTCTTGGGTGAATACCATCTGGTCCCGGTGACTTATTACTGTTTAGTTTATCAGTTAGTTTCAAAACCTCCTCTAGTGGCACCTCAGTCTGGGACAGTTCTGATAGTTACTAGTATTGGTAAACTAGCTAACAAAATTTCTTCCAAGCTTCTCAGATGTGTGAATCTCTGAAGCAAATGCTGGACAATGCCACAGTATGGACCTCAACCTGATGCAATCATATGTATTGTGATAGACCCAGGCCAGTTGGGTACAGCAGAGTAGTCAAAGGCAGATATACTGGCCCCTGGATAAGCAGTTTTCTGTTCCCTGACTGACCAGAGCAGGGGCTGCTCCAGGCTAGTGTAGACATGTGACTCCAATTAGCCTGCAAAGAGTCAGTTGAAGCTGTTAAGCTTATGTGAACACCTGACTCTAATTAAGGCCCCTCTGATACTGTAAAAGGGCTAACTCCAGTCAGGCAGAGGAGAGCCAGGGAGCCAGAGGAGAGGAAGTGCGGCTGAAGGGCTGGGTAATGAAAACACCCTCAAGCCACTGGAAAGGGAGCCCCAAGGTAAGGGTGAAGGGGAGGGGGGGAGAGAGAGAGCGAGCGAGCGCGCACGCACTGTGGGGAAGTGGCCCAGGGAAATGTAGCTACTCTGCCAGTGAAAGGTTGGATGCCAACAGCTGCTGCCATTAGGGTCCCTGGGCTGGAACCCGGAGTGAGAGCGGGCCCGGGTTCCCCCCAACTTGCCACTACAGAAACATCTCCTGGGAGGGGAAGACAGGCCCCTGTCAGGACAGGAGGCTAAACTGTTCTGGAATAAGCCCGAAGGGACAAAAGAGACTGTGGCAGTTCTCTCACCAACCTCCTTGCTGGCTTATGATGAAAATGGCTTAGTAGCTGTGACCCTTGCCTCTAGAGGGAGAAGGGCTACGTAGTGGGTCACAGTGAGCCTCTGAGACTAGCGTAATCTGCCAGGAAATGCGGGACACACTGAGACAAGGTCAGAGCTCTGCCACAGTATCAAAGAGCTGGTACCACCAATCTTGTTCTGAAATACTATGATGTGAATGAAGCATCATAGTATTTCAGTAGTAGAATGAGGCAACCATACAATGGGAAACCAGTGAGAGACGTCTTGGGGCATCACGCCTACAAAAGTGACAGCCAGTAACTTTTGCATCAAGATTAATGTCACTAATGGAACAAAGATACACCCAAATTGAACAGAAATGTCTTACAATAGTGTTAACAATTGTTTACACAACTGCTGCAAATCCTACCTTGATGCCTCGACGTGACACAGCAGCGACCCTGGCTGTTTGACAGCGATGGTAGCAGAGTGTATTCTCCAGCAGGTCTAACCATGCTATCAAGGTGTTGTACTGTCAGCCCAGCAAGGGGGTTGCTTCCTCTGTGGAGGGGCGTATAATCCCTCTTTCTGAGGCTGTAAACTAGCCAACTTGATGATGACAAAGGGGATGTTAGAATAGTTTCCAAATAGGGGTTGCTCTAGTTTGATTGCGTATAGGAACTTAGACTATGGCTACAGTTGGAGCCAGGGGTGTAATTCCTAGCTCGTGTGCACATACTCACACTCGCCCTCATTGAGCTAACGAGTTGTGCTAGCACAGGTAGTGGCAAGTGGCAACATGGGTTAGCCACCCCTCAGTACGAACCCAGGGGGTTCAGGTGGGTTTGGACATGGGGGCAGCTAGCCTTTGCCACGGCGGCTGTTGCCTGTGTTACCATTGCTACTAGTTGGAAGACAGTTAGAGCAAGCTTGTCTATGTGTGGATGAAGCCACAGAGAACTTGATTTTCACAAAATGCTCGGTGAGAGAGGACTGTGTGTGTGGAGGAAGGGATAAAGCCTGAGTGTTGCACTGTTTTGGTCCTCTCCCTTAATGCTCAAACAGAAAACAAGGATGATAATTCTGACACACAATGCAGATAAGCAGTACTTTAGGCTACAGCATATTATTTATTTGTGGCTCATTGCATGGACATGAGAAACAATTTTGCAGAGCAGATAATCCAGCTTTTGCCCTTTCATTTTTGGCTGCATGGAATTGCTACCTGGTCAGAAACTCACCAGGTACAATGCTGAAGAAGCCTTTAAAGTTCTTTTCTCTAGTGTTCAATTTGTGATTTGGAAACTGAAGAACAAAAATATACATGACTAGATTAAGAACCTGGCAATTAAACTACAAGTCCTCTCAGAAGCACTAAAACAAAATTCGTTCTTTAAAATGTTCCTGAAAACCATGAGTTTCTTTGCTAGGAAATTATCCTATAGGATGAGAAAAAGGATGTTCTCTCTTCTTGTGAAATCCATGACTACTTCCCGTGTCTCCATGTATTTATTACAGAGGAAAGTATACCTAATTCAGGAGTAGCAATGGGTCCATTCTGTGAAATTCAAGTCCAGAACATTAGTGTCAGTTTGATTCAGGTCCATCTCTATTCAAGTAAAGTGTAGAGAGAGAATATTGAATGAATTCCTTTTTTCTTGTGCACATTTCTCTGTTTCAGTATGAACAAAGGATTCTTTCATGCTCTAATGAAGTATTGGTGTTTGTCTACTCTCTCCTTCACATTTCATAGTAGAATAGTTATGCCTGATGGACATTGTTTCTGTGAGTCTAAAGCTTTACATGGTTAGAAAGTTTAACTTTCACACTGAGTCAAACTTAAAAATGAAAAGTGAATAGTTAAAGCAAACAGTTGATCAGTTCTGTTTTCTCACAACACTCCTCTGAGGTTGTAAAGTATTTTAAATGGAGAATATGAGCCACAGAGGTTAGAGGACTTCATGTGAGAGAGACAATTAGCATTCAGGAGTATCTGGGTCTGAGTCATGTGCTTGGACTACTAAATCATTATTCTTGACCCTAATGTAGAGTAATAGGGCCTGATTCTCATTTAAGCTAAGGCTCCTTGGCAGTAAAGGGGCCTTAAAATGCATGCAACAGAGTGATGTAAATGAGAACCAGGTCCAGAGTAGTGAAGCTGATTCTGGCATTAAACACAGGGGAATAACAATAACCTTTTTACTTTTGTAGAATAGCTTTTCTACATATATACAGATCACATCACCCACTGCTGAAAACAAATCAGCACCCCAATGAGTAACGTGGCAGAGGTTCTGTACCTCAACATTTTACTGCAGTTCCTAATAGGGGAAGGAATGCACATAGGGGGAACGAACTGTAATTACTCAACAAGGACTTTGGCCATGACATCGGCATTAATGTCATCTATAAAGGCCATTAGTTGTCCAGGACCCTGATTTTTGCACCTCATCTGAAATACAGCAACCCAAAAAGTACCTACCGATCTAAAAGCTGCAGACAGTGCACTTCACACCATGAAAAGGAAACCATCGCCACACATTCCTAACCTGTCAGGTTGCAGGTAGTCGTGTCTTGTTTGAAATGCACTGGGATATATCCTATCCTAACCATTCCAATCCAATCTATTCGATCATATATAGTGTCATCTAATCCATCCTACCCTATCTAGTCCTGTCCAGTTTAATGTTATGTAATCTAATCCACTAATCCAGAATGTGGCACATGTCCTTTCTGTATTTAAATTAAGAGATTAAAAAAACCCCTTTCCTATCCTTGTGCCCTAACCCTGTAGTGTCTACACTGCACAGGGTTGCAGTACAGTGTGCAAAATTGCCAGGGTCTGAGATACGGACCTAGCTTCATTCTGCCTTCATGTGGCAAATTCTTCTGTTGTTACAGCCTCTAATTTGCTTCCCAGACCCTCCATGTCAAACTATGCTGTCTTGTGGTATCTTGAGAAATTCTGTGAGGTGCTTTGAAGTGAACTAGCCCTCAGAGCACTGCAATGCATTTTCGAAGCAATACACTGCTAATTAACACTTGGACATCTTGCAACCATTAGTAAAACTAAGTGGTATTTTCTTTTCTTCATTCGCAGGCATGGCTTATGCTAATTATGAGCCCTACAGTAGGGGCCTATTTCCATGAGCAAAAACAAAGCAAATTTTTATATGTACATTGGGGTATTTGCAAATGTGACTGGTTAAACCTATGGATCAAGGGAAAAGAATAAGATGGATTGTGTGAAATTCCAGTGTAAAATCTTCAATGTGATTGAAGAAGCCATTATAATCGGCCTACCTGGTGGTTATCTTTATTAGGAATTGGTGAAATGGTTCAGGCAAAATTAAAAACCAAACCATGCTTTTGCCCATGTCCAAACTCAAATATATTTGAGATTGGAAAAGATTAGCTAAAGTTACCCTTTCCTCCTTCCCACTCTAAAACTAAGCAAAAGACTTGCACCAAGTACAAGGTCATCGGACACAATTAGGCCCCTCATTCTCCCTCACCCAGATGTTCGTCATAGTTACAGTTGCTTGGAAGCCCACTTTCCACAATCCCTCCTCCAGGACGGATGGTGAGATCTGGTAACTGTGCAGTGGATCTTATCATCATGACCCCATTTGTCCTCCTGTGCTCCTCCTAGTTCCCCTATTGTTTATGCCCAACAAGCGCCAGGCTTATTAAACACTAGTACTCAGGAGATTTTGTTTTGCAAGACACTTGTAAAAAGCATGAACATTCCCACTTCTAGCAGCTACTTCCCCTGTTTCAAGTTATAAATGAATGAGCCAGAGGGGGAGTGATCACGGTTTATGTTCTGATAGTGTCAGGGTTATACTTCTGTAGAATTATGAAGACTCTTTCTCCAACTAGGTGCATGGGGCTGCTTTGACCGATGTAGCTTGTGTGGCAGAGCTGTAATGCTATCTTCTAGTCTGAAAGCACATCCGATGAAGTGAGCTGTAGCTCACGAAAGCTTATGCTCAAATAAATTGGTTAGTCTCTAAGGTGCCACAAGTCCTCCTTTTCTTTTTGCGAATACAGACTAACACGGCTGCTACTCTGAAACCATACAGGACTATAAGTTAATCAAACCTGCACCATGGTTTACATCGGGATCTTCCAGGGCTTGCAAGCTTCAGCTGATCAGCCAACTATATCTGTCTGAACACCGAGCAGATTTTGGCTGTGTAAGAAGGTAAACTGAGGAGATATAAGGTACTTCACCCTGTTGTTAGGGCCCTATCCTGGGATGTGGCAGGGTCCCCTTGTTCTCAGGCAGTGATTGCTCCAATCTAGAGTCTACGGTGGTACCAGCATCCTGGAGGTGACCCTGCGTATGGGGTTGCACTCTTTCAAAGGCTGTAGCTTCAGTGCTGCAAAGTTACAATATCATTGCATCTGTTCTATAGTCTAATACGTACGAAAGGGAAAAGTTGCTGCCCGTGTGCTGTAGCTGTGAACAGAACATAGTATATAGCTTCGGCATTTTGATTAATACCAAGATGGCCTGTGCATAAGTAAAGGCTACTTGTATGCAAAATTCTACTCCGTTTTCCTTTTAGCATTGGCTAGAATAAGGTATAACTGAAAGAGACTGGAAACTCAGGTGAGGGGATTCCAATCACCATCCCAGAAAATCTTCTAGTTTTTCGTTGGCTGTCTCTGATTTGGGCAAAATGTAATGACATTGCTTCCTGGCTGATGGTTTTCAGGCACAGCTTCAACACAGAATGAATACTAACATCTGAGGGGCAGTATGAACCCCTCATCACAATAGGACTACTAACAGTGCCATAATCATAGTGGTGCTGTCACATAGCACTATAATTAAAGCCACATGGGGATAGCAAACATCAGTTGACTCCAGGCATGTACATTCTCTAAGGGCTTCTAATTCCTTCTTTCTTTTTTGTCACCCACACTAGCATTTAAAATGATTTTGCTTTTCTGCTTCCATCTCCGTGGTCTAAATATTCCAAGAAACCCTCAAAAATGCACCAAGGAAAGTTGCAAATACACTTGTTTATGTGTAAAAATCTGTATTTGTTCATGGAATTAGATACTTGATGAAGGTCTAAAATGACCTACTTTACACTCCTACGTACCCTTTAAAGAGATGAATTCACAAATGTTTTAGTTGTAATACTAACAATATTTAGACATTCCTTTCGCAAATGCAAGTCCCTCAGTGGACGTTCTTTAGTTTTCTTAAATGTTTTTAAATGTTTAGGTATTTCTGCAAATATGACAATATAGTTTGACAGTTAAAGGCCTTATGTATTCTAATATCTTCTTTCTCTCGATTTTTTTTTCACCTTAATTACTGTGTAGATGTACCCTTAAACATCTGTGCCCGGTCTGGCGCAGCTGACTCGGGCTCATGGGGCTTGGGCTCTGGGGCTGTAAAATTGCTGTGTAGATGTTTAGGCTCTAGGACCCTTCTCCCCTCCCCCATGCCCCAGTTTCACAGCCTGGGCTCCAGCCCGAGCCCAAACATAGATACTGTAATTTTCAGATGACTCAGGCTCCCGGGGCTAATCTATGCCAGTGCAGCCATGCTACAGCTCTTTTATTCCTATGTAGACATACTGTAAGTGAGCCCCAAATGGGGAAACAATGGGGATTCTGTTCCCAGCTCAGTCCTAATGTCTCATGTAACCATAGGCAAGTCAGTTCACCTCTTTGTTCCTGTGTGTCTGTAAACATACCTCCTCCTGGGTATGATGTTCTGTCCCATCTAGTGGTACCAAGACCACTTAGAGAGAGATTAATGAGTCTGCTCTATGGCCACAGCTAACAGGCAGTTGACTTTTAGCTCATGCAGTAGAGGCTCTTGCACTAAGCTCCAGAAGCCCCAGGTTCAATTCTGGCTGCCGACGACCAAGGTCTGTCAGCGTTCCATTTCCGTTCCCACTCTTTGTCTTGGCTGTTTATCCTGTAACTTCTTCAAGAGGTATTGTCTCTTGCTGTGTATCTGAATAGTGCCCTGAACAACAAGGTCCATTTGGTTGGGGTCTCTGTGCACTACTAGTACTAAATAAAGATACATTCCTGAAGGTAAGTTATAGTAGAGGAGTTTATATGTTAGAGCTGGGTGGGGATGTTTCTTGCATTGTCCACACTTAGTTTGCTTGAAGAATAAACAGGATGACTGGAAGTCATGCATGCTTAATTTATTTTAAATAGACCTTCTGTGTCCTTGAGGACACTAATCTTCCGTAATGCTACCGAGGGGTAATGAGATCTCTGATCTGCTGTACCACAGGTTGAAGCTGCCCGGGATCTAATTTAACTTCATTTTTTCCAAATTTCAGAAAAATCTTAGAGTGTATAGCTGCTCCTGGGGCCACTTGTTTCTCTCTCCCATCTCCTCTTTCTTTCGGACAAGCACAGCTCCTCCTCTATGTGCTGAGTCCCTATGCTGCACACCAGAGTCCGTGCAAACACCAACCTTGTGAATGTTGAATGAATGTGTCTTATAATCCCCAAAACTAAAGGGAAATCAGATGTAAATGGAATACAAATCAGGGCATAACTCCGGCTTCTTTTAAATAGGACAGAGCAAGTTGTATTTATATTACACAATGTGTGCTTTGACTATAAATATTTTAAAGCTACTGTACAAACCTGCTAAAATCTCTACTTGAACTTGATAAAATTGTGCAGTATCATACTTGATCTTTTGATTGTCAGAAGGGAGGAAAATTACATTTCCATAACAATAGCATTTAATGACCTGAGTGGGTGAAAATTCAAGGTCTAATTTTACATCTGGAAATAAAGATACAACTTTTCTGCAGGAATATTTGAAACTTGTTTGAAGGAAAGATGTTGGTAGCGAACAGATGGCCGACTACTTCCATACATATTCATGAGTGCATTTATTTCATTATGTCTTCCCCTGGGAAACTCGATGCTTCAGCTTTTATAAGTTTGTATGGCCATCAAATTGAGCAGTCAGAAGCCCTCTGTCAAAAGCTGTGTTGCTGAAGAAATTGAAGGAAAGAATGTGAAAAGCTTTCACACTTTTGTCTTGACTTTTATCACAGAAACACCTGTTGTTTTGAGATCTAAGATGGGAATTTTATCAGGAATAATAAATGTTATGTTTTGATAGTTAAAGTGACATGTTCATTTTATCTGAATTACTTTTACCTTAAATTTCTGACATCTCTAAGCATCACTATTTAATAACTTCATAAAAGAATGAGAATAAATCTTGGTTGTTTTTACATGGTTAAGAGCTTTTCAATGCGATCAAAGGTGTCAAAAATTGTATTTGTTTTTTTTTAAAAAATCATGTGACTTTGAGGTCAGTGATGCACTATAATTCTGGGATTAGTTATTTAAGAGATTCCAATCTCAGGATATCAAGCAAGTTTTTATATGTAACCGTAATTAAAAATAATTTATAAAGAAACCAAACTTAAAGATACAAAGCAAATCCAGCAGAAACTAAGTCTGATGTAACCTTTATCAGATAGGAAGGCACATTGCTAAGAAATCGTAATCATGGTTAAAAATGCCAGAACGATTATTTTGTGAATATACTTTTTTAAAAATATTCCAAGTAGAGCTGATCCAACAACTTCAAATTTTTAAAATTTTCACCAAGAAAAGACACATTTTTCGTCTGACATTTTCATGAAAAAGGTGTCCCTTTTTTCAACCAGCTCTAATTTCAAGTTTGTTAGATGCCAAATTTCTTAAAAAGGACATTGCAGTACAGATTCGTTCATTTCTATAACCTATGACAGAGACATATTCACCCTGAACCTTGCTGGAACACAGATCCTGCCCATCAAGGCAAGATATGTCTGTTTTACCCAACTCCTATTTATCTATGGTTTTAAGGTTTGTTTGTTTTTCCTTAATGTCCACAAGGTTTGATCCTATAGGGATTACTTGAATTCAGTGGGATTTAGGCTACTTTCATGAATAAATTTTCCAGGCCTTTATTTTGTACTCGATGGGACATAACAATGCAGAATTTTAGATATTTTTTTGTCGTCAACCCCAATAGGCTGCCTTGCCTTGCCTTAGCAGGCAGATTCCAGATGAATGCTTGCATCCAGCATTCAGTGATGGTGCAGAGTAATATCTGTGGTGGAATGATACATAAAAGTTCAGTCCTTGAAGAAACATTAGTTATCCTTTAATATCTCTGAGAATATATCTCGCTGCTGCTTCAGGGCAAGACATAATCTCATAGAGTTTTGCTTTAGTAATGAGTCCAAGGGCTAGGCCCAAGTACTGGGTAGTATTTGCTCAATTACTAAAGAGTTGCATAGTTCATTTCTTATGTAGGCTGATCTGACAGAGGCTGAGATGGAACAGACAGAGAAATACCATTGAGTTGAGTGTTAGGCCTCTCTTCATTAGACTAATAATCTTACTTTCTGGGCATGTACTATAAATTGAACTCCATGCAGGATAGTTAAATAGCAGTAAGCGAAGACGATCTTGCAATGAACCTTTATGAAGTCCTGCTGAAGTCAATGGTATTACTAGGGATTTATACCAAGGTAACTGAGAGCAGAAATTGACCCAGATTTGGTGGGGACCTACTCCTATGCGGGTTTGGGATTTAAGGTCTGTCAGTGCCTCATAGAACTGGTAGGAAGGCCACTGAATGCATCATTTTTTCTTAAGCTGTGCTCACTGCCTCTCTTTCTTTTTAAGAGTTGTTGGCAGAATTCAAGCCAGCCCAAGGTTTAGTTCTAGTGGCTTGGCCAAGTCAGAGTAGGGTTTGTGCCTTGATATTTCTTCTTTAGTTCTTCTGATCATTTTTTCTTTTTTCTTCCTGGCAATAAGGCTTTTTCTGTGTTTGCTAGACCAGCACAGGCATTGTCACAGAGGCAGCAGACCCATTAAATTAAACATCCATTTTAAATTAAACCCACTATCAAAGCGGAATGAGGGACACTAGAAAAAACTGTTTGACTTTAAGAAGTTTCTTGCTCAGAGGCTAATCTGACATGAACTGGAAAAACTATTGAAAATGTTCTTTTTGGAAAGCTTTACTTAAACTGGGTCTAATCACGGCCAACGCAACATGACAATTAAAGTTGTCAGCTGTCTGAAACTGGATGAAATTTTGCACTTGGCAGTAAACACATGTCGTAAAAGAGGTGTTTTATTATTCTATTCCATTTACTTTGTTAAAAATATTTTTTTTTAAAAAAGGTTAATGTTCCACCATTTAGTTTAATGGACAGAGTGCAGTTTAATTAAATACAATGTGCACAGCTATGGGTTTGGTTTTTTGTTTTTGTTTTTTTTTTAAACAGCATTATGGAATGTCAGCCAAGTGTGCATTTCCCAAAGCGTGCTCAAAGGTTCATTTAATTTTAAAATGATTGTAGCCTTGGAATAACTTAAAAGGCAGTAATACATTTAATCAAAGGATGTAACTCCTAATATTAAAAATTAATCATTTGCACATGCACGTAGTAAAGTGTATAAAGCCTGCATGGAAAACATGTAGGTCTAAATTCTTTCCTCAAACACCTTTCTGTCAATTTCATTGAGGTGAATGGGAGTTATGCATATAGTCCAGGCCAGAATTTATCTGCGAGTGAGCTTGCGCTTGACTTTGGAACCTGCATAATGTTTTCAGTGGAGTTTTTTAAATGTAATTTCCCAAGTGTATCTTAGAAGGAAAAATGTAAAAGCCAATTTTATTTGCAACTGTCAAAATGGCCTAATTATGTATAAGCACCAGAGCTTGGATCCTGAATCTTCAGAGCTGCAGCAGAGATTGTTACCACTTGTAGCTAGTACTGTAGCTCATTAGCTAGCATCAGGAGAAGGTTGTTACCCCAAACTGGGGGGGATATGCTGTCATGACCATGTCGTATGTGTCTGGATGGTGATCCTTATTGAAGGATGAGGTCCATAATCAGTATTTTACAGTTTGATATTCAAATTGTTTGTTTGGTAATCTGTTTTATCCTTAATTTAAAGGAAGTCCTGGGCTCCCTCCTATGGTTGAAGAGAAACTTCCTGAAGCTCTGATGGCTTTTTTTTCATGCTATAGTCTCTTCATCATTAAGAATGACTGATGGCCTAATTTGGTAACTCGTTAGTTTTTAAGGTACGGATTTTTTTCCCCCCATCTATACTTCTCAGCTTTCTTTTGTTATTGTTTCTGCCTTTCTGGTTAGTGCTCTCACTTGAAGAGCTGTATTTTGAACTAGAATGCTACTTGACTCAATTGTAAATTAAAGTTCTCCATAGGTGTGAAAGCACTCCAGGAATTTTTTCCATTATTGTATTCTGTAGATGAGGAGTTATAATTATAGCATCACTTCAAATTCCTATAATAACTTGACTTTTGAAATGATTGGGGTGACTAGGTTCTGAGAAGGCAACATAGAATTCTTGGAGAAGTGTAGGTTTCCTTTTTTTAAAAAAATTCAATACGTATCATTGGAAATTATACACATTTACAGCAATTTAGCAAGAACAATTTTGGACTTCTAATATTCTGCTATTTAGAAGGGCCTCTATCTACTTAACTGAAGTGCAATTACAAATGTGAAGCTTTCAAACAATTGTAAATCTTTTGACCAAGCAGGTGCCTTTTTGCTTTGGGTTATTTATATTTTCATTTCTAATCTGTGAAATCTTATTTGAAACATGTTAGTGTGAGAATATAAATCTCTACAAGAAGTCAATGGGGGACAAATACTTCTTAGTCCATGCAGTACACTTTTTATTATTGTGATTTTACAGTACAGAAGAAATGGAGAGAGTTCATACCATCCATATTATAATTATCATATGCAAGATGCTTGCCTTCAACTCCTGTAGACTTCAGTGGGAACTGAGGGCTCCTATCACTTTGCAGGATGTGGCCAATGACTTCCAGATATGCTTAACTTTACACATTTGAGTAGTCCCTTTGACTTCCATAGGATTATTCACAGGGGTAAAGCATGTATCTAAATCTTCCCAGGATTGGGCCCTATGATTTCACACACATTCAGAATGACAGTGTTTAGTATTAGTATATCGTATTCCTTGTGTTTAGTATATTTAACATTTATCTATCATTTTCAATTGCCAAAAGTATATGAATAGCACCATCATATTTCCATCTTCATGCTGTGTGTAATGGAAATGACTATGATCTTAAAATATTGCTTCAACCATCTTAAACCTTATGTTTTATCTATATTTGAAAGAGACATGAGGACTTAAAATAACATGGCACAATTTTTTATTCTTAAATCATTATAATAATCTTCCTTCTGAAGTCTGATACCTGGGTTCTTGACGCTTCTTGACTGTTCCTTGGTTTTTCAGACAATTGAAATGATTGATAAATATGTGTTTCTCACAATTTTAAATACTAAACAAAAGTTTTTTTTATTTTAATCTTTTTTCCCTCGCTATAGAAAGATAAATGATTTAGGACTGAAGACTTTACCACCATAAATCAAAATATGACTAACTTCCGGTAAGTTAATACACAGCGTTGGCTGTATAAAATAGAATTGCTAAGCCCCAAAAGAACCTGACAACATTCATATCTCTCTTGCAGACAAAATTACAAGTACAAAAGCACCATGGCAATAGGTTTGGGGGTTAGTTAACTAATTACCCTGATTCTGTGAGGTTCTGACTACCTCCTATAAAAGCACCAAATGACATCAATGTACATAGAGTACAATGAGAGTTGAGGGTACCTGGCTGCTTTCAGGGTTGTGTATGGTTGTACTTGTCTGTATATTTACTGAGTTCATTATTTCCGTCATTCAAGAAGCATATAGATCATGGTAAATATTGTGTAATTCATGTAGGATTAAATTCACTCTAGTGTCTGCACCACTTAAACTCTGTGGTCGGACAAAAAGTTGGACTGTGGGTGGAGCAGCCACGCAGTGAGACCTCTGCACCCTTGTGTCACAAAAAATGTGTGTGTGTGGGGGGTGGGGGAGGGGAGGGAAGGGATCCAGTGGCTGTAAATCCCCAGAAAGGGAGAGCAGAGTGACTAAAGCCTAATACAGACTCCAGTGGGCAACTGTACCGAATTCCATTCCCACATCCCAGCTCAGGATTTTATCCAAAGCCCATTGCAGTCAATGGAAAGATTCCAATCGACTTCAGTGAGGTTTAGACCATGGTGAAATCCTAGCCCACTGGAGTCAATGACAAAAGAGCCATTGATTTCAATGGGGTCAGGATTTCACCCCAGGCCTCTAGTTCCCTTCATAGAGCTCAATTACTCAAGCTTAACATAGGAACAGTGAATTTCATCTATAGTCCGAAAACACATCCGTTGGTAAGGAAAAAAAATTTCCTACTGTCTTGCCACTTTCACCGACATACCTTTCTTTCTGACAGCTGGTTGCTGATGGGTTTTTTTTTTAAACTGACAGTCAGGAAATGTATTGATTGGCAGCTTGGTGAACACCTGTATTCCTATACTTTTCAAAATGATCATGTTAAGTATGTAGAAATAGAGATAAGGGAACTAATTTGATGACCAGCGGTAATGAGACAGATGTACTAATCTGCCTTCTGATTTTGATTCCTCTGGCTGTTGTATATTTATTAAATGGGGTGTCAGTTTTTTTATTGGTTTAACGCAGAGTCAACCCTGTCATAACATTCTTACACATTATGTCCATTATGTGGTACCTTCCCTTCTTTGAATGAAATTATTACGTTAAGTCAAAGGTTCTGAGCGTGATTTAATGAAAAATGAATTTCAAGGGGAAAAATGCTGGTGGGTCATAAATATGAGAGCGTTTCCATCTGTTTGTGATGCATGCCTCCGTGATCAATTCAGACACCTAAGTAAAGGGTGGGTAACTTAAAAATCATGACAGAAAGAGCCTTTTAGTTAGTTTTGGGAGTGTCAGTTCTGCAGCGTGGCCAAGGTCATTTAGAATTCCGTATAGTACCAATTTGCTAGAAGTGACATTTTAGTAACACAACTCTACCTTTGAGTATATTAATGGGGATGATTAAGACCTGAGGGAAAAAACCCCAGAGGCCTAAAATACGTACTCCTCAAATAAAATGGAAATGAAAGATTTTGACATTCCATTAGTGCTGCTGCCGGGAAGTTGGTTTTAATTTATTCTTGATGTGTATATACAGCGCCTTTTTCTCAGACTTTCATTCGTTAAGGTCGTTATGGGCAGGGTACTTGGAAATCTGCACCGAACCAAAGATTCCCACTCCTGCAATGTCTAGAATTGGGAAAAACAATTCAAATGCTTAGTCTTTTTTTTTAAAGAAAATTCAGAGGAGGTTTTGTTTTGTTTGTTTTTTTCAGGGTTTTTTTTGCAGCTCAAAAGTAAGAAGCAAGATAAATAGGGAGTTTTCACTTGTAATTTTTTTGCCTGAGCTGCCTTGGAAAAAACATGGTGTCACTCATATTGGTTTGAAATGTTCCTATAGAAACAAAATGGATACCAGTCTATATTTATTTCTATTGCTTCTAATGTCAAGTACACTTTTATTGGCTTGAGTCTGTGTATGGTGGGTTGTTCTGATATATTAATGTACTTTCAACAGGGTTCCAGCAGTCATTTTGAGTACAAATTAAAATAGAAAACCTTTTCTGGTGTAAGGTAGGATTAAAAATAAAACACATGTATATTCACTACAACTGCTGTATAGAATTCGTTTTTGGTAAACAAACCCCTCAAAGTGTGGGAGATGTTACTGATATTTTGAATCGGATGGTTTGAACTTCATTGGTCTCCAAACCAGAAATGTTGAATGACCAAACTTGGTCTCTGCCCTGATCCTGTCATGTCTGGCGGGCAGAGACTGTGAGAACGCTGCTGAACCTGTGCATTTTGGCCCTAGGTGAGGTAAAGCTTTGTGTCATTCTTGTGAGGTTCCTTCCTGCCCCCGAGCCCAGGGCATGGTGGTGTTAGGCAGAGAAGAGAGGTAATTTCAGCTCTTCAGTTGTTGAAAAGGTTGTAATGAGTTGGGGCCTTTGAAGGTAAGTTAGGGAGGGGTTCATCAGAGCTCTGAGACAGGCTCCGAAGGGCTCTTGAGGGGGAAAAAATGTAATTCTTCTAAGGCAGGAAATTAAACTTTTCCAGCAGAGATGCTGACCTGTAAAGTGATATCTACAAGGGTTTAGCTCTGAATGCCATTTCTTTGGTTAGGCTAATTTGACTGACACTGACCTTATTAGAGAGACTCAGAGAGAAAGGTAGGAGAGATTGGGAGACTGGGGACTGAGACATTTTTAAAGTAGTATGCCAGAATAATAGTCTTTTAAAGAGAACTCTTTATTTTGGGCCTAACTTGTCATGACCTGTATCCAAAAATTAAAAATCATTTGTTCAGGTAAGTTTCTAGCGATAATGATGCAAGGATCCAACACTCTGGGTGAAATCTGGGCCCCATTGAAGTCACTGGGAGTTTTTTCATTGACTTCAGTGAGGCCAGGCTTTCACCCTCTGGCTGTAGTGTGTAATGTTGTACAGTGAATAAAGCCTTTTGAGGTGCAGTGCAATGTCTTAAAAATAAGGTTTGCTTCATATTTTTTATGCAGTTGCCCTTTATTTCAGTAGATGGTCTTGCTATTCCACAACCACAAAAATTGTACACTTCATATTTTTATTTGTTTTGTAATGTCCATAATACCACTACGATGTGAGTTTAGTTATATTCATCACAGACTAGCAGCCATGCTTAACTAAGGCCTATTGCGCTCATGATCACAGCCATCTTTAATATCATTTTCAAACATAGTTTTGTCTTCTGTGATTGTAACAGAATTTGCATCCATATTCAACATGCTTCCAAAAGCGGGGGGCCCAATTCTGTGAAATGCTGAGTGTCCTCAACACCCAGTGAGTTGAGAATACAGAGCACTTCATCAGTTCCTATCGTATAATTGTGCTAAAAAGCCATGCTTTTATCTTTTAGTGGGTAGCCTTGAGTGTGATTTTGGCCAGTCTGTGACAGATGTATGTTACCAATCTGCCTGGGGCGTCAGGTGATCAGGCTGAGGCCGCAGGATCTTTAGGGAGGAGATGATGGAACACACCACGTAACTGAGTTTTAAAGCTTTATTGATAAAATAATAAAATAACGGCAGAGAGTGATGAGTGCTTCCCACGTCACTCAGAGGAAGGAAGAAAGCCCTAACCCACTTTCATACTCTCACCCGCATTACCCGAGGCTGGCCAGGCCTGGGTGTAACGTAAGAAGAGGGGGAGGGGTGGATGGGAGTTCTGTCCTGTGCATACAGGTCATTCAAGGTTCGCTGCAAACCTCCGAATTGCTCCAGCTCTCAGGAGAGTTTTAAATTTTGGGCTCCTCTGGGGGTGTTCCATTCTGTGACCTCTGTTCCTGATGTTCTTTGTGTCAGTCCAAACCGGCTTTCTGTGGTTGTCTTCGCTTTCCCAAAACATAGCGGCTCCAGGGACCTGTGTTTTGCATCTTGTCTGAAAGACAGCACCTCCATGAACAGTGTCATTCATGCCAACATGCTGGACTATATTTCAGTATGACTCAGAAGCAAGCGAACTGCATATGAGTAGAGCCCTACCAAATTCATGGTCCATTTTGCTCAATTTCACGGTCATTTTACAAATAATAAATTTCATGGTTTCAGCTATTAAATCTAAAATTTCGTGGTGTTGTAATTGTAGGGGTCCTGACCCAAAAAAAGGAGTTTGCAGGAAAGAGGGGGTCGGAAGGTTATGGTAGAGGGGGTGCGGTACTGCTACCTTTACTTCTGCACTGCTGCTGGCAGTAGTGCTGCCTTCAGGGCTGGGCAGCTGGAAAGTGGCGGCTGCTGGCCAGGAGCCCAGCTCTGAAGGAAGAGCTGCCACCAGCAGCAGCACAGAATTAAGAATGGCCTGGTATGGCATTGCCACCCTTACTTCTGCACTGCTGCCTGCAGAGCTGGGCCCACAGTCAGCAGCCACCACTCTCCGGCTGCCCAGCTTGGAAGGCAGCAGCGCAGAAGTAAGGATCGCATAGTATGGTATTGGCAGCCTTCTGCACTGCTGCCTTCAGAGCTGGGTGCCTGGCCAACAGCCGTCACTCTCTGGCCATCCAACTCTGAAAGCAGCACAGAAATAAGGGTGGCAATACTGCCATCCCCATAAAATAACCTTGCAACCTCCCTGCAACTCCCTTTTGGGTCAGGACCCCCAATTTGAGAACCGCTGCTCTCCCCCTTAAATTTGCATCATATAAGGTAAGAGCGCACACAAGACCAGATTTCACAGTCTGTGATGTGTTTTTCATGGCTGTGAATTTGGTAGGGCCCTACATTTGAGAGAGGGACCAGCATTACTTCTTGGAGCACCTAGATGTTCCTTGGAGATTCCCATCCAAATATTATCTAGATTCAGCCTGTTTAGCCTGTGAGATCTGAGGAGGAAAACAGCCCAAGATAATGTGTACAAGCTAATTGGTGAGCTGGGGAATTATACATGTAGCTTAAATACTATTTAATTTTTCTAACTTGTAATTATACAATTAGTGTAGCTTTTCTTAGTCTTTCTATTGAATATACTTTCCAATGAAAGATTAATTGTAATGTATCTGGGTATACATACATGAAAACAATATATGTGAATATTTTATACGTGTGTGTGTAATATGTATATATTTAAAGATTGTGAGGTGCTGAGATACTATGGTTATGGGGGCTATGTAGGGTTGCCAGGCATCTGGTTATCAACCAGAAGACCCATTTGAAAAGGGACTCTGGCAGCTCTGGTCAGCATTGCTGACCAGGCTGTTAAGTCTGGTCGGTGGCACAGCAGGGCTAAGACAGGCTCTCTGCCTGCCCTGGCTCCACGCAACTCCCCAGAAGTGGCCAGCATGTTTGGTCCCTAGCCACAGGAGCAATCAGGGAAGCCCCGCTTGCTGCCCCGGCACCGACTCTGCAGTGAGTGAGGGTGGGGGAGAGAGTGAGCGGTGAGTGGTGCTGGAGTGAGTGGGAGGCGGGGCCTCAGAAGGTGAGGGGTAGGGGCATGGCTTCAGAGAAGGGGCAGGGCAAGGATGTTTGGTTTTGTGCAGTTAGAAAGTTGGCAACCCTAGGGCTATGTAAATACCTAGAATAGAAAATGTGGACTCACTGATGCTCTCTCCTTTCTCGGAAAGCAATTTAATACATATATGTTTAAAAATAGAGAGTGATAGAACATCCTCAGAGGCAAGACACAGTTTGGTATCTCATTGTTTTTAAGTACACAGCAGTTGGTTTAATCAGAAAGTAATTTCACAGGTAGAAATTGTGTAATTCAGCAGCAGAGATTAATAAAGTTATCTCCTGTGTCCCTGTATCCATTTAACTTGCAGCTGCATCCTTTTCTCAGATGTCGTTATAAAATATTAAGTAATATAAAATATTACTTCAAATCTGATCTAAGTAATGAGCCTAAAGTGCTGTTTTGGGTGAACAGTTACCTTTTATAGCTTTTGCAATAAGTGAATGGTGTAAATTTGCAGTAAAAGGGACAAAAACATGTTCCAAAAAGAATAGACCAAACAGAATACCAGACAGCAAGTCTTTTGCTCACTTTTATTATTTCATCTCCAGATTATTAGAAAATGGGCATTAAATGGAAGAGAACCATTCTTAAAGTTAGCAGGTGCCACTAAAAACTTAACATTTGTCTCTCCTTAGAGATTGTGGCACTGTGGTGCCTCTTAAATATAGGAAGATATCACACTTTCAGGTCTGGGAAATGTACTCGGAGTGTCACAGCTAAATACAAGATGGAACAAATTGTTTAGCATAAGTGCTTTAACACGTTGTAAGAGGCAATTTAAGATGAAGTGGGCAGTTAACACTTCTTCAGTCACAGGATAAAGGAGGGTTAGTAGGTTACAGATTATTGTAATGAGCCATAAATCCAGTGTTTTAAGACCAAGATTTTTAGTCTAACAAAATTATGAATTTAAGCTCCCAGGCTCATCTTTTGAAGGTATTGTAATAGTTTCCTTTGAGGAGGAGGACTGAGAGAGAAGATATGGAGTAATTATTTTGTGAAAAGTGTTCACCCATGGGTGATAGTATTTTTGTCTTTTATCATTTCACTGTATGAGTTCATTCAAGAGTGTAGTGATTGTGTGGTTTCACCTATGTAGTGGTGTTGGGGTATTTAGTGCACTGGATGAGGTATACCACATATTGTGATAAGTATGTGTAAGACTCTTGGACCTTGAAAGGTGTGTTGGGGGAAAGGGTGTTGATCATTGTAGCAGTGGAGATATGTCTGCAAGTTTGGCATCTGTTATGATATGATCTGATGCCACTTTGAGTTGGTGGGTCATGGTCTGTTGGGACCTTGCTTCTCATGATGAGCTTGATGAGATAGGGACACGGTGTTGTTTGAAAGCCAAAACAAGGGGTTCAGGAAAGATTTCCTTCAGGATGGGTTATGAGTTGTAATGTGTAGTGACAACCCTTATTGGTTCCAGTGTGGGGTGGTAGGTGACAATTAGAGGTGTGTGGTCAGAGGGGTTTTCCCCCGTATTGAAGCAGGTTTTCTTGGGGTATTTGGGTGGCCCATTCGATGATGTGATCTACTTCTCTGGTGCAACAACAAGGAGTCCGGTGGCTCCTTGTTGTTTTTGTGGATACAGACTAACACGCCTACCCCCTGATACTTCTCTGGTGAGTGGTCTTGTTTGGTGAAGGTAGTTTTGAGTGTGTTAAGGTGTGTATCCTGGACTTCCTTCTCGGTGCATATTCTGTGATATCTGAGTGACTGGCTGCAGATAAGATTTTCTTGGCATGTTTGGGGTGATTACTGGACCCATGAAAGAAAGTGTGGCGATCCATGGGTTTCTTTATATACAGTTATCTGTAGAGTTCCCTTGCTGAAGCTGATCATGGTGTCCAGGAAACAGCTGCTAGTGTGGGACTGTTCTAGAAAGACTTTAATGAATAGGTGGTAGTTGAAGTTGTGGTGGAAATCTGAGGGAGTTTAAGTCTGATGTCCAGAGAATGAAAATACCATTGTATCTCAGGTATATCATTGATTTCATGGTGCATTTGTCCAGAAATTCTTCTTCAAGGTGGCCCCTGAAAAAGTTGGTATAATGAGGAGCCAGCATAATGGGGAAGAAGCCTAGTACCATGGCTGTTCCCATGGTTTGGACCAAATGCTTGTTGCTGAATGTAAAGTTGTTTATGGGTAAAGATGAAATGAATAAGTTTGGCGATGTTTGGAGTGGGTATCTTAGTGTTGTCCATTGTCCTGTAGATATCTGAGGCATTCAAATGTAAGAGCTAACCACTGCTACAGATCATGGGTCTCTCACCAGCATTAAAATACTCCTATAAATTAAAGTTTTTCTCACTTAGGGACTGATCCAATACCACTAGAATCAATTAAGATTTTCATTGACTTAAATGGGTGTTGCAGATGAGAACACAAAGCAGTGGTGGGCAACCTGCGGCCTGTCAGGGTAATTAGTTGGCGAGCCACCAGACAGTTTGTTTTTGCATGGCTGCCCGCAGCTCCCAGTGGCCGTGATTCGCTGCTCCCAGGGAGCTGCGGGTGGCCGTGCAAATGTAAACAAACTGTCTGGTGGCCCACGAGCGGATTACCCTGATGAGCTGCAGGATGTCCACCACTGCCCTAGAGGAACCTGGGTATTGGTGTAGAGATTCACTGCATATATCTGAGAGGAGTAGTTCTGTGCTTTGTCTGCCTGTCTTCCACTTTGTTGGTTTTGGCGACCTTCCTGATACCTAGAAAGTAGGCTTATGCACTTATTGGAAATTAACAAAGCTTAACTAATTGTTCATGAAGTTCCCTAGGGTCCTCAGAAGAGAAGTATAGAAATGCAAGAATTACAAATTTGAAAACAAGAATCTCCATGGATGGGAAGAGGTATTGTTTCATGGTCTCTGTGTATATAATGTCTTCTGCAGTTTCCACAGTATGCATCCAATGAAGTGAGCTGTAGCTCACGAAAGCTTATGCTCAAATAAATTGGTTAGTCTCTAAGGTGCCACAAGTACTCCTTTTTCTTTTTGCGAAAACAGACTAACACGGCTGTTACTCTGAAACATGGATAAACTCAGATTTTCCTCATTCCAGGAAGCAATCACAGTAAGTTAGCAAACTGATGAAGATAATTTTCAGGTCCATAAAAAGTTTTAAAGCAAAACTATTAATTGATGCTATATAGAGGGTGAGACACTAGGAATATCTTACTGCTGGCTTCATTACCCCAGTCATTGCAATTCTGCCACAATGAAGACAAAAGTACATTATCATTGTCAGAACCTCATTTAAAGGATGATAAATTTTAAGGAAAAAAAGCAATGACTCAGAAAGAATATAAAAGTACAAAGAAGCCAACTACCTTTTTTTAATGTGTGTCTATCAATCAGAGTTTATTGGAAAGGCAGTAAACAAAAATGCAGAGAAATTATGCTCTGGCAAATAAAATGAAAATAATGGACATAAAATGGATGTAGCTGAAATTTCTCAGTTGTGGCACTCAGCCTTCTGCAGGAACAACATCCTATCAGTAGAAAAATTTCTGAAGCAATTTTTAATCTCACAGTATTGCTTTTTTATTCTTCAAATTAAATTGACTTTTGGTAATCCAGCTGTGTTTAACTTTACCCACACATTTCATACCACAGCTGAAGGGGGATTTTTATGGAGCACTGTCAAACATATACATTTTTCATATCAATTCAGTTTAATTTTCTAACTAGAGGTCTCTGCAGACTTACAAGCACTAGTGGAAACACTGTTGTTCCTGAAAGATCCTAGTGCTTCTGCTCGGGTGGGTAAACAGTTTATGAAAAATGAGGGAATTGCTGCTGGCAGA
This sequence comes from Natator depressus, assembly GCF_965152275.1. Lineage (NCBI taxonomy): Eukaryota > Metazoa > Chordata > Testudines > Cheloniidae > Natator > Natator depressus. Next base: position 14,675,492 of record NC_134240.1, on the reverse strand, counting down.
TTTAAATTCTGCTTATACTAATGCTGGTATTGTATGTTGCCTTCATTTAGGATAGGAATGAAATAAAACACCATTGGGCACTTTGTAGATGCTGCTGCTTATCACATAACACAAAATCTGCATCTAGGAGGTATTCTAAGGCAGAAATATAAAGGTCTCTAGAACTGGGTGCAGTCTTGCAGTTATACACAGACACGCTTCACTGATGGAGAAGTGGAAGGGACATCCAAAAAATGTTTTAATGCACTGGAAAGTGAAATTCTTGTTTCGCAAAAAGAAAAGGAGTACTTGTGGCACCTTAGAGTTTCTAAGGTGCCACAAGTACTCCTTTTCTTTTTGCGAATAACACGGCTGTAATGAAACCTGTCATTCTTGTTTCGGTGACCCTCTGACCATAGGGACAAACCTTGCCCCTTCCTTCATGTGTGTGGAAGGCTCCACATGCAGCAGATCTGGTGCAGTTCTGTTGCAATAGGAGGAGGTTGGCAGGAACTGCAGGAGTTCTTTGTGCTACCCCGCATGGAGAGGATATGGTGGACCAGAAACATAGGTACCAAGGAGTCTAGGCCTCAGAGCTGGTGTAGTGGCCATGGAATGGCTTGGCTGCTGCTGCTCCATAGTCTGGAAAAGGAGGTTCTTTGCTTCACATGTCCTCATTTTCCAGTTACTTTGTTAGGTGCTGATAAAAAGGGACCTGAATCAGTTTCTGTCAAATTCAATGGGATTTTTGCTAATGATATCAACTCGAGCAGGCTTAATAGCCTGATCTTAAAGTTCTGTGGAAAAAATGATTTTTCTGGAAGAGAATCAGAGTGTACTCATACATGCATACCTTTGCTCTCAAAATGATAAAAACCTGGTCTCTCAAATTAAACCCCATTAACAGCAAGGCCAAATACAATTATAATTGATTATATTTTTGTATTGCAGTAGTGCCTCAGAACCCCATTGCTCTAGGTGCCATATGAATATAGAACAAACACTGGTGAAATAATAGCATGCATGTATGTTTGTGGGTTGTCTAATTAAATGATCCAGGAGTCAGAACCCTACATTATAATTCATTTCAGACCAGTATCAAATAACGGGACCGTCCACATAATTTTTAAAGTACTTTGCTTCAAGTAGGAGTGGGAGAACGCGTTAGAAAATAAAATACTGAAATGGAAAGACTAATCTTCTTTTCATGAAAAGGCTTATTTTAGAACTTATTTTAGACACTGGAGAGCTAGAATATATAAACGACTTCCAATCTTTTTTTCACTCCCTTTTGCTATACTTTCCATGACCTGATATGACATCTCGCATAAAGTGTGTGCAAGTGGGAGGAGGCAATAGAAACAACACTTTATAACCCTTTCAGAGATTTGACTAGAGCAGGTTGGGACTTTTCTGACAAAACATGTTTTCATTGGCAAATGTTGATTCATCAAAACTGAAACGGTTTGTGAGAGAGGCTTGGTTTCAACAACTCTCCCAATTCAACATTTTTTGGGGGGAAAAACGTGTTTTGAAATTGTTAAAACATCTCTTTGTGATATTTTTGAAACAAAATGTTTAGTTTTCCGAGTCAAAAGAACTTTTTGTTCCTAATTTTTATTTAATTTAGTTCTTTTTTTTAAAAAAAAGCAAGACATTTCAAAATTATTGAAACAAAATATTTCAACAGACCCTCTCTACTTTTTTTTTTTTTTTTTAAATCATCAGTTTGGGAAAATGTTTAAGATTTTGACTTTGGGACAGGAAAAAAAAATCAAAATCTTAAACTCTTATGGACAAATTGTTTCGTGGTCAGCTCTGACCTCTGAATTTTAATAGCCCATTGTGTGTGGGGTTGTGGTCTGGCTTTAGTGTACAAAGCAATACCCAGCCAAGAGCTGCAAACAAACATCCTATTAGTGGGTTGGATTGCAGGAAGGAGATGTTTTTCAGGCATAAAAAAAATCAAAAGCATGATGGTTAGTGCTATGGTATCTTATATGAACTTTATCTTCTAGTTTTGACTTTAATGGCTTGGATGTAAATTTCAAAATTAGGTATGCATGATTGGGCAGCTAATCTGTGCATGCCATTTCTCTAATTGCCTGTGTACATTTTAAAGAGGAAATGGTCAGTTATATATCTAACTAGCATTTAAACATGCAAATATCAAATTTGCATACACCATTGGAGGTATTATACAAGGAAATAAGGCATGCAATGGATTTTTGTGAAGTGTTTGCCTGTCAGAATCAGGATACCAGACTAGATGGACACTTGGCCTGTTCTAACATGATGAATCCTACATTCTTTCCTGTTTAAGCTTTCTTGATCTAAGGATCAGAGTGGTATCAGGCAAAATACATTGTTGTATTTGTAAATTATTTGCTTGTGTGATTTCATTGTTGATAAGAGGTTACATTAAAACTGTGGAAAAGCTCTGCTTGTCTGACTCATGCAGAATGGTTGTCTGAGCTGACTAATACTGCCTTAGTGGAAAAACTCTCATTTAATGGGAGATATAACAGGAAAATGCATGATTAAAATCTGAAGCTTTTATGATAAGCTTATTGAAGGAATTATGCGAGCACTTACATTTTAAAACTGTCTCTCTCACTGATACTAGATCATTGACCTATTAACTTTATATTTGTACATATGAGTGACTTTTACAGTATTTTTTCCTCTTATTTGTGCCGTTATAAAGCAAATCCAAAGTATTTTGTTCTGTTATATTATGGTTCATTTTTCATTTATTCCAGGTTTTCTGTTCCGTGGTATTTAAACAAAAAGTACTTTTAAAAAGAAGACGAGAGATTATTTTAGATCAGAAAGGATTTTTCAAGATCCTATCGGCCAAATCTTGGCAGAACCCTGCAAGTAGATGCATGACTATATCCATTAGGGATAGTATGGTATGGAAGTTGTCTGCCCCAGTTTTGGATTACCTGCTTCCTAATACCGGATCTCTAGCCCCCGTGAATGAGCATTCTAGTCTGGCTCATAGGAGTAGGAAGAAAGGGCAGTGAGAAGGTGGGGAATGGAAGGACCATAACCCTATCCACCCTATCCACCGGTCCACTCAATGGGGCTGATGCACCATAGCGGGAGCATTCTCCTGCACCCTAATATATGGTGCATCCCTCTGGTCACATGAGTTCTTTACACTGTGATTCATAGAAACAGTACAGTCCAGTCACAGACCTTCTGAAGTTTTCCCATAATCATTTCATTTATTAATTTCACTTTGTAACTGGTGCTATGTTGCTGAAATTATCTTTTGCCTGCTTGCTGATAAAGAGACAAGCAATGTATTGGGCTTCTTTGCTTTCTGTCTACCTTCTAGCAGTGTACAAGTGCTCATTATTTTGTGCATGCTCTCTGAATCTTCTTTATTCACCTTTGCCACCTTTGTCTGGCTTGTCCTTGTCCATCCCTCCACGAGCGCAAGTCGATGCCACACCATTCTATTTTGTTGCTAGCATGTTCGTTCCATTTCTGACCAAAGAGTTTTGTCATGGGATCGGCCCAGCGTGTTTTCGGTCTGCCCAGTGGTCACTTGTGGTCTCTGGGGATCCAGTCACCGATGCGGGTTGTCCACCTATTGTCTTGCCTGCGGACTACATGACCCGCCCGTCTTCACTTTGCGTTGTACATTGCCTGCACTACGTTGGTCACCTCTGTATGCCTTCTGATCTCCTCATTCGGTATATGATCACGGAGTGATGTCTTGCACATTCACTTTTCCATTTCTCTCTGGGTGACAGTGAACTTTTCTTCCTCCACTTTCGTTGTTGACCAGCTTTCTGCTCCGTAATCATTACTGGCAGAACAGTGGAGTTAAACAGTTCTTTCCTTTTCTTCATGGGCAGTTCATCACCCATTAGAGACGTCTTTATTTTGTTGAAACTTGCCCACCCTGCCTTTCGCCTCCTCCTGCATTCCCTTTGAATGAGTTGTTTCTGCGCAGCTGCTGACCCAGGTAAATATATCTGTCGACCTCCTCGTTTCCTTCCCCATTTACAGTGATGATTTCTTCTGCACAGTGCTCATTCTGCATCCACTTAGTCTTCGACTAAGGAGGAGTGCTGGGCAGAGACGGGCTCCATCTTACAAAGAGAGGGAAGAGCATCTTTGCAAGCAGGCTGGCTAACCTAGTAAGGAGGGCTTTAAACTAGGTTCACCGGGGAAGGAGACCAAAGCCCTGAGGTAAGTGGGAAAACGGGATACCGGGAGGAAGCACAGGCAGGAACATCTGTGAGGGGAGGGCTCCTGCCTCATACTGAGAATGAGGGGCGATCAGCAGGTTATCTCAAGTGCTTATATATGAATGCACAAAGCCTTGGAAACAAGCAGGGAGAATTGGAGGTCCTGGTGATGTCAGGGAATTATGACGTGATTGGAATAACAGAGACTTGGTGGGATAACTCACATGACTGGAGTACTGTCATGGATGGTTATAAACTGTTCAGGAAGGACAGGCAGGGCAGAAAAGGTGGGGGAGTAGCACTGTATGTAAGGGAGCAGTATGACTGCTCAGAGCTCCGGTACGAAACTGCAGAAAAACCTGAGTGTCTCTGGATTAAGTTTAGAAGTGTGAGTAACAAGAGTGATGTAGTGGTGGGAGTCTGCTATAGACCACCGGACCAGGGGGATGAGGTGGATGAGGCTTTCTTCCGGCAACTCGCAGAAGCTACTAGATCGCACGCCCTGGTTCTCATGGGTGACTTTAATTTTCCTGATATTTGCTGGGAGAGCAATACAGCGGTGCATAGACAATCCAGGAAGTTTTTGGAAAGCGTAGGGGACAATTTCCTGGTGCAAGTGCTAGACGAGCCAACTAGGGGAGGAGCTTTTCTTGACCTGCTGCTCACAAACAGGGAAGAATTAGTGGGGGAAGCAAAAGTGGATGGGAATCTGGGAGGCAGTGACCATGAGATGGTCTAGTTCAGGATCCTGACACAGGGAAGAAAGGTAAGCAGCAGGATACGGACCCTGGACTTCAGGAAAGCAGACTTTGACTCCCTCAGGGAGCGGATGGGTAGGATCCCCTGGGGGACTAACATGAAGGGAAAAGGAGTCCAGGAGAGCTGGCTGTATTTCAAGGAATCCCTGTTGAGGTTACAGGGACAAACCATCCCGATGAGTCGAAAGAATAGTAAATATGGCAGGCGACCAGCTTGGCTTAATGGTGAAATCCTAGCGGATCTTAAACATAAAAAAGAAGCTTACAAGAAGTGGAAGGTTGGACATATGACCAGGGAAGAGTATAAAAATATTGCTCAGGCATATAGGAATGAAATCAGGAGGGCTAAATCGCACCTGGAGCTGCAGCTAGCAAGAGATGTCAAGAGTAACAAGAAGGGTTTCTTCAGGTATGTTGGCAACAAGAAGAAAGCCAAGGAAAGTGTGGGCCCCTTACTGAATGAGGTAAGCAACCTAGTGACAGAGGATGTGGAAAAAGCTAATGTGCTCAATGCTTTTTTTGCCTCTGTCTTCACTAACAAGGACAGCTCCCAGACTGCTGCGCTGGGCATTGCAACATGGGGAGTAGATGGCCAGCCCTCTGTGGAGAAAGAGGTGGTTAGGGACTATTTAGAAAAGCTGGACGTGCACAAGTCCATGGGGCCGGACGAGTTGCATCCAAGAGTGCTAAAGGAATTGGCGGATGTGATTGCAGAGCCATTGGCCATTATCTTTGAAAACTCGTGGCGAACGGGAGAAGTCCCGGATGACTGGAAAAAGGCTAATGTAGTGCCAATCTTTAAAAAAGGGAAGAAGGAGGATCCTGGGAACTACAGGCCAGTCAGCCTCACCTCAGTCCCCGGAAAAATCATGGAGCAGGTCCTCAAGGAATCAATCCTGAAGCACTTACACGAGAGGAAAGTGATCAGGAACAGTCAGCATGGATTCACCAAGGAAAGGTCATGCCTGACTAATCTAATTGCCTTCTATGATGAGATTACTGATTCTGTGGATGAAGGGAAAGCAGTGGATGTATTGTTTCTTGACTTTAGCAGAGCTTTTGACAGGGTCTCCCACAGTATTCTTGTCAGCAAGTTAAAGAAGTATGGGCTGGATGAATGTACTATAAGGTGGGTAGAAAGTTGGCTAGATTGTCGGGCTCAACGGGTAGTGATCAATGGCTCCATGTCTAGTTGGCAGCCGGTGTCAAGTGGAGTGCCTCAGGGGTCGGTCCTGGGGCCGGTTTTGTTCAATATCTTCATAAATGATCTGGAGGATGGTGTGGATTGCACTCTCAGCAAATTTGCGGATGATACTAAACTGGGAGGAGTGGTAGGTACGCTGGAGGGCAGAGATAGGATACAGAGGGACCTAGACAAATTGGAGGATTGGGCCAAAAGAAACCTGATGAGGTTCAATAAGGATAAGTGCAGGGTCCTGCACTTAGGACGGAAGAGCCCAATGCACAGCTACAGACTAGGGACCGAATGGCTAGGCAGCAGTTCTGCGGAAAAGGACCTAGGGGTTACAGTGGACGAGAAGCTGGATATGAGTCAGCAGTGTGCCCTTGTTGCCAAGAAAGCCAATGGCATTTTGGGATGTATAAGTAGGGGCATAGCGAGCAGATCGAGGGACGTGATCGTTCCCCTCTATTCGACATTGGTGAGGCCTCATCTGGAGTACTGTGTCCAGTTTTGGGCCCCACACTACAAGAAGGATGTGGATAAATTGGAGAGAGTCCAGCGAAGGGCAACAAAAATGATTAGGGGTCTGGAACACATGACTTATGAGGAGAGGCTGAGGGAGCTGGGATTGTTTAGTCTGCAGAAGAGAAGAATGAGGGGGGATTTGATAGCTGCTTTCAACTACCTGAGAGGTGGTTCCAGAGAGGATGGTTCTAGACTATTCTCAGTGGTAGAAGAGGACAGGACAAGGAGTAATGGTCTCAAGTTGCAGTGGGGGAGGTTTAGGTTGGATATTAGGAAAAACTTTTTCACTAGGAGGGTGGTGAAACACTGGAATGCGTTACCTAGGGAGGTGGTAGAATCTCCTTCCTTGGAAGTTTTTAAGGTCAGGCTTGACAAAGCCTTGGCTGGGATGATTTGATTGGGGATTGGTCCTGCTTTGAGCAGGGGGTTGGACTAGATGACCTCCTGAGGTCCCTTCCAACCCTGATATTCTATGATTCTATGATTCGACGTGTTCACTTCCAACCCAATACCATGCAAAAGTATTTGCAGTTGCTGCAGATATAACTAACGCAACCTAAGCAATAATATTCAGTGTGACTTTGGATTCTAATCTTTTTGGAGTACTGAATTCAATCCATTTAACATTCATCGATTCCTCTTTTCTTTCTCCTATTTCTATACTGTTGTGAACACAAAATGTTATGGTTACCTTGGCCTTGGCTTCCATGTTGTTTTATCCCAGCACATGGGTGAGCAGATGCAGGGATGCTGTGTAGTGGCTGATGTCCCAAGGGTTGCTTTGGTTACTTTAGCACTCTCTTTAATTGATTAGCACACCATAGAAACAAGTTGGTTGAGGGTAGCTGAACCCCTCCATGTAGGGGAAGGGTATTCGAAGACTTCAGTTATGCCTGAGGGCATCCCGTAGGGTTTTACAAACGAGCACAGAAGAGACTTCGGAACTCTTTAGACACTCCAAGGAAAGTAATGTTAAGGAAGTCCAGAATGAACGCTAAAGCTTGGTCCAGAGCTCAGCTTGTCGTTGATAGGCTTTGCAGTCCTGAATCTCTAGTCCGCACCTGGGAAAACTGCATGTTAAATGCTGCTATTTTTATATATTTGCATTTTCCACTCAGTTTTGCATGGGTATAAATGACTATGCAAAGTAATAGCCAGTGGAGACACGGGCCTTTAAGATCACGTGGTACGCTGAGAGTGATGGAAAATGCATCAACCACATACAACAAAGTCCAATGGGGCAGTTGCTGCTTCCTACTGAACATCATATATATTGTGGCTTTATTCTGCCATCAGTGACATTCTTTGAAATTAGTAGACCTGGTCAAAACCTTGAAAATCAGATTCATGGGAAATTTCTAAACTGTTTCCACTTGCAGGATTCATCCTTGACCTATTTTCTGGGGGAGATTGTGACCGTTTCTGTGATATTTTTATTGAAATTTTCATTGAAATCAGGTGTAAAATAGCTATTGGTAAATAAAAATGTGATAAAAGTTTCGAACATAATTTTGATTTAAAAAATATTGATAATGGCTGGGAAAGTTTTTTTTGCAATAAATTGAAAATTTCAAAGATGTTGGCAGTTATTTCAGAAAAAAAAAAGTTCCCCTGGCCAGAAAATGGTGTGAAAATGTTTTACCAGCTCTAGAAATTAGTGTTAATAACTATGGCTTTATATGAGAAAATCATAAAAAATTAGTACCTTATTACCTAGAGGCCATTACTCTGTTCCCTGCTTATTTCTGGTTCACACAATGAGGACCACATACAGTAATAGGTTCTTTTTGCTGCATACCTCTGTGCTCTTATCATGATCATGCTCTCTGTAGCAGTTGCTAGGAGATTATAAAAAGTGTGACCGGGATTGAAGGCCAGATTCTGATGTTTCTTATATGGATGTAAATTGGGATTAACTTCATTAAAGTCAATGGAGTTACACCAGTGCAAAACCAGGCTGAAATCAAAACCAGTCCCTGATATTGGGAGCCAGCCATTAGCAATTAATTCCTTAAAGTACTATAAAGTTATAAATGAGCAGAGAAGTGCACCCTGACAATGATTTTAGATGTGTTTGTGGAGAATATCCTTTGATTATAGCAGGCAGCAAAGGGCCTGATTTTAGCAAACAGATACATGGATAATTGGGTACCTGTGCAATTATACAGCTACTCTTTTTACAAACTCCTCTCTGTGTGGGTCCTTGCAAATCAAGGGGTGCATGAGCACGTGGCTGGACAGGTGCTTAATTAATCATATGCCTGTCCTGCCCCGTCCCAAATTGTGCATGCATAATACTAGAGAGCTGTGAAAAGTAAGCATGCAGTTGCATGCCTGCAGATGCACACGGATTTCACTGTTTTTTCTAAAGCCTGCATGTTATATTAACCATGCACTGATTTTTCAAACAAAACAGGTTGCACAACCTACTGAGCTGCAGTTTTTCAGGAATATTTTGTCTCCATCATGCACGTATCGGATTTGGAGCGTGAAATCTGAACCAAACCCCCTTTCTCAGCTTTGTGCAATTAAGGCAACAAAGGACTCATGAAATGACACACACTTGAAGAAATGTTGCGTGGAGTAATCTCTTTGTTTAAAATATTACAAGATGAAATGAAGTGAATTTTCATTGTCCTCTGTAGCCTTTTATTGAGACCTGGTTTTACGTTAATCTACTGTAGTGTAATATTTCATATGGGTGACAAATGAATGTCTTGGTGGGGATGAACACAATGTATGTAATGACCTTGAATTTTCCAGGAGCATCTACCAGACAGAAAGGACTAATGGTATGATCCCAAATTGACAAAGCCTGTGTTCCTGTGACCTGTTCTTTGGATACCTATCCAACTGAACTGCTCATGCAATAGTTCATGTCATTAATTAAAGGGACAGAGTGCTAAGTGCTTCTACAGTGATTTGGAGAGATGATCCTCTATGCAGGTTAATCCATGGGCTCAGGAGTTCCACTCTGGACAAAAATTTTCATGTCTGTAGAAGATGACTTTATAAATTCTGGCTACATCAGGGGTGGGCAAACTTTTTGGCCTGAGGGCCACATCGGGGTATGGAAATTGTATGGCGGGACATGAATGCTCATGAAATTGGGAGTAGGGGTGTAGGAGGGGGTGAAACACTGGAATGCGTAACCTAGGGAGGTGGTGGAATCTCCTTCCTTAGAAGTTTTCAAGGTCAGGCTTGACAAAGCCCTGGCTGGGATGATTTAGTTGGGGATTGGTCCTGCTTTGAGCAGGGGGTTGGACTGAGGTCCCTTCCAACCCTGATATTCTATGATTCTATGAGATCAATCCTGGGCCTCTTGCATTAAGTACATATGTTTAATAGGTTATTGCTATTCTGTAGGTGATGTCCACGTTTTATCTGCTGCTCTCTTCTGCCTAATTTGATACCACCTCAGAGCCAATATGGGCTACCTATACCTAAAAGCCAGATCATGTTTCTGAGTGTCCAAATGTAGCAAGAGATATTGCCAAACTATTTTTTCCCCCACACAGCTAGGTGCTGAGACTAGCTCAGAAACATGCCAAAAAGCAGCAGTCAAGAAGAACAGCTGGCTCTGCACTTATTTCTCTGCAATTTATAAAATAATGTACTCTGTGAAACTGTGAATATTATCCTCTTGCCTACTCATCATTGTATCAGCATGCACACTGTAAACAATAAACGCTATCAGTTCATTTCCAGTGCTCTTTCTTTTAAGGCTTGGATGATGATTTACTAATATTTGGTTTCAGTGTTTCTGTGTGGGTTTTTACTTCATTTATACAGAGAAGGATAGCGATTTGTTATATACACTTACTGCAAAATGGCAAATTACAAAAATGATATGCAGTAATTTGTTACAGAATACATACATTGGATTTGAGTAAAATCCAGCACAATGATTAACTATTCTAATTTATGGCAGGTTTCAGAGTAGCAGCCGTGTTAGTCTGTATTCACAAAAAGAAAAGGAGTACTTGTGGCACCTTAGAGACTAACAAATTTATTTGAGCATAAGCTTTCGTGAGCTACAGCTCACTTCATCGGATGCATTATAGTCTCTAAGGTGCCACAAGTACTCTTTTTCTTTATTCTAACTTATGTGATTGCCGTATTTCATTCATGCTTCCAGGCCCTGTATTGTTTCTGTTGCTACAAAGTAATAAATTCTGCCTTGGAATAGTGTGACTACTTCTTTGTAATTCTAATTGTGACAGTGTCACTTTCTTTTTTAAAAGGAACATGGTAAAGATAAAAATTTAGATATATATTTTTAATATCCTCATCCCTGATAACATCTTATGCTATCAAAAATGAAATCGTTTTCTAAAAGCAAATTTTAATTCCATCATGTATGCTGGCTGTTTGTGTTTTTGTACCTTGCTCACAGACAGTGGATGTTTATAGTCAGTTTCACTTTCTGGTCTCATGCAGATTTGGCTTGAGTTTCCAGTACAGTAGAGGGAAATGTTGATTTTTCAAACAAAATACATATTTTAATTTAAATAAAACAATTCTTGAGAATGTTTCTATAATATTAGGGCTGGATTCTTCCACTCTGACTCTCACTGATTGTTATGGTATTCTGAGTTGCTCCACTGACTTTAATAAAACTTCGAATGGAGTAAGGTATTACTCAGTGTGAGTAATGGGAGCAAAATCTGGCCAATAAAATGTTGCATAATCTTTTTTATTCACTGCCTGAAGCTAGGTTTTGTTTGTATTTCAATGCCATGTTGACTGTATGTGAAATGATTAAGAAGCCAAAAGTAAAATATTAGTCCTAAACTTGGCAATGTCCCTTTGCTGTGTTGCCAACTCTCGCAATTTTATCTTGAATCTTGTGATATATTTAAGTTTTTCTTCAAGTCCCAGCTACTGAAATCAATTTACTTCATGAGAATCTCTGCTTCAAAAAAATTTAAAAAGTTGTTCTGGCCCTCATTGTTGCAGAGAAATGTGAGTGCACTCTGCAGGCTCAGAAGGCAAATACCTTCTCCCACCCCTTTTAAAAAAAACTCTTATGTTGATTGAGGAAATCTCATGATTTTGGGTGAGGGGGCCTGACTCTTGATTTTTGAATGATTGGAGTTGGCAATACTGCTTTTGGGATTTATTTTTAAAAGAGGGGTCTGTGGACTATGTATAATTTTTCAGTATACATTGTGGGTGCAATTGTTTGTAGCTATTTGGGATCTCTTTTGTGGAAGTCCTATTATTTACTACTGTGTAAAGGGTGTTGGTATACCAGTATCTATTTCTTTGTATTTTATACGTTTTATTTTTGTCTTTATAAAAAAAAGTTTGACTCTACTTTTTGCAGCACTGAAAAGTCTTTCAAATGGAATGTACACTGGTCACGATTAAAAAGTCATCACTTACCATGTGTTTCCACACTGCAGTATTTTAGACTTTCGTATTTCCCGGATATATTTTGATTAACGAGGTATCTGATGCATCTGTTTGCAAATGTTGGACATTTAAAAATCTTCCTCTGCACTTTTGCAGTGAAAAAAACATTCAGGTTGTAAGTAAAGTACAGATGAGAATTTGTAGCATGTCTTATGCGTTTGAACCCTGTCTTTGAATATACCTTTCCTTAGAAATCACAGGTTTGTGGACTGTTGTTAATTTCATTTCCAGTCACAAGGGGAAATGAATCAAGCTTACTTCAAGGTTGTACTGAAGAGCCCACTTCATGTGCAAAATGGTTGAATGTATTCTTGGGCTGAAACAAAGCCTTCTAAAACACTTTGGGTTATCAAGGGGTACTTAGGGCTTTACATACTGAAAACCAGAAACAGAACTTGCCTGCATCTGATAGTCACTAGGGCATGGTGCAAGGCCTGTATATTATTCCTGTTTGGAGTGAGGGAGAATTGTGAGGGTTGTAATGGGAGGATTGATGTGTTAATGTTGATATGGTTTTTGCTTTGCCTGTTGAAGGTTGCGGAAGGTGGTGGTGTGAATTGCATAAGCAATATGTTTGTATATTCTTTGTATATTGTATAAGTTGTCAAGGGCATTTACATCAATGGGCAAGGAAATCTTTTATTCCTTTTATCTGTGAATAGAAATAAATACATCTTACTCTTTCTGTGCACTGGACCAAATTCTGTCCTTAAGCCTCACGGGCATAAATCCGTGAAGGCCAGTGAGTTACTCTGGAGTTTCACTGCTGAAGCTGAGACAAGAATCTAGCCCAGTAAGTACCTACTGTGTAATATGAATATTTGCACATCATGAACACACACAAACATGGCACTTGCCATGCATTTGATAGGACGGGAGCAGGACAGGCTCTATTTTGCTGCAATATTTGCTAGCTGATATATTAACTCTTCTCATTGTATTATGCTACTGAGTTTAAGTGAGTGTAAGTTTACTTGTTGGTAGGGTTTGTGTATAGGCTTTTCAACATATGTTATACCTAATCAGTATTTTTTTAAAAAATAAGCACTTTAAATCTTTGTAGACTTTGAAAAGATTTAATCAATAATCCCCTATGAGCTAGGTGAGCAAATACCTCAGTTTTTTGGGGATTGGGAAAATGATATACAGAGAGACTGAATGACTTGGAAAGGTCCATACAAAGGCCTGTTAGAAAATGGAAGTTTCCATCCCATGGTCACACCCCTAGACTCACTTCTCTTGTGGTTACAGCTTTGCAGTAAACTATCTTCCACACTTATCATAATCCTCCTCCAGTAAATAATCTTCCTTTTTCACAACAGTCCTCTTTACTGGCCTGATCCAGATCCCTCGGAGGTCAGTGAAAAGATTCCCACTGCCTTCAATCAGCTTTGGATCACTCCATAATAGGTAACAAATGTGGGTTTGTTTGCTTTGTTGAGGGGAAATAAAAACCCAAATTCTCTCTTTAAGGTTTGTCCCTGACATGTGTGACTTATTCAAGGTCTACCTAGTTCTGTTCCTCATGCCATGCAAAGGTTAAGTCCTACAGTCTCAGTATTGGAATATTTTCTAGTGCTCATTTTTACTATATACTTTTACATAATGGAAGACCCAAACTGTATTTTTAAATCTGGTGCAAAAAAAAAGTTTCCAGCATTATTTTAGTGACCTTGTTTTTAATCACACCTTGGGCCAGATCTTCAACTGGTGTAAATTGGCATTGCTCCTTTGAAGTGAAAGATCTATGATGATCTACCCCAGCTGAGGATCTGGCTCATAGTTTTTAATGTATATCTTTGTTTGACTGTAACTGGAAGGTTTACACAGCATGGGAAACCATCATAATCTCATCAATCATGTACTGAGTTTCAGGTGCAACTCAATTAATGCACTGCTAATTTATCATCCAATTCGGGATTGCTGGAAAGGTTTAATAACCTAATTCTCATCATGCTTATTTTTTGTGTGGTTCACACAAAAACACTTTAGAAGACCTGTGTGTCAATGAATATAGTTGCCTGTACAGGAATAGTTAATTACCAAGTAAAAAAAATTGGAACAGGATACTTAATGAATCAAAACGCATTCAGATTGAATGATTAGAAGTTCTCAGTTAATCACCAGAAAGAAAACTAATTAAATTACAATTCAGCTTTTATGGGGGCTTTGGGGATAGTATGCTAAAATAGGTTCCTTCAGTCATTTTTCCATTAGATGGGACAGGCATATTCAAGGTTAGCAATGATAAATGCAGTTTTCTTGCTCCCTTTCCCAATTATATGTAACTGATATCTTATGCTTTGTCACCTTACACCAATACCGATGGATGCTGGAAACAGGAAGCCACGGTGAAGAAAGCTCAGGAGGCAGATACACAAAGGAAAGGCAAAAATTAGGCAATAAATCAAGTTTTATAAGGATCCTCTTTTCATTGTTTAAATTTCTGACAGTATTTCCCCTTCACACATAAGGTACATCTTGGATATGAGAAGGTATGTAGGCAAGTTCCAGAAAAAGCACTTACGCGTGTACTAAAGTTGTGAGTAATCCCACTGATTCCAGTGGAGCTACTTTCAAACTTAAAAGATAAGCACTTGCTTAAATTCTTCGCTGGATCAGGGCCTATATTATTTAAATTTAGTAACCAGACATAAAAATTCGCTGTAAACAGAGAAGGTGGAAAAAACTGTCTGACTTTTTCCCCCGAATACGTACAGAATCTTTGTAATGAGACAGCAAAGCTTGTCTTTCAAGTTGCTAGCCTGTGCTGTGTCTTTATAAATCTTTTTTTTTTTTTTAAGAGGACATTTGTTTTGTTTTTTGGAGATAGAGAGCCTCGTTTATATTGGTCAGGCCACTGTGCCCAAGAATCAACTCTTCTCCCCCAGTAAAACTGTCTGTCTTTAGATTATTAGCACACAGACCCTATCCATTTTTTTAAACCCCTACACCCCTTCAGTTATTTTGATTTGAAAGGAAATGTTACCTACCTAGGGCATAGTTAACAGGGTTGCCAGGTGTCTGGTTTTCGACTGGAACGCCTGGTCAAAAAGGAACCCTGGCGGCTCCGGTCTGCACCACTGACCAGGCCGTTAAAAGTCTGGTGGGCAGCACAGCGGGACAAAGCAGGCTCCCTGACTGCTGTGGCTCTGCACAGCTCTCAGAAGCAGTGGTATGTCCCCCCTCTGGCTCATACGTGTAGCGGCAGCCAGGGGGCTCCACATGCTATCCCCGCTGCAAGCGCTGGCTCTGCAGCTCCCATTGGCCAGGAACCGGGACCAATGGGAGCTGAGGGGGGGTGCCTGTGGATGGGGCAGCGTGCAGAGCTGTCTGGCTGTGCCTCCACGTAGGAGCCAGCGGGGGGACATGCCACTGCTTCTGAGAGCTGCTTGAGGTAAGGATCTCCTGGAACCTGCACTCCTGATGCCCTCCCACACCCTGGGGCCCTCCTGCACTCCTGCCCCAGCCCTGATCCCCCTCCCACCCTCCAAACCCCGTGGTCCCATCCCAGAGCACCCTCCTACACCCCTAACCCCTCATCCCCACCCCCACCTCAGAGTCTGTACCCCCCAACCAGAGCCCACAGCCCCTCAAGCCCCTACCCCTGCCCAGTGCCCCATCCCGCACTCCGAATCCCTCAGCCTCAGCCTAGAGGCCCCTTCTACACTACAAATCCCTCATCCCTGGCCCCACACCAGAGCCTGCACCCCCAGCTGGAGCCCTCATCCCCCTGCATCCCAACCCTCTGTCCCAGCCCAGAGCCCCCTTTCACACTCTGAACCCCTCATCCCCAGCCCCACATCAGAGCCCACACCCCCAGCCAGAGCCCTCATCCAGCCCCCTGCACCTCAACCCCCTGCCCCAGCCCGGTGAAAATGAGCGAGTGAGTGAGAGTGGGGAGAGCGAATGACAGAAGGACGGGGGATGGAGTGAGTGGGTGCGGGGCCTCAGAGAAGGGGCATGGCAGGGGTGGAGTCTCGGAGGAGGGGCAGGGCAGGGCAAGGGTGTTCAGTTTTGTGTGAGTAGAAAGCTGTCAACCCTAATAGTTAACCTTGGTGATAAAAGAACTATCCAAGTGACTATTGATGGAGTAATAAAGTTTTTAATTATGCAGTATAATTGGATCATCCCAATTAGCGTATCACAATAGAAGCAGAAATGTGCCTATTAAGCAACCATCCTAATTTGAGAATGTGGTGGTGTATGTTCCTTTTTATTTCAATGAATGGCATTAAAACTAAAATATATAGAAAGCATTGAAACCTTTGTTAATTTTCATATTTTTCAGTGCTTTGTATATATTAGTTTTAATGCCATTCATTAAATTAAAAGGAACATCCAACATTGTTGTTCTTGTGAGCTACAGATAACCTCTTTAGCCATCATAATAATATTAAGCATATACAGTACAGTGTCCAAAAGTTTGGAAGGGATGTAAATCTTCATGCTTCATGGCATAAACCAACCTCTAACTACTGGGGGTAAGAAGAAACTTTCCTTCTGGTTATTCAATAATTGGTCATGTTAGGGTTTCTGGCACCTTCCTCTGAACTTCTCGCCCTGGCCACTCTTGGAGACTAGATGGGTGTCTGGTGAGCTTGTTAATTCCTGATTGCTAGTGTACAGAGCTTTATGTCATCTAAGCTTAATAAAAGCATTAATTACTCCTCACAATGTCTCTCTGCAGTAGCGTATTATTTCCATTTTACAGATAGAGAATTCAGACCATGACACGAGAACATTCCCCCCAAACATAAAAAGGAAATTGTGTAGTGCTTTAACAGGAAAAATTAAGGAAAGCGTTTTTCTGGTACTCTTATTTGAAGTGTTGAGTTTTCTATTTCAAGCTGACTTGACTAGAAAGAAATGAAAACGGTGGTATTTTCAAAGTATGAAAATCCCTATGATGATTGGAAGATACAGGTGGGGGAAGGTTGTATAGATTTGTTCTCCTGGGGGTCAGAGATAATACACAGTTCATATAATTCCGCATTAGATGGCATCCTATAGATTGAGGAGAGAGTGATACATCTTAGCTTATTTTGGAAAGACGGTGCTTAATATTTTTGTGTTCCGAAAAAAACTATTATGTCCTCACAAGTGTAACAAAAGATCCTGGTGATATGTCTTTTGTTCAGCAAAAAGAGGATTTTTTCAGAAGAATAAAATCAATCAAATCCTTTTGCTTTCTTTCCTGGCTTTTTAATGTCTGCAGCCAAGGTCTTTGACATCTAGAACTTCCTTGAAAAGTTAAGAAAAGAAAATGCAGCTGCAAGATTTCAAAGCAAGCCACAATCAATTCAAAATAATCTGACTTCAAAATCTCAGGCCTTTTCTTTTACTCTGTTATTTCCCATGTATTTTCTGATAGCTGAGGACAATATGTTTTAAAAAGACATGAAGCAATTCTGTCGTCTTGTGACGCTTGTGCAACCCCATTTAGAAGAAGAATTGGCACTTAAACAGGCCTTTTTATATGATCAATACACTGTAGAAACATTTGGTAATTAACCCTCAGAGCGGCGTTGCATGTGATTTGGTGGTTATCTTGAAGCCTCCAATTGCTGGGATTGTGTTATTACCGGAGAATCTCAGCTTTCACTTAAAATAAAACACTAAGTTTCTAGCTCTCTTGGATGCAAGAAAAGCATGAAAACAGGAGCCCTAAAATCTCGAACTGCAGAAGACCAACAAAGAGAATGCTGCTACTATTGTAATCTTACAATTTTTAAGCCATTCTTGTGATTTTTTTTTTTGAGGCTTCACTTGAATTTATGAATGCTTGGGGTGGGTAATACTGACCCTTGTGAGAAAAGTAAATAGTATCTCTTTTTCTTTAAATAGGGATACTTGAGCAGAGAGATTAAATGACTTCCTCAAAGACCACACGCAGCAAATCAGTGGTAAAACTGGGATTAGAATTCAGGATTTCCTCATGCCTTGCACCTTGGGTAGTCATCTACACCTGTACAAAATGGGTATCAAATGCTGCCATTTTGACTTGCTAACATTTAACACGCTCTTCGCATAGACATAAACAATGCCATAAAAGAGTGGAAAACCAGGTTCTCTGTGCTTGTTTCTCCAGGCTTTGGTGTCACTCTGTTCCTTGGACCTTGGCATAAGAAGGGTACAGTGTTCAACAGCATATCTGTTTTTTGTCTCAGAGAAGCAGGTTAAGGAAATTATGTTGTGACGATCAGTGAAGCCATTTTAAACACCTCTGATGTCTCCTATAGCTGGGCCATAGAATCTACTCAATACACTTTTGTTTTGTTACCAAAACAAAGTGAATTGCCAAACTCTGCTCTCAGACCCTCTGCAATCTCATTGGCTGCAAGGGGGTTTCACAGGGTATGAGTGTGAAATATATTCCACAGTTCTCATCTTCTCACTGTAGTCTAATAATGGGGAGGGGGAAAATAATCGATTCAATAACAATTCTGACTTTGGTCAGTGCTTTTGGCCTGCCTGTAGTTTGATGAGTACATCGCTGGTTGCAGTTGCATTCATATCTCTCAAGGTGGAATTGGACTTGCATAGGACGCTAAACTTCAGGGGTTACTTATTTTGCAAGGGATTTGAGGCCAGTCTTCTGTTGTGCTGCTGCTGTTCTCTTAGCCTCTCTCAGAGGGAGTAGCTGACATTCCTCACCCCATGCTGCCATTACCCAAATTTATTTGCAATGTGATCCCATTTCCAAACAGAGCCCTAGAATGATTCTGCACACAGAAATACCTCAAAGAAGGAAGGTCCCTCAGAGATTTCCCCTAAATTCTTCCATGGGGGCAGCTGTTGCTTCTCCTACAGAAGCAGGCAGATTCAGTCTTCAAAACTCCCAAGAGCTATGTGAATCTCAGGACTTATGGAAAGGACAGAATTATCATAATGCAGACCTTATACCTCCCTATTAGCTCCTGATGCTTTCCTTGGTTCTCTGTTAGGTTTCCACAGCCAGTAGCTGCCCCCAGGGTCCCACTTAAAATGAAGTTATGCAACAGTTAGGGGCTCCAATCAAAACTGTCTCCAGTCTAAGGCTGATCAACTTCTTAGCAGACTTGCCACAGGGCACTGGGGGATGATGTTTATCTGTCTCTGCCCCCTGCCCAGCTCTTCCTCTTTCAGTTGTGTGGATTCCTGGACCTCTGTGGATCTAGAGACTGTGTCCAGGAGTCAGCTCTATGGGGTGTGGGGGAGGGGGACACAAGACCTTGGCACAACCCATGAGATCCGGTGGTCCTGAACTGAAGCCTCTAGGACTGATGGCAAAGCCTCTTCATTTTGTTCACAGTCGTAGCTGTGTTAGTCTTTATCAGCAAAAATAACGAGAAGTCCTTGTGGCACCTTAGAGACTAACAAATTTATTTGCGCATAAGCTTTCCTGGGCTAGAACCCACTTCATTTGAAGGCCCTTGTCTCCGAAGCTCACTGGCCACTGTGGTCCACTGCAGCCTGACTTTGCAGAGCTTTGCAGAATGGTGCAAGTTAGCATTTGGGTGATTTTTTTTGAGGTAAACCTTTGAGGTTCAGTTTTGGTTTTCTTTTGTCACCACTTTTATATTTCATCTGGTTAGCAGTGGGGATTAAGGTATCTGTTTATGGGTTTTCTAGTTGACGTGTGGAGGAGGAGGTTTTTTGCCTTGGTTATAAGGTGTTTAAATGGCTATTCGTTATTGATTATTTCTATTTGTGTTATGGTATCACCTAGGAACCCCAGTCATAGGCCAGGAGCCCATTGTACGGAGACAGAATAAAATGGCAGTCCCTGCCCCAAGCAGTTTAAATTAATTGCTCTTGGATTTTGTCATATTTCACATCTGGTGGGGGGGAAAAAGAAAAGAAGAAGAAACCCAAAAGCATTTGAAAGGATAAAGGTTAATAATCCTGGAGACTGAAATCGTGGGGGCCACAAAACAGACTCTCTCAAGTTAGCCTCCTATTCCATTTCTGTGTTCTGACTTTCATGTGTAATAATGGTCACTGCCAGGGATACTGGACCAATGCTCATATCCAAAATAACATGCTCGATGTTCAGTGTGTTCTTATTCCTTGATACCAATTTTAGAGTCAAATCTGAATAGCTGAATTGCAGGATGGCTAAATGTCTGCTGATGTTTACAGTTGCCTGCCTTTGTAACTATGAAGGTGACATCTTGCATTTTGGGCTTTTGGTCATATATTAATTTGTTATGGTTTTTCAGAATCTGTTAGTATCATTACAATCATGTCTGATTTGGAGTAATGAACAATATGCAGTATTCGGAGCTAGCTGGTACAACTGTTGTCCCAAAAAAAATTATACTGCAATCTAGTGATAGAGTACTGTTGTTAAAGATTGTACTGTTAATTATTTTCATTATGAGACATGGAGCCAAATTTTCCAAAGCCCACATGTGAGCTCAATGTTTATGTAAACCCTGAGTTGTGTGAGTGCATTGGAGTATTTGTGTGGGCCCAAGCAGCTGTGTGTGCACAAAAGTCTGCATGCACAGATAGGAAAACTTGGCCTTCAGTTAAATTTAAAAACTTATTTCAAGGTTTAAGTTATTTAATAGTTGGTATGACAGACAGAAAAGATTCAGTTGATGCAAGCCATGACTGACAATGCATTTTTTTCCATTTTCACCTAATCAGATCAGTTAGCACAGATTATATATTTTAGCTCTGGGGTAGAAGGGGCAACCCCCAGGACTATTATTAATCATAGGGTTGCTGTTTCCTGGATTCTGCAGCCACTTGCAGACAGAGGTACCAGCTCATACTGAGCCGAGACAGTATCATTTTGATCTTTTCAAGGTGTCCACCAAACACAAGATTCTTTGTGTGCTTTAAATGGCAATTTAGGGTCTCCTGGTCTGCTTTCCAGTTGACCCTAAATTGCCAGTTAAGAACTAACAATCCTAGTTATTGCGCTAAGGAATTCATCCTATCTCGCTTAAAATTTTCAGAGTAAAGGAAACCCCCATTGAACTGCAGACTGTTTTAGAAGCACACTGAAGGAAGGTTTGATTGTTCAGGACTAACAAGGGAGTTTCCATATTAATTAATTAGGAGAGTTATTAATAGTAAGTAATTGCACTCACCTTTCCTGAAATAATCTGAGCTGGTTAAATAAAATCCAGCTACAAGGAGATAAGGAGTAAAATTTTCAAAAGTGCCTAAATTCCATCTTCAAAAATGACTGAGGCTCAGACACCCAAAGGTATTTAGGTGCCGAACTCCCATTGAAATCACCTTTGAGGATATGAGACTTAGCGTAAGTCTCATTGGAAGTCAATGGGAAGGCTCCTAAATCACTCAGATGCTTTTGGAATTTGTACCCCATATATGAGTGAAAGTTGTTAAAGTCCCAGGACTAGTTTAAGATACTCCTATTGTACTAAATTCATTAATCCTGGGGGGGGTGGGGTGGGAACCCCAAAGAGGTCAACATTTCTACTTCTTTAAAGGAATCTGATAATTTGGTTTTGCTGTAGAATAATTTTATTTGGAGAGATGAATGATGAGATAATTTTGAGACATAAGAGTAGTTCATTGGAACAAGTATTGTAAACTGTAATACTTTTGCTAAAAGAAACAAAAAAGCACGTTGTTACCTAACGTAAGTAACCACTCATAATTCTGCTTTGAACCTTTTGGAAGAAAGCCAAATATTTTCTGTCTAGGTTCTGTCTAGATTCCTTTAAGGAATATTCATATTCCTATCCTGGAAAGGGAACTAGTGGTGATCCAGACTTCACAGTTCTTTTGGGCCCAGATCCTCAAAGGTATTTAGGTGCTTAACTTCCATTTATTTCAATGGGAGTTAAGCACCTAAATACCTTTGATGATCTGGGTATTGGCCTTAGTTGCTAAGAACTTTGGTGGTGGCTGTTGTTTTTATTTCAGTAGTATGTAGATGCCCTAGCAGAGATCAGGATGGCAATGAGTACAAATGTGGTAAGAGACTTTTCCTGCTCCAAAGGGTTTACAGTGTAAACTAGTAGTGGGCAACCTGTGGGCTGCATGCAGCCCATCAGGGTAATCTGATTGCGGGCTGCACAACATTTTGCTGACATTGAACATCCACAGGCACGGCCCCCCTCAGCTCCCAGTGGCCCTGGTTCGCCATTCCCGGCCAATGGGAGTTGCAGGAAGCGGCAGCCAGCACGTCCCTGTGGCAGGCCGGTTCACGCAGCTCCCATTGGCTGGGAACGGCAAACTGCGGCCACTGGGAGTTGTGGGGGGCTGTGCCTGCGGACGGTCAATGTCAGCAAAATGTCTCACAGCCCGCAATCAGATTACCCTGATGGGCCGCATGCAGCCCGCAGGTTGCCCACCACTGATATAAACAGACAGGACAAAGGGTGGGCGAGGGGAAGTATTATTATCCTCATTTTATATGCGAGAAATATCTGTCCAAAAAGGATATATATGAATGAAAACATGCTTCTACATATATATATATATATTCATATATATATATATATATATATATATATATATATATATATATATATATATATGAATGAAAACATGCTTCTACAGACCTTACCATCATGGACTGGGTAATAATTATCTTCTGGATTTTGATCTAAACTAATGACTCTCTGCTGAATTTGTAGAGCTAACTTTAGTACACAGTAAGCAGCCAACACCAGCAGTCTAATTCAGTGGCTGTCTCTTCTTTAAAAAGAAGATTAATTCCTAGACAGGTGTTTATAAAGAACAGGGATTTTCAGGTTTTAGAGTAGCAGCAGCAGAATTTTCAATGTCTGTACCCAGATGAACAATTATAAAACTAAGTTAAATAAAGGTACAGGGATCTGTCAAAGGCATCACAATTCCTCAGGTGCCTGAATCCTCACTATTCTTTGTGAATTGTTCCTTGCCTTTGCATGGAGGTGATGCTGATACCAAATGGCTGTATCATGTTGCAGAGGGTTATTATAATAAAAATATTTCCTCGTCTTCCTCCTTTTGCCTTTTTCCAGTAAAAATAAGATATGAAGCTGTGAATGCAGCTGTACAGTCTAATGATTTTGCTCCTTCTGCCTAGCAAATGTGCTTCTGGAGCAAAAGAAGGAGTAATAAAAGGCCCTTGACGAGTCATAAAAGGCTAACATCTAAAGTCTATAAAAACGATTCTTAGTGGGTACTATTATAAAACCAAATACAGGTCTTTGAAAGATCAATATGATCAATTGATGAAAGAAGCCAAAAACATTATGAAAGGGCTTTTATGCCATTGAATTGGATAGAAATTCTAGGTGTGCTACAGAAAGAAAAGCCAAATCAGAAGTCTTAAAATATGAATATTCTCAGAAACGTTTTACATGTCTGGTCAACACTGCATGAGCAATATGAGATTTCCAAAGCGAGAGCTATTTCAGACTTACATCAGAGGCTTGCCCAGAATCTTTGAAGTAGCAAGTGAGGGCAGCATTAACTAAAATACTGAAAAGCTGCAGCCAAGTAATGTATTTGTGGCTTTATTATCTGGTCTTTTGAGCTTCCTTGGCTTTCCTCGCTGCATTTCTGATTGAGCTGAACGTTGTGTGTGTACGTGACATAGAAAGTGACACCACACAGCCATTTTCCCAGTCCTGCAGCCAAATGCCACAGATTATTAAACAGGTTCAATCTAAAATTGTGTCTCAAGCTGAAGGAAAGAGGAAACATTACAAAAGAGCCTGCTGACCACAGTCACTCCTGCGGGACCTTCGGTTCATCAGTCCAGTCTGAAAGTTTCCATGGAAGAGTGTACCAAGCCTGATAACTAACATCTGCTGAACAACAGGAGTGTGGGAGTACCAGCTGCCAACCTGATGAAATGAGTCATACTGCTGAACACCACTGAATGCAGTGGACTGCAGCCCCTCTTCTTCCACTGAACCAGCTGTTAAAAGATAAGATGAGCGGCTGTAGAGATCAGAGCTTTGGAGTAAAAAAACAATCAAGCATTACACATGGTGCTGCCCAATATAGTCTGTCCTCAGGTTCAGGTTCTTAATAATGGAAGCACATAGAGTTTGGCCCTGCAACAGTAGCTATGGTGTATAAACCCATATACTGAGAGCTTACCACTGAGATAAACTTGATGTGTGCCTGAAAGATCACTTGCACCTCCTAGTAGTAACCTCCACACACACAATGTAATAGAATCTGAATTGTGGACTTTGGCTAAGGTTTTTCAACAGTGACTAGTGAATCTGGGTGCTCAGCATGAAACATTAAGAAGACTAATTTATGGGGGGGGAGGGGTGTGTACTCTGCACTTAAGAATTTCGGGTTCTTTATAGGGTGTCAAGTTGGGTACCCATGAAATTCACTGCTCATGCAGGTATGGTTAAAGCCTCCTTAGTTATTTTGTAAAGCAACTTTCAGCAGTAATAAGATTGGAATTCTTACTGGCACATACACAAACTCAGTAATAACTACAAAGAGCGCACTCACTGCAGTATAAGAGGGAATAGCTTCATAGCCAGTCTATGGAAACTGAGATTCTAAAACTATCCTTGTTCTGACTGTGGAGTAGAACTGGTCTAAAATTTTTGAACAAAAATTGGTTATTGAAAAATGGCATCTTCCAAAATATGGAAAAAAATGAAAACTTTTTTTTCTTTCACATTTTTGTTTTTATTTTTTTAACCAAAATGGGAATTCTGTTTCCAATTTTTCCTTTTCCCCTGGTTTCAGTGACAGTTTTTTTTAAAAGGGTGAAAATAAGGGTACAAAAAGAAACCCCCAAAACTCAAATGTTCTCTGTACACTTTTTCTTGCATGTTTTGAATAAATGAAAAATCATTTTTCCCTAAAACTGCAGAATGAAAATTTAGAAACTTCCAGTTTTCTCACAAATAAGCCTTACCATTTTGTCATTTGCTCTGCTGAGGAAGCACTTGATAGAAGGCCATGGATAGAGAATGCGAAGACACTAGATAGGTCAGGGAACAAGTAATGTAACTGGGAACAGAAAACAGCTTTTCACCACCTGAACATTGTTTCAAATTTAAAGCAGATGGGCAATGACAAAAAATTGTTACTGTCCTGTGGCTGTTCAATGCCTTATGTGATGATGATGATATGTTGGTGCGATAAATCTAGTTTCTAGTACACAGGTGTTGGTATCCACCTCATTATCACAACTGATGAAATTGATGCTCTGATTGACTCTATCTAGAGAGGCCAAGGACTGAGATTTCACAAAGAGCACCCAGCCAGAGGTAGCCCTTGTAACTCAGGAGCAAGGCAATGTGCAGAAGCTTGCACCGCTCTGCTGATGCTGCCTATACCATATGTGCCCTGTGAATACATCAAGGGCTTCAGTTTCCCGGACAGTTAATCCCATGCCTTTCACAAACAGTAAATTGAAGTACAAAACGTAAAAAGAGAGCGTGGAGGATGGAAGCTGGGAAAGGAGAAAAAATATTGGCTCTAGTACAAGCACTAATCCTGTTGTGGAAAAAAGTTATAGGTAAATCTAATGCCAGTGGTCCCCTTCCTTTGTACGCAACAGCTGTGGGTGTTGGCTGTCTTGCTATACAAGCTAAGACACCTGTGTGCCGTTTTATCACAGCTGTAGTTATCCTACCATGTGCTCGTCTATAGAACATGCTATGTTGTATGGCTGCTTTCAGTCACTCCCTTTTAGCTGTTGTTCTAATATTTCCTTTCAGCGGTGTGGAATGCTGTCTCTTCCATTAACTTGTCTAGGATACTACACCATTGTCTGAAATTCCTCAAGTTTTTCTCCAAGAAACCTGTGACACAATTGTCTAGACACACTGGACAATTCAATTACTTTGCTATCCCAGTGTTGTATTTGCTACTAATTTTAAAGAAGGGCTAGTATTATTTTAAATGTCAAACAGAGTGATGGTCACACAGCAAGAGGTAGCAGCATCAGCAGCTTTTTGTTTGTTGTGTTGATGAGCAGTCTCAGAGTAGCTCTGCAATATATTTCTTGTGTAACCTTGGACTAATACTTCAAGAGCTCTGTGACTAGTTTCCCCTCTGTAAAACGGGGATAATACTCTCTGTCTATGTTGTCTTAGGTTCCCACCCTGCAAACATTCACACACTTGCTTACCTTTATACATGTGAGTAGTCCCATTGACTAGAATGGGATTACTCACACACATAACATTAAACATATGTAAGTGTGTGCAGGATTGGGATTTTAGACTGTAAACTCTTTGTGGTAAGGGACTGTCTCTTGCTTTGTGATGCTATAGTGGTGATGATGCCCTGATGTCAACTGGTATGTTAACCCTGCAGATTTGGGGAGATAGGGGTGAACAGACAAAGGGCTCGCCTTCACTACTGGGGAGATGGACACTGCCGCAGTCAATGCAGCGGGTGTCAGTTTTAGCGGGTCTCGTGAAGAAAGACCCACTAAATCAATGGCAGAGTGCTCTCCGGTTCTCCCTCTCCCCAAGAAGAGTAAGGTAAATTGACCGGAGAGCATCTGCTGTCACCCCGGTGTCTTCACTGCACTGCGTCAAGTCGACCTAAGCTACATCGACTCCAGCTATGTTATTCATGTAGCTGGAGTAGTGTACCTTAGGCCGACTTACCCCGGTAGTGAAGGCAAGCCCAAAGTATGGACTTTCTTGAGGTAGCTGGAAAAAATGCAATGAATCCAAACTTTAGACCTCTAGTTCTTCCTGGGGCCTTGGAAGGCCCCAAATCCACTGGTGCCCTAGCCTAGTGGAATGTGCCAGAGTATCCTTGCAGATTGTAGATGGTCTAAGACAGCATTGTAATGCATGGCATAAACCAGTGTCTATTGCATCCTTAGTAAGACTTTTGAAAATTGTGTTTAAATAAAGATAATTGAGGCTTCAGGCAGCCTGTGAGCTGAGATATTTTCCAAGTGGGAAATATCATAAAATGCATTTTGTATTCTCTACATCTTTATTACTAAATGATCCAAAATATAGCTTTTCAGGATTAGCCAAATATGTCTAAACACTAATTTGCTCACATATAAAATCCAATTGCACAGAACATTTAAAACGCTGGTCTCTTTTAAAAAACTGGTTTTATGATTCGGACACAACACAGATGAACTATAGTCAAGGTTCATCCATTTTATGGCATAAATTGTGTGTTAGGTTACACATTTCTTTTAAAATGCTCAAAATTAATCTTTCCCATATGAAAGATAATACAGTGCCTCATAAACTTTTATTTCCATTAGGTCTAAAAAAGTTTATCATACTTGCTAACTGTCTACTGGGTAATACTCTTTGCCTGAGGTTAAAAATCAGATGTGATAAGGAAACATCTATAGTGTATAAACAATTTACTGCTAGCACTTGTATTTTTCCACACGGATATTGATAATTGTACTAAAACACATCTGTGAACAAAGATGATTCTTTCAACAAAGTGTCAATATTAGATCACGAGGTTAAAATTTACTGATATATTTCATTACTTGTTTGTTTGCACAGTTGCATAGATATGTACATAGCTTAACAGATGGATGGAAGAGTGGAGTCCTGCTTCAAGGGTCTTACAGCCTAAATTGAGCATAAGCACATAAAGGATGACAAATAATACATGGAGATAAGGGTGATATATAAAAGTTCCATGTAAAAAACTGCATGAGGAAGCCATTTGCTGTGCACAACAACAAGAAGTTTTAGTGGTCCTACAAAACCTGGGGACTGTGCTACGTATTCTTCGGTACCATCTATTAACTATTCACATATGTATAGATATCTCTCCTAATGGTAATGGCAGTTTGAGAGTTCAATGAGAGATGCTTTTGGTACTTATGATACGTCTGCTGTTGTTTTTATTTGGGTACGGGTGGCTTGTGTGCGTGCATACACGCCCTGATTCTAACCTCTTCTGCAGTTTCAGAATTCCTGATTTACTGCTGCAAATGTAATCAGAAGCAGGAGCATAGTTTTTACACAAAGTAGTTTTTTTTTAATTAACTTCCTTAGCCTGTATGATAAGAGGGTAGGTGTGGTGAAGTGGAGGCCACTGCTGCAAGCTATCTGAGCAGTGATTTGAGGAAAAATTTGAAGGAGGCTGGATGAATGGAGCACGGAATCTGGAAAGATATTGCAGGCTGAGGGCTGCATGAGAAGAGGCATGCAATTATTGATGGAAGAAGATACTAGGGGAATAGTATTGATTTGGCAGTGAGTGGGAGCACAAGCAGGGGAACAACGAAGGAAAGAGATATAGAAGAACTGTGAAGAGCCTCGAAGGTGAGGATGAGGAGCTGTCTTGATGTGCAAAAACATCAAAAGCTGATGCAAAGAATGAGAGTGATGTTACTGAAAGAAAGGAGCTGGCTACAGCATATTGGCCAGATTTGAGAAGCAGGGAGGATCAGAGAACCTAGAGGAGAAAGCAGTGGTGAATTTGAGATGACCCAAGTCCATTTTAGCTGTAGTTATGGAGAAAGTGTACAATTCATACTGTGTTCAGTTCAGTATTATTTATTTAGAATATAATATGGTAGCACCTGTGCCCAGTTGGGTTTAGGACCCTATTAAACAAGGCATGGTACAAATATAGTGTGTGACATTTTCCACCTCAAAGAGCTTACAGTCCATATGCAGTTATTGCAACCTACTTTTAGAGCCAAAGTATATATGAGTGACTGAACAAATATTGATACTTGGTTGCACTCTTTGCAGATTGCGTCTAGACTGACACATTCTAATTTTCAGCCTGTTGTTTAAAAATGATGATGAGTTGTCCCCTGAACGCTGACGTTTTATTAAGCAAAAAACCAGACAAACCTTCAGCGATGACATAGTGGGAACCACTTCAATTGTTTCCTTATTCAGAGAATGGTATTTGTGAGGGACTAAAACTATTTTTAAAACAACTTCTACTTCACAAAAGCCAGTTCAAATCCCTCAAAACATGTATATTAAAACCTAGCCTCTTTTACCAGAGGAATGTAAATGCATAGAAGCAGTAAACAGGCGATCTGCTTCACTATCTTTCTGCACTATTAGAGTTGTCATGTTTTGCAATGAAAAATATTAGCAAGCTGTGAAATTGGAATTTAATTGTGTGAAGTCTTTCTCAACAAATGATTCACATAAATGTGGATAACCTGAAAATTATTCTTCTTGCAATTGCTTTTATTTAGTTAAAAGCAATTACACACGTTCCCAAAGTGCAGTACAACAAGAACAAGAATTTGATTAAAAGATGGTGGGTGGGTGGGGGTGTGTGTGTGTGCGCACACGCACTCACCTGGAGGATGAGAGAAAAATTTCTTCCTATTGTCTCTGCTAACTAATGGCTGGATACCATTGTGGATTTCATCAATCAGCAGCGTTTCCTGACATTGGGCAAGACTAAAACAGTTTAGTTGCACACTATTTCTAGTATGATGCCCTGGTACATTTCCCCTTAGCTCCTCTGGAAATCAGTTAAGACCTTCCCATTAAGTACAACAGGCTTTGAATCAGGCCCTTGGGCTCTAATTTGATTTATTACACATCTTCCAAATACACTGAAAAATGCTGTGTATTGCAGTGATTCCCCCCCCCCCAGTAATATATGTTCTAGATACATAAACTCAACAAGCAAACAACCAACCACACACACAAAAAAGACTTTCAGATAGTCACCTGTGTGTAATATTACAGAAACTGTCAGGAGTTGAGGTCAACAGAGAGTGATGGTAAAGTATAAAAGAATAGCGGAGGTGGTATCAGTGCTTTAGTTAGGATTTTTGGAAGAGCTGTTGAGGTCATTCTTTGTCCCTCCTCCCTCACCTGCTACAAATGTAACTGAACTGATCTAGCCAGGACTCCTCTCCTGCTTAGCAGTGCGGGAAGGGCAGAGTAATTGTGTCCCCATGACACTTGTCCATAATCCCCAGATTGAGAACCTGTGTGTAATCTAGTTGTCTCCCCTTGTGAGGAGAACTGGAGAGCAAGAGGCAGCTGCAGGCCAGTCCCAGCGGAAAAGGGAGGTGGGCATCCAAATGCTGGGCATCCATCTTCAGCAAAATGGTGAATTCCATAGTATAATTGCTTTGTTCAGTGTAGGGTGACCACCTGTTCCTTATTCTAAAGAACCATCCCTTATGACATTGATTTGTGCCTTAGAGTGCCCATCCTTTATTTTAAGATTATTGAAATGTATTAAAACCGATAATAAGCTTCAATTTGATGTTAAACTGGTACCTATGATAATTGCATTTTATGCTTGAGGGCAGTAGAAATGGACACTTGAGAGGAAAAATACATGATATGCTAAGGGAACTTGTGTTTCCCCCAAATGTCCCTTAGAATAAAGCATTGTCCCTTATTTTTCATGTGGCTTTTCCTTATTTCTGTCCAACAAAGGTAGTCACTCTAGTTCATCAGCATATTAGAAAAATACCAAATTTAATCGGTGGGCATAGGGCCCTGACTGAGATGAAGGTAGAAATTTTCAAAGGCATGAATAGGAGTACATAGAATATGTCTGTCGATATATCATTAGTACTAGTGATATGCATTATCAGTTTGTGAGGGGATATATAACTAGTGCCCGTGCTTAGCTAAGCGAATGAGTACTGATTGTATGGTGTGTTTATGGGCCAGATACTCAGCAGGTGTAAATTAGCATAGCTCTACTGATGTCAGTAGAATCATGCCAATTTATATCCGCTGAGGATATCGCCCTGTGCACTTTGCCTATTCTAAAGAGCTTAATTGAAATAGAAAAACATGGCACAGTACAAATATGTAAATCATGAGTGAATTCAAGGATATAACTAAAAAAGTATCAGTCTAGAAATTCATAATAATTATAATTTAACTTCAGAAAGCTAGCTTGAGAGAAGACTTTCAACAAATTGCACATTTTGAATCTGTATATTCTACTTAAGAAAATTAATTTAGCTGTGATGGACATGGATAGTTTAAAGTAAAACTGTGTCTCTTCTGAACAGTGCAACTCTTTGAAAGTAAGAAGCTCATCAAATATATGAACTAGGGATTGTATTTGAAAGTCATATTTGGTATTTTTGAGCATCCTGCTGGAAGCAATCATCTTGCTGAAAAGTGGGGTCGTTTGCAATGGTGATAGTGTGGGGAGCCCAGTGCACAGTGATGCTATAAAAGACTCCACATCCTGCAGTAATATTATATGAGCATGTCCAAAAGATTACAAGTGCTTAAAAATGGTGGTTCAGATTCTGGAATTACGTAAATGGCTGCTGAAAACAGAAGCAGGAAGGAACGTGAGGGTGCGGCTGTACTCTTCCTAACAACAGCCCCACACACCAGATTACTCCTTCCACAAACAGAAATAATTTGTTGTGGGACTACGAATGGAGGGCATTGCCATTCTGAAGGTCAGAGGTGGGGCAAAACTACATGCGCCATCAATGCTTAGATGATCTCTAAAATACATCTCTTCAACTCCGGGAGTTGTTTCTAGTCGTTTCAAGCCTTTGCAAGTGAGCCAATATAATGCCAACCAATTTCTGCCCCTAGTTCCTACCATGAGCATGGCTTTTCTGGTGAGAATCTATATAGAATGTCTGCTAGAACTAAGCCTTGCAGGTTTTATTTACACATTTCATTACAAAACCACCGCTAAAAGGATGTTAAGATTCCCCAGTCAAGTACTCAAAATTTAGGAAATGCCAGAATTAATATTTCATTTTCAACCTTCATTTGGTCCCCTTGTGTGTACACATTGATACTTTTGTGATGCCCTCCCCCTTTGGGGTGCCACTTGGAACTGGGGTACCACTGAGCCCGCCTGACCTACCAGCCTGGGCTCCCTTCACACTGTACTGCTGTGACAAGCAGCAGATCCGCTCCCAGTCTCACACTTTCACCAGCACACATACAGGTAGGGACACACCCAGCTGTTGTAACATGCAAACAGGCTTTCTGCCTAGCCCCTGCATGGGAAGGCACCAGCTAAGGAACTGCCCAGATACTCAAGTGAACACCCCACTTTGGAGTACAAACCCAAAATTCTACCATCTTGCACTGCACAGAGAACTATACAGCATAAGCTTATGAAATTCACTCCCTCCCTCAATGTGGAGACACATATGCAACAGCTTTTTGCGCCCCCCCCCCCAGTTATGAATTCCACACACTGGGTTTTAGACCAAACAAAAGCAAATTTATTAATTACAAAAGATAGATTATAGGGGATAACAAACAGAACAAAGCAGATTACCCAGCAAATTAAAAAAAACACGCAATCTAATCTTAAAATACTAAGGAAAATGGTTACAAGTAGTAATTTCTTACCCTGAATGTTGTTTTAGGCAGATTGCAGAAATGCTTGAAGGGCAGCTTCACTTGCCTGCAACTTCAGATATTTCATTCACACGCTAGACAACCTTCCAGCCTAGGCTCAGACCTTCTCCCTTCATTCAGTCTTCGTTTCTTAGATTTTTACAGCAGTCATCTTGGGCGGGGATGCAGTGAAGAACGAACCACGATGAACCCCTGCCTTAAATAGTTTTTGCATGTGACGGGAATCCTTTGTCTCCCAGTGTGGAAAAATACTACTATTATCATGGAGTCCAGTACCAGGTGACTTGGTCACATGACCCTGTAGCCATAACTCAGAGGCTGTTTGTAGCGTCCCCAGGAAGACTTCTCAGTGGGTGATTAGCATCTTTAAAGACCTATTGTTTTCCCTACTGGCTCTTCCCAGTGAGACATCTAGACTGACTGCATTCGGTTTGGTGGGCGTTCCCCAGGTGTAAACACACTTGTAATAGATACATAGTCAATATTCCTAACTTCAGATACAGAAATGATACATGCATACAAATAGGATAATCATATTCAGTAAATCATAACCTTTCCAGTGATATCTCACATGTCTTATTTTGCACAAAATACACCATAATTATGCTATACTCATATCATAATATCTCTACGAAGAATATGGGGGCATAGTGTCACAACTTTCTTTCATTACGTTTGCATTTGTGTCAGGTTATTTCATCTTTCTCCCCCTCACTACACTGGCATCGGCAGCAGGAACACTGAGAGCTCAGGAGAGACAGTGTCTCTGCTCTCAGTTCTGGTGCTTAGCAGCCTGGCTGCTGGAAGGAATAATTTTAGGTACAGTACAATTCAGCCCTTGCAGCGGAGCATGCTCAGTCACTTTGGGGGTATGCAGCACGTGAATTCTGGATGCTACGTAGGAGCTATGTGAGCACACACTTGAATTGGTTTGCACATAGGAGCTGTGTGAGCTCGATGCAAGGGAATTTAGCTAGCAGCATCTGAGCATGTGCAAACAGATTTTTTTCAGAGATAGGGGCATCATTTACCCCTCCCCATCTACCCCAGACCTTAGTTTGACCAGGCCTTTTTATAGGCCTATATGCTCCATTATGTCTTCCAGTGTTTGTCTCTACCAGACTTTGCAGGATATAATATAATATAATTATATAATGTTCTGTTTGCTGAAACATTTCCCATTTTTTTCTGAAATGATGCCCCAGTTCAAAGGCCTATAGTTTGGCCAAATCTGGGCAGACTTGCACAAGGATGGCAAAAGGTATGTTTACACCAAGGTAACTGCCCTACCAAATTTCAATTTCATGTTCCAGATCATGGATTCTTCTACTTTCATCATAAATATAAAGGCACCGGAATTACCAGGCAGAATAAATTGTTCAGATCAAATCATTCCCTTTGGTGGAAGAAAAGAATCTGTCCTCCTGTCAAATAGTGCTGGGTTGTGAAGCTTAGATACAGATTCAACTTCTCCAAAGTTCAGGATGTTTGGAATCAGAGTTTTGGTTTGTGCTCATCCCTCCTAACAATGACAACAAAGGTGGAAAGAAGCAAAGGAAGATGATTAAAACCCATTGTCTCAGGGGAGAGGTTTAACCATCTCCATCCTGGGTTTTATTATAAGGCAGAATAACAAGAAAAGCAAATTAATTTAACAGGAAGAAATTACAGATTTCTTTTCCCTCCCATGCCCGTGAGGGCAAACCTTATTGTCCACATGACTTTCTTTTTCTGTTTCACTCCTCCCTGCTTCTCTGAATTTCTTCAAGTACCAAACTCTAGTTCTAATCTCTCTAGAGTCCCGATGTTCTTAATATTGATGAGTAACATCCATTTATTTCCCCTTAAACCTGCCACAGATGCAGACAAAAAAAATCTCTCCCTTGCCGTATGTCTTGTCCGTATGTCTGTCCATTGACACTCCATCCATTCTTCCACTATGGATTTCCTAAGATAATTTCACATGGATAAAAGCTTACTGCCCAGATCTATGGAGAACAATTTTTCGAAATATCACTTAGCCTCAGGCCTCCCCTGCTTCTGCAGCTTCTTTTTCCCTATGCCGCTCAACTGACTCCAGTTTCAGAGATCTCATCAGCTTGACATAACAGTAGGAGGGAGGGTTTCCCAGGCAAGCAAGTAAATAGACAAAGGGACAATCTATTCAGGGGACTGGCTGAAGAATATCTGGCCTGACCCATGGCAGCTCTTTGGATAGAGCATTTCACCACTGAATCCTGCTGATTTTTCCTTTTCTGCTTACATTTCCTGAACTGAAGAGCCTTTTGCTGAGAAAATAAGAACCTCAAACCAAGGCCTACATTCAAAAGTGGAGGGACGATTTCCTTCTGCATTGGTATGAACATGCCATCTTCTGGAGAGTGATCTGAATTGTCCCCTCCAGATGCAAAAAGGTCTTGAACCAAAGTCCACTGTAGTCAGTGGGAGTTATTACACCTATTTCAGGGGACTTTGGATCAGACCTAGTTTAACCACAAGGGATCATGCTAAAAGTCTGCACATAGATAATACTAAATTCAGCTCAGGGCTTCTTTAGGAACACAAACACTGTTAATTTAGGACCTGATCTGAGCCCATTTTAGTTAATGGAAAGCCTCCTATAAGCCTTTTGTTGATGCTCCTAGGATTGGGGGTCAGACCCTTGGCTACAGGCTCTGGGTTTGATTTTAAGATATTGGCTTTCATCTGCAAAGACAAGTGATCTGGAAGCTGCTTATCTACCAGACAACCTCTGTCCCCATGCTATTTGCCACAGTTGTTGTCAGCAGAGGTGCCTATGCTGGAGTTCTGTACATATAAGAAAGAAAGGGCAGCTGGCAGGGCATTATCTGTTAGGACCCTGGGCCTTTGGAATTCACTTCCCCTGCATGGTGCATATCAGCATGAGCTTGTTAGCCTTTGGGGCATGTTGCATGACCCATTGTTTCTCACTTGTCTGGAAGGATATGGGTGTTGGAGAGGGCTGAGTAGTGGCAGGGTGGGACTCTGGTTGCAGTTGTGTGGGGAAGCTTATTTTTTGTTATATTTATGTTGTTCCAAGTGTATTGGGTTTGATCTTGAGATAATTGGTGTGTTTTTAATAGAGTGTCAAGAGCATGCTCTGTGGGGGTATGGAGCATGCTTAGTGCAGATAGAATAGTTAGACAATTTAGCTTCTTGCCTCTAATAGACCTTTACAGAGCATGTGCAAAATGAGATTTTTCAGAGGGCTGTATGTTGGATAAATTTGGGCAGACTTTCAGAGGGACAGGAAAAGGCACATCCTGGACAACGTAGTGACCCCTTTGCCAGATTCAAGTGTTCACGCCAAAACAGTTGCTAGAGCTTCTCACCAAAATGGCTGTACGCTTTTTTTTTTTTTTAAACGTGGACAAAAGAAGATTTCTCAAGGCCTTCATACTTAGAGAGGGATTTTAACTCGTGCACTTTGACACTGATGAACTGGCTGCAGTTTTCCTCAATGCGAAGTCATCTGTAAGCAGTATTCCATCAATAGCGAGCCAGATTTCAGTCTTCATGATGATTACAGTTTTGGTAATGTACTATTCCTTCGTAGTTAGTTAGTACATTCCAAAGGTTGTTTGGTTAGGAAACATTCTCCTTGAAAGCACTTAGCACATGCATAACTTTGCTCACCTGAGCAGTCCCACTGGCTTCAATGAAAGTGCCCATGTGAGCACCAGTTTGGAAACTATACGTATGGTGGCACATTCAATTTGCTCATTTGTACTTTTGGATTTTTGGTGATAGTAAATATCCCAGTAACTTCTCACTTATATTGACCTTTCCTTGGCTCCGTTTTCCTTGCTGCAGAATGTAATAATGCAGTGCACCACACTGTAGCCCCAGAACATGTCACGGGAAAGCACTTTTGTCATGTAAAGGATGTGCTTAGGAAGCTGTGACAGATCTGCAGGCAGCCTTCAGATGAACAGAAAAGTACAGTATTGTGTGTCTGTGTATGTATGTGTATATGTATGTGTGTGTATAAATATATATATAGCTTTCAGAGTGTGCAATTTGCTATTAATACCCTGCCACCTCTGGGTCTCATTTTCAAATTCACTTTAGCTTAAATGGAATCTGCAGTATGTAAATAAGTTTAGATACATGTGTGTGGATTCTTGGCCAATATTTAATTATAAGAAGTCATAAATTTGCAGATTAGGTTATCCAGATATATTTTTAAAAGGAGCAAAAGCATGGAAGTATGTTCTTTGAGACCGGTACTGAGAACAGCTTGTGGCTCCATAGGTAACAAGTGCATATTACATCCTGTATGCTGTCAGAATTTCCCTCTCAGTGTTCTAATGTTAGATGGTCTTTTGCAAGCACAAATGAGTGCTAAGTGCATTTTGAGAGCACCTGTGGTAGCAGGTAATCTGTAAAGACCTGCAGCAACATCATCAGAAGCAGAGAGAGAAGGCTGCAGCTATTGTCTGCAGATACTTGGCACAGCAATTGCTGTCATTGTCAGTATAGTTGCAATAAGAAGCCTCAGTCTTGGTAAATTCTATGACAAACACCCTCTCTTCCTTTTATGAGTACAATGCTGAATATTTGAGTATGCTTCCGTTCACGTTCTGTAAAGAAAAATGCTAATTTGCATTTGCTAGTTGCCACCCTTATAAAGCAGAAGGGCTGGGTGTGACTATGTGAAACAGCGTTTGATAGATTTCAAGGTCAAAAATGTATGTCCTATATATTTATTTATTATTTATTAAATGATAAATAATACCAAGGGCCTCTCAGTGGACCAGAAAGCCACAAACACACTGTCATGTTGTATGTGCTGTGAAACATCATTAGAAGTAAATGAACATATTTGTACCCTAAGGTGAATCTGGCAAAGTATTCGCCTATGGCGAGTTTCACTGTCATGCAATTTGTGACATTTCATTCAAGATTTTCACAGTATTGAAGGCAATTTCAGAAAAATGCTTTTTGCCCTTGCCCCTATAATATTGCACACACACATGCCTTTAAAAGCATGACAGCATATGAACCAGAAGGCTTGGGTCCAAGTCTGAAAATAAATTCAAAATAAAACTTTTCTGGAGGACCTCATGCACCTCAAAGGGTGTCATATCACCCTGCCTAACACAGTTGATAACCAGACCTAACACAAGAGTAGATTGATGTGGTTTGTAGGCCATCAGCTGGTGGGATTGTCACATGTGAACCCCACTGTCTCGCCAAAAGATTCATTTTGCCAAATAGCTAAGATTGAAACTAAGATTAGAAGACTACCCAGAGGAAGGAGGTTTTTTTTAAGGTTTCTTTAGGCCCAGATTTCTCACTTTTCTATTGGTCACAGAGAGGTGAATGTGAGGAATGATGCTTTTCATAGTGAAACTGCATAGTGTTGCTATACTCTGATAGGATTAGCCACAATATGTGCTATGAATAATGAAACACAGCTTTAATAAAATAAGCAAAAATAACATGATGACTAAGCCCTAAGAAAATAATAACTTTACGCTTGTACACCTGAGATCACAGGAGGAAAACTAATTTCAGTTCTGCTATGGTTTAATGATATTTAAATGACTCAAATAGTTTCAGTAAATGAATACATTACAAGGTTCATTTTGAAGAAAGTGCAATAAACCATAATGGACTTCACAGTTTAATAGTTTAATAAATGTCACCTTGTTATTAACAATACAGGTAAAGGTAATTTTACTAGAGATTCCATTATCATATGGGCAACAAAATACTGCATTGGCTGAGTAGTATATTTAGAAATGCTCTTTTTAATCTGATGCATTCTTAAATTACTCCTACAGCATGAAGGCATTAGCCAAAGTATTATTCCTGTAGTTCTCAAACAGTGCTGAGTGGAGTGCTTGCTGGTGGTACATAGACAGCTGGCTGGTCACTTGGCGCTGGTTTCCCCTCTATATTTTCAGCTGCCGTGTGACATTAAAGTGTAGCTGAAAACACATTACATATTCTTTTCCTTCTCCTTGAAAGATAAAGGATTTCTGTAGTTAACACAGGGACATCACATAATTACAAGTTGGCAGAGAGGTGGTGGTCCAATTTCTGCGTTCAGATGTCCACACTGTAGAAAAGTTTGAGGATTTTTGTACTGTTATGTTTTATATGCAGATGGAATTTGAATGTAGGGGATTGAAATACAACTGTATTATAAGGCAGAGGTGAGCATGGAACAATTAAATAGATTATCTGGAACACTGTGATGTTAGCAACAAAATATCAGTGATGTCAGAGGGTGAGGAACCAGTCTTGAAGGTTAGTCTGTGCATCCAGGGCTTGCTCTGGCTTCCATTAAAGTCAGTAGCAAAACTCATGTTGAATGCATTGGCAGGAGAATCAAGTCATTGAGGCCCAGCTCACAGTACAGGCCTAAACCAAAACTCAGGGAAATCAATAGAAAGGCGTCCACACGGACTCCACTGGGGTTGGATCTGGCTCTAGGTGCAATGCTGAGACACACCTCTGCACTGGGAGTTCTTGAGATCATTGTGTCTCCAGGGTCTGGTCTACACCTGGGGGGGTGGGAGGGTGAGCTAAGTCAGTCTAAGTTACGCAACTTCAGCTCCGAAAATAGCGTAGCTGAAGTCGACGTACTTAGAGCTACTTACCGCGGTGTCTTCACTGAGGTAGGTTGACTGCTGACACTCCTTCTTCAACTCCACCTGTGCCTCTCGCTCCAGTGGAGTACCAGAGTCGATGGGAGAGCTCTCGGCGGTCGATTTATCGCATCTTCACTAGGCGTGATGAATCGACCCCGCTGGATCGATCGCTAACAGAGGGAGCACAGCAGCTGCACCATCCTTTGAAAGGGTACGACAGCTACTCCTCTCTGCTGCAACTGAGGCAGATGAAGGGCTAAAGACATGACCCCAGTATTGCCTTGCCCCATTGAGGAGGCTATTGCTGCTGTAGCTGCTTGCGTGAAGCAATCCCTGTGCTCCAGGGACTGCACTTATGCCTGGCTCTTGTGCCAAGCACTTGTAGCTTCTCTCTTCCTTGTATCCTTACACTGGGTTAAGCTTTAGTTGGAGTATTGAACAGGAGACCCTTGAAATATCAGGATGGTTAAATGAATTAGTTAATGCATGCAAAGCACTCTGAAGAGGAAAAGCACTAAACAAATACTTAGCATTAATCTAATTTTTCATAAATGTGAAAAGCATGATCCATAATAAAAGCCAACACAATGCAATTTGTTTCATTGT
The DNA here is from genome assembly GCF_965152275.1 of Natator depressus. NCBI lineage: Eukaryota > Metazoa > Chordata > Testudines > Cheloniidae > Natator > Natator depressus. The sequence continues at coordinate 14,635,946 of NC_134240.1, read as the reverse complement.
GAATTATTTCCCAAGTCTCCTGAACAGCAGACAGACTCCGTGAACTTTGCTTTCATTTCCAGATTAATCTTTGGGTGCTGTCAGTAGTTCACATCTTTATCTCCCTGAAAAATTAGGTTAAAAAATCGTATACAACCATTTTTTAAACCTTATTTTTCAGGAAGATGAGGAAAGCCAAGATGTCAATAATATCCATCATATACCTTTGTCTTAGATATATGATGGGGCTGGAAGCACGTTCAAACAACTGCTCTGTCACTTTATTGAAATTCTGTCAGACTTCCTTAGAATAAGATACAAAGGTGGATAAAGAAATCTGGATTACAGAGATAAACCTGTGAAACAAAGACTGGTCACGAGAGTGAAAGTAGGTAAACGTTTAAATAATCCCAGCATGTTGTTTTAATTGAAAACTAAAATGTAGTTAAAGTCTAGATTGTGACCTGGACTACATACCTGTGAGGGGAATAAGAGGGTGTCAGAAGCCCCCTCTCCCTCTACCATTGACTTCAGTGGAGCCAGCATTTCATCCCTTGGGTCTGGACCTTTTAGAGTAATTGGGGGCTACGTACCCACCTACTCCCTCCCTGAAGCAAGTGGGTGGGGAGTGGCTCCATTCTCCACAACTGAGCCAGTGAGGGGTAGGGAGAGTAATCTATTGATGGCAGTTTATTTCTTTCTTGGAGCAAGTGAGTGAGGTACACATCAGGAAGGGGACTTGTGAGTCTGAGTGACGGTGCCTCTCATGGCTATTCCTGGGTGATGCAGCAGCATACTTCTTGCCCAAGGCACCGAGTGAAGTCACAATGTAGCCACTAGACTAAAAACAAAAACAACAAAAAAAAATTTGTATGTATCTGCTGAAATGCAGCATCTCTGACAATGAATGCTGTAGCTACTGATTGCAGTCTGATTTTGCATGTGATTATTAGACATGATGAAGAATAAAGAGTTCATGTGGCGTGTGTGTTTGCATGTGTCTGTGATCATTGGAGCTGGCCTGCAAATGGGAAAGAGTTTCTGAGAAAATGTTTGAAAGTATTGAACTAATTTTTGTTCTACAAATTTCAAAAAGGACACCTCTTTTTAGTTCAGACACTTTTTGTAAAAATGTTTATCAGAAAGTTTTTGTTTTTTTCCATTTTGCCTTTTTCTTCCCTGGCTCCTCCTTTATTATATTTTCATTGTATTTATTAACCCTTTATATCACCAAAAATGGGGGGGAGGGGACACGAGAAAAAAATTAGAAAAAAATCAGAAAACTTTTTGCTTTCAGGGTTCAGTTTTTAAATCATGAAAATTTTTGAAAAAATACCAACCCCCCTCCCCCCCAAAAAAATTCAGTTAAAAAAACATTTGTGAACAAAAAATCGTTTGAAAAACTCTGGAAAGCTCTAGAATATATGTGGTTTGATATTGTTCTATTTTGTTGTATCACCAAGTTGATGGCTGGTGGCTGGCTCAAGCTATGTTCTGGTATAAACAATTTCATTGCTTTAACTGTCTTTACTTTTGGTCCTCTTGATACATTTTTTTTGTACAGTGGTCTATTGCTTCTGCATTTGTCCAGATGACTGAAAAAGAACCACATTCAAAAAAAAAAAAGTGGTGAGGGTAAACCAGGCCACTGGTACTTTTCTTAGTAGATGCCATAATGTGCTTTAAAAAAGGAATTGGGGGGATGGCAGGTTCCCTTTGATCTTTCCTAGTAATTGTGCCTATGTGCTCTGGGACTATGTACTATTCCAATAGAACTCAATTATTGCTGAATATAGGTCCCCGAGACAGGAAGTAACTGCTGCTTCATGATTCATTTGACATCCATTGTGAACAGTTGAATAACCTTGCACACTGCTAATCCGAGAATCGCAGTTAAATCAGAGGTCATCCTTTTGAAAGTTGTGCACTTTAAGTAGCAGCAGATATGACTTGAAAAATCAAACAAATGGCTATTACTATCACATAGAGCATCCAAAATTATAGTTGTTTAATATACTGTTGTATCATGCTCCATAAATTCAGTAAGGTGACCCATGAGTGTTCATTAGAATTTATTTTAGCCTCACTTATTATCACTTAACAGACTAAACAAGAACCGATGGCTTTTCAAGCAGTAATAGTAAATTATAGTTATGGTGAACACAAATGCCTCATTACATCTAGTCAAGGTCTATTTGCCTTTTATAGCGATAACTGTAGAAAAGCATTGTTTTTAATTTATGAATGGGGATGCACAGGAATCTTAGCTGTCCTATTTACATAAACGTGATAGATCATTAATCTTCTGTAAAGTAAGTAGAATGGTATTTGGAAAATACTGACTCCTTCTGAAGCACATTCCAAAATGCCAATTGGGCTTTTACATCACCGTGATCGAATAGTGATGTAATAGTGATCTATTACACAGATACAAGTTTCAGAGTAACAGCCGTGTTAGTCTGTATTCGCGAAAAGAGTGCATCCGATGAAGTGAGCTGTAGCTCATGAAAGCTTATGCTCAAATAAATTGGTTAGTCTCTAAGGTGCCACAAGTCCTCCTTTTCTTTTTACAGATACAAGTATAAACAGAAGGGAAATAGTATTCTTTTTTACCTAATTTTATGCTTTGTAATCTCTTCAACTAAAATTGAAGTGTGGAATTCTATAATGCCTATTGATTCTCAGAGTGCTTTATAAATATTAAGTCTCACAACCTCCTCTGTTGTACTGCATGAGAGGGGTAGCCGTGTTAGTCTGGATCTGTAAAAGCGGCAAACAGTCCTGTGGCACCTTATAGACTGACAGACGTCCGTTAGTCTAAAGGTGCCATAGGACTCTTTGCCTGTTGTACTGCAGTAAGTGTTCGTTATTCAGATAGGCAAACTGAGAACCAAAGGTTAAGTAACTTGTCTGAGCTTGCATAGCATGATAGTGGCAGAACCAGGGATAGAATCCAACAGTTCTGACATTATTCTCTTGCTCTAATTACTTAACAAAAACTGCCTCCCTGATTTGGCTAATTACTTTTTTCAGTAAATTCCAATTACAAAATTCTACTTTCTACATAGCCTGCTGCACATTCTACAAATGGAACTCCCATTGATATTAGCGTTTATATTCCACTTACCTGGAATGCGTTTAGAATATGTAAAGAGATTCATAGTACAGCTACTAAGTGAGAGAAGAAAAAGTCTCTTCCTTAAAGGAATGTCATCATGCCCATCCTATGCATATATTTATTTCTATGACAGTTAACTCCATAGTGCTCGAGGGCCAGATTATTAAAAGTATGTAGGCAGCTAAAAATGCAGGTAAGTGCATAGGTGGTTTTGAAAATCCCCCTGGTCCCTAACTCCTGTGATCCCGAGTGCTTTTAATTGGGTACATCTTTACATACCTCATATATGGGTGTGTTTGTAACATACAGAGAGAGAAAGTGGAATGGCATTTCCTTTCATTCTTACATTAGTTTTCAAATTGAGGATGTTGCATATTACAGGCACTATTTCCAAAGGAAATAAAATCTCACCTTAACCAGTGTCACCACCCTTCGTTTCCCTTGAGGATTTAATGCATAGGAACAGCACAGAGCAAACAGCACGGTCACTGTACAGTGAAAGCTCACAGCAGCAATGTAGCCACACTGTATGCATCAGTCAAAGCAGCTGGTTTGCAACCTCTGTTGAAATAAAGCTTTATGCTTTAATTGAAAGGTACAAGTAGCAAATTCATCAGTAGGATTTCCTGTGGTTCAGAACTCGGCTGTTAAACTAAACTAAAAATTCCACCCCAAAAGACATGATTATAATTACCAATTCTAAATTTACTACATTGGATTCCTGTCAAATACAAATCTTATTGCTCATATTGAAAGTGCTAGAAAATAGAGACGGGAAAATCTCAAAAGGTTTCCAGTCAAGCTAGAGAAGGCCTCCAAGTCTGAGCTGAAGCCTATCTGATTTTTCTTAATTGTTTTAAGATTTTCTCTCTCTCTCTTCTTCTCTCTGCACCTTCTTTGTTCCTTTTCTTGCCTCTTTCCACATCAGTCACCAGATCCCTCTCCCTTTCCCTTTTCCCCATGACTGACCAAGTAAAATCAGCTGTCTAGCTTATTCCCTGTCCAGTAAGTAGCATTAATAAGGAACTCGGTGGAATTGCTTCACTCCAAATAAAAGAATGACATGCAATAACTTACTGAGCAAAACAACTGATGCAAAGAAAACCAACAAACATCTAAAATGGTGTTTAAAACAAACCTCTGCTTTCTTCTTTAGTGTTAAAACAAAACAGGAAGGTAGGATGACCATCACTGGAGTAGTATTAGTTTGGGGTTTGCAAACCAAGTTGGTCTGATTTTTTTTTTTGTTCTGCAAAACCAAAGCTAGCAGTTGTTCGGGCCTGGATCCTACTTTTAACTGGATAAATCACTCCCGTTTTTGCACATGCCTAGTTTAAAATGCAGCAGAAAGGCCTTTTTCTTATTCCTAAATGTCTTAGTTCTTAGTCACCAAACCCCACATTAATTAAGTTCCATGTCCGTTTACATCTATTGTGAACAGATTGTACATAATGTGCCAGCCTCCTATGCAAAAAAATCAAGTAAATGGTGCCCCATGTCCTTTGGTTACCAGCAAGTAATGCAAGGAACACTCATTCTGATAACTTCTGGTGAGATTCAACAATATTGTCTCCATTCTGCAAAGTACTTCAACCTGCTTATAAATATTCTAATCATCATGGCAGATCCCAAAGGGACACAGCTTCCTTGCAGCAGCTTGAGCGCCACCTAGATCAGTCTCTAGCTAGGTCCTTAAAATAAATTGAATATCCAGCCAGACTATGTCCATCATTGGCTATCTTTATACCACTGAAACTTTTGGTGACTGTGATTGACGACGTGTTGCAGCATCCCTTGATAAACGCATTTTGTAATTCTTTGGTCTTCTAGCCGAATACATGTGTACCAAGCCTGTGCTTAAGTCCCATTGAAAAATAGTGTTTAAAGTTAAGTGGCCTCTGGACCAGCCAATCAGGGCCCAGCTGGCCCAAATGAAAGGAAGCTGCAAACCAGAGCAAGTGAGTCTGCTGCAGGGAGCCCTAGGGAGAAGACTGGCTTCCTAGAGGGCTACAGAGAGATCACCACCTGAGAAAGGGCAGGTGCTAGCAGGGACTGGAGGAGCTAGGGTGAGCTCCTGACAGGCTGCCAGGACTTGCAGGCTCGAGGCCCTGGGAAGAGGGCAAAGGAGCTGGAGCCAGAGGCAGGAGCAGAAGGAACTGAGGCTGTGGGGAAGTGGCCCAGGGAATAGAAACAGTGAGCTGGAAGGAAGAGGCAGCAGGAAGCTGCTGTTTGGAGGGTCCCTGGGCTGGGGCCTGGAGTAGTGGGTGGGCCTGCCTCCCCACTAGCCACTGAAGTAGCTGCCTGGCTGTGGACTGCCAAGCTGCTGCGAGGAGAGGCTGGACTCTTTTTGGAGGAGTCCCCCAGAAGGGGGAGAAACCGGACGGTGACACGGCTGGAGGGCTGTGCCACGAAGCAAACACCGAGAGAAAGGAGCCATAATGGGTCTGCAGGCGGAGGCAAGGACAGGAGAACCACCACCACCACCCAAGGGCACACCCGCTGGGACTGAGCTAATTCCCGAAACGCCCAGCAGGAGACGCCAGTGTGGTAAGTGACTCTGTGACACTGGGTTTGAACAAATATTTTCTGTGGGTTTGATCCCATAAAGTTTGCACCCTTGAGTTTATTTTGACATTAGGTGGGCAAGTTCTGACGAGAAGAGAAAATAAATTCTTCCTTTCTCCTGACCCTTCATGAACATAAATAGTACCTTACTCCAAAATTAGTCCCATTAAAATAAGTAAAAACAACGAGGAGTCCTTGTGGCACCTTAGAGACTGAAACCTATTAAAATAAGTGTGACTGCTCATAGAATAAGGGACTCCATAATATCAACAGGGGGTATCACAATCTGGCCTTAAATTCCAATTTTAGGGCCACATCCTGTCCTCACTGATACCTCAACAACCATAATGAAGAAACTGAGAATTTGGCCTCCAGAATCTTTACTTATACTGGTGCATAAGTAAGAGAGAACCTGCAGTGATTTTCAGCTCCTAGGGTAACAAAATATTTCAAGGCTGACCGGGAAAAAATGGATATATCCTTGTAAATTGAGTAAATTTGGCCTGGAAATCATTGAGAAATAATAATAAACACAGAACCCCAAGATTTCATTATTATAGAACCATGTTTAAGAGCATGAATGCACTTTAAGAAGACAACATTTTTTTTCAAGACATTTCATCTTCTAGGAGTCTACTTTCTTCTAAAGCTCTCTGGTTTTGAGTAGTTATTTTCAGAGCTTTAGCTTGATCCTACCCTCCAACATTTCAAATTATTTTATTGTTGTGAAGAAAGTCAAAGTCTGAGTATTTCCGTTACAAAAAAAAATCTGATTTTTTTTAATGACTTTGGCTATGGTGCACTTGATCTTTTTCCTTTCCAGGACTTTCAAGAGCAGTAACTTAATATTTCTCTCAGTACAAAGACAGTTCTGTGGGATGTATTCACTTTCAAACATGTTGCCGAGCTACTCTTTTCACTGACATTATTCTACCTCCTTGCCTTTTACCTGATCAAAAAAAGTACTGGCATATTGGCTTTATGGATGCATTTATAGATTGGCTCATCCCAATGTATGAGAAGCTACCTTGAGAGCTGCTTCTATATGTTGACATGAACATGCCAGTGGCTTGACATAGTGATCGCTATTACAAGGTCAATATTTGTAAAATATTTAACAGCAGTAACCGAGATACTATAGTTCAGTCAAAATGTAGGATACCATTGTGTGATAGTTTCTGATAAATACAGAGTTTTTAATAGTAACCACTGTTTTCAAATGCCTACCAGAAGTGTAAACACCTATAACTTTACATAAATAAGGTAATTATTGAAGGACACAGCCAGTTATGCTAAAATTACAGTCAGTTATCAAATGTGAGATCAGTAACAAGAAGTACAAAACTTGCTTTGAGTTGCTCAAACTGTCCATTTCAAACCTATTTTCTGCTAGAGCTGAGATATTAATTAATAGGCATTTTTGAAAATTTTACCAAACTCCTATTTTCAAAGGTGAGGTAGGCACTTTGAGAACCTACATCTCGTTGAAGTCAATAAGACTTTTATGCACTTTTGAAAATGGGACTTGGGCACTTTTGAAAATTTTACTCAATAGCTTTATAGCTTGATGCGATTATCATTGAAGTCAATAAGAGTTGTGCTATAGTTTTCCATTAGAGAAAACTGAGTCCTCCAAATGGAACAACTGATCTTGCCTGTTTTCCCCAAGATTTCAGCACACCTGGCCTCTTCTATGACGTAATTATTATTCAGTTCTTTGCAGATTTAGTTGGGATGTACTTACTCTCACCAGTTGTAGCATGATTTAAAAGGACACTGCCAACCTGTTTTTATCTTAGTTATTGATTAATTTTTAAATATTCCCATTTATGATAGAATACTCTTTAAACAGTACATCCTAATTTAAAAAAAATCATTAAAACATCTGAGTGTTTTTTCTGTTGATGTTTACAAGGGGGTCTTTTTAATCAAGAGAGAAACTGAGGGTGTGGTTTTAAAATTTCTCAGCATTAACCTAACTCAACTCCAGTTAAAATTAATAGTAAAACTCCTATTGATTCAGTGTGAGCAGAGTTAAGCCAATGCTGAGCGCTTTTGAAAGTCTCACCCTGATGTGCTGTATAGAGGAAACAGTGAAACTGACTAAATATAAAGAGCTATTGAATGCACTACATACACAAAGCTTAAAACATATAGATTTTCGGTGAACTTATTTTAGTTACTAGTCACCTTAGATGTTAGGTGTAGCCACAATAAACACGGAAGTGTCTGACAAAAGTCACTTTCATGCAAATAAAATGTTTGCCAAGAAGTAAATATTGTGTATGGTAAATCATTTGTATCCATGTTCTTGAAGAGATTTTACAAAATCCACAAATACCCCAAGTTGCTGTATTTATTTAAAGCCAGACTGAGCTGCTATTTTTTCATCCTAAAAATTAAATTAAAATGGTTGTAGTCTTCTTAATAACTGCAAATAATTCCAGTTAATTCAGAGTAGCCTAATTTACCCTACTTCATGCAGACCCCTACGGACTGTACAGAATGCATTACATGCTAGAGCTTTCACCCTTATATTGATTGAGTCTTTGCAATGGACCTTAAAACTCCATTACGGAAGAAGTTAGAAGATGTGAATTAATTTTAAATGCTTTTTGGTATGTGCAGGCTGAAAAAAATATTTGTAAATCCATTAATCATACCTCAAAATACATCACTAACTTTAAAATAAATTTTAAAGTAAACTAGAGAACAAATGCAAGCAGGGTATTTTTATTTGCTACTTCCTCAGTGCAAGGTGGACTTGGAAGTTTTATACAGTGTTATGGAGTATATCACCTATATATTTCCATTTACATTATTCTGATGGAACTATCTTGTCACACAGCCATCTATGCCAAAATGAAAAAGTAGATGATTATTTAATTGATTAGGTATGTCACTGGTTTATAGGATTACGAAAAGCAAAAACAATAAACCTTGAAATCTATTGCCAGGTGACACCATTAATCAGGCAAATTTTAATTTAGAACATACAAAAAACCCTCCCTCTGAAAACTTAACACATTATTAATTATTAAAATTAATTTTGTACTGAAAGGTTTATACACCCACTGCTCCCACGAACATCTCCATCTTAAAAATTAAGTTACAGACACTTTAAATTAAAACTGAAATACAATAGAAGTGATGCATGAAGAGCAAGATGATCTGAAGTAGAAAAGGAGAAAGCAGAAGGGTGAAAAACGGAATTGAGGCAATAACTGCAGATTTTATATATATACTTCATATTTATTATACTATACAACTAGATCTATTTATTTCTGTATGAATTTATGTGTAATGCAGCTCGGGATTTGGATTTATATGGGGTATTAACTCAACTAAAATTGAATAGATAGTAGTAAAACATACTGCACCAAATCATGTACTCACGCTAGCCATCCTGTTCGTTTACACATTGATGATCTGAATTATACTTGCATTTTCTCTGATTCATTGTATTACCAAACACTGTATTTAAGACTTATGGGGTGTTTTCTGCTTTATCTGAATTTAAACCATCTGCAGTCTTCATTACTGACTTCAGTGGGGCTACCCACACGAGTAAGGCAAACATGATTAGTCTCATTCTATATAAATGATCTCTAAAAGCAGCTACAAGAATATGGTGCCATGTAAAGTTTCTTGAAGCTTCATCTTAATGACACTTGCTATCTGCAGTGTTTGCAGATATCCGAATAGTTCATACTGGGTGAAGTTCAATCTGCACTGAGAGAACCATTGGTAATTTGAATCCTTCCTGTCTATTTACACGCAGGTGTGGCAGTGCTAGTACATCTGCTTTTTCTACGTACACTTGCTTTTCGTAAAAGAAGCCCAAGAGAGGTAGGGTGAAATCCCGGCTCTGCTGAAGTCAATGGCAGAGCTCCCATTGACTTCAGTGGAGCCAGGATTTCATCCAAGATGCCCATTCTTATTTCGCTGGACACCGAACTCCTTTGAAATCCCAGCCTACGATTCCCAGCTGCTTCATTCCCATTTGATGCAGCTAACTAATGAGATGCTTGTGCCATACTAAACCAGAGAGGTGGCAGATTACCAGTTGTATTTGTGGGTCACTGAATGCCCTCTACTCATTGCTGCTTCATTTAATGGCCTGTAATTTAGCGCTGTTTAAAGCTTGGCTACATTCTCTTGGTAACTTTTTTCGTTGTGTTTCTCATAATTCTCTCCCTTGTTTGCATTGTTCATGTCGCTGCTGTTGCTGCTTCTCTAGGTATATAGCAAGATGATATTGCTAAAAGCAAGATCCTAGCATAGCTAGTAGAGTTTTATAAATCGCCTAAATTCAGAGGAGTGACTTACAGAAAAACCGGGCCTGTCCATCTCTTATTACAAGTAGCAATCTCTCCTTCTAATGTGGTCAGTCCATATGACCAAACTTTTGCTTCCAGAGACGTACGATGGGTCATTTTGAGCTGCCTTTGTCACTAGAACTCCGGTTGGGATAGCAGAAAACTGAGTTGTCATTTACCATATGGATCAGAGGAGAGATAGTTGGTCCTAAATCTCAACAAGCAAAATCAGAAACTACAGGCTTATTTGTAAAACTTGATGCTGAACTTGGGGGGGGGGGGGAACTACAGAAAATATTTTGATCCTTCCCCAGAGATCCCATATATAGTAAATTGCTAAGTAATCAAAATGAAGCCAGTGAGCTGTGTAATAATTAATCCTAGTAGAGCCTGAGAATTTATTATACCTGAGAACCATTCTTATTTAAAAAGTATAACACAGGGATGCAAATTCATTGTCATGTGGTTACTAAGTTCCATTAATACTTTATCCAGGTCTGATTATGAAATTGTACATGAATTAAAAAGTGGTGCTTCATAAAATAGAGTGTAGTGTCAATTGCACGATAGGGGCTGGATTATTCAAGGTTCTGAGCAGTCTCATGTCTATGGGACATGAGAAGGCTCAGCACTCGCAGGATTGGGACTTGTGGTAGAGGTGTTAAGGAGCCACTCAACCCTATTTACTTGAATGGTGTGATCCTACAGACATTGTGAGAACTTCTGAATAACATCTTAGAGTAGCATCACTTGCTCGGTCTGAGCATGATACTCAATTTGTTCTTGTGGTCCTTTCCATGCAACTCAAGCACCCATGCCACAAAACCAATACAGGAGACACCATTGGAACCTGTTATTAAAATATGCAATTTCTGCATTAAGAATGGTGCCAGCTAATGTGCCTTTGGAAACATGGGGCCTGATCCTTCTCTCATTTACCCCACTTGTATACTGATGTAACTCCACATAATTGAATGGAATTACTCCTTATTTACTTTTGTTTGAATGAGAAGAGAATCAGGTCACGATGTTGGTGTAAGTTATATTTCTGTGAATGGGTGTAAACGAGTAACTCACAATGTGAAGGGGCAAAAGGGGAGGCAGGTGTATCAAGAAAAATTATTCTGTATATTATTCCATTCAGGTTCTTGTACCTCGCTTGTCACCATATTATCCAAGTGCCTTCACTCAACTACTACCAATAAAGTGTAAAACGATGTAAGGGAATGCAGGTTCCTTCTCATACCAACTTGCTGGTATGTAACCTCCACCACCAGTACAGACTCTTCTGAATCAGGCTCTAAGTATCCAATGATCACACTGAAATAATGGATTTTTTGCTTCAATAGTTCGTGTTCTGTGGACTTCATCCAAAGGCTTCCATTGATTTGAATGGGCATTGGATCGCCCCTGTAAGAACACATAGTTTACCATGACTAATACAGTTCATAAAGTTTTATGTAGTGGTGACAGCTCAGAATTCCATTAGTTTCATTCCTTGGCATAGCATGTTGTATTGGCAATCAATAAAACTAAGGAGAATGAAATATTTTAACTGACATTCTGTGTAACATCTCAAGTACTGGTTTTTCTATCTGTGACCTTTTTATTACCACATTTTGTTATTTTGTTCTGGAAAATATTTAACAAATCTTAATGAAGATTGATCACTATACTGGAGGGGATTGCAGAATCGTCCCACAGACAGGTGAATTCCAAAAATATGTAGGTGTTAAGTCATAATTTTTTTTCAAAGGGATAGGCTTCTCTTAGCTTGCATAACCAAAAATATTATTTGTTTAAAAAATTTTTCAGCCCTTTCAGATATCCAGCCACAATATAGAGATTTAATGACTTCCTGTAGCAGTCAGTTCTCATAATGATAACATATTTTATGCAACTTGCTCTATTTATTTGTTCTAAATGTATTTATCTTATATTACTGAGTGGTCTTTCTTCTCTTTTCATAATCTTAACCTATTCAATTGAAAAACAATTATGTCTTGCTCTTTAATGTAGGATCTGGTATACATGTTGATATCATAGCTGATAGACTAAATTTCCATAAGTAGAGATTTGATTTAAAACATGAAAATGAGTTGGATAGACTAATCCAACTCCTTGCTCATTTATCCATATCATTAAACCATGACTCAGTTTTGCTTGTCTGCGCAGGAAGAGCTCAGGACTGAAATCTTAGGCGTGGTGCATAGATAGATCAGGATTATGACGCAATGTACAGAGATTTGCACAGCACCCAGGCACGCTATATTTTTCTTTAAATTACAGTTGTTAATACTATCCTTTCATGAAATTCACAAAAGATATTAAAATGGAAAACATATAAGGATTATTATAAATACCATACAGGAGATGAATTTTACAGCTCTTTACCTATGCTGAGCAGAAAATGAAACTTGAAATGTGAAAGGTCGTCTTCTGCTCATTTCATAGACTACTATGCTACTCTAACTTTTCTTATTATACAGGTTGAACCTCTCTAATCCAGCACTCCCTGGTCCGGCAACATCCGTGATCTGGCATAGGCATTCACTCCATGGGTGCTCTGGGGCTGGGGCACCCATGGGGAAAAATTAGTGGGTGCGGAGCATCCACCAGCACCAAGCTCCCCTCTCTTCCCCCTTTCCCCCACGCCTCTTGTGCGCCAGTGGCCCCATGCTTACCAACTCCTTCTCCACCCTCTCATCACTTCCGGAGCTCTGTGAACAGCTAATTTGTGGCATTCAAGCTCCGGGAGGGAGGGGGAGAACCTGGGACCGGCGGCTGGGACCTGGGGCTGGCATCGGAGCCCCTCGGCGCAGGGCCGGTGCCCAGAACACCAGGTGGCAGCAGGGCCCCCGCTGGGTGTAAAGCCTGGGGGGCCCCCTGCAGCCCTACTTCCTGCTCCTATGGAGACCGACTGGCACTCTGCATTGACCTCCTGTGGTTCAGCAAATTCTCTGGTTCAGTACTGGTCAGTCCCGAGGGTGCCAGACTAAAGAGGTTCAACCTGTACTAATAAACATCTTAGAGATGATGTATAAACAATATAGTCCTCCAGTTAGTCACATAGTTGCTATTTACATTTGTTTTCAAACTATGTCCCTTTCCATTGACTGCAATTGGCTTAGGGTGAAGCCCTGAATACCTAATGTTCTTGGGCATTCTTTCACTAGCCACATCAAAAAATGGTAGATTTGCCCTTTTCACGTGATTGTCATTGAAGTGCATTGGGGATAATGATGCTTACCTCCTTTGCAAAGAGCTTTGAGATCTTCTGCTGAAAAAGCACTATATAAGAGGTAGATGGTATTACTATCATCACTGGTGTATACTGAGGCAAAGTCCAAAACAATTTGTCAGCACTGGGGAAAGTCTAAACATGAGTTGCAAGCTATAGCCTCCGTCTGTTCCTCCTGTAGAGCTGTTGAGTGTAATAGGAGTTTGCAGCCACTGTTAGGTCTTGTCTACACTTGTGCTGGCATGCAGGGTACATATAGCTACACGCCACTGTGAAAAGCAGGCTAAGTCCATGTTAAGATCGACCTACAAGTGCCAGTGAAAGGCTCCGGCAGTGGGGTGGCGGCAGGGAAAGTCTCCAGCAAAGGGGAGATGCAAGAACCTTTCCCTGCTGCCTCCCCACTGCCTGAGCGTTTCCCCACTGTCAGAGCCTTTACTGTGGTGGGGACAGGCTGCAGCAATGGGGAAGCAGTGGGATATTACACTGCTAAAAATAGCGGAGTAAACAATGGAAGCATGGCTTGGGCAAGTAGAGAGCCGTGTAAGGTATAGATCCTAAGGTTCTGGTGTGTCTGTATTCTACTCACCTAAGCAGTGCTTCACCATCTACACTGCTATTTATATCCACACTAGCTGGGCATGCGGTGTCTATTCTCTACATGTGCTGTAAGTGTAGACCAGGGGTGGCCAACCTGTGGCTCCAGAGCCACACGCAGCTCTTTAGAAGTTAATATGCGGCTCCTTGTATAGGCCCCGACTCCAGGGCTGGAGTTACAGGTGCCAACTTTCCAATGTGCCGGGGGGTGCTCACTGCTCAACCCCTGGCTCTGCCAGAGGCCCTGCCCCCACTCCACCCTTTCCCGCCCCCTCCCCTGAGCCTGCTATGCCCTTGCATCTCCCCCTCCGAGCCTCCTGCACACCTCGAAACAGCTGATCAGGAGGTGCGGGGAGGGAGGGAGAGGTGCTGATTGGCGAGGCTACCAGTAGGCGGGAGGCACTGGGAGTGGGGTGGAGCTGATGCAGGGTTCCTGATGTATTACTGTGGCTCTTTGGCAATGTACATTGGTAAAATTCTGGCTCCTTCTCAGGTTCAGGTTGGCCACCCCGGTGTAGATGTACCTTTAGTGAGGATAATGATTGAAGGAACTATGATCTGGAAACAACGGGCTATTAGACTTTTGAAATTACTGAAGACTTGAGTGGGGCAAATGGTTTTTAGAGTAATTAATTTGCTTGATAAATGTTGCTCCTTTTTGTGCATTGTGTTTCAGAAGATGTCTATTTTCTCCAGGGTATTTTTAATTTGACAATATTCCTAGACTATTGCCTGTGACTAATTTTTGGGCATTATATATCTATCATATCAACCCACATGTGCAGATCCACTTGCAGACTAAGGGTCTAAGTCTGTATTTTGTCCCAAAGCAGTTTACTATGGATTTTTGAACTTTTAGCTACATTATACATTGACTGGTCAGAAGTCAGCTGCCAATATCTGTTTGGGGCTGGTTATCTGGCAAATTTACACTGCATTGGTTAGATCAAACTAACACCTTAGTAAGTAATGGCATTTGTCCTTATCAATATTTTGTGTGGTGTATTCATCCCTAGCAAGTGAGGACAGAGCAAATCCAGCGGCCAATATTATCAGTCATGCCTATCCAGAAGACAGTATAGCTCTGTGGATGTATGTATGTGTTCTCATGCACACACATCAGTATATACGCATGTATAATATGTGTGTGTTTGTGTATTTTTTTTTCAGCTGTGAGAGTTTCTTACTCTTAAAAACCTGGTGGTTATACAACAGCTGCATTGCAGTATGCTGCAAAAGCTCCAGCAGGAGCACCTGCCAGCAATACCTTTGTAGTATCCTGTAACAACGTTCCAGTTACTTGAACAGCTGAATCTCAATGCGCTAAATAAAATACCTGAGAAGAGGTGGATATATCTTCCGTAACTTTTTTCAGTGGGTTAATATGTTTGTTTTACTTGGCTCTCAACAATATCCTTAATTTTTAATACAAATGTTTTTAGATGTGATTTAAGACAGGAGTGACCTGATTTTTGTCTTTGTCTTTGATGCTTTGTGAATTCCTGCTGTGTATCCTTAGTGTGCCCACCTCCAAAGATTTCTTCCCCAGCATATGCTCTCAAGTGTTGCTCTGTCTACTTCCCTTTGTTAATGGCTGTGCAGTACTTCCTTCACCTTTATTGTTTACTAGTTCCAAATCAAAAGCTAGAGACACTTTATCGACGTCCAAAGTGTACATAGACTATATAGATTTGGTAGCTTAAAATTTCAATGTTCAAACATTTCCACTGTGACTTTTAAAACTTCAACCTTGCTACTCTGCCCATTCTCCTAGGAAACACTCTTCCATTAAACTACATAGCTGTTATTTATAGTGAGCTCTGTGTAGTCTTTTAATAAAATCTGCATGTCTTTATTTCTGGGAGTATTTAAAAGCACCTACATGAGGAGCAAAATTTGCCTTCTGTTTTTAAATCTCACCCAGTTCTAACTAAGTGATTATGACCTAGATTTTCACAAGAGCTCAGCAGATCAGGCTGTGGAGTGTAAGCTACTGATGTGTGCTCGCAAAGGATATAAGCTTCTTGCAACCCCCAGTCAGACGCCCTGGGCTTTTTAGCCCAAGATCATAGAATGATAGAATATCAGGGTTGGAAGGGACCTCAGGAGGTCATCTAGTCCAACCCCCTGCTCAAAGCAGGGCCAATCCCCAATTTTTGCCCCAGATCCCTAAATGGCAGCTTCAAGGATTGAACTCACAACCCAGGGTTTAGCAGAACAATGCTCAAACCACTGAGCTATCCCCCCTGATGTGTTAACTCGGTTCAATTGCCAGTGTGTCAGCTAAAATAGTGGCCCTCGCATAATCTCTTTTGAAAATCTGGCCTGTCTTTCAGGTGCTGACCACTTTCAATTCTGGCCCCAGTAAGTGCTTGTAGTTCAATGATAGAGCAGCCTTTCAACTGTGAACAGATGGTCCCCTGTACCATTGAGGCCATGTAGAGCAAATGGCTCTTAACTAACATTCCCCATTAAAGCAACATAGACTTCTGCAGTTTGTTAGAAACCCAAGTCCTGAAGAACATAAGAATGGCCATACTGGGTCAGACCAAAGGTCCATCCTGCCCAGTATCCTGTCTACCGACAATGTCCAATGCCAGGTGCCCCAGAGGGAGTGAACTTAACAGGTAATGATCTAGTGATCTCTCTCCTGCCATCCATCTCCACGCTCTGACAAACAGAGGCTAGGGACACCGTTCCTTACCCATCCTGGCTAATAGCCATTAATGGACTTAACCTCCATGAATTTATCCAGTTCTCTTTTAAACCCTGTTATAGTCCTAGCCTTCACAACCTCCTCAGGCAAGGAGTTCCACAGGTTGACTGTGTGCTGAGTGAAGAAGAACGTCCTTTTATTTATTTTAAATCAGCTTCCCATTAATTTCATTTGGCGGCCCCTATAAAGAATATATTTATCTGTCAAAAACAACAGCATTAGTTTCCTCTTGAATCATAGAAGATTAGGGTTGGAAGAGACCTCAGGAGAACAGCCTAGTTCCATCGTCTTTGAAACCCCCCTTCATGTAGTTGAAGGCTGCTATCAAATCCCCCCTCACTCTTCTCTTCTGCAGACTAAATAAGCGCAGTTTCCTCAGCCTCTCCTCATAAGTCATGTGCCCCAGCCCCCTAATCATATTCGTTGCCCTCTGCTGGACTCTCTCCAATTTGTTCACATCCTTTCTTTCGTTGGGGACCCAAAACTGGATGCATTACTCCAGATCTGGCACCACCAGTGTCGAATAGAGGGGAATAATCACTTCCCTCGATCTGCTGGTAATGCTCCTACTAATGCAGCTCAATATGCCGTTAGCCTTCTTGGCAACAAGGGCATACTGTTGACTCATTTCCAGCTTCTCGTCCACTGTAATCCCCAGGTCCTTTTCTGCATAACTGTTGCTTAGTCAGTCGGTCCCCAGCCTGTAGTGGTGCATGGGATTCTTCCGTCCTAAGTGCAGGACTCTGCACTTGTCCTTGTTGAAGCTCATCAGATTTCTTGTGGCCCAATCCTCCAATTTGTCTAGGTCCCTCTGGATCCTATCCCTACCCTTTAGCATATCTACCCCTGCTCGCAGTTTAGTGTCATCTGCGAACTTGATGAGGGTTCAATCCATCCCATCATCCAGATCATTAATGAAGATGTTGAACAAAACTGGCCCCAGGACCAACCCGGGGGCACTCCACTTGATACCGGCTGCCAACTAGACATCGAGTCGTTGATCGCTACTCGTTGAGCCTGATGATCTAGCCAGATTTCTAGCCACCTTATAGTCCATTCTTCCAATCCATATTTCTTTAACTTGCTGGCAAGAATACTATGGGAGACCATATCAAAAGGTTTGCTAAAGTCAAGGTAATCACGTCCACCACTTTCCCCATATCCACGGAACCAGTTATCTCATCATAGAAAGCAATCAGGTTGGTCAGGCATGACTTGCCCTTGGTGAATCCATGTTAACTGTTCCTGATCACCTTCCTCTCCTCCAAGTGCTTCAAAATGGATTCCTTGAGGACCTGCTCTTGATTATGTTTTGAAAACCACTCCTATCAAAAAACAGTTACAAGGAAGTATCTCAATAGTGTGTGTGCAAAACACAATCTTGAATAAACCTATTTGCTAGTCCTAATCTACCTTGAATAAAGCAACTAGGCTGTGGCATGTGCAGCAGGTGGTTCTGCGGCACAGAGCTCCAAGGTGCAGCTGCAGATATCTAGCATGCTGCTTAACTTGCCAGCTAGCCAGGTGTTGGGGGGCAGGGGTGGAGGGTGGAGATGTCACACACCGCTGTCAACAAACTCAGAGTTGTCATCAACAACAGGCACTAACTGCCAGTATAATCATCTGGAGTAATGACTCAGAGGCAGAGCTAGAGCCAATGTTGTCACTTCCTTCCCCTGACTCAGGGACAGTGAGATTCTTTCCTTTCAGTGCAGATCTTTGTCTCTTCTCATACTTTTTAGGTGCTGGTTATATCTCTTCCCCACCGCCATCTTTGGTATGGTCTAGAGGAGGGACCTACAATTACATAGTTGTGTAGGAACAGGCACAGACCATAGGCCCATCATGTCTATTATGTTTTAATGACAAAACAGTCTTCCTGAACTCTGGCTGACTGTAGCAGGTGAAAGCAGAAACATTTCTTTACCAAGCCACAAACCCCTCCCCTCCATATCCAATGTGAGATGATCCAATGTGAGCCACTCAATTCCTCCTCCCTCTGTTGCTCTCTCTCCTCACTCTCCCTCACTTGCTCATTTTCACCAGGCTGGGGAAGGGGGTTGGAGTGCTGGGGGGTGAGGGCTCTGGTTTGGGGGTGGGCTTTGGTGTGGGGCCAGGGATGAGGGATTTGGGATACAGGAGGGGGCTCCAGGCAGTGGCTGAAGTTCAGAGTGCAGGGGGGGACTCTGGGCTGGGGCAGGGGGGTTGGGGTGCAGGGAGGTGTGAGGGCTCTGACTGGGGGTGCAGACTCTGGTGTGGGGCTGGGATGAGGGGTTCAGAGGGTGGGAGGGTGCTCCGGGCTGGGATGGAGGGGTTCGGAGAGTGGTGTTCTGGGATGGGACTGAGGGGTTTGGGGTGTGAGGGGGGGATCAGGACTGGGGAAAGGGGTTGGGGTGTCAGGGCATGAGGGCTCCAACTGAGGGTGCAGGCTCTGGGGTGGGCTGGGGATGAGGGGTTTGGAGTGCAGGAGGGGGTTCCAGGTTGGGATCAAGGGGTTCAGAGGGCAGGAGAGGGATCAGGGCTGGGGTAGGGAGTTGGGGCACGGGAGGGGGTGCAGGTTCCAGGAGGTGCTTACGTCAAGCAGCTCCCAGAAGAAGCAGCATGTCCCGCCTCTGGCTCCTACGCGAAGGTGCAGCCAGGCAGCTCCATGCGCTGCCCCATCCGTAGCTGCCGCCCCCACAGCTCCCATTGGCCATGGTTCCTGGCCAATGGGAGCTGCAGAGCCGGCGCTTGGGGCGTGGGCAGCGTGCAGAGCCCTCTGGCTGCCCCTATGCCTAGGAGCCGTAGGGGGGAACATTATGCTGCTGCTTCTAGGACCTGCATGGAGCCACAGCAGGCAAAGAGCCTGCCTTAGCCCCGCTGCATCACCGACCAGACTTTTAACGGCCTGGTCAGCAGTGCTGACTGGAGTTGCCAGGGTCCCTTTTTGACCAGGCTTTCTGGTCGAAAACTGGACACCTGGCAATCCTAATAACAATAATAATCCCTAAGGGTATGAATGAGCAGTTTAGGAACACATTAGGAGTGCAGGACATCACAATCAGTGACTGCCAGAAGACAGGCGTCAGAATTTTAGGGAAAGTCAAAGGAGAATGAATGCATTTGAGCATCTAAAATGTAGAAATTCTGTGGAGGGTTTAACAAAACTCCTGACTATGACTACTAACCTTTTAATTTATTAAATTCCATCTAGTTATCCAAATTTTGCTTAAAAACATTGGCACACCTTGACCGCACAACCCTGATCCGAAACTCATTCCATCCTGCTGTCACAACCACATAGAATTAATTCAAACCTGCATTCCCTCCCTCTGAAATGAAAACACTGTTTCTCAATCAGATGCTCGGTCAATTTGTTAATAAACAGAGATTGAGTTAAAACTGCTGCGAATGTACTGGCTGTTCACTCATTGTCTGACGGGCACAGTAATGAGACCGTGTGTCCATTATTCTCAGAACCAGTGATCCCTGAGGAGGGAGTCCAACGTTCAGCCTGCTGCTCTGTGCTATTTTTATTTTTTGAAAGAAATGGTATTTTTTAGGTGTGCTCTAACACCCAGAATTGGGGAAGTTGGTAAATTAAGGGTTCCCTATTTATAAAGCTGCTTCCCCATTCTCAGAACCAAATAACTGGGCAAGTTAGAAATGCCTATAACTGGTGAGAAATAACAGTTAATTGCCATTACCTTTAACTCAACTTCAACCAACATATGGCTGCCACATGCTGTGAGCCACAAAACAAGGAGAAAGTAGAAGTGGAAAAACAAGTGCCAGAGCTTTTTTGTTGCCTGGAGAAGCTGGTAAGAGTAGATACACTGGCTGTGCTTCCACACTAGGGACTACACCTCCTGAGTTTGATTCTCTCACATTTGTACTTAACCCAGGAACTGGACTTAGTGCTAAGTCAGGAACCTACAGATGGTTGAGGTTGCATATATGACTTAATGGTTTTTAAAAAGTCCATTTCCTTTTGGATGCTCCCACAGTGAACGCAGCCTGCTAATCCTCTGAACCAATTTCTGTTACAATAGCTCATTCTTCTAATATTGAGTAACAACTTGTTAGAAGCAACAGCCTCAGTGAATTCAGCTGCACGGTTTCCTAGAAGTAACCAAGGACTGGGGATCTGTCGTTCTCAATATACAAATGCTCCTGCTAGGGTGAACGGTTTAAGAGCCCGTCCTCCACTCTTTGTGTTATCTCTCACAGAGAAAGGTATAGGTGATTATTAGTAATCCAGACAGACCCGAAGAAAACAAGGCTGTCCATTTGAGAAATAGATGTATAAGGACAAGATGTAGATCCCCATTAACGATTTCATTGGGAAGAAGATAAAAGTTAGTGGACTGCTTCTGATGATGGTTTATGTCTGTCCGTTTGCTGTCACCATCATTGAAACCACATGCATTCAAATGTGGAGGTGCCTCCATCCCAACTCTGGTTAGTTCAGAATCAAATGAAGGTCCAAAGATTCCTACCTAATAATTCTGTGAATAATAGTTTTAGTTTCTCTTCACTCTCTCCTGTGCACTGCAGAACAACACTTTAGACTGATAGCTCTCTTTGTATTAATTGGCAGGAGCAACAGTCATCACTGTCCCTGGACGACTCCTGTTACTTCCATTGTGCATCAGAAGTCCCACAGCTCGTGGACTGAGAAACTTGATGTTTCTTGTACTACAACATGCAAGAAACTGGTGTCTCCAAACTTTTATTCATATCTTTTCTTTAGATTGAAAAAAAGATAAAACAAGAGTTGTTATGGTTATTATGCTTGGTGGTTTGATGGTTTCCACTAAAAACCAGAATTCACTAAAAAGAAGGAAAAAATGCATTTGAAATTGAACAAAACAACTAGACTGACTGTACTGTGTGCAATACCAGTTTAGAATCCATTTCACATTGATTTTCTTGGGAATTCTCCAAGTATGATAGAGACACATGCACGTAAATGTCCAGACATAAAACACAGGGACGGACGGACACACATACATCAGTACTGTGCCCTTGCATGTACTATTCACTCAGTATTACAACTGCCAGAAGGAACTATGAAATACTGGACAGAGAGCTGCTCCCTATTTAATCTACTTTCAGGGAGTGGCGACACTCTGTGATGGGGGCTTGACACCCAGTGCAAGTCTTTGCCAACCATAAAAATCTTGCGTATTCCTTGAATGCTCAGATCCTGAACCAAAGATGGCTCCAGTGGGCATTATTTTTCTTCTGATTTACCACCCTGGAACCACATTATCTGCAGAAGCCCTGTAACTCAGTTAATCCTGCAATCTGCCTTGGCAACGCTCCTTCAGACAGCTGCTCAGGAAGACCCCTCTGCCAGGAAAGCTCCACCTGACAAAGGAATTCCATACAGGATGGGGTGACATATGTCAACTGGCGCATATACATTCTGCCAGGGTGCTCCCTGTTAGAGGCACTACACTTATGCCACAACACCATGCTCATGGGCCACTTTGGTTGCCTCCAGACTTTTCGCACCTTCGCTCATTTCTTCTATTTGTGGAAGTCTCGGCCTATGTAATTTCCTGCACCACATGTGCTTGTACTAAGATGCCTTGCATGAGACCCTTTGCTACTCTAATGTTCTGAAGACTCTGACCAGATCCTGGATCTCAATCACTCTGGACTTCATTGTGGAGCTCCCAAACTCTGAGGGCCACACCTTAGTTCTAACTGTCATAGACTGACTGACTAAGATGGCCTAATTCATTCCCTGTGACCACCTACCTTTAGCAGAAATGACAGCCCAGCTGCTGGTAATGCACATTGTCTGCCCCCATGCTCCCAGATCAATTAATCTGTGGTTGAAGGCCTCAATTTGTCTCGCTTCTGGCACGAGACACTCCACCAAATGGATGTTCGTGCATCCACCTCCACAGCATATCACCCCCAGACCCATGGGCAGTTGGAGAGGATTAATCAGGTATTGGAACATTATTTGTTGTGCTTTATTAACTTCCATCAGGGCAACTTGGTTTTCCTGTTACCATAGGCCGGATTATCTTCAATAATGCCAATCATGTCTCTACTGGGCAGAGCCCCTTCTTTTCAAATTGTGGATATCATCCCCGTTTCCACCCTGTGTTATCCACATACTTCCCAAACCTGGTGGCTGTTGACTGGGTCCAGTGAATTCACTATAGATCCAAGATCAGTTCTGAAGTCACCTGGAGAGTCTAAAAAAGCCTACATGCAATTTGCGGACCGGCGATGGCAAGAATGTCTGGTTTTTATGGTGGGCCAGAAGGTCTGGCTCAGCATAAAACATCTCAGCAGGAGCAGGACTTCTCAAAAGTTAGACTGTCAGTTCCTTGGTCCCTTCCAAATCTGCAAACAGATCAGCCCAGTTGCATTTAAGTTGCAAAATTTTCCCAGTGACCTCCACATCCACCCTGAATTCCCCACATCACTTTGCAAGCCCTACATAGGGAATCTTTTTTCTGGGTCAGTCTAAACAACCCCCTCCACCAGCCTGAGATTCAGGGGCATAATTATATAGTGCACAAATTCCGTGACTCCCATATGTGGAAAGGTGGCCTCTAATACTTCATAGACTGGGAAGGTTACAGTCCCAAGAAATAATCCTGGGAACCTGTGGCCCATGTCCAAACTCTCGAGCATGTTAAAAAATGTCACCTGGATCATTCTGATAAACCAGGCCCTGAATCTCCCGGGAGGGGAGCGCACATGAAGGGGATGGTGGTGTAAGGGTGTGCGTCCTCGGTTTTGGGGTGTCTAGAATCTGCAGTCATGGAGGCCCTGGGTCTCTGACAGTCCCTTATTGCCACCAGAGGGGACAGACAAAACAGCACTTTACCAATTCTGGGAGGTCAGGCTCCACAGGCAGTCCCATCAGAATGTCCAAGGCTTGCGGACACTTGATTGGATCGCACCCCTTACTTAAGCCAGGAGGTGACCCAACTGGGATGTCTGAGCAACTGCACAGATTCTGTTGCTGCCACATCGGACCCCACTCTTACCGGTCTCCTGCAATCTGCATCTAACTCCGGTTCCCAGCTCCTGCTCCACTCCTATTCTGTTCCTGGTCTTGCCTCTCTCCCTATCTTGCTCCTGCTCCATGCCTGATCTGTGCCTCATCTCTGGCTCCCACCCTATGCTCCACTCCTGACTATTGGCTACCTGTCTTGGCTGCAACCCCTGTTCATCTTTTGGCTTTTAGCTCAATTGCTGGCTCTGACCCTTGGCTTATGTCCAGACTCTGGCTCCTGCTCTGATCATTAGGTCTGACTGCCTACCCCCAGATTCCTAACACTTGACATTTATTGTGTCAAATTGGAGAGGTTTCTTGGACATTTGTGTTGATTACTGGTGGAACTTCATCTTTTATATAGGTGAGTACTGTGAATATAATATTTCATTCTGCTGTGATGACATCTTCAAAGAAAAATTGTGAAATCAAAGTGTTGTAAATATGGTAAGGCCCAGATTCTATCTTCACTTATCCCTGGCCATTGCCCATATGGCTAGAATACCCCAGTGACTATTGATTAAGGTGAGACATAATTTATTGTTTCACAACTCTGTAGCCAAATCTTTAAGCAATTAAGAGATGAAAATAACCTTCACTCTCCAGTGATGAAAAATTGAAGAAACAGCCAGTGGGCAGTCATTAATATTTCTTCAGAAAAGATAATCTTTCTTGGTAAATGGGCTAAATTCTGACTATCATTGTCTGAGCCCTTTATTTAGAAGAGGTCACTTTTATGTCACATAAATAAACTGGAATATGGAACATCTATGTACATCAGAAGGTAAAGCAGTAACATTACAGATGTATTTGACTCTTTTTTCTTTTCTTTTTTTTTAAAGTTGAAGGGTTCTTTTTCTTGCTCTACTAAGAATAACTAAGCCTTAGTCATTCCATTTTCTCCATTACCATTATGGCCTCTTTACAAAAGTGCCTTTTAATTTCTCATAACGCTCTTACAGTGCCTTATATAAAATGTAAGGTGACTGATACCTCTGTCCACTGTACATGTGTTATGCTTGGAGACACTCAGTTCTGGCATTTTGGAGTGGTGCTTCCTTCTAGTGCCACTGCTTACCCAGTTACAAAGTTGTGACTGATTTAGTTAAACACCTGAGTCAGAGAAGTAATGACTATACCTCAGTAGCACTAAAAACTGAAGTACTTGTGACTGCTTGCAGTTCCCTTTGCATGGAGTAAGAAGCTCAAAGCCCATAAATCTTTGCTTTTGTTTCATCAGTTCATCTCTTTTAAGAGGGTGTATCATTTCACTCACTGTTGTCTTGAAAATGCATTAGTGTTTGCAATGTATTTGGTTGGAAAATGCTCACACCTCATAAGTCTGTAAGAGGGCCTTACATTAGTGTTTCCTTCACCAGTTCAGCTATTTTAGTCCAACTATCATTTTACACACTGTTGTGTTGAAAGTGCAATAGAGTTTGCAATAGTTGACTCTGTATGACATGTACTCCTGGCCTTACCATCTAGTAGGACACCAGCTGAGATTACTGTGTTCACTTTCTTTCTGTCTCTGGGCGGACTTGTAAAGCGGTTTAAAAAAAATGTTTAATGCCTCATGGACATAATCCAGTGTGTCTGCTACAATGACGACATCGTTTTCATCTTCTTCTCTGAGACCGAGGGCAAGTGAACAATCACACAAAATCCCCCCAAAGTCACTCTGGATATTTGTCATTCTCTGCAAACTGGAAACGAAGGGAAGTTTAGCTTTTATGTCTTGTGTATAATCTGCTATTGAGCCACAGTAAATGGCTGCCAACAGATGTAGGCACAGTGCTTCACTGTCCCCAACTTCCTAGTTCTTTACTGTTTTATACAGTCTGATCCAAAATAGTTCATGTGTGCCAAATTAGGAAAAGATCATTTCAGCTTTATGAAAATGTAGGGTCAACCTTATCTCTGAAGCATGCGCAAATGTCACGGAAATCAATACACCTTTTATCCACTTAAACCAGACTTGAATTTAGCATGTGATGTCTAGAAAAGCAGCCATATTAGAAAATTGGTTAAATGGTCAAGTTAAAGAGTAGGAATGATCCCCAAAAAATAACTGAAAAACTGACAGACTTTTGTTGTAAAGCCCTGATTTGGGTTCGTCATGGCAAGAACATTCCATTGCACAGCTGCATTTGAGAGTGAATTTCTGAAGTTTGAGATCCTGTTTCTTGACTCCTCCGTCCTTTTCAGTTGCTATGAGGCAATAGGCAAATTTAGAGGTTTTTCTAGCACCCTTAGTGCTCTGTTTCTTACACTATATACCCCCAGATTGGTCTGTTGCTAGGGAGGGTGGAGCCAGAAGGAGTTTCAAAGCATTTTTAGTGTATTTTAAAATCCATATCTTGATTCAGGCTCAGAATATCCTCTGCTTGAAGCTGCTTTGAGTCATCCGTTTGGAAGAACATTGCCCAGGCAGTCAGTATTTATAATGGGTTGAACCAACCCTACCTGCCCCTGCTGAGAAAAACCTGAATTTTGGGATCTGGATATTTTGACTTGAGGCAATCTCTATGTGGAATAAATGGGTGCTGGGGAAGGAAGGTGCATCAGAAGCCATTTGTAGGTGCTGCAGTTGCAGAGGAGTGAGCAGAAACATGCTGGGCTGTTATGGGTTATCTGCAGTAAGGGTGAAATCTGTGTCTGTGTAGTGGAGGGGCCTTCTCCACTGCCAACGCTTGCAAATTCACTTATGATTCAGGTAGAATTGTAATCCCTACTCTCTAGGAGCACAGGGACTTCCCCTTCTCTACTCCCCTGGGAATATAGGGTGCCCCAAAGAGGATAGTGAGGATGTAGGGCTCTGCCTCTGCCCTCTTTGCGCTGCAGAATTCGACTAGCACAGTGATGGAGTAAGCTGTGCCCTGTCAAGGTAGTTGTATTAATGTGTTCTTGGACTTGAAGAGAAAGCACTTTAAGGGTATTCTGCTTTTCAGAGGCAGAATTCAGACCTGCTCCCAGTGCTTCCTCTGCGATGCTGCTGTTCTGCATTATCCATTACCATGGCTGTTCCTTAAAGTCATGATCTAATCTTGAGAGAATTGAATCAAAACAAGAACAACAAAGTTTTTTTTCTTCTTCATTTTAATAGAATACCTGTGATGCTGCCTGGGAAGGTCAGGCCTATCTAACGCTGCAAGAATGCTGGTATTCCTGGAACGACCAGCTGTTCATAATGCAGTGACAAATTGTGTTTGTGAACATGCAAAGTCACTTTACCTCGTAGATAAAAAGCTCCGCATCTTAGTACGTGGAATTACCTTTTGGAAAATTGGCTATTAAGCTTAGTGACTCCAGTAAGCTATGGTGATTTATTGATTCATTTTAATATCACAGGCCAAAAGAAGGACAAGGACATCAAGCCCTCAGGCCTTTCATTGTATGATCAAAAAAGATCCTGGTCAATGGATCACTTATAATGAGACGCACAAGGACAGATGAGATGGAAGTGAGAGACTAATCATGAAGAACTGCTCTGACTGGCAGTGCTTGAAATGGAAAAATAAACCGGCTTGTATGCTCCACACCCACCTAAGGCTGTGATCAGCCCATAGATTCTCCCCTTTTCCACCCCAGTACATTAATGCATAAACTGAGCCTTTTCTTAGTCTCTTGCTTTTCATTCCATTATTCCCTTCCATTTTTTTCCTGCCAACTTTATCATCTCATCTTCTTTGTTTCTCTATTCTCTCTCTCTTTCTTTCTATTGTTTTTTCTTTCCCTCTCCTTCTTGATTACCAAACTGCCTTTTTCCTCCATTCATGCCCCATTTTCCAAGAATCTGATCCAAAGCTCACGGACATCAGTGAGACTCTTTCCTTTGTCTGTGATGGGTTTTGTATCAGGTCCTGTGCTGCTTTCTAGCATCTACCCTCCAAAAGTGTTTTGTCCTTTGTCACAGGTCCAGACGAGCACCACCTCTTGGCCACTCACCAGACTGCTGAAAGGTGATCTAGCCACCGAATCCCATGTATTTTAAGCCTCTGGAGTTTGAACAGAGATGAGGCATTGTCCCTGTATTGGAGTTCTAGGCACACTCTCAAGGTGCAGATTTTTTAGCCAGCACCACCTCCTAAGCATTGCAACCATGTGATTCGGCTGCCCAGGCCCTGGAATCAGTACTGACTGACCCCTCAGACTCTCAATGTAGCCATGTGGTGTCCTGGTTCACAGTTTACTTTTTTCAAGGGGCAAATGAATAGTGTAACACACAGACACTTTTTGCATAGGATTCTAAAATCATGGCTCTTTACTTAATCACACAAGAAATGCACAAATCTATACAAAAATAATAAACCTTTACATGTATTTTCCTGCCTCGGTTTCCTCACTACTCCAGAACATTCTTTGGGCTGGGGTCAGAATGTCTGGGGATATCCAGAGTTCTTCTGCAGTATGCATTGCTTATGTTCTGAAAAATGGAGCTCTCCCTCCCCAGTTCACCTCTGTCTTGGCTAGCCTGTCCCCTTTCCTCCTTCTGCCCCAAACTTCCAGTATGGCTTCCTGGGTCTTCCCCTCTTAGTCCTCTCGAAAGGCTAGCATCATCACCGTAGTGTCTTTGGTCTGCTGCTGGTAACTTTCGAATCTTCAAACTGAGGGAAGTTGGAAAGAACTGGTTTCCCTGTGCAGGCAAGTTCTTTTGCATCCCTATTGTCCACCAAAGTCTAATGACGCACTATTGTACCTGGTCTGGCAGAGATGTGGCGCAGACCTGCCATCCCATGGTGCTTCTGCGGGATTCAGTGATACAAGTTTTTATAGTAACAACTTCATCACTCCACATTTCATAAGCTGTATTGATAGACACCCTCCAAGTCATCAAATCCCTGTTGTAGGCCTGGACATATTTGACTGACACTGCTTTCTTCTCCAGCTGCTGGCACTCCAGAATGTGCTGATTTTTTACATTGGGACCATGTGTGTCCTCTCTCTTTATGTGGTACCCCTTAGAATCATGGAGACAAGTTTGGGGGTGACGCAAGAGATTTTTGAGGGGGTACCAAGAGCAGGCATGTTAGGACTGTGGTTGCGTGTAGCCTAATTAGCTGAGGTAGAAATGCACTTGGGTGCCAAGGCAGTTAGCATTATTAAAGGTAGTATAATAAAGAAGTGTAGTATCAAGTGCTCTGAGGAGGGAGAGAGCTATATACAGTGGAGCAATTTTTGCCTCTAATTTCCTACCGACATTTTTTCACCTGCCTTCAAATATGGGTAGAAAAATTCAGCTAAAAATTACAACTCTCTTTTAATGATGTGGCTCAGCAAGTGCTTAAATATTGTTACTATTAAAATCAATCACTTTTATAGCATAGTACTTGCTCTCATTATGTAGTAAGCAGGTATGACCAAAATCTAATCTGATCACATAAATAGGGTCCCAGTCTGTGCGATGATAGGACTACAGAGATGTGATCTGGAACTTTTTTCTAAAGCATGGAATCAATCATTCCACTTTCCAAGTGGGATAACGCACAACATGGCGTACAGCCATTAGAGAGACCCTCACTCCTAAACAGTTGGATCTAGTTGACCTTCACCTCAAGATTTTGTACATTCCATAGGTATGAAGTTACCACAAATCTGAGCAACAATAGGGAGCTGTAGAATTAGGCCAGATTAGAAATTTGCTAATGGTGAAAGTAGAGCTCTATACGTGTACATAAGAGAAAATTCCTAAGGGTTCACATTTTTTTAAAAAAGAAATCCATTGCAATAAAATAAAATCGAAACTTAATAATCTTGAAAAATATATGGTACACAGCTGGTTGCAGAAAATGCTTACAATTACTAAAAGAAAACCGTGGAAAGTTTCATTAAAAGTTACATCTCCAAATTCAGTCTAAACGTAATAAAAGATAATGTCTTCAGCTTCTTAAAATTTAATTTGGTAGTTTATGAAGGAAATAATGAGAACATTGTGGCATTGGTCACATTTATTTTATAAAGTGTATATAAAAATGTATAATTCATAGAGCAGTAAGGGTTTTAATTGGCATGCAAGTTTCCTCGATGCTTTTCGACACAACACTCATTAATCTAAAGTAAATAGGGAGTGGGGAGAAATTGATTTTTTTTTAAATAAAGGTTAATCATGATGAAGGCCCTACCAAATTCACAGTCCATTTTGGTCAATTTCATGTTCATAGGATTTTAAAAATTGTAAATTTCATGATTTCAGCTATTGAAATCTATAATTTCAGCTATTGAAATCTGTAATTGTAGGGGTCCTGACCCCAAAAGAAGATATGGGGAGGTAGCAAGGTTATTGGGGGTGGGGGTGTTTGCGGTACTGCTGTCTTTACTTCTGCGCTGCTGCTGGCAGCGGCGTTGCCTTCAGAGCTGGGCAGCTGGAGAGCGGCGGCTGCTGTCTGGGAGCCCAGCTCTGAAGGCAGAGCCATCGCCAGCAGCAGCTCAAAAGTAAGGATGGCATGGTATGGTATTGCCACCCTTACTTCTACACTGCTGCTGGTGGGGCGCCACCTTCAGAGCTGGGTGCCCGGCCAACAGCCGCCGCTCTCCAGCCACCCAGCTCTGAAGTAAGGGTGGCAATACTGCGACCCCCATAAAATAACCTTGCAACCCCCCTGCAACTCCCTTTTGGGTCAGGACTCCAAATTTGATAAATGTTGGTCTTCTTGTGAAATCCTTACAGGGTAAAAGCGCACAAGAGACCAGATTTCATGGTCCATGATGCATTTTTCATGGCTGTGAATTTGGTAGGGCCCTAATCATGACCCTGTGGGCTATATAAAATGAGAGACTGCTCAAATCTCAGACAAAAATCAGCCTCTTGGGGAAAGAGAATGTTTCCAGCATCTGATAATAGCCTTGGTGCTACCGTTCTCCTGATTAAGGCAATCAAAGATAACTTGTAAAGCTTCTAAGGACAGCTTGTGGTGCTCTTACTTTACTTTACTCCACAAATAGTCCCACTGAAGTCAATGGAACTATTAGTGGAGTAAGATATCACTCAGTGCAACTAAAGGCATCACGATATGACCACTAGTTAATAGGACATTCTGCTCTCAGTAACAGCTGGCTTCAGTGAACTTGTATGGATGAAACTGAGAGCAAAATGTAGTCCAATATCCGTTCTTAAGAGATTTCAGTGCCTAATTCGGGATTATTAAAACTTAGTCTCTGGGCCAAACTGTTTGCTGGTGCAACTCCATTGGCTTGAGTAGAGTTACACCAGCAAAATATTTGGTTCTCAATAATTAGGAAGTCTATGAAATGGCTCGCGAGTCAGTGTGAGTACAGGTGTCTGTTATCATGTACATGTCAGGAGTAGGTTGTTTTTTAATGGTGTTTTTTGAAAGGGGGAGCTGATTTCAGGGAGGCTTCTGCATTTAATTTAGTTGTATTTGTTGCTGTATTTTTAATGTATGATAAAGGCACCTAGCGCCCTGGAAAGGCACTTTTTTATCTTTCTGCAAATCTAACTGAATTTCAGTAATAATGTGGTAACCGTTTTTCTTACCTGAGATCCTGAAAGAGCTTTTGAGTCCAGCTATGAGACAATACAATAACTCACTGCAGGATGTCAGTTTTCCCTGAAAACAATTACTTACTCTCTCTCCTAATAGAATTTCCTTCTTCAGAGTTTCCAGCAGCTTTCTTTCTCTTCATCCATTGGACAGGCCCAAATTGGTAAATTCAATTTGCTGGAGGAACCTGCGACAGTGTTTATGCAGCAGTGCCTGTCACAGCCTGCTCTGTCATTGCCTGTTACTTTCCCTCTGAACATCCCACACACCTTCTCCATGACACATTGGTCTTGAGCAATCTGCTTTTTGGTGGAAGTTTAGTTCCTGTAATAAGGTGTCCAGTGCCCCTGCAACATATTGAAAAAAAAAAAAGACATACAGATCCCCTGAACATGTGCTTTTAATGCTTACATGTAAATTAAACTATCAAAGTTAGAGAGCTGAACCATGCTTCCTGCCAATTACATTTCAGACTAAGTCAGTCTCTGTCCTACTGTACAGTGGCTTTTGCTAACTACATTTTATTTTGGGGGACCAATGAGGGGAAAAAAAACTTTCCTGTTGTTCCATTTTTTTTAACCTTATTCCAAACGGGAACCTTTTTCTTCACATAAAGCTATTCTAGCTCATCCCATGTCTGTTTCTATCTGATTGGACATGTGGGTATTCTAAACTGAGCTAAGACAATAGGGTTCAACAAGTTGTTTGCAGATTTTACTTGCCCCTTGAATGGTTTTAACCAAACTTGGTTTCTTCTATTCTGTCAACAGGTTGCAGCATCTGACCTCTGGAAAAACAACCAGTTACCTTCTTTAGGGATAAAAACATTTTTGGTCTAAAGCTGGGCAGAAAACTGTTCTGTCTGGATAAAGCCATTCCACATACATACTATCCAAAAATGAAATGAAAACAAAGCTATTTAACATGCACTTCTAAATGTGCACTGGAAACCCCAGAAGAGGAGAAAACCCCTTGTTGGACATTTCATTCTGTCTTCTCAACTATTGCTTTGAACCAAGGAAGTAAGTATCTCTAATGTGCCTCAGGGCTTGTCTACACTAACTGGGGGATCGGCAATCGATGGTCGAGTTAGTGGGTCTAGTGAAGACTCGCTAAATCAACTGCAGATCGCTCTTCTGTCGGCTCCTGTACTCCACCGGATCGAGAAGAGTAGGGGGAGGCGACGGGAGAGCATCTCCCATCAACATCATGTAGCGTGGACCCCGTGGTAAGTAGATCTAAGCTACGTTGATTTGAGTTACGCTATTCACGTAGGTCAAATTGCATAGCTTGGATCGAATTTCCCCTGTAGCGTAGACAAGGCCTAAGACAGATAGGTCGCAAGACTCTAATACAAGCACCAATTTGGAATTCTGCAGCCCTTCCATCTGAGAACTTCAAACTGCTTTACAAACAATAATGATTAAGCCTCATGGCACCCCTTTGAGGTGGGTTATTATCCCCATTTTACTGACAAGGAAACTGAGAGCCTGAGAGTTCAGGTGTCTGCCTGCTCAGGTGCTGAGCTCCTGAAACCCCAGATGATGCAAAGGGGAGCTGTGGGAGCTTACCCCTTCTGAAAGTTAAGCTCTTTTACAGAGTTGCCCAAGGTCACACAATATATTGGTGGCAGAGCCAGAAAAAGAATCCATCTGACTGCCAGCGCTATGCTTTAGCTACTAGATAGGCGTTGTCAGCTGGATGCTCTGCCATTCTCACTGTACATGCATTTTTTTTCTTTGGTGTCTGCATATTTGAAATCTTGATTTTGATCTTGAACTTAATGTCTTAAAGAAAACAGGATTAAAAACTGGCCTGTTCAGGTTTATATAAACAACCCTGATTTTAATATTAAAAAAAATCAGATGGATCATATCTATGCCCATTCACTGACACAAATTATGTTTAATCTCTATGCGGTGTGCGTCTCAATATTGAGCAGCAGAATAAGTATGAATTATGGCATAAGTATACTTTGTGACATTATGTCTGGGTTCTCTTCCTTGTTAATACTAGTGTGGAATGAATCGTGTGAAAGAGATAATCAACAAATTACCATGAAATCTCACAGTATTCTAAAATGGGCATGAGTGTCTTCATTAAAGAGTTCCTTAGCTCCATATTTTCGTAATTACTTTTCAAAATAAATCCGCTCTGGTGTTGGTTATTAATTGTATTCGAGCTGAGGTATGTGCGAATCACTTCTGTGAAAAATCTAAGCTTCCCTTAACTTTGGAAATCTTTAAAACCAAGTAAATCAGAGCTTAGCAACGAAGCTCTGCTCAGTTCTGATGAGTTCAGTTGGGTATTGAAAACAGAATGCCGAGGATTGCTTTCTCTCATTCCCCACATGCTGCAGCACCTGCTGTGGCACCTGAAACTAAGAAAGACATTAATCTTTTTCTTTTTAGTAAGCCATACAACCAGAGGTGAAAGTAAGCCAGTACGCCCCGGTACGGCGTACCGGTAAGAGCCGGTGCGCCGTACCAGGCCCGGCTTTCCAAGAGGGCAATTTAAAGCCCTGGGGTAGCGGCGGCGGGGATTTAAAGGGCCCCGGGGCAGTAGTGGCGGCTGGAGCCCCGGGGCCCTTTAAATCCCTGCCAGAGCCCCGCCACCAGTATCCCAGGGCTCGGGCAGCAGGGCTCAGGCCGGGATTTAAAGAGCTCGGGGCTCCGGCAGCTGCTACCACAGCAGAGCCCCAGACCCTTTTAAGCTCTGCCAGAGCCCCGGGGTAGCAGTGGCAGCCGGGAGGCCCCAGGGCTCCTCAGTGATTTAAAGGGCCTGGGGATTTAAGGCCCTGCCTCTTCCGGCTGAGGCCACGCCTCTTCCGGCTGAGGCCACGCCCCGTGCTCAGGATTCTGGCCTACTGGTAAGTCCTCTAACTTACTTTCACCCCTGCATACAACAAACTGACACTGGGCTGCCGGCTGTGATCTAAGCGTGGCACAGTAATGAACAGGCCGAAAGAGAGGGGGATTGCTTAAGCTTTGGGAGAATTGTGCATGTGTTATGAATGAATTAATACTTCTGAGACTGAGGTTTGAATCAGGCAGAGTGGGCCAAATTCAAACAAACACAGAGCCTGTCATGGGGGCTTGGTGCAGCATGCTTTGAGGGCTGAACTAACTTGCACCTTGGCTAGCATGGCCCCTCTGCTTCACCCCTGTGCTATCATGTCAACCCTTTATGCTTAACAATGGACCCACCTTGTATTTAGCTTAGATGCTCTGGTTACCTTCTCCAGACCTGAGAAAGAACTCTGTGAACCTCAAAAGCTTGTCCCTTCCACCAACAGAAGTTGGTTCAGTAAACGATATTACCTCACCTACCTTGTCTCTTTCATATCTTGGGACCAACATGGCTACAACAACATTGCCTGGCTCCTATGGACATATGATAGCTGGGCAATAGCCAGCATTTAAGACTGCAGCAGATGTGCATTTAAGACTCCCTCGCATGGCCTGCTCCCTCCCACCTTTGACACATGCCTTGCACCAAGGGTTCCTGCTATGGGAGGGAGTGCAGAGCTGAAATCTGCACCAAGGGACTCTTAACTACTTTGTGGTGCCATGAAGGGACCACTGCACACCAATGAATCAGGTCCAGTATAAGCGAACAAAGTCTTTCCTGTCCACCTTAATGGTGGACAGGACCTGTAATGATCTTCTTACCCCACTGCTGCAGTGCCTTTGAGTAGATGTGGGCAGTTGTGCTGAATTATGTGGTGGTTATGCAGTGTGCTCTGGCGACTAGGGTGAGATCATTGAGCTTCTTCTCACCTGTTTACCTAAGTTAGCTGATGACTCAAGTCAGCTGTCTTTGGTTTAAAAACACACTGAATTACCTCATTGTGCCACCTACTCTGGATATGACACTGTTCAGTTTAATTAGAGATGAGGTAATTGTACTGGGAAAATTGCAATGCCAGTCTCACGATTAGGTTCGTGAGACGGGTTTAATTGGAAAAGCAAAAAACGCAGAGAAGCCCATAAAGTACATAAAATAAGAATGAAACTGTAGTCCTCATTACAATCAGGGGAAATGTGAGTGTGTGCAGTGAAAGGGATGAAGGATCTGATCCGTCCTCATTACAGGTAAAATGTTAAAGCAACTCAGCAGTACGGTATGTGGTTCATGATTTTAAAAAATTGGATCGCATTAAATATTACAGAACGACAGTGACCTGATTGTTAGAAACAATATTTTTACTCTCTTCTGATTGGATCTAAGGGTGAGATTCTCATCCTTGCTCTGGCCCATTTGAGCCAGGATAAAGGCATCAGAGTGGTGAAAGAGGCCCTAAAAGCCCCAGTTCTAGGTGGAGAGAATTCCCCTGGCACAGGAACTGCAGAACACAATTGCAGGCACAGCACTAAGGATCTCCTTGCAAGCCCTGGCATCAGGGGCTTGCCAGGAGCTGGAGGGGCTTGTCAGGGGCAGAGCCAGAGATGGATGGGGTATATCAGGCCAGGAGGTAGCATAAAGTGTTGTGGAGTTTCTGAACAGTGTTGCTGCCCATTCGAAGTCCAAAAGGCTGCTGTAACTTAGACAGATTCCCCAGGGCTGTCTAAATAATGTCAGAGGCCTCTCCAGAGCCCAGAACAGCAAAGGATTGAGAGGGCACAAATCACCAAATCCCCCACCACGAGCTGCAAGGTCTGTGCTGCATCTCTGAGGTGCAGCACTGGATCCCACTGCAAATCTTTCAGAAGAAGCCGTTCTCTATTACTTTTTTTTAAATTGCTTGATGCTGTTTATGTGCTTCCCACAACAGATACCTCTTTTCCTTTTTATAGCTAGAACTCCCTATATTGGTCATGGCAACCTTTAGATTTTTGTTAACATTTTCGCTTTCATTTGCTTAACTAGTTTTTCTTATGTTTAAATGGTATGTTTGGTATATAATGAAGCTCATCTGTAGTATTTAAACGTAGGAATCAGAACCTGCAAGCAGTGTTTAACTATGGCGTGCTTCCAATCCCTCTTCTTAGTCACACTCTAGGGGCCTGATCCTTCTCCCCATGAAGTAAATAGGGGGAGTGTCACTGACTTCAGTAGGAGTGAGACCAGGCTCTAGAGTTCGCTATTACGTGTCCTCTGTGGATTGGACACACAAAATACATGGACCAGTGGTTTACACAACACTGAGACCCACGGGTGGGGGAGGCTGGGGCAGGCTGTGCCTCCCCAGACAGCCAGGCATGGTCCCACCCACACTCTGCCCCCAGGGCCCCACTTAGGCAGTGTCACTGGGCTCCAAGAGCTGGGGCTATGCCGCTTGCCTTCTCGGGGCTCCAGTGGCACCACGCGCTCTCCCTCCCGACGCTCTGGGGCTGGGGAGGCCACAGTGTCACCGCTGAGCGCTCTCCCTTCTGGGGTTGGGGTCTGCGACGGTGCCTCATGCTCTCCCTCCCGGTACTCCAGGGCTAGTGGGTGGGGGGGCTACGGACACAAGCCAGCCTGGGGCGGGGGCCGGCAGCCGCAGGGTGTGTGTGTGTGTGGGGGGGACCTCTGGGTTTTGGGGGTGCAGAAGGGGCAGGGCCTTGGGTGGAAGGGGCAGGGCTGGGGGCTAGCCTCCCTCAGCTAGCAGTTCGCACGCTACCTGTGCTGAGGCTTGTGAGTAAGTGACGTCACTACTCATGGGCCCAATCAAAAGCTCATTGAAATCAATGGGACTCTTTCTTTTGACTTGAGTGGGTTTTGGATCAGGCCCCATGTTAGGAAATAGTTACAACCTGGGATATTTCTGTTTAAAATATTAATTTGCTGGTCATGCTGAGTTATACCCATTAGTCTTCCATTTTTGCTCAGACAGTAGCAGTATAAAGCAACACAAATGTGAATAATCGAAGTGTTATGTGGAAGACTTACTTTCTTACCTCCCATCCATAACCTTGGAGGGCTTCTTAATTTCCTTCAGTTTTTCTATAGTGTTTGATTAATGGAAAACGTGAGGAAGAAAATTAGCCACCCACATACTGCTTCCAACACAATTGTATCTATTTGAAAAAATAAAGAATTAAATGGTATTAGACTGCATGCTTGACCAATATATAATTATATAATTACATTGCAACTGTCATAGTTCAACTTGGTAAAGTAACAAAAAGGAAAAGCCTGACTACTTGAATATAAGGAAATTGCCCTTGAAAACAAGTAAACACATCTTCCTCATATTCACTCTTTGGATTGTTACCTCCCACCCAGTACATCTATATACTATTTAAACAGTTTAAATGTTATTAGTTTTCCATTAATTTAGTATTCTAATAAAAGTAATATTGTGTGTCATTCTTGCATCATTATGTTGAAAACCTGAAACAGTTATCTCTAGGGCTGTCAATTGCAGTTAATTCACGCGATTAACTCAAAAAATTAACTGCGATTAAACAATAGAATACCAAGTGAAATGTATTAAATATTTTTGGATGTTTCTCTACCTTTTCAAATATATTGATTTCAATTACAAAACTGAATACAAAATATACACTGCTCACTTTATATTATTTTTATTACAAATATTTGCTCTTTTAAAATAAGAGTTTTTCAGTTCACCTCATACAAGTACTGTAGTGCAATCTCTATCGTGAAAGTGTAACTTACAAATATAGATTTTTTTTTTGTTACATAACTTCACTCAAAAACAAAACAATGTAAAACTTTAGAGCTTTCAAGTCCACTCAGTCCTACTTCTTGTTCAGCCAATCGCTAAGACAAACAAGTTCGTTTACATTTACGGGAACTACTGCTGCCTGCTTCTTATTTACAATGTCACCTGAAAGTGAGAACAGGCATTCGCATGACACTTTTGTAGCCGGCATTGCAAGGTATTTATGTGCCAGATATGCTAAACATTTGTTTACCCCTTCCTGCTTCGGTCACCATTCAAGAGGACATGCTGATGACATTTGTTAAAAAAATAAATGCGTTAATTAAATTTGTGACTGAACTCCTTGGGGGAGAATTTTATGTCCCCTGCTCTATTTTACCGGCATTCTGCCATATATTTCCTGTTATAGTGGTCTCAGATGACCCAGCACATGTTGTTTGATTTACAAACACGGTCACTGCAGATTTGACAAAATGCATAGAATCTACCAATGTGAAATTTCTAAAAATAGCTACAGCACTTGACCCAAGGTTTAAGAATCTGAAGTGCCATCCAAAACTGAGAGGGGTGAGGTGTGGAGCATGCTTTCAGGAGTCCTTGAAGAGCAACACTCAGATATGGGAACTATCTGAACCACTAAAAAAGAATCAACCTTCTGCTGGTGGCATCTGACTCAGCTAATGAAAATGAACATGTCAGGCCGCTACGCTTTAGATCATTATCGAGCAGAACCCATCATCAGCATGGATGCATATCCTCTGGAATGGTGGTTGAAGCATGAAGGGACATATGAATCTTTAGTGCTTCTGGCATGTAAATATCTTGTGACGCCAGTTACAACAGTGTCATGAGAACACCTCTTCTTACTTTCAGGTGACATTGTAAACAAGAAGCGGGCAGCATTATCTCCTGTAAATGTAACCAAACTTGTTTGTCTGAGTGATTGGCTGAAGTAGGACTGAGTAGACTTGAAGGCGCAAAAGTTTTACATTGTTTTATATTTGAATGCAGTTATTTTTTTAACATAATTTGACATTTGTAAGTTCAACTTTCATGATAAAGAGATTGCACTACAGTACTTAGATGAATTGAAAATACTATTTCTTTTGATTTTTTACAGTGCAAATATTTTTAATCAAAAATAAAGTGAGCACTGTATACTTTGTATTTTGTGTTGTAATTGAAATCAATATATTTGAAAATGTAGAAAACACCCAAAAATATTTAAATAAATGGTATTCTATTGTTGTTTAACAGTGCGATTAATTGTGATTAACTTTTTTAATCGCTTGACAGCCCTAGTTATCTCTATTATCTCACTTAATAGAAGCGGTTGAGTCAGAAGCTCTAGAATTTTTTGTGACAGTTTGACATCAATTTGAGATGGTCTAGACAATCAGAGTACTGCACAAGCGCACCCATGCACACACAAAGGCTGCAGGCTGAACTAAATGACCACTAAATGCCCGACCACTTCTGTGATTAAATTGCATGGTCAAATAAATTGTTGTTTTATTTATTCATTATATATACTAGCGCTTGGAGCCTCATTGCGTTAGGCACAGTTGTATAATCACATTGTAAGAGACTAAAAGAAAAGGAGTACTTATGGCACCTTAAAGACTAACAAATTTATTTGAGCATAAGCTTTTGTGAGCTACAGCTCACTTCATCGGGTGCATGCAGTGGAAAATACAGTGGGAGATTTATATACACAGAGAATATGAAACAATGGGTGTTACCATACACACTGTAACAAGAGTGATCAGGTAAGGTGAGCTATTAACAGCAGGATGCGGGGGGGGAGGGAGAACTTTTGTAGTGATAATCAAGGTGGGCCATTTCCAGCAGTCGACAAGAATGTGTGTGTGGGGGGGGAATAAACATGGGGAAATAGTTTTACTTTGTGTAATGACACATCCACTCCCAGTCTTTATTATTTGTATCCAGTTTGCAAATTAATTCCAATTCAGCTGTCTCTCATTGGAGTCTGTTTTTGAAGTTTTTTTGTTGAAGAATTGGAACTTTTAGGTCTGTAATCAAATGACCAAAGAGGTTGAAGTGCTCTCCAACTGGTTTTTGAATGTTATAATTCTTGAGATCTGATTTGTGTCCATTTGTTCTTTTACATAGAGACTGTCCAGTTTGGCCAATGTACATGGCAGAGGGGCATTGCTGGCACATGATGGCATATATCACATTGGTAGATGTGCAGGTGAACGAGCTTCTGATAGTGTGGCTAATGTGATTAGGCCCTATAATGGTGTCCCCTGAATAGATATGTGGACACAGTTGGCAACGGGCTTTGTTGCAAGGATAGGTTCCTGGGGTAGTGTTTCTGTGGTGTGGTGTGTAGTTGCTAGTAAGTATTTGCTTCAGGTTGGGGGGCTGTCTGTAAGCGAGAACTGGCCTGCCTCCCAAGATCTGGCAGAGTGAGGGATCATTTTCCAGGATAGGCTGTAGATCAATGATGATGTGCTGGAGAGGTTTTAGCTGAGGGCTGTATGTGATGGCCAGTGGTGTTCTGTTATTTTCCTTTTTGGGTCTGTCCTGTAGTAGGTGACTTCTGGGTACCCATCTCGCTCTGTCAATCTGTTTCCTCACTTCCCCAGGTGTGTATTGTAGTTTTAAGAATGCTTGATAAAGATCTTGTAGGTGTTTGTCTCTGTCTGAAGGATTGGAGCAAATTCAGTTGTATTTCAGAGCTTGGCTGTAGACAATGGATCATGTGATGTGTCCTGGATGGAAGCTGGAGGCATGTAGGTAAGTATAGCGGTTCAGTAGGTTTCTGGTGTAGGGTGGTGTTTATGTGACCATTGCTTATTTGCACTGTAGTGTCCAGGAAGTGGATCTCTTGTGTGGACTAGTCCAGGTTGAGGTTGATGGTGGGGTGTAAATTGCTGAAATCCAAGTGGAATTCTTCAAGGGCTTCCTTCTCGTGGGTCCATATGATGATGTCATCAATGTAGCGCAAGTAGAGGAGGGGTGCTAGGGGACAAGAGCTGAGGAAGCGTTGCTCTAAGTCATGCATAAAAATGTTGGCATACTCTGGGGCCCTGTGCGTACCCATAGCAGTGCTGCTGATTTGAAGGTATAAATTGTCCCCAAATCTGAAATGGTTGTCGGTGGGGACAAAGTCACAAAGCTCAGCCACCAGGTGTGCCGTGGCCTCATCAGGGATACAGTTCTTGACAGCTTGTAGTCCATCCTCATGTGGAATACTGTTGTAAAGAGCGTCTACAACCATGATGGCCAGATTATTGCACCAGTTCAAATAGTCCGCAGGAGCAGAAAGACATGAGTTAGCTTTGGAGGTGCTCGTGCAATCTGGAATTGCAGCAAAGAGCTGAGAGAACATTTCAAAGGAGAGGAGAGATGCATATACTTTTTCTATGAGAAAACAAAGGCAAGCCGGTGCTTTACAGGAAGAAAAGCACACTGTGTGTAAAAATAATACAGTTTGACGGATTTGGCTGATTGCTATGCAGCCCACTCTCAGTATAAGCAGAATTCATCTATTCTACTGTTCTGTCAAGCAAGCAGACAGTCTGTGCCATTTTGAAAGTTGATAGGATAGAACTTCTTCCATCTGCCAATTACAGTGACCTTGGGAATCCATTGGACTGTAACATTCACTCTTTTGAGATAACTGCTTTATCACCAGGTATACTGAGGAAAATTGCACAACCCAAAGATAATCAGTGTAGGAATTCTCTCTTTTCCCAGCTACTCCGTGGGAGATAAAAACATTTCTTTCTTTTCTTTATTACCTCATGATTTGTTTTAAATGTTGTCAGCATGTGTCTTACATTTTTTTCAAATGTATTCCAAATAACCTATCAGGTCAGAAACAGTGTTTGCCAGTCCTGAGATGAAGTAATCTTTGCTGATATGAAGCATTATCACATATCAGTAAGGGAAAATGTTTAAAGTGTAGGAGGAAATTTCCACATAAGTAGTAAGATTTGGCAACTTGAAGAGCCAATGAGAGTTAAACTACAAATAAAGTAAACTGGTTAGTGCTGTTCACTGAGCAGAGTGAATATTTTTCACATTTTTCACAAGTATTTGTTTAAATTTGAAAACGAATTTCATTTTGACTGCATCTGCAACTCTTCCCTTGGACTTGTCTGTATAGTACCTTGGTCCAGACTAGTTGGGATGTAAATTACCAATCCCTGTAACAAACCTTGTTGCCTACTTTGTCCCTATATCTACTCTAGCGACACCATCAGAGGACCCAACCACATCAGTCACACCATCAGGGACTCATTCAACTGCACATCTACTGATGTGATATATACTATCATGTGCCAGCAGTGCCCCTCTGCCATGTACATTGGCCAAACCGGACACTGTCTACGTAAAAGAATAAATGGACACAAATCGGACATCAGGAATGGTAACATACAAAAGCCAGTAGGAGAACACTTCAATCTTCCTGGACATTCTATAACAGATTTAAAAGTAGCCGTACCTGAACAAAAAAACCTTCAGAAACAGACTTCAAAGGAAACTGCAGAACTAAAATTCATTTGCAAATTTAACACCATTAATTTGGGCTTGAATAGGGACTGGGAGTGTCTGGCTCATTACAAAAGCAACTTTCCCTCTCCTGGAATTGACATCTCCTCATCAATTATTGGGAGTGGACTACATCCACCCTTACTGAATTGGCCCTGTCAACACTGGTTCTCCACTTGTGAGGTAACTCCCTTCTCTTCATGTGTCAGTATGACAGTGCCTGCATCTGTAATTTTCACTCCATGCATCTGAAGAAGTGGAGTTTTTACCCATGAAAGCTTATACCCAAATAAATCTGTTAGTCTTTTTAAGGTGCCACCGGACTCCTTGTTGTTTTTGTGGATACATACTAACATGGCTACCCCCGAATAATTTTTTGTATCTCAAAGACCTACAGTACGAATAGCTGACATTGGCCCTTTCAAACCTTATCTAGATCTGAACCTACTTACAGAAAATTCTTTTGTGGATGTTAAAAATAGTACTGGTCGAATAATGTGCATGTTTGCAATGGCTTACGCAGGTCTTGATTAAAAAGCCTCTTCCTGTTTGAAAGATTTGATGCAACACTTCAAGGGCCTAATGCAACTCTCATTTGGGACAATGGAAAGAAGATACCTGATTTACCTGAATGGGAGTTCAATTTAGACCCAAAATGGTAAATACCAGTATTAGTGGTAATAGCTTTCAAACCAGCAGAAAATTTTTAAATTAACCCACTTTAATCAAGTTCTTCTGTATTATCAGGGGAATAAAAGTGTATTTTTTTACAGTTAAGGAAATAACTTTAAGGGTCACAATGCAAAATACATTTAGCAGAATCCTTTTGCTTTACTATTTATATATCCCTTATTTTGGTATTGAAGGATGGGAGAACATAAAATTAACTATCTTGATTCTGCTTTGAGGATATCACACCTTGAAACAACAACCTTCCTTTAAAAATGAGTCATTTATTAGCTGCTTCATCATCAGGAATCCTCAAGGAATCCTCAACAATGGATTATTTTGTTTACTGCACAATTATGTCCATGGCCCCCAGATTCTATGAGTTCTAGAGGAACAGAAATCCAGTGGAATGTTTCACTATTCATTCATCTGCACTGAGAAAATACAGCAAATCACTCCAAAAGGAGCAAAAAAAGTAGACTCCACAAATTTAGTATTGCAATTATGAGAAATAATAATATTCTCTGCAGAACAGCAAATTATCCTTAGGTTGAAAAAAGAAGGGAGCGAAAAGCCAAGATTATTAAAATTGTTTAGTGATTTTCAGTGCCTAACTTTGGATACCTTAAAAGAGGTCTAATTTTCAAACCGTGCTGAGTACCTATCCTCTGAAATGAGGTCCTTTAAAGCCTTACAAATTGGGCACCGAAAAATTGTTATCCCAGTTGTTATCCCAACCGTAAACACTAGTCACTAATCACATTTGAAAATCTTGGCCCAAATACTCTAAGCACTATAGAGGAAGTGTGATTTAAGAATAAGGCTGACAAACTTGGTATCATTAAAATAAGAACTGACCCCAAACTGGTGTTTGAAGAAGTTGACACAATTTTTCCTCTTTCCCATTTTTGTACGTGATTGTGTCACAGACCAGAGTCGAATACCTTCTTGCAGTCTTAATCTGTACAAAGGATTTTGCAATAAAACCAGATTAAAAAAAACAACTTCTCCATTGTTTGGGATTTTCTTACTAACCTATAACTGGTAAATGGACCAAAATGTTCACTGAGGTAATGTAAATTTCAGTGAACCTAAGCATCATTACAGCTGAAACTCAACTGAGTTTCCCCATATTGTATAATTCCCATTCCCATAACAGGCCCCCCCATAAACACCAATGTATATGTCATATCTTCTAGTTGTTAGCCTCGGTGGCTTGTTACCAAGACCCTATATACTCGGGGGCAAGTTGGACCTAAACTCTGTTGTAAAATCCTTAGTTTTTCTAGCATTGTAGTGCAGTGGTTCCCAAACTAGGGGCGCCGCTTGTTCAGGGAAAGCCCTGGTGGGCCGGGCTAGTTTGTTTACCTGCCGCATCCGTAGGTTCGGCCCATCGCAGTTCCCGGTGGCTGTGGTTCGCCGCTCTCGGCCAATGGGAGCTGCAGGAAGCAGCGCGGGCTGAGGGACACCAGGGGCTTCCCCTGAACAAGCAGTGCCCCTAGTTTGGGAATCACTGTTCTAGTGCAATAGAATGGAAATTCTGTAGCAGCATCACGTAAATTTTAAAAATAGAGGAAGTTTTGTGTGTGTGTGTATATATGTATGTATATGTGGATTAATTATGAAAATTAGCAATGCAGTCAGTTTAGTCACCTCTGTTGTATGCATTTTGTTAATAAATTCAATTTATTTGAGGCTGTCCTGCATTTTCATTTTTCAGTGTGCTGCAGAAGATTTCATTGACCATGCATCACTGGCTCATGGAAATTGTCAGGGGAGAAGCTGTAGGTTTTGGCACCTCTGGAGGCCTGGGAAGTGGTTTGAGATTGTGGGAGTCTTGGCTAAAATGATCAGCAGTGAAGTAGTTTGTGTTATCTGCAAAACAGACATTGATTTCTACAGATTTATTCATTGTTTGCGATTTTTTTAGATAGTATATTT
Organism: Natator depressus; assembly: GCF_965152275.1. Taxonomy (NCBI): domain Eukaryota; kingdom Metazoa; phylum Chordata; order Testudines; family Cheloniidae; genus Natator; species Natator depressus. Next base: position 14,591,159 of record NC_134240.1, on the reverse strand, counting down.
ATGCTAATATATGTTAGCTGATAGGTTGTTTGCAATCTATAAACTTTGACTATATCTTTGCTGATTAATTATTTTTATATGAGATTAGTTAGTTAAGGCACCTGGTATTGCTACTGCTGCTTTGAGTGACTCTAATGAGGGAAGCACTTGCAATGCAAGTAGGGTACATCCTGGTACGCGTGTGTGTGTGTGTGTGTGTGTGTGTGTGTTTGTGCATAAAGGTGTTTGCATAAAGAACAGATCTTTTCCCAACACTCAGGTGAGCAAACATCCATCCACACAAATGCTCATGGCCTAATTGCAAAATAATTCCAAATTAGAGTTAATGTTCATGAAGGATCTTAAGCAAAGAAAGCAGTCATGGGATAAGACGGAAGGTCCTCTCATGGATCAGTTACTGGTTAAAGGGTAGGAATAAATGATCAGTTTTCAGAATGGAGAGAAGTGTCAGTTTCCCCCAGCGTTCTGTACTTGGACCAATACTGTTCAACATATTCATAAATGATCTGAAAAAAGGGGTAAACAGTGAGGCGGCAAAATTTGCAGATGATACAAAGCTACTCAGGATAGATAAGTCCAAAGCAGCCTGCGAAGAGTTACAAAGGGATCTCACAAAACTGGGCAACAAAATGGCAGATGAAATTCAATGTTGATAGATGCAAAGTAATGCACATTGGGAAACATAATCCCCACTATACATATAAAATGATGGGGTCTAAATTAGTTGTTATCTCTTAAGAAAGAGATCTTGGAGTCATTGTGGATAGTTCTCTGAAAACATCCACTCAATGTGCAGCGGCAGTCAAAAAAGCGAACAGAATGTTGGGAATCATTATGAAAGGGATAGATAATAAGACAGAAAATATCATATTTCCTCTATATAAGTCCATGGTACGTCCACATATTGAATACTGCATGCACATCTGGTCACCCCATCTCAAAAAAGACATATTGAAATCGGAAAAGGTACAGAACAGGGAAAAAAAATGCCTACGGGTATGGAAGAGCTTCGATATGAAGAGAGATTACTAAAACTGAGACTGTTTCAGCTTGGAAAAGAGAGACTAAGGGGAGAGGTGAGAGATCTATAAAATCATGACTGGTGTGGCGAAAGTAATTAAGGAAGTGTTATTTACTCCTCCTCCTCATAACACACAGGGGTCACCCAATGAAATTAATGGGCAGCAGGTTTAAAACAAATAAAAGGAAGTATTTCTTCACACAATGCACAGTCAACCTGTGGAATACTTTGTGAGAGTATGCTGGGTTCAAAAAAGACTATAACAGGGTTCAAAAAAGAGCTAAATAAGTTCATGGAGGATAGGTCCATCAATAGCTGTTAGCCAGGATGGGCAGGGATACAAAACCATGCTCTGAAGTGTCCCTAGCATGTGTTTGCCAGAAGCTGGGAATGGGTGACGGGATGGATCACTTTGATGATTACCTGGTCTGTTCATTCCCTCTGAAGCATCGGGCATTGGCCGCTGTCAGGAGACAGGATACTGGGCTGGATGGACCGTTGGTCTGACCCAGTATGGCCTTTTTTATGTTGTTTTGATTTTCCATCTCTTTTTGCCCCTCTAAATAGCAATGAATGACTAGGGAAATTTGAAATTGCTAGAGCAGATGAATTAGCAAGTAAGAGGAAAAACCACAAAGAAGAAATAACCATGTCTTTTAATTTTAATGATTTATTATGATACTTAATAGTACAATAGTAAATAGTATTAAATGTTTTGTAAGACTTTTCTGAAAAAAATGTAATCTTAGTAATATAAGACCACATTATAGCCTCTGATGGCACACTTTTTGACAAGAGGTGGGGAGATACCACTTTTTTTTTTTAAATATAAAATGTGGAAAATAAATGAAGTTCTAAGGTAATATATCACCAGATCAACAGATTTCTGATTCGGTATTGTATAGCTGAATTGTGGGATCAGTGCCATTTTCTGAAGTTGTTAATTACCAGACTAAAGGCCAGCACACAGTGCTACATAAAACTGGCAATAAATCACCACTGAGAGGCTTGCTTTTTATATTTTATTACACAAAAAGCTGTTATTTTAAATTAAGAAATTAATTCAAGGAAAGAAATTGAAAGTAAGATTTAAAAAATGGTGGTTCATATGCAAGGCAGCTCTGTATTTATAAGTCTCAAGAACTTTAAAATATATATTAAAATGTACTTGAAGTTTTTTATTCGTAGCACATGCAATTATCTATATTTTAAGAATATTTATAAGAATTATTACACACACTGGCCAGGTGGCCTGGACACGAGAGTGGAGCTGAGTCATTGTCAGATGTGCATCCGATGCTCCTGGAAGGTGGTCACAGAACCAGACTCAAAGAACACAGTCCCTGGACCCAATTTTTATAGGTCTCTGGTTCAATACAAGTCTATGGGAGTTGCTTCATCATGCTGAATTTACAATTGAGATGACCATCAATCAGCTCAATCAGCAGGTGGTACATCCATGACGGCTCCATGATGGCTAGGTGTTATCTTCTTGTTCTTCCTTGATGCGTTTTGGGTGGATTCCAGTTCGCCCTCCGGGGATCATCCAGTTATCTCCACTTTGCATATTCTTCGGCCCATCGATATCAAGGTTGAAATTCTTAGGATTAGGCTGGTACCATTTACTAACCAATTATTTCCCTGCTTCAGGCTCTCAATTCCATGCACTCATCATTCATTCTTTTACTTAACAACAAAATCTATGACTTTTGATTCATTTAACAAGTTTTATCCCACTATCTATTTTTTCCCTCTTTGGATACCAAGATTTACCTAGGCATGACAAGGTGTCCCCGCAGGGGAAGAGCATCAGGGTGTTGTTTTAAAGAACAGCATTGTTTCCTCAAAGTTCTTATCACTTTCCAGCACAGACTCTTTGTCCTATACCGGCCTGAAATAATTAGCACTTTGGCCTTGCATTTGTTACAGAGTGAAATTCAACAGCATGGAACTAAAGTTCATACCTTTTTACAATACCTATATACTCTTTTGTCTATCTTTATTTCTACTATACATAATTATAATTCTATCATACTTATATAACTTTGAGGGCGACCCAACACTAATCCAAAATGAATAGGCCAGGGGTATTTACTCCAAAACCTGGATAGTTTTGTGTCATCTCCACTACTTCATCTCATCTTCATGCAAGGCCTGCAGAAGGGCCTGAAAGTGGGGCCTAAACTGCCTGAGCAAACCAGTGAACTACAGAAAGCTCTGCTAACAGTCTGCAGATCCCTGACTGGACACACACATGGCATTTCTCTCCTTGATCCTTTCAGGCTTCCATCTTGAATGTGGCAGCAAAGCTGGCCTGGATGCCCCACTGCTCCTGTGCCCTGTGTATAATGTGAGTCATGAAAGAAAAGTTAGCATGGCTGCTCGCAGCATTAACTAATCCTCTTTGGTGTAGAAAATGGGTTATGTAGAAAAGGGAACAAGCTGTTGAAGGTCGGGTGGGGGGGAGGGGAGTTTCGTAATTTCTCCTTTGTGCTGTCTGGCCAATAAGATTCTTTTTTCCTATTCAGCTCGTTTCCTCTGCGGATAATTGAGGCAGGAAGGTAGAGGTTGGCAGAGAAATTATTAGAGACACATTTCCTTTCATATCAGCTCCAAGGCCTATTTCCATTGGATTTCCAAGATTTGTTTCCTCCTGTAATGTGACATTTGGTATAGGAACCTTTGTCTGCAAAGTGCTTTGGGATCCTTTGAGTGCAAGAGGATACGTAAACGCCAGATATTAAATTAAGAAATGCACACCGAAGGCCTCATTCTCATCCCATTGATGTAACTGAGAACTTTGCTATTGACTTAAATAGGAATAGAGTCAGGTCCCAAGCTGACGGGCCTGATTCACCTCCAGCTTGCACGCTTCATAGTCATTTAGGCCCTGATTCAGCAAGGTATTTGTGCACATAGCTTTAAGTATGTGAGTCATTTTGCTATCTTTAATTACATGTGTTTTGATATCCTCCTGGAATGAGGCCCTATGCCTGTGTAAGGGGCATGCAAAATGCTACTAAACTGGATTTTTCCATTCAGACTAATAGCACCATCCCCCACCTCCATATCACGGCTTTAAACGACCACATAAGATGCAGGGAGTGGAAACTCTGGCCCATTGGTTTTTATTTTGAGATACCAGTGCAGTGGATGTAGTGGATATGAACAGCAATTTCTGAATCCAGATGGCTTATATTCCAATATTAGTAATATAATATCGTAACCAATATTCAAGTTCAGCCTTTTTTATCCTTTAAGAAATGCTGTACTAAGGCTCATAGAACATAATTTGATATCCTCTGACTTAGTACTAAAATATTACAACCATCGGATCCCTGAGTCCTGAAGTTTGCAACGATCATTTCTTTTTTAGATTAGACCAAATATCTGGAGAAGATATTCTATTGTTCAGAGTAATAATTGTTTCATATAAAATATAATAACACAAGGGTCCTAAATTAATGAGGCTTACGGAATACTGGATTGTGTAACGTATCTCAGCACATCATATGATAAAAATTGTGGTTTTGCTAGAGACTTTGCAAGGCGCCAGTACACATCCTTTTTTACATCAGTATCGTTTAGAATTGTCATGGATGTACACACACTTCTCACTTGGGGAGAAAGCATTTTTTCAGTCAACCAAGGTTTGTTTCAAGTTAATATATGATTTTTGTGCTAGTGCAAAGCTAACCTTCTATGTTTTGTCTCATGAAAATTCTCAGGATGAAACTAGAAACAGTTATGACATAACTTGTGAATTTTGCCAAATGCAGTAGTTTTTAGCATTATTAGTAGTATTTATTTGTGTGTATTAATGTAGCACCTAGAGATCCCAATCAGGAATCAGGACCCCACTGAATTCGGTGCTGTACAGCATGAAATCGAAAAGCCATCCCTACCCCACAGAACCACTTTTGCAAGTTTATCCTCACTTTAGACAACCTATTGTCATTGCTTAGGGATGATTATGTGTCTCCAACATGTTATGCATATTGCTTACTGTGATGGGTATACAAACCCCACACTGGACAATAAGAGGTAAAGGAGCTGCTCTGGGCTCAGCAGACTCTGTCCATCACAACTGCAAGGCATGCACAGGCTGGAGGAAGAACTTAAAAGGGGACCAGAACAGCTCACTTGTGGGTAGATTAGGAAGGAGAGCGGACATTCACCTTTCAGCTCCTGAGGAAAGGGCAGAGGGAAGACTTCCCAGACAGCCAGTGCCTGAAGGCCCCTCCCTGAGGGAAGGGAGGGCCAATTCCTGATGCACCCAGAGGAGGAGTCATTCCCCTCCATCTCTTACTAATTCAGTTTATTTGTGATAATTGCCCTTGCTTTTTGTTCATGGGCTACCCTGAAGAAGGAGAGACTTTGAAATGACCTGGCTGGAGAGCCAAGACACAGGAAAAGACAGGCCACTTTTGGCAGGAGACCTCCAGTGAAGAGAGAGCTGCTATGCCATGCCTGGCCTTGAGGAGATGAGTTGACCCCTTCACACTTGCATTTCATGAAACTCCTTCAGCACCATTTTTATACATTAAAAGCCATTCTACCATCAGATGGGCATGTGTCACTCCCACTGATTCCAATAGGGGATGCATAAACAGATCATAGGGCTTAATTTGACCCTATTTGAACCTGAAGGTTGTAGGGGGGTTTTATGAGAGGTAACAGAAGGAAAGAAGATACCTTTCACTAATGATGTCAGTCATATTCCTATGTAAGTCTACATTATATTATTATGTGTTTGCTTTTCATGTTTAATCATTAGCAGTACAGCCAGGATAAGGAAAGAAAACATCTGTGTATCCTAAAGGAAAATTAACTTCTTTTGAAAGGTCAGCATAATTTAACTGCATAGTCCTCATTCCAACATCAGATATCTTAACCTTGATAAGAGACATTTTCAGGATTTTCAGATGGTGTTTTATATATATATTGCTAATATGAAATTAGTTTTTAAATGATATAACTATAAAATTAGTTTTAGCAAAGTGAGGAAACTGTTACAAAAGAAAGAAGATGAGGATGACATCATTTCAGTGTAGCCCATAGCAACAAAATTAACAATTTCTTAACTGATGCAGTACAGCATATATAATATATATGCTATCAATGGAGTCCACAGGAAGATGGCACGTTGCACCGTATTTGGGAGTTAATGAATTTATTTTCAATATTTTGCAGAAGTGCCACACAGATTGTGCACCATGAAAGAGAATGTAATAAATGTACGAAAGATGCATTATAATTACTGCACCTCTGTCTCTGTGGGACAGAAAAAGATACACCATCAGTTGCTCTCTCATAATAGCCAGATCTGCACACCTAGTTCACCTGCCCAAATATTCTATACAAGACGCTTACTCCATCCTAGAAGTTTAGGGGCCATATTCAATACAGTATTTAAGCACATGCTTAAGTCTTATTGAAATGTAGACGTGATAATGGCATGATGACCATCAGAAGTTGCTGAAGAGGAATGAAAGTGCAATATGATTGTAAATCAGAAGATAGGTCAAAGGAAATACATTCAGGTCCGTAAGATGAAGCAGAGAGTAAAATTATATTTATTGCAAGTGGTTAAATGGTGAAGTTAGGTTGTGTACCCCTGTTCCCCCCTGACTTTCCTTTGGATTTGTGTGCCTCATTCCCTAGTGTCTTTTGAGAAGGGGTTTTTTTTGGGGGGGGAGGGGGGGAGGGGAATGAAGACTAAGAGCTTCCTAGAATTTATCTCCCCGACTTTGTCCAAGAGATTAGGGTATATGCAATGTCCTTTTTCATTGTCAGACTTTTCTTGCTGTGAGGAATTCAGCTTCCTTGTCAGACAAGGTTATTATTTTATAATAATAATTTTATATAATTGTGACCAGAGTTGTAAGGGGGCCATTCTGAAATTGCTCAGTCAGGGCACACTGCAAAGAATGGGGCAGAGAATCCCCAAAACTGGTGGTTATTTCTAATACTTAGAGTCAACAAACCAGCAACCAGACAGCTTTTACAGTACTTTACTGGTTACCCATAAGCCAGAAATACAGTTCCATTAAAGCAACCCAGTCTTGGGCTCCCACCCAGACAGCCAAGTCAAATATGAGGAAGATTACTGAAAATCTTGTTCATCATATAAAAAGTTCTACAAATCTAGAAGGATTGGACACTTACCAACCAGATTAATGAATAGCTCTGATCTTACCCAAATATACGCTTACAGCCAATTCTTATTAAGTAAACTAAGATTTATTGCAAAAGAAAAGAGAGAGTATTGGTTAAAAGGTCATAATACATAAAGATATAAATAGAGTTCTTAGGTCAATTTCATAGTAGAGATGGTGAGCTTTAGAGTTGCAAAGAGTTCTTTCAGAATCAGTTCATCAGGTTATAGTCCAATGTACAATATCAGGGCAATCCAGAGTGGAACTGGAGACCTCAGTCTTGCAACTCAAACTTCCCCTGTTGAAGCTTAAGTAGATCTAAGATTCAGGATCAGGGTCCTAGAATTTTTTATATAGATTCCTGACAGGCTATTGACAACCTCTTGAGAACAGATGTTCCTTGGGTGAAACATTGTGGCTTTGAAATAAAAACCTTCTATTTCCTAAGCACCACTGGTAATTAGCTGCTAGGTAGTTTACTATAAACTTCAAAGAGAAATCAAGACAATGATATTACTACATTCACAGTTCATCTAAATGTTAACATCTCCTTTTGATCTCTGAATTAACAGAATACAGTGACAGACAGGAACCATTCGGTTACATTGGCAACCTCTAGCAGTATATATGTAAATGCACTATAGTGGGGCCGTGTAGCATCCCTCCGAGCCAGAGAGGGAGGGACCACTCTCTCTGCCCAGCTGGGCAGAGTCTGGCCAAGCCCACCCCCCTCCATCGGAAGTTGAGAAGCGGGGAGGAAGTACCAAAGGCGGAGCCTCTAGCCCAGTGGAGGCTGAGCCAGGGAAGGAGGCAGACGCATCCTGCTTGCTGCTGCCCACCAAACTTGCTGCTGAGCCAGGCGGTGGCCCAGACCTGGAGAGGCCCGAGCCCGAGGAGGAGCTGGTGGGATTGCCGGTGGCCAAATACTCTGATGAACCTGAGGAACCGGAGTTGGATCTGGAACTTGGGTAGGAGTAGCCCAGGGTTTAGTTTGATGGTGTTGCAGCTTAACAGCCGGTCAGCAAGTTACGGGAGGATCTCTGCTGACTCAGTGGCAGGACACCCGCCGCTGTTAGGCCCCTGGGCTGCAACGCAGTGTAGCCGGGTGGGTCTGTGTTCCCCTACTCCTGGCACCCACCTCTCGGGTGGCAGCCTCCCCGCCATTGGCCACTGGTTGCCCGTGCTCCCCTGCCTACAGGTTAGCGCTATAGACTGCTTACTTGCTCTACCCTGCCTAGGGGCCTCAGGCCTCTTGACCATTGGGAAGTAACCCTCGTATGAAGGCTGGGACGCTGTACCTACTCTGCTAATTCCCCCAATAGTAGGCCGCGATCCTGGTGATGTACTGAGGCGGGGTGGCATCCCTCCAAGCCAGAGTGGGAGGGACAACTGCTTCCATACTACACACACAAAAACCACAATTATCATCTACTAATATGTCCCTAAAAGCTGAATCTGGGTCAATTAGCCTGCTAGTTGTATAACCCTTTCTGGCCCTGTCATAAATATAAAGGGAAGGGTAAACACCTTTAAATCCCTTCTGGCCAGAGGAAAAACCCTTTCACCTGTAAAGGGTTAAGAAGCTAGGATAACCTCGCTGGCACCTGACCAAAATGACCAATGAGGAGACAAAGCTGGAGGGGGGAGAAACAAAGGTTCTCTCTGTCTGTGTGATGCTTTTGCTGGGAACAGAAAAGGAATGGAGTCTTAGAACTTAGTAAGTAATCTAGCTAGATAGGCGTTAGATTCTGTTTTGTTTAAATGGCTGATAAAATAAGCTGTGCTGAATGGAATGTATATTCCTGTTTTTGTGTCTTTTTGTAACTTAAGGTTTTGCCTAGAGGGATTCTCTATGTTTTGAATCTGATTACCCTGTAAGGTATTTACCACCCTGATTTTACAGAGGTGATTCTTTTACTTTTTCTTCGATTAAAATTCTTCTTTTAAGAACCTTATTGCTTTTCCATTGTTCTTAAGATCCAAGGGTTTGGGTCTGTGTTCACCAATGTAAATTGGTGAGGATTTTTATCAAGCCTTCCCCACGAAAGGGGGTGTAGGGTTTGAGAGGATTTTGGGGGGAAAGACGTTTCCAAGCAGGCTCTTTCCCTGTTATATATTTGTTAGACGCTTGGTGGTGGCAGCAATAAAGTCCAAGGGCGAAAGGTAAAATAGTTTGTACCTTGGGGAAGTTTTAACCTAAGCTGGTAAAAATAAGCTTAGGGGGTTTTTCATGCAGGTCCCCACATCTGTACCTTAGAGTTCAGAGTGGGGAAGGAACCTTGACAGACCCTGTGTCACAAAATAATATAACTTCTTTCTTTCAATATATTTACTGTCCCAATCCCCAACTCTAGATGCAATGGCATAATGGGGTGGCCTTGGGGAGCACGGCTAAGCTGACGTACTATGATATTGATTTTCTAAGCATTGTATATTTTTTTGCCACATTCAGCCTTGGGATAAGTGATTTTTAAATAAATCTAAATAAAAGGTGGGAAGAAAAAGAACAGTTCTCTTTCTAGCAAAGGGGAAACAAGTAGGAGGTGCTTTTTAATGTGCTCAGAGAGCAGCCTGTCCAGGAGGAAAGTTAAGGCAGCTAAATCGAGAGAGACAACCTAGATTGCCTCAAGAGTCCTCAGTCCCTAAATATAACATAGTTGGGCAGAAAGGTGGTATCTCGAAACATCTGATACCATGAAGGTAACCAGCTATTCAGATTAAGTACTGGAAACATGTTTACTTCAGGAATATGAATTGAGAGGAAAAGGGAATCTAAGCCCTCAAAGCGTAATCACAAATCACACACGTCACTGAAACAATCACAAACTTCCTTCATTTTACTTCCCTGTAAAATGGAGTGTCACCATATGTAACATCAGGCTTGATGCTGCTCCCACTGCAGTCAATGACAGGTTTGGCATTGACTTAAAAATGAGGCGATCCTAACCCTGTCTGGTACATGTGTTCCACTGTACGCTGTAATGTATTCATTTTAGCAGAACTGGTGGAATGATTCTCAGCAGTGAGTATCTGTGTAGACAGCGTGGATTAGCATACTGAAGGTAGCATGTAAAGATTTTGTGGTTCATAAATATTTGCTGCTCCAAGATCAGGAATATATCAGTGGCTCTTATCCTGGAATCTTCCAAATACTTCACAATGATTCATTTGCTTTATATATGTGTGTGACACAGAGAGCTTCAGAGAGGCAATGAGAACAAATACTTGTTATTTGTCACTATTTCAGTAATATTAAAAACCTGGAAACAAGCAGAGTTGTCACCAATAAAAAGTCGACATTTACTAGCCATTATCACACCATGCAAGGGTATTTCCCTATAGAACAAACAGGAAATAACTTCTGCATTTTGGAGACTATGGTACAGTAACTGCTGATAAAAGTTGATTTTATGACAACCACTGCACCTTAAATTTACAGCTGCTTCTACCTGCCTTTCCATTTTGAGGAGGCCAAGGGTTGACCCCTGCTTACCTACTGAAGGCCAGCTCCGATGGATAGTTTCATTTTGTTTTGGTCTCTTTATTTTCAGGCAGTAAATCTTTCCTTTTCTAATGCTTCCCACATTCCTGGCTGCCCTTTGCTGTGACTACTGCATCTCTGCGAGACCTTATGTGCTACGTGATACTTCCCTGTATGCTGAATTTTGTCATTTTTGTTTAATCTCTGTGAACTACAGAGCTCAGCTGAAACTGTAGCTCAGCATCCTGACGGACCAGTTGAATCTTTACCAGCATTAAAAAATAAAAAAAACCCAACCCTGACAAACTTACAGCTTTACATCAGCAATAATGATAGTGAGGAATCATTCTTCATGAGCTAGTCCTATCTTTGCAGTATTAGAGAGAAATCCCCTCTGGCACTGTTAAACATGAGGCTCAAGAGCTATCTTGCTCTGATGAATTGAACTATATTTTAAAAATCCCCTCCCCCCAATAGATTATTAAAATCGAGTTCCATATTCGTTCTCCAGACTAACACTGTACGGTGGCACAGGCTTTCCTTCATGGGCCTTGAGGATTGTTATTACCTTAGTTGAGCTAATTCAACAAAGATGGGCTCCTTGACTTAATTAAAAAGTGCAGCCTTGGTTCCTTTGTGTACACACACTTCATATTATTGTGCCTGAACTTGTCATGATCTAAGGGGATTTGATTATTAAGTATGAAGGTGGAAAGGCAACCTGAAGGTTTGATTAAGGGACTCTTGTTTATCAAACCGGCAGAGGTAGGAGGAAAGCACTAGGAAAGAACATAGGGGGAGATTTTCAAAGGGAAATAATCATTAGACACCTAATTCCCATTGACCTTCAATTCAAGCTTGGTGCCTAACTGCCATCGGTGCCTCTAAAAATTGCCCCAGGCTCACCACTTTAAAGGAACAGATTGCATCACTGTAGATGATCTTAATTCAATCTAGGCTGTTCTTCTCCCAAAGTAAAAATCCTATGAATACTATGGGTGGTGAAAACAATAAATTCCAGTGCTGATTCTGCCTGACCCTCAAGACACAGTACCTAGTCCCTACCCTGGACAACCTTCAGGATTCCAAAGAATGACAGCTGGAGGCTGCACATGTCACTTCAGGGGGATGACCATCACAGCCTGATGTAATATGCATCTACTCCCAAGCTCTCACCTCCAGCCCACTCTCCTTCTCAGGCCAGTCTGAAACTGGTGGCCTCAGGATGGCAATGTGGTGTATCTTAATCCATCATGTTTCTTCAGAAAGGGCAGCAGCTCTATTACTGTGGCCTGCCCAATGCCATGTCCTTCTGTGCTATAATGTTTGTGCTGGCCTAGGTTTCCATTTTGTCATTAAAATATCTCAAATTATTAACTTTCCAAAAACTGAATAAATATGCAGAGAACTGTCCAGTGACAAGCAATCAACTGGTCACAACCTATTTAGTATTTCAGTTCTTTTATTTAAACTACGATTTTCATTTGCACAGCAGTTACAACATTTAAATCAATACCCACAGAATAAAAATGCTTTGATTCCTAAGCCTTTGTGCTGGGGTCATCAGTAGTTCATTAGTCTTGCTTTGCATCTGTCAATAAATGGAGCAATTGAGAGAGAGAGAGCCCCAGGAAAGAAGTAAGCAAAATCCATATTGGGAAGCAGACATCTTCCAAACCATTGCTTTGCTTCTTATTCCTCCCCTTTCATTTTTAGAACCCATGTTATGATTATAATACAGATGTTGGCCCTGATCCTGCAGAGAGTGTCTCATGGAGCCCTATTGAAGTCAGCGGGGTTCTTCAAGGGCTTGGTGGGGCTTTACACAAGCACAGCTCTTGCATGATCGAGGCCAGAAATATTTTTGAAATGCTAGCTTTTATAATCATCCTTGACGAAGGAATGAGTTGCATATGAAGGGTTTTTTTATAAATATATCAGGGAGGAAAGTAGTACTAGAGAGAAAGCAGGCCTACTAATAAATAAGCAGGGGAATGAAATTGATTGATTAAAAACTACCGAGTTATTGATTTTTTTAACAATTAAAATAAAGGAAAGTTTAGACAACTGGGTAGTAATGAAAACCTTGTTAAAATAGCAATTGTTTAAAGATCAAGTAAGGGAATCCATGGAAAATCTGAATATATGCAAATCAGCTAGTCCAGTGAGATGCTAGTTTTCACATCAAAAGTGCAGTTCTACTGTTCATAAGTTACCAAAGTGGTGTCATATTTACTAACCCAACATCTTGTGTCTGTTCAGTTACATCTGCTTTCTTAGTACAGAATGAGACTCCAACCCCGCAAACATGTATGTGAGTAACTTTCAGCCCATGGCAGGACAGGAAAAACAGAATCTTGCCTTCCATGTGACGGAGGGACAAGGAGGTATGGGGCTATTGCCTTTCATGGTAACATGAGAGCCATTCTGCTGGCCTAGAGCCAGGATGGGTCCAGGAGGGCAAGAAGGAAGAGTTCTGCCCTGTGCATTTTACATTTCCTTTACAAAAGGAGTAGCATGCATCCCTAGCTTACGTGTGCTGCAAATGACAGCATATGTTCTAGGTAATGGGGTCCTGGTTCAGTACTTTCGTTGGATAAAAACATCCCTTTGAGACATGGCTAGGAATCCAGGCTCCATAGTTTTTCAGTTGACACCAGTGGGGTCAGAATTTCACTCCAGGTCCCCTCCAGCACTCTCCTGAGGGTTAAGTGAAGCTCCTGAACTGTTGCTTTGACAGAAAGAAGCTTCCTGTATATCCTTGTAAGGCACTCACACAGCACAGGACAGGGCAGGGGATTTGCTCCAAAATAATAACCATACTACTTTTTATAAAGCTTTTACCTTAAGGTATAAGGTGGCTTACACTCACAAGGTGTTTTTCATCTCTGAGGATCCCAAAGTGCCTTAAAAATTCTTAGCTGTATGTTGAGATCATTTCACAAACCTAGGAAATGCAGACGTGTGAAAATAGCAGGTTGTGTGTTAAAAACAAAAAACAGCAACAAAAAAACCCACCACGGCAACACTGTGCACCACTTTAAAGCAGGGCGTATAGAATTCTGTATTACGTTGAAACAGCACTGTGGACTTAGGCAGGTATAGTGGCTGAGACTTTCAAACTCCATGCAATCTGGGCTTCTAAAATCCACCCTGTGTCATTAACCAGAGTTGTTGTTTTGGCCAGAAGATAAGGCATACCTCCTACTTTTTAGGGGGAAACATGCGATAGGATGTCTAATGATTATAGTTATGACTTTGATTTTTACCATTAATCTATAAGATAGCAGATCAAGCAAATCAATGCTCCCAGGTTGGGACATTGGCTTGCTATTGATTCTGAAGATAGCATTCCACCTACTGAATAATGAGTACCACTTCCTGGAGCATCTAGGTGTTCCTTGAAGGCCTCCAATCCAAGTAATTACTCAATCTTGTGTAGCTTGATTTGTGAGATTTGACGTTATATCAGCATGAGGTGCTGGGGCTGCAGATCATGCTACATGATGACTATAATGTAGCAAAAATTATATTAACAACAGTTCATTACCTGGTCCCTGTCAATCTGCACCACCAAATTTTACAGATAAACTGGAGATCATTTCTTGTAGCAGGTTCAAATCAAAGTTGACTTACTGGTTCAACAAAATTTAAGAACATGCTTGGCAATTTCAGTTTTTATCAATTAATTAGAACTTCGCATAGTATGATTAGAAGGTCAAGAACTAAATTGTATTATTAATTAGATATTAAATCATTAGCCTGGTAGGCTACTGGGAGTCTATATGATTGCTGTCATCTTGATCATGACATATTTGTACCAAGAGTTACTAAGCATCTAATATAGTATATGCTCAAAACCTACCACACTACATAGATGCTCGAGTCAGAGTGTTGAAACAAAACATCCTAGCATCAATAGCTGTTTGAAGTTCTCAGCCTTCCCATCGTGAATTGAAAAAAATAACCAAACAATTAGCAGGCAGGAACTTGATTCCGTATTAATGAGAGCTCTGCTATAGGGGCACCAAGATGCTCCTGGCCTAATAGTGGGAGGGAGGTCGAAGAGCAAAATTTCCCACTAAGATGATGCAACAACTTTCCACACTGTGCTGTGTAGCATTTGAAGACTTGCAGTTCAAGGCTAACGTGGGTTTCTACCAACCCACTGTGTTACAATTATTTTGCAAAGTTTGAGTGGTGTATTGTGGACTGTGTTGGAATTGCAAGTGGGGGCAGAGGTGGTTCTGGGTCCTGCTTTAAACTGGGGTCTCTGTAATCTGTAGTGAACCATGTAATCTGGGAACAGGAGTCAGGAGTGCAGCCAGCCAATCTATAGTAAGGTGGGGTGAGTTTTAGGGAGCAGCCTGCTTTATCACTCTGTTTTTTTATTCTTGCGTGCACTGTTACATTGCAATCTTCCAGCAAGAATATTTGTTTTTAATCTAACTTCTCTGTGTGTATATCATGAACATAAGAGTTAGGGTCCATACTTATATTCAGCACATTTAAGTGAAGAACAGTGTTGTTTAAGTGGTCTAATAAAGAGATGGTAAAGACAAGAAACAATATGTGTAGTTTACTCTAAGAAAGCTACAAACTCTTGGGAGTTCTAACACTGGAAACAAGTTATTTGCCATAATAGTATTTATTAGGGCTATCAAGTGCTTAAAAAAATTAATCGTGATTAATTGCACTGTTAATAAAAAAAGGTATCAAATTAAATATTTTAGGATGTTTTCTACATTTTCAAATATATTTATTTCAATAACCACACAGAATTCAAAGTGTACAGTGTTCACTTTATATTTATTTTTGATGACAAGTATTTGCACTGTAGAAAAACAAAAGAAATAGAATTTTTAGTTCACCCAATACAAGTACTGTAGTGTATTCTCTTTGTCATGCAAGTTGAACTTAAAAATGTAAAATTATGTAAAAAAACACCCTGTATTCAAAAATAAAACAATGTAAAATTTTAGAGCCGGCAAGTCCACTCAGTCCTACTTCTTGTTCAGCCAATCACTCAGACAAACTAGTTTGTTTATCTTTGCAGGAGATAATGCTGCCTGCTTCTTGTTTACAATGTTACCTGAAAGTGAGAAGAGGCATTCTCATGGCACTGTTGTAGCTGGCGTCACAAGATATTTCCGTGTCAGATGCACTTAAGATTCTTATGTCCCTTCTTGCTTCAGCCACCATTCCAGGGGACATGCGTCCATGCTGATGACGTGTTCTGGTTGATAACAATCCAAAGCAGTGCGGATCGACGCGTGTTCATTTTCAGTATCTGAGTCAGATGCCACCAGCACAAGGTTGATTTTCTTTTTTGGTGGTTCAGATTCTGTAGTTTCTGCATCAGAGCGTTGCTCTTTAAAGACTTCTGAAAACATGCTCCACATCTTGTCCCTCTCAGATTTTGGAAGGCACTTCAGATTCTTTAACCTTGGGTCGAGTGCTGTAGCTATCTTTAGAAATTTCACATTGGTACCTTCTTTGCATCTTGTGAAATCTGTTGTGAAAGTGTTCTTAAAGTAAACAACATGTGCTGGGTTATCATCCGAGACTGCTATAACATGAAATATATGGCAGAATGCGGGTAAAACAGCAGGGGACATACAATTCTCCCCCAAGGAGTTCAGTCGCAAATTTAATTAATGCACTATTTTTTTAACGAGCATCATCAGCATGGGAGCATGTCCTCTGGAATGAAAGCATGAAGGGGCATATGAATGTTTAGCATATCTGGCGCATAAATACTTTCCAACGCCTGCTACAAAAGTGCCATGCAAATGCCTATTCTCACTTTCTGGTGACATTGTAAATAAGAAGAGGGCAGCATTATCTCCAGTAAATGTAAACAAACTTGTTTCTCTTAGCGATTGGCTGAACAAGAAGTAGGACTGAGTGGACTTGTGGGCTCTGAAGTCTTACATTGTTTTGTTTTTGAGTGCAGTTATGTAACAAAAAAAATCTACATTTGCAAGTTGCACTTTCACAACAAAGAGATTGCACTACAGTACTTGTATCAGGTGAATTGAAAAATACTATTTTTGTGTATCATTTTTACAGTGCAGATATTTGTTGTTGAAATCAAAGTGTATATTATTTTTATTACAACACATAATACAATATATATGAAAATGTAAAAAAAATCCAAATATTTAATACATTTCAATTGGTATTGTATGGTTTAACAGTGCAATTAAACTGTGATTAATTGCGATTGATTTTTTTTAATAGCAATTAATTTTTTATCTAATCATGTGAGTTAACTGTGATTAATCAACAGCCCTAGTATTTATATATGGTACTGCAGTGTTTTTGTAGCTGTGTTGGTCCCAGGATACTAGAAAGGTAAGGTGGGTGAGGTAATATATTTTATTTAACCAACTTCTGTTCGTGAAAGAGAGAAACTTTTGAACTTACACAGAGCTCTTACATAAGGACATAAGAATGGCCATACTGGGTCAGACCAATGATCCAGCTAGCCCAATATCCTGTCTTCTGACAGTGTCCAGTGCCAGATGCATCAGAGGGAGTGAATGTAACAGGACAATTATTGAGTGATCCATCCATCCTGTCATCTAGTCCCAACTTCTAGTAGTACATTCCCATGGTGAAATATATTGTTATATCAAATTCTTGGTTAAAATCAATGAGATCTCTTGTACTGTTATTACAAGTGTTAGAAGAAGGTTGGGTTACCACTACTCAGTTATCCAAATCAAACCAATTGGCAGAGCTCATATTTTCACTGTTATACTTACAGTAACTGGATCATTAGATCCTGGTGTGTAAATTGATTTGATTTTTGGTATTACATTAGATTTTCTGATCCCCACTAGATTCTAAGAGTGATATCTTGGCAAGAATAGCACTGTATGCTCTTATAAAGTAATATGATATTGGTGAAAAGACCTTCAATCTACTCATTTGGGGATAAAAAAAAAAGCTGACTGACTCAGCGATGCCTTTTATTCAAATTCTTGCTATACATACTTTGGGTGACAAGTTAGTGCAGAAGAAAACAGAATATATAGTACCAAGGAGAAGAACAGAGAGCAAACTGCAGCAGAACCAGCAACACCCACAGCAGCAATAAAGAATGAGTGTGGTACAGCACCTGTGTAGAAAGCCTGAGGCCAGACTGGTAGGTGGCAGAAAGATTGCAATAGGAAATGGACATGGGGAGTGCCATATGCACTGAACACTGAAAAGCTGAAAACAGCATTTTAATGCTGTGAAAAAAACTTGTGACCTTGAATAAGGACAAGAATAGGGAGGAATAGATGACGTTGTGCAGGTTGGCACATGCAGTTGTTTGCCTAATTTAAGCATATAAATATCCAATCAATACATGACAGTCAGGTACTGTATTTGCATGTGGCCAGTTAGGCAATCAACTGTGTGTGTGTGTGTGTGTGTGTGTGTGTGTGCGCGCGCGCACGCTTGTACACATAAGTAGTGAGTTGTGTACATATATTAGGTATTTGGACCATTTTTTTAAAGGTTTCCTCCCACAGTAAGAATATAAAATGGTGCCTTTCCATGTGCTTGGAGTTAAGCATGAGTTTAAGTGTTCTGCTGAAAAAAGGACTTACAAATAAGTCTTTAAAGATCTTTTTACTGACCATCGTGAAATATTTTGCATGGGGCTCCTTACCTGCTTGCTAAGTATAATTACATGGAGTGCAGTTTACTAAGCTTTAGTTCAGAAGGATCCGCCTTAATATTTTTTGATGTACATGGGTTGCACACCGTGCAAGCCAGTATCTGGAATGGAACTTATCATGGAGAAACAGAAATACACTGGATTTTTTTCCCACTAGAGTAAAATTTCTCATTTTCAAAAGACAATACAAATAAATTGGATGTCCTCCTTACAAGTAGCTGCAATTTACTGCAATTTAGGTGTCCTACCGGTCACTATTCCATGGTGCTTAGAAAAAAAAGATCACTGTCAACAGCCAAGCCTTGTAACGGTTATTCGTTCTATTAAAAGCAAGCATGTTTTATATTTTTTTAAAATACACACACCCATGTTTTCAAAGTACTTTACACATAGCTTTATCTAAACAAAGCATCAAAAAGTGGAAAATCTAATCTGACAGCATGCATTCTAGTGATCCCTAATTTCCAGTCACTCTGCCATGTCTTCCAGGTTTCTATTTAATTAGTGTGGGAGGTAGTAGATTAAAGACCTGAATGCCTTTGCACTGACTTCACATTATCTTGAGTTATTGTGATCGCTTTACTCCAAATTCTTTTTCAGTCTAATTTAATTCCTGCAGCATAAATGTCATTATTAATATCACATTTAGAAGACCAACCTCCTTCAGCCTCCTGATAACTGCAGAATAACCACCTTTCTTTCTGGTTGATATTTGAAAAGTGTGGCCTGGAGTAAGAATAGCTTTAGCCTTAGCATAGATGAAATACATTGGTGGAGTTTGGTTTAAAAAAGAACTGCCCAATAGTTATACTATTACATTAGTTTAGAGAATAGCACTTCAAAACTCATTTTAGATTTTGCTTTTTATCTTGGGACTCTCTATGTAGATTGCAAGAATTGCAATAATTCCAAGTTTTATACAGCAGAGATATTTTCCTCAAATCATTCATTGTTTATGCAAGTGGATGGGAACCTGATTGGAGGAATATGGTGATAATGGCAGAAAGGGAGCTGTGATCCTCATCCTTTTCTTTGACCCCGTGGAAGCTCCTCTGTGGGTTCCCTGTAGGGAATGGGGGACATGAAGTCGTATGGTGAGGGCTAGGGATAGGATTGGTGGGGGACTGCCCTGTTCTCCACATTGTTCCCTCACCTCGTATTGTGCAGGATGCATTAACAAATGTGCATCAACAAACATACAATGCACTCCCTTCCACCTCCATCCCAAAGGAATTGACTGAAAGAGAAGCCATGGCCGCATGACTCGAGAACCATGCTTCCATGGAATATGGAGTGGTAGGCCACAAAGCAGTGCAGAGTCATAGGCCATTGACACAATTAGCCAAGTAGCTCTTGTGGAATGCATGGATTTTAAAGGTCTGAATACCCTAGCAGTCCTGTATTGCTGGAGAAACTCCAGCCCTGAAGGAGCGATGAGACTGAAGGTTGGTGACTGGCACTTTATGGAGTGCCCTGTCTCGTGAGTTTGTCCCAGATAGGTAATGACCTGGCCCATCATATTTATAATTATGGTCAAAGCACATACATATTCTTAGTATTAAAAATGAGTAATTATATTGTGTTCTCTATAGTAGATGTGTTTGGTTTTTTTAAATCATTACAATGAAAAGAGGAAGTACTCAAAATTCGTGGTTCTTCAGATATCATTGCACACTCAGATTAAATTTTAGAACATATGGACCCATTTACCAGGGAGAACTGGCCACTTTTAGAACTTAAAGTGTCACTTTAAAAAAATAAACATAGCATTTATATCATAAATATGAAGTATCAAGGGGTTGCAAAACCATTCAAAAATGAAACATCAAACATTTCAAACAAAGAAAGTGAATATTTCACAGCTCTACTGGGAAGGTCAAATGGAATTACCTTGATATTTCCTTATTGGTGGCATTAGGAGTGATCCTCTATCTCTGTGTCCATGAATCAATGGTCTAAGGATTTTCTGAAGGATGCAAGCAACAGTGAAATAACCTCTCTTGGTAGGTCGGCTAAGGTTAAATAATCAAATTGATTCTTGGTCCAAGAAAATGATTAAAATTAGACAGAGCTGTGATCTTTTGTCAATATTGGTGGTATTAGGAAGCTGCATAGATGGGAAAGTACAGAACATCCAGCTAATTTTGTAGGGAAAGAGTCTGAGATCCATTGATACAGTCATCATGGAGGCTAAGATTTGTTTATAGATATAATTAACTCAGGGCCAGATTCTGATATTCTTACACTACAAAAATGGCCCCACTGGCTTCAGTGGAACTACATGGTGGAGTAAGATGCTACTCAGTAGGAGTAAGGGTGTCCGAATCTGGCCCTGCTACAACAATCCCAAATTCTTGCATAGCCTTGCTGTATTTATTCATGCTTTAGGAAATCTCCTTGATGCTATCCATTGCATATCAGCTAATGTGGAAGTCATAATGCACTGTAATTCAATCTGATTTAGTTAGGATGCATAGATCAGACAATAAAGAAATCATGATGCACAGTAGCTTCATTGTCCTTGTTAGGATCACATACTTTTCAGTAGTGATGACTTCTATAATCTTGGAAGTGATTCAGAGAGTAGAAATTGGGTGTCAGCTAAATACTGTTAGATTTCCTTTCAGACACTGATAGTCACATTTGCAAATGTCCATTCATTGAGTAAACCTCTAAGGTTTTATGTATAGTGTCATCCTAAATCTGCTGGGTAGAGCCCTGTGTATACATAAGCAGCCTGCATAATGGTCAACAACAAAGCTCTTCAAAATAAAATTTATTAAATTGACAAATGCACTTTAGTAGTTAAATTAGTCAAATATCTGCTACACTATATAAACTTACTTTCTCTCATGTTCTTCCTCCCATTTTAGACCATTCCTGAAGAAGGTCTCAAGGTCAAAACTTGCTTTGTATTTCATGAATTTATCATAAACCCATTTGTTTCTCTGTAGCCATCACCATGAGATCAAATGAGAAAGGGAAGGAGAAGTGTTTCAAATACTCTTAGAAGTTTCAGTTCTGCCCATTAGAGTTTCTGAAGTAAAAAATATAGCAAAGTATTGCAGAGAATTCAGTGTGTTGAGAGATCTGCATTGCTGATTTTAACTTTAATGCATTATTTGGGCTGCTAAGCAAAATCTAAATGATAAATGTTTATATTTTGATGAAATCTATATCTTGGGATTTTATATAAGAAAAGCCACTGTTGCCATTTTAATTTATTAGGGGACAGTTATGTGCAGATGGTATATACAGAGTCATTTCCTGACTGTAGTCCAGAGTAAGTTGATTTGTGGTTTAATGATTTTTATCAAAATGAAATAAGCGTTTGATCTTTGGATTTGATCTGACTATATCTGCAGCTGCTACTCCACTACAGCAATTACTTCCAAACTGGGCGTTATGCCCAGGCAAATGGAGTTTGTCCTTGTTTCATGTCTCATTGACTGTCCTGATAATACACATAAGTAACAGTCTAAGCTCTTCCTTCTTATAAATTTGATAGCTGTGAAAACGAGTAATATGATTTTTCTCCCCTAATCAAAGACGAGTGCTGTGCTAGAATAAAGCATTTGGTGGGACCAGTTAATTTTATTAATATAAAACTTGAAGACACTTCTAAATAAAATTTAGTATGAATGCATGTAATTTTCTCTAAATAATCCTGCCATAACCCTTTTTATAGGAAAACAAGAAACTCATCTATACATTCTAAATCTAGGCCCTTACTGGTAATCTTCACATCTGTCTATCTATTTTAAGAATTGTCCTGTGGAGATTTTTATATATATACTGGAGCAAATCTATTCTTTGTGTAACTCCATTGAAGCCAATTGAGTTGTGCCAGAGACGAATTTGGCCCATTATAACATCATATGAAATACGTGACTCTATATTTGCTAACCTTTGCTTAAAGCATGAACTAGGCTAATTTTAATGCTAGCTCATATTTTCTTTGCATGAAATATCTTTCCTATCTTTCCAACGCAATATTTTTTCTTTACTTACCTCTAAGGGTCAGAAAAAAGTGTTCAGCATCCAGCAGCAAATAGTTAAGCTTCATCCAAGGGCAAACCCTGCAAACTGTTGTTCACGTGAATAGTCCTGACCCATGTGAGTTGCCCCATTGGCTGCAGTGTACTAGACAGTAAAGTAATGTGAAATAGTATGGGATACTCATATGAGTAGTATCAGCCCTCTAGTTAGTAGCATGCAGTTTGTTCTTTCAATTGAATGGTATTATTTTTTCCGCTGTTTTAGTGCTAAACTATCTTTCATGCATCTAACAGAGCTCAAGTCTTCAGATTTGTAGCATTAAATAGGTTCAGTTGCACAAAATTACAAAACAGACCAAGGATCTGTATTTCCCCCTATTTACAGTCACATGGAAAAATGCATGACACCTTAACTCTGTAGCACTTAGATTTTAAATAGTCATTTTTGGCAGAATAGTCTGAGTACAGATCCATATGTGATAAAAATGGAAATAACTGGAGAGCAATGGGGTCGAGCTGACTATGTATTTACAGAAACTGACATAAAACAGGTAGTTATGAGTATACCAAAAGGATTTCCTATGCCACAGTTGCTACTGTGTCTTTAGCAGATCAGACCACATGTACTCTATTCACTTCTTAATCCAGGAAAATTAAAACCACCAGTGATAGCTTCATTGTCTTGCCATCTGCTGCTCCAGGTGCTCCCGTGCTTTATCAGAGATGGAGCAATGTGACCTAGAATTCTATTGCGTAGTTGGGATTGTTCCCAGAAGTCCTGAGTTTCAATCTCATGACATCGAAATAAAGTAAACATTAAGAATTGATGCAAGAACATATGTCCGTTGTATACCTCATTGGAAGTCTATTGTGGAGCTATTTTTAGACATTTACCAACTTGCAGTCACCAGAATATCAAGCTTAGTGTAATGTTCAGAAAAATGTACAGCTACCTCTCTAAAGACGCAAACAAATTTAGTTCAGTTGTGGGGGGTGGTTTATGATTGTGGAAGCGCTGGGACCCAGTTCTGCAGCCCTTTAGGATGTCCTAAATTTGAGTTAATTTATCTCAAATGGAAATGGTTGAAACCTGCAAAACTGTGTTCCTTTTCTATGTAATGCTGCTAATAAACAACCATAAGCTTGGGTGACATGATTCTTATCTTACACCTATTTCCCACTTGTGTAATTCCATTGAATTAAGTGGTTGAATCCTGATGTCCAAATATGGGGAAGTGATGAAAATGATTATCTTCTGTTTTCGAGTTATCCACTAAATATTCATACTACTCAACAGGCTGAGCAAACTGTTAGCCCTAGCCAGTCTGGGTAAAGTGTTACAACTCATTCTCTTGTGGCACCAAGAAGATTTAAAATGCGTTCAGCATGTAGAACACCTGGGACATTCATGTGTTCTCAGATGAAGCAGTCTCTAGCACTCTTTTCTCTGCCTTGTTTCACCTGACAAACATGGTATGAGCAAAGCACTTGATGGTCATTTTGCTGTAAGAAATTAAAAACAATATATGAGAGGAAATGGAAAGAGGAGCTATTCTGAGAGCTTTTTCCATCTCCTTCATTGCTAGGAAACTGCTACCCATGAGTGCACCACATTTCATCTTCTCAACAGCTGCCTAATTTGTACTGCAGAATTAAGGGCTATTTACAGAGGAAACTTTCACAAGAGAAGGGGGAAAATGTAAATGTGGTTATTTTTCCCCTTTCATTGCTTTCATAGGACCTGATTAATTTTGGAACAAATCTAAAAATGTATGGAAACCAACTGTGCTAATGATAGCAAGAGCCAAGGCCTCAAGGTTTAAGTGATTTCCCCATAGGCAGATACCAGTACTTGTGTGGTGCTACAGTGACTTCAGTGAGGCTCAGTGCAGGTGTAGAAGTCTTGCATGGATCTCATTGTAGGCTTGAGACTCTGAGGGCTAGATCTACAAAAGGATTGGGGCACCTAACTCTTGTGGGGCCCCTAAGACAATATTTAGATCCTCAAAACCCCTGCTTAGCCATCACCTAACCCTCTTTTTTGCCTAAAATCCCCATGTACCTACATTCCTGCTGCTTGGTAGGACTTAGGAGGCTTTGTGCATGATCCTGTCTTTGCTCCAGCATCATTATCAAACTAGACATTCCCTGCTTCTTGCTTATAAGGCAGGAGCACCTATTGGAACAGAGAGCAGAGGATGGTGCTCACCTCTCGCTTTAGGCCCAAAGCACTCACCCGGAATGTAGAAGACCTGACTCTGCCTGATTTGGGGCAGCCCTTGAACCCAGCTCTCCCAGGAGAGTGCCCTAGCTATGAGACTATAGTGTAACCTAGGATGGGTCTCTCAATCTCTCCTGTTGAATCTGTTTCACTTTCTATGAAATACTTAAATAGTCATTTGGCCTGAGAGAGAGAGTGGTTAGTGTACTCTCCTGCAAAACCCCAGTTCCAGTCCCTGCTGCAGTAGATAGTTAATTTTTTTTATACAAAGTGGAACAGCTTTAACAGGAGAGATTGAAAAACCCACCCCAGAAGAGCCAATAGCGCAGTAGTTACAGAATCATAGACTTTAAGGTCAGAAGGGACAATTATGATTGTCTAGTCTGACCTCCTGCACAACGCAAGCCACAGAATCGCACCCACCCACTCCTGTAACAAACCCCTAACCTATGTCTGAGCTATTGAAGTCCTCGAATTGTGGTTTAAAGACTTCAAGGTGCAGAGAATTCTCGAGCAAGTGACCCATGCCCCATGCTGCAGAGGAAGGCGAAAACCCCCCAGGACCTCTGCCAATCTGCCCGGGAGGAAAATTCCTTCCCGACCCCAAATATGGCAATCAGCTAAACCCTGAGCATGTGGGCAAGACTCACCAGCCAGACATCCAGGAAAGAATTCTCTGCAGTATCTCAAATCCCACCCCATCACATGCCATTGGGTATATTTGCTGCTAATAGTCAAAGTTCAATTAATTGCCAAAATTTGGCTATCCCATCATACCATCCCCTCCATAAACTTAACAAGTTTAGTCTTGAAGCCAGATATGTCTTTTGCCCCCACTGCTCCCCTTGGAAGGCTGTTCCAGAACTTCACTCCACTGAGGGTTAGAAACCTTAGTCGAATTTCAAGTCTAAACTTCCTAATGGCCAGTTTATATCCATTTGTTCTTGTGTCCACATTGGTACTGAGCTTAAATAATTCCTTTCCCTCCCTGGTATTTACCCCTCTGATATATTTATAGAGAGCAATCACACTCATATGCAATCACACTCATAGTGTGGGAGGCCTGGGGTTTGAATGTGGGTCTCCATGTCTTGGGTGAGAGCTCTAACCACTCGTGTGTGGGATTGTGGCGGTGGGTGGTGCCACTATGACCTCCTCTGTTTTTGGTGAGAAAGGGCTGGCCTGACTTAGGCACCTACCTCCAGAGAGGAATTCATAGCTGTGAATCCTGTGTGGAGGGAGGTGCTTCCTCCAGCCCAGAATTAGTCACCTATGTCCCGCTGAGGGGCAGGGCTTAGGTCAAACCGCTCTCCCTCAGCATTTCCTACTGGCTCCCTCAGGTGGCTGCCTGTTCAGTGTGCTGGCTTCTGTAAATCCCATTCTTAGGCACCTAACTCTCCCACTCATTGTATAAGGAGCCTGGGTGCCAAATTCAGGTTGGCAGGGTGCCTAGAGGTCAAGCCCTGCAACACTGAGCCTCAGTGCCTTTTGTGGATCTAGCCCTAAAGGCCTAATGCTTATTTACAATAACATCTCTTTGCCCTGTTCTTAGGGCTCCTTCATGTTGCCAGAGGGTGTAAAGATGCCTTAGTGTAAATGAGAATTGGGCCCTAAGAGTTTAAAGAAGGTAGAAGTGTTGGAGTGAAAAACAACTTTTGAAACCAGCTAAATTCCCTGCCATGAACACAATATCAGAATGACTTCTGCTATCAGCTAGTCAGGGTTCAGAGAGATGAGTGCAGCTTTGCCATTTAACTCTCTGAGAATTAATCCCCACTGATACCACAGCCTTGTATCATGGGTTTATGGAGGATTCTCCCTAGAGGGAATTAGTGTCTTCCTGTATAAAGAACAATGGGTGGAAAATGGGTAAATATGAATCCCTTTTTCCTTTTCTCTTTGTTGTTTTGTTATGCCTTCCTTATTTACTATGTACAATTACATATTTCTTTTCATGCAATTATTCATTCTCTACTTTTTTTCTTCTTATAACCTCACTGTCTCACCCTGCCTCACTGGACCTGGGGGCCTCGAACTGTTAACCCCACATTATTGCCATATTTCCTCCTGGCCGTTCCCTCAGAATTCCCCACTTGTGATTATGAGCAAAGTTTCAGGAGAGCAGCCAAATGTCAGGTCCCCTCAAATTACTGTACCGTATAAATAGACTAACAGATGCAAACAGTATGTTAGAATAGCTCTGTTCAACAAAAATTAATACTTACAGGAGCTGTCCTCAACATGTCCCAAAGGCAGGCCAGATGGTCACCGTTAGCATGGCCCGCCAACTCTAAGGCATGCAGCCAACTTGCTATCCCA
Organism: Natator depressus; assembly: GCF_965152275.1. Classification (NCBI taxonomy): domain Eukaryota; kingdom Metazoa; phylum Chordata; order Testudines; family Cheloniidae; genus Natator; species Natator depressus. The sequence continues at coordinate 14,564,286 of NC_134240.1, read as the reverse complement.
CATGTGTCCCAGGCACCCCCACTTAATTTCTTTGCACCAGTGTTGCACAGAGTGGTCTGCAATTCTGAAGTTCTTATTTTTAAAGGTCTGGGAGTTGTTTGCAAAGATTGACCCAGATTAAATGGCACTAAAGACTCAGTGCCTGGCTGTGTAATGAAACTTTGTTCAGAATAGAAGTGGTTGGTCCTCCTGCAAGTCCTCTTTGGGTACGTCACCCATGAATGTCTATAGGCTCAGGATATTTCCTGTGAGCTTTTCCATGAAGATTCAGTGAAAAGTGATAACTCCAAGGGAAACTCAGCAGCTTTCCTGGGCTTCCAAGGGGCTTATTTGTATTGTCTGAGTGGATCCAGAAAAGCTCATTCTACACCAGCCAATAGGTTACAAAGCCTATGTAGAGTCTCGGAGCCCTTTTTCGTCTTTTTTTAAATTATTATTATTATTATTATTTTGTTTATTATCCTGTGCATTATCAACCAAGGAGGTGTCAGACACAACCGCTGCACGGAAGCAAGAGGATAATGACAGGTTAGTTTATGTGAGCTGAACTATTTTGGGGAGAACACACTGCGGAATCCTATCAGTAGAATGGATGAGCTTTGAAGAACAAAAAGCATTTAATGAAAAAATGCTGCTTCAGTTTCTCTGGCCGACTCTCTCAGGGTAATGCATGCCCAGAGAGCCTGATCCTGAAAGGTGCTGAGTACTTTCACTTCAAATTGTATTCAGGGGCTACACAGCACATCACAGGATGAGGCCCTACTAGCGTATTGGCTGGTTCACATGGCTGCATGCGCTATGAAACATTAATTACTTTGCTGTGTTTGCTTTTCATTTTATACTGTCATATATTGCATCTTCCCACACAGGCAGCGTAACAAAGCAAATGGCTTCATTACAGATTGAAGAAAAGCACCAGATAAGAGCTGATGTGCAACTTCAAAATCTTGTTTGTGACAAACGGTGAGTAACCCATCAAGCAACACCAGGTTTGCAAGTATTTGAGTCATGTTTGGAAAGAGCAAACCATTCTAGGCAGCTCTAATTATCTTTTTTTTTTTTAAGTGTGATTTCTTTCCTTCTGGTTAGATGTAAAGTTTGTCAAACTTGCCTGTACGTTCTTTAAAGTACTGAAAGGTACAAAAACTTCTCAGACTCTCCTTTTTTTTTTTTCTTAGTATCACCATGCTCTCTTCTCCAGCCAAATCCTCTATCAAAAAATGGAAAAAGACTCTTCTGAACTGCAGCAGGAGGGATATTTAGCAAGATGTTGCTACATTTAATGCTTTTTCGGGCTTCTTTTAATTGCAAAGGGCACAAGGAGCTAACTTTTCCCACTTTTTTTCTTGTCTCAAAATTACAGAAATCTCCCTGGTCTTTAATAAGGGGCAATCCTTCCCCTCTGCCCCCATACTACACACACATTCTCAAAGCACAGGAAGGCTTGACACAGTGACACTGGTGGGATTCCAGTGTAGCAAGGAGGAACAGAGGATTGGATCCTTGTGTGTGGGTTCTGCCCTGCACGGAGCTGTACCATACTGTGGCTCACTGCAGTCCAGCGATAAGGGGTGTTTCAGGAACAGGCTGGGAGAAGAATAGGCAGGGCTCAGGAGAGCAGCTACTATACATATACACTGGCCCTTCCCCACAAGGAGAGGGGTTAGTGAAAGTCATTGACTGCTCCCAGCCAATGCTGGGTTAAGGCAATCTGGGGCCAAGGGCACACAAGGACACAGAGCTGCCTGTCTCTAACCCCACATGGAGCCATGGTGGTATAGAGCTTTCCTCACTTCGCAGCAAATCAGGGTCTGTGGCATATGACCCCTGTCTCCTTGGGAGCAGCAAAGGCAGCCATGGGGATCCTCTGCACCCCATAAAACAGGGGTGGCAACATTGAGTCCTCAGTATTTACCCCAGCAGCCAGGTTATATATATAGGTGAATAGGCCAGGCCCACCTGACTCTTCTCTTCCTGCCATACACCCAGACCTCTGGAAGTGATGTTGGCAGGACTTCCCAAGGCAAAGGGCCTGGTCTAAACACCCCATTTAGATGCATGAAGCTATCTACACATCTGAGCTATTGTTCCAGGCAGTCTGCAAACTCAGGCAGACATTGCTGCCTCTGTTACACTTGACTTGTTTTCAACCTTCTCTTCATGGTTACGGCGGGCTAGAGCCTTCATAGATTCATAGATATTAAGGTCAGAAGGGACCATTATGATCATCTAGTCTGACCCCCTGCACAACGCAGGCTACAGAATCTCACCCACCTACTCCTGCGAAAAACCTCTCACCTATGTCTGAGCTATTGAAGTCCTCAAATCGTGGTTTAAAGACTTCAAGGAGCAGAGAATCCTCCAGCAAGTGACCCATGCCCCATGCTACAGAGGAAGGCAAAAAACCTCCAGGGCCTCTTCCAATCTGCCCTGGAAGAAAATTCCTTCCCGACCCCAAATATGGCGATCAGCTAAACCCTGAGCATATGGGCAAGATCTTCTTTAAATGAAAGCTGAGATTCTAGCACATGATTCGAGCAGCTACGGCCCTTGGCACAGACCGTATGGTGCCTATTCCTTTACTCAGCATGCATCCCAACCCCGTGGACCCACCCAGAGCCTGACTACACAGGCTGTATGCTAGAGACAAGATTTAGCCCTTGGTGGCAAAGTTCTTCAGATACTATACTAAGCAGCATTAAACATCTGAGGAGAATATTCTTCCAATTTTAACCTCTTACACACAATGACAAAGTTATTGTGGTGAGATGTTGGGGGGAAGAATTGCATTCAGGTTCCATCCTCTGCTTAGTCCAGAAAATAGAGAACGATGGCAAATATGCACACAGTAGTATCTGTAAAGTTGGCATCACTTAAGTATCACTTCTACATCATTGCCTTTCCTAAGAAGAAATTAGGGCAAATAACTTTTCAAACCCTGTAATATGTCATTCCCACAAAAATTGTTTTTGGGAGTAGGTCCTTCTAGGAATGACATCCCATATATACTCAAGGCCTTGGGCAAGTCACTTCACCTCTCTGCCTCAGTTTCCCCATTTGTAAATAATACGGACTTCCTTTTTAAAGCATTTTGATATCGGTTGATAAAGTGTTATGTAAGAGCTAGCTATTTTTGTTACCTGAACACCAGTAGGTAACTCCCCAAATGGGAATTACCAAAATTGCTATACATTTTAAAAAACCAAACATCTGTATGACCCTTCTACATTGATCTAAGTGAAGCATATAGCAACGTTCTTCAGAGGCTTCAACAGGGAATCCCAATGAAGTATCCCTTTCGCACACAAGCATGACACACACTGATGTTACTAATAGCAGGCAAAGGCATCAACTTTCAAAAGTTTCTAGCTGTTTCGCCTTGAATGATGAAGATGCCCTACTGACCACAGACTTCCAGAGTCGGGTGGGAAGGGCTATTTACAATATATAGCTGACAGATCAAATAGAGCTACTGCCTGATTCCTGATTAGCTCAAGAAGGGGTGAATTCACTCTTCCATTCTAAGCAGAAAACACATGGCAGTGCAGGCTCCTGAGGGTTAGGTTAAAATCATGAGGTGTCCGACAGAATGTCAGTCGTGATGACTGGAGAGCAGTACGGCCAATAGTGGTATATAAACTTGGCACCAGGCTGCCAAAAAGCATGAATTTCAAAGGCAGAAGATTGTGCAAAAAGCAGTTCCCACAATTTAATAAACAGAAGATTATAATAGGCCCACAGGCAGCAATGTGAAGTATAATGCTTTAAATTCAAGTCACACTGATAAGAATAACAAATAAAGAGATAGAATTCACTTTAAAAGCAGGATTAGCAAGGCTGTTGGGAGGAAGGGGGATATTTTAAAGGATGTTAAACAGAAGTTAATCTGCTTTTATATAATTTGTTTTCCTATTCTTCCTGAGCTGGCTTCCTTTGGAGACAGCTGCTTTCAGGGTTTACAACCATGCATATGGTTAGGAAGGATAGAATTGGCAGCCAATCAAGTGATAGAATAATGACTAACTAGTAAAACAGCTGAGTATATAATTTACAGATGATTTGACCACATCAAATCAGTGAAATGTGAACTATTCATTTTTACTATCTCCAGCTTGCTGTCTGTTGTGAACTGTCCCATTTACAAGTCTGATTGCCACCCAATAGATCTACTAGCCACACATACGTTCCTGATGGTGGAAGCCTTTACTTTCTGCAGCCCTCAGCATGCCGGTATGATGTAGTCTGGTGATTCCTACACCTTTACAGTGAATTGGACACACAAAAGCCATTTTAAATTCCATACCAGGTACAAAATACCTGGTCACTGGATCAGCATATCTCCTGAACTGTGGGACATTACAAGTATCTGTAACCCCACCTTCAAAATACAGGACATGCTCAGGATCCATATGCTACCTATACTATGGAAAATTCAGACTTTATAGTTGTCCCATCTCTATGTCAGAGCCAGACCAGAAACCCTGGATCTGCATATTCCCAGATTTGGGAGAAGTATGGCACTGGACCCAAACTTTGTGAACTAGATCAATCACTAACATGGAAACAAAATTGGTAGTGGAGCAGTGAGAACAGAGACTAAAGTTACATTAAAATTGTTTAACTCTTTACAAGCAGCACCCTCTCTCCTCCTCGCCCTCCCCTCATCAAATTCTGTAGGAGAACTCCTCTTCTGAAAATTTTCAGCAGAAAATTTTTGGGGTTTCTAAAGGTATTTTTTCTTTTAATCTAAACATACATTTTCATTCATACTTTATTTTTTTATTACTTGGAAAAAGGGGGAAAGGGAGTAATGCAGGAAGGGTGGGGGTGGGGGTGGGAGGTGTGCGGAACACAAAACTCTAAAAATGAAGAACTGAAGTTTTTCAGTTTTCAAGAAGCCCAACAACATTTAAAGGTGAAAAAAAATGAAAAATTTTGTTTTGTTTCAAAATGTCAGTTTGAAATGAAATTTTTCATTTCAGGTTTTCTAATTAGAAAAGTAAAACATTTAGTCACAATCAACACTTTTCCAATGTTGACAAAACCAATGTGAATTTTTTTGTGCAAAAAATTTTGACCAGCTCTAACAAAGGAATTTGGCTGTTGTTCGTGGTGCTAGGAGAACAATAGTGTAAAGTTTTAGGTGACCTTGTATTGTCTATCTTCTATCACATCCCAGAGTATATTCAAATCATTGTTGTTTTACAGGAATTTATGACTAGAGCTGTTTGTAATATGGGATATTTTTCTGCAGAAAATGTTGATGAAATTGAAAAAGATACATTTTTATTGAAAACCCAGAAATGTTCAGTTTTACAACAGAAAGTTGCGACATTTCTACCCTTCCCCTTTGCCTTCGTGAAGCTTGCACTCCTTGGGGCACCAGAATAGAATTGTCCCTATGCCGTCCTGAATATCAGGACTGTCACTGTACCTGCTGTTTCATGGAGGCACAAGGAGATGTGTGCTTCTCCTCCTGTACACCCATGCAATGGCCAGCTCCAATCTAGCCCATAACGCCTAGGGACAACCACACACATTGGAGAATCAAATGTTTCTTTTATTCAGATGCCTGTATAAACTGTGTTCCTCCTCTGTGCTCATATTTTTTAATCACTCAGAACTCTTCAGCTCATCTTCACATTAGAATTCTGTTCATTATCCCTGATTCAGGGAATTCAACTGTCCAGCATGAAGCGGCTTGATTCTTTCATGTTGCAAATTTGTTGGTCTGCTAGGCAAGCTTTACATTTTGTTTGCAATGTATTTTACATGTGTTTGAGAGGGTCAGGTCACCACTCAATGAAACTGTCGGAACAGTCCAAACAGGCCACAGTACTGCATGGAGTGCAGATAATATTGATTTTTCCAGCGTTATTGTATTATGGAGAGAAGTCTTGCATCAAAGGATATTATTCTAGCAGTTGTAGCAAATGTAAAAGTGCCATATAATTTAACAGCTGAAGTGCCAGAATTTTATATGGTGAAGTTCAACTCTTTCAAAATTCTACAGGAGGATACTTAAACTAACAATTTTATTCACAACTCTTACGGAGAGAGTCTTCCCCATTAGGTTTATTGTAAGGCACCATTAAACCCAGGAGCTTAGTACAGGCCAATTATTACTTTTGGCTTATGAACAAAGTGGGTTATTGTGAACTTACACAGGGCCATATATTTGTGTCTTCAAAATGAGTGATTTGCTGTCAGAGTTTCTTAAAAGTCCATGTGTGCCCATGGTGAACAGCTTGAGACAACTGCGGCATCCCTATGTGACGAAATATGTCTGCAGTAGCAGATGATAATGGTGTAGAAGTTCCACAGAGTCTCTAAGCATCTTGAAGGTGGTCCAGAGGACTTAGGATTATGAAACTCTGCAGCTATCATCGTAGGAAAATTCTTCATCTTTGTTGTTCTGTCTTCCCTGCCAAAGCCCACTAGTATCCTTAAGACAAGGTCTGTGAACACTTGAGGGGTAGGAGGGGAGGAATGTTTGGTGCCATAGGCCAACTCATTTCTCTTTCCTAACTCACATTGTCTTCTGGCTGCAGTCTCAGCTTGACAGCTCTTACGAAATGGTATCTGCCCCCTGTTCTGCACTTCAGTTTGTTTGCTTTGCACCTCTTGGAAAAAATGTGTGTAGAGATTATCAGGAAAGCATTGCTCTTCAGGACAGTAGTTAAGCATGTGCTTAAGTTCCACTTAATTAAAGTACATGTTTAAATGCTTTCCTGAAGTGAGATCTAGAGGACTGATCCAAAATTAGTTGAGGTCAGTGGGAGTTCTTTTTAACCCTTGCCTTCGGTTCAGGCTTTGGGGGGTGGGGGTCATACAGTGCGAGAGTTCTGGTATAGTTTATTGTTTATTATTTATAGTTTATTATCTTGGCCACTTATTAGTTCAGTGTATCCATTCTCCTGATCCTTCCAGGCTGTGGAATGATTAGGGTGGTCTGCCCCTTGAGTTAAACCAGGAAGTCAGAAGCACTGACAGATATGGGGCATTCAGCTCAAAATTTTGCTCCCTGCATTGCATTTTCTGGGGTTCCACTGGGACATTGTGCAGAGTTGGTGAAATTACTAAACTGAGTTCCTCAGTTTTGTGCAGGAACCAGGATGTGCATTCTGAAATGCGCATAAATTTGCCATACTCTTCAGCTGATGATGCCGTTCAGAGTAGCATACTTTGGCCAATATTTATGAGACATGATTTATTTTTAAAAATTGCAGTGTTGCAACATGATATTCATTCATTCTACTTTCTTCTGAAAGGAAATATATTTTGCAGGCATTTTTTTAGGATTTGAAGAGGGAAAGAAAATAACATTGTGGCCAGTACAGTAGAGTAGGCTTAGTGCACTTGGCTTCTCTCGGCTGGAGACACTTACAGTCAATGAGACCATAATGACTTCTCTACCATCGGTATCATCTTTTGAGTGATAAGTTGAGTAGGTAAACTTTTGTACTGGGTTGGCAACTGGGTTGACATAGAAGCCTATGGAAACTCCAGGCATATATTAGAGGACGGAATTTGGCCCATTTTTATTGTCATATATAGTGCAAATAGGCATGATTCTGGTCCCAAACCCAGTTTCACACTGGAGTAATTTCCTTGACTTTAATGGAATTACACCTATTTTCCACCAGAGGCAGCATTGGCTAGTGGATGGGGCACTGGACCGTGACCCAGGAGACCTGGCTTCTCATTCCCAGCCTGCGCAACTGACCTTCTTTGTGACTTTGGACAAGCCATTCCACTTCTCTCTCTTTCTGTCTCCCTTCCCATCCTTTGTCTGTCTTGTCTATTTAAACTGTAAACTCTTTGAGGCAAGAATTGTCTCTTACTCTGGTTTATACAGTGCCTAGCAAAATGAAGTCCAAATCTCAGCTAGCCATTAGATGCTACATTAATACAAGTAATAATGCACTAGCATGAATCTGATCAGAATCAATCTCCATATACTGAAAGTTTAATGGTTTCCCAGAGCAGCACTACATCATGGGCCAATTATCTACTAAATCACAATTTTCTAAAAATTCAAAACCAATTTTGGGTACACAAGTTCCAAAGTGTGTTTTGAGAAGTTTCCTGCTAGGTTAATCGTAAAACTTTTTTTGCCAAGCTGCAGCACAACACACATTTTCAGGGCTGAGTTATAAACCCCCTGAACAAAATGGGATTTATAATGGAATGTTGATGCTTCACTATTGATTTTATACTTCACAGCTGTAGAATGGCACTAGTGGGAGCTGCCATAATAAAACTCTTCGAAACCTACAGATTATACAGGCCCCGAGGTTCCTACCTCTCCTTCCCCTCTCTAAATGGTGCCTTACCAAACTGCACCTCAGTTTCTTCTAGGTCTGGCATTGTTCCTCTTTGAGTTTTCAGAATATTTGTGTAAGTTATTTATCACTAATTTCTGCAAGTTTTATCTCTACAGGTGATATTTTTTCCCAAAATAACTACTCACGTTCAGGATTAATCAGACTATACAAAACTCTTAAAGCTACAGTCAACATTGTCTCTGTGTAGTGGAGGAACCCATTAAAGGAATGGGTTTACTAAGAATATCCAAATCAACATATCAAGGCTGTAGTTCAAAGTCCAAACATTACCTTTTGAATGATACGTACCCTGACCTCCCAGCCTTATATTCTGACACCACAACGATAAAGAGCCTTTCCTGGGGCCTGAGTCACAGTTGCCCAGTGGTGTCTTTGAACCATCACCGCCACCTGTTGTATTCATTTAGATGGAATAAACGGGCCAAAGGCATTAACATAAGTCAGTCACTGTCCAACATTTAATGGTGTTAAACAAGGCCTGGGGTTTGGTGTACAGAGACTTCAGCCTGCTCAGTACCATGGGAAACACTATTAAAAATCCCTTTTAACCTTTTATTAAAGATGCATAAAAGAAAGAAAAACAGTCGAAGCTTTTCGAATTTGTTGAATAGGGCTTTCATTTTAACAACATCTCTTGTTCCCCTTTCCCTTTTGCTGGAGACAGTTTCTAGAAGGAAAAAACCCTTGTTTGACTGACTCTTAGATGTATCAAAGATGGTAATAACTGTTTTTTTGGGGAAAAGACAAGAAATTGGTTGAGATGGTTGGAGCTGTTGTTGAAGTATGATCCTTTTTCATCTCTGGTGGTATCTGGAATTCAGCTAGAGCTGGTAAAAGTGATGATGTCATCTGGGTCCCTTTCTCTAACTCAGTTTAATCAGGACTGTCTCTCAAGATTAGGCTGAAGGTCTGGAGTCCCAGAAGATGGTGGGGGTGTCAGACATGATGGTGAAGTTCACACAAATAGCCAGTTTTTCTCCCCAGAGTCTTTTTTCAAGGACCCAAAAGGCAGTGATGGGTAGACTAGCCCATCCCCTCATTACTTTGCCTACCAAACAGGCCTAATATCTAACATACCAATTTTGGTTCATTAATTTCTGGACATGGATTTTCTTGTTGGCCAAGAATGATTTTAACACAGTTCTTGAGTTATATGAGTAGGCGTTTTTGTTTGGACTAATTCAGTCTTTCTGTCTCCTCTAAATACCTTTTCCCATCAACATTTGTGGTTATAGGTTATTGTGATGGAGTGTTCCAGGCCCTTTTAGGCCCCCTGCTGAAGGCCTTGTGGTCCTACCATACCCCAGCCCAGGAAAAGGAGCAGTGAGGTTGAGTCCTCCAGGCCTGCCTAGAAAAGCTGAAGGGAAGCAGCCAAACAGAGCTCAGCAGGCTCAGTTAAAGTGCGCCATCGGGCCTAAGCAGGGTAGTTGCTGGCTAGAACCAGAAGGGTGAAGAAGGAGTGGAAGGCTGTGAGACTCCACAGGTAAAGAGACTGGGGAGAAGCCCTGCTCAAGAAGGGATAGGACTGGTAAAGCTTTCCAGATGCAGAGGCCTAGGAGAGCGAACCACGGCTAAAAGGGGGAAGAGACTGTTACAAGCTCTCCAGGCAAAGAGGCCTGAGATAAGATCCTGAGAAACCAGGACAGAGACTGAGAAGCTCTCCAGGCAAGAAGAAGCCAAGAAGGTGATGGGACAGAGTGTGAAGAAGCCCAAGGAATGCAGCAATAGCAGCTAGTAAAGAAAGCAGCATGTGACTGCTACTTGTAGGGTCCCTGAGTTGGGATCCGGAGTAGTGGGCAGGCGTGGGTCCCTCCACTGGTGGAGTGCCCAAAGTCCTGAGAAGAGAACAACTTCCATTTTGGAGCCCAAGAAAGGGGCTAGAGTTTAAACAGGCCCAGAGCCAGGGCTGAAGACCCTGGAGATGGCCAACCATTTGTTGGACTGTGTTACCCCAGAAGGGGTTCCTTCATGTGTGTTTAAACTATTTGTGACTTAGGCTGAGGGCTGAGCCATTGAAGACCTGTCTGATGATTACAACCACCAACAAGGGGTGCCAGGAACAGAAATAGGAAAGAGTGCATGATTTCACCCAGCTGACAGGAAATGCTCACGAGAGGGTAGTGTCTGCCCCAACTATAGACATCTTGTGAATTTTCACACACTTTTCACAGTTGAGCTCAGAATTACTATAAATTTGTAGGCCCAATTATCATAACCCTCCCATCCCAGAGGATACCCTTAGAGGAGAAGGCCTGTCCCAACAAGTCTGCCACACCTCCACCACAAGAGCCACAGCACTGGTATTTCTGGGTGTGTCAAGGATAAGGGGGAAAGGTGGGGAGTGGCTGGCTTGGTCCTGCATGCCTGTTTATTCCTTGGCTGCTGCGTGCCCCATTGGAGCTTTGGGAAGGTGGGTAAAAGCCTGGTGGGCAGCCCCCAACAAGGCATTTCCTTCCTGTGACTTCACCAAGCTGTGTAGCATCTCAGGGACAAACTCTGCCTCCCTTGTCTGCACTGCTGAAGAGGGAACACTCTCCCTCTGCTCCATATCCCCTGATTCTTTTGGTTATAGATATTGCTGCTTATCTTCAGGTCGCCAAATTGCTAATTTTCTTTTCATCCCTTCAGCAGCTGATTCTGGAGCACTTCTAGTTGGGCAGGATTTTACTGAGAGCACCAAGCAACGTGCGTCAGATATTTTGGCACGTTCCCTTTGCATTTCATGCTGAAAGGGTCATGTTCAGATTTATATTGAGTTTAGCTCCCATAATTGGGAGCACAAGCAGACTACTTGGAACAGTGCTGTGTGTGTGCTCAGCATCGGACATAAACACTTTCCTTGCCAAATATGCTGGCATGTCATTTGTATTTACCCTAATATTTATGCCAGTTCCTTGCAAATATGCTTGTTATGATCTGTTCCAAACAGCCGCTTGCCATGGGAGGTAGATGCATTTAAAGGGACTGAATTTTCATCTTTCAAGCTAAAACTAACCCTTTGCCTGCTCTGGCTGTATAAAGAGGTCTTAGTATAAGTAAGAATCTGAGCCAGCATTAGGAAATGCAACTTCTTCTTCAGTTGTGAGTAGCTAAAAATGTAGGCTGCCAGCAGTTCAGTGGGAAAGAAAATGCTTGTTTAGATGAACTGTTGGATAAGGCACTTGCAAAACCAAAATGGAATGCTTTTTTCCCCTGCACAAACTTATTAATTGTCCTTTATCATTATTCAATATTGTGGATCTAGGCCCCATTCTGCAAAGTGCTGTACAAACAGAGAGCTATTGTGATGTTACACCCCATATTCTTCATAGAAATATTGTTATGATATAAATATGGCATAACTAAGATATATTTTATGCAAAAAGGGTCATGTGAGGTATCATTGAAAGGTTATGATTTACTGAATGTATTTATCCAATTTGTATGCATGTATCATTTCTGTATCTAAAGTGAGGAATATTGTCTATGTAACAATTACTACTGTGTTGTTATGTGCTTGGGAAACGCCCACCATACAGTAAGCAATCAGCCTTAAAGACAGTGAGTCTTCAAAAGGTGTGGATCCCCCATCTTCCCAGGAGTTCCTTCCTGTAGACCTTGCAAATAAACCTTGTCTCGTGGTTGCCCTGACAGTGCAAGGTGATGTGGTGATGTCACCTTGTACAAAATACCACCTTGGACACCGCTGGTACTTTTCCACTGGAAATGAAGGCTTCCTGCCTTATGTAAATTTTATTTAAGGCTGGGAAGGAAGGCATTCAGGACTCTCCTCCATTGTCTGCCCAGGAAGGAAGATGACTAAAAACGCCTGAAGGAAAAGGCAGGGTTGAGTCCAGGCTGAGATAGGGGTCCAGTCTGTAAAGAGAAATAACTGGAACTCGATGATACAGAAACTCTGCAACTTGCCTAAAACAACATTTAGGGTGATAAATTACATTTTTAACCTGTTTCTTGAGTGTATTAAGCTTAGTTTGCGTGTTTTGTTTTATTTGCTCAGTAATCTGCTTTGTACTGTTTACTATCCCTTATCACTTAAAATGTACCTTTTGTAGTTAATAAACTTATTTCTTGTTTATAACATAACCCAGTTAGTTCAATTCATATCTTGGGGAGGGGCAAGAAGCTGTGCATATCTATCTCCACATTTCAGAGTAACAGCCGTGTTAGTCTGTATTCACAAAAAGAAAAGGAGTACTTATGGCACTTTAGAGACTAACCAATTTATTTGAGCAAAAGCTTTTGTGAGGTGAGCTGTAGCTCACGAAAGCTTATGCTCAAATAAATTGATTAGTCTTTAAGGTGCCACAAGTACTCCTTTTCTCTCCACATTGAGGGAGAGGGTGATTTTTATGAGCTTGCGCCGTGCAGATTTTGCTATATAGTACAAGACAATATTATTTTGGTTTACTCCCCAAAGGGGGTGTGCACATGAGTGCTGGGTGAATCTCTGAGCTGAATCCTCTCACACAGAGCTGACTTCAGTCAGTGTCTCTGGGTGTGGTCTTACCTGTGTTTGTGTGCTAGAGAAGGCTTGAGGCCCTGCTGCCCTGGCACAGCATAGGCAGGGTTAGTAAGCCCAGGCTGGTGGAATGGGCGGGCTCAGTGAGACCCCAGCACATCAGGTAATACCCCAGATGGGGGCGGGGTGTAACCTGTCACTGCTATCATAAAGGAAAGGAGAGACTCCCATTGAATTCAGTGGGTGTTGGATCAAGCTTGTATATTGTTGTCTTTTTAAACTGTAAGCTCTTTGGGGGCAGGGCTTGTATATTCCTACAAACAGACCAAAGTCCTGGCTGTTTGGATGGGTGGGGCTTGAGGGGTGCTGGGGCCAGGGCTGGTAGGAAGTGGGGTAATGGAAGGACTAGCAGCCCCTACACATGCATAAATTTCCTGTTGCCTCCTTCTGGCCTTTGGGGTGGGGACTTTATTGAAGACATCTGTCAGTGCAGGCCTCACATTAAGCAGCAGAGCAATGTGTCCTTGTTGTATTTATTGTCATTTATGAACAGTAAGTAACTCTGAATCCAGCCATTGCTTTTACTGTTTACCTAACAGTAGCTGCTGGATATCCCTTAGAAAGAATCATGCAACTTGTTAACTTGGCAGGATGGTAGCAAACCATGATACCTTCTTGTTGTAATCTGGCTCATGGGCTTATAATGATTTACTTACTTCATTTACTGTAGGCTCTATGGAATGTTAAGCCCCTGCATTTTGTCATAAATAAGATAGTGTGTGCCTGTTGAAGTAATTGCATGTTTTATGTGTACATTTATCTTATGTATCACAAACACAATACACACTGTCTCAAGAAGATAATAAAAAAGCAAACCTAATGTCACTGAACTGCATAAATCTTTGGTATCTGACTAGTTCTCTTAGTTATCATATGCAAAGTTAGCTGCAGTAGATTACATATCAGTTAACATCCTTATTAAATGTCAAGGAGTATTAACTGATCATTTCCTGTGACTACCTCACTTAGTACCAGTTCCATCCTGAAACCTGTCTTTGCAAGCTTAATATATGGAAAATAATGCTTATGCATTACCAACTTATGTAACCTAAAATTAATTACATGGCAACTGGAGTTATCTGTTATTGTCAAGATTTCAGAAAATGGATGCCTAAAATAAGGCTTCAAAACCCACAAGGGAGCTGTTGGGTACTCTGCATTTTTGAAAATCAGGTCACTTAAGTCTGTTCTAAATACCTTATTATGAACCTAACCTTCAGCACCTCTTGAAAACAAAATTTCCCTATATATTACTACTTAACCATAGCAGCTATTCTTTAATTATGAGCTCACTTGGGAGAGGTGAAATATCATCAAAAGACTTAACTTGCTCCCCATCCTGTAGATACTGCCAAAACACTTGTTGCTCACTGGGCAACCCTCCCCAGTCTTGTACTTAGGAATATGTGAACTGAGTATTTCTTATCCACAAAAAATCTCCCTGTAATCCTTGCCCTCTATTAGTTCCAAAGGGAAACTCATACATGCCAAATCATTATTTCATGGCTATAACTCAAGTTCATTTGTTACAACTGTTCTTGTTATAAATGACCAGGCAGATCTCTCCAGGATTGACCCGTCTTCCTCATGGCAATTGTGTCATAGGAAGAAAGTGACAGAACTCAGGAGGATAGCATCGCACCATTTTGTATCCACAACCGAAGCCCCAAACCATTTGGGTGAGTGGGATGAGCTCTATTTAAGAAAATCAGCATTTTGGTTGCTGAAAATATATGGTTGATTACTTTCTACTGCCAATGCCACAGCTTCTATTTATTAAGGTTGCATTGAGGTTAATCTGGACCAAGGTCAACCAAAATATCTGCTTCCCTGTCCACTTCCTCTGCTGCACCACCAAAAGAAAACCTTGGCATCTCCCAAAGAAGTCACCTCTTCTTCCTTCAATTTTAGGATGAATAAAACAAGAAGTGCTGAAAGGTAATGAATATTACAATATGACTTGTTTGATGGCTCAATAAAACTTCGATACTTTTCTGCGCAAAGTTAAGAGGTTTTGGAAAGATAATTAAAAAATCATTAATTGATTTTTCCTTTATTGTTGTACTGTTTATTTTCCATCAACATCATCTGCTTCATGATGGTTTTGGAATATTCTCCAGAAACATTGGACATTAGGATATTCTTATGCATGAAAGATTCTTAAACTCTTTAAGGAACCTGAGGATTATTTAGACAACCCTTAGCTCAGCAATTTAATTCCATCCATATGTTAATTGTTTGAATTGGGGAGGGTGAATTGGAGTGGGGAGTGGAAGATATTCACAAAGTACAATATGAAGAGATTGGATTAATTATCATTAGAGGAGATTTACCAGTAAATTTAAGGTATTGAATGCTATGCAAAACTAGGGTTACTATAAAAACTATTTGTAGCAAACTCCTCTGTGCAGTAATTGCTCTATGTGTAAGGAAGACTTGCCCTGGAGCATTCTTCCTTTACTGTATATGAAGCTTTTACCTAGGGTTTGTTTTCTCTTGAATAAATTCCTTCATCCTTTCATATGTTTCACTCTTCCTTTTTAGATTTAGCTGCCATTTAGACATATGGTTTAATCTCTCAGCCTGCCTCTATTCTGGAACTGCATGTAAATACAGTGAAACACAACCAGTTGGGATGTATCCCTCCATGTAACAGAATATGGAATAATAGAAACACAGGGTTAGAAGGGACCTCAAGGATCATCTAGTGTAACACTCTGCCAAGATGCAGGGTTTGTTGTGTTTAACCCATCCAAGACAAATGTCTATCCAGTCTCCTTTTTGAAAACCTCCAGCAAAGGAGCTTCCACAACCTCTGGAGGCAGTCTGTTCCATTGTCCAACTGTTCTTAGTAAGGAAGTTTTTCCTGAGATTTAAGCTAAATCTTCTGTGTTCTAGTTTGAACCCACTGCCTCTTGCCCTGCCCTCCATCTTTTTTTTTTAATGTAGCCTTTCTAATATCTGAAGACCACTATCATGGTCTCCTCTCTTCCAAACTAAACCTACCCACTTCCTTCAGCCTTTGCTCATATGGCTGCATTCCATCCCTTTAATCATCTTTGTTGCTCACCTCTGGATCCTTTCTATATGATGGTGACCAAAATTGGACACATTATTTAGTACCTAACCAGTGCCAAGTAAGTGGTACTATCAGTTCCCGGGACTTGCATGATATGCCTCTGTTAATGCAACCTAAAATTGTATTTGCTTTTTTTGCAACAGCATCACATTGCTGATTCATGTTGATGCTGTGATCCACCACAACTCCCAGATTCTTCTCTGTCTTGGCAGCAGCACTGCAGTTATCCCCCATTCTGTATTTGTGCATTTGGTTCTTCTTCCCTCAGTGTAGCATATGACGGTTGTCTTTGTTGAATTTCAATTCTGTTGGCTAGAGCCCAATTCTCCAATTTATCAAGATCCCTCCAAACTTTAGCTTTATCCTCCAAAGTGTTGGCAACCTCTCTGCCCCCCAGCTTTCTGTCATCTGCAAACTTGATCAGTGTGTTCTCTATTCCTGCATCTAGGTCATTAATAAACATGTTAAACAACACTGGACCCAGAACAGAGCCCTGTGGAACCCCACTTGAGACCTCTCTCCAATCTGACATCATTCCGTTAATAGTTACGGTTTGTTTGCAGTTGTTTAACCAATTATGTATCCATTTAATGGTAGTTCCACATTTCTCCAACTTACTTATCTGCTTATATATAACTGCTTCATCTTTATTTGGAAACCCACTTCAGTTACGCAACCAATTTTGGTTGGTGCATTGAGGCAGTTACCTCAGACTGGTTTCATAGTGTGAATTGGTGGTTCTGACATTCCTCAGAGTACAAACTGGACTGCACGGTGGTGTCTCCTTAACTCTCTAACCTGGGGTGCCTTTTATACTGCTTTGCTATCAGAACAGCCACCCCGGTCTGATCACACAGCCTTTGGCGTATAAATCCACTCCCAGCTAAATACATGAGAACTTGGACCATGAGCACTCTGAATTACATACAGGGCGACCCCTGCAAATTCTTAGTTCCTCCAGAAATGTGTGTCTCATGCTGTCTAGCACACTACTGAACAATGCACCCTCATAGAAAGTCTGTCATTTCATCATGGGAAGATGATATATGTACCAGCCTTGCTTAACCCAAATGGAGTTTCCCACACACTTTAGGCTGAACACACTGATTAAGATAAAAAATAAGATAGATTTTAAGTGATTAGAAATATTGGTGCATAAAAGTCAGGATTGGTTGCAAAATAAAAGAAATACACAAGCTATTACCTAACTTAACAAGCTATGTAGCCTTGAAAGCAAAGATTTTTTGTCTCACCATACTGCTGTAAATTTCACGGGCTGGGTCTTCTTCCAGCCTGGGACCCATTCCCCCATTAGTAGCTTGTTGAGAGTTGTTGATGTCATGAGCAGAGACACAGGAGGAGGAGAGGGTGAGTTGGAGGTTACTGTCGCTCATATTTATATCCCTCTCCCTTCTTTGAGGATCACCCCAGCTGGGGTGTAGGCAACAAGCAGTCTCTTGTGGATGTGAGGTTTCAAACATTCCTGTGATGCAATGTAAAGTTCTTGTTTACAACTTCCCATTGCTGGAGAATGGCCGCTTACGTAGGTGATGGCCATTTAACACTTGTCTGGTGTGCTAGTGTTTCTGTGTCTGAGAAACTGGTTTGTGGGTGTTACCTTGAATTACAACATATTTCAGTAACAGTCTTAAAGTTTCAGAGTAGCAGCCGTGTTAGTCTGTATCTGCAAAAAGAACAGGCGTACTTGTGGCACCTTCGAGACTAATAAATAACCTTATAACTTTACATACAATGTTGATACACATATTTTTCCAGGACAATGATATCCAGCAGATTTTGACTTTTAAAATACCACCTCACAAGGCATACTTTGTACACAATTTATCAGAGTCTTGTAAAAGTGGTGACCATTATAGTATAGACTGTCACAGTGGTGTATCATCCCTCTTTTGTTATATAACAAAACAAGCCCTCTTGTGGCATCTCATGGCAACCAGGATGACCATAGCACATGATCACCACCAGCAGACAGTTGTTGTTTTCTTGTGTGACTACGCAAGTAATTTAATGGCTAGGGAGGGAGTTGGTGGCTGAATATTTCTGCATTTTTACCAAAGATAGCATGGAGAATGATGTGGGCTGAGCAGTCAGTTCTTGCATGTTAATTTCAGAGCGTGGAAGCTCATCACTCAGTATGTGCAGCCTATTTCTGAATCTGGTTTTGGAATGGATGTGTCACTCCAGTGGTTGGAGCTTGTGATGGTCTAATGAAATGGTGACCTGTGGCACATGCCTCTGCACAGTGTTAGGGGATTCCTGGGTGTATCCCAGTGCACAGATATTTGCAGAGTTGGCTGAGGGAATGGACAAATGCAGGGCCAGCAAATCCACCTCTTAGCCATTGTTCACACATGGAGGGGGCACAAGACTGCTTCAGACCTGAGTCTGAATCTATTTAAAATATGTATTACGGTCGTGTCTAGGGGCCCCAAATGAGACTGTTCCCCACGGTGCTGTGCAGTGTACAGACATACAATAAGAGGTAGTGCCTATCCCAAAGAGCTTACTCTCTAAACAGAGAAGACAGAGATAGAATGGAAAGGGAAACAAAAACACTGAGAGGTGAAGTGACTTGTCTAAGGTCACACAGCAGGTGAGTAGAAGAAATGGAAATAGAAGTCAGGTCACCTGGGTTCCAGTCCTGTGCCTTATCCCCCAGACTATACTGGTTCTCACTGATTTCCTTCCTAGCTGGCCCTCTGCTCCTTCCTGACAGTTAGCTCAATGGAGTTTGCTGGAGAGACAATCTTCCCTCTGTAAACCATACCATCAAATCTGCTTTCCCTCTCCTGCCAATAGTTTACATTTTGTGATTTAAAAAAAAAAGTTTTACCATTTTAGCAAGATTGCAAAATTTGGGACCATCTCTTCCCACCCAAATCTGGTGCCACAGCTGCTAAATGTCACTATCTCACAGTCAGAGGCAAACTGCAATGACTTGAGACAATCACAAAGAGATTCCATCAAAGTGAATGGTTTCTAAGGCTAAGGGAAGATTTCACTCCAGCTGAAATACCTCTAGGGCTTGTCAGGACAAATCAGACAGGAACCTGACCCACTGGCATGAAGATAAAGTACATGCATACACACACAGCTACTCCCCATATACCTGAACTTTTCCCAACATGCTCATTTCCCCTCTTTACACTATAATAGCTTTTAATTTTATATATAATACCAGTAATCGTTTTGTCTCCTTTTGCCTGGATCATCTAAATTGCTTTAAACCCATCTGCAAAGCAACTGCTTCAAATTAAATTTTGTGATAAAAACAAATGAAGCATAATTGAGAACAGACAAAAGACGCTTGCCTTGAGAAAATAATGATAAGAAATGAGACAATGGTGTTCTTAGGTATATATTTTTTCTCTACAGTAGGCCAAATGTTCCTGCAATCTGTGAGATGCTTACTACATTATAATTATGCCAGATTGGTGCTGTTATTGTAAACATTAAATGGTCTATTTTCCCCATCTACGTTGTACAACTCCCCCCTCTCCCCCCCAGAACTTAACTATCATACTAATAAGAAAAGGAGTACTGGGGCACCTTAGAGACTAACCAATTTATTTGAGCATAAGCTTTCGTGAGCTACAGCTCACTTCATGGGATGGAATAGGTCTAGATTAAACACAGATGCAGAAACATCTGTATTTTCAGAAGCCTTGTGTAAAGAAAGTATATTTATTCTGCAAGAATTACAAAGATGCTTTAAGAAAAGGAGTACTTGTGGCACCTTAGAGACTAATTTGTTAGTCTCTAAGGTGCCACAAGTACTCCTTTTCTTTTTGCGAATACAGACTCACACAGCTGCTACTCTGAAACCTGTCAAAGATGCTTTATACTTTTGTCCATGCTGCAGGCAGGAGCATTGGAAAACACGCAGCTTGTCTCTAGTGGGGTTGCTTTACCATGGAATTGTTCATGCAAATATGGATCTATTGTTACTTGTGTTAATTAATAAGCCAGCAGCTAAGGTTGCTAGAGGAAATTAAGAGGTACAATAGGCTGTTAGCAGAGAACAATCAGAAACCAGCTTCTTGGAATGTGTGGTTTAATGTTCTTTCTGATAATTAAGCTGCTGCGGAAAAGACTCCAAGGTGTGTGTAAACTTAATAAGGGAGCTGCTCAAGTAACATCCTAGGTAGTGTGTCTTGGGGCTGGTCTGCATGGACACCTCCAGGAAGACTAATTCAAAATAACTAAAGGTGCAAATTTGAAGTCAGATAGTTAAATCACAGTAATCCATTTGTGTGGACTCTTATTCAGAATTAAATGGGCCTTAATTTGATTTAGCTTAATTCGCATTGGATTGTGGAGGGCTCAGAGGTTGGACTGTGCCCGTTACTAACCTGCAGAAGGACAGTGGGGTCTGCATAGGCCTAGAGGGGAGCGCTGGTATTGCCCGTGGCTGGTGGTGTTGGGAGCTGACACCTGGCAGGCACAGCCAAGGCTTCATCACTCTAAGGGCAGATCGTAGCAAGGTGCCTCACAACCCTGGGGACCCCAGGAAGTGTCATAGGAGGCATCTTCTGCCCCCTCATCAGATATCTGAACCTCATAAACCAACGTGTCTCTCACTTACCATTCTCAAGACAGGATCTAACCAAAAGTGTCAAATGTGTTTTCTAATGGCTGATTACCACAGGAAGCTGCTATGGGTTAAGTCAGACGTTGCTGCAGTTCGCGTTCATTGGAACAAGTGCCTAGAGAAATTCATAGTACTCCAATGATTAGCACAGAGCAGAAATGCCAAGAGAAGACATTGCTGGGAACGGAACACGGAACTGTATAATTGAGTAACATTACAGTAGCATTGCTCATTGTAAGTTCAGGCATGTACAGGATTAATTGCCAGCAGGTGCCAAAGATAAGAAATTTCCCTTTGAGCTGGGGAGGGAGGTAGCTTTGTGTATTTCTTTTTATTGCTCCATTTTTACCAACATATATTTGAGCATAAAATGAGCCTTCATTTTAGGAAATGTGATAAATAATTTTGCTACCTTGGAGAAAAACACTTTAATACAAAAGCAATTTCCTTGTGTGAGCCTTCAAAGAGCAGAGAGTGTTAATTAGGAAATTACTACATGGAAAAAAGAAACATTGGGGCGGGGGGCAGCCCTTCATTCTTATGGGTGAAGCCGTTACTTTATAACCTGCCCTGAGTGAGGGTGTAGCACCCACTGTCACAAGAGGAGACACAAGAATGAATTGGGACTCAGAGAGTCCCACATCCTCCCTTGTTGCTCTAAGGGGATTTGCACCTATTCTAGTTGGCACTTGGCGGGTGCGGAGCTAGGGAATTTCCCCCTCTTCACCCCTGCCCAGCCCCGTGGAGAGTATATCAAGCAAATAGCCCTGTTCTCCCCACCCCGAGAGCCAGAGTCCCAATCTGAGCAACGGAGTAAGGGGATGCCTACTGTGTGTCTTGAATAAGGAATGTAGCAATCTAGCCTTATGTGAGAGAGGATTTGCTCACATGAGGTAACATTTGCAGAATCAGGCTCAGTATCACAATAAAAAGACTGAGGTTGAAGGGAATGATTTAAAATTCAGATGCTCTCTCAGCTTCTCAAAACATTTACTAAATACATCATTTTAATCAATATATATCAAAGAAAAGCCATGGGACCCATTAAAATCATGGGAATGCAAATAGAACAGTCAAAATAAGTAACCATATGATAACTCCCATCTTTGCCTGACTGGTCTGCTTCAACAGCAGTTCCTTTGTTTACTGTAATATTGCCAGTTAATTAGAATTGTGAAAGCTATGGAGAGTAGCCTATTCCTATTGCAGCCAATATGGGTTTAGCAGTCGTCTTCAATGGAAGCCAGACCCGAGTCACACACGTTAGTAGGAAACTTTTATGCACCATTTTATATGGATGGAAAAAGAGAATTGTGCACTGAGCTCAAGAATCGTTGGTTTATATGGGCTCTAGGAACATAAGGATTCCAATGCATGTGCACACACAAAAACAAAAACATCCTACCCAAATCTTTATTTTTAAATTGGCAAAAGAGCCATAGCCAATCACTAGTCAAAGGAAAAAATAAAAATATAGTGATCCAAGTTTCTCCTCCTCCCAGCTCTGAACAGACATTTTTCAGCTGCTTACCAGAAACAAATGCTTGTGAAGAAGGATATTCAGCCATTGCCGAAAAATGATTTGTCTCACAGGCATCTTCTAAAATGTAAGTTTTGCCTAAGTATTCCATTTCTCAATGGAACTGAACATTCTTTCAAGACCTTTGCTAAAGCAGGAGTGCAGATCTTTGAGTGGCAGGTTTAGGAAACAGAAGAAATCTTACAACATTGTATTTTAAAGTGCTTCCTGGATTTTCTTTTTTTTCCCTTCCGTATTATCTTTTACAAGTATCTGAGATGCAACTTGCAATGAATTCTGCCTGCCCGAAAACACAAAAGGCCAGATTTTGATACCCTTCTTCACAATGGAATAGCTCCTACCTCCATGAGGGGTCCCAGTGAAATCAGTTCATTCAAATGTCAATATTAAAGTGATCAAATATGAATTAAAAGCTCAGTTCAACAAGATTTTCTATTCACTATTCATGCTCTAAAAGAGTGATATCTAGATGTGAGAGCCACTTCCCTTTATGTATTTTGAATCATCCTTCATTCCCATTAAACAGCACAAAGATCTTAAAACCTGTCTATGAGAAGTGCTAATAAATGCTAAACAAATTTCACCGCTACACCCTATGGATACCTCTATCCACAGCAGAATGGTTCACTGCACTCACTAGGGCTTCTGGCTGTAAGACAATGATATACAGAATACAAAGAAAATCTGAATCACTGGTGTGATATGGAAATGAATAATTAGAACGCAAATGAAACATTATCCTGTAGCGTGTCTGTTACACAAATATCATAAAGTTGCAATGGGAAAAATAAGTATTAAGTTAAAGGCTGACTAATGTAAGTCCTAGTGGATAAATTTGTAGATATTTAACAGTATTACCAACTCCTGCAATTTTATTGGGCGTTTTATGGTATCTGGTGTTTTTCATAATGCCTTAGTTCCTGTAGTCATGGGATTAGGTGAGAATTTCAACCTTCATTTAAATTAAACCATAAGTTTCTCGCTCTCATGGTTGCAGAGAAAAGTTTGAAAATGTGACCTGAGTGCTCCCCACAAGCTCAAAACCAAAAGACAAAAAAGAACCTAATGTATATTACTGTAAAATAATTACATGATTTTGAATCCATTCTCATGATTGTTTGAGGGGGTGATTTTTGAATCCTTGAGGTTGGCAGTATTGATTAAAGTCTGTTTTCAACAAAACAGACCAAACCATTTTGATAATCTGGCATGAAGGTTGCAAAGCTACACATTACTTAGGAAGGAAAGACCCTTAAGTGAGCATTTTATTTCTTTCTAAAACACACTCAATTCACCTGATCACTGCTAGTTCAGATCACCCAAACAGCACCCTGCCCCCAGCTCCTGACCTTCCCCATTGCCACACCTGACAAGTAAAATGGAGACATTAAAGTGAAGGAGATTTTAATAAGGGTATCAAGAATTTCCCAGCCTACCTGGGAAATTCTGGAATCTAGACTCAAGGTTTTCATCCACTCATCAACTTTCATTCTCAATTCCTTACTTGTCTGTCCCTTCCTCCCATTCTGATCAGCAGTTGTCTTTGAGCAAGGCAGGTATAGTCATGCTGGGTGGGGGGCGGTTACAGAAACATTGCATGGCATCTGGAGTCCCCAGGAGAAATTCTGGCTTCTGGGAGTGAGAGGTGCACATAGGAGAGTGATAGGTTTACCACATTTGCGCAGAGTACACCATGTTCAGCCAGCTTTGTCTACTCATTTTCCCTTTCAAACAGCTACCAGCATGTGACCACTACGAGGCACTAGCGAGCACTAGCAAGGAGCAGCAGTGGTGTTCCCCAACAGGGTTTTCCACAGCCCCTGTGCGGGAGTATGGATCAGGGAGATGTACTGTACTTCTTGCACCCTGTCTCCTCTACCCCCTTGTGCACCAGTGCCAGAATGCAGCCCTCTATTTGTATTTATTTCCACATTTGTCTTGTGAAATGTGCAAATGGATGACTCAGATGGGCAATGTGGCCCGGTTAACTTTTCTGTTAGAACTTCATTTCCTAGCTTTGTGGGTGGCCTAAGATAGGCCACCCAACGTTGTGTGAATGTGTAGACATACTCCCATGCATTGGATTGCATTTATTGTTTGGCAATTTAGAGGCATGCGTGCTCAAGCAATTTTATCCAATATAAAAACAATCGTTCAGAGAATGAAAGAGAGAGACTGTGGAACTGGTTATTCTGACCACCAAACCAAATCAAATCATGAAATTAAACCATTTGCGCTTACGGGGAAAATGCAAAAGCCATCCTATATCTTGTTTCGATGGCTGGCTCAGCTCAGCACCCAACTGGCATTGTACTCAGTAATGGATGAGGAATCACGCAATACTGCTGCAGTATTTTGTCAACAATCTCTGTTGAGAGACATCCAACTTTATACCCTTATCTATGTTTAGGTAAACCTGGGAAATTAAAATGTTTTATCCTATTAAGGATTTTGTATTTTGAGGGCTGTCTTATCATACTGCAAAATAATTTGTATGTGCCGTACTAATTATGTATGTTGCTGTTCTCACAAGTGATAGTGTATAGGGATAGTTACAATTTCTTTTTGCCATCGCAGTGCCTACATCCAGCCTGAAGCATATCAGCTTATATGAGCAAAATGAGGTTAAAAACAAATATAAGTATCTGAAGCACAAAGTAAGATATACTGGGCAGATCTCACATTTTGACAGCACTCTCCCAGCTGCCTTTGACATAACACGCTCATCAAGCATTTCCCGACCTATAAAGTGATTGTTCTCTCTCTTTCTGGTGGAAATTTTGCAGTGCTCAGTTTCTTGAACGAAAAAAGAGCTATGTTTGTGTCATGCACCAGCTGTTTTCCTTTCTGAAGGAAGATGTGCCGGGGCTAGATGAAAGCTGAAGTCAGTGGCAGAAAATAAGGCAGCTAGATCAGATGAAACACACAGGAAGGAACCGTTGGAGACTTTGCAAGTAGAAACAATGAATGGAATAGTGGTAAAGGAACAAGTGAAGAGGTGGGAGGATGTGGAACTTGAAAGGCTAGTAAGATGAGCAGAGGATAAATGTCCAATGTGTCTTTCAACCTAGTCACCAACAGTATGTTCTGATTGTGAGCGGGTAGCCTGAGAAAAGGCAAGGACTGACAGTATCCTAACCACTGACCAGAATCAAAGACGTGTGAAGGGGTATACAGATTACATACTGGTCAAGAAGGGATTAATGACAGCCTGTGGGCTCAATCAGCACTGCCCCACTACACCTGTGAGAGGTGTGAAGCCTGGAGGGAGGGGTTAAAAGGGAGAAAGCCCACCTCAGTAGTGGCTGATTGGGAGAGGAAGTAGAACCGTTGTGCTAGTTCCTTGAAAGATGGCCTGGCTGGGGCCAGGGCCTTTCTAGAGACTGCCTAAAGAAAGGCTAGGCTGGGGTCTGGGGACATTCAGAGACTCCTGAAAGAAATCCAAAGACTGCTAGATGCCAGAGATTCCTTGGGGCAGATAGGCCTGGTGCAGGACTTTTATCTTTGCTTTGTTTTCCACAGCTAATGTGCTGTCTTTTTGGTCCTGGGAGACTGAACCTTTACTGTAGCGAAGATACCACTTTATAAAAAAAGACTGCTTCACAGCTGACAGCAGATAAACATAATTATACCATCAGATAAACATAATTTACAAGACTCTGATGGTGCCAGCTGGTGACTACCAGGAAATCTAAATGTAATGGAGTATGCTGGCAAAAATATCTCTCTGTCCATCTAGACATTTTTGCATAACAATCAATCACTGAAATATTTGAATACATCTCGTACCCAGAAAAAGTAAACTGGATGGTATGCTACCATCCAGCACGTGGATCAGCCATATCAAATTGACCTAAAATGTACTGGGGTTTCCTAATGATGATAATCCATGTGAAATAAATGATGCCAACTAAGAAGGAGTCAATATAGCCATGATCTGGGAAGATAAATAAACATGGTAGTGATGCAGGTAATCTCTCAAGGGCCCTCTCAGTGCAGAATACAAGGGAAGAAAGGGGAAGAGTAGTACTGGAGACTCATTGATAGCCCTGGTCTACACTAGGACTTTAGGTCAAATTTAGCTTTATTAAATCGATGTAAACCTGCACCCGTCCACACGATGAAGCCCTTTATTTCGACTTAAAGGGCTCTTAAAATCGATTTCCTTACTCCACCCCTGACAAGTGGATTAGCGCTTAAATCGGCCTTGCCGGGTCGAATTTGGGGTACTGTGGACACAATTCGACGGTATTGGCCTCCAGGAGCTATCCCAGAGTGCTCCATTTTGACCGCTCTGGACAGCACTCTCAACTCAGATGCACTGGCCAGGTAGACAGGAAAAGAACCGCGAACTTTTGAATCTCATTTCCTGTTTGGCCAGCGTGGCAAGCTGCAGGTGACCATGCAGAGCTCATCAGCAGAGGTGACCGTGATGGAGTCTCAGAATCGCAAAAGAGCTCCAGCATGGACCGAACGGGAGGTACGGGATCTGATCGCTGTATGGGGAGAGGAATCCGTGCTATCAGAACTCCGTTCCAGTTTTCGAAATGCCAAAACCTTTGTCAAAATCTCCCAGGGCATGAAGGACAGAGGCCATAACAGGGACCCGAAGCAGTGCCGCGTGAAACTGAAGGAGCTGAGGCAAGCCTACCAGAAAACCAGAGAGGCGAACGGCCGCTCCGGGTCAGAGCCCCAAACATGCCGCTTCTATGATGAGCTGCATGCCATTTTAGGGGGTTCAGCCACCACTACCCCAGCCGTGTTGTTTGACTCCTTCAATGGAGATGGAGGCAATACGGAAGCAGGTTTTGGGGACGAAGAAGATGATGATGATGATGAGGTTGTAGATAGCTCACAGCAAGCAAGCAGAGAAACCGGTTTTCCCGACAGCCAGGAACTGTTTCTCACCCTGGACCTGGAGCCAGTACCCCCGAACCCACCCAAGGCTGCCTCCTGGACCCAGCAGGCAGAGAAGGGACCTCCGGTGAGTGTACCTTTTAAAATACTATACATGATTTAAAAGCAAGCATGTGAAAGGATTACTTTGCCCTGGCATTCGTGGCTCTCCTGGATATACTCCCAAAGCCTTTGCAAAAGGTTTCTGGGGAGGGCAGACTTATTGCGTCCTTCATGGTAGGACACTTTACCACTCCAGGCCAGTAACACGTACTCGGGAATCATTGTACAACAAAGCATTGCAGTGTATGTTTGCTGGCGTTCAAACAACATCCGTTCTTTATCTCTCTGTGTTATCCTCAGGAGAGTGAGATATAATCCATGGTCACCTGGTTGAAATAGGGTGCTTTTCTTCAGGGGACACTCAGAGGAGCCCATTCCTGCTGGGCTGTTTGCCTGCGGCTGAACAGAAATGTTCCCCGCTGTTAGCCACAGGGAGGAGGGAGGGTTGAGGGGGTAGCCACGCGGTGGGGGGAGGCAAAATGCGACCTTGTAACAAAAGCACATGTGCTATGTATGTAATGTTAACAGCAAGGTTTACCCTGAAGGAGTGTAGCCAGTGTTTTATAAAATGTGTCTTTTTAAATACCGCTGTCCCTTTTTTTTTCTCCACCAGCTGCATGTGTTTCAATGATCAAAGGATCTTCTCCTTCCCAGAGGCTAGTGAAGATTAGAAAGAAAAAAAAACGCACTCAAGATGAAATGTTCTCCGAGCTCATGCTGTCCTCCCACACTGACAGAGCACAGACGAATGCGTGGAGGCAAATAATGTCAGACTGCAGGAAAGCACAAAATGACCAGGAGGAGAGGTGGCGGGCTGAAGAGAGTAAGTGGTGGGCTGAAGAGAGGGCTGAAGCTCGAATGTGGCGGCAGCGTGATGAGAGGAGGCAGGATTCAATGCTGAGGCTGCTGGAGGACCAAACCAGTATGCTCCAGTGTATGGTTGAGCTGCAGCAAAGGCAGCTGGAGCACAGACTGCCGCTACAGCCCCTGTGTAACCAACCGCCCTCCTCCCCAAGTTCCATAGCCTCCACACCCAGACGCCCAAGAATGCGGTGAGGGGGCCACCGGCCAACCAGCCACTCCGCCACAGAGGATTGCCCAAAAAAAAGAAGGCTGTCATTCAATAAATTTTAAAGTTGTAAACTTTTAAAGTGCTGTGTGGCATTTTCCTTCCCTCCTCCACCACCCCTCCTGGGCTACCTTGGTAGTCATCCCCCTATTTGTGTGATGAATGAATAAAGAATGCATGAATGTGAAGCAACAATGACTTTATTGCCTCTGCAAGCGGTGATCGAAGGGAGGAGGAGAGGGTGGTTAGCTTACAGGGAAGTAGAGTGAACCAAGGGGCGGGGGGTTTCATCAAGGAGAAACAAAGAGAACTTTCACACCGTAGCCTGTCCAGTCATGAAACTGGTTTTCAAAGCTTCTCTGATGCGCACCGCGCCCTCCTGTGCTGTTCTAACCGCCCTGGTGTCTGGCTGCGCGTAACCAGAAGCCAGGCAATTTGCCTCAACCTCCCACCCCGCCATAAACGTCTCCCCTTTACTCTCACAGATATTGTGGAGCACACAGCAAGCAGTAATAACAGTGGGAATATTGGTTTCGCTGAGGTCTAAGCGAGTCAGTAAACTGCGCCAGCGCGCCTTTAAACGTCCAAATGCACATTCTACCCCCATTCTGCACTTGCTCAGCCTGTAGTTGAACAGCTCCTGACTACTGTCCAGGCTGCCTGTGTACGGCTTCATGAGCCATGGCATTAAGGGGTAGGCTGGGTCTCCAAGGATAACTATAGGCATTTCAACATCCCCAACAGTTATTTTCTGGTCTGGGAATAAAGTTCCTTCTTGCAGCTTTTGAAACAGACCAGAGTTCCTGAAGATGCGAGCGTCATGTACCTTTCCCGGCCATCCCACGTTGATGTTGGTGAAACGTCCCTTGTGATCCACCAGAGCTTGCAGCACTATTGAAAATTACCCCTTGCGGTTTATGTACTCGCCGGCTTGGTGCTCCGGTGCCAAGATAGGGATATGGGTTCCGTCTATGGCCCCACCACAGTTAGGGAATCCCATTGCAGCAAAGCCATCCACTATGACCTGCACATTTCCCAGGGTCACTACCCTTGATATCAGCAGATCTTTGATTGCGTGGGCTACTTGCATCACAGCAGCCCCAACAGTAGATTTGCCCACTCCAAATTGATTCCCAACTGACCGGTAGCTGTCTGGCGTTGCAAGCTTCCACAGGGCTATCGCCACTCGCTTCTCAACTGTGAGGGCTGCTCTCATCTTGGTATTCATGCGCTTCAGGGCAGGGGAAAGCAAGTCACAAAGTTCCATGAAAGTGCCCTTACGCATGCGAAAGTTTCGCAGCCACTGGGAATCGTCCCAGACCTGCAACACTATGTGGTCCCACCAGTCTGTGCTTGTTTCGCGAGCCCAGAATCGGCATTCCACAGCATGAACCTGCCCCATTAGCACCATGATGCATGCATTGGCAGGGCCCATGCTTTCAGAGAAATCTGTGTCCACGTCCTGATCACTCACGTGACCGCGCTGACGTCGCCTCCTCGCCCGGTATCGCTTTGCCAGGTTCTGGTGCTGCATATACTGCTGGATAATGCGTGTGGTGTTTAATGTGCTCCTAATTGCCAAAGTGAGCTGAGAGGCCTCCATGCTTGCCTTGGTATGGCGTCCGCACAGAAAAAAGGCGCGGAATGATTGTCTGCCGTTGCTCTGACGGAGGGAGGGGCGACTGACAACACGGCTTACAGGGTTGGCTTCAGGGAGCTAAAATCAACAAAGGGGGTGGCTTTACATCAAGGAGTATTTCAGGCAGGACTTCACGGAGGGTTCCAATAAGAAATGGTGCACCTAAGTTATTGTTCTTATTGGAACAAGGAGGTTAGCCTGGCCTCTGATTGATACATGGCTAGATTTACCTCGCTGCACCTTCTCTGTGAGTGACTGCAGTGTGACCTAGAGAAATGAGTCCCCTAGATGGGGGAGGAGGCAAATGAGTACAAAACAAATCTGGTCTATTTCTTGTTTTGATCCACTCCATCTATCTTTTACATCTTTGGCTGGCAGCAGACGGTGCAGAAGGACTGCATGCCATCCACATCTCATGGCTGCTCGGCAGAAGATGGTACAGTACGACTGCTAGCCATCATCATCTCTTGCCTGCCCGGCAGAAGATGGTACAGTACGACTGCTAGCAATCCGTATTGCCTGCCTGCTCACCATAAGATGGTTCAATAGGACTGACTGCAGGACTAAAGAGAATGACCTGGTCAAGTCACTAAAAATTTAGTCCCTGCGCCCATGTCTGCCCAGGTGCTCCCAGCCGACATGGCCAGGAGCACCTCGGACATGACGAGGACGGCTACCAGTCATACTGCACCGTCTGCTGCCAGAAGGCAATGGGTTGCTGCTGCTGTGTAGCAATGCCGTACCACGTCTGCCAGCACCCAGGAGACATACGGTGACGGTTACCTGAGTGGGTTCCATGCTTGCCGTGGTATGGCGTCTGCACAGGTAACTCTGGAAAAAAGGCGCGAAACGATTGTCTGCCCTTGCCTTCACGGAGGGAGGAAGGGAACGGGGGCCTGAAAATATGTACCCAGAACCACCCGCGACAATGTTTTAGCTCAATCAGAGTGCTCCATTGTGACTGCTCTGGACAGCACTCTCAACTCAGATGCACGATTGTTTGCCGTTGCTCTGACGCAGGGAGGGGCGACTGAGGACACGGCTTACAGGGTTGGCTTCAGGGAGCTAAAATCAACAAAGGGGGTGGCTTTACATCCAGGAGTATTTCAGGCAGGACTTCACGGAGGGTTCCAATAAGAAATGGTGCACCTAAGTTATTGTTCTTATTGGAACAAGGAGGTTAGCCTGGCCTCTGATTGATACATGGCTAGATTTACCTCGCTGCACCTTCTCTGTGAGTGACTGCAGTGTGACCTAGAGGAATGAGTCCCCTAGACAGGGGAGGAGGCAAATGAGTACAAAACAAATCTGGTCTATTTCTTGTTTTGATCCACTCCATCTATCTTTTACATCTTTGGCTGGCAGCAGACGGTGCAGAAGGACTGCAAGC
The DNA here is from genome assembly GCF_965152275.1 of Natator depressus. NCBI lineage: Eukaryota > Metazoa > Chordata > Testudines > Cheloniidae > Natator > Natator depressus. The sequence goes on along the minus strand of NC_134240.1, from coordinate 14,533,131 downwards.
CATCCACATCTCATGGCTGCTCGGCAGAGGACGGTACAATAGGACTGCTAGCAATCCATATTGCCTGCCTGCTCACTATAAGACGGTTCAATAGGACTGACTGCCGGACTTAAGAGAATGACCTGGTCAAGTCACTAAAAATTTAGTCCCTGCACCCATGTCTGCCCAGGCGCTCCCAGCCGACGCGGCCAGGAGCACCTTGGACATGACGATGACGGCTACCAGTTGTATTGTACCGTCTGCTGCCACAAGGCAATGGGTTGCTGCTACTGTGTAGCAATGCAGTACCACGTCTGCCAGCACCCAGGAGACATACGGTGACGGTTACCTGAGCGGGCTCCATGCTTGCGGTGGTATGGCATCCACAGAGGTAACTCAGGAAAAAAGGCGCGAAACGATTGTCTGCCCTTGCTTTCACGGAGGGAGGGAGGGAGGGAAGGGGGGACTGACGATATGTACCCAGAACCACCCGCGACAATGTTTTAGCCCCATCAGGCATTGGGATCTCAACCCAGAATTCCAATGGGCAGCGGAGACTGCGGGAACTGTGCAACGCTCCGGAAGTCGACTCTAGCCTCGGTACTGTGGAAGCACTCCGCCGAGTTAATGCACTTAATGCACTTCTGTGGGGACACACACACTCGAATATATAAAACCGATTTCTAAAAAACCGACTTCTATAAATTCAACCTTATTCCGTAGTGTAGACATACCTATAGAGGCACTGGTGATGTAGGAAGGTGTGGTGTGTGAGGACCATTGGAATGCCTTTAGTAACGGCAACCTATTTCAATAAGAAGGTCCTCCTTTAAAAAGAAAAATCAAGTGCCTAGAGAAGCTTTCATTTAACTCAGATGACCGAGTTTGTACTTTTGGCATACAAAGGAGAAGACAGAAGGATTCAAAGAAGAATAGAACATAAATGGGCTAGAGCAATGTTTGTACGATTGAAAGAAGCCTGGGGAAAAGCAAGAAGAATTAGGTGTAATACTAAATTCTGGAGATTTTGATCTCCTGGGTATAGTGAAATCTGGGGGGACAATTTTCATAAGAGTAAGTCAGAAAATGGCAATACTTTGTTTTTGTAGGCTATCTGAATTGCTTATTGTCAGATACTCACTTACGTAGTGTCTTAGGGCCACTTTAGGTGCCTAAAGTTGCAGATAGGAGCCTCAGGGGATTTTCAGGAGTGCAGAGGCAGCTAACACCCATTGAAATCAATAGGCTGGATTAAAATCCCATTGAAATCAATGGGAGTTAAGCACCTAGACATTTCTGCAAATCTCACTAGGTGCCTAAATATCTTTAAAAATCTGGCCCTTATTCCTCAAGTAGTCAGACCTGGGACCTGGCCTGGGACTTTAGAGCCTGAGTTCTTTTCCCAGCTCTGCCACTGGACTGCTGGATCACCTTGGGCAAGTCACTTCCCCTCTTTGTGCCTCAGTCTCCTCATCTGTAAAATGGGGATAATGATACTGCCCTCTTATGTACAGGGCTTTGCAATCTGCTAGATATTTTTAAGATTAGTATTATTATTATTCAGTGGAATATGCATGGAATAAGCTAGTACTCGGGTGATTAAGGATATTACAATCTGCCCTATAATGAAATGATATCATGTAAAGAACCATTGGTGGACTTTGGAAAGGCCATTTAAGCAAAATGAAAGACTAGTCAGATAAATGTCACTCACCAGAATTACACTGGGAAACACCCGAGCGGGTTTTGACCCTTCAAAAATCACTTTTGGGACAGTAGTCAGCTGTGTACCTATTGATGGTAATAATTTAAATGCCATCTCTCTTCTTTCTTGCAGTATAATTAAATGGAGCTTCCTTTCCCTTCCCCAGTCCAGATACTTTTGACTAGAATTGAAATATCACAGAAGGCTAAACTGAAATCCTCTTTCTACCTTCTTGCTTATAAATTAAAGGTGTAGGGTCAAGATTTCAATTCAGATTGTCAAAGCAGCTTCAGCCTGGCCTCTAACTTGCAAGCTAAATCAACTGCAGGTGCAATAGTAGAGAGTGTTTGAAAATAGGGTCTGTAGGGTTACATTTGCATTGTGTTTGCTGACCTTCCAAAGTGTATTGTTTGCTTTTTAATCTACAATAAAGCCCATGGAGTGCATAATTGTTGTAGGCACTTAGGAGATGTGCTTAGATACAGTCCTTATGGGCACTGTAAAAACATCTAAGATAGGCAGATAGATGTAATAAGACGTGATTTCCAGCCCCAAATAATTTTCAGGCTGTTTTCCTGTTCCCTACGTCTCAGAGGTGTCTGAGGATTATCCCTATTTTACAGGGCAGAAAGATAAGGTGACTTGCTCAAGACCACACAGCAAGTAAGTAGCAGAGACAAGGATAGGCCCTAGCAGTCTTGACATCCAGCCTCCTGCTCTAACCAGAAGTAATGCTTCTTCTTGGGCCAGTTTTCTATTAGTAGTATTGTTTTTATTGTCTGTTATGGTAGTGCACAATGAACCAAACTGGGATTATTTATTTTTCAAAGCACTAAAATGTGCTGGGCACCTTATGGGAAGGCAAGAGGAGAAAGGAGGCTGCAGAGCCCAGTTTACTTGTTGGGTTGCTCTGAATAGGGTGGGGAAAGGGGCTGGTAAGACTTGACTTACCCCTTGTGTCCTCATCATAGCTAGTCCTGACTGCTTCGGGGAAGGAATTTGAGGGGCGGGGCGTGATCTGATGGTGAATTGCTGCTGTGATGATTGAGTTGTGATTAACACTTTTCTTTTTGTCCTTAAACTTTTCTCATTAACTTTTTTGTCTGTGTCTCTGTGTGTGTGTTTTAATTTAAAAAATGGTCAGAGTATGGCCATGCACAATGCATAAATTAGAGCAATTACCACTCATTTCATTTTTTCAAAGCAGAGCATTGAGTATGACATATTCTGTGTCCTGTGGGACCCATTCTAATACCCAGCTTCATGTTGAATAGCTCTGCAGTCCATGGGCATTTCCAGTGAAATCCGCAAGACTCCCTGAAGTCCCTCAATGTGACTAAGAGTATCAGATTCTGGCATTGTAATTACTTCATTTTTTCGTCTTAATGTAATAGCATTTAATTACTGTAAGAAGACATTAATAGAAAGTACAGTACAATATGCATCAGATAGAAGTACTGTCATTTAAACCAACGGGATCATATTCTGGTTTATTCTTAGCATGTTCTCAACATAGTCTCAATTAAGTGTGTGTGTGTATTTTATTTTTCCCTCCTAAAGTTTGTAATCCGTGTTTACCAGAAATTATAGGCAGGTTGGCTTTCCAACACCACTGTGCTCCAGGTCAGTTTATGGGAAATGGCAGTTTAACACCAATTAACAGTCCACTTTATAATGGATTAGCATTCTGTTCAGTTGATAATTTCAGTAATTAACTCCCTGAGTTTGCATGCACTTTTGAACAGAAATTAGGTACTTTTATCAGTGCTGAAAAAGGAAATGCACAGAACAGACATGGCTCACTGAAAATATTATAATCGGTAATGATCATGGGTTTACTAAACTTGAGCTTGCTTGCGAAAACAGAACTAGCTGTATACATCACTGTATGTGTGTAAGCTAAGGACAGCTGCAGGTGGAGATGGAGAACTTGACAAGTTTCTACAGTTCTGATGAGCTCTGCAGTGCTCGTTCTGCAAAACGAATGTGTTCATCCTGCCTTCAGGATCCCCAGGCTTCCAAATTGCTGACTTGCCGTATACTTGGGCCAGATGGTCAAGGGCTCAGCACCCACATTCAAAGCCAAATTTTCAAAACAGCTGAGTTCCCATTTGGACAATTAAATAAGGGCCAGATTTTCAGATTTTGCTTATCTGCATTTGGCCAATTTGTCCATTTTATGATCCCATACAAATCATTGTCAAAAATCAATGATATACCTGGTTCTACCAATGGGATAGCAATGGTCTTAAATCATTCTTAATCTTTAATCAACAGCATAGTGTCACCAAGAATTTGATTCTGCCAATGGGAGTTTTATTATTGATTTTTGAGGTAGAAGGAGGCAGATATAAATTGAAAATCTGCTCCTCCTACTCCTAGAGAAGGGGTTTTGTTTGTTTTGTCATGCCAGGCTGTCAGCAACAGAATAATTGGATGTGTGCATTGTGTAGCAACCAGTCTCCCATATGACTGGGTAACAGCATTTATAAGGGTTTGTCATGCAGCTAAGCAAGAAGCTTTAAAACTTTGGCTCTAGTTAAAAATTAAAATATTCATTTACGCCAGCAGAACTCATGTCACTGTTCTTGACATTTCATGAAATTACCACGTACTCAGTGAAGACATAGATGGAATCTTCTTGGTTTATTTGAGAACCATTTAACTTAACAATAATGGAGCTAATTCAGAAACCTAAGTAATGTTAACGATACCACGGCGTTCATATAAAAGCCTTGACTCTTTACATTAGTTGCTCACTGGGATTTAAGAATTACACGGGAGAATGCCCACTGGATGCCTCTTGTACTGGTTCTGTATGTGGGGAAATCCCTGTGATATCAATACACTGCAAAGATCAAGTAGTCCTAAATGCTGCCATCAGACATACATGTGCAACCAATTTGGTGGGTGCTCTGTTATCCTAGGGGTGGGTGGGCTACAAACAGACGTGATGAACCTGCTACATCCTTGCTTTAAGATGGGGTACTAGCTGGTGTCTGCTACAGATCATCAAATCACACTAGATAACAGGATAACCAGTCCCAGGAGGGTAGCCTGGACATGTACCACCGCAGTAATTACTGCAGTGGTACAAGTCAAGCTAGTATAGGTTTACTTACGTTTTTATTGTAGACAAACCCTGAATGACATATGCTGGAATCTCATGCTGTCAGTCCTAAAACACCCTCTGAATTTCTAAAAGTTCCCAAATCCACAATCTCATAACTGAGAAAAGACTGTTCTGAATTAAAAAACAACCTGGCTTAAAGGGGTAGCAAAAGCAGCTATAAATTTCTAAAAATTCTATGGGAAAAGTGGAAGTTGATAGTAATGAATAGAAATTAGAAGCTAGGAATTATAGAATATTGATAAAAGAAGCAAAATCACACAAGGAGAACCAAATGGCTAGCAGAGTTAAGGACAATAAGAATGAGTTATTTTAAAGTATATTAAGAACAAAAAGGATGCTAACAGTGGTATTAGACTATTACTATGTGTAATGGTAGAATAGTCAATAATAATTAGGCTTGGTAGAATTTGTAATTTCGACAAATAGTGGTGTTTGTTTTTAAGCATTTTTTTCCATTTTCATCATTTCAAATTTTCACAGTTGCAAGAAATTATGAGGGTAGTTAATCACTATTTAATGACAGGATATGTGGAGCTTCAAAGAGTTAGAGCTTTGTACTGTTAAAACACAAATTGTCAACATCACGTCAGAATAAACGAATTAAATATCCTTAAATCAAACTCTATTAAGTCCTAAAGCAACATTTTTCTTATTTTGCCAATCTATACATTTAGATTATTGTCAATGGAAATATTTCTTTGTCAGTTTGTGTGTGTATGGTGAAACCAACATATACTGACATTTACTGATGAAAATCTAATCTTTCCGAGCCTAATAATAATGAAGAAAAGGCGAAAGTGTTCATTACATAGTTTTGTTCTGTATTTGGGGGGGAAATCAATGACTATTGATATCATATGATGCTGTTGGAATGGAAATTATTTCATCGGTAACTCAGGAGGATATTAAATAGTAGCTACTAAAGTTAAACTTTTTAAAATTAGTATACTTTGATAACTTGCATCTGAGAGAGTTAAAAGAAATGGCCAAGTAGCTCTCTGGAGCATTAATGTTGATTTTCAATAAGTCTTGGAATACTGGGAAATTTCCAGGTTTCAGAGTAACAGCCGTGTTAGTCTGTATTCGTAAAAAGAAAAAAGAAAAGGAGTACTTGTGGCACCTTAGAGACTAACCAGTTTATTTGAGCATGAGCTTTCGTGAGCTACAGCTCACTTCATCGGATGCATAGTGAGCTGTAGCTCACGAAAGCTCATGCTCAAATAAACTGGTTAGTCTCTAAGGTGCCACAAGTACTCCTTTTCTTTTTTTGGGGGGGGAAATTTCCAGAGGATTATGAAAAACTCTTGGGAGTCATGGTGAATAATCAGCTGAACATGAGCTCCCAGTCAAAGGGCTCATGCTATCCTTGAACATCTCAAAGGGGAATATGAAGTAGGAGTAGGGAGATTACCTTTGTATTTAGCACCTACATGTCCACTACTGTATATTGTATCCAGTTCTGTTGTCCACAATTCAAGAAGGATGTCAGAAAAATTGGATGGGGTTTAGAGAAGAGCCATGTAAATGATAAAAGATTTGAAAAACAGGCCTTCCAGTGATAGACTCAAGGAACTCAATCTATTTAAGGATTGAAAAAAAAGATAAGATGTGGCTTGATCATAGTCTAAGTACCTACATGGGCAGCAGAAATTTGATAATGGAGGGCTTTTCAATTTAGCAGATGAAGCATAACAAAGTCCAAAGTCTGGAAGCTGACACTATACAAATTCAGATGTAAAACAAAGTGAGAATTACAGGGTAATTAACCAGTAGAACAATTTATCAAGACTTGGAGTGAAGTCTCCATCACAGGAAATTTCTAAATATAGAGTGGCTGTTTTGCTAAAAGATATGCTCTAGTTCAAACAGGAATTAATTCAGGGATGTCTTATGGCCTGTGTTGGGGAGGAAGTGGTCACAATGCTGCCTTCTGGCTTTATAAGTGAAGATGATCTAGAAGGTCACAGGTTTGCTTCTCACTGCTGACAACTCACACATGCTCTCCCCTCTTAACTCTAGTGGGGAAAGCATTGATGCTGGAGAGGGGAGACATTTGTGTTTAAGACATAGATTATTCTAAGGAGAAATGGTCAAATAGACAAATAATGGGAAGAAGATGGATATCTGATCTTTTATAGAATTAGAAATTTGTTTCTGTTTTAAATTGTTAAGAAGTTGATTCAAATTTTCTGCATATGGGCAGGATATTTACTTTCTATGCTTGCTGTTCAACATAAGGTAAACACTCAGCTGATCCACTTAAGATATAAATAAGTAGTTTAATGCACTTTGTGGTGCATAAAACAGATGTTTGAAAGCACATCTGTTGGATGTTCGGGTTTTTTAGTCACCTTCAGTTTTTTATAATCTGATCTCCTTCTACAGTTGTATTAAAGACTATTTTCAGCTGTAAATGTGCACCAGGCCATCTTAAGGATGGAGTGTTTAGGAGTCTGCAGTCAATCTAGGTCTGATTCCTAGCCCTGGCATTCATGCCCCCAGGCTGGAAGAGGCTGAGACCACTGCAGAGAAAGTGTACATAGCCCCTGGGGCGAGGGAGCGCCTTGAATCCTTTGACATTGTCCTGTCTAGCTGCGTAAGGAGTCAGGCTGATGGACTGTAAAGGGAGCCACATTCTGTCATCTTCAGCTAGAAGGATGTGGCGGCTGCAGTGCAGGGGATAAAACTGTTAATGAAATGATGGGATCTTCCAAGAAAAGCAGAGATCCTTCTCCTACCGGAGAAAACTATCAGTTGATGTAAATCGAAGACAATGAAGCTATGCTGATTTGGCCCAATACCTCTCTAACACACTGCTGCAAGAACCCTACTGGCCTGCTTTCATACTTCAGCAGTGTGTTCTTTGTTACCTTGTGCATGGTATATTTCAAACATTACAATTGATTTAAGATTTTGTGCTGTTAAGTACAAAAAGAAGCCTAGCTTTCAGACCACTTGTGGAAGGAATCCTTTCACTGATTCAAAGCCTGGAGATAGGCCTGCATTTCCAACAAATGTCTTCATAATACTTAATATTCAATAGAATAAGAGGAGAATAATGAGCACTGCCGTATCCCAGGTTAGTAATTACCTCTGTCATTATTAATTTTCTAAAGCAATCCAGTCAAATGAGTCATTATTATTTCAATTCCTTAGCTAGGACTGATTTGATTCTTTCTCCCTATTGTGCCTAATTTCATGTAATGTCTGACTACAATACAGAGCTAAGGATCCCGTGCAATTCTAATATAGAATCATTATAAATAGCCTGATTCTTTGATTATAGCCCGAATGGATCTGATGCTTTGTTACTTTACTGAAATAAATTAATCACTTTTGAATGAAATGGCAACATTTTCTAAAGGTGGCTACAACTATATCATAAGCAAAAAATAACACACTGATCTGAGCAGAGTTATTTGAACCTGCATTACAGAAATATATTTATGGCTTGCCTTCATTTAAATCTTCTAAATAAATTTATCTATTCAGTGCAATGTCTGTTGAATCAAATTAGTCCCAACAACTGTGTTGTTTTTTACAGATGACACATTCAGTGTGAAAGTAAATGTTTCTATTCATTTTGGACGTGACATAATAATAGCTACCCAGGCTATTCTGCTGATTGGTGAGTTCATCCCAATTGTATCCAATCAGCAGGATAAGTGGTCCACCTGACCACTAAGAAATGCAGGTGGAACTATAACCTCACCTGATTAAGATGAAACTGTGTCCTGGAAAAGTGTGAATGCAGTGTAGTAAAATCAAGTTGATGCTCTATTAAAGGTGCCATCCTTCACATGCCGGGTCAGATCCTTAGCTGGTGTAAATTACCATAGCTCCATTGAAGTCACTGGATTTACACCAACTATACTGATTTACACCAGCTGAGGTTCTGGCCCAAACATTTTAAATGAGGTCCTCATCTGTGCTGATCATCTACAACACTTTTCTAAAGGAGTATGGAATATCCTGGGAACCCATTAACTTCCTCACTCTTTGTGAAATAGGTTCTTAGAGCCATCTTAATTGTATTGCGTCATGCTGAAGAGAAATGGAAATGTGGCCAGCTGCAAGGGAGGGATATCTTGGGGTGGGGGGAGGAGGGGGAAGAATTAATGCTGGGAGGCTTAATGAGCTGGTTTTCCAGGTCCATTAGCACTTTTTTGAAGCCTTCATAGCAGATCTAAGCAAGATCTAGCAGAAAGAAACTTAGAGGTTAGTCATCTTTTCCCAACTCTTAAAGAGAGAAGACAAGATCAGTGGAAATGGTGCCTTTACCAAGATGCAAAGGGCTTGGTAGATCAGTGCTTTAGTCCTGCCTCTTGGTGAGTTAAATGATTCCCTGTCATTTAGATAGCTTTAAATTATACCTTTTTAATTCATCTTCGCCATGGAGAGGTTGATGAGGAGGAGCCAATGGGAACTGTAAATCTTTGAACACTTGCCCATGCTAGGGTTCAAACACCATCAGCTTGCTTTGGAGGAAGAGAATAGAGTATACATTTGAGGATTGCTCCACACTTAGTACTGGTGTCATTTTTAATCAGTGTCAGACATGATGGCATATATCTGTTTCTCAAAAGCCTAGAGACCTTGGAACTCATATGCAGTGTAGTTGTACCCGTGTTGGTCTCAAGATATCAGAGAGACAAGGTGGGTGAGGTAATATCTCTTCTTGGACCAACTTCTGTTGGTGAGAGAGACAAGCTTATGCAGACCTGAAGAAAAGTTCTGTGTAACCTCAAAAACTTGTATCTCACCAAAGGAAGCTGGTCCAATAAAAGATGAACCTCACCCACAATGTCTCTCTTAATACTCATTGACAATAAACACCACATAGTCTGTGTAATGGGGATATAGAGTGGGTATAAATTACACTTGCATCCACTTTAAAGCTTTTAGTGCTTCCAAAGAGGTGTAGAGAGGCCTCAGTGTAAATTAGAACAATCTGCAATGAGTAACGTCATGGTGTCAGTACAGTATGTAGTTTAAGGCAGTGGTACCTTTCTATAAGCAGGTCTAAAACTAAGTTTTTTATAAATATTCAACTGATGGAAATGAGGCCTTCATACTGAGTTTTAAAGCCCAAGGCCCTTTAGGTATATTCTGTTTCCAGTCCCAGCTGAGTGGATGTTCATTTTTTTCCTGTGCACCCAGTGACCTTTATTTCTTGTGTTGCTTGGAGTTGTGAAATGAGAAGCACCTGCCTGTGTCACTGCTCTGAGCTCTGCTCATTTTTGCATTTCTCAAGCCAGTGTCTTTCCCCAGAGGAAGGCAAGTCTTGGAGCCCAGCTCACATGCTTCCTGGTGCTTTGCTCAGACATTAGAGCTTGTCAGTTTATGCTGTTTTGAGTTGAATTTTGGAATTAAATATATTGAATTAGACATTTAATAAATGAGGAGACGAAAAAAGGACCTCTTGGGGCATTTAAAAATCTTGACCATCCAACATTTCATCATTTGCTAATTTCTACTGACCATTTGTAAAGAAAGCTTGATTTTGTCCTTTAACAGCAGAAAGCAGAAATAAACATTGTTCTTTTGTAGCTTTTATAAACTCACAAGCACAAGCTGGTTGCATGGCTTTTTCCTCCCTTAATTTCTTTCAGCTGATGTGTTTGAATATTTACATCAGATAGTAATGTGTGATAAGTCAGTATTTGTCCTAGATGTTTATTAGCTCTCAAAGCGAATAGGCTAAATTCATCTTCACTGTAATAAGGTTATATCAGGACTGATTTGGCCCAGGGAGATTAACTGCAGGAATTAATAATATTTTAGCTTCCCCAGTTTAAACTTCATTCTTTAAAAAAATCTTTATTATTTTGGGTGAAAATTACCTGTGTGAATATCTCTAGCACAAGTCCTCTACAATCTCCTAAATACCAATCTAAACTCTATTTTGAGTCAACAGGATTACTCCAGTAAGTAAAGTTACTCACACATATGAGTGTTTGCAGAACTGAGCCTCTAAACATTATGGTAAGGTCTTCAAAAATACAGACTGATGACCGAGCTCTGCTCCCGTTGACATTAATTAGGTAAAACTCAGCAGTCAAAAAAGCTAACAGAATGTTAGGAACCATTAGGAAAGGGATAGATAAGAAGATAGACAATATAATGCCACTATAAAATTCATGATATGCCCACACCTTTAATACTGCACGCACAAGAACCAGGGGTCACACAATGAAATTAATAGGCAGTGGGTTTAAAACAAAGAAAAAGAAGTTCTTCTTCACACATTGCACAGTCAACCTCTGGGACTCATTGCTAGGGGATGTTGTGAAGGCCAAAACTATTAACGGGGTACAAAAAAGAATTCGAGAAATTGATGGACCTATCCTGCATGAACAGCTATTAGCCAAGATGGTCAGGCCTACAATCCCATGCTCTGGGTGTCCCTAGCCTTTGCCTGCTAAAAGCTGGGAGTGGACGAGCGAGGATGGATCACTCGATGATTGCCTGGTCTGTTCATTCCCACTGAAGCCTCTGGCGTCGGCCACTGTCAGAAGACAGGATACTGGGCTGGATGGACCGTTGGTCTGACCCAGCATGGCCGTTCTTATGTTCTTAACTCCCATGGATTTCACTGAGAACAGAGTAAGACAAATAATTAGCATTAAGATCCCACCCTAAACTCTTTGTGGCAAGGACAGTCTTTATTTTTGTGTATTGTACAGCATGAAGCACATTGGTGCCAAAGAAAGAATCATTATCATTAAGAATCCAACACTGTACATTTCCGGGGGATTTTATTTTAAAATGTTGCCTCCTGTAGTTTATGCTCCTATATATATTCTCGTTTCTGTAACCTGGAAGAGTGCTTGACGACTTAGTGTAGGACGGGGTGGCCAACCTGTGGCTCCGGAGCCACAGACGGCTCTTCAGAAGTTAACATGCGGCTCCCGACTCCGGGGCTGGAGCTACAGGCGCCAACTTTCCACTGTGCTGGGGGGTGCTCACTGCTCAACCCCTGGCTCTGCCAGAGGCCCTGGCCCCCTCCACTCCCCTCTCCTGAGCCTGCCATGCCCTCGCTCCTCCCTCCTACCCCCCCCAGAACCTCCTACATGCCACGAAACAGCTGATTGGGAGGTGCGGGGAGAGAGGGGGAGGCGCTGATTGTTGGGGCTGCTGGTGGGCGGGAGGCGCTGGGAAGCTGATGGCGGGGGTGGGGGGGCTGCTGATGTATTCCTGTGGCTCTTTGGCAATGTACACTGGTAAATTCTGGCTCCTTCTCAGGCTCAGGTTGGCCACTCCTAGCGTAGGATATTTAACCCATTCATCCAGCACTATAATAAAAATGTATTAGGGAGCTAAGCCAAAGCCCACTGAAGTCAATGGGAATCTTTCCACTGACTGACTTTAATGGACTTTTGAATCAGGCCTTAAGTGTATTTAATTATAATAATCAAGCATGAACTTGTATAATCCATATTGATTTTAAGTGCCAAATAGAAACTATCATAAATCAGTGGCAATCACAAATAGTGGTAGAGGAGCCTGGAGCAGAAATTTGGAGAAGCCCCAGTTTGCTTTGTACTACCCAGTTCAATTAATATGATCTCCTCTAACAAGACTGTAGAGGATACAGAGCTATCTCTGCTTCCTCTCCTCACATAATTACAGTGTATATCATGTCATAGTCCTCAAGACATACAGTGAAGAAGCTATAAAATTTATATTAAAGTTTTATGATTTCCAGATTTTACTAGGAATACTTCATAATATTAGTGCCTTCTTCTTGGAAAGATTTCACTCCTATGAATCTTTGCTTTTTCTGATGTTTCTCTCCCAGCCATATGATGGGTTTAATCAGTGAATGAAAGTTAAAAATGGTACTGGCTTTAAATCCTGTTTCCCTTTAGTTATGATAAATATTCAACTTTGAAATCAGGTCTGAGGTGCTGAAGCCACAGCAAAGGTCTGATCCTGAAAATCTTCACTCAGTTGAATAGTCCTTACTTGCATACAGACCTCTTGAAGACAATGGGACTACTTCATATAGTGTGAAATTTGCCCCTTTCCAGATGATCCATGCATAGGGTGACCAGATGTCCCGATTTTATAGGGACAGTCCCGATATTTGGGGCTTTTTCTTATATAGGCTCCTATTACCCCCCCACCACCCCCATCCCAATTTTTCACACATGCTATCTGGTCACCCTATCCACGCAAGGCCTGTGTCAGTCAAGTGCCCAAAATAAGTTGTGTCTATATCATGTGCCATAAGGACCATGTGTCTGAGTAAGGGTTGCCTGGCTAGCCCTTGAACTTGGATATTTTGGTAAAAGCAAATACTGGAGGAAAAGAAGTGCCATAGCTGACAAAGAAGAGTCAATGCTTATTCTAAATTGGAAAAACGGAGAGCTGCCAAATATCTATTTATTCTCCCCCCCCCCACCCCCAAAGCCATCTAACGAGGAACACGGTGGCAAAGTTCCTCTTGCATCTGGAAATTTGGCAGGGATATAAATGTTAATGGAAGTTACATGTGAGAACAATGGAGTCCTCCAAGTAAAAACAGAAAACACCCATTAGGTTATACACCCATCCCCCTTCTAGGGAGAATTATTCTTACAGTTCATCTTCTAGTGCTTCAATCTAGTATTACATGTCTCCTGTGATGGTCAATCTGGTTAAATCCGTACCCTTCAGACTCTTTGTCTCTTTACATTTTCATCCTCATTTAGTGATGCATAATAATGAGATAATAGGCCTGACCCTACTCCATGGTAGAAGTCCCATTAATTACAACGAGAGCACCATGAGGCCAAAAAAAGTATAGGATAAAATCCTGCTGTCTTTTACTTAAGCAAAACTCCCACTGCCATTCAATCAGCCTGTTGCCTGAGTACGGACTGTAAGATTTGGGACCTGTTCCAGCCAAGCACTTAAGCGTGTGTGTGAATTTAAGCACACGAGTAATCCAACTGAAGTAAATTACACACCTGCGTAAAATGAAGCACCTGCTTAAGTGCTCAGCTGGGTCAGGGCCTGGCCCATAGAAATGGACAAAATTTTGGTATTATGGCAAAAAGCTGAATGAGTGAAAGTAAATGGAACTTCTTACATATAACAACTTAGCTGAGCTTTGCCATGAATCTCCGTGGTTTTTATAGTAAATGTTACTTTATGACAGTTGCCATGTTACTTCAATCCTCTTGAATATAAATTAGAAGCGTATATATCCTAAAATGGTTTGTTCTTTATGTCACGTAATGCTGCCTTTCCTTCCATTCATGATTAATTTTTTTAATGGTTCCCTTTAGAACTTAAAAAAAATAATTAAAATGAATGAATCCTCTGCAGTGGCAGTAAAGCAGTGAGCATATTGCATCCTAGCTCTGCTCCCAAGTCTGATCAAAGGAAAGTGTGGTGCTGGGAAGTTGTAATGTTTTGTATTTAGCGTTCTGACCACCCACCGAGACCAAATGTTGACTTGGGGGATAGTCATGAATTAGAGTTTTGCTTATGCTCAAATAAATTTGTGAGTCTCTCGGGTGCCACAAGTACTCCTTTTCTTTTTGCGAATACAAACACGGCTGCTACTCTAAGAACTGTACAGAGATGGTAGAATTAACATGAGTAAACGTGGAGTTTATTTCCTACTGGAGTCATCTTTGATGCTTATTCCCTACTGGAAGATAATGTTATGCAGAAGATTTTACAATGGCCACAGGTATCTTTCCTCTGCTATCTTCCTTTCTCAATATTTCACATTAGACCTGGCTAACCTATTTCAAACAATAGTTGTGAAGACTCCACCCCTCTTTTATTTAAATGTATGCTTTACTTACCATCCTAAAGCTTTATTTTTTTCATATTTCACAAATGCACTGAGTCTTCTAAGCCTATGCATGTGTTTCAGTGGAGATCTCAGTCAGTTTTTAGAATTTCTTTTAAACCATTCTGGTTCACTGTTAAACATTAATATTTATCTATAAATAATGTAAACAAGTGGATTTGCAGCCCATTATATCTGCCGTTCCTCAGATTGTCTACAAAGGCTTTGAAATGAGCTTGAGGTGGGTAATTGACAACTGAGTGCCTGGTGGGGGTGAAAGTGTCATTACCGCAAGAAGCAACCTTCAAAGCTCCAATTCAGTCGAGGACCAGCGAGGGCTGGCTCAAGTAATACAGTCCTTTGGGACTGGTGAAAAACAAGCTCTCTAAGCAGGCTCATGGGGCTTTGCAAGCTGTTAGCTACTTTTTTTTTTTTTAAACAAAGAAGATTTGCTTGAATTCAATGGTGTTTACCATGTGCAGACTGCAAGTCTAAACCCTACGTGGCCTTCCCAAATTGAGCACAATCCCATGGGAGTGCTGGCTGGAACATTTATAAGTTCTAGGCAGAAGGAACATTGGGTTTATGGTTCATATTAGGAGGATACTGAAAATGCAAACCATAGCACGGGTAAAAACGGATAGCTGTTGCAATAGCCCTGAGGAGACGTACTTTAGGTCGGATTCTGCCACCTTTACTCACACTTCGTAGCAGCTTACTCTGTGAGCAATCATGTTGAAATCAGTAGGACCACTCCTGTTGCCAAGTACTGTTTTTAAATGACTACAGATGGCACTATCAAGCCCTCAGAGTATATCGCCAGGACAAATATCATAACCAAACTTCACCAAGTATAGCTCTACCAGTAGTAGCAACTGTGGAAACTGTAGTGTAGATAGGCCTCAGTTGCTTTTACCCCCATCATGTTGTCTATACATGGACAACACAGTGCTGATAAAAACACCTGACTGTTGTCTGCACTCGGCTTCCTCTGTTGTACCTCTGGTGGAGATGCAGCCACGGAGCATTCAGTGTAGCACATCGTTGGGGCTATAAAGAAGCCACTAGTGCTATCTCATTTGCCCACTGTTCACTAAACTATTCACTGGGTTAGGTTCAAGCAGCCTAAAGCCTGCTGCAAACTGTGCTGGTGGCCAAAAAGGGGCCATTCCAGCAGCCAGGGATGCTTGTCATGGGTCAGACTAAAAGTTCATTCAGCTAAAACACATTTCCTGACATTTTGAGGTTTTGCCCTTTTTTTAAAAAAAAATGGCAATTTTCTAAATGAAAACATTTTGAAATAAGTCAAAACATGTTGAGATAATTCTGATCTTTTTCACCTATTTATTTTTAGCCAAAACTATACTCTGAATTTGACCCAAATTTGCAAATAGATTCAGTGGCCCCCAAACGGCACTTTTTGGTGAATGTATTAATTTATTTTTTAAAATCCTTGGCTCTATTTGCTAGATCACTAGGATGTCACAGCCATGCGGCCTGTGTTAGGAGCTGGAAGGACACACTAGGAATTGCTAGGGTGGTTCTCTCATGCCTGGGGGTCTGGGTGAACTAGCTTTAGAAGAGCTGAGTGCTGCTAGAGTAAGGGGCAGCTGTCATAGCAGGGCTGAGAATCTGGCTCAGCGGATCCAGTGCTCTCCCTTTGGGAACTAATTTGCACCTTCTCAAAATGGAGTTTTGCTGCAAGCCTAGGAGAGCAAAAAAGTTTGTAGTTATGAGGGAGTTTGCTCTAAATACTTCTGAGATTTCTCCTTCAAGATATTTGTTGGGGGTGGGGGTGTATGCATGCACACACATACATATTAGAGTTGCACTTCGAGGTTGGGCTCGCTCTGGGTGTGTGTGTACTGTACTGTACTGTACTAAGGGTATTTTGGTAGTTTCCTATTAAACATTGCATTATTCTGGTCAGCGGACTTTACTGGGAGCCCGGTTCATGGATCTGAGGCCAAAATTTGGTCCTTTGTTTGGATGTTTTGTTTATTTCTATGTTTCTTGTTGATTTCACTGAGAGCTTATCTCTTTGAAAATCAGGCAGGTGCTTCAGATGGATTCAGGAGACTCATTTTAAGCTCCTGTTTTAATAAAATCTTGAAGCAGTATCTTGCTCTGCAAGTAGCCCCACTGATTGATTTCCATGGGAATCCAAGGAGTAAGATATTCCTCAAAATGAGTAAGGATGACAGAATCTGAACCTTTATTCTTGGTTTATCTGGACTGTGATTTCAGTTACTGTTTGTTAGAAAATATGTCTGCATGTCCGCTATCGCTTCTTTTTTTCCTCCCTTTGGAACCAATTAATAAATCATTTCAAAATGAAAAAGTGTGTTTTTCCCAAAGCTGCACTGCTCTACTTTTATCTGGCTTGTACAGCAAGTTGGTTTAAAGATTAAAAACTTGTCCGAACAGAAATGAACCAAATTAAGGCCCAAAAGAGGAAGGATGTTGCTGTGGTTAAGACCTCAAGATGGGCTTAATTTCTTGGCTCTGACATGGACTTCCTGTGTAATCTTGGACAGTCAGTTAGGTGGACCTGTGTTACCTGTCTCCCACCCTTTGTCTATCTTGTGTAATTAAATTGTAAGCTCTTCAGAGCAGGAACTGTCACTTAGAAGTTGGGTATTATATATGTATCTGGTAAGTGCTAATACAAATAAATAATAAAAAATATCTTAAAGGAAAAAAATCTCAGAACTATTTAGTGCAAACTCTCCCATAACTGTAAACTTTTCTCCATCTTGTACAGTCGTACAGTATCATGAGTTAAAGTGAACCAAATCTAAACGGTTGTGGCATATAAAAACTGCAAACAAAGGAAGGCAGCTTTTTTCCCTAACCCTCTGAGATTTATTCTGATAGTTTGCAACAAGATGAAATGGATAATGGAAGTCCCTTGTCACAATAACTCAGTTTAAATGTATTGTCAGATTAATAGACTCGGTTATCCACTCTTCCAGGGAGAAAAATGACTCATAGTTTCAAATCATCCCCTCACTCATAACATCCAATCAAATTAACTGAACATTCCAAATTTAGATTACCAGCAGCAACCAGGCATTTTATGCTTTTTGTAATAAAAATCTTTTTTTTAAATATATTTTTAGTGCTAGCCAAATGATTTTCAATTGCCACAGCAACATCTGTTGGTGACTGAAATTCTATCACTAAACTCTCTATAAAAGCCCCGTTGGTTTGTACTGTGCTTAGAGTATGTATCAAAAGATTATTGTGCTGTTCTGGTGATAGGAATCTTTTTCTTTACATAGGTAACTCAACTGCCCAGGTACAGATGACAGAGCATTGGTAATATCCTTGTTTAAGGAAATCTATCTTCACACCCATCTGGAATGGACATTTAGACCCAAATCTGCAAGCAAGATGCTTATATGAGTGCCTAACATGAGCATGTGCGTTGTCTTGTTGAATGCCACACTGAACTGGGGCCAAAATAGGGTGCTAGACATCACTGTAAAAGCCTGTCAGGCCAAATTCTCCACTGATGTAAAGTGACACAGCTCCACTGAAATCAATGGAGCTGTGTTAATTTACACCAGTAGAGAAGTTGGTCCACTGAATTTAGATCCTTTCTATAGAATTTTTAACCCATCCTACATGATTACATAGGTCGGTTTAAAAATTCTATAGAAAGGATTTCACTGTTAAATTCAATAGGAAAGGCATATTAGCTCCTACCTTCTTCTTCTTCTTCCTTATTATTATATTATTATTATTATTATTATAATATATTATTTATTTTATCACATATAAAGGTAGTTGAGGGTAATTAGTGTGCTCAGTGTTATACAAAATAGGCATAAAAGCACTATATATTTGTCAAAGCAGGACTTATTAAATGCAGAGATTATGGTAAATTATTTATGGAAAGGCAAACAAGTTGAGTAAAAACCAGACAAATCTTTTCCCATCCCTTGAACTGAACCAAAAGCAGTCATTTTCCAGCAGTTTGGGGTAGTTCAGTTATGGCCTGATCCAGCATATTGACTTCCATGGGACCACTCACATGCTTAAAGTTAAGCATGTGCTTAAGTGGATCGGGGCCTTAATCTTATACCCCTGGCTCTCATTCCTAGTCTGTCATTTTGTGGCAGTGGGAATTTGGGCAGCATTGCAACTGGTTTCTAGGATTTCTTCAGCAGTGATGTCCCCAAGGTTATGATGTAAGGTCATTAGTTCACTTGATGACAGAATTTTTTGATAGAGTTTTGGTATTAACTAGCTGATGTAGGGCTGCTGGGGCCTTTTATAATTGTTAAGCAGAATACTTTATGTAATTGTGAAAGTCTTTTCATATACTGTTTTGTATGTAATTACAAGGAAAAAAATTCTGAATTTCCATGCCATCACATGTGGTGTAGCCTTCAAAGGGCAGCTTCATTCATGAATGTATGGGGAGTGAGTTATCCTTGTTTGCATCTGGATAGTGGCAAATTGCTAGCTTTAATAGTTCTGAGCATCTCTGATCTGCAATCACTGTCTAGCAGATTTTTTGATCTGACACTGCATTGTGGGGAGTATTGCAAGGATCGTTCTTCGACCTCTCTCGGGGAATCCTGCTGTCAGGCAGCAAACCTATGAAACGTGAAATGTGTAGTTTTAAAGTCTAAACTTCTTCTAATTCAAGATGCTCATAGGCACCACTTTCCATTCAAAGTTCTCCTCCTGTGTGTGCTTGTCCATCTCTTGTGATGTGTACCTCATGCCTATCTCGCTCTCCTTTGCATCACTAGAATTTTTTTTAGCAGTGAGTATCATAAGGTTTACTTTCAAAAATGTCATCTTCTCTCTTAATTAGGCATTTTCCTACAATGAACCATATGAGAATCAATTAGGAAGATGATTTTTTGTGTCTTTCCAGGATGATCACATGCAGCAGACTAGGTAAGTGTTTACTGATTGATAAAATTGGCAGAAGGGTAGATGATTGGCTTTGAAGATTGGATTTTTAACAGGGGAAGGTTTTTTTTTTTAAACTCACCAGACAAATAAGGAAAGGAACCCAATAGGGAAATCAAAGTGAAGCATGTCTCTTCACTACATAGCCGAAGGCTGCTCCTGTCACTGGGGACTCCGCTTCAGTGTTTCCCTCTCTCTCTGATTCTCCAAGCATGTTTTTGCTATCACCAGCTGCCTCTTTACACCCTCAAAGTGGCTGCATTTCAATTGCAACTCCTGCTGTGGCAGAAAAATTCCTGGATGGTTCCCTGACATGGCTTCAAAGTCAATTCATCACCATTGTTTTATTTTAAAAAATCTGTTTCCTATGGGAATGCTATAAAATATGAGACCTTGAATCATATGAAATGAACTCACTTGACATTTTTGTCTTAGATCACAACCTATCCTATTTCCCATCCCTGATTGCTTTGTTGTGCCCTGTCCCCTATACTCTTGCTTTCCTCCTGTCTGGGATAGTTATCAATGCCTATTAGGCAGGATGAGCAGGAATTGTGTCCCTCATCTCTGTTTGCCAGAAGCTGGGAATGGGTGACAGGGGATGGGTCACCTGATGATTTGTTCTGTTCATTCCCTCTGAGGTACCTGGCATTGGCCACTGTCGGAAGGCAGGATACTGGGCTAGATGGACTTTTGGTCTGACCCAGTATGGCCGTTCTTATGGGATCCATTTGCACTTGTTATTTCCCTTTTCTGTTATTTTTCCTTTTACCCATTCCTCTCTCACCCATATTTTTTCCATCTCCCACTCATCCTCTTTATATCCCTCCTCCCCCCTTCCCATTCCTGTCCTCTGTCAAGCTCCCATTCCCTTTTTTCATGTTTTTCTTTCTCCCCATCTTCCCTACATTGCGTTATAGAAAATAACTGTTGCATAGATGTTTTGGATCTTTCCACAGAATTTTTAATAAAGAATTACAGCCTTGCATAGAATCCCATAGAATAGGTTAAAAAACCTTTAGGCATTGATTCAGAAAATCACTTAAGCATATGCTTAATTTTTGAGCATGTGCTTAAGTGCTGTCCTGAACAGGACTATAGCACAGATCCCATCTTCTATTAAAAGGCATAGGTTTTTTAAGTCATTTCCATAGAACTCTATTAAACATTTCTGCTTCTCTAGGTCTTTGCCATAAGTGAAACTCCACTTGATGGGATGGAAGCCCAAACTAGTGGGGGTAAACACTGAAGAAAATGTTTGTATGTCCTCCTGAGTAGCAAATTTGCTGTACAACTCACAGCCCCATCACACATTGGAACACTTCTTCTTTAAACTATAAATGCAAAGTGGAAAAAACAGCCCAGACAAAGAAGATTCCCATGCCCTTTTCTTGTTGCTGTTAAAGTGCAAAAATGGAAACACCTACTGCATGGTGGCTTGCTAAATAAGTCTTTTATTTTTATAAATCACCAGAGTAGAATTTGAATAATTTAGTTTGTAAACCTGGGGCAATGTTAATTTCCAGTCTCCAGGTTTTTGTAACTTGTGCGTTAACTCTCGAGACTCTGGCCACCCTTTCCTGAGTAGGGTGTCACCACCTCGGAACTGCAGGGGCTTCATGAATTACAAAAGCAAACTGAAATGTCAGCCACATGCAGCCTTTCTGCAACCGCTAAATTATGGATCCAATGCACTACAGCAAACATTTAGAAATTATTCAGTCAAAATAGTTGTGGGGCTCTGGTTTGTAAAAACACTAGCAAAACCCTACACTTGTGCTTTTGTAATCTATGGGATGGTTGTTGTACATGCTTATGAGTAATATTATCTGGGGGGTGTATGTGTGTGTGTGTGTGTGTATATAACTCATTTTAAAAAAAACTAGGTACTTCAATCAGAGCTTCATTCTACCATAAACCCAATTAGCTTCAGTCAACTTGGCTGTTCACAGGAGTGTGTGTAAGGCTATGAATAATTCCTAAACTCGGTTTTCCCTCTAAGAAATGTCATGTGGCTTTTCTTGCTGCTAGATAACCTTCTGCACTTGTCTCTGAGGTCCCACATCCTAATAAACTGAAGATATCTGTTTAAAAATCATAAATATGTATTTAAATAGTATGCCGGGGCAGCTTTAGCAAGGGTACCTGGGTGCAACTGCAGATGCAGAAATCAGGCTGGATTAACCAGTGGGCACTGGGAGCACTTCAACAGGGCCCCTATCTCAGGTCTGTCAGGGGTAGTCAAGGTTTACTTGGTCCTGCCTCAGTGCTGGGGGCTGCACTTCATGACTTCTTAAGGTCCCTTCCAGCCCTACATTTCTATAATTCTGTGATGGTGGGAGGGCTGGACCAAATTTGAGTGAGTGGCATTGTGACGCCATGTATCAGGTCACAATTCCTAGAGAGGGCAGCTGGACCCAACTCCATGGGACAGGAGCTGCCATTGTGGGGTGAGTGCAGGGCAGGCTGGGGGAGAGGGGGGATTAGGGTTGCAGTGCCAAGGCAGAGTGTGCGGCTGTGGGTAGTCAGTGCCCCCTCAGCAGTTTAGTGTAGCGCAATCCAGTGAATGAGGAGGCCACATCTGTCTAGTATGAGCATTAGTATTAGTATTCAGCGCATGAGGACATTCAATAAAAATATATACCTGGCTTCTTTTCCTGGTCTCAGCAAAAATGAATGAGGGTTTTGCCATTAAGTTTCAGTGGGAGCAGGATTGAGATACTACTATTCTTAACCAAGACCTCAAGACGTTGTTACCCATAAAAACTTTATAGATTATAAACTCCATTGGGCAGAGACCATCTTTCTGTTGAGTGTTTGTAGAATGCTTAGCACAATGGAGTCCTGATCTCTAGGCACTCCTGCAATTCAAATTAATAATAATATAGCTGCCACTGATAAGTAGATAACATTGCCATACTATTCACTATACACCTAGACTATAGAGTGTCTAGATGGACAAAGCTATTCAGTTCCAAAAACAACTGAAAAGTTCTGAAGGTGTAAAATGAAGCTCCAGCAAATACAAATGATTTACAAAAAGCTTGGGAAATGAGCTATGTGCTTTATGTCCACTCTTGGAGGCCATTTCTTCCTTGGCCTTTCGGCTGAGATGTCAAGATGGGCTACTGGTAACATAGACATCTGTGTACCATGACTGAAAACATTAACTCATTCTCTACAGGCTCAACCAGCAGGTCACCACACAGCAGGCGTATTGCCATAGAGGGGGGCATTTGGTGGACCACCTCGCATGTGGAAGAGGTAAGGAGAGAGAAGGCCAGGAGTAGCTAGTGGTCCAACAGTACATATTGAGAAGAGAGTAACCTGCTTCACAGTATCTTAAAACACACACACAAAATGCCAACACTGTGTTTTTACAATGTTTTAATATACTTCTGGTGTCTGATGGGAAAAACGTGATAATTTGGGGCTCAAGGGTGTAAATGCTTACTAGCTGGTGTTTTCATAGAACATACTTTACCACTGACTACTTACTTTGGGATTCTAAACAAATAGCAGGTAGGCCTTGGAGGGTGTTAATTTGCTTTTCACCTGAAAACTTTGTCTAAAATGCTGTTGTTTCAAAATGTGCTGGGGAGGATCTGCACAGATCTCCCCGTTCATTTTTTTTTTTTTTTAGGACTGTCAAGCCATTAAAAAAATTTGTCGCTATTAATCATGCAATTAATTGCACTGTTTAATACAATACCATTTATTTAAATATTTTTGGATGTTTTCTATATACATTGATCTCAATTACAACACAGAACACAAAGTGTATAGTGCTCACTTTATATTTTTATTACAAATATTTGTGCTGTAAAAAACAAAAGAAATAGTATTTTTCAATTCATACAAGGACTGTAATGCAATCTCTTTATCATGAAAGTTGAACTTACAAATGTAGAATTATGTATGTAACCCACACACCTTCTGTGTGTGGTGTTCTGTCCCATCTAGGAGCACCAAGACCACTTGGAGAGAGAGAGATTATGAGTCTGCTCTACAGCCTTAGCTAACAGCCAATTGGCTTTTAGCTCATACAGTAGAGGATCGTGCACTGAGGTCCAGATTCGATTCTGCCCGACAACAACTGGGACCTGTCGGTGTTTAACTGCATTAAAAATAAAACAGTGTAAAACTTTAGAGCCTACAAGTCCATTCAGTCCTACTTCTTGTTCAGCCAGTCACTCACACAAACAAGTTTGTTTACATTTGCAGGAGATAATGCTGCCCGCTTCTTGTTTACAGTGTCACTTGAAAGTGAGAATAGACATTCGCATGGCACTGTTGTAGCTAGTGTCGCAAGATATTTACGTGCCAGATGCACTGAAGATTCATATGTCCCTTCATCTTCAACCACCATTCCAGAGGACATACGACATACATCCATGCTGATGGTGGGTTCTGCTGGATAACGATCCAAAGCACTATGGACCGACGCGTGTTCATTTTCATTATCTGAGTCAGATGCTACCAGCAGAAGGTTGATTTTCTTTTTTGGTGGTTCAGGTTCCGTAGTTTCTGCATCAGAGTGTTGCTCTTTTAAGACTTCTGAAAGCAAGCTCTACACCTCGTCCCTCTCAGATTTTGGAAAGCACTTCAGATTCTTAAACCTTGGGTCAAGTGCTATAGCTATCTTTAGAAATCTCACATTGGTACCTTCTTTGCTTCTTCTAAAATCTGCAGTGAAAGTGTTTTTAAAATGAATATGTGCTGGGTCATCATCCGAGACTGCTATAATATGAAATACATTGCAGAATGCGGATAAAACAGAGCAGGAGACATACTATTCTTCCGCAAGGAATTCAGTCAAAATTTAATTAACTCTTTTTTTTTTTTTTTTTTAATGAGCATCATCAGCATGGAAGCATATCCTCCGGAATGGTGGCCAAAGCATGAAGGGGCATACGAATGTTTAGCATATCTGGCACGTAAATACCTTGCAATGCTGGCTACAAAAGTGCCACGTGAACATCTGTTCTCACTTTCAGGTGACATTGTAAATAAGAAGCGGGCAGCATTATCTCCCGCAAACGTAAACAAACTTGTTTGTCTTAGCAATTTGCTGAATAAGAAGTGGGACTGAGTGGACTTGTAGGCGCTACAATTTTACATTATTTTATTTTTGAGTGTAGTGTTATAACCAAAAACAATCTACATTTGTAAGTTGCACTTTCACGATAGATTGCGTTATCATACTTGAATGAGGTGAATTAAAAAATACAATTTCTTTTGTTTATCATTTTTACAGTGCAAATATTTGTAATTAAAATAATAATATAAAGTGAGCACTGTACACTTTGTATTCAATATTGTAATTTAAATCAATATATTAGAAAATGTAGAAAAACATCCACAAATATTTAATAAATTTCAGTTGGTATTCTATAGTTTAACCGTGCGATTAAAATTGAGATTAATCGCAATTAATTTTTTAATTTGCGATTAATTTTAATTTTTTTAGTTAATCATGTGCATTAACTGCAATTAATCAACAGCCCTAATTTTTTCCCCTCATCTCTTCATTGTACCCACACAATCACCCTACTATTTTCAGGCTAGCTATGGGGCTGCTAAAAAGCCATGAGATGGTATTTAGTACCTCATCTAACTCCAACTGAAGCCAGTTGAAAGATTCTCATTAACTTCAGTGGGAATTGGACTGGGCCCTCTTTCATCACCAATCTGTGCTTGCCATATCCAAATGCCAGTCTTGTAGCTACTCACATGTTTTCCTTCAATCACTTTTATTTTGTTCACAGAAGCTGATACAGTGTATTTATCTCAGTCTTACTTACTATGGACCAAGGTTCAGAAAGAGCTAGCGTACTTGAGCCAGACTGTCTGGTGTGGAATGTAGAGCTATTTTGGAAAATTTCAAATTTTGAAATTTCAAAAAAAGGGGCCACTTTTTTTCAGATTTTGTTAAAAGAAAAATTCAATTCCAAATCTTGAATTTGTAAAATGTGGAACTTGCACAAAAAAGTGCCCCTTTTTTCAGCCAGCTCTAATCAATACAAAGTTTGTGGTGTTAGCTAGCTATGCCACTTTAAATATCTTAATACATTTGTCCTGGGTGATAATATCTGCAGTATATTTTGTTATTGCTTCACCAGTGCAAATTTCACATTTGAAAATATTGCTGACACTCCAGTGGGAGGTCAGTTTTAACCTCATCCTGACTGATTTTAATATGAGGTACAAAACTGAGTCTCTTCCTGGCCACCAGGAAATTTAGACTAGAAATTAGACGGAGGTTTCTAACCATCAGAGGAGTGAAGTTTTGGAATAGCCTTCCAAGGGAAGCAGTGGGGGCAAAAGATCTATCTGGCTTTAAGATTAAACTCGATAAGTTTATGGAGGAGATGGTATGATGGGATAACATAGTTTTGGTAATTAAATATTCAAGGTAAATAGGCCCAATGGCCTGTGATGGGATATTAGATGGGGTGGGATCCGAGTTACCCAGGAAAGAATTTTCTGTAGTATCTGGCTGATGAATCTGGCCCATATGCTCAGGGTTTCGCTGATCGCCATATTTGGGGTCGGGAAGGAATTTTCCTCCAGGGCAGATTGGAAGAGGCCCTGGAGGTTTTTCGCCTTCCTCTGTAGCATGGGGCAACGGGTCACTTGCTGGAGGATTCTCTGCTCCTTGAAGTCTTTAAACTACAATTTGAGGACTTCAATAGCACAGATATAGGCGTGAGGTTTTTTGCAGGAGTGGTGGGTGAAATTCTGTGGCCTGCGTTGTGCAGGAGGTCAGACTAGATGATCATAATGGTCCCTTCTGACCTAAATATCTATGAATCTATAAGTTGCATACAATAGAAATGACAGTGTGATTATAGCAGAAGAAGTCCCTCTATTGTATGGGTATGTCAAAACTCCTTTGTCGATTCAGCACATGAATGACAATCAATGCCTGACTTCTTCTGAACATACTGATATGTCAACAACTGTTTCCTCAGTTACTTAGAAGTGGGGTTGGGGGAAGGAAGTGGACCAGGTGACATGATGATAAATTCTCAACAGAAGGATTTTTTATTTTCATCTATGTCCATATATTTGTAAGGCACTGTGGCACCTCCATGTAAAACTTCATCTCAGTTCTTTGTGTGAGATTATTTAAATCCACATGTGTGTCTCACTTCTAATCCATCGCTATGAATAATGTATCGACAAACTGATGACTAGTGCAGCTGTACTAGTTGAAGGGACAATGCAGAGATCCCAGCAAGTGTGTGTGTTGTTCTCTGAAGATTTTCACTGCAGTGAAAAGCATTCCATTGTGTATAAATAGTTGTGAGCCCTCTAATGGCACCCAACATCTTCTCTTTTAGCAGATGCCAGGAACTGATCAGAGCAGCAGTATGTATACAGCTTGGCCTTGCATGTTTGTATGCAGTTAGCATATACAATTATCTGGCAACCAGCTCTGACCGTGTGGCACCTTCACTTTCTTGTTTTTGTGTAAAGACTAAGAGCAAAAGACACAACAAATCCAGCCTGCAGAGAAGGGGGCACCGCCTCTTCCCTGAAATTCCTGTGGACTCTAAGGTAAAGCTGAGAACCTTAATGTGCATATAGTTATGTTCTCTAATATAACAGTGATGCAGTATTGCTAAGGATGTCCACACCCTTATATTCCCACTGCGCCATTTCTTGGAATATTTTCTTAATTCTTACTCAGGCAAAACTCCCATTGAGTTTTGGGATCTTGATTTGATCCTCTAAGTGTGCCTGCAATATAAATACTACATCATAATAAGAGCAGTTTCTGTGCACTGAGGAGTGCCCACAGATATACAGGTGTTTCATAGAAATTATGTGGTGAAAGAGGATATTTTACATCTAAAGGGCAAGTAAAAGGTATTGTCCAACTGGCAAAGCTAAAGCTTTCAGAATTAAAGGCTAGCGGGTCTTGAATCATGTTCATGCTTCCCCCTTCCCATTACATTTGTAACCCTTTTTGTGCATTTATTACCTAAGGACATCCTTACAAATTGTTTTTTGTACTATATTATTCATTGTCTAAAATGTTATAGATAATAGGTAAAGCAGCTGGGAAATTAAGGAGTTATTTTAATTTCTGTTAATGAACTACAGCTTGCACAGCTGATAGTCTTCAGGGAAAGGAGAGAGAAAAAGTTCTTAGAAATCCACAGACTCTGTGCTTGCACTGAGCTGTGTTGTCATTGTACGTTTCAAGGGACAAACTTGAGAACATACAAGACTGTTATGAGTTCTGGGCAGAGAGTTACACAGGCAGGTTTTTGCAGTTCACAATACCAAGTTTTATGGCACCTATCAAATCCATGAACAATGCTAGATAGTCTTGAGCTCCATCTATTGCCACTTCATCTATTAACTATTTGCATAAATATAGAAATATATTTATAGATATATAAATATAATATATAAATATATTTATAGAAATAAAGTATTCGTGTAACACTGTTTTTATAAATCCCACATAGGATTTCTAACAGATGAAGAGCCAAATTCTGTCCTCAGATACTTGTGCACAAAGACCACTGAAGTCAGCAGGACTGACACACAAGTTTTTGAAAGCAGAATTTAGCCCATATCAGCATTTTCTAAATTTAAAGGACTATAGGAAAGGCAGAACATGTGGCGGTTATTTTAGAAGATGGAATATATGGGAGCAACTTGGAAGAAGCTTGAAATCCAATTAGGGAAACTCACTTAAAGGTTTTGCATTAGCTCATTACAGGATGGCAGATGTAGGAGGTCTTCAAAGCAAAGAAATGTCTGTTAAATGAGGAAAGGCTGCATAGCTGTGTTTTTTGTGGTCATGTCTAAGAATTGAAATATTCTGGGACACAGTTACAGATAGACAGACAGACTCCTGAAATGAATCCCAGAAATTTGCTTTGGGGGATTAGATAGCCTCATATTTAATACAGCTGTCTTGAGCATCCGGTTATTTGTAGCTCAAGAAACAATTCTGATTTACTGGTCGCACAATGTGCCCGTAATTTGGGCCCATCTACAGGAATTTTGGTGAGAATGCTGCCAATGTGACAGTGACAGGCTGAGACTGAAAGTGAGGATATTTCACTGCATTTTAACATTCAAAGGTTCTTTTTAATTTGGGGGCTTATATAAACAGGCTACAGAGGGAGACAGAGGCATTGCAAACTCCTCTGCACGCCTCTCAAGTCTGACCTGCAAGGTCTATGCTGTTCCTGCAGGGCTGAACCCACACACTTTGCATTCACATCAATGGCCATACAGCCCAGTAAGCCAAATTCAGGGCTGCCTACTATGAGATCAATGGGGTTAAATCTAATTTGGCCCCTCACATTTCTGCACTGAGCTCAGCTTGGCCTCTGCCTGCAATGTTTATTGAATGTTTTGAATCCTACCTATAGCTTATATTGTCCTTGCATGACTCCCATTTGTTTCAAATGAGGGGAGAAAGTACCCCTTAGATTCTATACGTGCCCTTTTATTAGAGGTTGATCAGGAATTATTACCTTAAAAAAAAGCTATTTTTAGCACTGATGTGTGAATTTAGACAAATACAGTCCTTTTAAATCTCCTTGCTATAGTGAATAATTGTCTTAAAGGGAAAAATGGAGATTGTGTATCATTAGGAGAAGCGTCATTAATGATCTTTTGTGTTTATTTTGCCAATAAGCAGAAGTAGATTGAAAAATGAAATGTACAAATTAACTGGATGATTGTGCCATGATTGTCATCTGCCCCCCCCCCTCGCTCTCTCTGAAGTTAGGGGAAGCAGCCAAACTGTCAATGTGACAGGCATGAGTAATAGCATGCAGCTGTGCCACCAAGCTTCTTATTGCCCACGCCAACCAGAGGAAATGAGAGAATTCTGACAAGGCCTTGCACCTTTCAAAAACTGTGAAGGGAATAAGCAAGAAAATTAAACTAGTGTCAGAATGAAACCTGGCCCAACTGAAGTCAGTGGGAGTGTTTTTCCGTTGACTTCAATGGAGCAGGTATTTCATCCCTGGGACCTGTCTGAGAAGGAGCACTATTTCCATTTCAGTCTTGGGAGCCCAGTCTCACAATCCTTCCATGGGAGTTTTGCCTGAGTAAGGATGGCAGAATCAGATCTCTTTACCTCTGTGCTAAACTCCAACTGACCTCAGCAGGAGTTTTGAATGTGGATCAAGCATAGTTTATGGCACTTAATCATCTACAAAGCTTATAAATGCAACTGAAGATCATTTGTCATTTAATGAGCATGGAGCTCGAATTTAAAACAATGGGAGCTCACACATGGAATGGGTATGGCATCAGGAGACAAACAGGTAATCCATATGTTAGCTGATATGGCCCCTGACCTGCCAGTGACTCTTGTGCACAGCCTCAGAGAGAATTTATTCAGGCATCTGGCAAGAGTAATCTGCCCTGAGATGTTAGAGGGAAGAAAGGAGGAAATATAAAGAGGGAGTGCAGGATGTGGAACTGGTGTTGGCCAAAATCTGAACACATGTTACTGCAGCTTTTGCAGCATGAATATTTGCTCCGATGGGTATTGGTGATGCCACTGTCTCAGGGCCAGCCTTAGGGAAAATAGCACCCTGGGCAAACTTGTATTTTGGCACCCCTGCTCCCCGCTGCTGCTCCCTTCTGCGGCCTCGCACCCCAGGCCCACCCCGCTTCTTGCCTCTCAATTATAGTGCCCCCCTGACCACGACACCCTGAATGGTCACCCATGTCACCCACTCGTAAGGCCAGCCCTGCACTTTCTCCTGCCCAAAGTTGGCCCCATGCTATTAAGACTACTTAAATGAGTTGCTCTGCTGAAGCTGCTTAAATCTAGAATATTGGTTAAATCCACAAGCTCTGTGATTCCTTTGACAGATTTGTGATTCCTCTTTAAAAGATATTCCCATGGAACCTCAAACGGCATAGAGACAATGTTTATCTAATTAAAGAGTTTAATGAACAAAAATGAAAAGTGTTCTGCTTTGCTAATGGATTTTTCATTTGAAGAATGCAGTGATATCGAGAGGTGGTAGCCAC
Source organism: Natator depressus (assembly GCF_965152275.1). Classification (NCBI taxonomy): domain Eukaryota; kingdom Metazoa; phylum Chordata; order Testudines; family Cheloniidae; genus Natator; species Natator depressus. Next base: position 14,502,567 of record NC_134240.1, on the reverse strand, counting down.
TCCAGAGTTAAGGTTACAGCTGACTTTTCATTATAAGTCCAACTGCAACATCCCCTTCTGAAATCAGTGGTCTCCAAAGTGATATATTACTTCTGGGGTCTAGGTAGAATTTGTCTAAAAAATTTGAAGTGACTTGGACGAGGGCTTTACAAATTATGATGCCCTAAGTATCCACACACATTTAATTTTCCAACAGAAAATAGAAAAAAAGAGAGACAAAACCTCGTTTCCAGGATGCCCTATCTGAGATTTAGAGCCCAAATGGGGTTAGGGCTGTAGCTTAGGGGATAGTGATCTGGGAGGCCTCTGAGACCCTCCAAAGGCTCTGGATTTGGTCCACTACACTGCTAAAGCCGAAAGAGGAGAAGTGGGGAGGTCTGTGGACCAGAAAGGTTTGCCATTGGATTGCTGGATTTACCCACACAGAACTCTATTCCTGTGCACACCTGGTTTCCACAGAAAACAAGCTGTCCTTCTAAGGATCTTAGGAGGTGTTTGTTAGTGAGGTACCTCTCCCACATTCATCAGGAATCCCCCCCCCAGTCCAATTTGGGACAATTTAAAAGCAAATAAGGAAATCCCCACACGAAGTTGTTTTATTTTAAAGTGAAATAAAGTTGCAGAAATATATTAGAGAACTCAGCGGGTACTTTTAAAAAATAACATTAGACTTAAAAACCAAAAAAAAATTAGAAATGTAGGAAATTCAGACTTCAGGCTAAAGCTTAAAAAACCCAGACTATTGAAAGCAAAGAAATTCGCACTTCAGGTAGCTCAACTACCTTAACTCGGCTCCCTGCAGATCCCAGCATACCATCTGTTGTTTGTGTGCAGAGTATCGAAAATGTGCACCACAGAACATTAGTTTTATAATGTGCTTCCTACATCTCTGGGCTTATTAGGTTTGTACATGGAGTAATATTAGTTCTGTGTCTAATGACACTATAATAATTGGCAGCCACAGAGAATCAGACGATCTGATAGTATATCGTTTAATCAGAGGGTTGTAAAATTCTTGAATGTGTATTGTATATAATCATAAAACAGGTCATAAGGCAAGGTAGTGTGACTCTCCAGTGGTTTCAGGGCATTGCTGGGGGGGAGGGGCAATGTGAATTCCCATACTTTCAAAGGCTTGGCTTTCTTGTTACCTTAACTCTGAATTTCCTAAGGTTCTAACATACATTTTTAAAAGGAACTCTACTATTCTTGCAAACTAACACACACACAATTATGTGCCTGCAACCTTCAATTCACCTTCAGTTTCATGTGGAAATTCCATACACTTATTAGGGTATGTCTACACTACAAAATTAGGTCGAATTTATAGAAGTCGTTTTTTTAGAAATCGTTTTTATATATTCGAGTGTGTGTGTCCCCACAGAAAATGCTCTAAGTGCATTAAGTGCATTAACTCGGCAGAGTGCTTCCACAGTACCGAGGCAAGCGTTGACTTCCGGAGTGTTGCACTGTGGGTAACCATCCCACAGTTCCCGCAGTCTCCGCTGCCCATTGGAATTCTGGGTTGAGATCTCAATGCCTGATGGGGCTAAAACATTGTCGCGGGTGGTTCTGGGTACATATCGTCAGGCCCCCGTTCTCTCCCTCCCTCCGTGAAAGCAGCAGCAGACAATCGTTTCGCGCCTTTTTTCTTGAGTTACCTGTGCAGATGCCATACCACGGCAAGCATGGAGCCCGCTCAGGTAACCGTCACCGTATGTCTCCTGGGTGCTGGCAGACGTGGTACTGCATTGCTACACAGCAGCAGCAACCCATTGCCTTGTGGCAGCAGACGGTGCAATAGGACTGGTAGCTGTCATCGTCATGTCCGAGGTGCTCCTGGCCACGTCGGCCAGGAGCGCCTGGGCAGACATGGGCACAGGGACTAAATTTGGAGTGACTTGACCAAGTCATTCTCTTTAGTCCTGCAGTCAGTCCTATTGAACCATCTTATGGTGAGCAGGCAGGCGATACGGATTGCTAGCAGTCCTACTGTACCATCTTCTGCCAGGCAGGCAAGAGATGAGGATGGCTAGCAGTCCTACTGTACCATCTTCTGCCGAGCAGCCATGAGATGTGGATGGCTTGCAGTCCTTCTGCACCATCTGCTGCCAGCCAAAGATGTAAAAGATAGATGGAGTGGATCAAAACAAGAAATAGACCAGATTTGTTTTGTACTCATTTGCCTCCTCCCCTGTCTAGGGGACTCATTCCTCTAGGTCACACTGCAGTCACTCACAGAGAAGGTGCAGCGAGGTAAATCTAGCCATGTATCAATCAGAGGCCAGGCTAACCTCCTTGTTCCAATAAGAACAATAACTTAGGTGCACCATTTCTTATTGGAACCCTCCGTGAAGTCCTGCCTGAAATACTCATTGATGTAAAGCCACCCCCTTTGTGGATTTTAATTCCCTGTAAGCCAACCCTGTAAGCCATGTCATCAGTCGCCCCTCCCTCCGTCAGATCAACAGCAGACAATCGTTCCGCGCCTTTTTTCTGTGCGGACGCCATACCAAGGCAAACCTGGAGGCCACTCAGCTCACTTTGGCAATTAGGAGCACATTAAACACCACACGCATTATCCAGCAGTATATGCAGCACCAGAACCTGGCAGAGCGATACCGGGCGAGGAGGCGACATCAGCGCGGTCACGTAAGTGATCAGGACATGGACACAGATTTCTCTGAAAGCATGGGCCCTGGCAATGCATGCATCATGGTGCTAATGGGGCAGGTTCATGCTGTGGAATGCCGATTCTGGGCTCGCGAAACAAGCACAGACTGGTGGGACCGCATAGTGTTGCAGGTCTGGGACGATTCCCAGTGGCTGCAAAACTTTCGCATGCGTAAGGGCACTTTCATGGAACTTTGTGACTTGCTTTCCCCTGCCCTGAAGCGCATGAATACCAAGATGAGAGCAGCCCTCACAGTTGAGAAGCAAGTGGCGATAGCCCTGTGGAAGCTTGCAACGCCAGACAGCTACCGGTCAGTTGGGAATCAATTTGGAGTGGGCAACTCTACTGTGGGGGCTGCTGTATGCTGCATACTGTGGGGGATGCAAGTAGCCCACGCAATCAAAGATCTGCTGATATCAAGGGTAGTGACCATGGGAAATGTGCAGGTCATAGTGGATGGCTTTGCTGCAATGTGATTCCCTAACTGTGGTGGGGCCATAGACGGAACCCACATCCCTATCTTGGCACCAGAGCACCAAGCCGGCGAGTACATAAACCGCAAGGGGTACTTTTCAATAGTGCTGCAAGCTCTGGTGCATCACAAGGGACGTTTCACCAACATCAACGTGGGATGGCCGGGAAAGGTTCATGACGCTCGCATCTTCAGGAACTCTGGTCTGTTTCAAAAGCTGCAGGAAGGGACTTTATTCCCGGACCAGAAAGTAACTGTTGGGGATGTTGAAATGCCTATAGTTATCCTTGGGGACCCAGCCTACCCCTTAATAACATGGCTCATGAAGCCGTACACAGGCAGCCTGGACAGTAGTCAGGAGCTGTTCAACTACAGGCTGAGCAAGTGCAGAATGGGGGTAGAATGTGCATTTGGACGTTTAAAGGCGTGCTGGCGCAGTTTACTGACTCGCTTAGACCTCAGCGAAACCAGTATTCCCACTGTTGTTACTGCTTGCTGTGCGCTCCACAATATCTGTGAAAGTAAGGGGGGAGAGGTTTATGGCGGGGTGGGAGGTTGAGGCAAATCACCTGGCTGCTGGTTACGCGCAGCCAGACACCAGGGCGGTTAGAAGAGCACAGGAGGGCGCGGTACGCATCAGAGAAGCTTTGAAAACCAGTTTCATGACTGGCCAGGCTACGGTGTGAAAGTTCTCTTTGTTTCTCCTTGATGAAACCCCCCGCCCCTTGGTTCACTCTACTTCCCTGTAAGCTAACCAGCCTCCCCTCCTCCCTTCTATCACTGCTTGCAGAGGCAATAAAGTCATTGTTGCTTCACATTCATGCATTCTTTATTCATTCATCACACAAATAGGGGGATGACTACCAAGGTAGCCCAGGAGGGGTGGTGAAGGTGTCTGGGTGTGGAGGCTATGGAACTTGGGGAGGAGGGCGGTTGGTTACACAGGGGCTGTAGTGGCAGTCTGTGCTCCAGCTGCCTTTGCTGCAGCTCAACCATACACTGGAGCATACTGGTTTGATCCTCCAGCAGCCTCAGCATTGAATCCTGCCTCCTCTCATCACGCTGCCGCCACATTTGAGCTTCAGCCCTCTCTTCAGCCCACCACTTACTCTCTCCAGCCCGCCACCTCTCCGCCCGGTCATTTTGTGCTTTCCTGCACTCTGACATTATTTGCCTCCACGCATTCGTCTGTGCTCTGTCAGTGTGGGAGGACAGCATGAACTCAGAGAACATTTCATCACAAGTGTGTTTTATTTTCTTTCTAATCTTTCATCACAAGTGTGTTTTATTTTCTTTCTAATCTTCACTAGCCTCTGGGGAGGAGAAGATCCTGTGACCTGATCACATGCAGCTGGTGGAGGAAAAAAAACGGGACAGCAGTATTTAAAAAGACACATTTTATAAAACAGTGGCTACACTCTTTCAGGGTAAACCTTGCTGTTAACATTACATACATAGCACATGTGCTTTTGTTACAAGGTCACATTTTGCCTCCCCCCACCGCGTGGCTACCCCCTCAACCCTCCCCCATCCCCGTGGCTAACAGGGGGGAACATTTCTGTTCAGCCACAGGCAAACAGCCCAGCAGGAACGGGCACCTCTGAGTGTCCCCTGAAGAAAAGCACCCCCCTATTTCAACCAGGTGACCATGAATGATATCTCACTCTCCTGAGGATAACACAGAGAGATAAAGAACGATTGTTGTTTGAACGCCAGCAAACATACACTGCAATGCTTTGTTGTACAATGATTCCCGAGTACGTGTTACTGGCCTGGAGTGGTAAAGTGTCCTACCATGAAGGACGCAATAAGGCTGCCCTCCCCAGAAACCTTTTGCAAAGGCTTTGGGAGTACATCCAGGAGAGCCACGAATGCCAGGGCAAAGTAATCCTTTCACATGCTTGCTTTTAAACCATGTATAGTATTTTAAAAGGTACACTCACTGGAGGTCCCTTCTCCACCTGCCGGGTCCAGGAGGCAGCCTTGGGTGGGTTCGGGGGGTACTGGCTCCAGGTCCAGGGTGAGAAACAGTTCCTGGCTGTCGGGAAAACCGGTTTCTCCGCTTGCTTGCTGTGAGCTATCTACAACCTCATCATCATCATCATCTTCTTCTTCGTCCCCAAAACCTGCTTCCATGTTGCCTCCATCTCCATTGAAGGAGTCAAACAACATGGCTGGGGTAGTGGTGGCTGAACCCCCTAAAATGGCATGCAGCTCATCATAGAAGCGGCATGTTTGGGCTCTGACCCGGAGCGGCCGTTCGCCTCTCTGGTTTTCTGGTAGACATGCCTCAGCTCCTTAAGTTTCATGCGGCACTGCTTCGGGTCCCTGTTATGGCCTCTGTCCTTCATGCCCTGGGAGATTTTGACAAAGGTTTTGGCATTTCGAAAACTGGAACGGAGTTTTGATAGCACGGATTCCTCTCCCCATACAGCGATCAGATCCCATACCTCCCATTCAGTCCATGCTGGAGCTCTTTTGTGATTCTGGGACTCCAACATGGTCACCTCTGCTGATGAGCTCTGCATGGTCACCTCTGCTGATGAGCTCTGCATGGTCACCTGCAGCTTGTCACGCTGGCCAAACAGGAAATGAGATTCAAAAGTTTGAGGTTCTTTTCCTGTCTACCTGGCCAGTGCATCTGAGTTGAGAGTGCTATCCAGAGCGGTCACAATGGAGCACTCTGGGATAGCTCCCAGAGGCCAATACTGTCAAATTGTGTCCACAGTACCCCAAATTCGACCCGGCAAGGCCGATTTAAGCGCTAATCCACTTGTCAGAGGTGGAGTAAGGAAATCGATTTTAAGAGCCCTTTAAGTCGAAAAAATGGGCTTCATCGTGTGGACGGGTGCAGGTTTACATCGATTTAACGCTGCTAAATTCAACCTAAAGTCCTAGTGTAGACCAGGGCTAAGACATCCAGCAGGGAAAATACCATTAAACACAGTCTTTTTAGCCCCTCTTAGTTTGCCTTTAATATATTAAATAGCGGTCTTTGAATTTGATAATGTGTGGTATCCACTATTAGCACAACGGATAAATTCTCCTCTTTTCCCTAGTAATGTGTTTTAGGTTCTTTGCAAATAGTTTATAGCAAAAGGGTGGATGCATCTGTGGTACATCTTTAAGTGAAAGGCAGAACTTTCATTTCATCCTCTTGCTTCCATAAAATGATTTAGTGTTAACATAATTATTAGCATTCTCATTAAAAACAGTTTAGCTAAAAACCAAAACACATAAAGACATAGTGACTTCATCAAAGCAACTCAAATCCAGATAAAGCTAGCTTTCTAATTTGACTTCTGTGCTTTGAAATAAATCCTCAGAGCATCAATTATGGTATCTCCTGTAAAGCAATTACTATCAGCCTCCATCACTTTCCTTTACACATTTTAATTGAATTATTATTTCTACTTTTAAAATGTAGGGTAAGGAGTTTTACAGTCCAAAAAAAGAACTAAAGCAGGCAAAAAAGAAATTCAATATAAAAACAGAAATTGCTTTCTTTCAGAACCAGGTTGATTAGACTTGTGTATAACCACACACACAGCAGGTGGAAGGAAGATTAACATTTCACTAATTCCTAGCGGTCATTACAGCAAAGAAATTTAATCCACAGAGTTCACAAGAACTGCAATTGCATGCTGGTAGGTCTGATTTAAGAGAGAGCAAAAATCGCACAATTTTTATATTTCAATATCTGGTTTCATTTGAATCTTTTCTGGCCTGGAGGCAGTACCTGTACACCCAGCATCCTCTGTTTAAATGAAAAATTCATTTTACTGATCATGAACATTTAACAAACACATTCACGATCTGCTTCTGCCTCCAGTGGGAGTGGAATCAGACCCTCAGCTAATGAAGCCTGTCGATAGGAAAAGTGTTTGTAGAGCAAGGATATTATTAATCCACCAGGAAGTCACTGATTCAGATCTATGCTATATCAGAGTAAATTCAGAGGGACTCCATTGATTTACATGGGTCCAAATGAGATCAGATTCTGGCCCACTGCTTCATAATCTGGCAAATAAATGAATATATCCAACAACTAAAATCAAACACAAAAGGCATGAGAGTTCAGCTGGGATCATCCATTGTCCCTACCAGAATCTCTAAACTCTGTGCCTCCTACCTCCACTTTTTATGAGATACAGGTCCCCCACCAATGAATCACTGGCTTTAAGTTGGTCCCAGGGTCCCTTGACAGCCAGGACTCAGACACATAGATCAATGGGATCTGTGCCTAAGCTGCAAATGGTTGCAAGGGTGTTGAATGCTCCCAGAAATTTTCCTTGTAGTTCTTTGGGCCAGCCTGAGCCTAGTTTTCCATTTCCCAGAGGCAAGACAAGAGGGAAGTGAAAGAATAGGAAGGAAAACATTGCTATCTCTAGAACATACTGCGGAATGCTACTGTAGATGAGATGTGGGTATAGCCAGCAGCACTCTGCAAAATAAACTGCATACTGTTCACTTCACCTAGAACCAGACGTCCTGCTGCTGCATCTGCCTTAGAGGCCTTTGGTATAGACACATCAAAAAGATGAGCTACAAGGAGCTGTGTTGGCAGGAAACATTAGTTCAGACATTATAAGAAAGCCATTGCTCTTGGCTATGCACACGGTATCATATTTGTAACTAATACGATGTGATCTCATAATGCAGCAGTGTCCTGTGTCAGTTTGGTTCTTCTCTTGAAGAAAAAAACCAGAAGCTAAGGACCAAATCCATCATCTTTCACACCAGCTGCAGAAAGAAGGCCCCTGTACAGCAGGACTATCTGCAAAGAAGGGTTTCTGCCCCCTTCTCCAGCGTCTAGTCCACCTACTCAGCCAGGTGCTGAGACTGGATGTGCCACTCTGGTAGATACCTACATGGTACCTCCCTCTGAGGTGTGATTTGGGAACAGTGAGATTTCCATTAAAATACCTTGGCATTTTGCTTTGCTTGGTGTTGGTGTTGGGTTTTTTAATTAATAGTTTTAAAAACATTTAAAATAGAAAACAAAATGTGGGTAAAGATATTATGACTGGTATGTCATGGGGAAACTAGGTTACAATAGCACGACAATAGGCCCAATTCTCTCCCTCCAGAAGTCAGCAGGAGTTTGTCACTAAGCTCAGTGGGAACAGAATTGGGCTCAGTACTATTGTAGCCCATGTTACAACATCAGTGTAAGTCTACAGAAATGTTATTACATTACTAAGATGAAAGCACAACAAACAAATCAAAATCCGCTACTCAGGTGTATACATTAAAGAAGTTAAATATGCTTTTATATGGATTATCTTCTCTCAGAAAGTCATGAATTAAAGAAAGTCTCATACCAACCACTAACTGAAGGGGTCAGGAAGACATTTCCCCTAGGAACACATTATTCCAGAACTGTTCATTTCAAAAGTTTCTTGCACTGTCCTCTGAAGCATCTAAGGTATTGTCCACATATGGAGAAGGGACAACTTGGACCACCACTCTAATCCAATTTGGCAATTCCTATCTTCCTAGATTCCAGTGAGCTCTTAGACATGAGAGTCAGGGTGCTACACAGGTGTTTTCATCCCTTCCTTTCCATACCATGATAAATAAACTTTAAGATGTCTTAGGCATCATCTTTCCAAAATAAGCATGCCATGAGATGGCTGTTCCATAGATGCAGCTGTCCATTGAGCTGTTCATACTCTGCAGAATGGTTTCAGAATTATGGCTTTTTGTCTATTGCTGGAGCCTGCTACAGTGTCCAAAATCCAAACGTGTTGCCTCATAACACTCCCCTCTCGATTTTGTCACCCCTGAGGTTGGAGCTGCTGCAGCCACTTATTCTTATTTGAACGGGAACCAAAGTGCACCAAGACATGAATGGGTGATTTGCTTTGGTCTTGGTCCAAGTATTAGGCCGGATCCTGTTTCCATTGACGTGAAATGGCATTAACTTCAATAGGTGTAGAACTGAGACCATTAGTTGATTTTCTTTTTTAATACTCTTAAGGCCAATAATTCATTCCTCTGGGCTATAAAATATATACACACAAAAATTGTTTTAAAAATAAACAGAAGCAGATGGTATTGCAACTAAATTATGTTTGTATTAGAATAATTGAAGAACAAATAATATATCCCTGCAAAGAAAACAACTGACTATCAGACATATGTTTTACCTGTGTTTTATTAAGCAACAGGGGTTATTTACTAGAATAATTATTATAGTAATGGCAGTGATATAATCCTTGCTGTCTGTATTCAGACAAATATTCTCACTGGGCCTGATCCTCAGCTGGTGTACATTGGCATAGCTTTCTCGAAATCAGTGGAGCTGAGCAGCTTTGTGCCCTTTGACTTGCATGAGTGGAGACTGGAAGCTTGCTCCTGAAATGTGAGAGTCAGACCCCAGGGGAAAATTGTGCGGGTCCCATCGCTTTCTGTTTTCCTAGGTTGCCTGTGCCATAAAGAAGCTGTTTTACCCCACTAATGGCCGATAAAATTGGTGGCTGAGATGAAATTATGGCTCCTGCCTCCCGGCTAACGAGGATGGACGAGAAGACTTGTGGTGTTCCATGAAGGAACTTGTGGGCAACTACTGAGCAAGATATCAGACCTGTCCCTGGCTAAGGTAAATACACAAAGAAAATTAAACAATAAACGAAGAGGTAAGTTGTTGGTTTTTTTTAAAATGTGTAGGAGTAAATCTGATGCTTTGATGATTATATTTTCAGACATGTGGCCTAGAGCTATTTCAGACCACCAATACTGACTTTTGGCTGACGATAACTGTTTAAATGCAAGAAACAGAATTTATCACATGCAAACTAAATGAAACAGTCCTTAGGACAAGAAAAAACGGATTGCAGGTGCAAATAAGCATGAAATGAAATTCTGCTAATGAGTTTCCATTAGTAGCTAAATACATAATCAAATCATTTTTCACCCAACATACAACAGTGAGAAAATCAATTTATTCATCATAAGCATTACTGTGTGTCTTGACACTTTCAGTATGGGTCTATAACTAGCTATGCTGAGTGAACACTTCAATTTCAGTTAGGGTGCAGCTGGCATCAGCATATAAACCTTTCTCAGTGCAGAGACTGTAGGGTTCTGTGATTGGTCATCAGATGAAAACTAACAAAATGGTTTCTTTTAAAACCACAAACAATCAAAGTTAAGATTACAAAATACATGGCATGTTTCAGGATAATTGTATGTGAAATCAAAAGAAATAAAAAAGGTGGTCTTGGCCTCATTAAATCTAGATTCTACTTACAAATGTCTCCGTGCGGTAAGTGGATTAGTTTTTATTTTTATTTTTCTCTCCTATAATTTATCTAGTCCTCTTGTTAAATGTCTTCCTTGATTTCCTCTCTCCTGCCTTGATGAAAAACTTTGAACCTGACTTACCTGACTTCTTGGGACTTTATTTATCTCTGGCTTGTATTTCTGTTACAGATATCAAAATTTTGGGATTAGAGGAGAGTGTCCTGGGGTTAAGGTACTAGTTTGGGATTTAGGATACTCGGATTTGATTTGTTTTTCTATCACTGACTTACTGTGCAAGCTTGGGCAAGTCTGAGTCTCTGTCTCTTAGTTCCCCGTTTGTAAAAGAAGGATAATAGCACTTCCAGATCACACAGGGTTGCTGTGAGGATAAATACATTAAAGAATGTAAGGCACTCCAATTCTAAATTTATTGGGGGCCACAGAAGTACCTAAGATTGATAACTAGGAATAAATGTCGGATAGGAAATGTCCATGGTGAACTATATTCAGTAATGACTCAATAACAGAAGGCATATTTTAGAGTTAAAGGGCCAAATGTTTCGTACGGTATACGTAGCTAGCACAGTTAGATGCACAGTTGCAGTAAATGTACAACAGAGCTGGGCAAAAAAAAAAAAAAAGAAATTGCCGAAAACGCAGTTTCAAGGTGACCAATTTGGTTTGAATTCAGCAAGTCGTTTGATTGAATAAAAGATAAAATTAAAAAAAAAATAAAAAAGTCGAAACCAGGCGTTTTGAAATTTTCAGCACTCAACATTCCAATTTTTCATTTTGAAACAATATTTTATTTAGAAATTTAGCTAGACTTTTTTTTTTATTAAAAAATGTAAACGGTAAAAAAAATAAAACAACCAAAAACCTAAAAAAATGAAACAAACTGGGGGGAAAAAATGTTTCGGGTCATTTCAGCCACCAATTATTTGCACAGTTCTTGTAGAAATAAACAGACAGCCGGTTGGTTATTTCTGCATGTAATGATTACAACAGCAGCAATTTTGCATGCAAACCATGCATTTGGAGTTTTGTACATGCAAAACTGTAAAACCTTACATTCAAAAACTGATGGTGATTGAAGCCAATATACAAAATATTGATTCCTTATGGGCCAGATTCTGCCACCTTTACTCCCAATGACTCAGTTGTCCCATTGATTTTCAATGGGGCTATTTGTGGAGTAAAATACTATTCAATGGAAGCAAAATTGGCAGAATCTGGTTCTAATTCAGTGTTATTTTAAAATACAGTAAATGAGCTGGATCACTGCATTATCCCATTAAAGAAAACAGCACTAACAGCTGGTGACTTTTAGCTACCAAAAAGCCCAAGACAGCTCTTCTTTTGATGCTGACACTCAATACCTTTGAGGACCAGGACCTTTGAAGTCACTGGGAGTTTTGCCTGGGTAAGGACTTTAGGAATAGCCAATAATCAGTCCATTACAGTCCACTGTATTATGTGCATTAGCATCTAGAAAGGCACATGTTTTTCAACCTCATAGAAATCCAAAGTAGAAGAAATCTTGGGGGGGGGGAGGGGAGAACCCTCATATCGACCTTTCTTTCAAGTAAGAACTCATTTTGACAGCTGAATGCAGTTATTAAATTTTCAGAACTCTCTCACTGACTGATGACATTGGGACAGTATACCAGCCATGCCTAGCTGATAAAAAGAGGATTTAGTGGACATTATTTCTCAGTGGATCTTATAGATGGAAGTTGAAGTGTGTATTAGTGCACCACTGAAAAGCAAATGAGATTGCTTGGACACATAATACTTCTAGAGAAGCTTTCAACAAATGTATGGTTGGGTGTAAACCTTCTATTGAGGCATGAAAAAATGCCTTTCTTGCTCATAGTAGAAATTTCAGCAAACTCGGAAATGAAATTTTCTTCCTGTCTCATGTCCAAAATCATGAAGAGGCAGGAGCTCAATTATACTAATTGTCATTGATAAATACTTATAGTTAAAGGATCAGATTCTGATTCCTATTCACATGGCATCTTACTTCATGAGTGGCTGTGTTGATTTCTGTGGGATAATATTTTGCATTTACGTGGTGCTTTTCATTCCATAGGATCCCAAAAGGATTTACAAATTTGGTAAACTAGAATACAGCCTCCTCTTGTGTGAAAAGCACATGGTTCTGCTAGACAACTATTTAGGCTTGGAAATGATGAATACCTTACAGTTGAAACTACAATGGGCAATTTAGCCAGGCACAATGTAATGACCTGACTTGGCAATTGCTGTGTTCCAGAGGGCAAGGTCTGAATTTCATAGTGGGTGTGGTGATTCCTGTATGTGCATTATAGAAGCAAAATACTAAACACATTCCAAAATACTTTGTTTTTCAAGTTCATAATTTTTTTTTGCATCAGTGAAATTTTCATCTAAAGGGGACATAAAATATTGTGTGCTGTCTGTATGTCCACCACGCTTCTGAGGCAGCTTTCCACAGAGTATTCTCAAAGCATGTGGACAGTGTCTCTTTGAATTTCCAGTGGAGATTGGTTACTACTTGGTAGAAGTGGAATAGGTGAAGTCACAAGGCATTTCTTCTCGTCTCTTGATTGGCCAAGCCTACCTCAGGAGAAGCAATTTGACTTGTTTTCTCGGAGGGAATGCCAGCATTTGGTGCCTGATGTAAAACAATTGACTCAATTGGATCAGACTCTTTGTGTGCTCTTTTCAGGTCAACCAAAAACAAAGTTACTTTTCCAGGGGCCTGAACCCTGGAATTTCTTTGAGCTATTCACAAGGGTTCAAGAGTTCTCTGAGTGCCTGTAGCAGCTGGAAGCATCTGTCTATTGCTCCCAGCAGCAGTGAAGGAAGAGGGGACTGCTTTTGTCTTCTAAATTCTGAAGACCATCATCCTGGACTGAGGAGGATGACTGCTATCCACCAATGTCACCAGAGGAGCTGAAGGCCCTTTGCCTCAGAAGACCAAGTAGTATTGGTGAGGTTTGTCAGGACTTGTCTTCCATGGAGGGAAAAGAAAATGTGTGGGAGAGAAAGAAATGAAAATATTTGCACAACTTATTGTAATATAGTTCAGCAAGTACATTAGGCTTCTCAAACACTGTAGAAATGCACAGCATTCTTGTTGTTTATTATTTTTCAATAGTGTCTCAGAGCCTCAGGCATGGCTCAGGATCTCATTGTGGTGTACAAACAACAACAAAAAATCCCAGCCCCAAAGAGCTTACTGTCTAAGGCCTTGTATTCACTATACAATTAAGTCAACCTATGTTAGGTCAATATACAGCCATTGCAGTAATTACTGTGGTTTTTCATATCCACACTATCCTCCCCCTGCCAGTGGTGCATGTCCTCACCAAGAGCGCTTAGAATAGAGTCATAGAATATCAGGGTTGGAAGGGACCTCAGGAGGTCATCTAGTGAGTCCAACACCCTGCTCAAACCAGGACCAATCCCCAACTAAATCATCCCAGCCAGGGCTTTGTCAAGCCTGACCTTAAAAACCTCTAAGGAAGGAGAGGTTTCAGAGTAGCAGCCGTGTTAGTCTGTATTCGCAAAAAGAAAAGGAGTACTTGTAGCACCTTAGAGACTAACAAATTTATTTGAGCATAAGCTTTCGTGAGCTACAGCTCACTTCATCGGATGCACTCCGATGAAGTAAGCTGTAGCTCATGAAAGCTTATGCTCAGATAAATTTGTTAGTCTCTAAGGTGCCACAAGTACTTCTTTTCTTTTTAAGGAAAGAGATTCCCTTACCTCCCTAGGTAACCCATTCCAGTGCTTCACCACCCTCCTAGTGAAAAAGTTTTTCCTAATATCCAACCTAAACTCCCCCACTGCAACTTGAGACCATTATTCCTTGTTCTGTCATCTGGTACCATTGAGAACAGTCTAGATCCATCTTCTTTGGAACCCCCTTTCAAGTAGTTGAAAGCAGCTATCAAATCCCTCCTCATTCTTCTCTTCTGCAGACTAAATAATCCAAGTTCCCTTAGCCTCTCCTCATAAGTCATGTACTCCAGCCCCCCTAATCATTTTTGTTGCCCTCCGCTGGACTCTTTCCAATTTTTCCACATCCTTCTTGTAGTGTGGGGCCCAACTTAAGTGGAGCAGTGTGGGGGGCTGACAGCAGCCTCTCAGCACAGAGAAATGCAGTGCTGACAGGTTATGTAAGTAATGCAGTATTGTAGCAGGGTGGTCACCCGCTCCTGCCTGGAAGGGCTTAAAACAGCCCTCAGAGAGGGCTGGGGCAGAGGAAAAGCGGGGCTGATTGGAGTGTGGCCACAGCTGAGGCTGCCTCCCAAACAGTCCCAGCTGGTTCTATAAAAGCCAGTGAAGCCAGGAGCAGAACTCTCTCTCTAGCCTGTTGAGAGGGAGGGACCTGGCTGCTGGAAGCATACCAAGGTACCTGAGGTAGAGCAGGGCTGGGAGAAGGCCAGAGGAGCTGGGGAGCTCTGGCCTGGAAACCCCCCAGACTGCAGGCCTAGTGGAAGGCCAAATAGGTACTGGGGTTGCAGAGGGCAGCCCAAGGGGTAGGCAGAGGCAGCAAGTCCAACCCCCCTCGCCTATGATGAGTGGCACTTACACTGCAGTTGGCCCCAGAGAACCGGGGCTAGGTGATGACTGGCAGTGGCCATAGGCTGAGGCGAGGTGGGCGTAGAGGGTTGGGGGTTCCCCGGGGAGGGGAGACCCAGATCTTTGCAGGGTACTGCAGGTGGCAGCACCCTGGCATGAAAGGGGGCACTGAGGTCCAGAAGAGACTCGGGGCCCAGCGGCAAGCGGGACACCAGCCTGTAGAGGGCGCTCTGGAGGCTGGAATGCTAATTTCCTGGACGACCAGCAGGAGGCGCCGCAGGGATGAGTCTCGCTCCGCTACAAGTATCTACACGGACGCTACGCCACCCAAACTACATCGACCTAAGCACTAGGCCTCTCGTGGAGTGGAGTTATTAGGTCAGTGTAGTGGGGGACTTATGTCGGTGGGAGCAACACTGTATGTAGACATCTACAAAGTTAGGTCAACAGAAGCTGCCTTACATCAGCCTAACTCTGTAGTGTAGACCTGGTCTAAGTATGAGACAAGAGACAACAGTAGGAGACAGACAGACAGGAGAACACCAGGAAACAATATCAGTCAGCTCACCAGCTCTATTACTGTCAAAGCATTAGAACTTTCTACATATTATCTGGGAGAGCTGACTCTGGGAGAGTCCTGCTTCCTCACCTTCCCTTAGACTTGTAAATGAGAAACAAATAAAATGTATGTAGAACTACTTCTACTCTACACATCAGGAAACACCCTTTATCTCACAGCAGCTGGATATCTTCATTGCCCTTCATCACCAGACACATTCATCAAACATGACAAATGCCTCCAAAATGCTAAATCACTCCTCTCCATCTCAATGGCTGCATGATAGTTATCATACCCCCAGTCAGTTTTAAAATATGTACATGCCAAACTGAAATACCTACAGCTCCTACCAGGGATATGAGAACAGGGGAAGAAAACTATGAGTTCCAAATGAATTTTAGTTTTTTTCACTTGCTCAAAAAATAAAGTTGAGATAAACTCATGAATTGTTCTGGGACTTCCAGACATTTTCCTGCTAATTAAGCTATGACCTGTGAAGTGCGAAATGAAAATGCTAATTCTTACAAATGCAGTTTTATTGATCTAGTGGAATGCTCAGTTCCATGGCCTTTGCTACATAGTTAGCTTGGACAGCTTCAATTATCCGCTTATGTGAAAACTACAGGGTTTGGATTACAAGGGGTTGTAAATGAACAAATGCCTTCATGCTTCCTTGGAGGAGAGAACTGTACAAAGCGTGGCCTCTGGCGGTGGGGGCGGGGTCCGCATGCGCGCGGGGGGGGGCAGCTGCCTGGGGCCCCACTGCCGAGTGCATTTTTTCAGTACCTTGTTTTAGTCTGGAATTCTTTCAATTTCTGTAATCTGGCGCTATGCAAAGGTGTTTTTGTTTGTTTGTTTGTTTTGTTTGGGTTTTTTTGGAGGGATAGCTCAGAGGTTTGAGCATTGGCCTGCTAAACCCAGGGTTGTGAGTTCAATCCTTGAAGGGGCCATTTAGGGATCTGGGGCAAAAATTGGGGATTGGTCCTGCTTTGAGCAGGGGGTTGGACTAGATGACCTCCTGAGGTCCCTTCCAACACTGATATTCTATGATTCTATGAAAAATGTTGAGAGGTTTTTGAGGGGGAGGGATAGCTCAGTGGTTTCAGCATTGGCCTGCTAAATTCAAGGTTGTGAGTTCAATCCTTGAGGGGGCCATTTAGGGATCTGGGGCAAAAATTGGGGATTGGTCCTGCTTGGAGCAGGGGTTAGACTAGATGACCTCCTGAGGTCCCTTCCAACCCTGATATTCTATGAAAGCCTCCAAAGAAGCACCCAACTGCTTCCTTACCTCTCTCTTTCCCCAAGCTGTTCTCTATCTTACTTCCTGCAGGGACCCGTGCCACTCTTCCTGTCTCTGGGAAAACTGGTGACCATCTGGTACTTTGTGATGCTTCTTGAGCTGGGATGGGCCACTTCCTGGGTCTTTTGGGAGTAGCCAGGTGGTTGGTGTCATACAGTTTCCTGCAATATCCTGGACATAGCTTATTGAATTAAGTTCCTGTATCATTGTGGGCCAGGGATTGTATGCAGTTCCATGGGGTAGGGGGACCATAGCCCTCTAGGAACTAAGAATAGTAGTGGGTAGTTAGGCAAATTCACTCAGGTTATAACACCTTCAGAGAGCTAACACCACCTGGAGAAAGGCTCCCATATACTGGTTCGAACTAGACTCTCCAGTGACCAATAGACAAAGAAAGGACTTTTGGTTAAATAGCCTAAGTTAAAACAGACTCAGGGCCTTCTTTCTGATCCAGCAGCAATCAGGACCTTCTATCCAAGGATGGCCTCAGGCCTTCCTAGTAAGGGTTGGATGGACATGACCCAGTCCATGTGCTTGTTCTGAACTAACAGCTGTTATAAACTTATGACCACAGGAAAAAAATGGTTGGTAGGATTTGAAGGACAGTTGACTGGCCAGAGTGATCTCTGGGACGCTTATTAGCATGTGTGTAGGTTCTTTTATCGTTTGAATATGTTGTTGCTGTAATGCTTTTACCTTAAGAATAAATGCACTTGCTTAGAAAGAGCTGTGTGGTAACTTAACTGTGGCAATTACATTGTTCAATTCTCTGAGGAGAAAAGTGAACAAGCCTGCTGAGGCAATCTGACTTTGCTGGGGAATACACAGTTTAGCCAGGGATCTGTGCAGCCTGGAAATACTCCTGTCAGGAGGTAGAGAAAGATGCATGTCTCTGTCTGAGAGAGGTGATGGCTGGGGATCCAGGAACCTAAGAGTGCGTGCCCTTGCTAGACCACACAGGGGCAATACAGGTGCAGTTGTCCTGAACTGTCACATTCACCATAAGGCTTAGTAAGGCAAAGTAACTTAGGAATCCAAAGGCATCTCTAGCAGCTACCTTCCAGAAAGAGAAGCCCCAAAATCCTTAATTTCCAGTAAGCACACTAGGATGCTCCCTGGTTTTAATTTAGCAGTCTGCATTGGAAGAGGATGTTTCCCTCTCGTTCTGTTCTCTGTATTTGTGGAAGAGAAGGAGGTTAAGTAGAAGAAAGGAGCTTGAGACTACATCCAGGCCTCCTCCTAGAAAATCCAGCAAATTTGGAGTGGGTAGTGGTCCCAACTGGCTGGCTCACAAAGATACACAAGTAAGAACGCAGGAATGGTCATTCGGAAGCTCACTGGATTTACTGAGAAAGTGGGAGGTGGGAAGGGACTCTGGCTAGCAGGGGATGTTTTCAGAGGGGTTTTGGCTGTTTCCTATCATATAAACATTCTCTACACATTTGTAAAAATGTATCAGAATCAGGCTGAGTTGTGAAGGCTTGAATGAGTATCGCTCTGAGCTCTACCTATAATAACTGCTCCCAGGGAATTGAGTTCTATTCCCATCTGTGTCACTACAGAAAAGTCCCATAAATTGGGTGAGCTTCCCTTTGGAAAGGAACTTTTATGAGGCTTAAATGAGGTTTGTAAAACACTTTGAGGTCCTTAGATGACAGTTACCGTGGAAATGCTAAACGATATTAAAAACAAAATACTAAAACATCAAATTTACTGTTGCAGCTAATATCCTTTGTGCTTAATGGGTTTGAAAGTGTTGCACTGTATATTCCATTGTTGTTTTACAATCAGGTTAGTGTTTAAATATGCCTCTTTTTATTACGTAACAGGTTACTTGTTTTCTGCTGAGTTGCCAAGGAAATATGCTGGGTTCATCTTGTGGAGTGTTTTCATGTTGTTTTCCCTTAATGTTGGTAAGTGAAGTTTCCTGTTTCTTATTATATATTCCTTTATTTTCATCCTCTTCAGTGTATTGGGTGTGTCTTCAGGCATTAAAATTCCATTCCTTCTGTATGGGGGATTTAATGTTTGAAAGACCCTGAAAGGGAAGCTTTGAGATCATCAAGGCCCAAAACATTGGAGTTATTTTAAAGAAGAAAACTTACAAAAATCTAAAATTGAAACCAGTGCTTTATGAATTTTAAAGGGTTTTAACAACTGAAAGACGCTGAAAGGGAAACTATCAAGACATCTAGGCCCCAAAATTAGGTTTTATTACAATATATATTTTTTGCAAAATCCAAAATTTAAAATCAGTGTTTGTAGATTTTTCTAAAACAACCTCAGTGACAACTGTATAATTGTTTTGTAAATTTAAGCATTCCTTCTTTGGTGTTTTGCAACCCAAATACAAGAACCTTGTGTTTCATACATAAAAACCAGAAACTGACAAGGAGAGAAGAGGGGAATTTTTTATTTATATTCAGTTGATACATGATTCCAGAATCCTGAAAGCATTGAAATACATTCTCCCATGAAGCAAAATACTGACTGACGCATTTGCTTAGATCTATGCGGAGCACTTTAGTATTTGTTCCATTTTGTAGCTGTGCAAAGGAGAGTTTTTAGTTTTCGTTTTTAACATTTTTTTGCAGCACAATTTCCATTAAAGCTGAATGCTGAATTTGTGCTGCACAAAAAAGTGCTAATGTTGCAAATGTCATAGAATGCAAAACCCACCTTGAAGTCGATGGGAATTCTGCATCTGGAGTGCTTAAAGAGTATGGCCACGAATGGAACGATGATCCAATGGTTAGGGTGCTAGCTTGGAATTTGGGAAATCTGTGTTTAATTCCTTGCTGTTCTACAGACTTCCTGTGTAACCCTGGGGAGGTCATTTAGTCTTGCTGTGCCTCAGTTCCCCATCTGTTTAAATGGGGCAGGCAAAGGGATATTGTGGGGCACTCAGATACTAAACTAATGGGGCCCATATAACTCATGATTTCAACAATTTCCATACCACCATCAACCTCAGCCTGGACCAGTCCACACAAGAGATTCACTTCCTCAATACTACAGTGCTAATAAGTGATGGTCACATAAACACCACCCTACCGGAAACCTACTGACCGCTATGTCTACCTACATGCCTCCAGCTTTCATCCAGACCACACCACACGATCCATTGTCTACAGCCAAGCTCTACGATACAACCGCATTTGCTCCAACCCCTCAGACAGAGACAAACACCTACAAGATCTCTATCAAGCATTCTTACAACTACAATACCTACCTGCTGAAGTGAAGAAACAGATTGACAGAGCCAGAAGAGTACCAGAAGTTACCTACTACAGGACAGGCCCAACAAAGAAAATAACAGAACGCCACTAGCCATCACCGTCAGCCCCCAACTAAAACCTCTCCAATGCATCATCAAGGATCTACAATCTATCCTGAAGGACGACCCATCACTCTCACAGATCTTGGGAGACAGGCCAGTCCTTGCTTACAGACAGCCGCCCAACCTGAAGCAAATACTCACCAGCAACCACACAACAGAGCCACTAACCCAGGAACCTATCCTTGCAACAAAGCCCGTTGCCAACTGTGTCCACATATCTATTCAGGGGACACCATCATAGGGCCTAATCACATCAGCCACACTATCAGAGGCTCGTTCACCTGCACATCTACCAATGTGATATATGCCATCATGTGCCAGCAATGCCCCTCTGCCAGGTACATTGGCCAAACTGGACAGTCTCTACGTAAAAGAATAAATGGACACAAACCAGATGTCAAGAATTATAACATTCAAAAACCAGTTGGAGAACACTTCAATCTCTTTGGTCACTTGATTACAGACCTAAAAGTGGCAATTCTTCAACAAAAAAAACTTCAGAAACAGACTCCAATGAGAGACTGCTGAATTGGAATTAATTTGCAAACTGGATACAATTAACTTAGGCTTGAATAAAGACTGGGAGTGGGTGGGTCATTACACAAAGTAAAACTATTTCCCCACGTTTATTCCCCCTCCCGCCCCCCCGCATTGTTCCTCAGCCGGAACTGGCCCACCTTGATTATCACTACAAAAAGTTTTCCCCCCCAGCCCCGCTCTCCTGCTGGTAATAGCTCACCTTAAGTGATCACTTTTGTTACAGTGTGTATGGTAACACCCATTGTTTCATGTTCTCTGTGTATATAAATCTCCCCACTGTATTTTCCACTGAATGCATCCGATGAAGTGAGCTGTAGCTCACGAAAGCTTATGCTCAAATAATTTGTTAGTCTCTAAAGTGCCACAAGTACTCCTTTTCTTTTTTCATGGATATAGTTAGTTCTCACGCATTATTATTCTGTTCCCAAACAGAAACCTTTAACCAAAAATTAATGTTAAAAGTGTATTTCAGTGGAGTCTCACTACCATCCAAAAAGCATTTACAAAATAAAAAAGCAAATGTTAGGAAGTCTGGATATGAACAGTTAAGGTATTTGGCTAGTTTCCCCATTCCTCTGCCGCTCCCATCCCTACCAGATGGGTTTAGGCACCCAAATGCCACTGAAATTCAATGGGAGTTGGGCATCTAACTTTGCCTTCCCTTATTTGTCTCTGTGGGTATGTCTGCATGAGGATAAACAACCTGCAGCTGGCTCGGGTCAGCTTACTCAGGCCTGCCTGGGTTGGGCTCCGGAGTTGAAAAATTGCCGTGTAGATGTTCAGGCTTGGTCTGGAGCCCAAGCTCTGGGACTCCGTGAGGGTGGAGGGTCCCAGACCTTGGGCTCCAGACCAAGCCCTGAACATCTACATGGCGATTTTTCAACCCTGCAGCCCATGCTCCGCACACCTGAGTGGGCTGACCCAGGCCAGCCGTGGCCGTGACCCGGGTCTTTTATCCCTGTGTAGATGTACCCTATCTCCCTCCCTGGCCCTGCACCCATTTCAAGGCTGTGCACATTATTTTAGTCTCTTCTGATAAAATTTCGAAAGGGCCTAAGGGTAATGTTTCTAAAAGGGCCTAAATCATTCAGGAGCCTAAATCCCTTTGAAAGCCAATGCAAGTTAAGTCACTTAGGAGCCTAAGTCCCTTTGGGACTATTTGAAACTTTCCCCCTGGTATTAATTCACAGGCTGCCCTTTATAGAGTGGCTGAATTAATTCAAGTGTTTTCAATGGTGAAAGGTTGCAGTTTCTCAGGTATCATCCTTTCCCTCCTTACTGCCAGGGTGGAGGGTGCTGCCAAGTTCAGCCTGTGGTAGCCATTTATTGGAACTGCCAAGGCAGCTCATAAGCAGGGCTGGTTGGGGGGAAAGATGTGGGAAATCTTGACAAAAAAAATTAAAAATATATTTTTAATCAAAAAATATCCTGGGAAAATTTTGACTTTTCATTGAAAAACTGAAAAAAATCCAAAACTTTGGTTGGAAGGTTTTTGATGAACATATGGCATTTCTTATGTAAAGCACACTTTAAAACGTTAGTGTTTTGAAAATCTAATTTTCCAGCAAAAAACAGCTAGAGACCTAGTGGGGATTACAGATTATTCACATGCATGGTCCCACATTCAGCCATTGCAAACTGCTACTGTTTGACCTACACCCAAATGGTGAGGAAAGGACATTTGTCACATGCCTGTTGACAAGAACAAAGTGGTCTCGTGATGCTGCCCAAGCTCAATAAGATTCATATAGCACAAATGGTTGCATGGAAGCGACATTCTCTTAAATTCAATTTAATAATCCAAACTGTTAACACAGTTGGGAAAATATTTGAAGATTGATTTTTTTCCCCTAAAGTAAAGATTCTCTAAGTGGTGACGCTTAGAAGCCAATTGCCTTACGAAATATATCTATTTTTTACCTAGCATTTGATACAAGTTTATCTGTCAAAATGAGGAGGGATGTCAAAAAGTTTAAACCTGTTTGCAAGAAACCTATTTGGTGTGAAAACCTGTCAGGCTCCCGGCAGGAGAGGATTTCCCTAGCTGAGAATTACAAAAGAATATCTTCATTTAAAAGATGAATTTAGAAGTAAGCATGTAAAGTCATCTGAGAATGTCACCGGTATTAGCAAAAAGCCTCAGCCCAGAGTTAGAAAGCCTGCTGCTAGCATCCTTAACTAGTAAAGGCTTTATTACCTGAAAGGTGAGATCAGATGGAAAGTCAGCATTGTTGGGGGCAGGGTGGGAATGAGCTAGTGGGTTTGGGAAGAAATCTTGCACAGCTGTTCATCTTGCTACTGTCCTTGAACTGTACCCTGGGGTGAAATTTCGTTTATTGCAGGGGGACTGAGCATGTAATAATGCAGACACCATTGGCATTATCATACTTAATGGTTCCCTGTAGCTACAATGCCACCAGAAGTAGCCATGTCTCAGTCCCGATTCATTTCACTTGCAGAACATCCACTGGGTCAAAGGAAGGAGGAACACCGTCCAGTGTGCACCTCACTCTTTTCTGGCTCTCACAGAGGAAGGAATTCTCCTTCTGTGGAGAGATATCACTTCACCCGCCACTGAAATGCAGCCATCGTTGGGGTGGAATGCAGCTATTGTTTTACAGGGGCCAGGTACCACATGATCATTTTGGGAGCAAGGGAAATGGAAGACTTTAGACCAACATTCTGTGAGTCTAATGACCTCAACTCCATTTGACATCTGGCCCTGTAATTGTAAGTCCAAATCCCTACATGTTGTCAAGATCTCCAATGTACTCATCTGAAAGATGGTATTTCCAAGAAAACACTGCCCCTTTACACGATGTTAGGAATTGGCTCAGTACACAGCTCAGAAGGAAGAGGGCCACCTCCTGAATTATCAAACCCTGTTGGAAGTTCATGCTGGATGTTATACATATATATATATATACACACACACACATAAACGTGTTCTGGACAGGCCCTTATACAGCTTATCTTGTCAGAAGTGCTGAAACTGCAAGCCAAGTTGGTATAATTGCAGCCTATAATGAATCCTATGAGTTTCCTGTTAAAACCCCACCAAACAGCTCTCTTGTTCTTGTCTGAAATATTAACCTCTTTTTTTTTTTTTTGGTAATTTAATATGTAATTTCCATCCATAAACAGGTTAACCTCATTGAAGAAAGCTGCTTCCCACACTGGCTGCCAGCCAACCCAGATGCAGTTTGCAAGTGAAAACCTGTCATTGATGTGATACTACATATAAACTATAGGTTTGTATAGAGATGGGTAGCAAGAGTACCTTCTGTGGGCAGGGGTCAGATAATATGTGTATTTTGGATGTGTTTGCTCCATAATTTACTTTGATTGTGGCAGTATAAGATACTGCAATTGTGTAAAAAATTTGCTTTATTCCATTATTTTTCTAAAAAATCTAATCTTATTTTAGCATCTGCCTAGTTTTAATAAAATTCTGTTTTAGCAATAATTTTACTGTGTGAAAGTCTAATAGTTTTTAGCTTCATTTTGTCCAGGGGAATATCTCTTGGTGAGAGAATTTTATATCAATGTTTAATGCACGTTCCAAGTCCACTTTTGGAAGATCTGTATTTGATCAGCAGTTGATGCAATGCACTTTTCACCAAAGCAAAATGGGTTATATCTTCCATGCAATAGCTGCAAGATTAGATTTTATTCCCTTAAGTAAAATAATTGTGGAATCAAAAGTTTCAGTTTCAGCACCAGTTAAAGTTATAGTTTAATTCCTGCAACTATTTAAACTCTCACTGCCTTTCTATCAAAAATATTTATTTGAGCACAACCCCCTATCCCCATTTTAAGTGACTGATCAGAATTTTTCATCATCTGTCTTTCTACTGTTGTCAGCAGCAATCTGATCATCTCACGCCCCCCCAGCCTCACCCCGGTTAAGAAGAAAGGTGGAAGACGAGAGCATTCAGTGAACATGCAATTTTCCCAATTGCTTGAAGGCTTACACTTGGTGATATACAATGGTATGAAAGGTTTTGGAGAAATGTGCATTCAGTGTAATCCTCTAAATCCATTGTGCAATGTCCTCTTTCAGAATGCCCAATTACCTGAATGATTTGAGAAAAGTAAAGCATTAGAATGGCACCCAATTAGTCTTTAAGACCAATATATGTGATTCCCTTTATACTGTAAAGTCTCAGGGCTTGCCCTGCAAGGTGCTGGCCACTCTGGCCGTAATCCAGCAAAGCACTTAAGCACATGCTTAACTTTAAGCATAGGACTTGAAAGCCCTGGGTGCTACTGGATGTTGAGCACTTTTGTAAAACTGGGTCCCCAGAAGTAGTGATACTCAGCACTTTTCATCCACAGGTGGGTAAGCATCCTTATCCCCATTTTATAGATGGGGAAACTGAAGTCCAGGGAGGTGAAGTGACTTGCCCAAGTTAACACAGCCAGTCAGGGAAATTTTTGAATTACCACTCAGGTCTCCTAATTCCCAACCTTTATGCTCGATCCACTAGACAACAGTTGATCAGGAATGGTCTAGATAATACTTAGTCCTGGCATGGGTTCAGGGGACTGGACTAGATGACCTCTTGAGGTCCTTTCCAGTCCTATGATTCTATGATGCAGCCATTGTAATGTGTATGCAGTAGTGTTATAACCGTGTTGGTCCCAGGATATTACAGAGAGAGGTGAGGTAATATCTTTTATTGGACCAGCTTTTGTTATTAAGAGAGACAAGCTTTCATTGTAATGCATAATTTGTTATATTTGCCCCATGAACTAAAGCACTATCCACATGTGCACAACAGGGTGATTTTACTGAGTTACTGCATGGTATTGATGTACAAACATCTACAGTGTCATAGTTCAACTCAGAGGCTGGGTCTTCAGATTTGCCCAGCTGATCATATTAGAATAGACTTTCTCACAATATTTTGGGGCTTTTTATCTTATTTGGAATCTGGAAATGTTGAACCACACAAAAATGAGAAGTAATAGGAGGTACAAATGTGAATGGACATTTTCAAACATCCAAGAAAGAATCAGTTGTATCTAAAAATGGGCAAAGGTGCAGGAATTGATGGAGGAGTTCTTGAATTTTCTAAGCCAGTTCAATCCCTAGTGTACATACTAATTTCTGAGATAATTGTTACACAATTTGCTGAACATAATCAAGTGTTATCTGTGCCCTGTAAAATGAAGCCACGGCTAATATTTCGACTAACCGCAGGGGTGATTTAACAGTTACACTGAAATGGGAATAAAGACTTGTTAATGATCTTTAAAAATCACATCATTTACTTCTGTGCTATTTGTAGTTAAGCCAAACTAGCCACAAAGGGGTACACGTTCCTTTCAGTGCATGCATGCAACTCCTGTTAATACTAATGGCAGATGTGTACCCATTGAGAAACGTCAATCCCCCTAAACCAGACTTACCACCCTGGCGTGACAGCATCGGGAAGCGCTGCGATGGAGGAGGAGAGAATTTTCTATTCTAATTGCACAACTCTAACATTCAATGTGATGAAAATCGTTTAAGGGCCCGATCCTGCAGGCTGTTGAGCATTTCCTGTATGGTGCTGAGAACTCTTGCCGCCCATTTAGCTTTCCTAAACAAAGAACATATTAATATGTTCTAAAGAACAAAAACATTTCAGGCCAGATTTTCAAAGTGCTCAGCACTTGCAACTGGATCTGATTTTTCAAAAGACCTCCGTTCTCATTTAGATATCTAAATGCAGTGGTCAGATTTTCAAAAGTGCTCCTCAACCAGCAGCTCCCATTAAGAGCAATGGGAAATGCTGAGTGCTTTGATGCATTTTGGAAATCTGGCCTTGCAAAGTCATTAGGGCAACATAGCAATAACCCAGGACACACTGTCCAAGGTATTTCCCACTGGCTCTAGTTCTCTTGTTTACAGCAACATTCCAATCAACTCCTACAGCAGCTCATACTTATGCATAACTAATGGTATCAGTGGGCAATTCACATATAAGGGTGAGTGATGATCAAATCAATTCATAGATTATAGATGATGGCACTGGGTCTTCACTGCGTACCACTAGTACAATACAGAACATCTACATTTTCACATGAATGATAGTGACTCAGAATTTACTTCTAACTTAATTTGCTGTATAAGGAGCTTAAACTGCCAACAAACAAGTAATTAATATTGTATCTCACACTTTTTTTTTCTTATCTTAAAAGAAAGATAAATGCAATTCTCAGCAAAGGGCCAGTAATTGGGAGAAAATGGTCCACATTTTTTCTGTGACGGTCACATTAATTAAAGTTGCTGGGACTATTTTTCCAATCCATAACTCTCAAACATGAAGAGTGCGTCAAATTATTCCCTTTGTATATATACTGCAACTCTGGATGAAATGGAAGCTTAGGTCCCAATTTTCCACGTTGTTACATCTGTTTTACGCTGGAGTAGCCATGGAATAAAACTGGTTTTAAAGGGTGGAGGATCAGGACCTCAGTTTTAGTGTTTTCTTGAATACAAATTCTCCTAGTGTCTCCAAAATTGTAAGGGCTTGATGACTTACAGATATATCATTTATCATTTATTAAATCTCATACTAAGACTGTTAAATGTAAGAATTATATGTATGTGTTTAGTTAGTACAAGGAATGGGTTATATAGTAAATCCTACGCTAGAAGTATACACTGATTTTTACCAGTGAGACAAAGGATGGTCCAGTAATTACAGTGATAGCCTGTGGCTTGAAAAACCTGTGTTCAAATCCCTGCTCTGTTGTAGACTTCCTATATGACCTTGGGAAGTCACTTGGGGCTGGATTCACAAAGCAACTTCGGCACCTAACTGACACTTCAGGTACCTCAGTCCCAGATTCAGGTGCCACCTGTATTCATCCCATGAATTGTGCTCAGCTGCCACCAAACCCTGTAGGTACCTAAAATCACTTGGCACCTAAATTTGTGCTGTGAAAGTTCCCTAGGCACTTGTGTGTCTGGCTCTGGGCATGCACACTGCTGTCTCACACTAAGTGTTTGGATGCCTAAGCCCCAGTATGATGCATAAACTCTTGCCTAATTCACCTGCAGGGCCCAATACAGCAAGCATTCTCTGAGTAGCCTACCTCCTCACAAAACAGCTGAATGGGAGGGGGGTTAGAGTCAGAGAAAGCATGAAAATGACTCGATAGCCTTGTGGTTAGAGTACTTACCCAAGCTATGGGAGACCCAAGATCCAGGCCCCTTCCTTCACTTACTTTCATCCACAGTGTAACAGCACCAATAAGAGAGAATGGGGGAGCCGCACATCAGAATATCCCATACCCCAGTGGTTAAGACGCACAGGTGACAGATCCCTGTTCAAATCCTTTCTCCTCATCAGGTGGAGGGAGGACTTGAACCAGGGATCTGTTACATCTCACCACAAGTTTTGAAGGACCCCTTCCTCCTCTGCTTAATGCAAGAAACGCCTTAGGCGTTTACCTCCAGGAGAGGGTTCACAGCTGAGAATCTCAAGCAGGGATAGGCATTTCCCTCCAGCCTGGACTTAAGCATGAAACTCCCTGACAGAGGTCAGACTTAGGACACATCCCTTTCCTTGGCATTTCCCACTGGCTAATGTAGGTGGCTCTCCACTCAGAATGCTGGCTTTTGTGACTCCCACTTTTAGGCGCCTATCTTCCTCCAAATTGCTGTGTAGACATTTGTGCTCAGGCTGGAGCCCGAGCTCTGGAACCCTCCACCAAATGTCTACACAGCAATTTTTCAGCCCTGGAGCCTGAGCCTTAGTCAGCTGACCAAGGCTAGCAGTGCTATTTTTATCCCTGTGTAGACATACTCTAAGTGCCTGTCACTTTTGGAAATGGTACTTAGTTACTTAGCTACTTCTGAAAATTTTACCCCTGCCCTAGTCCAACCAGAAATTATGAGTTTGATGCAGGAGTTACTGGGTGAAAGTCTCTGGCCTGTCTTATGCAGAAAGTCACCTTAGATGACCATAATGAGACCTTCTAGATTTAAAAAACATTAATCTTTTCCAATGTGTGATAGGGTGTTCACCCCACACCAGAAATGAAGGGGTTGAAAGTAGCCTAGGGAGGCTGTGCAGAGAGCAGCCAATTGGAGAGAGGCTGCACGGAGCATCCAGTCAGGGCCCAGCAGGCTAACATTAAAGGGAGCTGCAGGGCCACAGATAGTCAGTGGCTGCGGGGACCCAAGGAAAGAGGACTGTGTTCTTGGTGGGAAGGTAGCACCTTGGACAGAGCAGTTGCTGGCAGGGACCAGAGGCGCAAGAGGGAGCTCCTGACTGGCTGCTGGGACTTGTGGGCTGGAGGCTCTGAGAAGAGGGTGAAGAAGGTGCTGGGGCATTGGGGAAAGTGAAGCAGTATTGGCGAAGTTAAGGAGAGGCAGCAGGAGGCTTCTATCTACAGTGTCCCTGGGCCAAGACCCAGGGTAATGGGCGGGCCCGGATCCCCTCCACTCACACTGGGGAAGTGGCTGGACTATAGAACTGGGAGATTCTTAACCTCCCCGGAAAGGGGGAAGACACAGATGGTGACATGGCCAGAGGGCCGAGTCATGAAAAGGACACTGCAGTTCCTGGGCTGAGATGGGTCTACAAGCATAGAAAGTGGACAGAGAGGCACCACCAGGAGAGGACACGCCAGCTGGGCGCTAATCCCTGAGACAACCAGCAGGTGGAGCTGCTCTGGTGAGTGAATCCCTGTCACAGTAGCTTACTATGATATTGCTTACACTGATCTCCACATGATTCTGAATAGATCTAGATTGTATGGTATTATTAAGGTACAAATTTTGCTATGGAATGAAATCCTGGCCCATTAAACTCAATGGTAAAACTCTTATTGCCTTTAATAGGGCCAGGATTTCACCCCCAGTTTCACCCTAGAAGTTTCAAAGATGTCATGTTATTAGTATGTGTATTTCTTTCACTGAAATATACATCCCAAAATCTGTGGTTCAGTTTTACTCTCTGCCAGGTGCCAAAATATTCAGTCTAGTTGCATTTTCCCCTACCTTATTTTATTTGACCTTCAGGTGTTACCTAGAGCCCCATAAGTGTTCATGGCACCTTGCAAAACACACAAAAACACACGAGGACATTACAGTATAATACAACTATGAGGCATGGGGCATTGGTTTAGATGCAAGAGGTAGAAAGGAGAGACAAGTCCTAATACTGCACTGCCTTGTGCCAGGTATAACACCACCGGATCAGAATTTACCACTTTGCAGTCAGATTGCATAGGTGTGAATGACATCACGAGGTACTGGGGGAAGAGAGTCAAACCCATAACTAACGAGAGCTAGAACAAGAAAGCTCTGCAAGAGAAATGGGTTTGAAGGTGGGGTTTGATGGAGACAGAGTTGGCAGGGTGCATGGGAGGTTGTTCTAAGCATCATGGAGGCAAAGGGAGCATTTATGAGAGAGGATACATAGGAACAAGAAAGCTATAGGATGAAATGAGAGCGGAGGTGCAGGTGAGGGTGGAGTTGTTCAGGGTCTTTGACCCCGAAGGGGAGAAGTCTGAAACTTATGTTTTCTCTATTATCAGTAAGATAAAGGGAAACCTGACATTGTGTGTCATAGGGGGTCTGCACTCTTCTGTGAAACCTTTTCAGGACTGCCTATAATTTAGGAATGGCTGTTCTGACGTTCTGAAGTTAAGTTCAGGAATGGGTTGTGTCGACTGGCAATGAGCTTCATGAAACTGCTGAGTTGAGTGCTACCAAACTATACAGTAGAAATCTTTTTTTTAAAGGCTCACATGCCTCAAGTTTCTGTCCTAATCGACCCCTGTTTTTAACATTCCCCTGCACCAGACAACTGGAGCATTTCTAGTTTGGTTTGATTGACACTTCTTTCAAAATACCCTTTGGAATGTGCTTTGGGTCTGGTTTCCCCACAGAAACCTCAATACATCCGAACATTATAATAACCTCTGTCTTGGGACTGTTTCTCTGCAGTGTGGCACCTCAGGGACAAGCCTGCAGTCAACAGTCAGAGTACAAAGTACATTCCAGATTGAAATGTAGCTAAAATAGCAAAAGGTACAGGTCAAACAGGTATTTAGATGTCTAGATTTGTTAATGATTCATTTGAGGCTCTGAGCTAAAATAAATATTTCTTTCATCCATTTTTAAATGAATGTTTGTTTCTGGTTTCTACATAGTCTTTTACGTCAATCCTTTGGATATTTTTATCCACCACACTGTACCCCGTAGATATGGCTGTATGAGTATGCATACACCTGTCGTGCCACCATAAACTAGAATTTGCACGAACATATTTGGCAAATGCATGGCCACAAAAGCTAAGCATGCAGTTATGTAGTTTGTGCATGCAAATTGCACTTTGCATGTTCAACTGCAGAGCCCTCTTTTGAAAATCTGGCTCTTTACATCTGGTAGCAATTGGCATTATACAAAGCTGGCATGAAATATCAGACCTACTCATGTAAATGTGTCCCATTGCTTTCTAGTGGCTTGGTTCTAATATGTATGCACTCATACTACTGCAGCTAATGGGGATTCTTCTCTTGTTCAAATGGTAGGTGCTGGTCTCATGAGGCAGAACATTCTAGTTCTATCCCTCTTGACATAAATAGTTCTTGCAGCCACATTTGTAATTGCCCTAGGGGCTTTTTATCAGCAGGTCAGTTTACAGCATCTGACCCTAGAGAAAAACCTAGTGCTGAGCCACCCAAAGGTGGCCAAAAACTTGCTTTGCTCCCACCCCCTGACCTTGTGTTGATTACTACAGATCCAGAGAATGTGGATGCAGCTGTAGAAACATCAGAGAAAAAATGAGTTATGCCTGATAAATACTCTTGGTATTTGTGGTGGAATATGCTCCTACACACTACTGTAATAATCTTAGTAAGAAGTATGCCTAGTTAAGGTATCATTTGAAAACTCATAATTTGCTGGTCAGTATTGTCCTGGTAAAATGTGTGGCAACATTATATGTGAAGTTGTAAGATTCCCCTTTACGATGTTATTAACGCATGTTCCAAACCATGCAGCCTGGGCCAGGCAGAAGTCAGGTCTGTCTTAAACAAAGGAAGTAATGTGTGCTTGCCTTAATTTGCATTTAATCCATAAACAGAGTCATCAACCAGGAAGGGAAAACAAAGGAAGTTCAAACAGGTGAAAAAAACCAGCAGGGAATATCCTTCCACATAGACTCTTTGTCTCCTGGGTCTCAGCTGGAAATGTTTTTCAAGAGGGGGACTGAAACTATAAAAAGGAAGGACAAACATCCCTAGGCATTCCCCTCCTGTCCTTCCCACTTCATTCTCCACACCTGAGAAGACAAAAGGAAACAGCCATTGGACTCTGGGGGAAGGATCCTGACCTGACGAGTTTGGTCAGTAACCTTGCTGGAAACATGTGGTGAGAAAATTTCCTTTGCAACTAAGTTAGCTTCTTAAGTAGATGCTAATAAGCATTCTATATTGTTTTTCTTGGTAACCATTTCTGACTTTTATGCCTCCTTAATTATACTCATTTACAGTCTATCTCTTTGTAGTTAATAAACTTGTTTTACTGTTTTACCTAATCCAGTGTGTTTAATTTGAAGTGTCTGGATAACTGTTTAAGGTAATAAGCTGTCATATTACTTCCTGAAATAAATAATGGATTTAATATATTTGTACTGGCCAGGAGAGGGCTGGGAAGTACAGGACATAAATTTCTTGGAGAAGATTCCTGGACTGGTGTCACCCTGAAGTGTAACCAAAGCTGGTGAGAGCCACGGTAGAGCTGGCCAGCTGCAGTTACACACATACACAGGGTGTGGCTTGCATGCTGGAATGCTGTTTGTGAATATCCCAGGTGGGAGTTACTATAGCAAGGCATTGTAAGGCACCCGAGGTTGCAGGGCAGGGGTGACACAGCCTCTCCCCCAGTCTGGATTGTGCCCTGGTATGTCACAATAGTGCAGACTTTTTTTACATGGGCCTTGCAGGCAGAGAAGACATCAACAAAGACGGTACGTTTGTATAAGTGTCAGGGATGCTTTGCAATCTCAAAGCACAGAAGCAGTGGATTCATTGTAAATATTGAAACAGAGTCCTGGCCTGCTCTGTGCTGGGCTGGATAACAATAAAGGTTGTCAGCTATTTTCTCATTTAAATAGCCCTAATTCTGAAAAAAGCAGCTGAAATGACTACTCATATGTAGTTGTGTTTTTAATAACCTGTGGGTGACATACAACTGCTACCTGCCTCACTAAGATGCTAGTTCACTGCATTAGTATAAACTATTTTGATTTTAAAATTGAATAGGGATGGTGAGATGGTATCAACAGAGTACTGAATCATTAACATATTTATAATTGTGTTCCTCCTCCCATATTTTTGACCCCTCTTTGAAGTCTGTTCTGTAGTAACGGAGTCAGAACCTTTACAAGGCTTTGGTGGACAATGACAGAGCTTTGCTTTCTGGCTGGAAAAGTCCCACAGAATTGAATAGAAACTGGGGTTTTTTTTATAGTTTTTGGGGGAGAAAGGGTTGGACCATCTTACAGAATTAGATAGAGAATGGTATCCCTGCTCTGGGATGGTGCAAAACATCTACTGAAGGGTTATAATTCTTCATAAAAGGCTTTATGGGTTTTTTTGCAATAAGTTCTGAATTGCCCTATTAACATTGTCCCTATTCTATTTATTCTGACTTTTCTACAAACTTTATTATCATTTATTTTCTGTATTACGATAGCACTCGGGAGTCCTAGTTATGGACCAGGACCCCATTGTGGTAGGTAACTTTTTGGTTTTCTTTTACTCACTCAAGAACAGTCATTGGCTCTTCATAAAATAAGAGAGACTCTTATTGGATATTTTTGAGTAGTTGAATCAGAGAAGTAAAGAGGCCTTTGAGCTGAGGTGGGACTTTGCAGAGTCAGATACATGCCCCGTTCTGGCTCTTGTTCTTGTCTGCCATGCTGCACAGCCCAGTGAAAGAGCTGTCTTGCTGTACGTAAGCATGAGAGTCCTAAAGCTGTGAAGCTTCTGGTTTCAGGGCTGGTCGTGCTGTGTCTGATTATACAAAAACTGATGGTTTTGTTATGGTTTTTGTTTCCTCCTAGGGACTGTACCTGAAAGAGCAACCAGCCACCTGCATTGTTTCAAATGACAGCAGACAGGCTGAGAACTGTGTGTCCCAGGGACCATCCCCCACCTGGCCTGACACATGAATACACTCTGCCTTTCCCCTATAGGTCTCCCAGTGAGCCTACTCTGCATGAGTCCTTGAGCTAGTCTTACCCTGCACGTAGTCACGTGGAGTTAGAGTTACTCCAGGCAATGCTATAAGTGGCAAGGTAACAGTCAGCTGAGCTGCACATCCAAGAGATACAGGGGCTACTCATCTAGACTGAGCTGGCATCCAGATTCTCCTCACTTCCAGGTTGTGGCAGAGTATTGGAGGGCAAAAGAGAGCCTGCTTTTAGGGAATAGATTGTGGGGAGGTGAGACAAAGGAAGATTGAGAGTGAACGGAGTGTCAGAAAGAGAAGAGAGAGATCAGTAGACAAATGTGTGTGATGGTTTTGTCTCTAGGTTAACATGCCAATTGTTTGTGTTCAAAGGGGTCCTAACTGTATTTGGAGTTAAATGAGGACACAGTGCCTACTACCCTCTGGAGGTTAGATGAGGATATCATGGCTTACTACACTGTTTCCCTTCGCAATGTCTCCATCTGCTGTCACATAGGAACTACATACAAACATCTGAATGTGGTAGAGGAGAGACTTACACTGTATAGCCTAATTCGGGAGACACATATTCACAATTTACTATGAGTACGTATTGACTGGGACCACTCTGTCATTTTGCTTTTATGCTGAACAATCCAACTTGGACAACTGAGAGCTGTCACGAGCAGAATCATTTAGTAGAGCAAATTGAAAAGAAAAGAGCTGTAAATTGCAAGGAACTTACTTCATGGGTAACAGCCATCATACTTTTCCATGCTCTGAGAAACAAGATTATACAGCAACTGTCCTTTCATACAAAGCAAAATGTGTTGAGTGACAAACTATCCTGCAAGATCCTAATTTCCCATTCGGTATTTCTTAAAACTGGCATGATTTTACAGGCAAATACATATTTGCCCTAAGCGGTGTACTGATAAAATGTATTATAGGATTAATTAGAAGTATAGAGATGGGTTTGTAGTGGCCCTACTGCTTTTTATTTTCTATATAGTGCTATATTTTAGGATAGAAAAACTGCACTTATTGGAAAAAATGGTATTTTGTATATGCATTCTTATTTCCTTTCTTGAATATGTAGCCTGAAAAGCAAGTAAAACTGTTCTTCCAAGGCACAAATACAGGGGTTGTCAACATTTAGTTCATGTTAAATAACACTTTCTTATTATTATTTCCTCATTTTATAAAACAAATGACTAATGTAACTATTGAGAGACATATATTGTTGGGTTAGTTGATCAGCAGCTAAGCTTCCCAATATCAGTAAAATGACACTGTGAAGGCCCAAAGCAGGTTCTAACATACATGCTATTGGAGGTAAACAAGAAGGGAACAGATTTAGTCCATCTGGAAGCTTGCACAGTGACAATTCCAGATGGCAACTCTGTCACAGTGACAGGGCTGACTGCAACTCTGACCCTTCTGGGTCTTTTTCAATGCACTCCTCTCAAGTGTTGAGCCTCAAGCCACCCTTCCTTTCTTGAGGTGTAATCGCACAGTTCTGCCACTCTAAGACTGAGCCTTGGTCTACAATGCCCAGGTACTAACTATGATTGTCTCAGTAGGTCAGACTTAGGCTCAGACTCTGCAGTTCTGTTCCCTATGGGGGCAGTGGCCAGTGGTCAGTACAGTTACCAAATAGCTTAAAGCAAAGTATTATTTATTTAGAACAGAAGCATTTAAGAGAAAACAGGTCTTAAAACAATAAACAGACTATATACATGTCTAGCTTACCAGGTTATCCATCTTCCACACAGCAATCCTGGTAGGTCTACACTTCCCATATACCCCCCATCAAGACCGCCAGGGTGTAGACGGTACAATCTGACCTCATAACTCAGTTCATTCCTCTCTGCTTCAGAGAGCATTCTTTAAAGCTGCTTAGTCCTTCTGATCACCCACCTTCTGTTTTTAACTGTTTGTGGCCTTTTGTTCTGTTAGTTCCCAGTCCTGGCAAACAAGTCTTTTGACTTGATGGAGACAGCATATAGGATTATTGAAGTTAAAAGGTTTCCTCATTGTCTTTCAAGCGTGTGCCTTGGTATTCTTATCAAGAGCCAGTGTGTTGCCTTCTGGCTTTGTTTTTCCAACAGTACCCTTCCTAGATCAATACATTCATACAGGAAAGGCTAATATACCATAACTACCTCACTGATCTTCTCACATACAGGATTCATGAAAATTATTACATAGCAGCTCTGCATCTGCCACAAGCTCCAGCAGGTGGAATTGGGGAGTTTATAGCCAAACAGGAACCCCTATGTACACTACCTCCACACAGATAACCACTGTTTCTGTTTGAATGTCTTACACAGTCCCCCTGGCAACAAGTTACTCTTTAGCTCTCTCTAGTGGATTATCATCCTACAAAGTTCTGTGAATTGTTTCCTTTGGCGTCTTGCATTCAGATTCCAATTACCAGCTATCATTTGCATTAGTGCACACATTTTGGTTGCCTTATAGTAACATAGTTTGAAGCTAAATTAAGGATTTTAAAGGCTGAGGATTCTTAGATCTTGATATATTCTTTCAGGGCAGCTAGAGGAGGCAGATTGGCAAGCATTTTTGTAGATAAAATGATGCCCGTAAGAAGGATGGAATGTATGGAGGTTATTTGTAATTCCTCAGCTATTGACTGAGATAACAAGTATTCAAGTAGTTATGAGGGGACGTTTACAGTAACAAGGCCACCTTTCATTGTGTGTGTTTATTAACACATTTAGCATAGTTATAAGCTATTTCAAATTTCCTGCTTGGCAGTGAACCAACCATAAATAGATAAGCTTACAGTGTCATTAAACCTGCAGTGTTAATGGGGGTGAGTGCTAGACAAAAGCTCACAAATACTAACTTTAGTGAATGGCGTTTTAAATGCTTTAGATATTATTTCAAGAGTCCTCCAGATCCCTGTAGAACCTTTACTCCCTCTTTACTTCCTTCCAATCTTTGAGTTCCTATACTTACACCCATCATTTTTACTAGAGAGGACATGAATCCATATAAGATGCTCCTTGATCAGCTGGGACACAGTCCAATTCAATTAGATTCTTTCCAGTGTCTTTAATGAGAGTTGGATTGGGCACTTGCAGGGGATACTTAAATAATTCAGTGTGATAATTTCTCTTTCTTTCCGTGGCTGCGGGCATTGGCACTACACCAGATTAAGCCACTTGCAAACCCTAGTAACCAAAAACTGGCTGAACCAGTCTCTTGCACACTGTAAATGCATTACCAGTATAGCTGGTGGAAATCTGAGGGTGCAGTGTGGTGTCTTGAAAAATTTGAGCAGGTGAGATCATGAATAATTTCAGAAGAAAGCAAACAATTTTGCTTCCTTTGAAATTTTTCACTTTTTGTTTTTCCAGTGAAAAACTTATCAATGATTTTTTAATGAAAAGACCATTTTTCAAACTTCCTGGTTTTTTCCCCCTTCCTCTTATTAAATAAAAAAAGAGAAAGTGTTACTTCTCTCACTTTTAACATGCTTTTAAACTTTTTTCCATGAGAAATATGCAGTTAAGTGTGAGGAAAATGCTTTTTCACTCTTTCTTTTTTTCATGCTTTCCACTGGGGGGAAAAAAAGAGGAAAAGGAAATAAAAATGGAGAGGGGGTTTGGACTTGTACAACAGTTTAAACCAACACATTTCAAAAATACAAAACAAAAGTCAGGCTTTTTATTTTTAATTTCAAATTTTAAACCCCAAACCATTACAACTGAAATTTTTCATGAATTTTTTTTCTTTCAACAATACCCAATTTTTCACTGAAAAAATTTATAAAAAAAATTCAATGACTCTAATTTCTCGTAGTTTAGCTGGCTAGTGCTGCTCTAAAGGTGCATCCACCTCTCAGAACTTCACAGTCAGAACTTAGATCTCCATGGACATCAATGGAAGCGCCACACTTGTAAGGAAAGTAGAATGCTGGAATCGAGAGACTTTTTGCCCTTAATTATTTCTTCTGAAATTTTATACTATGTGGAGGATCAACTGGGGAATACAGGAAATGGGGGGGGGGGGAAGGAAGGGTTAACTCAAATGGATGGAACGGCTTCAATGGAACTTCATCCTGGTCCATTTTTCACCAAGAAAGGGCAACAGAAGCAATATGTTTAAACTGGGCTATAAAGGTAGGGTGACCAGATGTCCCAATTTTATAGGGACAGTCCCGATATTTGCGGCTTTTTCTTATATAGGCTCCTAATACCCCCCACCCTCTGTCCCGATTTTTCACACTTGCTATCTGGTCACCCTATATAAAGGAGAACAAGCAAAAGGTAGGAGGCATTTAGGAAAACAATAAACGGACTTCTGGGGAGAATGATTAAAAGATCGATGAGTGAGAAGGAGAATGAAGATGAGGAAAAAAAGGAGCAGAAAATAAAATACTGACAGGGTCAGGTCCTCAGCTGGTATAAATCAGCTTTGCTTCCTTGAAGTCAGTTTACACCAGCTGAGAATCTGTCCCTGAATGGCAAATTGCAGAGGGTATTTACAAAAAGAACAGGAGTACTTGTGGCACCTTAGAGACTAACAAATTTATTAGAGCATAAGCTTTCGTGGGCTACAACCCACTTCATCGGCTGCAAGTATTTAGGTACCATGAAAGAATTTTCAAAACTAGTTGCAGAAAACGGAAGTAAAAGTGAAAATAAGTCCATTGACTCATGCTGGTGGGGAGAAGGAGATGAAGAAATGGCAGGATTTTTTGTCTGTTACC
Organism: Natator depressus; assembly: GCF_965152275.1. NCBI lineage: Eukaryota > Metazoa > Chordata > Testudines > Cheloniidae > Natator > Natator depressus. Next base: position 14,463,938 of record NC_134240.1, on the reverse strand, counting down.
AGCCAGCTGGCTCCTGCCTTTAGAGAGGAGGATAAGGATGGAAAACTGCTGAGGACAAAAGATTATATTTCCTGGTGTGATGCAATGGGGGAATCTGATAGTCTCTAGATAACAACAAAAATGAGATTAGATGCTCTCACAGTAAATGAAGTCAAGAGAATTTAGCCCCACACTAAAATGTAATGTAGTCTTTGGAAGAGAGTTCAGATTCCTGATGGCTGCAAAGCACAGTAGTTAGCACCATTGTTTTAAAACACATCGCTACTCAGACATATCATAAGCAATGGCACCGCATGCATCTGATGCAGTGAGCTGTAGCCCACGAAAGCTTATGCTCAAATAAATTGGTTAGTCTCTAAGGTGCCACAAGTCCTCTTGTTCTTTCTGCGGATACAGACTAACATGGCTGTGACTCTGGAAAATGGCAGAGCAGTGATTCTACAGCAACACTTTTTTATTTTTTTGCTTTTTTTATTATTCTTACTCTCCACCATTTGAAATATTCGTAGGATATGGAAAATAAATAGCATTTCTTCCCCTAACAGCTTTCATTTCTCCTCTCCTGTTTACCATTCTCATTTACTTAACTTTTCTAAAAGGAAGCTCAAACATCTGTCCATATCAGTACAGAGGCCCCCACCAAACAGGCCAAGTGCCACCTGCACCATCTGGTGGCTGAGTGCTTTACGTGCATTGGATTTGTATTTCTCAGGCTTTGCAGCCTTGCTGAATATTAAGATTGAAAACAATGCATCCTTCTCCCATTGACTTTAGTCTTTATTTTTAATGGCACAAATTTTGCTCTCAATTATTTACAATGTAACTCCATCTTAAGCTTTGCATTGTGTTCATTGGCGTCCACTGGCTTCAATGGAGTTACTCACGTCACTGAGAGAATTTGGATCCCTTTCTGTTACTTGTATGTATATTAGGGTACAAATATGCAGACAGTTTTTCAGATATGCTTCTACAACAAAAAATTTGACTGCACTAAGGATTTAAAAAGAAATACATTCTAAGCATGTCATGCTGATTCTCTGAAATAATGGTGTTGACGTTTCCTATGTAAATCATCATAAATACTGTACATGTTTCGAAAAGTAAAGCTTGGACTCTTAGCTAGGTATGACACTGACAAATGGATGTAAATGTGTACAAAGGACAAAAGGGCTAGGCTGGCTTTGAGCCAGGACTTGCATTGTGGATATGACTGAAAATGCAGCAGAACTCCCAGGAGCGATTCTGGCTGACTAAATTCTTTCTGTGGATCTGGGGAGAGTATTCTAGCGAGGCAGCTCCATCACACTTTGGAAGAGCACAGTGTGTGCTCCTGCCTTACAATCCCTCCTGATTCTTGCGCACCCACGTAATGCAAGCTGTGCTCTGGCCCTAAGTACTAGGGGTCCAATTTTGCCTCCCTTACTCATGCAGAGTTGTGTTTTCCTCAGATGGTACCATGTAAAGCAGGGAGATGCCCAAGGGAGGCAGAATCAGACACTGAAAATTGCAGAGATGTATCTGATTGCCCACTTTTGACACTTCTCAACAAGTGGGTAGTAGTAACAGCCAGACCTAACTGAGTAAAGGGCTTTCCAGTGCACAGGAGTTCCTTCCTAAATGTTCTGAGAGGGCCAGGTTTGTCCCCCAAACACTGGCAAAACTGGCAGTTGGTTAAGTCCCCTAAGCCTGCAATGACAGCCTTCATCACTCCCTGAATGATCTTACTCTGACATTCTGGACTGCACCAACTGGCTTCAGGCCCACCCAGCAGAGCAGAGGTTATGTGGCTTGTACCACTGTTATCCCCTGCTGAAGGAGTTTCCACTCTGGTGAAAATCAGTGGAACCCAGGCACTGACTCAGATACTTTTTCTTTTATCCGCCCCATTTGGTTTGCTGGTTAGAATTGCTACAGTATACCCTCCTACACAACAGGGGCAAATCCTGCATTCCTTATCATCCAAGCAAAGTTCCCACTGAAGTTTGTTATGTAAGTTTTTCTTATCTAAGAACTGCAGGATTTAGTTTCATGTAGGATGCACAGATAGTCTTCTGAGGCCAATATCAGTGCCATCTCTGAGACTAGATTCTCCCATCTCCATCCTCCTCATCTTCATACTATCCAATAGCATGACTTTGAGTATCTCCTGGTATCTCCTGCCTGGGAAATAAAAGTCCTTAAAGCTACTCCAGTTACTTCTTCCATGTATTGATTTAGAAATGTTCAAACACAACTCAGTATATTATTATGAATGTGATTTGGTCACCTTATTTAAAATATCCTTAGATGACATTTAAATATGGAAGACTCAGCAAAGTGAGTTGTGATCAACCTCTTTCAATGAGCCAAAAGCAAACTCATTTACAAAAGTACTTTAGTAAGAATGAAAATAGAATGTAACTGTGGAAAATGCAAATTTTGATTCTAGTTGTCATTAACTTACTTGGAAACATATTTGGTATTTCAAACTTTAGTAAATCATTGTGTCTTCCAATTAACTCTCACACCCCAAACAATATAATGTGACTAATTTAATTTAACTCTGTTATTTAAACATCTAAACAATTCTTTATTTCTGAGGCAGAAAGAAATGTGCAGTTGTGTTTTATTGTACAAGCGGTAATGGGCAAAAGGAAAATTACTGGCATAAAATTCATTTTAGCTCCTTGGTTTATCAGTTTAAAGAAAAGATACAGTTTGAATGATGGCAATTAGAACATTAACTTGCCTTCACTGTCTTACAGACTTAATTATTTGTAGTTAAGAATCTAAAGTATTGCAAACTGAATTTTTGTCTGCCTAACCAAAGGCATAATGGGGATCGGAGTCGGTGCTTAGCAACATCCTTGGATACCCGAGTACTGTCATGACCCTCAGCCTTGATTGTTACCTTCCAGGCGGCATGTTAAGGAGATACCACATCACTGGTGGACAACTTCAAGCAGAAGTTGAAACTAACTGTATGGGTGTGTGTATATGTATTGTGGCAAGGCACCCGTTCTGCCTCACCGGACTTAGCGCTCCCTTCTCTGGCAGGGAGGGGGCCCGGGGTAAATCAGCGTCCACTCTGGAGTGTGCCTGTCTTCCCCCTTCGGGGTTTATTTCTCAGAGCCTTCCTGGTAGGCCTCGGGGCAGGCTTGAGAAGTGCTCTTCCGCCAGACAAAGGGAAACAAGTCTATAACGCACCAAAACAAAAGGGGAATACCTTTCCCTGGCCCCCTCACTGGGGCAGGTGTTGTCCTGTCACTGGCCCCAGGGCATCAGTCCTTCCCCTAAACAGGCACTGGGTTTGGGTGTCTCCCCTATGGGGAGGAGCGCAATCTCCCACACTGGAAAAGCCCTGCCATCTCCAGCCTTGCAGCAGTTTGTCTCTCCCTCCTCCAGGCTCTCACCAGAAGAGAGATTTGAACAGGTTTCAGGCAGCCCTTAATTGGACTCAGGTGTCCCTAACTGACCTGAAGTAACCCCTTTCCAGCTTGTAGGAAAAAGGGCATTTAGCATTCTAGGGCTAACATACCTGTTTTCCCAGACCTTCTTGCAGATGTCCGGCCTGACTCTGTCACAGTATATACACCTAAAGTGCTGCCCAATCCAAGTTTAAGCAATAAAGAAATATGCTAGGACTTCAACAATAGTAATTTTAGTAATAATAATAAGCAAATGAACTATACTATGCTTAGAGTCTGAGGACAGTATAATGGCTGCAATCATGCGGCCCCAGTCCTGTAAGTACTGCTGTAATACAAATAATGATCAAGTTAGAGAAAAAAGTCAACATGTTTCAGCAAAGTTTTGCTCCATTTAGTCTTTATTATAAAGTTGATACGGTTTCCCATTGATATCTTTGATAAGGATTCCCTATACTATAGGAACAAATTCTCTGCTGGTGTCACTCCACTGATTTCGGGACAGTCCTGTGCATTTCAGTTTCTACGTGTCATCCCGGAAGCCTACATCAGAGTCAGGCATTGAATGCTGCTCTTAAGCCTCAGTCCAATTCCTTAACCACAAGACCATCATCCTTTTCTGTAGGAAAGTATGAATGCTCCATCAGCTCCCAGCAGACTTTAAAAGTTTCTCAAGTGATTCTAAGAGACCTATGTTTTCATTTAATGGTAAGCAAGTCTCTATAACTTTGCCTTGCAAGTATTCATGCCAGAAGAGTTTGAGCATCTATCTAAAAGGGGAGAGAGACAGTACTATGTGATTTACCTGACTAATCACAGGTGAGCAGCGCCGCTTGAAATTTGAATATCTGTGATCCTGCCATAGAGTAGAGAATTTGAAAAGATGATTGTTGAATAAATTCACATGATGAACAAATCTGAGGAAAGTGTGATTTGCTTGCAGTTATTCCATGAACAGAAAATCAAAAAAACTAGATTCCTTGAATAAATTTTCCATTGCAAATTATTTGCTCAGCTCTAATTGTAGTCACATGCATCCAAAACATGCTTGCTAAACTCCCACTCCTTTTTTTTCGCACAAGCACAAAAATCTACATTTGAGCTTCACAAGCAAGTCTCTTTACACCCAATTTGTGGGCATAAATGTGAGTTTTAGCACATGGAACAGCACAGCTGAAAATGTATAGGCCACTTTTGAAAATGTGGCCCATATTATACAGAGCTTTTATTACTCTAGTGTTGTTTTCAAATATACATGTTTTCAGATCCATTAAAAGCCAATGTTTAAGCACTATTCCTTTTGCAACCTTTTGTGCTCTATTCTGCAAAGAGGTAGCTACCCTGACAACCTCTTGAAAAGGCAGTTTATAGCATTTGGGCCACTTTCTGTCCTGGGTTTTAGTGACACTCCTGCAGAATCCACTGATTGACCAGCAGTGATCTCCACAATGATTCTGGAGCTTCCAAGAAAGAGATGTTAATCTGAACAATGTTGAGTACCAAGGGCAATGTGATGGTATATGTTTGTGTACATCAAATTCATATGTCATCATCTGTGACGAGAATGAAAACTTCCCAGTTAATGATGGCTAAAAATCTTTACTACATAATAGATTCAAGCATGGCCAAGATTTTCAGAAATGACTAGTGACTTTAGGTGCCTTGAGACGGCCTAACTTTCAGAGGGCAGGAGCTCAGCACTTTCTGAAAGTCAGGCCCCAGAAGGTGTCTCAAGTTGAGCGTCTCAAGTTGGGCACCCAGAATCCCTGAACCATTTTGAAAATCTTGGTCATGGCGGTCTGATTCTCCTTTTGACTTCATTGGGATTATTTCTTCTTTATGTTGCATCTTCAGGTGCTGGAATACAAATAGTAGTAATAATAATACCAGCAAGAGGGGAAATCAGGATTACAGGAAAAATGGCAACCCATGCAGATTTTGAATAATGCAAAAATACATTCTGTTTTCTTCTTTTCTTTTCTTGGCTTTATGGCAGGGGGGAACCCCACTGGATAGCCTAGTCAAAGTAAGAATAGCTGAACCAGGGCTGGTTCATTATACTTCATCCAACTATTGGATGGGAGTATAATGAAAACATTATGGGCCAGATACACATGTGGAACCTTCAGGCCTTTGGCAGCAGAAAGTTGATCAAAAATGGAGTCAGAAGGGTGTGCAATCTCCATTCCAGCTGCTGGCCCAGAATTGGTTGATGTAGCCCACAAAATGCTGGCCTATCCAGGGCTGGCCTATCCTGGGTCCAAGTGGGTGTGAGAGTAACTGACTCACTACCTCACCAGAGCAGCCTCCAAAGATAGATCTCTAATCCTGCTTTTAGAGGGGCACATTCTGATATCTTTTCTCTGAATAACACATTACTGCACAAGTAGTCCCATTGAATCTGACTAAGAGGGTAGACCTTGTGGGGGATGCAGTGTTCTCTGCTTTTATTTCATGGAAGACAAACAAGCCTTAATGCTTGATACTTTCATGTTTGGGCTAGTACTAACCAGTGAAGCATTGCAGATACATTTCAATGTTTTAAAAATATAAGCAATCTCTAAAGATCCGTGATTAATGTGGTTAGATTGACTGAAAACATTTTGCTGCAATGGATCTTAAGAAATTCACAGTTCATTTCCAGTGATTAAAAAAAGAATAATTAAATGCTGTGTGGTAAGTTTACCACAAAGTGATTAAAGCCAAGCTTTACATTAACTATTCTACCAAGATCTAAGTCCTGCAAAAGCCCAGTTTTACTCATGTGGTCCCATTGACTTTAATGGGGCTTCTCATACAAATAAAGTTACTTTCATGAATAAATGTCTGTAGGTTTGGGTCATAAGTCATTATAACAAAGGTAGATATTATTCAGGTAATCAAGAATAGTCCTAAGAGATATTGGAGTAAAGAGCAATTTAAATATAGATGGTCTTTTTTTTTTTTAAATTTACATTATACCCCTCTATATCAGCCTTACAATTTAAAGGGACTTTTTGTAAATGTAATATATGCTCACTTTGAGATCCCTTTACATTGCCAAAGGGATGTAAAGGAATCTTTGTGTAAATCAGTCTGGCCCATATAGATATAATATTTCAATTATTTCCTCTTAATCAATTAAAAAATCTCAACTGATTTTCTCTTAGTACATTTTTAAAACAACCTCTGCCTCCCTCCCCCCCCCCCCAAAAAAAACACAACAACTCTATTCTCATAATTCTGGTGTTAGGTGGCAACGTCTTGTGATGAGGTTGGCATTGTTGAACGTGGCTCTGAAAGGGATTGTATGGCTCAGGGGAGTTCTGAAGGCATGCAGAACCTGTTATGTCTGTGTTAGGAGATTGAATTCAGGCCAGGCGGGAGGTGCTGAAAGGTCTAGACAACACACAATTTTTCTATAAATGGTAGAGGTGTGATATTTTACAGAAATGCTTAAATCAATACAACCTCTAGTGTGGATGTAGTTATAAAAGTGTTTTATAGTGGTATAACTTATTCCCTTTCCCATAAAAACCCCACTGTGAGGGGCAGGGCTTGAACCACTTTAATTACAGTGGTATACTGAAAGTGGTACAATTCGTGTGCAGACAAACTCCAAGTCATTGCTAGCTCATGGCTGTTCTGTGACTTGTGTAAAATGAGTTATGGGCTCAAGCCAATTCACAGTGGATGCCCTTGCACTTGGGCCTTGTGTTGAAAGTCTTAGTGCAGGGACCAAGAGTTAATAGGGTACCAAAACTGATTCTCTGACCTCTTGTGTTTTTCTCTGTACAGAAAGACTGAAGTGGGTGGAGAACTAAGGCTCGAACTTATTATGCCAAACCTTACTTGTATTGTTAGCACATCTTTCCAACCCTTCCACCCCATTCCTCTTCTCTGATTGATCCAAGTGTTTGTGTTTAGTCACAAAGCTGACTGTGAACTATCTGAGGTGGGGACTGTCCATTTGTTAGTTGATTGTGCTAGGCATTGTACAATGGGGCCCTAATCTTTGGTTGGAGCCCCTCAGCGTTAATAGTGGTAAGGCTGGATGGGGAAACTTCAGATAGCCTCTGCTATGATGTGCCAGTGCAGAAGACAGAAGGCATAAGTCTCTGTGGCTGCTGTTCTGAAACCTATAACAAAATGACATTCCCTTAATTAAAAATGGTATATGGATCGGCTTAGAATGCAACATAATGCCAGTGACGTCAGACTTTCTGAGCAGATCACATTTTTGTTTTGCCTGATATCGTCAAAGCTAACTATCCAATTATTTATTAGTTACAGGGTAGCCAGGAAAATCTCCTCCCTCTCATTGCTTCCATCTCTAAACATTTAATCATTTCTCTGCCAATAATTAATCTATCCACTTCTGTTCGATATATTTTCTGTGGTTTGTACTATCATTTCATAAATGTACAATTACCACAGCTGGTTGAAAAATTGTCGTCTAAATACTTTTGATGGAAAGTTAGGTTTTTTTATTCAACTGACATTTTTGAGAAAAAATCCATTTTCATCAATTTAGGGGTTTTCACTGAAAAATCAAAAATCCCCCAAATGACATTTTGAGGGGGAAGGTTGTTTTTTAAAGGGGAAACCCTAAAAATTTCAAAGAAAATATCATTTCCCAGTGTGCTTTAATAATTATTTATCCTTTACCTGGGTCTGCAGCTTTGAGAACCTTTTGACTGTAGTTTTCTGATCAATATCTGGTTATTGGAGTATTGCAGGTGTTTAGAGGCCATGCTATCTGGCTGTGATGGACTAGACATTCAGGGGCAATCAGCCATGACTATCAACAAGACCTTTGGACTCTGAATGTGTTGTGATGAGGAAGCTGTCAATAATTATGACTGAACTAAAGTTTCCACTGAAAATAACTTTAACAGATTATGCAATGATTAATCATAATAATAATAAATATAAAAATACTTAGGACAGTGTGGATACCAGTCTAATAGGTTATACTGGCTGTAGAATGACCGTGCCTAATAGGGTACAGAATGTCAGCAAGGCCAAACAGCAAAAATTAAGATGTTTGTACACTAATGCGAGGAGCCTAGGTAACAAAATGGAGGAACTAGAGCTACTGGTGCAGGAAGTGAAACCAGATATTATAGGGATAACAGAAATATGGTGGAATAGTAGTCATGACTGGACTACAGATATTGAAGGGTATGTGCTGTTTAGGAAAGACCAAAATAAAGGTAAAGGTGGTGGAGTAGCATTGTATATCAATGATGAGGTAGAATGTAAAGAAATAAGAAGCGATGGAATGGATAAGACAGAGTCTGTCTGGGCAAAAATCACATTGGGGAAGAAAACTATTAGAGCCTCCCCTGGGATAGTGCTTGGGGTGTGCTATAGACCGCCGGGATCTAATTTGGATATGGATAGAGCCCTTTTTAATGTTTTTAATAAAGTAAATACTAATGGAAACTGCGTGATCATGGGAGACTTTAGCTTCCCAGATATAGACTGGAGGACGAGTGCTAGTAATAATAATAGGGCTCAGATTTTCCTAGATGCGATAGCTGATGGATTCCTTCATCAAGTAGTTGCTGAACCAACTAGAGGGGATGCCATTTTAGATTTTGGTTTTGGTGAGTATTGAGGACCTCATAGAAGAAATGGTTGTAGGGGATAGTCTTGGCTCACGTGATCATGAGCTAATTCAGTTCAAAATGAATGGAAGGATTAACAAAAATAAATCTGCAACTAGGGTTTTTGATTTCAAAAGGGCTGACTTTCAAAAATTAAGGAAATTAGTTAGAGAAGTGGATTGGACTGAAGAATTTATGGATCTAAAGGTAGAGGAGGCCTGGGATTACTTTAAATCAAAGCTGAAGAAGCTATCGGAAGCCTGCATCCCAAGAAAGGGAAAAAAATTCATAGGCAGGACTTGTAGACCAAGCTGGATGAGCAAGCATCTCAGAAAGGTGATTAAGAAAAAGCAGAAAGCATACAGGGAGTGGAAGATGGGAGAGATCAGCAAGGAAAGCTACCTTATTGAGGTCAGAACATGTAGGGATAAAGTGAGACAGGCTAAAAATCAAGCTGAGTTGGACCTTGCAAAGGGAATTAAAACCAATAGTAAAAGGTTCTATAGTCATATAAATAAGAAGAAAACAAAGAAAGAAGAAGTGGGACCGCTAAACACTGAGGATGGAGTGGAGGTTAAGGATAATCTAGGCATGGCCCAATATCTAAACAAATACTTTGCCTCAGTCTTTAATAAGGCTAAAGAGGATCTTAGGGATAATGGTAGCATGACAAATGGGAATGAGGATATGGAAGTAGACATTACCATATCTGAGGTAGAAGCGAAACTCAAACAGCTTAATGGGACTAAATCGGGGGGCCCAGATAATCTTCATCTAAGAATGTTAAAGGAATTGGCCCCCAAAATTGCAAGCCCATCAGCAAGAATTTTTAATGAATCTGTAAACTCAGGAGTTGTACCATATGATTGGAGAATTGCTAACATAGTTCCTATTTTTAAGAAAGGGAAAAAAAGTGATCCGGGTAACTACAGACCTGTTAGTTTGACATCTGTAGTATGCAAGGTCTTGGAAAAAATTTTGAAGGAGAAAGTAGTTAAGGACATTGAAGTCAATGGTAAATGGAACAAAATACAACATGGTTTTACAAAAGGTAGATCGTGCCAAACCAACCTGATCTCCTTCTTTGAGAAAGTAACAGATTTTTTAGACAAAGGAAATGCAGTGGATCTAATTTACCTAAATTTCAGTAAGGCATTTGATACTGTGCCACATGGGGAATTATTAGTTAAATTGGAAAAGATGGGGATCAATAGGAAAATTGAAAGGTGGATAAGGAATTGGTTAAAGGGGAGACTACAACGGGTCCTACTGAAAGGTAAACTGTCAGGCTGGAGTGAGGTTACCAGTGGAGTTCCTCAAGGATCAGTTTTGGGACCACTCTTATTTAATTTTTTCATTACTGACCTCGGCACAAAAAGTGGGAGTGTGCTAATAAAGTTTGCGGATGATACAAAGCTGGGAGGTAATGCCAATTTAGAGAAGGACCGGGATATCATACAGGAGGATCTGGATGACCTTGTAAAGTGGAGTAATAGTAATAGGATGAAATTTAATAGTGAGAAGTGTAAGGTTATGCATTTAGGGATTAATAACAAGAATTTTAAGAATGCTGGGGATGCATCAATTAGAAGTAACGGAGGAGGAGAAGGACCTTGGAGTACTGGTTGATCATAGGAGGACTATGAGCCGCCAATGTGATATGGCTGTGAAAAAAGCTAATGCGGTCTTGGGATGCATCAGGGGAGGTATTTCCAGTAGGGATAAGGAGGTTTTAGTACCGTTATACAAGGCACTGGTGAGACCTCACCTGGAATACTGTGTGCAGTTGTGGTCTCCCATGTTTAAGAAGGATGAATTCAAACTGGAACAGGTACAGAGAAGGGCTACTAGGATGATCCGAGGAATGGAAAACTTGTCTTATGAAAGGAGACTCAAAGAGCTTTGCTTGTTTAGCCTAACTAAGAGAAGGTTGAGGGGAGATATGATTGCTCTCTATAAATATATCAGAGGGATAAATACTGGAGAGGGAGAGGAATTATTTAAGCTCAGTACCAATGTGGACACAAGAACAAATGGATATAAACTGGCCACCAGGAAGTTTAGACTTGAAATTAGACGAAGGTTTCTAACCATCAGAGGAGTGAAGTTTTGGAATAGCCTTCCAAGGGAAGCAGTGGGGGCAAAAGATCTATCTGGCTTTAAGATTAAACTCGATAAGTTTATGGAGGAGATGATATGATGGCATAACATGATTTTGGTAATTAATTGATCTTTAAATATTCATGGTAAATAGGCCTAATGGCCTGTGATGGGATGTTAGATGGGGTGGGATCTGAGTTACCCAGGAAAAAATTTTCTGGCTGGTGAATCTTGCCCATATGCTCAGGGTTTAGCTGATCGCCATATTTGGGGTCAGGAAGGAATTTTCCTCCAGGGCAGATTGGAAGAGGCCCTGGAGGTTTTTCACCTTCCTCTGTAGCATGGGGCACGGGTCACTTGCTGGAGGATTCTCTGCTCCTTAAAGTCTTTAAACCACGATTTGAGGACTTCAATAGCTCAGACATAGGTGAGGTTTTTCGCAGGAGTGGGTGGGTGAGATTCTGTGGCCTGCGTTGTGCAGAAGGTCGGACTAGATGATCATAATGGTCCCTTCTGACCTTAGTATCTATGAATCTATTTAAAAAGCACATGTTTATAGAACTAAATAAATCCATAAACTGAATGCAAGGCTTATCCATTTCTAAATAGCTCTAAAACCAATAAATATGTACCTTTTGAATTATGATTGCTTCTACCTCTGCTTAACAAAGCTGTGATCAAGTATAACACCAGCTGCAGATTCAAATAAGTATGTGATATACTTCAACTCTAAGACCCTTAACAGAAAATACACCAGGATTTACTGTAAAATTCCATGGAGCAGTAGAGCAAATGGTAGGTAAGTACTAAGTCAACGGGTCTTGGGTTACTTGGAGCTTTTAAAGTAATCAATACTTTCCAGTCATATTAGCTCATAAGAAGATGGAAGATGACATTAATATCTGTCTCTTTTTCCTCTCTATACTTACTCATACTCTTGCTTTAATCAATTTATGCTGGAATCAATAATAATATAGAAAGCAACACTGTTGTTTAAAAATAACACATTTGATCCGTATTGACTGGCTTGTTGTAGCTAATTTATATGGTGTTTCATTGGAGTAAATAATTATTTTCTTTTTCTATCTCTTAATGGAAAATTCATACCCCTGAAAACTCTGGAGTAGCATGTGCTATTCCCCATGGTGGTATTTGTTCTGAATAAACAGTACAATAATACTAAAATATCCATTTTAGTAAAATCTTGTAGGGTAGTTTCAAATAATAATACTTAGCGCTTATGTAGTATATTATGATTTTAAAAGCAGGGTACAGACATTAACTAAAGTTAATTAACATTAACCTTTTAATCAATCAGCTCTGCACTAGTATACATTCAGAGTTACCTGAAATAATTTCACTCTTTGGTTGAAGGAACTGATTCTTTGCGTTTGATTCTGTATCAGAGAAATGGAGCAATGCTTCCAATATATTGTCATTGGGTCCAATACTGCATTCCTTACCCAGGCAAGTCAAGATTAGAGTTGGTCAGAAAACAGACGTTCCACAGGAAATTCTGACATTTCGAAGTTTGTTTTTGTTCCAAATTGGAATTAAAAGTTTTGAAATTTCTCACAAAACAGTTCTTCATTGATGATCAAATAAGCACAATCCCTTTTGATGTCATGTCATGATACCTAAGTGAATTTACATGAGCCTAATCTCAATAGACCTTTGTGGATCCAATACTCACTGATAAAGTGTTTTTGGAGTTGTAAGAAAGTAACTTTTGATTTGCAGTGTGCCCATCAACCTGTTCTTCAATATAGACGCTATAAAGTCCAAATATACCCCCCTTCCTGGGAGCCTGGTTTTATTACACAAATTGAGAATAATATTACATAAAGTTTAGCTCATACCTTCTTGGTTGGGCCTAGAGTTCCTGTGTCAGGACCACTCCTGATCATCTCACCGCCACCACCAATCCCACCTCCTTCACAGCTGAGCGATTTAATGAGACACCTGTCTCTTAGTCAGCAGAACTCACTTTGCCCATTCTCAGCATGATTAACGCCTGCTGACAAGGTGGAGTTTTTTTCAGGAAAACATTACCAGACGGGTATATACCTCTACCCAGAACCATGCCCAGGGCATGCTATCTGGCTTCCTATCCCATGCATAACCCCTTTAGGCTGCAGCTGAGTGGCACACAGTGCATCTCAAGAGAAGGACGTGTAAAGGTGGCTTTCAGGCCTTTCTAGTCCTCAGTCCTAGGTTTGGAGGTTGCTTTAATTTGCAGAGGATGCCATTTGGTCCAAGGGCCCAATACAACAGCCAAGAATCATAAGGGCATAGGGAAGCTTAGGCCACATCTCCTTCTTCCAGCCACACTCCCTCTCCTGGCAGCCAGGAGAGGAATGGCATAGGAGCTGCCACAATGACTCTCCACCACTGGGAAGATGCTTTCAGGGCTGGCTACACTAGCTGAGAAGCTGTTTTGCATTAGCAGCACAACACATCCCTCATGCAGAATAGAATGTGATCCTATGTGTCCATCTCTACTACTGTTACTGGGATGAAGATCATAATGGTGAGTTACAGAACATGGGTTAATCTTCAGAAGCATGTGAACGCTTTTTTGCTTTAATCTGTATTCTACCAAAACACAGACGCTTTTGGAATTTTTTGAGGGGAGGGGAAAGTGTTTGATATTGTGTTTCAATTGGCTTCCCATTTATGCCAGCTGGTTTTGATCCCTCACGTTCCTATTTTGTACATTCTTTCCATTGGCTGGGCTGTTGAATGAACAAATGTCACTCTCAGAGTGACGTTAAATGCCAGGATGATGGAGTATCCAATGTAGTTGTAGTTGAGTCGGTACCAGGATAATAGAGAGATAAGGTGGTTGAGGTAATATCTTTTATTGTACCATGTCATGGGGCGGGATTCATCCCTGCGGCACCTCCGGCTGGTCTCTCAGGGAATTAGCTCTTCCAACCTCCAGAGCGCCCTCTGCGGGCTGGTGTCCTACTTGCCGCTGGCTCCATGTCCCTTCCGGACCCCAGTGCCCCTTTTACCCAGGGTGTTGCCCCCTGGCAGTACCCCCACAGTCTCTGGGTCTCCCCTCCCCAGGGAACCCCCACCCACTATCCCCACCTCGCCTCAGTCTTTAGCTCAGTCTTAGCTGGGGTGGACTACAGTGTATAAGCCAATCATCACAGGCAAGGGGGGTTTGGACCTGCTGCCTCTGCCTACCTGTGGGCTGCCCCTGAAACTCCAGTACCCCTTTTGGCCTTACACTAGGCCTGCAGCCTGCGGGGTTTCCAGGCCAGAGATCCCCAGCTCCTCTGGCCTTCCCCCAGCCCTGCTCCACCTTAGGTACCCAGTTACACTCCCCAGCAGCCAAGCCCTTCTCCCTGTAAAGGCAGAGAGAGAGTGTCTGCTCCTGGCCCACTGCCCTGCCTTCTTCAGGTCTGGGAAAGCTACTCTGAGCGTCCAAATGCTCAGAGTAGCTTTCCCAGAGCTGAAAAAGAGCTTTCTGTAGCTTGAAGGCTTGTCTCTCTTACCCACAGAAGCTGGTTCAATAAAAGATATTACCTCAACCACCTTATCTCTCTAGGATGATGGAGTGTAAGACCACGAAACTCTATGCTGTGTTCATGAATTTGGCCTAGTATTTATTTTGGATACTTTTGCTAGGAGACATAGATGGCCTAGCTCTGAGCGGCTGGGTATCCACTGACCCAGACCAGGGTGAAAAGGGTTACTTTTGACCTCATTTGTTCCAGGATTTGTATTGGGACCTAATCTTGTGCTCCCAGTTAAGATCTGTAGCTCTCAGGCAGGATCTTGTTTAAAAATTCTGTTGGTATAATGTTCATCTTTGGATATCAGGGAATTTATCGTTGAACTGGGGCGGGGGGAGCGGTTCTCACTTCACTGGTCTTGCAGGCCTCAAAAATGTTGATTTTGTACAGATCTAAGAGCTTCAATGAATCCAACCTCAACAAAACAATCACTAACCTAGAGCAATCATGCCACAATCACGGGCTGTGATCTTGCCAAATCTCGCAAACTAAGCAAGGTGGACCTAGTAAGTACTTAAAATGGAAATTTACAAGGTAAAAAGGAATTTGTGTATCATTAGGGCACCAGACTGCAGCTGTTCTTCCATCATCTGACAAATTATACCATATTAACTAATGGAAAATAACTGATATTTCTATAACCTTTACTGCCTAGATGCATTTTGAATTGTGTTGAATGATCATATAGTCAAAGACCCTTTTGTAATAGGGAAGCATAAGAGGACTGTGTTGACATTGGTATGGGAACTTATATGCTATTAAAACTTCTGGACCACATTTTCAGCCAGTCTGAATGTTGGTCTCTGTAATTGCTCCCTCAAGTTTTGTGCACACCAAGAGTTGTGTGTAATGTGTACAAAAGGGTACCTGTGTGTGTGTGTGGGGGGGGGAATGGACTTAATAATGAGAAATCTAATTGCCAAGGGTGACTGAAATGCATCTCTCCATGAACATTGTCTTCTTTATGGAAAGTAAAGTTTGTCTAACAGCTTGGAAGAACTTGACTGTGGAAATGCATTGCAATAATTTAAATTAATGTCTCTGTTGAATGATGTTCTTTTATAATTAACTAAATCATAAACATGGCCATCTAATCTACTCAAGAAGAGAATGGCTTGCAAATCAGTTATGTAGTTATGGACAATAAGCATCAGGGATTCCTTATGTCTGAAAATACAATCTGTTAGCATGAGGTCTGCTCATTAGCAAAATTAGCATAGCAAATTTTTTTTTCTTGTTTGAACAAACATGACTTGTGCAAACTATTGTTTCTAAGTACAGAGTTAATTTGCAAGCAGTGATTGCTAGATTTCTAAGTAAATGAAAATGAATGATGAAAGAATGTGTTTAGATATTTGTTGAATTCACTCATTTATTAGTGTTAGATTCAAAAGATACTGGGCCAGATTCTCTGGCTTGTTTCCATCCCTTTTGCACCATCTGAGATGTATAGAGGACCAGAATATGGCTGTAGCTACCTAGCTGAAAATTGCCTTGGTGGAAGGCGGGGTAGTTCTCAGCTGCTGTAAAGCCAGCAAAGCTTGTATCTATGACAATGGCCCTCAGCCTAAGACAGTTTTTAGGGGCTGGGAAGCATGGGGTGGAACACAGCTTTGCTTTGTCAGTTCACAGTTGGTATACTGGCCTTTAGGAACTGTAATAAGTTGTTGTAAATTTAAAGCAATCCCCTCTAGATATCTCCCAGGATCCACTACTTTCAGGATAGGTACCCAGAAAGCACTGCAACTGAAATGGTTTGGAACAGCAGGAATATGAGTGCAAGGGAACCTGAAGCTGTTCTTAAAGAAGTTCACCATGGCTCAAGTGAAGACACTGGCATTTATGCTTAAATTAGTTTACTACAATAGGTTCAGTTACAAACAGTCCAATCCTGAGTGCAGACACGGCCACAGATTTAATCCCTCAGGAAGCTGCACTTTGGCAATGGTATGTGACCCAGGTATAACTTGGTGTCAGCTTGTGGAGGGCACAGGAGGGTTTTATAGGGATCCCCTGGATCAGCTATACGCATAATAATTCACTAATGGGAAGTCTGTGCTGAGAGCCAATGGCCAACTGGTCATCAGAATCATTGTGAAATATATGTATAGATACTAGTTAAGGAGTTATGAGTCTATACTGAAAATTTTGTTCTTGAGCCCCGTAACCAGGAGGTGGCATGTCTCAGACAGGTTTTTTCAGGCAGGGGGTAGCAGACACCTATTTCCGTATCTGGTCATTTTGTATTGTGTGTCTCACAATGTATGCCTATTTGCACACTGAGCCAGATATCAATTAAGAGATTGTGAAATCTACAAGAAAGGAATATACAGGAAAAAACAACCAGCAGTGCTGGGGATGTAGGGTAGGGTGGAGTGGGGAGATGGTCCTGTTTATAATTAAGGACAATGGATTGTTCTGATATATCAGGGAGTGCAAACAGACACCTTGGATCTTTCTCTGAGGAGGCAAGCGATGGCGTGACTTGTCTCATGAATAGTAGATCACAGTCAAGTCTGGCTAGAAGGACTTTTGGGTAAGAATTGCTCTGTAAGACATGAATGTATCTAGCTTAGCAAGTCTAGATTCTAGAATGCATCTTATGATTTTATTTTATATGTAACCATTGGTTCCCAACACTAAACTTTTAATTGTTTTCACTATAAAAATATCTAAGTGTTGTGTGTCAAATGGAGTGATCTTAGGTGACACTAGTAAGCTGGAGTGTACTGCTGCCTTGGAAGCAATGAATCTGAGTACTGTTATTGTTCAGTGGAACAGGGACTGGATATTCCAGGCAGACAGTTGGAGGGTTTGGGGATTGGAGTGTGCATATTGCTGAACTGGAGAGAGACAGTGGGGTCTGCATAGGCCTAGAAGGGAGTGCTTGTGTTCCTGTAGCCACTGGAGTTGGTCAGACACAGACAAGGCTTCCTCATGCTAAGTATGGGTGGTAGCAAGGAGCCTCACGACCCTGGATAGTGTCACTTATTAATCTTTGAAACTCTGATCCAGATCAGGTGACTGGAGGTAGTAAACAAGGTTAAGAATTTCAGAAGTGCTGAGTCCTACCCTAAAAGTCCAGTTTCTGCTGCAGTGTGTGAGGTGTTTGACACATAGTAAGTCAGTTTGCAATGCTCTTTGGGATTCTTCTAAATAGACAGCACCCCCATAAGTTATAATCAACTTTCTCAGACTATATGCTTGCTCGTCAGTGTAAAAATCCTGTTCTATCTGTGGACTACTTGTGCAGAAAATATCTCTGTCTCAAGGATGGTAAACCTATCAACCTTACCAGGGAAGGCTTATTGATTCTGGTTGCTCGTTCACCCTAGCTGTCATGGCTAGTCTGAACTGAATATAATTAGATGAGCTCCATGAACTCAAGGGAAACAGCTTTTCCTTTTTTACAGCTCCTTATAAACAGGACATAAAAAGAGAATGAATCAGTTTTGCCTTCCACAAAATGGTCAGTTTTTGCCATTTCATTATCTGACCCTATTCATCAAACCAATGAAAATGAAAATACAGCACTCAAACACCTCTTACCTGAACACAGAAACATATTCTGAAGAGACATGCCAAACCGGCAAACAAAACCCACAAAAATTGGGCTTGTTTTTGGCTTAATTGGCTTGTGAGTTGCTTGTTGGCTAGTTTTTGGCTTGTAGATTGTTGTTTGTTGTAGCTTGTTGCTTCAATTTTTTTGATAGGCTCCCGACAAGCAGGGCTGACTTTAGTTTTTTTGCCACCCCAGCAAAAAAAAATTTGGTCACCCTCCCCCTTTTGGGGGGGGGAGCTTTTACACATGTTTGCACTTTGCAATGTTTTTTTGGTTTGTTTTGGGTTTTTCTGACTGTTTAAAATTTAAAAAAAATGAAAACAGAGACTTTGTAGTTAGTGAAATAAAACAATTTCCTACTAGTGTACTCATTTAATTTTAACAAAATCACAATTACAAACAATTTGGGTGCAACTATACACTGTAATGAAAAACATTAGTGTCTTCTGGTGCGCCCCGTTTCTCATAAATTAAAAGAATTTATATGAACTGAATTTTTCTGGTTTTTATACTTGCGTAGTCTTTTAATAATTCAGTGAAATCTAAATTTTTTTGCAATGGTACTTTCAACTGAAATTAATGCGAGTCCTGACAAACGATTGAGACATGGTGGACCTCAAATAATTTTTTAGTAATTTCAGTTTTGAGAAACTGCGCTCACCAGAAGCCACTGATACTGGTAATGTTAAAAGAATGCGTAATGCTATAGCAGTGTTTGGAGTGAGGTGCTCGGGGCTTTACATCCTGCCCGTGGGCCCCCAGCCCGATCTCAGACCCGGCCCCACCCCCGCAGAGGGGACAGTAACCGACAGAGCGGCTGGGGGGCGGGTCAGCCGCGGGGAGGGGGGCGGACCAGGGGCGCCCGCCCAGCGCTGAGCTGCCTGGGGCAGCGAGTCCCTAACCAGCCGCAGGCCTGTGCCTTTTTCTGGCTTAAGAAGTGTGTCCCAGCCAAACAGTAGGGCTAGACATCTCTCCCAATCAAGAGCTTCATATGCAAGACGCTTTTTGAGCTAGTTGTGCCCCAGGGGAGAGCAGGAGGGAGAATAATCTTATCACAAATCTCCTAAATCTAGAACATAAGAAAGATTAAAATATAGAACCGTCTTGTCTTCACAGAACAGAAATTCTGCTATCAGCAACATAGCTCAATCTCACAATAAAGATAATAAAAGTTGCACTCATGAAACTGACAGCAGAACTTGGTTTTTAATTTTTCAAAAGCATTAAGGTAAAGGAGCAGAATGGGGCAAGCACGGTGCACCTGCAAGTTGGCAGATGATTGGCCAAATGGTTTGCTTAGCAAATCTTTGAATTATAAGTATCCTCACACCTTCTTGTCAACTGTCTAAATGGGCCATCTTGATTATCACTACAAAAGTTTTTTTCTCCTGCTGATAATAGCTCACCTTAACTAATTATCCCCTCACAGTTTGTATGGTAACTTCCAACTTATCTGTATATGTATATGTATATATATCTCTATATCTTACTATATGTTCCATTCTATGCATCCGATGAAGTGGGCTGTAGCCCATGAAAGCTTATGCTCTAATAAATTTGTTAGTCTCTAAGGTGCCACAAGTACTCCTGTTCTTTTTGCGGATACAGACTAACACGGCTGCTACTCTGAAACCTTACATAGGATAGATTTTAGTTGCTTCACCCTTTATGGCAAAAGTTGCATGGCCACATGTGCTACTATTTCATAAGTATACTTCCAATCCCTAAAAATAATCCCTCACAAAAGCAAGTACTATCTAGCATGGGATGTGCAATAGTACTTCACTGAGCTATATACAGTACCATAGCATAAGTAAACCAGTGGGTTTTAACCTTTTGAAAGACTTGCTAGTGGTATATACTGAATATAATGTTGATGTGTCCCCACTAGCCCTTCAAAGGGAAGATGCAATGTTTGCATGTACATTTCAGTACATCAGCATAGAAAAAAACCTGTGAAGGTCTTGGTTTCAAAACCATTACTGCTCCTCTTACAGTCCCTTCTCAGTGTTAAATATGACTGGGTAATACATTTTAAATTCTGTAGTCTGCTGAGATTACATATTCCCTTTCCTCAAAACTCGCTCCTTCCACTGTGAAGCCAGTAAAATCTGAAGCAATCCTTAAACCAAATCAGGGAGTATCCCTAAAATTAATGCCAACTACTGTTGGAAATGATGTGCTTGCATTAAGTTTTCTGAAGTTTGTTCACTGTTGAATGACTTTGTATGAGAAACAGAGATAATGTAGTATAAACTGTGCATGTAAACTAGTGGTTTCAACTGATTTATGCTTTAGACTTGAGTCTAATTTATGAATTAGTTCTCTGTATAGATGTGTGTAAACAATGATTTTAAATTAGCTGCATAATGTATGGAAATAATTTAATCTTTGACTTTTCTGGTTAATATATACATGTGTAAACCTAACATTAATGCGCCATTACCCAATGATTTACTATGCCTTGTTTAAATATTGTATTCCCTTGAATTGTTGTTTGGAAACATTTACACATCCAAGATAAGCTTTGTAAATTGACTGTTTACATCACATTTCATTCAGTTTGCTCACTAGGGGCCCAATTCTCCTGCCCAAGTTAATGTGGAGCAGTGCCTTATTTTGCCAATAGTTCCCCCTCATTTCACTGTGAGCAGAGATGGCAGCAGTGAGCCCTAAATTAACTTAATTTTCCATTCAGATAGAGCTGTTCAGAGACTCCACTGCAGCACCAGCACTGTCCAAAACTATGCGTTGTTCCTTCTGCTGAGACAGGTGCCACCAAGTCAAATAAGAGCTGTGGTGACAGAGAGAGAAGTGAAAATCACATTTTAAAACTACCTGTATAGGCCAGATTCAGGTATAAATGAAAGTAGCTGTTTAATTCAACAGTTACTCCAGTTTACACCCGCTGAGTATCTGGCCCTATATGACCATTATCCAGTAATACAAAATAATTAAACAATAAAGGAAAATAGCAATATTATTCATTTTTATTTGACTGCAAAAATCTAAGAGCCAGATCCAGTTTCTGGTACGTGCTCTTTGAACTTTAAGGCAGCAGCTGAGGATACCCCAACCCTGTGCCAACCCCCAGACTCTAACAATGGGGAAGTTTCAAGGTTGCGGGAGACAGGACCAGAGTGTAATGCTCCCCTGAGAGCTGCTTTCTTCTGGTACAAGTAAAAGCACCCCCACCTATGCTGTCTCACTTTCATAGGTGCACTAAGAACGACCCTAGTGCGCCTGGGGATCTGACCCTAGGGCCTGATTCTGCTCTTACTTATACTAGTTTTACAACAGTGTAACCTGAACCACTTCAGTTAAGTTACTCCTGATTTACACAGGTGTTCATGAGAGCAGCATTAGACCCATAGATTTAGCTGGGAAGGGGCTCCTTGTCCTGTTCTCACTACAACAGAATCATCTGCTATGGGCAACAACTAGATTGTGAAGAGGTAACCCTCCCTCTACCTCAAGGACAGCAGTGGATGGGACAGCATAGAACCAGTTTGGGGAAGGGGCAGGGTTGGATTTTTCTTGGGCTGGTTTGCATACTCCTTTTCCCCAATTAGCCCAATGTTACCTAAATCTATGACTTCATTTTCTACTGTCTTTATCACATTTCACTTTATAACCACATTCACTTTCTCTCCCATGCTGTGTATCACTAAAGTTGAATACAAGTTTTGCACACAAGCCAAATAGTTTGCTGCATGGGAATGCATTGGCCAGAGTTTACTGGCATGAGAGTTTGGGCATGTTTAGTAATGGTCTCTCTGTCTAAAAAACATTTTTCCATGTCCAATGAGATGCTCACTCACTGAGATGCCTGGCCCCATCATATGCCTGGTCAACAAATATAAAATGAGAGTCATAAATATGTCATGTCCTGATTTATTGTTTTTGCTATAGATACTGTATTTTCAATTATTTATCAAGTCACCTAGAGGCTGGGAGTCACTTTTTAAATTTAAATATATAAATATAGTGTTACTCTTGTGCCTAGTGGTAGCAGAGTTCAGTACCTCATCTGGGTATTTTCTTAATATTACTTGTTTTATTTACACTATCTGTACACACCAGTTCTTGAACAGAAGTGATCACAAACGGCTGAGATTTCTACAATGGGCTTGCCTGCTGTGCCAAGATAGCAACGTCTGGTTCCCGAGGAGCAACACTGCCCCAAGAATTGAAAGATTAAGGTAGAGAGCAAACTCCCCTCCTGCTTGCCACAGCGCCTCCCCCCCCCCAAAAAAAATACATCACAAAACTAACAATGAACCATTTCGTCAAAGACCAACCAGTGATCACATGCTATGAAAAAGAACTTGCAAATCTGTTTGTAACAATGACATCTGTTGACTCCAATCATAGCAATAAAGTACATTAATCTTAAATGCACAAGTTTACACTTCACTTGGGGATATATGTTAGGCAGAGGGAGCTCATATTTGCTACATTTTTGAAGACTGGTTTTTAGAGACTGTATTCTCTCAATCAATGCTGAGGAGTAGGGGGCAAATAGCTCTAAAAGAACTCTGGAGTTTCACATGGCAGTAAGCCCTCTCCAGTGCAACTGTTGCTGCTCGTGGCTGCCACTTTCCATCCCTTAACCAACACAGTTTCCCCTCATGAGTACAGGCTGGGGGCAAGCACATGAAATCTACCACATTCTGAAAGAAATGCTGAACAAAGGGGGAGAGAATGGGAAGGGGGCGAGAAGCAACTTGACCAATAGGTAAATTATAGGACAATTTCTGTGATTGAATAATTAAATCATAAATGAGGCCCTGACTGAATATATCAACTCCCTCTACCAGAATAGTTACAGAAGTGGAATTCTTTCTTTTGCTTTCTGGGTAGAGGCCTTTATTTTTAGTAGCCAAAGAATGTAAATTCTGTTTCATGTATATAATTTGCTGTTGAGTGTGGTGTTGGTGTATGTTTGCAGCTATGGAACACTGCAAACTGCACATGATATTAATAGGTTTCAGAGTAGCAGCCGTGTTAATCTGTATCCACAAAGAGAAAAGGAGGACTTGTGGCGCCTTAGAGACTAACAAATTTATTTGAGCATTTGTTAGTCTCTAAGGTGCCACAAGTCCTCATGATGTTAATGTGCATGTACTGTGTACTCAGACCCAGGGTCTTTATTTTCTGTATCACTAGTGTCACTCTCTGCCACTGCCAAACTAATCTTTGGATTCCTAATTTACCGATTTTTTTACTTCCTTTATATTGCTGCGCCTCTTCTGTTGTTTTCCTCTGGGAAGGTGATTACCTTCCTATGACACCAAAGCAACTCTGAAATTAGCCATCAGTAGTCTTGCAAGTAGCATATGGCCATTAACCCCCGACTATAACACTGTCTTCTAGGACACAGGCAGATAACATGCATTTGCATGCTGTGCTCTACAGACTCAGGGAGAAAAGTATGTAAAGTGTATTCTCATATCCCAGTGTTCTAAAACACAGTACTCCTGAAATAATAAAATGCAAATTCACTGCAGCTGTCTCCAATAGACAGATGCAAAGGAAAAATGAAGGAAGAGAGATAAGGGCCCCTTCAAGTGCATTGACTTAGTTTAAAATTACAATAATTTAAGCTGTTCACAGACAGACTGGCACTAACCAGATTAACTAAAATAGCTTGGGATATACATTCACACTCACTGGCTCAGACCAGATTAACTAAAATAGTTTTGAGTTTTTTATAGTAGCTTTCTGGTCTCTGACAACCTACCCTCTTGTTGGTGCTTGCCCTCCTCTATCAGAACCCAGGTTAGTACAACAGTAAGTGTACAAATTAAATTGACTTCTGTTAACTCTGGTATGAACTCTGGAGCAGCCTAATCTCTGCTGGGATGGATTAAAGAATGAAACCTTGTGATATCAGACCTTTCAGCCTAGTGATTGCCTGATGTGGTACAAAAGCCGATATTAATCTATCAATTTAAAAACCCGTTAGAAATTACATTTAACAATGTTCAAAAATTGAAACAAAATATAACTTAGCAAAAATAAGAACAAAATAAGTAACAATACTCCTTAACATAATATAACTGCAGACAGAGCCACTGTGCAGAAGGCTGGTAGAAATTATCATCCATATTTTACACAGCAAGAAACTGAGTTAGAGGTTAAGGCCTAATTTTCAAATTTTGAATGGTCTAATTCTTGGTTTCTATTCTTAGACACCAACTGGAGTTATGGATGCTCAGCACGTTCATAAATAGGTTTTAGGAGTGTCTAATGACATATCCAAGCCACAGGAGGAGTCCGTGTCAAAGGCAGGATTAGAACTCAAGAGTTCTTGTCTCCCAGTCTGCGTTCTCAGCGCTCACAATTTTATCATGAGCCAAACAATATTTAGTGATTTTTCTTAATATCCCAGCTCCTTGAGTTGAGATCTCAGCTTTCATTTAAAAATAATATTTCTAGTTTTGTCTTTGCTTTCTATACAATATTAATTTTTTTTTAAAACTGCAATAGCATGGTTGGATTTCAAAAAACTATGTTTATTAATTAAATACAAATATACAAGACATAGCTACTTATGTGCACTGCTGCTCCAGCAGGGGTCTGAATGGCTTCTAAACAAAAGACAAACAGGTCAACTAAAAGGCTCCCAAATGGTTTAAATGGTTCCTATACCCTAGCCCTAATGATTGAGGAGAAAAGCTGAACATGTGACCCAAGCATGCATGTACCCAAGATGCAAAAACCGAAAGGCAAAAAAACCCAACAACTCAGCATGTATTTTTTTTAAAATATCTTGAGTTTTTAAGCCAAACTTATGATTTTTGTGGGTGCTAACTCATGACTTTTGAATGCTTGAGGTTGGCAATACCAGTACACTCACGTTGATTTGATTTTTTTTTCTTTTTTGTAGTATGTAACAAACATATATCTGGGTCCAAAATGTAGACTGTTCCACATTATGGATCACTGGTATTTGATGATACCAACAGATGCCCATTAAAATAAACTGTCTTTTTGTTGTTATTGATTCTGAAAAATCTTTTAGCAGTACTGGGAAACACTTTGGGCTACGTCATACTCTTTTGTAAGTAAAAGTGAGTTGAAAAGATCTATTCTCCGAGGGCTGCCAAACTTCCTTTCAGATTCTACTACTTCAAAAACATATCCTGGGATGAGGATCTAGTTTTTGAACTAGTTTGAAGAATGTTATTTCTAAAGTATTTGTCAGTGTTCATACAGCAATGAGCATCATATCTGGAGCTGCATAAAGAGTGCTGAGTAGAGATCCTTGTACTGAAAAATTTGGATTAAAAAAAACAGGCTTCAAACGCATCAAAGCTTTGAGGTGTTAAGATCTGCATTTTGGAGTTGGCCCATTATAAAGTATGGGCCATTTGTAGGACCACATATTCGACTTGTGTAAATCAATATAGATATACTAAAGCCAATATGTTTAAACCATCTGAGAATTTGGCCCACAAAATACTAACCTGGATTCACTTTTCAAACATCCCACAACCTCAGGCAGGGTTAGCATGTTCATGTCTGGGGTTTCAGTTTAGTTCCATCTCTAGTTTTGTAAGATCTGGCCTGAAGCACAGTGGGCTCCCTATTAAGTTTCTTACTTGAAAATACATCAATCCTGTTCCTAATGACAAATATCATTATCCAAAGCAGTTTTTTGTATAAAAGACCAGAGTTTTGTTTGTTCCATGATGAATTAACTTGGACATGCATTTGACCAAAAGGTCCCATATTACAAATATGAGCCAACAGTATTTCTTGAGAGCACAGTTTTGTATACATAGGCCATTAGATACTGTAATCCCATCTCACGTTTTGGAAGATAATTCTCACTGGTGTTTTCTCACAGAGTGTTTTTAAAAAAATTAAAGCATTGTGTTGTAAATAAATACGTTGTTAAGGGGAAGGGAAGGCACATTAAACATAAGGGTTAGCATGGAATAAAGTGCAAATGTACTTGTGGAAGTAGACAAATGGGTGATCAAGGCTGATATCCTTGGTTAAGTGTGCATGTGTGTGTGTAGAGGAGCAATATGATTAAACACCAGAGCAAGTAAGGAAGAAGGGGTTAGGGCCTTAAAGAAAAGAACAAGATATTTGTATTTGATGCAGTAAGGGAAAGTCAGGGGCAGAAACCAAAGCAGCAGTGACATGATAGCCTGAAGGGTCAGGAAAATGATTTAACAGCAGCATTCGGATGAACCCAAAGTGGAGAGCGTGACACATATTGCAACCATGTGCGGTATTATTGGAGACCATATTGTATTTTATGTTGAAAGCATGAAAAGCTCAAAAAGCCACTATACTGACTGGGCCAGACAGTATGAGCTATAGAGTATTCATAGCTCTTGCTAGAATGCAAGTGATGTTTATTTGTGTGTTCTGGGAATCACTAGGGGGTGACTAATGCAAAATCACAAGGCTGGCTTTGAAGCTTGACCACCTGGGGACTATGGGACGAGGGCTATCTGTTTTCAAGAGGCTGGGAGACAAAGCAAGACTTTTTGTATAAAAGGCTGAGTTTAACAACTCAGGGTCTTCTTTCTGAGTCAGCAAATAGGCCCTTTTTTTGGTCCTAAGGTGACCTCAACCCTGGATGGTGTAAGGACTTTGGCCTACGAGGGCTGCATAAGACCAGTGGGCAATTTCTGATACATTTAATGAGCATATAGGACTTTTGTTTTCTCTGTATGGTTTTCTATCCTGAATAAATTACTCTGCTGAGAAAGAAAGAGCTCTGTGGTAACTTATAACTGCCGGCATTTTCTGGTCATAGTCCTGGGACAGGAAGTACAGCACATTCCAAATTGGCTTGTGGCAGATATTTCAGTGTATGGCAGGGAACTATGCAGTCTTAAAACCCCTGGTCAGAAGGGAGTGGGACACAGGTCCCTGTACAGAGATAGTTGACAGCTAGAGGCCTGAGACTTGACTGGGGACTCCAGGAGTGGACTGCAAAGGGATGATACAAGTTCAGTTACCCTGAAATTGTGGCAGGGAGATGGGTATCCCGAAGGACTAAAAGAAGGAAGTGATGGAAATCAAGATCGGAGATGAGAGTTTTAGCTGTGGAGAGAAAAAGGGGCTTATTTTGGAACATTACAAAGAATTAGCAGGCCAGCATGGCTTCCCACATTTTCACTTTGCTCCCTGCAGTTTGTTTGCTTTAGGCCTTCTGCTCAGCTAGACCAGTAATTTGTATTACTGCAATGCCTGGAGGCCAGCTGGGATTGGGGCTGCAGTGTGCTAAACACACAGCACAAAATAACAAACAGTCCTTGCCCTGAGGAATTTACAATCAAAAGCGCCAGGAATGAGGAAGGGTAGGAGAGGGGGATCTACGGTGACGAGATGTCCCAATTTTATAGGGACAGTCCCGATTTGTGGGTCTTTTTCTTATATAGGCTCTTATTATCCCCTACCCTCTGTCCTAATTTTTCACATTTGCTGTGTCGTCACCCTAGAGGGATCTAACATACAGTGATGGGTTGCCCAAATCTTATTAGTGCCACAATTTTTCTCCCCATGGGGAGGGTGGATTTTGGTGGTGGATGGTGTTTTTGCAAAGAGTGGATTAGCTCAGTGGAAAGCCAAAGCAAGGAAAGGGGGGGAAGTAAGGGGGCGAGGGAAGGCAGCAGATGGAGTGAAGCCACGATAACGAGACCGAGGGGAAGGGCTGGCTGCGGTTGAAGCAAATAACCCCTCAGCACAGAGGAGAGAATCTCCGTCGTGGAAGCGCTAGGAACCACCTGATGCCAAAAGCAGCCGTGCTCGCCGCAGGCTGCCTGTGGCGGGCTCCGTCCGTCTCTCTTCCCAAGTCCAGGGTGCTCGGGGGCGCCGGGAACCTGCAGCCCTGACGGGAGAGAGCTGCTTCCCCCTGCGCGGGGCTGCTGCTGTTTGCGGCCTGCAGCGCGCCCGCGCAGGCGGCATGGACCTCCCCGGCCCGGCTGCCGGGAAGGGGCCCCGCCGGCCACGCGCTCTGAGCGGGATCCTCGCGCCGGATCCGTTTTAACCCCGCCGCCGCCGCCGGCAGCGCTAGGAAGGGCCCCGGCCCGGCCCGGCCCGGCCCGCGGCTCCCGCCCCGCTGGGCGCTAGGGGTCGCTGTGGCGCGGCGGCGGGTCGGAGAGATTCCCCGGCGGCGTCCCAGGCTCCTCTGCGGGTAAACAGCGATGGCCGCTGAGGAAGGAGGCGGAGAGCCCGACAACAACATGGGGAATCACCTGCAGCTCCTACCCGGTAGTGGCCGCTGCCGCCGCCGCCCCGGGCCGGCTCCCTGCGCGGGGGGAGAGCGAGGGGCGGGCTGGGCGAGCGGGGTGGAGAAGAGGAGCTCGGCTGGAGGGGGGCGCGAGGGGTAAGGGGCAGGGCCCCGTGGGATGGGGGGGCGCAAGGGGCTGCGGGGGGAGCCAGGGCCCCGTGGGATGGGGGGGCGCAAGGGGCTGCGGGGGGAGCCAGGGCCCCGTGGGATGGGGGGGCGCAAGGGGCTGCGGGGGGGGGGGGCAGGGCCCCGTGGGATGGGGGGGCGCAAGGGGCTGCGGGGGGGGGGCCAGGGCCCCGTGGGATGGGGGGGCGCAAGGGGCTGCGGGGGGGGGCCAGGGCCCCGTGGGATGGGGGGGCGCAAGGGGCTGCGGGGGGGGGCCAGGGCCCCGTGGGATGGGGGGGCGCAAGGGGCCAGGGCCCCGTGGGATTGGGGGAGCAAGGGGCTGCGGGGGGGACAGGGCCCCGTGGGATTGGGGGAGCAAGGGGCTGCGGGGGGGACAGGGCCCCGTGGGATTGGGGGAGCAAGGGGCTGCGGGGGGGACAGGGCCCTGTGGGATTGGGGGAGCAAGGGGCTGCGGGGGGGACAGGGCCCCGTGGGATTGGGGGAGCAAGGGGCTGCGGGGGGGACAGGGCCCCGTGGGATTGGGGGAGCAAGGGGCTGCGGGGGGGACAGGGCCCCGTGGGATTGGGGGAGCAAGGGGCTGCGGGGGGGACAGGGCCCCGTGGGATTGGGGGAGCAAGGGGCTGCGGGGGGGACAGGGCCCCGTGGGATTGGGGGAGCAAGGGGCTGCGGGGGGGACAGGGCCCCGTGGGATTGGGGGAGCAAGGGGCTGCGGGGGGGACAGGGCCCCGTGGGATTGGGGGAGCAAGGGGCTGTGGGGGGGACAGGGCCCCGTGGGATTGGGGGAGCAAGGGGCTGCGGGGGGGACAGGGCCCCGTGGGATTGGGGGAGCAAGGGGCTGCGGGGGGGACAGGGCCCCGTGGGATTGGGGGGGGCAAGGGGCTGCAGGGAGTGGCAGGGCCCTGTGGGATGCGGGGCAGGGAACTGTGGCATGAGGCTGTGGTGGGGGGTAGGGGTCTGTGACATGAGGGAGCAGGGGGCTGCAGTGGGGGGCAGGGGCCTGTGAGGGGGCTGTTGGAGCCTGTGGCACAGAGGGAAAGGGGGATATGGTGAGGGGGCAGGAGTCTGTGGCATGGCGGGGTATGGAGCTGCAATGAGGAGCAGGGGGCAGGAGACTGGCGCAGGGAGGGGAAGAATAAAGAGGGGTACCGTTTGTTTTGGGCCTCTGGAAATGCCACCAAGGTCCAGAAGCCTGGGACAACATTGGGGAATAGGGAGCGGGGCTAGGTAGTGGAATGCTACGGCACTGGTATGGTGGGGAAGCAAGTGAGAGATCTAGGGAAGGGTCTTGGACTCCGGGAGCAGAGGAGGGAGAACTAGGAAGGGAACCTGAGGACTTAGGCAGTGGAGGAGGGATTGCTGTATATTGGGCTCAGGATAGTATACAAATAATAATAATAATTAATGACAGGTTTCAGAGTAGCAGCCGTGTTAGTCTGTATTCGCAAAAAGAAAAGGAATACTTGTGGCACCTTAGAGACTAACCAATTTATTTGAGCATAAGCTTTCGTGAGCTACAGCTCACTTTATCACTCAAATAAATTTGTTAGTCTCTAAGGTGCGGCAAGTACTCCTTTTCTTTTTAATAATTAATAGAGGGACATGATATTAAAAGAGGTGTTTTTCAGTGGGGGACCAGGCATGATCAGATTAGGGGAAAGTAGGAGAGAACAGGTTCTTTGGTGGAGGGTGAGGTGTGGAGGCAGGGAAGGAAGACAGGCTGTGTTAGGATGTGGTGTTTATGAATGCTAATGTACTGCTATCCCTCCTGCTTTCAGGGGTGCTCTGAATCTGCCTCCAGGAGAATAGCCCCAGCAGAGGGCTGCTCTTGGGTAGAAGAAGGAGCAGTGGCAGCATCTACTACTGTTTTAACTTCTGTTTGTGTGTATTGAGGAAGCTTAGACAGAAATGGGAGGCGTTCTCTGATTTTTTTTTTTTAATTGCTGCTCATGTAGTTGCAATCAGTATTTAAGCAGGGAGTAAGATATGCAGAGGAAACAATGTTTTACAAATGAAGCTGCAATCTTTAAACCTTCATATGTCATGTACTTGTCTAGTATTGGCTTGCTGCTTGCTTACAGCAGGGACTGTGCAGAAGTTAAACATCAGCCAGGCAGCACAGAAGGGCAAAATAATTAAATATTGAATGTGTGTTAGAAGTTAGGAATGGAAACTTTATCTTTTAGATCAAGTCCATACCCATGTAAAAGGAGAATCGGATATTCAATATATGAT
Organism: Natator depressus; assembly: GCF_965152275.1. Classification (NCBI taxonomy): domain Eukaryota; kingdom Metazoa; phylum Chordata; order Testudines; family Cheloniidae; genus Natator; species Natator depressus. Next base: position 14,433,132 of record NC_134240.1, on the reverse strand, counting down.
TTATGTAAATCATAGATATGATTTACAGGGGTGCTGAGCACTGATTCAAGGAGAACTGCAAGTACCTTTATCAGTAGCTCAAGAGTTACTGTATTAGTTTGAAGTCCAAGAAGAAACTTTCAGTTTGAACACTGTAAATCCCACTAATAAGCAGTGAAGCTGGGATGGTCTGTGATTAAACCACTGAACTCAAGAGATCTAGAGTCATCATAGAATCATAGAATATCAGGGTTGGAAGGGACCTCAGGAGGTCATCTAGTCCAAACCCCTGCTCAAAGCAGGACCGATCCCCAATTAAATCATCCCAGCCAGGGCTTTGTCAAGCCTGACCTTAAAAACTTCTAAGGAAGGAGATTCCACCACCTCCCTAGGTAATGCATTCCAGTGTTTCACCACCCTCCTAGTGAAAAAGTTTTTCCTAATATCAATCTAAATCTCCCCCACTGCAACTTGAAACCATTACTCCTTGTTCTGTCATCTGGTACCACTGAGAACAGTCTAGAGCCATCCTCTTTGGAACCACCTTTCAGGTAGTTGAAAGCAGCTATCAAATCCCCCCTCATTCTTCTCTTCCGTAGACTAAACATCCCCACAGCCTCTCTTCATAAGTCATGTGTTCCAGACCCCTAATCATTTTTGTTGCCCTCCGCTGGACTGTCTCCAATTTTTCCACATCCTTCTTGTAGTGTGGGGCCCAAAACTGGAGAGTCAATTCCTCCTCCTGCTACAGACTTCCTGTGTGACCTTGACCCACTCAAGATAGTAATTTTAAAGCAGCCTAAGGGCTTGTCTACATGGGGTAATTTGCGAACATAAGGAAACCACTATAATTATAGTGCTATAACTCCCCATGTGGGAAGAAAAGGAGTACTTGTGGCACCATGTGAGGACACACATTGTGGAATGAATGCCTTTCACCATGTTAAAAGAAAAGGAGTACTTGTGGCACCTCAGAAACTAACAAATTTATTTGAGTATAAGCTTTCGTGAGCTACAGCTCACTTCATCAAATGCATTCAGTGGAAAATACAGTGGGGAGATTTATATACACAGAGAACATGAAACAATGGGTGTTACCATACACACTGTAACGAAAGTGATCACTTAAGGTGAGCTATTACCAGCAGGAGAGCGGGGGGCGGGACCTTTTATAGTGATAATCAAGGTGGGCCATTTCCAGCAGTTGACAAGAAAATCTGAGGAACAGTGGGTGGGTGGGGGGCGCAGTAAACATGGGGAAATAGTTTTACTTTGTGTAATGACCCATTCACTCCCAGTCTCTATTCAAGCCTAAGTTAATTGTATCCAGTTTGCAAATTAATTCCAATTCAGCTGTCTCTCACTGGAGTCTGTTTTTGAAGTTTTTTTGTTGAAGAATTGCAACTTTTAGGTCTGTAATCGAGTGACCAAAGAGATTGAAGTGTTCTCCAACTGGTTTTTGAATGTTATAATTCTTGACATCTGATTTGTGTCCATTTATTCTTTTACATAGAGACTGTCCAGTTTGACCAATGTACATGGCAGAGGGGCATTGCTGGCACATGATGGCATATATCACATTGGTAGATGTGCAGGTGAACGAGCCTCTGATAGTGTGGTTGATGTGATTAGGCCCTATGATGGTGTCCCCTGAATAGATATGTGGACACAGTTGGCAACGAGCTTTGTTGCAAGGATAGGTTCCTGGGTTAGTGGTTCTGTTGTGTGGTTGCTGGTGAGTATTTGCTTCAGGTTGGATGGCTGTCTGTAAGCAAGGACTGACCTGTCTCCCAAGATCTGTGAGAATGATGGGTCGTCCTTCAGGATAGGTTGTAGATCCTTGATGATGCGTTGGAGACATTTTAGTCAACGTTCTTGTCAACTGCTGGAAACGGCCCACCTTGATTATCACTACAAAAGGTGTGCCTTCTCCCTCTCCCCCCCGCTCTCCTGCTGGATCTTACCTGATCACTCTTGTTACAGTGTGTATGGTAACACCCATTGTTTCATGTTCTCTGTGTATATAAATCTCCCCACTGTATTTTCCACTGCATGCATCCGATGAAGTGAGCTGTAGCTCACGAAAGCTTATGCTCAAATAAATTGGTTGGTCTCTAAGGTGCCACAAGTCCTCCTTTTCTTTTTGCGGATACAGACTAACATGGCTGCTACTCTGAAACCTTTCACCAGGTTAGTTTATGTTGGTTTGGAAGTGGTATAAATTAATCTAGAGAAAGGCATTCCACATGGGGAGCCAGACTGATATAGTTATAATAGTAAATTTCCTATTGTGGATAAGCCCAGAGAATTAGGTGCTTAATTGCCATTTAAATTCAGTGAGTGAGGTGTCTTACTCCCTTAGACTCCTTTGAAAATGCCTACTTTAATCTTTTCCCTGTACCTCCTTTTCCCAGCTATAAAATGAGGTACTTTCTTACCTCACAAAGGCATTGAGAGTAAATTCATTAATATTTGTGATTGATGAGATATGTTTGAGTACCTAGGTTGGTGATCTGCCTTCTACCAAGTAACTGTAAGGTCTGCCATATGGTTTGAATGTTATCTTGGGTGCTTGCCCTGACTTTTAGTGTATTAAAACTATGCCAAGGTCACATTTTACTTTCAACTGAAAAATTAAATAGTTTCTTTTAGGTAAGAGAAGGCAAGATGTGCTCTTTCTGCCTTCCCTCTCACTTTTTTGTGATAAAATTTTGTAGAAAAATAAAGACACTGATGCTCTTTCAATGTTCACATTATGCTACTGCAGTAAAATGAGTCATCATTCCTCATAGGCTTCCAGGCTCGTTCGGCCAGCACACTGCAGTTGATATATATTTTGGCAATGCTATGCAAAACTTTGCAGGGCACAACTGATTTTTAATCTACAAATGTTGCTTTCTAGTCTCTGTTTCAAACAAACAAAGCATCTCCTCCTTTTCTCCCTGCCTCTTTTATAATTAAAAAAAAAAACAAAAAACCCACAAAAACCCATTACTTAGTGATATAACTGAATGAGAGTTCATTTAAACCAGAATATCATCTTTAGATGGAAGGCATCAACTAGCAAATATCTTTTGGGTATGAAGTTTTAAAAAAGGTGGGCTTATTGCTGACTTGAATACAATTGATTTTATAATATATACAAGATTTCTCCCTGGAGACAGTGGGAGACAACTCTAAGTAGAAATTAAATGTGTTAGACATCTTCCCAGTTATTGTTCAAAGTGTTTAGAGCTCCAAAATATGGTTAAAACAATATAGGAAATGAGATTAGGGGGTTGTCAGACCTGGTCATTTCCTATTAGTATGCATTCTGCACCTAGAATTGAGCCAGCATGTTAAAATATTCATATGAGAGGGAGAAATGTGATATGTGCAGGGTTCATAACACAGACAAATCAGATCATGTCCTCCTATGTGGAAAGTTATGTAAAATATATTTAGCACAACATTTTCAAATGTAGTTTACTCTTGGGGGAATTCTGCACCAAAAAAAATGAAAATTTTGCACACAATGTTTTAAAATTATGCATATTTTGTTTGTCAAAATAATACAATATAATCACACCAGTTTCAATTATTTTTGGTTATTTATTTCAAAATACCTGCCAGCGAGTATGTCTGTAACAATACAGACAACAAAAAAAAGATTCAGGAAATGTTTTTTGACAAATAGATTCCTTACTAGGCATATTAATACAGAACTCAGAGTAATAATTAATTTAAACTACAATACAGAACTGTATTTCCCACGCCCCTCAGAAGCAGTGCAAAGGCTTGGTGGAGTCAAGGGTAATGGAGGAGCTGAGGGAGAGGGAAGTAAATTGCTGGGAAGGAGCGTGGGTGTGAATTTGGAGGGTTTTTGGGTATGGGTGGGAAAAGTATGGAACAGGATTTTGGGGGTGGAGGGGCGGGATTGTAGGGAGCTTCCCCATGCAGACCCTGGTTGACCCCTAGCCTCTCCCATTCAGTCAGGCACATTTGCCCCTGTCTCCATATGTTCCTGCACCCCTAGATGTCCTTATACCCCCTGTCCACATGTCCCTCCACCCCCATTCAGACACATAGGGACAGGGAAAGGGTGCAGGGCCACATGGGGATGGGGAGTGGGTGTCTATGTGCCCCCACTCAGCCACCCTCTGTACCTATGTAGCTCTGCACCCGCTCCCGTCACCATGTGGCCCTGCGCCTCCACTCCCATTCAGCCCCTGCTGCAGTCTGTCCTCCCCCACCAGCCCTTATAAGCCCCTGTCTGATCCCTCCCCAGCACCCCATGTTGTCAGTCTCCCCATAGCCCCTATCTCCTGACCTGACCTGACCGGTGCTGTAAAAAAGGCAGGCTCTTTCTCTTCTCTAGCTGGCTGGGAGCTGCTGCTGTGATCTATCGCCACAGCGCCCTCAGGTGGGCAAAAGGCAGAACTGTGGAAGTTATTTTCTGCTGGGAGCTGCTGCTGTTCTTGCGCCCCAGTGCCCCGTGGTAAGCAACAGGCGGAACTGCAGCAAAATTTCGGCAGAAGCTTTTTTCTGCATAAAAAATTAAAAGTATGCGTGGTTCATTAATTATGCGCACATGCCGTAGCGCAGATTTCCCCCAGGAGTAGTAATTGTCCAGTGGAACATATAGAAAACTATCAACCAAGCCCTTGGAAAAGCTTGCATCTGTGGCATTCACTTGTGATGGATGAAGAGGAGAACTTGAGAAATGCCATGTTCAGTGTTTTGCAATCTGTTCAATATTTACTTTATGTTAAGATCATTTACAGACACACATTTTAAAAGACATACAGGGTGTCATGCATCATGAGAGTCCTGGAAAGGCTGTTGGTTTCTTTCCAATTGTGCCCCTTTACCTCTAGTTTTGAAAACAAATAGAGTCTTGGTAAGGGAAGGTTTATGTAGCCTACACTTCCATTGCTGAGAATAGAATTGTTCATCCTGAGACACCTTACTTTTATAAGTCTGACCTCTTATTGTGATTTCGAAATAAGATGCAGTTGCTGATCTTTGTTAATATTTGTGGTTTGTATTTGTTACTTGGTTTTGTTTTCTTTGTTTTAAAGAACATATCAATTATAAAGAAGAAAGCTGAGCAAGAAATATCTGTCATAACCCTTATATTAGGTCCTTTGTGTTATACAGTGTTGTGTTTCAAGATCTGAGTGATGTATTTCAGCACCATTACAATCGATTCACTACTCATCATTTATTGCTAGAATCCTGCAAATCTATTTTAGAAAGCTTACATGAAAGCTAGGCATGACTATATCATGTAAAGGTCATTTTCATTTCTTCTGAAGAAAAAGTCTGAGTGTCATGCAACTAAAAGAGAAGTGTTGTGTAATTAGCTCATTGCACTATATGGATATAAACTAACAGTAGCAATTATGTAGTCAGTGGTCATGCCTAGAGTGATCACTAGTTGGCAGTTTATAGAGACATTTATTACTTTGATTTTCTGCACTGTAGGCTCTTACATTTATTACAGTAGAAAAATATTTAAATTTTTAAACACGTTTTCTATGTAAGTGAAGTAGCTATTCTGAGCACCGAATCACTAAATACTTTTCTTATATAGGAGATGTATTTACTGCATATAAATTATGAAAGTGAAGGATTAAAAAGGACATTGCAAACTTAAAAGTCACACTTTTGTCTGAAAATATTTTCGAAGTAACATCTTATAATTACTGTAATGCAAGAGATTACTACTTTCCTCCAGTTTTACATGTTGTTTACTGTTGTATTTGACAGCAATTTCTAAAGAATCAGGTTAATTGCTTCCCTTCATAGTAACTTAGTTTTGCTTGCTGATTTGTGTGGGTGTTTCACACAATGATGAGAGAGGTTAACAACAACAAAAAAAACTTGGCCAGAAATATTGTCTGAGGGCTTCAAATGGGTGTAGTACTTGATATTTCTTTTAACTCATTTTGTGTAGATACTACTACTAACTTTTATTGTGCAATTGTCTAAATTTCAAAGTACTATAAATGTAATAAACTAGCCTAGTTTTGTAGGTCCCCTCAATTCATTTCCTTACATAATGTGAGTAAAAATTTGGAATTAAGGTAAAGTACTACTTTGTATTATAGTTGGACATCTTTGATGATGATATTGGTTCACGTAATAATTGCTGTGCCTTTTTCTGTTTGGCACCTTGAAAACATGTTACCAGCACTTGACTGTTTCTGTGAAAATGTGATTCTGTGCAACAGCAGGAAAATAGTTTCCCATAAAAGTAAAACACATTTGTTTTTCACCAATTTATAAATATGAAGACTATTTGCCTATGGAAGGATATATTCAAGGGATGCTATGTATCCTCTTTTTCCTAATGCTTTGAGTTTTCGAGGCAGCTTAACACTTGCTGGATGATGTTTCTTCTTGACGTTCTGTTTCCTGCTTGCTAGCAGAGAGTGAGGAAGATGATGACCTTGAAATGGAAGTTGAAGATCAAGATAGTAAAGAAGCTGAAAAGCCAAATATTAATTTTGACACCAGTCTGCCAACATCACATATGGTATGTGGTTTTTCTATGTGCCTCCCACAGCATCTTAAGCATCCTTGTGAAGAGGTTTTGATCCAGTTGTATGTAAATGTACAGGCTTGGATTTAAATAAAGGCTCTGAATAGATGCAGTGGCTTTCCTAGTGTTGTCAGGTTACATAGATTATTCTTTCAAATATTGTCCTAGAAATCCCTCCTTTTAGTTCTGGTAGTAATGGAATAGAGGCAGGAGGTACATATGACTAACTTGAACTTCTAGAAGAAACAAATGGTGGGTATTTAATTTAGCGCAGTTCCAGTTGGTGATCTCCATCATATTCTTAGTGGATCAGGGATTATATCCTAAGAATTATGAAAGGCTGCAGTTGTCACCCTTATTTTCAGCATAGAATCGAATGGCTACTTGAAGCCACCACCTTCTCATGCATAAGTGGGTCTTCCAGAGTAAGGTTGAGGCATTTTGACAAACCAGTAAGAGTAAGTGTTCACAGCTGTAGCTTCTGGTGTGCCAGTTCTGTCTGAAAATAACAGACTTCACACATCCAGCAAAAGTATATCAGAGTCGCAGAACTAATTGAAAAATCTTCAGTTTAAGTATAGTTCAAAGTTTTTACATGCTAAAAAGGGCCAGGCATTTTAAAAAAAATCAAACACAGTAAAAACTCAAGTTTTCATAAACTTGAATGGGCATCATCTCTAGATAGCAAAATGCAAAATTATGTTTATTATAAGGCCAGCAGAACAACCTGTAAAATATTCCTTTGACGTTAAAATGTTACAGGATTCCTGCACTGTTGTCCTTTATAGGTACTTGATCATGTAAATGTTAATTACTGAGTGTAGGGCTTTACTACCATGAATAGTCCCTAAGTACCCTTTAGGCCTTGTCTAGACTAAGGAAAAAGGTGCTTTTAAAAAAGAAACATGTTAGCCAACTGATCTTAAATGTTACTTAGCATCTTGGTGCTGACTGTGTTTAATACCTTTAAAACATACTAACTGATTGTGGATGTCAGTAGTCTGGGGTTGACGAAAACCAGTGAAGTTTTTAAAGGTATTAAACCAGGTCTACATTAGGTGCTACATGAGGTTTAAAATCATAGCAGCTAACATGGTTTACATATATTATTCCTATCCCTTCCACTTGTCTTAGCATGTTACTAAATCCATGGGCGTTTTTGTAAATTAAGTGCAGTTTGCAGGCCAGAAGCTCCTTATGGAGTGCTTGCTGATGAGCTGCAAGGAACTGACTGATCATTTGGCCGTGGTTCTCTTGCTCATTTCTACCTGGTAAATCATTATATATTTTCCTAATATTACTTTTCCATTTAAGCAATTGGTATAGTTGCCACAGAAATGTTCCATGATCTCAAATGTAAGATGGGTATACATGATTGTGAGTGTGAGGGAAGGTGCCTTATTAATATTAAGATGCAGTCCACAAAGACCCCCTGTATTAGTACATTAGAACCAGTTTTTTCATAATCTTTATTCCTGCATTGTTCAATATTTTTAGAAACTTTGCAAATACTATTATGTTGTCATCTCCTCAGGCTAGACATTTGGTCTTGCTTTATACCTACTAAGTACCATAACTTCTTATAGCTCTCAAAAGTAATATGCTGTGATATTTATTTTTTGCTTTACAGTATTTGGGTTCTGATATGGAAGAGTTTCACGGGAGAACGGTGCATGATGACGACAGCTGTCAAGTGATTCCAGTGTTGCCCCATGTGGTGGTGATGTTGATTCCTGGACAAACCTTGCCTCTTCAGCTTTTTCGCCCCCAAGAGGTTAGCATGGTGCGGAATTTAATTCAGAAAGACAGAACCTTTGCTGTTCTTGCATACAGGTAAAATACTCAGTAGTTACTGATACTATGGAGCTTATGTTTTATCACTGATTTCTTTGGGCAGAATATTAAAAACAGATGGCTGAAACACTTCTGCAATATATTCCATGCTTTAATGGCTTATAGAGTTGTGTATTAGAAAACCAAGTTTGCCTAATTATGTAAAGATTTAATTAGTTTGTTTCATGACATCATCACAAACATAATCCCCTTTGAAATAGGTGGGGAAATACATTTTGGGGGTTTTTTATGTGACTGTTTTATTGATTTCATTAGATGTTTGAATGCAGTGCCCCTCTTTGCTTAAAATAAAAGTCTCAGGGTCTGGAACATAAGGACACAAACCAGAGGTTAGCTTCTTATTTTCTAGAACTTTATTTATTTAAAAGTGTCTTTTGCCTGTGTAATCAAAAGAATGTATTTCTGATTCGCTTTTCCCCAAATTGAGTACTGCATAACTTATATGTAACATACTTAGACACATGATTCAAATAGAGCTACGGCAAATGAGGAGATATTGGAGCTACTATGTGGGTGGGTGGGTGTGGGTGTGTAAAAGAGAGAAAGAAGCTTCCTGTGACTGCCAAGATGTCAGGCTTTTCTCACTGCTTTGGTTTTTAGCTGTCCCTTTTCTTTTTTTCCCCCCTTACTCCTAACTGGCTCCTCATCAGTTTCTCCCTTGTTTCCCCCTTCCCCTGTCATAGGCAGTGTACTCTGAAGAGATGCTCTCCTTGCCATTTGCCCCACCTCCATTTGAGAGCTGAGGGAGTCCCCATGAGACCTAGTTAAAACGGTCAAATTGCAATCACTCCTCCTTCCTTCCCTCTTTCACCCCCACCTGCACCAGCCAAAGAGATGTTCCACAAGGGAGTAGAAAGGAGTAGAAGTATGGTTTGCTTTCTGTGCAGTAGCTGATGTGGGGAGAAGCCACTGCAGCCCCTCAATATCTAAAGGTCTTCTCCAACTCCAGCCATCTTGGTCAGATCTTGGGAGTGTTAACCAAGGTTCCTCACTTCAGAATCAAGTTCTTCTTTTTCTTCCACCGTGTGGTATCCCTGCCTAGGGATTGCCGAGACTGGTTAAGAAAGTGCAGGTTTTCCCCCCTATCCACTAGAGATGTTACTAGATCATACTGGGGGCAAGAGAAGCTATTTTCAGAACCATACAGTCTTAAGAATTTGTTAGTATGTTCATTAGCAAAAATTTAAACACAGAATTGTTTGTTTTCTTACCATTATGTCTTGGAGGAATCATTCTCACAGATCAGCTGTGTGCTGAGTCTGAAGGGGTTTTTGCTAAGTAATTTTTGAATCATTGGTAAACGCACAATTAACAAAAACAGACTTTATTTTTTCAAATGAAAACAAATATTGCTTCCCCTTTGTAATAATTCAGATAGTTGAAGAGATTTTCCTCCTCAAAGTTAAGACCAAACAAAACAATTTTAGGCTAAGACAAAGCATGGATAATTTCAGCCCTAAAGGAGACTTTTTCAGAAAGTGATGAATGAGTGAAAAATGGAAGTGGGAGGGTTAAGTTGAGTGAACACTGTAACCTGTATGGTAGGTAATGTGTATCTTCTTCTCTTTTTTAGCAATGTACGTGAAAGGGAAGCACATTTTGGAACAACAGCTGAAATATATGCCTACCGAGAAGAACAGGAGTTTGGAATTGAAACAGTCAAAGTGAAAGCAGTAGGAAGACAGAGGTTCAAGGTGCTTGAAATAAGAACTCAGTCAGATGGGTAAGAAAGTAGATAATATATGCATCTCTGTGTTCAGCAAAACTAGTGACTTCCAGCACTTTTTATAATTGGTTGGTAAAATATGACTCTGAAGAAATTTTCCCTCTGAAGAAAATTTGCTCTTCCCAATGCAACACTTTTAACTGTAGTGCTGGGAAATCATGCCTCTAAGGGTCACTGAACTGATCAGTCATTATGGATCAGGCTGTATTTTTAAGGTTGCCTGACGCTGCCTGTTATAAGACCCTGTTTTCAGTAAACTAGAACTTTACAAAATGTTTACCACAAAATGATTCATCCATTTTCTGAAATGAGGCTAAGGAAAAATATATTGATCTGCTGTGTTAACATTTTTTGGCAACTTCTTCTTTTAAAAGATTTACCCACTGCTGCTTTGGAACAAGGACTTGAAATTTGGCCAAGGGCATGGCCTTTGTGTCAGGAATGTGCTTTTTGCCATCCCCATGAAAACACACCCAGATTTGGTCAAGTTGTGAGCCCTTGCAAAATCGCAGTTCTCACTTGTTCAGTAGCAATTTCTTAGATTTTAGCAGCTAAATTCCATCTCTGCACATATCCCCATTGTGCACATATGTTATAAAATAGTATGTGATAATGTAATTATAGACTATTTCTTCCAGAGGACCCCTGCCTTTTTCAATGCAGAGAATGGGCCTGCGTTGAGGGTGAATCAGGGTTGAAGGAGACTATTGTCTGTAGCACCTCTGCTTTGTGGCAGATGTTTGAAGGTTTATAGTGAATGAGGCAGGGATTTCAGGAAGAAAAAGAATGATATCATGATTAAGTCAGCTGAGTGTTGCCCTGGAGAATTGGTTTCTATCCCTGCCTCTGACGGAGTTTGTGTGATGTTACTCAAGTCACTTAAACAAAACTTGGTTACTGATTGTGAGTTCCTCATTGTCCTCCTGACTAAGTCTCTGGGGTCTGATTTGCAGAAGGTGCTGAGGACTCTTAGCTACAACTGATGTTAATGGGGGCCCATGCTTTGAACATATGAAGTGCTATATAATGGTAAATACTCTGGGGGAAAAAAAAATCTCAAATGGGGTACCCAAAAATTAGTGGATACTGTTGACCTTAATCTCTGTGTCTCAGTTTCTCTATCTGTAAAATGTTGATGATGATATGCCTTCATCTCACACAGGTATTGAGGAAATAGATTCATTAATGTTTATGAAGCACTTAGACACTATAATGATGAACACCATAGAAAAGCCAATGAGGAAGTTTAATTCTGTCTTCAGAGCAGGGAGGAATTAGTGCGCAATAAATAAGGCCTGAGGCTACTCGATGAACAGTGAGGAGAAAATAAAATGTTGAATAGCTGCTCAATAAGTGAGCACATCCATCCTGTGCACTGAATTAGGCAGAGGTCCTGTGGAAAAAGTACTACAGGTGAGTCGCATCATACGTGCATTTAACTTACACGAATTCAACTATATGCACTCGGCCAAAAAAAAAGAAAAATAACAAGATACCTGTAAATAGTGCAGGCAGTTCCGCCCACCATTCCACTCAATGAGCGTATGCCCCAGAGTGAGCATGAGATGGGAGACGTGAATCTGCTGTTCCCTCAGTCAGTCTCAGTTCCTGCGTGCCTCTCATAGTGTGAGCATCTCGCCGCACTGAGTGTGATTCTCATGTTTAAAGATACTCTATGTATTTTACGTACAACATGGCCTCTAAATGCAAGCCAACTACTTCATCTGGTGCTCAACCGAAGAAACAGTGATCTGCTCCAACACTGGAGGAAAAACTGGCTGTGTTGGACTTATTGAGAGACGGTATGTCGGTCTCCGATGTGGTGTGTAAATATGGTTGCAACGAATCTAGCATCTGTGCCATCAAGATTCGAGAGAGAGAAATTTGTCAAGCCATGGCAAAAAGTGCTCCAATAACTGCTAAGGTGACGAGCCAGGTACGTGATAAGACTTCAGTGAAGACTGAAAAGGCATTAAACTTATGGCTGGAGGACATGAACTGTAAACGTGTGCCTATCGATGGCAACACGTTGTGAGAAAAGGCTCTTAGCCCCTATGCGCTGTTCAAACTTCCCGCCGAAGAGAGACAGCCTTCTGATGAGAAGGAATTCAAAGCCAGCCAAGGTTGGCTTAACAGTTTTAGGAACTGCTTCAACCTCAAAAATGTGCAGACTACTGGTGAAGCTGCATCTGCCAATGAAGAGGCAGCAAAAGCCTACCCCACACAATTAAAGAAAATCATAAAAGAAAAGGGCTATCTTCTGGAACAAGTTTTTAATGCTGACGAGACTGGGCTCTTCTGGAAAAAAAATGCCCAACCGCACTTACATTTCGAAATCAGAAAGACAAGCCCCTGGCTTCAAAGCAGCTAAAGGCCGTGTGACTGTGTTGTTTTGTGGCAATGCAGCTGGGCATTTAATAAAGCCAGGCTTGCTCTACAGGGCTGCAAATCCCCGTGCCCTAAAAGGCAAGAACAAAAATCTCCTGCCTGTGTTCTGGCAATCAAATAAAAAGGCTTGGGTGACGGCAGCATTATTTCTGGATTGGTTCCACAAGTGTTTCATTCCAGAGGTCAAGCAGTACCTCGAAGAGAAAGGACTTGACTTTAAAGTGTTGTTGATCATAGACAGTGCTCCTGGCTACCCTGCGGCACTCCGGTTTGCGCATAATGACGTAGAAGTAGTGTTTCTCCCGCCCAATACTACCTCCATCCTCCAACCTCTCGACCAAGGCGTGATTCGCTGTTTCAAGGCCACGTACACGAGGCTTATGTTCTCACGGATACGTAGTGCAATGGATGCCGATCACAATCTTAATGTGATAGAATGTTGGAAGTCCTTCAACATTGCCGATTGCATCACTTTTATTAAACAGGCAATGGATGCAATCAAGCCTGAAACAGTCAATGCATGTTGGCGAAACCTATGGAAAGAATGTGTGAATGATTTTAAGGGTTTCCCGACCATTGACAAAGAAGTGAAATGCATTGTTCAGGTGGCCAGGCAAGTTGGTGGTGATGGCTTCGTCGACATCCTTGAGGAAGAAATTGAAGAATTAATTGAGAGCCATAGAGAAACATTGACTAACGAAGAGTTAGAGGAACTGATAAAATCATCTACAGAAGATGATGATGAACAGGAAGAGCCAGCAAGTTGGAATCTTCAAAAATTTGCTGAAGTGTTCCAAGCAGCGAAACATTTGAATGATTTAATTTCTGAATACGATCGCTCTATGGAACGAAGCCTCAAAATCACACGTCGTATTACGGACAGTTTGAGACAGTATCAAGAAATGTTTGAGCAGCTCGAGAGACAACAGCAACAGTTGCCGATCACCATGTTTTTCAAGGAAAAACAACCGGTAGCAGATGAGCCTACGCAATCAACTTCTCGAGCTGAACCAGAGCGAACCATTTCATCTACAACTTGCTCTCCGTCACCTCCGTCTCCTGGATCAACATCAAGCCCTGACAACCCCCCTGTAATTACCCCTTGTAATTAAAAATACAGTATTGTAAAATTATATTTTGCATATGTACTCTTTATTATACACGGTACATTACTGTATACATTTATACATATTACTGTACAGGTTGTATACACAAAACCATGTACAGTATACTGTACTTTATGGGCGATTTAAGAGATTTTCAAGGGTAATTTTGACTATACGTGATTTTCGCCTTGCACACTGACTTTAGAACCTAACCCCTGCTTAAGATGCTACTCCACTGTATGTGATCATGTAATTAAAGACTGTATCACATACTCACAAGAAAAATTAAAATTGCACAGGCAACCTTCATTCTGGCATTTCCTAACTTTTGAGTGCTTGACTTTGCAACCTTAATGTTGATTTAATGTTGTTTCTTATGTATCTACATACTTTTTCTAATAATTTTTGCTTTTTCTCATTTGCATTTTAAATGTTCTTAAAATTTTGTGCTAACCGTTCTAATTGAGAATTTTAAATTCTGACATATGATTTTTGAAATGGTGGGGTTATTTTTCTGGCCAGTAACTCTGCAAAATCACATCTCTGGCACGTTGGCTAATATACCTTTATCAAAAACAAACATTCTCCATTCAGAATTTAGTGATCGGTTTTGTTTCACTCCGATAGCAGTGCAGAGCCAATACAGCCAACATGAGTGAAAAGTAGTAAAAAGTTGTTTTTAGCATTAAAGTAAGCCCATATTATTTGGCATATTCACAGGGCTCAGATTGGTTGAGTAAGAAGGTGCTATATTTATAGTGATCTTTTTTTAAACAATAGCTATGCTTTAAGTTAGGGACACATGGCTTAAACTCCCGCATAGATTTCCATCGCAACTTTAACAACCACTACTGTCCATTAAATTTTCTCTGGAACACTCCCACACTAGCATCAACTTCCTGGACACCACAGTCAGCTTTAACAGTGGAACCCTACAAACAACTAGATACAAGAAACCCATGGATCACCACACCTACCATCATAGATCCACCCCAAACACACCAAGAAATCTGTTATCTACAGCCAGGCACTCGGATACCACAGATTATGTTCAGAGGAGAAAGTCCGGGACATGCACCTTAACACACTAAAACCGCCTTCACCAAACAAGGACACTCCACCAGAGAAGTAGATTGCGTGGTAGAACGGCCCACCCAAATACCCTGAGAGAACCTGCTTCAATACAGAAATAAAACCCTCTCTGACCGCACACCCCTAGGTATCACCTACCACCAGACACTGGAACCCATACCATACAGGGTATCTCAGCTTCTTTAAGCTCATCAACAGAAGCAAGCTCCCCACAGAACAGGACACAGTAACTCAAAGCGACATCAGACCCTGCCAGAACAACAGATGCAAAACCTGCAGACGTATCTCCACTGCTCAGTGATCAATACCGGTTGACTCCGGTTCTGGCCTCCAGGTGTCCATTGAGTCCAGTGCTGATGAGGGAGATGCTAGTATCAACTGTTCCACAGTGGTGGTGAATCCGGCAGGTACGTACCTCCTCTGCCTTTTGGTCCAGGACTCTGTCAGGGCCGTGTCAACGATAGCCCTGGAGATTGAATGAGCCGCTGTTAGCACCGCACCCCAGTGTTCCCCTTCCACAGGTTGTGGAAGCAGTGCCAGTACAGGTATCGGTACAGGGGGCCTTGGTACCGCTTAAGTTGGCACCACAAATGCTACCATGGTGACTTTCACCACCCTCCGTGTCGGTACTGTCAAACACTATGGTACCACTGTTCACTTCGGGACCGACACCGGTATACTTGATACTAATAGTACCACTTCCATTGGCAGCATCGCTTCGTTCTGGATGACGGATGAGTCAGACAGGGTACTCGCTGCCTCTGGTCTCCGTTCATCCTTATCTCTGGGGTCTGCAGGCTCCTCTGCATCTGAGTCGGGGTCATCATCCTCCCTCTCTCCAGCGTCTGACCTGCATCGAGGGCAGTTGATGGAGCATTATGGGTACTAGGATTGGTGCCCATCTTGCAATCGGGATGGAGGTGCCTGGCTGAAAGTGCATTAGGCAGTGATGTTGGCATTTCATCTCCCTGTTCAGGGAAGATCAGTCTTCTCCAGTGCCATGGGAACAAGATTCTTAAAAGGGATCCTTTGTCTACATCCTCTCATCCAAGAGCGTGTTCCCCTGTGGGACCTAAACACAGTCCTAACAGGTCTGATCGGTCCTTCTTTCGAGCCCCTAGCATCTTGTCCCTTTCCACTCTTGTCAGAAAATGACTTTTCTGGTAGCAATAAAATCCACAAAGGAGATTGTGTGAGTTGCAGGCTCCAATGGAAGATCCTTTTTATGCACAATTTTCTCCAAAGACAAGGTGACTTTATGACCACACCCAATTTTTTTGTCTAAAGTGGTTTCAGTTTCATTTGAGCTAGTCAGTATATTTACCTGTTTTTTGTTGTTTTTTGTGTTTTTTTCCTAAACTGCATTCAGCTCCAGAGGAGCAGTGTCTCCATACCTTAGATGTCAGGCAATGTTTAGCCTTTTATCTGGACAGGACTAAACCATTTCATGCTTTGCATCATTAATTTGTGTCATATGCAGACCACATGAGGGTTCAAGCAATATCTTCGCAGACTATCTCCAAATGGATAACATCCTGCATCAAGATGGCATACGTCCCCTCAGTGGGTGGGAGCTCATTCTATGAGGATTCAAGCAATGTCCATAGCGTTCCTCAGTGACGTTTCCATATTGGACATATGCAAGGGTGCTATGTGATCACTGATACATTCGTTCATGAACCATTACCCCATAACCTCATATTTCACAGCGGATGCAAGCTTTGGTAGTGAGGTCTGAGTTTAGGTAGACTCTGAGCCCTGCCTGCTGCAGCTGGGGGACATGACACTTCCGCTTGTGTCACCTAATTGGAATACACAGCTGCATCTACTCAAAGAAGAAACAGGTATTTGTTGTAACTGTGGATCTTACAGACGTGATGCAGACTGTATTTCACGACCCACCCTGCATCCCCTCTGCGTCAGAGTCTCATTTCTGGGCATTTAGTGTGAAATTACTCCGTTGGCACCTCCTTTTCTATTGCATCAAACACTAACTTCTGTTCCTTTACTTCACCAGTTCACAGTTTAGCTTTCCCAGAACTTAATCCATTTCTTATCTTATCTCACTGCTTTGTGATCCATCTCCTTCACTCCACCAATCATGTCAGCCTTTTACCAGCTTGTCATTTCTCCCATAATCACTTCTCACCTTCTTCAATGCTGCCCATTATGCATTAAACACTATTCCCTAATCAATTTGCAAGGAAGTTCTCTGTCCTTTATTATGATGCCTATGGTAAACTATGTAATGATATTGGCTAGGTTGGTGGCCTGTGGTGGTGATTCATTAAGACCTCTTGTCTGCTTATTAAAAAAAAAAAATAAAAAAATAGACACTTCTAAATTGTACACTCAATTGAGAATATATGCAACATCCGTATTCCACCTGCTGTAACCCATGTATTTCTCCTCCTATCAGGGATGCTGGAACAATTTGTATAGTGGGGGTACTGAGAGCCATTGAACCAAACTGTAAACCCTGTGTACAATGGAAGCCACTTCAAGCCAGAGGGTGCAGCAGCAGCACCCCCACACCGCTAGTTCCAGCATTTATGTCTCCAGTTATGTTCTACACCTTGTTGGAGCTTGTCTCTATTTAAAATGTAACCACTCTGGGTTAGAGACTGTATTTTGTTATATATTTGTACAGAGTGCTGCACAGGCCCTACTGAGGGCTGTGCGTGGTAGCAAAATACAAATAATATTTTGGTTAAAAAATTTATATTTAGAGATGAGATTTCCTGTCCACCCACTTAAAAGGAACAACATAAATATTTGCATTCATTGTTCAGCACAGCAACATTCTTTTTAAAAAGAGGCATTAGAATATCAGCTAATTGAGCAATCTGATTAACTAATCATTCTGTTACTTTAGAGTAAACTTAAGTAAAAGATTAAATAATGTGTTGCCGTTTACAAAGGCCAGTACTGCTCTGCTGTCCCTAACCATCTAATTTTTTTGCTTCTGTCACTGATCACTTCAGTTTTGAAACAAGAAAGTTTTATTGTTTGAACACAAGATGGCAGTACATAGTTAACAAAGGTAGCAACCACATCTGTTATGAAAATTGAATATCTGGAGGTGGCAAAGATACAGCTGTTTTATTCTGCTGCTAGAATATTTTACTATGGCAATTACATTCTACATGTGATTTAGAAAGTTCATTATCGCACAGCAAAATATTAATCAAGAAAATGTGAAATCTTAAGGAACTTGTTTTTTAGGTTTTTAGAACTAACTCAAGGTAGGGTTGAAAAATTATTTAAAAATAAGATTGAATTTATTGGGGTGCTTCAGATCTTGTAATATCGTCTCCAACATATGTTCAGCTTTATTGCATGGTTCGGGAGGCATTCTCATATTTGAAACTGTTGCCTGCATTTACAGCTTGTACAACATAGATGTAACTCCAACATAGTTAATAACTCCAGTGTGCTGTATTCAGCTTCCCTAGTGTGACCTTTGAACCACAGTTAAAAATCAATGGTTACTTACGTATATTTATGTTGAACCTTTTAAAACCTTTTTATTACTGTATTTAAGTCACATGAAGTGACTATCAAAAACTGAAGGGTGCCATTCTTTTTTTATTTTTTATTGCTCACCTTCATCCTATTCTTTATCTTCAGTAAATATTAAAATACCACTTTACAATATGATCTGCATTTGTGGGTCAAGGCAGCACTTCTAAAAATATGCAATGGGAAAGTACTCATTAAATATACCAGAAAAAGAAGCAGAAATCTAGGTCTGATGCTTTTTTTTTTTTGTTGTTGAATTGAAACAACATGTGGAATCACACTTTCAAGCTGACAAATTCATTTTAGTATTTTAGCATTCTTGGTGCATTATACTGTTAAGAGAACAGAACATATAAAATACTTTCCTACTAAACAGTACTCCTGGTAGGTGGTTTGGTTTTTGTTTTTTTTAAAGTACAGTGGCCTTTTTGGGGAGTAGGTGACCTAGTGTATAGGTGGGGTACTAAAAGATGATTACCATCTGTATCCTATTTCTGCTGATTTTGAACTCTAGCTAATCACATAACGTTTAGGGTTTAAAGAAAGGAAACTGCTTTTCAGCTAAACTTCCTTTCTGAGAGTTTGATATGTATTATCTGACAGTTATTTTAATACCAAAATTAACTTGGAGACAAAAAACTAAAAATATAATGCTGAGATGGTAGAATGTTCTGCTGTGACTCTACTTCCAAACTGACTTCAGTTCTGATCACAATTCTGATACATAAACTATGCCCTTAAAAATGTAGATGACACTTATTTTGTATCTCATGATAAAGGAAGCTAACTCGGAAAGGAAGAAAGTAACCATGCTGACAGTTTTAGATGGTAGTTTCCACATTCCTGCATAAAAAGATGTGTTAAAGGAATATTCATTAAGTTTAAAGAAAAATAAAAAATAGAGATTAAGAAATCTAACTATTTTTAAACAGTGATACTTTATTCAGCATGTTTTGAAAATGTCAGATACACTCAGCACCTAAAAGTGCTTCTGGTGGTTTGTTTATTAACTGGAACAAATTTCAGTGGACTGCACTTCTTGAAAATAGCAAAGATGTAAGATACCCTAATCTATGTTCTGTTTGCTTTCAAATACAGTAACTCCTCACTTAATGTCCTCCCACTTAATGTTGTTTCGAAGTTACGTCGCTGCTCCATTAGGGAACATGCTCCTTTAAAGTTGTGCAATGCTCCCTTATAATGTCGTTTGGCTGCCTGCTCTGTCCACTGCTTGTAAGATTCTGTGGAAGATCAGCGACTTTACAAGGGACCATTGCACAAGTTCCTCTTCTCCGCCTCCTCCCCCTCCCTCCCAGAGCTTTCCCCGCTGCCAAACAGCTGTTTGGCGGCGCTTAGGACTTTCTGGGAGGGAGGGGGAGGTGCGGGGAGGTGCCACATCTCCATTCCTCCCCGTCCCTCCCAGAATGTCCTAAGCACCGCCAAACAGCTGTTTGGTGGCAGGGAAGCTCTGGGAGGGAGGGGGAGAAGCGGGGATGCAGCGTGCTCCGGAGAGGAGGTGGAGTGGGGGTGGGAAGAAGTGGGTCTGGAGTGGAGCGGGGACAGGAAGAGGCGGGCCTGAAGGATCCGCTGGCAAAGTTGGCGCCTGTTCTTCTAGGGGGGAAGCTGCTGCTGCGCAAAGTGCTTCCTAGCGTCCTTGCCTGCAGTGCGCTGTGCCTGTGTGGGGTAAGCCAGGGGCACCTCCCAACCACAGTACAGTATATATATAATGCCTTTTGTCTGCCCCCCAAAAAATTCCTTGGAACCTAACCCCCACCCCACCCCCGCATTTATATTAAATCTTATGGAAAAATTGGATTCATTTAATATCGTTTCACTTAAAGTTGCATTTTTCAGGAACATAACTACAATGTTAAGTGAGGAGTTACTGTACATAAGTTCTATGCTATGTAGTCACAACAATAGTTCAATTTGTACAAGTGAGATTTAAGTAACTTTAAAAATCTAATGAGATGGCTTCATGTTTGAAGATTTACATTGCTGCATCGAGGTTGGTTCTTCTGCACATATTTACATAGGCGGTGGAATCCAAACTGTTGCTCTTCTAAATTTTTTATATATAATTTTTTTTCTTTATCAGAATCCAGCAGGCTAAAGTACAAATCCTTCCTGAGCGAGTGCTGCCTTCAACTATGTCAGCAGTACAGCTGGAATCCCTGAACAGATGCCACATAATTCCTTCTTCCAAACCTACAGCGTGGCAGGACCAACATATACATCAATGGTGGCAGAAATATCAAAAGGTCAGAAGCTAATTGTTTTTTTAATTTTATTTTTGATGGCATTTCAAAAATCAATAAGTTCTATCTGTGTGTCTTTAAAGAAAAATGCACAAACTGGGACCCTATATGTCAACCTTCTGCTGTTGCTGCAGATTGTGTGGGTTGTTTATCAGCGGACAGCAGTGGGCAGATACACATTTTGTATTAGATTAGTTATGTCTTATTTTAATTACCATGTCATTGCTTTGGGGGAAGTAATGTTGTATATGTATATCTTGCTAAATTGCTGGGAAGGTATAAGGATTGCCTACACGTAGAAATTCACCAGCAGAACTATACTATTACAGTTATTCTGCTATAATTCTACTGGCATAACTCCCCATGTGGGCACTCTTATTTTTTTTTTTGCATAGCTTATGTGGCTAAGTCCATATGAAATCTATTAATGTTTATAGTGGCACATAAACCTTTTTTTTTTTTTTTTTTTTTTTTTAAATGTAAGCTAAGAATCCCAGGCTCCCAAGACATATTTACAAATGCATTCTATTTATTGGGATGGTCAGTGTTAGGAGCTTGTGGTGATTGCTACATAATGAGAATTAAATCTAAGGGCTTGATTTCTAGTTCCTCTCTCTAACATTTACTTTTTTTTCTCATATCAGTTCCTTTCATCCATCAGTTTCTTTCCTCTTTCATTATCACCCTGACTTCTAGTACTTCAGGTGAATTATAGACCAGTCAGCCTAACTTAGATACCTGGAAAGGTACTGAAACAAATAATTGAACAATCAGTTTGTAAGCACCTACAGCATAATAGGGCTAAACAAAATAGCCAGTATGGGTTTGTCAAGAAAAATCATGTCAAACCAACCTAGTTTCCGTCTTTGACAGGATTACTAGCCTACTGGATGGGGGAAGCAGTACCTGTGATGTATCTTGATTTTAGTAACGCTTTAGAAACGATCCCACATGACATAAACATTTGCTAGTTTGCTCATGTTAATGTTCTGCATTGTTTTTCTGGCGATTTCTGTAAGTGTACCTGGTTTGTTTTTTCTAAACTGGACTCTTTATCATGTACATAATTGAACCTCACTAATCTAACACTGATTAGTGAGGTTTGTAGAATACTGAGAGCTGGGGATAGGGCCAGCAAGTTGATATGATGATCTTTGTGGGCAAATAGAAGGGCTTCTTGACGTGCCCTGGGTTTAGCTTTGACTTGAAAACTGTTGGCCATCAGTGCTGCTTCTACTGCTTCTGCTGCTGCCTGGGTGCTACTGCCATGGCTTTGGTTTGGCTGTCGGAGAGAAGAGGGACGTGGTAGCTGATTTGTAGTGGAAAATTTTAGAGTGCCATCATTTCCTGTCTTTTCTCTGTGGTTGGGTAAATTCAGCTGAAGGGCAGAGGTGGCTTTTTTTGGTGGCTTTATTGATCTATGGGAACACTGAGAACACGCACCAGTGGAAGAACATGAGCAGCATCTGCTCGTGGTCGAATCTTCTTCCAGGCATTTGATATGTGGGTGAGAGGTAATCCATGGGTGACACTGTGTTCCTGTAGTTATCCACAGGGAGGCGACTTCCCCAACATCAGAACCTCTGTGTTTACTTCCTCACTGAAGAGCAAATTTAGACGTCTACTTTCCCTTTGCAGCTGTGCAGTTTAACAAAGTGCAAATCAGTGAGGTTCCATTGTGCTTAATTTTTTGTATTTAAATACACAGTTGTTCCGCTCATGTTAGGAGTGGTGATCCTAGACCAGGGATCGGCAACCTTTGGCACACAGTCCGCCAGGGTAAGCCCCCTGGTGAGCCGGGCCGGTTTGTTTACCTGTCGCATCTGCAGGTTCAGCTGATCGCAGTGCCCACTGGCCGCGGTTCGCCGTTCCAGACCAATGGGGGCTGCGGGAAGCGGCGGCCAGCACATCTCTCGGCCTGCGCCCTATTGGCCTGGAGTGGCGAACCATGGCCAGTGGGAGCTGCGATGGGCCAAACCTGCAGACGCTGCAGGTAAACAAACTGGCCCGGCCCGCCAGGGGGCTTGCCCTGGCAGGCTGCGTGCCAAAGGTTGCCAATCCGTGTCCTAGACCATAGATGACAATCTCATAGGCTGAATGCATTTTACTGGCTTCTACTAAATACTGTAAAGGAAATTTTATAAATGAGGTTAATTCACAGGCTGAATATATAATACAAGAAATAGAAGTTTCTTGGTCTTTTTAAATAAATTGAGTGTCATGTTTTAAGATCAGAGGCCCCTAAGTGTTAATCCAATACAAATGATGATGATATGCCCCTTGCTGAATAACTCAAGAATCCTGACAGGTTTCAGAGTACCAGCCGTGTTAGTCTGTATTCGCAAAAAGAAAAGGAGGACTTGTGGCACCTTAGAGACTAACAAATTTATTTGAGCATAAGCTTTCGTGAGCATGCATCCAGTGAAGTGAGCTATAGCTCACAAAAGCTTATGCTCAAATAAATTTGTTAGTCTCTAAGGTGCCACAAGTACTCCTTTTCTTTTTTCAAGAATCCTGAATATCCCAAACTGATATTTGCTTAACACGTTTTTGCTTAAATATTATCCTGTTTCGCTTTCAGTATTGAAATGAATCAGAAAGAAGGCAGGGCATAGCTGATTGCAAGTCCCTCCCTCCCTGCATATGCTAATCAGGTTGCCCCACACTTTTGCAGTGAAAAAATGTGCTTTATGGCCAGAGTTCATCACCTGGAGAAAGTAACTCATCAACAGAAAATGCAAATCCAGACTTTCTGAAGACCAAACCTCTGCAGGAATCAAAAGAAATCAGGTGTGTAGTGCTCCTAAGATTCCTTGCATCTCGATTCTCCCACCTGAGAAGCTGGTAGTTAAACCTAAGAAGCTGAAATAAAGCACGTTCATGTTGTAATTACATATCTCTTCATATGTTCTCAATAGGATACCCATGACTGTAATTATATACAAAATATTTCTGCATACTTCAGTGCCTAATAACCTGCCCAGTAAGTTATGTCTACCAGAGAACTACAATATTTGTATTTAATCCATTTGTTTTGGACAAACTCTCTATATTTTTAATGCTGCTTCATTGTTCTTGGCATATGTTCAACACAAATATTTCATTTTCAGAAGAGCTAGTATATAATTTTTGATTACGTATTTTGAAATTTAAATTTAGAAAATTAATTTGATTTAATGCAACATTAAGGTTACATATTTAAGTCAGGAGATGCAAAACATAAAGTTAACGTAGGCAAATAAAGGTTTCTGTGTTGCATGTGCTCTATTTGTAAGTTCTAATAACTAGTGAAAGCATAATATATATGAATAAGTGTTTCTATGAGAATCTTAACTATTTTATTTCCTTCTCTCCTTTTTAAAGATGCACCTTTATGCTGCTGTAATGTAGCTTTTAGAATTTAATTCACTTTTTAAAAAAAAGAGGAGAGGAGAAGCTGCTATTGCACTTTAATAAGGTGTTGGTCTTGACTGACAGGAATTTAACTTCAATTTCACTCATTTCCCCAGAGTATGCTCCACTGGGGAAAATCCTGTCTCCTTCCCTGTGCTGCAGAGTTGCACCATTGCAGTTTTGCCAATGGCTGAAATTGGGGATAATCTACAATGTAAACATTTCAAAAGAACCTAACATTTCAGTTTGTGACTCAAGTCTTGCCACTAACTCAATTCTCATCCATGTACAAAAACCTCTTCCTTAAATTAAGAGGTGTTTTAAGATCAACCTAGCTGGCCTATCAGGGAAGTGAGTTGAAGCTTGAGTGATGCTGGTGCTCAAGCTAATAATGCAAGAGCTCAAGTTACAGTAGCTAATCCAATCACTTTGCTAATCCAATCAGTCTGTGCTGTTGCTGCATGTTTGAATTTAATAACCATTTGAGATTGTCAAATAACAGGCTCAAATGGAATTATTTGATCAAAGATTTAATCAGAGATTAGTTCAACACCATCCAGAAAGAAAAGATATATTACCACCCTTGGTGTAAGTTAAAGAGCTGGCCTTTGTGTCTCTCCCCAGTGTAACTGGTGTGTTGATGGCAGATTTCATTTCCCTACCTAATTCCCAATATGTCTGTCTTTTCTATGGGGTATGAAACAAAGAGAAACCCCTTCTGTGGATGGAAAAAATATTTTCCTATGATTGATTTTTGCCATATGTTATGTTTTTTAATGTTTTTGTTTACCTCATTACTTATGGAATTTCCTTTATGGTATCTGTAGGCTACATGATGGATAAGCAAAAAGGGAATTCTAACCAGATCACTATTCCTGACAACTGGCAATCCCCAAGACCTCTTTTAATGGATCCCCATTTCATCATTGCAGAAAGTATCTGCAATAATAATTGTTCCTTACCAAACAGTCCTGCTTATATCTCTGTAGACTCTTTTGGTAGTTTGAGGGGGTCTTTTTCCTGGACATCTGTTTTCTCACAGAGTTGGATGGCTTATAGTCTAAGGGTATGGCTACGCTTGCAGATGTAGAGTGCTTTGAGTTAAACCAGCCTTCACAGAGCGCAGTAGAGAAAGCGCTGCAGTCTGTCCACACTGACAGCTTCAAGCGCACTGTCGTCGCCACATTAGCAGCTCTTGCAATGGCCACAGAGAGCAGTGCATTGTGGTAGCTATCCCAGCATGCAAGTGGCTGCAATGTTCTTTTCAAATGGGGGGGGGGTGGAGTGTGACAGGGAGTGTGTTGTGTGTATGTGGGGGGAGAGAGAGTGGGTTTTGGGGGACTGAGAACATGTCTGCTGCTGTCTGAACTTGCAAGACAGCATGCTGACACCCCTTATCCCACGCCTCTCTCTCACACGCACAGCATTCCACAGTAACAGCTTGCTTTGTCTTGGAGCAGATAAGCAGCCAGCTGTCAGAAACGGAGCTTTCAAAGAGCATATCCGCATTCCTACAGCGAGTTTAAAAACAATGAGAAGAGTGGCCACTTGACTTAAGGGGATTATGGGACGTTTCCAGAGGCTGATCAGAGCACAGTAATGCAACACCTCATTCACACCGACGCTGTGGCGCTCCAGCGGGGGCGCAGCAAACGTTATTCCACTCGCCGAAGTGGAGTACCAGCAGAGTTGTAGCCGCGGGGTCAGAGCGCTCTACCCGCCTTGCCAGTGTGGGCGGGTAGTGAGCTAGTGCACCTGGGGCTCCTTTATTGTGCTGTAACTTGCAAGTATAGCCAAGCCCTAATACTCAATCGTAAGAAATTCCTGCATATAAGTCACTCACAAGTTATGGACCAATATTCTGGCCTTACTAGTCAAATGCACTTTGCTAACACTATAAAAAAATTTGGGAGAATATATCAATTTAATATAGGGTAGAACCTCAGAGTTACGACACCTCAGGAATGGAGTTTGTTCGTAACTCTGAATAAAACATTGTGGTTGTTCTTTCAAAAGTTTACAACTGAACATTGACTTAGTAAACTTTCAAAGCTGTATTATGCAGAAGAAAAATGCTGCTTATAACCATCTAAATTTAAATGAAACAAGCACAGAAATTTTCCCTTTATTCTTTTTAGTAGTTTACCTTTAACACAGCACTGTACTGTATTCACTGTGTGTGTCTGCTACTGCCTGACTGCATGTGACCAGTCAGTTTGTAACTCTGAAGTTCTACTGTACGTTCTTGTAAGAGTAATATGTATTTTGAGCAAAACTAACACATTGGTGACCTGGTCTGGTCCCCAGCTGCGAGGCTGTCAGTTCTTAGCTAATGCCTGCAGCCTGGGCAAGAACTAGCGTTGGCCTGCTAGCGTCATGCGTACATCTCAGTATTAGTACTTTACAATATTGACTGTCAAAAAATTACAGACAGGGTACAGACACGGTGAATCAAAAGCTTTCCATTCTAAAGAAAATGCTAATATCTTTAAATTGGTGAACTCAATCTTGCAACATCTTTGCTGTTCAGTCTTCCTGTTCCATTTATAACAAGTGCTACAGATGCATGCAACATAAAATGGGGTGTTCACTGCAGCAGGTTCACAGTGTGGGATTGTTGCAATTCCCCTTAGACAGAAATACACATATACCTTCTGAAGCTCAGAGCCATTCATTGGACATTACGATCATTTTTTATTCATCTCCAGCACAAAGTTGTCCATGTAATTATGGAAACATCACTGCAATCCTTTATATAAACAAGCAGGGCTTTTCAGTTTTACTCATCTTTGCAGGAAAGCAATGGTTTTGTGGGAATGGTGCATTCTCTGCAGACCCTCCAGTTACGCATCTCTCAGGGAAGAACAAGAATCTGATGGACTAGCTATGCAAATCACAGTAGATATCAATGAGTGGTTACTGAAAACATCAGTGATACAGGAAATCTCCACACACTAGGGACACCCCCACTTCTTTACAGCCAAATAGAATGCAAAATGTCAAAAGCCTTGTTTGAAAGCAGTGAGACATATTTTGGATGCATTCCTCATGTCCTGGAGCCAGTGTCTCTTCTGTGCCTTTTCTGCTATAAACCTAATATGCTGGATTCAAAGGGGGGGGAAAAAAAAACAGGACAAGGCAAAGATCATTTTAATGGCTCCCACATAGCAGTGGCTCACAGACCTTCTATGTTTTTCAGCAGGGATCTATGAGAGACTACCTCTTGTTCCAGATTTGCTGACTCTAAAAGATGATCAAGTCTGTCATCCAGATCTGAGCTCTCACCACCAGAGCATTAGGACAATGGGTTTTTAACTGACCTCGAACTATCTTGTTCCACTGCTGTTCTGAGTGTGTTAGAGAACTCTAGGAAAGGATCTACTAGAAAATGTTATAATTAAAGGTTCACAATGTGTGCAGATAATACTGTAATAATAACAATGTCCCCTACAATGGCCTCAATCCATTGTATACTCGCATACTCCGGCTCAAAATGTCATACCTATCACTTTTTTTTTTCTTTTTAAATTATGGTCCATTTATCAGTCAGATTATTGAAAACTCTATTGATGGGGGCACCATCACTGTAATGGGAAATAAATTTACATAATTACCGGAGATTCCTTCCCCTGCATTAGGCTCTCCCATGCTTGACTACCGTAACTAACTGGACGTCGGTAGAATCTCAAACAGGTCCTGGCTTGCGGCATAGCTCGACTCCCCCCTCCCACCTGCAGTTGCAAGTCCCCCATCTTTATTCTTGCTGTTCATGTCCGGGGACTGTGATTTGGGCTCCTAAAAGGTATCCGCAGTGGTGTGTGGGGTGGTGGTGGGGTCTCCGCCAATATGGTATACAGCTCTTTGTAAAAGCAGCAGGTCTGTAGCTCAGCACTGGATCGACTGTTGGCCTCTTCTGATATGCCTGCCACAGTTCCTTTGTTTTTCACACAGCACTGGTATTGATCTCAGTTGTACTCCTTCTCCTGCATCCCCCTGCAATCTGCTTGTAGATGTCCATGTTACTATAGCTGTGCTTGCACAGCCTCTTTGCCCAGGACGCCAATAAGTCCTGTCTGCTCCAAGCTGGAGAATGTCTAGAACATGTAGCTGACATGGTCATCTGGGCAGCTGCACCGAACAACAGATAGCTGCTAGATGTGCTTGCCCCGATGGACAATCGGGAAAAGGCATTTCAAAAATTTGTGTGGTTTTAAAGGGGGTTTTGGCTTCTGTTCTTCATGACCCCTGGGCAGTGAAGTTCACAGTTGTGACCAGAGTAGTTAGTGTCTGGGATTGTGGGACAGCTGCTGGAAGGACTGTCAGGGTCAACATAGGCAACACAGTGTCTACACTCATGCTGCATCGACCTCAGTATGTTGACCATGGCTCAACGCTGCTCAGGCAGGTGGTGTTACTGTGTTGGCTTAATAGAGAGCATATGTTAATGAAGACAAATTGAAATGTAGACATGCAGAGCTAGGTAGATGCAAGTGGCTTGTGTCGACCAAACTTTCTAGTGTAGACGAGGCCAAAGGTACCAGTTAGGACTGGTTGTGGTGTTTGTTTTTTGGCGTGTAAACCTCTGTCTGTTGGCAAATGGACAGAGACCCACCGTACTCATTTCTCATATGCTAGTGAACAATATAAAGTTTTCAAATTATTAGAATAAAAACAAACAAGGAATTCTTGCATTGGTACCTTCACATGCCAAGATTTCTGAAGGAAGATTATTTGACCTAGTAATATCCTGAAAATAAGGGCTTATACTTAAATGCTGACAGATTTTTAGCTAGACCATTGCAGTAGGTGCAACTGTTAAGACACCCACACTAGTTCCTTTAAATAAAGAAATAAAATAAAATGCCAGTCTTGTGTACTTGAGTTCAATATCTCAGTAAAAGGTCCCTAAGTGTGTAATGACCAAAGCATTTTCACTGCAGAAATCAGTCATAATAGAGGTCCTTGTTTTTTGTTGGGGCATCAGCCTTCATAGAGAATCATTAATTCCCAGGAAGTAGCCTGTGTCTTCCTCAGTATTGCTAATATCTTAATCTCTCTCATTCTCTTGTTAATTCTTTGAAACAAGCATTCACTGCAGAGATTTGATTTGTTTTTTGAACAACTGAAAAAAGTGTGTTACTGTTGGACAGGTTGAACATAGAGAGATGATGTCGCTGAGCCTTTTCCCTTTCATGCTGTTTCTCTGAATCCACTCTGTATGTCGTAGTGCTGTTTCTTTAGAGCAGAAATCAAGTGATCATGTTACTCGTTTTCATATTTGAGAACAACTCAGCTAATTCAGGTCACTCTTGACAGCTCAAATAAATTTGTTCATCTCTAAGATGCCACAAGTACTCCTTTTCTTTTTGTAGAATTTTACTGTAATCATTGTGGTTATGATTTGTTCTACATCTCAAACTGTGTGTGTGTATGTGTATGTGGGCAGGTAAACGAACTGGCCCGGTCCACCAGGGGCTTTCCCTGCACAAGCAGCGGAACAAGTTTGGGATCCATTGTCCTACTGTATTTTCTACTGCATGCATCCGATGAAGTGGGTTTTAGCCCATGAAAGCTTATGCCCAAATATATATATATGTGTGTGTGTGTATATGTATGTGTATGTATGTATATATATATACACACACACACACACACACACACACACACACACATCTATTTCTCCTGCTGATAATAGCCCACCTTAATTAATTGGTCTCATTACAGTTGGTATAGCAACACCCATTTTTTCATGTTCTCTGTGTATATCTTCCCTCTGCAGTGGTTCCCAAATTTGTTCCACCGCTTGCGCAGGGAAAGCCCCTGGCGGGCCGGTCCGGTTTGTTTCCCTGCTGCATCCTCAGGTTTGGCCAATCGCGGCTCCCAGTGGCCGCGGTTCGCTGCTCCAGGCCAATGGGAGCTGCTGGAAGCGGCGGCCAATACATCCCTCAGCCCGAGCCGCTTCCAGCAGCTCCCATTGTAGAACCACTGTCCCACTGTATTTCCTACTGCATGCATCCAATGAAGTGGGTTTTAGCCCACAAAAGCTTATGCCCAAATAAATTTGTTAGTCTCTAAGGCGCCACAAGTACTCCTCGGTTTTTTTGCTGATGCCACTCTGAAACCTGTATTCTGTTTGTTTTTTAGGGTCTTGTACCACACTCATGGTATCAATAATGCAACTATTATTTGATTTTAAAAAAGACACTTCAGTAATGTTACTCATTATACCTTCAGTTAGATAGCAATGGACTTGTGACTTGACCACAGTTTTGTACTTAATATGAAATGTCCTTACTCAACAACTGTTTTACTATGAGGAAGCACTCTTTGGATCTACTTACTAGACTACTACAGAGCTGAGACTCAGGTGATCTGGATTCTGTTTCTGGCTTGTCCACAGATATTTTTTGTGTGTGTTTTAACTTGTCATTTGGGGACACTGGGAACTTAAAAATCAAACATCTATGTGAGTACTTCTACCTGCTGTTTTTACAAGCAACACTTACCATTGCTAATTCTTTAAAAAGTATTCTTCTGAAGTAAGGGAGACAGTTTACACCAGCTAATTATCTGGCCCATTGTTCTCAATTTTTTTTAGTTTGCATGTGCATTTCATTATTATAATTTCATTGTTTACCCTGTGTAGTCAGTCAGTTTCCCCTCCTAACCCCCATTGCTGGAGGGGATCATTCATATACAACAGGAGAGGGATAAATATGTTTAAACTACAAAAAAAGTGATTGTAAAACCCACAAAAATTAACAGTGGACTAATGGGCAGGCAAACTACCTGAAACTACTGATAACTTTTTATAAAACTGACTAGATTTGAAGGTGATTATGTACCTTTAAAGGCCACATCTGTGTGTTGATTATTTGTCATTAAATGAGATTTAATCTCTGTTTGTTTGTTTGTAAATCTGCAATGTGGGTACTGTGTATCTTAATGCATTTGCAAAATATTTTGAGATTTTTTTTGGATTGAATGTGCTAACAAGTCCCCAGTGGTGTTATGTTGATTGACAATTCGTGGCATTTTTAAATAAGTAGATGTCTTCCCAGATTATTTTCTCCTCTCCCTCCCCCATATCTGTTTGAACAAGATCTACAGAAATGTTATGATTCAAAAGTAAATGTTATGTTTTCTGTTTCAGCGGAAGTTCCACTGTGCTAGTTTGACTTCTTGGCCTCCGTGGCTCTACTCCTTATATGATGCTGTAAGTATAAACCAGATCTTACCCAGATATCTGTAATCAATTTTATGTTTTTGGGTATTTCATTATTAAGTGGCACAAAACCATATAATCTGTTTTTATTTTGTGTTTTTAAGTACTGACTGCGGCATTATCAAAACATTAGCCAAAATGACACACATTTTAAAATATCTTCAACAAACTTACACATATTTGCTGCAGAAATACTCAACACAATAACAATTTTTGTTTTTATTTCCAAATCAGTAGCTTGGATTTTTATTTGCTACCTTATAGTCTGTGTACGTGACTTTAGTAGAAACTGTGAATCCCCACCAAATGTGACCTACCCTAATAGTTGATCCAGTACTGAAAGGTTCAGTGTAGTTTAAAAAAAAAAAAAAAATACACATTTAGAATCCTTAATCAGCACTAAATTAATCAGCTGTTCCCCTCCCTCCCAATAAAGTCTGCTCAATCTTTACCACAATCATTATAAACAAAACAGAATATGCATCCTGTGAAGAACTTTAGCAGTACCAGCCCTGGCTGTTAGTGTATTACCTCGTCTGTGAAATCTTGTGGTCCCACTGAAGTCAGTGGAAGTTTTGAAACTGACTTCAGTGAGGCCAGGATTTCACTCCTTGTGTCCTGTGGAGGGAAAGTGGACTATGCATCTGGTCACAAGGGGAGCGAGGGGGGAAGTTCTGCTGCCAACCACCCTGATACTACCATAGCATAGAAATCCTTTAAAGGTAGTTAATTTATTTTCCAAAACTGATCAGATCTCTTGTTTCTGAGAAGTATCCCCACCTTGCCTGATGGGAAACCTAGGCTGATTTTTAATTTATTAGCTTAAAATATGTAGACATGTAGATAAACTGTCTTTGTGCTAAGCTTTTTAAAAGCTAATGTCCACTAGAGGCCAATAGCTCACTCCCCATTTTGCTTTTATTTTAAAGGGGAAAAAATGTGTATTTAAATTACGCTTTTCTTCTAATGAAAGGAAACCTTAATGGAAAGAGTCAAGAGGCAACTACATGAGTGGGATGAAAATCTTAAAGATGAATCTCTTCCATCAAATCCAATAGGTATTGTAAAATTATGTTGCTTGGTTTTCAGCAAATTTGTATTTTCTCCCCTCGTATTTTGTTAAAGGTAATGATCTTTTTTTTTTTTCTTGCTGGCTAGCCCACGACTACTACTGGGAAGAGATTGTGTAGTGAAAGCACATACTAGTCCATTAACAAAGCCCCTTTACCAAAAATTTTCCAACACACTTTTAGCACTTGTTTCCTGACCTGCTAGAAATTAATGTTTAAAGCTGGAAAGTCCAGCTTTTGAATTTTCTGACTGACCATGAGATGGGACTGTAGTAGTATATCAGGCCTGTGCTTGTCCTGTGGTCTAACGGTGCTTTTGATGACATAAGAACAAGAATGAATACAGTAAAGTCCATTACCTTATGACAGCATAAATTCCAAGGTCTGGTTAAAGGCAGCTGATTTTTATATAATTTTTAAAAATAAAACTCAGTTGAGTATATCAAGACTGAAACGTGTGACTGTTGTTGAGTATGTTTTTGTTCTGTTTACAAATCTGGTGGAGGGGACCTTCGGAAATGAATGCACACAGAAAATGCTTATCCTTCCCATGATATAACACTTAAGCAAACGTTGATATTAGAGCCTGCATTGCCACTTGGATACAGTGTGTGAAAAGTGTATATTTTTGCTAGTACAATCTTGTTTAGAAAAGCATTGTGCAGACATAGAGAACTGAATAAAAGGCATCTGTATTTTATTTTTTTATTTCTTACATTGTAACAGGCATGGTGCTTTTCTCCAGATTTTTCTTACAGAGTTGCTGCTTGCCTGCCAATTGATGATTCATTACGTATTCAGCTGCTTAAAATAGGGAGCGCTATTCAGCGACTGCGGTGTGAATTAGATATTATGAACAAAGTAAGTATCTTATTTATGTTTAATTTACGGTACTTTGATGTAGTGTCACCAGGTAATAAGAGTAGAGTTTGTATAATCTATAACAAAATATAACTTGGAAATGGCAGCATTTTTTTTTTAAGAGGTGGTATTTTTT
Organism: Natator depressus; assembly: GCF_965152275.1. NCBI lineage: Eukaryota > Metazoa > Chordata > Testudines > Cheloniidae > Natator > Natator depressus. Next base: position 14,399,996 of record NC_134240.1, on the reverse strand, counting down.
AGAACTTTTTTTATTTTTCCTATTTATTTTTAACTTTGATAGAATATGTGCTCCACTGATAGTGGCTGGCCCATTATATTTAGCAGCAGACTCGCAGTGCATTTTATCCTTTTTTTTTCCTAGCGCTAAAGTACTTGCTGGCTTTTTTTTCATCTTGAAAGAATGACAATCATATTTTTAAAATGATGTTCCAACACTTCATTGTACGTTGCCAGCCAAGAGATGGTGCTAGAAGCCTGATGCAGTTAGTACCATTCTTTCAAAAATCAGAAAGCATTTACAGTAAAACATACATTAATGAAATATTGCTGTGCCATGATAAGTGGAGTGGATTTTGGTGCTTTTTAAAGTGTGATATATCCCTACAATGATAAGACTATATAAATATTGGACTAAAAGGATTTTTACATTCAAACATCTACTACCCTGATAAGCAGCAGGATTCCAAGATGCTTTAAAACTTGTCTTTTGTTGCCCTTTTACATGGGTTTTCTGGAACTAAAAATTAACCAAGACTATCTAACGCAGGAATTACAATAGCTGTGTGTTCAGATGGGCTGTCAATCTAGTGTACATGTACTAACTTCACATGAAAGAGCTATGAGAAATGCACAGAGGAGCATTTGAGAGTTAATAACAGATGACAGAAAGCTGAGGTATTTAAGGCCTATTTTGTTTCAGTCTTCACTAAAGAGGTTAATGGTGATCAGATGCGTAACACAATCAATATTAACAAGGGGGAAGGAACACAAACCAGAATAGGGAAAGAATTAGTTAAAGAATGTTTAGATGTTAGAGAGATTCAGTGCAGCAGGCTAGGATACTTAATTCACGCTAGGGTACTTAAGGAACTAACTGAAGCAATATCGGAACCATTAGCAATTATCTTTGAGAACTCATGGAGGATGGGTGAGGTCCGAGAGGACTGCAGAAAGACACACGTAGTACCTATCTTTTAAAACGGGAACAAAAAGGACCTGGAAAATTAAACACCAACCAGCTTAACTTAGAAAGTGGAACAAATTACTAAACAATCAAATCGTAAGCAACTAGGGAAAATAGGGTAATAAGTAATTGCTAACATGGATTTGTCAAGAACAAATCATGCCAGACTAACCTAATTTTCTTCTTTGACAAGGGTTACTGGTGGGGAAGCAGTAGCTATAGTATATCTTGATTTTCAGTAAGGCTCCTGACATGGTTCAGCATGACATTCTCATAAGCAAACTAGGGAAATGTGATACAGATGAAATTACTATAAGGTGAGTGCACAACTGGTTGAAGGACCATACGCAAAGGGTAGTTATCAGTAGTTCTCTGTGAAACTGGGAGGCCGCACCTAGTGGAGTCCCACAGGGCTCTGTCCTGGGGCCAGTATTAGTCAATATTTTCATTAATGACTTGGATGATGGGGTGGAGAGTAGGCTTATAAACTTGTGGCTGACGCTAAATTCGGAGGTGGTTGAAAGCACTTTGGAGAAGACCATTAGAATTCGAAATGAGCTTGATAAATTGGTTTGAAATCAAGATGAATCAGTAAAGACAAGTGCAAAGTATTTCCCTTGTGAAGGAAAAATCACAACTATAATATGGGGAATAACTGGCTATGCAGTAATACTTCAGAAAAGGATCTGAGGGTTATAGTGGATCACAAACTGAATATGTGCCAATAATGTGCTGCAGTTGTGTAAACTGCCAATATCATTCTCGGGTACATTAAGAGTAGTATCATATGTAAGACAGGGGAGGTAATTTTTCTCTCTACCTGGCACTGGTGAGGCCTCAGGTGAAGTATAGGAAAGATGTGGACAAATTGGAGACAGCAACAAAAATGATAAAACCTTTTAAAAAACCTGACTTATGAGGACAGGTTAAAAAAAAAACTGGGTACGTTTAATCTTGAGAAAGAAGACTGAGAGGGACCTGATAACAGTTGTCAAATATGTTAAGTCAAAGTTCCCTTGAGCCCATGGCTCATCGGGGTGTCATAAAGAGGACGGTGATCAACTGTTCTCCATGTCCACTGAAGATAGGTCAAGAAGTAATGGGCTTAATCTGCAGTGAGGCAGATTTAGGTTAAATATTAGGAAAAACTTTTTAACTATAATAATAGTTAAATACTGGAATAGGTTACCAAGAAAGATTGTCTAACCTGTTCTTAAAAACCTCCAGTGATGGGGATTCCACAAACAGGGATGGTCTAAAGGAAAGGAGTATTTGTGGCACCTTAGAGACTAACCAATTTATTTGAGCATAAGCTTTCGTGAGCTACAGCTCACTTCATCGGATGCAGACTAACATGGCTGTTACTCTGAAACCTGTCATTATGCAAGGGATGGTCTAGGCATTCTTGGTCTGCCACAGCATGGGAGGATTGACTAGATCGTCTCCTGTGATACCTTCCAGCCCTTCATTTCTGTGATTTTTAGGGCTGCATTGGGAAAATTTTCAGATGGGATTTCTCTAATCATTTAGGAGATTAGCCACCCCTTTCCTGTTGCTGAAATTATAAAATGTTCTAATGTTAACACTCATGTAATTCCAAGAACTGCTCATCTACAGCATTAGGTACATCTTTTTATAAATCCTGAAAGAGACTAGGAGACCTGAACTGCCCTTATGAACTATAGAGCATTGACTTTAGTCTATAGTCTTTCCTTGCCCAACAATATAGGACACAAGTGTACATGTAAAGATCCAGCTGTAAAAATATATTATATAAATCTCTCTAACTGTTGGAGTAATATATAATATAAGGCCACTAAATTGATTACATATGGAATCAGCCAAATTCTGATTTATTTTTGATTTAGTGTTGTAACTGAGGTCAGAATCTGGCCTGTTGCCTTAATGCATGTGAAATATATTGCCTTAGTAATGCGTTTTGTGAATAAAACTTGCACTGCTCTTATGAGTGCAATAAACAGTTTATTTATAAAATAAACAGTTTATTTATATAGCGCTAAAAATGTGCATAGCACTATACAGAAATAATACATACATGATTCCTTCCCCAGAGAGTTTACATTATAAATCAGACAGTCCTAATGATTGAAACACCAGGTAAAGAGGGGAAGGATGGACAAAGAATAAAATAAAGTAGAATATGGGTGATGTCTGATGCTTAAATTCTGATAATTTTAAGATAAGTGCGGTAGAATGAAAGAACAATAGAAGATGGCACACAGGAATGGGTTAGTGGTGGGGAAGTCAGGCAAAAAGAAGTGGGTGTTGAGGGACAGGAAGGAAAGTAATGACAGTTGGCATATTATTAGAGGGAAGTCATTCAGGGTATAGTGCACATCACCAAAAAGCCCCCCAAAAGGCATAAGTAAGAGGAAACAAAAGGAGAACATGCTGAGGTGAGCAGGACATGAGGAATAGGGGTCAGAACTTAGTTGGAACCAAAAGTACGAACTGTGATTTACATAAATTGTTTTAAGTGAATATTGTTAGAACAACATTTTGTTTCATAAACTTATTAAATTGTTTCACTGACAATTTCAAAAGTATTATTCTTTTTTTAAAAAAGATAGGAAATATTTTACATCCCAAAAATTTATACTGGGAATAAAGTATTATTATGAACTGATTTTTGCAGGTTTAGTTTCTGGGAAAGGTCAATAATTTTGTTCTGTTCCAGCTTACTTTCTAGTAATTTTAAGTGGTAGATTAATCTGTTACAGTACTTCAGAGGGGGTAATAAGAAGAAGGATGGTGAGGGAATCAATCCATTTAATTTTAAAAATATTTTTTCTTGAAGAAGTTAAAAGCACTCTCTCCCAGTATTTCAGAACTTAATACATTTTGCCGAAATTAAAAGCTCATGTTTATACTTGTCCTCCTTTTCTGTGTTACATATTAAATAGCAACATCTTTTTATTTCTCTAGAAGTATTAGTTTTTCAAAAGCTCTTGAAAGAATAGACCTTTTCCTAATTTATTACAGTTACATAGTCAGAGACCTTTTCTTCTAAAAAACAAAAACAAAAAAGCTTGTGATTATGTTACTTTGATGACAAACATGCAGAAGTGAGTAAAGTTGTCCTAATGATAGTGTATTTGTTTTTCTTTTGAAGTGTACATCTCTTTGTTGTAAGCAATGTCAAGACACAGAAATAACAACTAAGAATGAAATATTCAGGTGAGTTTTTAATTAGTTTAGTCTCTTCTTTGGAAGACACGCAATTCCTGTACTTTGTCAACATTACAATAAATGAAAATTGGATATGTATTAATAGTTTTGCTCTTCCTACAACTCTCATTTTCTCTTTGCATTTTATTCTTCTGAGATTGTTCTGAGCTGATCAATAAATATTCACAGGAAATTCTCTGTGTAAAACAATATAGATAAAATAAACTCAGACATCATCCAGTCCACAGACATCTAACAAAAGGGTTATTTATGATGACTTTAGAATAATAGAAGTTGGAGTTTGAAAGTCCATGTTATATTATCTGGCCCAGCACCCAGCCACTGTAGGGTTGTACTCTTATGGTGAATTTTGGAGTCTAAATTCTTGTATATCACTGTAATATTTCAGATCTGATTAACCTAATTCAAAAGTAATAGGGAAAAAAATCTCAGTTGTGCATAATACTTCCACATTTTAACAAGCACTGATTTCAGATTACCGTATGTGATTTGAGTATCATAGATGTGCTATTAGTATGTTGTGAAGCAAGGAAGACATGTATCATTGGATATGACGTGATGTCAAACAGTCTAAAAATCATTCTAAGAGTTGTAGTAGGCAATTCATTCTTATATGCATGACCTATGCATTGTCCTTATTAATAGGTATGTCAATATAGTATTTCTTGAAAACAGTTACCACTGCTGGTGGCCTTGTCTCCAGCTTCACCCAGGATAACTAATATCTGTCTATCACCTATGATGATTTGAAGGTTAAAAGATTTCTTGGCTTAACAAAGGTTCTTCATAGTGGTTTTTTTGTTTTGTTTTTGTCCGTGTGATAAGCAGCTGTAATAATTATCTAAACGATAGATTTTGGAACGCTTAGCTGCTGCTGTGTTCATTTGTGGGGTGTCTTTTTTAACTACTTTTTTGAAATTGAGACATTAGTGTGGTAAATGCTTATTTTTGCTGACTGCTCAATTTTAAAGGCAGAATTAAGAGGATGAGTAGTGTTGCTATTTGTTGTAAGTTTTTACTCAGTGGAGGCAGGTAATGTTCTCTCATGTAATGAAGGTGCACATACCTATTTTTATTCCATCTTTTAATACTGTAACTCAATAAATTTTGTCTACAAGCATATTAGACTGCTTTTTATGCAAAATATTTTTAAGCATTTGGCAATTTCCTTCCTCTATTCATTTTCTAATTAGAGTTGTTTTAATTTTATGAACACTTTTCAGCCCTGTTTTCCTTTTTGATATATGTCTTGGGAAACTATCAAAGTACATAACTGGCTCTTATTTATCCATTGTAGTTTATCCCTGTGTGGACCCATGGCAGCATATGTAAATCCTCATGGATATGTCCATGAGACCCTTACAGTGTACAAAGCCTGCAACTTGAGTCTGAGTGGCCGACCTTCTACAGAGCACAGTTGGTTTCCTGGGTAAAACAGTATTTCTTTCTACTAATAATGTACTCCAGTATTACAAAATACAGTTCAGAAATCTTATTAGCAAATAATAGAAATTTATAATTCTGATTTAAATGCATTCTGGCCTTCAAACGCTGAGAAGCAGACATTACATTATTTTCTAAACTCTTTAAAAATGATGATTTAACTACTGTAAATGAAGAAAAAAGTAAATTTAGTATTCCTTCTTAATCTAAAATAAATTGGACAAGTTAGACAAAACGTATTGAAAATTCTCTTGTACCTTTAAAATTGTGCATACATTTTGCCACATTTTAAAAGTTGTTTTTGAATAATTCTCTTTTAATTACCCAACCCGCATCTTGATAAATAACTATATATAATAGGGAGTGTTATAATTTGTATTGTAGTAGTACCAAATGACCCCAGTCAGGTAGGTATCAGGGCCTCATTGTAAAATAGATACTCTGTCCCCAAAGGGCTTACAGTCTTTCACGCAGATGGCGAAAGAACCAGCAGCTAAAGTGTCAGGTGACATTAACTGTCATCTTAAAATCTGTTAGCTGTAGGATCATGTCTTTCATTCTTTTTAAAAACATTTCAGTCTCCAGAATGATACTACTGTTACTTCTTCCCTCCCTCCCTCCATCCCCAGTTTGAATTGTCTTCAGTATGTAATCTCCAACCCTAGAACTTTCCACATAGTAAACTGTGACAGTCTCTCATTATGACTAGAGATTATTTACAAATCTGAGGACCTTGTTTTAAACTATTTTGGTTGTTTATATTGCTTATGGTTGGGAATTCTGTCTTTCATGGACTAAAATGTATAGATTTGTATTTATTTTATTCATATTAGAAACTTTAAGTGGTGCACACTTTAATCCTGACTACTGATTCCTCACTATCAAATATCTGATAGATCACTGAAAAGGATTAAGTGTAATTTACTTCTGTTCTCCCTCAATCTCCTCCGTTTATCTTTGATGCTCCATCACCACCCTCCCTACAAGTGTAGTTGATGCAAAATGCCAAGCAGAATATTTAGCGTATTGGTCATTTCAGACCATGTCATGTTACTCATCTTGTCTAAAAAAATTACAAGGAAAATCTCATATATAAATCATATAACTGGACTAGTAGCTTCTTAAGTAGGTTGGAGATTTTGAATACCCAGCTTTTAAAATAAAATAGAAAACTTTAAATAATATATTTAAACACAATCCAGCTTCTGGAGCAGATAAGTGGGATATTTATTTCCTAAGAGTTTCTCTGTCTGTGACATAGACAAGTTTATGGAAAACATATTATAATTATTTCTGTAGGGACCAGTCTTGTCCCTACAAAAATTTTAAACAGGGAATTGTACAGCATAAACAGATGAATTCTGAAAAAAGCCATATTGTTTCTCTGCAGATATCTTTGGTGATAAAAAAATTTAGAGGCAAATACAGAAAACGTGATGCATAAGTGGAATTGTTCCTATATAGAATATTTAGAAAAATCCACAAACCGTCAGCTATGCTTTAATAATAATCGAAAAATAGAAATATTACCTTATCCAGAGACTGATTTAAATGTGTAGTGATATAATTCTGCTGTTTGAGGAAGGAAGGTACTTACTTTTCAAAATAACAAAGGTGTTTATTCCTGAATCATTTTTTAAATAAACTCTTTAGCACCTGTAGCACTGCTGGAATAATAACCTAATTTTGAAGCTATTTGAGTTCTGAACACTTAAAAAGTGTGTACGCTTCAGCAGGTGAAAGATGCGAATAAATCCTGTTTTTCTAACTTGAAGGAGATAGAGGGCAAGGAGGAAAACAAAATGTACAGGTGCAGGAACTGTCTCAGATCCTGCCAAGAATCAAAGGGGAAACTGAACAAATTTAGAGCAGTCAGAGTTGTTCATGGTTTATCCATGGACTTTTATTTTCAAAAGGTTATTCCACAGAACAAGTCTTGGTAAGGTAAAGTGATACAGATCAATTTCTCAAATAAAATTACAGTAATGAATTCTTTTAGATAGTGCACATTGTTTGAAAGGTTGATCTCAGCTTCTGCAACCAGTAAGAGTTGCATCTGAGTAATTGGATTCCTACATCAAAGGGTTCCCCCCATTACCCACAGCCTTGTCCTGAGCTCTCCCCTAAAAAACTTCGGGATATAACATTTTGGGTGTGGTGCGATTTTGGGGGTTTTTTTCTGTCCTTTATCTGTTATTTTCTTAAGCAACCACTATGATCCTTTCTTCCAACTGAAGTTTAGGTTCCCTTAAAGTTGCCGCCCATCCCTCCCAGAACCATTTAAGTTTTTGGTTTGAATAGACAAGCGTATTTTAGAATAATTAAAAAAAAAAAAAAAAAAAAAAAAAAAAACAACTTGCACTTGTAAGCTTGTCATAATTCACATACAATTTGAAATGTAGGTTGTGTTCTACAACTCTGTCCTTAACTTTAAACCATAAATTGTTTTCTGCCTCTTTCTGTACAATACTATCAGAAATAATTTGCTCATAAAAATTTAAATCACCTTAAACCAGTCTGTCTCTCCATGGTAATCTGTTGTCTCCTAAAGGAATTGGACCCTGTTTTTGCATTCACTTGCTGACTTAAACAAATGGATAGCTACCACAATAGCCATTCCAGGGTACTTGACTAATTTGCACACATTTAAATTTGCCATTTCTCACCTTGCTGCCTGCTTCTCCTTTGAACACAAGTCCACCTGTCAGTGGTGAGTGATGTAGATGGGCGGTCATCAGGATATATGGAAAAACCAGTTCACTGACTGATCTTTCAGAGCAGTGGTTCTCAACCAGGGGTCCAGGTCTCCCTGAGGGGCCGTAAGCAGGTTTCAGGGGTCCTCCAAGCATGGTCAGCATTAGACTCGCTGGGGCCCAGGGCAGAAAGCCAAAGCCTACGGCATGGGGCTGAAGCCCAGGGACCTGAGCCCCATCACCCAGGGCTGAAGCCTGAGCAATGTAGCTTTGCGGGGGGCCCTGTGGCATGGAGCCCTAGGCAGTTGTCCTGTTTGCTACCCCCTAACGCTGGCCCTGGCTTTTATACGCAGAAAACCAGTTATTGCGGCACAGGTGGGCCGTGGAGTTTTTATAGCATGTTGGGGAGGCCTCAGAAAGAAAGAGGTTGAGAACCTCTGTCTCAGAGGACCTTTTTTCTTTCATGCATTCATCACAGAAGGCATCTAGTGACTCATATTATCTGTTCTGAAGTTAGTCCTTACTTCTCACTCTCAGATTTTCTCCTCTGGAGGCAGCAGAATTTTGGTTTTCTTCCTTTTGAAGCTATTAAAAAGAAAGATTCCATTGCTCTATCAACTAGATGCCTCATTCTTTATTAAATCCATCAGCAACTCAAAAAAATCATTCTCCTTTAAATATATCCTTAAAACCATCCCTTATGTCTTAAGTTTATTATGATAAGCATTTTTGACACTCCTGTATTGGCACACAATAATTAATCATATTACTGAAATATATAGTGAAATAAAATGCTTTTATTATTGTACTTTTGTGGACAATATAATAATCTTAAAGGCTGAGATTTTCAAAGAGACCTAGGGAGTTTGGTGCCCAAGTCCTATTGAAAAATCAATGAGAATTGGGTCCCTGAATCCCATAAACCCATTTGAAAATCCCAAACTAAAACTGATATTTTTTTCTTACTGAGTTATTTAACTGTTCCAGTTCCATTAAAATGTTCTCATGAATGATGTGACTCCTGCCAAAACACTTCCTTTTTTTTTTTTTTAGGTATGCATGGACTATAGCCCAGTGCAGAATTTGTGGGAATCACATGGGGTGGAAGTTCACAGCTGCTAAAAAAGATCTGTCTCCTCAAAGATTCTGGGGATTGACCCGATCTGCTCTCCTGCCTAGAATTCCAGAAGATGGATCAGGCCACGATAGAACACCATTACTTTGCCTGTAATCTAGTAAACCTGTTTTTGGAGTGAATAAGCAGCCGCCAGTATCTCTCAATTGAACATGGTCAATGCGGCTTCTGATGCTTGCTTAAATACGTTTTTTTTTTTTTAAATGAAAGCAAAGAAAAAGACAAGCATCATTACATTTTGGGTTTGGTGCACAGACAAGGTACTGTTGTTTCCAGATATACTGGGAATTGAAGGTTGTGTCTTAAATTTGACACTGGGAAGAGAAGTACAGTGAGAGACCAGAAAATGCATCTGATTCTAGGAATGTCAGATAGATGCTGAAACAGATTACTCAAACTTGCCACTGTATAATTTAAGAAGATGATTACTGCAATTGAAGTAAGGTTAAAAGATATGCAAAAAAAAGCACGATTAAACAGTATTTGATTCATACAATTTATGTATGATGGTAAATATCAAATTTTGTTTGTGGGATATTGGCTACTAGTATACTTCAAGTATATTTTGCTGAGAAATCCTTGTTTCCAATTATATGAAATACTCCACGTTCACACAGTCTTTTTTTCAAATGTTTGCCTAAACAAGTATCAAAGAGTGTGTCAGGTCCAAACCTCTGTACTGGTTGATGTTGCATTGGTTAATGTCATCCTTGTAGTGATGCTGTAAATGGTAGAAGCCAAGCACTTACTGATATCTGCTGCTAAAGCAACTACTGTATAAAATTCCTTTTTAAAGGAATCCTGTATTACTTGTTTTGTCCTTATCAGTTATTTCATATACTTAGCATGTTTGACATGTTGATTAGCAATCGTATAAAAACTAAATTATGAATATAAAATGTACAGGTTGATTCCAGTGCATAAAATACATTGTCATTTGTTTGCATAATACATTAGTAAATTTCAGTCAATAAAATTAAATAGTTTTACATTTTTTTAAACAATATCCCTCTGAAATTAATTTACCTTGTATACATGCCTAAAGTTTGGTGATGTAATCTGTGAAATACTTCACACTGGAAATTGCTCACATCTGTATTTTGACTAGGGAGAGGCAGCATACCTTTACTGCTTTTTATGTTTGCATATCATAAGTGAAAGGCTGTGCATTTATCATCATTCTTTCCTGATAAAGGAGTAATGTTTCTAAATAAAGCAGAAATCAAAGGCAGGTTTGTTTTTATGAGACACTGTGCTACAGAAAAGGGTGCCAAAAAGGGTGCAGCTTTTGCTGTTTTTTCAGAATGCACTTTGATGGTAGAATCTGAAGATGACAGATTTCTTCTATAAATATATATATATATTCCCCTCTTCTGTTCACTCTTTATTTGTTCAAAGTAAATCTTAGAGATCCTGTATGTGCGGTTACTTGTATTGTTAAAGAAAAATTATACTAAAATGTTTAAGATTATATTTATGAAATGCTTCATCCATCCCCACATACCATGTTTGTTTATTGTATGTAGCATTAATATGTTACTCCAGTAAAGGAATAAGGACAAATATCTTTAAGAGATAAGCAACTGACTTTACTGATGTTGACATGGTGTGTTGTACTGAAGCCAAAAAAAGATTTTCAAGTGATACAAGATGTTATATGCTGAAAGGGTATTAGAAAACTTTATTATGTTAGATATCTAGAGAGTAATGATGGTGTAACTCAGGTTTAATTCCTTGAAGCCTTCTACCTCTGTGCTTCTGTGATGTTTTTAGTTATCACATATACATCTGTAAAATCAAATTTTACTTTATTCTGCAACATTCTTAACTTATCAGTGAGCGGTGAAAAGCAATATTAGTTTAAACAAAATTCTGAACAAATAGAGGGTGAAAGATGATTCATTTTCTTAAAGCATTCTAGATTTTATTTGTATTTTTAGAATCAGCTTTCAAAAAGATTAAATGTTAAGCACTCGTGTGAAAGGAGCAAGAGTCTGTGAATTATCTGTACTATAGTCATTCAAATTATATTGAGGGTGTTTTTTCTAACTTAGTTTGATTATTTTTTTTTTCCTAAGGTACTAAGCACCTGAAGTTCCTATTGACATTACTGAGCTTTGTGGATGCCTAGCACTTTTGAAAATCATGTCATTCACTGTTAATATTCACTGAATTGTGGTGAGTGATTTTTTTCAAAAAGGATGTTGTCTTCGGCTATCATCAAACCTAATAGTGTGCTTTTATTTTTGGCTAGGTCTGTATCAGTTTGCCTCAAGTAAAAGGATCAGAATAACATTGTGAGACAATATTTTAGCATGAAATAGGCATATTTTTGGTATTGTGCATATATAAAAATGTAAAACTAATATAATCGAGTGAGATCACTAAGAAGTTAATTTAGCAGTAACTTAATGTTGTTGTTTTTCACTCTGCCTAAAATTCTGTGTAATGTTTGCCATTACAAAGTTCATGACATTTTCTAAGTTGAAAACATGTGATTCAGGTTAATTGCAAAGAAGGTAAACTCTGTTGTGGGACACCTCGCCATTAAAAAACTACAACTGTAGGGATCCTTAATATGTACAGTAGGTCTTTTATAGTATGGATGTAGAATTGTAAAAGGTTCTGTACATTAGTTAGAATTTTCTATGCTTAGAAAAATGGGTTTTCTTTTCTGAGGAAAAATTACTGCAATGTTAGGATTGTCAGCTGTTATCAGTAAGTTATTCAAATACAGAGATTACATACTTCTGAGAACCAAGTACTAAACAAATCAGTAAACATCATGAAAACAGTTGTTCCAGCTTCATTCAGTTGCTTCTTTTAAAGTCATTATTGCGGTAGCACTAAGACACCACATTGATCTGAAAGTCCATTTCACTAACAAATATCAAAATTTCAAAATAATTTCTGTTAAATTTAGATGCATAAACAGAACCATAATAAAATGTTTTCTGTTGCATGTAGCTATTTCTGTTCTAGAGTGTTTTGGAGTTCTATATCTCTTATTTTATTTTATAATGCTATTTTTGTACATGAAACATTTTGTTCATCCACCTGTTTTTCATCTGACTTTTAAAACTTCTTTGTAAAGTTGAAGGTAGGGTAACACGCTCTCTTTAACTGTTCCTTTGTCTGCCTTTTTAAACAAGTTTTCAGAAAATCTCATTGCTTGCAAACATTTGCGAAAAATAAAACTCTTTCAAATATATTTCAAAACAAATGCCTAGGATCATGTTTTTGGGTGGTGCTTGGGCTGGGAAGGAAAGATAGCATTTGGTTTTGTATTATTATTTAGATTGTGGTGTTATTCAAAGTGCCCTAGGTGTATTCCAAAATACAGAGGACACTGTTTCCACTTCAAAGAGCATGCAGACTGGAAAGGCACAGAAGGACAAAAGGTGTAAGATAGTCATACAATATATAAGCAAAATGGTACACACATGGCTCGGTAATTCTACTGGGTTTTTGTTTTTGTTTTGTTTTTTGAAGGGGGGGCTAAATGAAACACTAAAGTCCCTCCTCCCTTCCCCTCCCCCATCAGCCCTTTTAGGGTGATCACCCATCCTGAATTGGGTGGGACGGTTCTGAAATGCAGAGTTCAAGTCCTGGTCCTGGGTTGAATGACTCCAGACAGCATTTGGCCCAGATTCCCTCCAGTGCCTGCCTGAGGCTCGGGGTGGCACCAGCCTCTTCCCAGCAGCCTTAGCCCCCCTCGCCATGAGGCCCTGCCCTTGCTCCTCTTCCCCTCCCCCCTCCCCTAAAGGGCCCACCCCTGGCCAAGCCAAAAGCCGGAGCTGGGCAGTAGCAAGAGCCTTCCAGGTCGCTTTCGGGAGCCCCAGACCCTCTACCTGCCCTGGGCGGTGCTCCCTAGGGGGCAGGGACACAAGCATCTCGAGCATGCCAGACCTCTGCCCAGGGGAGGTGGAGGGTCCAGGTCTCTCCACAGCAGCCCAGGATCCTGGGCAGCTCTTACCACTGCCTGGTTCTAGCTTCTGGCCTGGCCAGGGGGAAGGGCCTCAAGAGGAGAGGAGAGGCAGGAGGTTGGGGGAAGAGGTGGGGCCTTGGGGGCAGGGCTCCTACATGGGTCCCACTTTTGCCTTTTTGAAAAGATGGTCCCTCTAAGCCCTTTACTTCCACCCACCCAAGCAATCCCTAGCTTCAATTCCAATTTTTATCTCTCTTCTAGCGTTCCACCGTTTATCTTCATTTAAATGAGTAAATCCTTCATTAACAGAGAGTTTAGATAAATAAGTAGATAACTTAGGCAGCTAGTTTTCGAGAGGCATCATGGAAGAAGTGAGTTTTGAGGAGAGGGTAGCTATGACAAGTTCAGGAAAAGTGAGCCATCTACGGGGAGTTGTGTGGAAAAAGGCTCAGAGACAAATATGGGAAAGGCGGACAAATGGTATGTTGAGCCTGGCAGAATTAGCAGAGAGGAGGGGAATGAGGATATGATAAGACCAGGGAAGATGAGGCAAAATTGTCGGGCAGGGTTCTCAAACTGTGGGTCGCGACCCCGTTTAATGAGGTCATCAGGGCTGGTTTAGACTTCCTGGGGCCAAAGCCTGAGCTCCACTGCCTAGGGCCGAAGCTGAAGCCTGAGCCCAGCTTCCCCGGGGCCAGAGATGAAACCCAACAGCTTCAGTCCTGGGCATCAGGGTTCAGTTACAAGGTGAAGGCCTTGGGTTTTGGCTTTGCGTCCCTCCCCTGCCTGGGGTGGTGGGGCTCGGGCTTTAGGCCTCCCCTGCCTGGAGTGGTGGGGCTCGGGCTTTAGGCCTCCCCAACCCTGACCCCAGCGCAGCAGGGCTTGGACAAGCTCAGTTCCCCCTCCTGGAGTGGTGTAGTAATTTTTGTTGTTGGGGGGGGGGGGGTCTCAGTGCAATGAAGTTTGATAAATCCCAATGTAGAGCCTTAAAAACTGTTACAAGCATCTTGAATGTCTAAGATAAGCACAGGGACTAGCCAGCTCCAGGATGGGAAGAAATATAAAAATGATGTAAAGCCACCATTGCTCCACCTCTTGCTCAAGTCCTGCATCAAGTGCAACTGAGCCAGAGCAAAGACTCTCAGCTTAGATATGAACCCACCAGTATGCTCATAAATGTGTGCTACCACATGAACCAGGAGCATTTGGACCTTGTCTAATCTGAGCTTTTTCACCTCTAATGTTCTATGCTCTGGGCTAGGTTACCTAAAGAAATAGAGTAACTTGGTTTAGCTGTTGACATTTTTGTTCTAAGTACAGGCCAGGAACTAATTTTCTGTCAGAAAGCATCTCCAGTTCTGCCCCCAGCTCCGCCTTCAGCCCAAGCTCCACTGCTGAACCAGCTGTGCAGTAATGAAGGTGGGAGGGGAGACAGGAAACGTTTGGGCGCCACTGAGCTAAGGGCTGAAGTCGCTTGAAAATGGCTCTGAGGCATGCATGTATCTTGCTTAGGCATTTCTGAAAATTTTACCCCTGGACTTGATGTATAGTGGGAAGAGTTTTCTCCAGTTACCTGGCAAGAATTATAATGGAGCGTGGTTAGTATTACTGCCAAATACCAGTAAGTCTGAAATGTAAATCATGCCCAGTTCCTGTTTGTTAATGTTTTCACCAATGCTGGTGTATGACTAAGTTTCTGCAGAGGCTTTTCAGGTCATACTTTGAATGTAGACTGAAAGTGTTTGCTATTTTTAGTATATTCTAGCAGTTTATAATCACATGGCTGAAAAGCTATTCAGTGCTACATATTATATGCATTTCTAACTTCTCCCCACCCACACAAGATCTAGCATGCAAGAAAACCTGTGTATGCATTTTCTCATAAACAAGTTGCCGTTGATTGCCTTACCAGATGCTTGACTCCATACAAATTTAAGATGTCTGCCCCTCTTCCTTGGGAGATCCCACGTTTTTCAGCATTGTGCAAATCCGCTAGGGGCTAGTGACAAATGCATAGCTATTATGTTGGGCATGGGTTGATAGATTCTGCATAGAAATGTAAGCATGTACCATATGAAGAGGACAGATCCTGAGCTTGTTGTCTAAAGATATTATGACTAAATGAGGCTGTTCAACTTGTACTTAAGGTTATATGCAGGTAGGGGAGCATGTTGAATTGAATTTCAGACTTTCAAAGAGCTATTGTGTTATGAAGAAATTACCTAAAATGTCAAGACTTTAAATCCTTGTCCTTTTACACACATTGATAATGAAGGGCACTGATAGCTCCTTTAGCACTAACATTCTATTAAAGCAACAATCTTTACTATCCCATTGGAATTCGAAGAGGATTTTGTGGGGAGGGGGAGGAAGAGAGGGTAGACTTATTAGACAATAACCAGTCATGCTTCACAGTATTCTATAGGATTTGCTGATTTATTGAAGCTCATAAGAAAGGTCAACTACCTGAATAAAATCAGTGATAAAATACTAGATAAGGATAAAGATATGATCACAGGCTTTACTTAATCCATAGAGAAATTACAAAGGGTTTGGAACGGCAGCGTGTTATATGACTTCTTTAATGTTTGTGTGACTTTTAAAAAATAAATAAATATGACTTTTAGAGGACTTAGAGGACAACCTGATTGAAAAGCTTCATCTATGTCTGAATACGGTAGCACTTGTCTATAAAGGGCTGTAATCTGTATTTTATTCTCTGTGCACATTTTCTTCACCTACTAGTAATTCCATTTGTAATATATAGGAACAAAAAGGTTAGTATTGTCATAAAAACTATCAACTGAGACTATGAGAATCCTACAGAAGTTAATGAGCCTTCATGTCTATACCAGATGGGCAAGTAAAATAAGGATAATGTTCTGCCTTCACATTCAGCCAAATGGATCCCAGTGCACAAACATTGATTGTGCAAGCTATAGAGGAATCACTCTTACTCCAAATTGAAGTATAACAGCGTTTGAGATGAAACACAACAAATTCTAACAGAGCACAGCAGGACTTCACAAAAGTTTAGGAAGTAAAGAATAATTTACAGAAACGAAAGCACGTGGGAGATTTTAGTACTCAGTGATGTAGTGTTTATTCAGGTGTAGACCTCTGTCTGCTTTTAAAACACGGCTAATGTATCATTATTTCCTTTTGATGGATGGGGAAATGGGAAGTGACTTACTTAAGGTAGTCGAATGATTCAGTAAGAAACTAGGATTAGCACTCAGGGCCCAGGACAGAGGCAAGAGACCTGTCTATGAGCTATTTGGCATACCTATATAGGAAAAGTATAATTACCCAAGATAAAAAGAGGGATTAGCCCTTCTGTGAAAATTTTCATAGCATCCGCACTGACCATAAATAATGAGGGCCATGTTCTACATTTCATCGAAAAGACAATGGGTAAAATTTTCCAAAAGTGCTCAAGTTATTGAGAAGCCAAATCCCATAGACTTTCAATTTAAAAAAATACAAAAAGTAAATAAAAGAATTCAACTAACTGGACAAATAGGGCCAGAGCCTGAGATCCTGTAAATTGATAAATCTCCACTGAAGTTCATGGAGCTACAGCAATTTATACCAGCTGAAGATCTGACCCATAGCCTTTAAAAATACAGCTCAAAAATCTGAGCTCTGAGGCAAACATAAGTGTTATGCATTCATTATATTGTTTGTTTGCAGTGGAATGCAGCCATAGGTAAGAAAAACCCCATAGAAACTACCTTGCAGTGAGGGAGGCTGTCCGTCACACAATGAGCAATAATCAATACCAAACTTGCAAACCGCGTCTTTATTTTCATTCACTGAGCGTACCAATCAGTACCATGACCTTGATTCTCCACCTGTGCTTGGGATGTAGAGGAGAGTGGGAGTTGCAGAGAGTTGTTTGCAGCCTTCTCATTCTTTGACACCTGGCTCTGGTGGAAGTTAGAACAAGAAGGTGGGCCTACTCTAGCTGAGTCAGTGGCATAAGGTCCATAATGGACCACCACATTCCACTGTTCTCCCTCCTGCCCTTGCAAGTACCTGACAGTCCCCCCCCCACACACACACACACACTCCATATTAGCTCTGGTTACCCTAGAGAAGGGAAATTCTCTACTAGCTGTTTTAAAACCATCTTGTGCAAAATGGCTGCAGCAGACCAACAAATCCAACTATACGCATCTCGCTGAGAACAAATGCTGGGAGAAAAGTGAGATTAACACAAAATGTAACCATCACATGCCTGCCAATTGTAACTTGCCTTCATCTGATACTTTGTATTCATGTGTCACTTGAGCTGTAATGTACTGGGGCCATGTTAGCACAGTCTCAGTAAGTTTGAATATGTACGGTGTGGTCCTTGTGATAAAATAAACTACAATTGCATTAGAAATGTATTTGTTGTAAAATGATTCTGCCCAATACCTGGGGAATACTGTTCGCTTTCAGTGAGCATGAAGTTTGAAATAAACATAAAATAAAATTAGGTTTAAATAATCATTTTCTCATGTAGGAGCAACAGATTTGTCTGTAAAAAGAAACCGTCATCTTATTGCAAATGCAGCATAAGTCCCTTCATAAATCAAATTGTGTCTGTTCATTGCTGAAGTCTATGCTTGGAATAGAGATAAGACTTTGAAGAGTAGGGGAAAAAATTAAAATGCTGCTTTTGTCACTAGCCTGCAGTCTGGGTAGCTGCAAACATACCTTATTAATTCAAAATGGTAATGATTTAACCCTTGATGTCTTAGAGTATGTTTTTCTTCAAAAGAACATTTGCAATTTAGGAAGCCAAACAATACAGTCATAATATTATTCTTATTTGTCTTGCAATAGCACCTAGGATCTGTAGTAATGGACCAGGACCCTGTTGTGCTAGGTCCTGTACAAACATACAACAACAAAAGATGGTTGCTACCCTAAAAGACTTTACCTTGCACTTCTATCGCACCAAATGCCATAGAATCTCAAGATATTCAAAGCAATAAAGCTACACCACTCCTGAAAGCAAGATAGGTATTATGTGATGTGAGTCAGGTGAACTGAGGCAAAGCAATGTGACATGATTTGAGGAAGGTCACAGAGTGAGTCAATGGCAAAGTCAGGAATAGTACGCAGGAGGCTTTCCCCTTTCGTCATCCACACGCTGAGACAAATAAGTTTCTAACCCCAGTCTGTTAGATAGCCTGAAACAATGACAGATGTGTGAACTCACCCCAACTCTCATTGGAATGTCAACCCTGGAGCCCAATGATGTTATTATCTGCACTATATGTATATACATATATATATTTGCATTAAGCACCAATAACATTAAGCCCAAATATTGTAACGGTGATATAGCCTAAACTGGTCTATATCATAATCCTGTTCACTCATGCTAAGTATCCCATAACACCTTGTATTTGCTGAAGTAAGCACATGGTGCAGGCAGATAGGAAACTTGTCAAAATCAAGATATATTCATTCTATGTCTTAGTACAAGCTAGGGAAGGATCTTCACAGATGGAATGCTAGTATCCAAAACAAAGATAAGGAAGGAACAGAACAACAGCTTAGGGAACTGGAACAAACTGATTGGTTGGATTTTAGTGACGTGTAAAGAAATGTGTAACTTGTAAAACTATCTAAATAATACCAGCTGAAATGTGTAACTTGGGGAGCACACCTTCTGCATAAGGTGAATGTAACTTCGCTGCACGAGTCTGCTCTTCAGAGAATGGTATCATTATAGAACCGTTTTCCTGTACCATATTAATAAATCAGACTGGCATTGGTTATTTGGTCTCTTACATATATTTCATAAAGAACTAACAAACCAACCTGTGGTTAAGTAATTGACTCTACAATTTATCAACAATACCAGCACTAACTATTTAATTGCTTAGCATTTTAGCGGATAGCCTGGGGCAAGGGGAATTGCTGCAGTGAAAGCAGTGCAATGGTGTAAAAGGTTGAGAGAGAGAAAGCAAGGGAGAGGAGCAGAGAACGGAAGATGGCGGGGAAAGAGAAATAGCAATGGTCCTAATGTAGAATAGATTTTCTCTCTGGTGAGTGATACTGTGACTATAGGGTACTGAACACACAAATAATGGTAGTAACTAAAGTTAATTCACCACACACAAAATGCATTCTATCCTTGATCTTTGCACTAACTTCTCATTGCCAGCGGCAGGAGATCTTTTGTGGGCTGAGGGCAATATGAACTCCTGAATTTATATCCCAGCCTGTAAACTATATTAAAAATGGAATTCAGTCTCTGCAACGAATGAGTTTAACACCTTATTGTAGGTACGTGTTAGGCCATCCCATTGCCATGGTGTCGGTGGGTGTGAAAGGCATTTATCTTCCCAATTCCTCTGCATGGTAGGGAAGTGTAGGGGCAAGGTTGCGGAAGATTGGCAAGGAGCTAAGTGGTGGACTGAGTATGTGACTGGATGTAAGCGAAGGATGCAGGCAGTTTCAATGAACTTTGTCCGACAGACCCTGCCAAAAGACATTGTGGCATAGCTCAGCATATTTTTGCCTGTAAATGAGTCACTTTATGCAATAAACATAAATCGTACATATAAAAATCTAGCCAGCTGTTGACCCCATGTAATCCCGAGATAAGTGTGGAGAATATAGCGCCGCAGAGGACTCCCCTCCCAGGGCGGAGTCCTGCCTGGTCAGCTGTCCCGAACGGCCAGAGTCCCCTGCACCCCCTCTGTGCGTCCTAGGGGCTCCCCGCGCAGATTGGAGCATAAGTTCTTCCTTCCGTCAATAAAGCATAGTTTACTATTCTTAGGCCTGAGTGTCCTCCTTTTGCTGGTATCTTCCCCCTGCCCACCCCCCAGCCCTTGCGGGCACAGGAACTATTATCACCATTTTGCAGATGGGGAACTGAGGCACAGAAAGGTTAAGTGATTTGTCAATAAAATGTATGGCCATAATCACAACCAGTGTAAATACAAAACATGCTGTTAAGCACTTGCTCAAATTCACCTCCAATAATCTCACCAGTCATGGGCCTCTCTTTAACCTGCCCTTGTTGGGGAGATAATGATGACATCACATGACTTGATAGCTTTCCTTGGTCCCGGCATATCAGGATGGGCAGAAAATTTTCTTTCCCATTAACTACACAGGGTAGAGGATTGGATGATGTTGGCTGAGATTGTCTACCCAAAATAGAAGGGTTGCTGGTTGACTGCAATATGTGTCTTGAAAGAAAGGCATGTATGATGCCTACCAGACGCTGTTTGCTCAGTTATCTGAAATTACTTCAGAGGGACTTTACTTTTACCTGAGCGAGAGAGTGTGTGTGTGCGTGCACATATATAGAAAGCTGGCTCTGTATGTATTTTTTGCTCTCTTTGTGATTTGTGCCCAACAGAAAGCTGAGGCAATAACGGCCATCTCGTTGTGCATTGTTAGCCAGAGCTGCTCCTCTCTCCCTCAGTAATGGAAAAGGATAAAAATGTTAAATCGAAGAAACACTCATCGCTGTGAGTTATGCTTAAAAAGTAAATTAATATCATTGCCAGAAACTCATCAGAAGAACAACTCTAATCCTCATTAATGCAGCCCTTGTGCAGAAATATTATCAGAGAGAAAATGAGGCTACAAGAGGGACTAGGCTCAATTTCTGTGAGTGAAATAGATTATATTGCCTTCCTTCAGCTCAACTCCTAAATATTAGCTGTCACTAAGTCAGATTAGGGGTTAACCTATTCGGAAAGCGACATCTCAGCTTGCACATGGAGTTTATTTTCCTTATGCAACCTGATAACTTGTTTAACCTCCTTTATGCCCTGATTCCCACCGCCCAATAATTCATTTCTCAGTGGTATACTTTTCCACTTAGCATAATGACTATTATAAAAGCTCCACTCGTTCCTTGTCTCTTCCAGCACCAAGCACATTGTTTGCCCATTAAAAATGTGAATCAATACCATTAGCCAAGCTCTTAAGCTACAGGTTGCTATGTGGGCCTAACCCGTAAGAAGGGATTTAGTTAACATTTAAAGCCTAACAGACACACACATAAGCAAATGAATTACAGGCCTGAAAACAAACAAAATGACGTAACTGCATGTGTAAGTGCTGCTTTGTCGCCACTGGTTAGTGAACCCAGGCCCTTGCACTGTATAGAGCCCCTGACTCCGCTGTGCTCACGCCTCAAGGCCTTTGCAGCGAGTTGGCAGGCATGTTTGACACTAGCTGGTTTGCAGATTGATGGCTGGTATCACTGAAACACTACAGTAATGCATGTGGCATAAATGCCGAGCTCTAATGAATTGTGGCTGGGCAACTGCTGTTGTAACACATCTTTCTGAAAACACAGCTTTGGAGTACAGTGTGGTAAAATTCACCGTGCACTTCAGCGTAGGATGCGCAGTCAAACTGATTGTGCTGCCTCTTGCTCAGCAGACCCTCCTTTGTGGAATACAGATCCCCTGAAACTTTTCTTCCCCTGGAAAGGATGTCAAAACAAGCCCCAGCAACTAGGGTGGCCAACTTTCTCGTTTGTGAAACGTGGACACTGAGCGCTGGAACCTCCCCCAACCCCCAAAACACACTCTCTCTCCCTCTCCTTGGGGGCAATGTTCCTAGTAGAGCTCTTAATAGCACACATGCCCAAATAAAAGCTTGTTACAGCTAGGCTTCTAAAAAGACGGGTTTATTGTCCATGAAAAGACTGCATAAAAATACTTACTACTGGTTGCGTCTTCCTTTCCTTACCTATATGCGGAAACAGGCAGCAGGCGACTGCACTCACTGCCTGCTGGCTGAAAGAAAGGGTTGGCCTGGAGTGTAAATTTTACTTAAGTGTTTGCTTTTCTGTGGTCACCCTCATCTATAAAACTAATCTGGAGGGTGGAGCAATTGCTCAGCAGCACTGGGGTGCTTTGAATCTATTATAAGCAGCCTATTTGTCACTGCAAACAGACAAAGCAAGGTACAAGCAACAGACTTTTTACTTCAGCGAGTACAAAAAAGGGCAAGTGTGACTTCATGTCTTTCTCTGCATCCTTCATCTATTAGCAATAAGGCAAAAAGAGCTTTCATGCCTAGTCTCTTGTTACAAAGCTACAGCAATAAGACCGGCTATTTTGAAATGGAAAGGAGTAGTCTAATATAGGCATTAGGGCACCCTAAATGTTATTTGGACTGCAGAGGGACTAACCACCTCAGGTTGCTCAACCCCCATGGTACAGTCAAGAGCAACAAAAGTTTATTTTAAATTAAAGGCCCAACTTGAAACTTGATTTACTGATTACAAATCCATATGGATTGTCACGTGACACAGAGATTACTAAAGGGGAACTGGATGGATGCAGTGACTGATAATGGGCCATATTAGCTGCTGTGCTGAGTTTACAGATACTGGCCTTCCATGTACTCTTGGGAGGGTTTGTCAATAGGCATGTCCCACTGAAACCGTTTCACCATGCCTGCTGCCTCATAATGTGGTACATATATTAGTGAAATTTCCTGGTTTGTAAAGAGTCTGTGCCCACCCTGCTGTAGACCTGGTCAGAACCTGCTGAGCTCAGAAGACCAGCCAAACCCTGATTACAAGTAACAGCTTCACCAAGAAACATGCAAGATAATGGAGATTGTGGAAAATATTTGTTTCAATACATTAATTGGCCCACTGACTGACTCTGAAGCATGAAGCAACCCTACTACACTGTCCTACATTGCAGGGCCATAATAGGGGGCCATATGCTCCTTAGGTACAGCATGTGACTAGCGAACAGTGCTACACTTCACATTCAGGCTGAAGACAACCAAGGTTGTGTTCTGCGTGGCCTTGTCACTCACGCGTGTACATAATATCAATTTTCGTATTGTTTATCAGGCGAAAAATATGGGAATTTAGGGCTAGATGCACCATGGCGCCTTGGGTGTTGCATGCTTCCCTTTTAGGTGCCCTTTCACCTGGTGAAATCCACAACCCTGAATTAGGTGCCTACATAATACATTGGGCGGTGCCTAAGACTGGGATTCATGAAAACCAACATGATTCTCAGGGAGCTGCTTAAGCCCCTGGTCCCCAAACTTTGAGTGTTGTGGACTCCCCGTCCCCTTACCACACCCATCTCTGCCCCCCCCACTCCAGAGCCGGGGCAAGGAGCGGAGAGTGGGGGGGTGGGAGACACGAGGTAGACAGAGGTAAGGGGGCTGAGGCTGGAGCTGGGAGCGAAAGCAGGGCCAGGGCCTGAGGCTGGGGGTGGAGCATAGATGCAGCCAGGCCCACAACTGGTGTGGCTCTGCTCCCACCTCCGCCCGCCCGCAGCCTCTGCCCCCCGGGGCCAGGAATGGAGCCACGACAGGGTCAAGGCTCGGGCTGGCGTGAAGCTGCAGTCAGACTGTGATGGGTGTGGAGCTGGGCTGAGGCTGGGGATGGGCCAGGGTAGTGCGTGCGGGGGGCGGGGGCAGTTTAGGAACCTCTGGCTTAAGCTAAAGCAGCTGCCGAGAGAGGGGTGTGTGTCCTAAACCCCATCCCTCAAAGAGATGTAGGTGCCTAAGGCAGTGCTGCCAGGTGGCATTTATCACCACGTGGGAGTCTTCACAACTATGGCCCCTCTCTTGGCATCAGTCGCCCATTCCTTGCAAGAAACGGGGCTGTGTACAGCTACCTCCTTACAAAGCGGGGTGACTTTAAGTGGCAGTTAGGCACATAAATGGCATTTGTGCCTTTGAAATATATCCCCTTGTTTAATGAAGCCTATTTTAGCACTAGACCAGGGATCAGAAACTTTTGGCACACGTCCCGCCAGGGTAGAGCCCCCTGGCCAGCTGGGCCGGTTTGTTTACCCTGCCACGTCTGCAGGTTTGGCCGATCGCGGCTCCCATTGGCCGCGGCTCGCCGTTCCAGGCCAATGGGGGCTGCGGGAACCAGCAGCCAGCACGTTCCTTGGCCTGCGCTGCTTCCTGCAGCCCCCATTGGCCTGGGATGGCGAACCACGGCCAGCGGGAGCCGCGATCGGCCAAACCTGCGGACGCGGCTGATAAACAAACCAGCCTGGCCTGCCACGGGGCTTTCCCTGGCGGGTTGCGGGCCAAAGGTTGCCGATCCCCGCACTAGACTTTAAGAACAACATGGGCTGTTTGAACTAAAATGAAACTTGGTGGGGGGGGGAAAAAGTTTGAACTGGAAAAAAATGTATCTGAGGTTTTTTTCAAATGCCACAGCTCTAAAACTCAAACACGATTTGAGCAATATGTTCTTGATTTTAAAAAAATCATCTGGGCTCAGATTACAAATATTAAGGCAAAAGTTTGGAAAACTGGTTTTATGGGCTGGTGTTAGCCTTATGTGTAAAACTTCAGCTCCAGTTGGAAGCTCCTGGAGTTGAGCAGGTCATTTTGATGTCAGGATTTAGAGGTGTGAATTGCATGGGTTGTTAACAGGCAATTTAGCAAGTCTGAAATGTTTAGCTAATGTCTGTACAGTACTTCGAAATGTAAAACCCTATGTAAGTACTAAGTATTGCTATAAAGTGAATAAGAAAGGTGGTGGGGGGGGGGGGATGACACAAGAATGCCCTGGAAGTGGGGGTTGCCAAGCCTCCCGGATTGTCCTGGAGTCGGCAGGAATTAAAGATGAATCTTTAATTAAAGATTATGTCATGTGATGAAATCTCCAGGAACACTGCCAACCAAATTTGGCAACCCTACCTGGAAGCCACTCATGCATGCTTGTGAACACTCCCACTCAAGCCAGGCCTCAGCTGCCCTGCTCATCCTCTGCTCAGTACTGATGTCACTGGCTTGAGTGCTGGACTCAACCAATGATACCTGGCTCTCAATGTGCTATGTGTTTTCTAAAGAAATCAAACCCTATATTCTATGTACTCCAAGAAGCCTCAGGTCCTTACAGTTATTTTCCTACTAACCTCCCTCCAGTAAGCCTTTACATTTAGAGTTCTCAGGGGGCATAAAAAGCCCCATGTAGTGATAATACTGCTCCCAGCCTGCTGGCTCTGCCCTTTCCTTTTGAGATGCGTTCAGGCCCATTTGGGACATTAATGATATTTACACAAAGCACAGTAAATACATTCAATAAACCTCACAACTCACCTTGGTGATACGTAATTAGTATTATTCTCCATTTTGCCCTCCTCAGGCAGTTCCTTATCTGAGGTGGTGGCATATAGGTAGTCTTTTCTTGTCCCTTGGGGGTGTGGGGAGAACAGGTATCTGGAGAAGATGGAGGGCAGATGAGCTGATTGCTGAGGGCAGGAGCCCCCTCGAAGTTCTGCACCAAGCGAGGCTGAATCCATCTTGTTGTGCTGTGCTATGGATCCTGAGTGAAAGAACTCCCTTCTCCCTGAGATGATGGTTGCTACCTCAGCATGATATCCTTGGTAACATATTCTAAATATTAGTCCTTTTCTAAGCATCCCATTAATGGACATCCCGGGATGGTTAGTCATCGCCTACCAAGACGCTGGAAGACTACAGAAGCAGAGTATCATTGCCTTGTTTATAGCTACTCCCACCCCTGCTTAAGCCCGGCAGCACTGACTCTTTGCAAGAAAAAACAGAAGGGACAGAAAGCAGAAAAGTTGCAGGGAAGAGACAGTGGAAGGGCACTTTCAACTCTTCCTCCCGGTTTTCTCCATGAGGAATCTACCTCTGCTGCGTGGTGGTTGGGAGCTCTTTTGAAGGATAAAAGGAATATGGTGTATTAGAACAGAACCATCAGTTGCTTTCAGTGACACAGGACAACAAATGAAGACGCCTGTCTCCACACCGTGGGGTGGGGGTGGGGCCGGGTATGAAAAATCTGAGGATATCTACACTACAAAATTACATCGACTTAACTTACATTGGCAGAAAGCCCCTGCAGTTATTAAACTGCTTGTGTGTATGCACACTTGACTCCTTGTGAAAGCAGTGTGTGTCCTCACCAGGAGCGCTTGTATCATCAGAGTGGGGCGTTGTGGGATGGCTTCTGAAGGCCAGTAACAGTCAACATAATTAACAGTGTGTACACTGACAGCGTGTTGACCAAATTAGATAGACTGTGACTCTAAGCTGCTCAGAGAGGTGGTGTTACAATAGTCTTAGAGAGACACTTACGTCAGTAGGAGCCAAATGTAAGTGAAGACACTGCCTCAGCTAGATTGACACAAGGCGGTTTATGTCACCCTAACCATGTAGTATAGACCAGGCCTGAATTTGCTTAGTTACTCCAGCTTTACAGAAACATGAGAAATAATCCATTCAACCATCATGGTGGCAGCCACCTCAGAGAAAGGGGCACCGTATTTGGGAACAGGGATGGCCCACAGTGCACCAAACCCGATTTAATGTGACTTATATGAAACTTTACAAATTAATACAAATTATGAATATAGTAATATATAACTTAATTAAGCCACTATTATGGAATGCACTACTTAAAGTAAATTTGACCATGATCTCTGCAACAGCTTTGTTGCTTAATTGTGGAATTGAAAATAATAAAATTTCATACTGAATAGAGCTATTAACAGCAGCTTTTAATGTTTTGTAGAGTTTAATAGAATACAGTTTGTTTAAAATGTTATATAGTCACTTACAGATATGAAAATTGATGTCTCACAGTTTCACATCTTTTAATTTAATTTCTTCCAAATTCTGTGAAACAGTAATGTTGAGCATTCAATGAACCTGAGGTAGGGACCATAAATTTAATAAGAATTTTAACTGGGCTATTTGATCTGAGATGCTAATCAGGCTGCAATAAAAAACAGAGTGATTGTATTTAATCACACTACTTTCAAAGCAACTTGCTTCTCCATCTGCTGAGAGTGTGAAGTTTAAGGATGGAAAAGTCAAAGATGCCAAACCCTCCCTCAGAGTTTCATCCTGAAAAGAGAATTTTCAAAGCTGCCGCACTGAGTTGCTACCTCAAGGGGCTGCTTTAAGGATTAATTCAAGTTTGTAAAGTGTTCTAAGTTCCTTAGAAGGAAGAATCTACTTCAGTGCTAAATTGTATCCTGTTTTCCCAGGCAAAATTAAAAAAAATACTTTAATAAATTGTACAGGTAGAACGCTTGCAAGCATATCAACAGACTAATAAAATACAACCATGCTCTTATTAGTATGAAAATACAGTACTCAAGGATTTATGTTTTCTCCTCAGTTTCTGATCATTGGCCCTAAATACCTACAGAACAATGTATCATGTCTTGACTGTGTAAGTAACTGGAATTCCAACCCGCCCCATAATAATTAGCTACATAAAAGTACACAAATACACGTCCTGCTGTAAAACTGCTCTGATTTTACTGCCATCTAATGTTAGAGTCATTGTCTATTTTCCTGAACTAATCCCACTAATTTCAATTCAACTATTCATTGAATGACACTAAACATAAGTAAGGGTGGCAGGAACTCGACCCTAAGTCAGTTATTTTGAGAGGTGTGGGGGGATTATGGTAGTAAATATATTTTTACAGTCAGTTTCTTATCCCCTCAAATGCTAGACATTTTTTACATATACACCCCTGTACGCGGTTCAGGTTCACTTTGCCTAGGGTATGTCAAGGAAACACACCCTAACCCTTTTACTCCCTTTGATATCTGTGACTCTAGGGAAAGGTAAGAAGGGAATTACTTCTAATCAGTAAGGAGAATAGGAGGTGGTTCTCTTTTACTGTGACAAAATGTGATTACCTGACACTGGGAGGAGAAATCTGGACTAGCTGCTCTGGATCTGCTTTAGTTTTCAGTGGTTACATGTTACACTTTAATATTCCTCATTTCATGTATAAAAACTAAAATATACGTTAGGAAAAAGGACAGAGGGGCTCCAAAAATTTGTATACTTGTAAAATGAGAAACAAATGACTGAAAAATCAGAAGATATAAAAAGTACTTATACCCAAGTAGATATTTATGATATCAATTTAGACTAGTCATCCGTTTAATCTAAAGTTGATTTCGGAATTAAGATAAAAACTAAAAGCTTTAGGAAAACAGGGTTGTTTCACATGATAGGATATCATTTGTTTGGGAACTGCTGAAGTGAACTTTCAAGCTGATACTCAGCTTTGACTACAAAAAATATTTAGATCTCATTAGTCTAGGAATATGAGACTCCCCCAGGCAAAAATAATGCATTAAAGAGGTTTTTATCTGGAGCACAGAAGTCATTCACCTTGTCTGTAGCTAAGTCAGAATATCAAAAATCCTTGTGTCACCTCTACTTGCCATTAGGAACACTGGAGATAAAAAAAACCCAGGTATTAATTATTTACCATTTAAACATAAACAGAGGTAGAGTTTTCAGTCAGATTGGCAGAAATAAAGTCCCATGTTACTGCAGAGCTAAACTCCTGCATTCAGAGCATAGTATGAATTTTGAACATGAAACAATTCAGTGTCAAAGTCTTGGAACTCAAATGCAATATTGGTTGGTAGTAGCATTATATTTACAAATATTTTGATTCTTCCTGTAAGAAGGTAAATACAATTATGTGTATTACTAAATCATCAAACCCTACCACTCGTACATTTTACACCTTCTTTACACAACTTAAGAGTTCTTCTTTATCCATTTGGTAACCACTCTTCTTCCACTGATCCCTTAACTGCTGTAACATTGTTCCAATTTCCTTTCCAGAAGAAATTCCCATTTTTCTTAAATCATGGCCACTGACAGGAAAAGAAGGGACAGACCACTCTTGCATTTCCTTTAGAAGATGCTCCTCTCCTTGGTATTTTAGAAGCTCACAGATCCTGGAGTTCATATCAGGTTCCCTAGACTTAAACAAAACAAAAAACACACAACAATTATTAAGTGTCAGAAAACAGCTTAGTCTCAGATCAGCTGATGTTGTTCCTACTCAACATCACAAACTGACACCACAACTGGCACTCGTTTGACAGCCTGTAAGGCCCTAATGGACAAGTTAATATATACATAACATCTCCATTTTGACTGTGCAGTTGATTAGCTTTCCCCAACATCTAACCAAGATTGGCACTTGCAATAGTGCCACTGTAGCTACCAGACTGGCTCAGATAAGTAGCTGGATTTAGCATTTTGGGGAAGGTGGAACAAATCAGAAGATATTTTTCATCCCAAGTGAGTGAGCCTGTCTTTTATTACTTAGGTTTGCAACCTGGGGATTTTGGCAGATCCTTGGAGGCTTCTGGAAACCCAGATAGTAGTAGTAGTGGCCATTATTTCCGGTATATAATTGGCAAAGAGGCTATTACCAGAGTGATCCATGCCTTGCTCACCTCCACCCTAGAGTACTGCAGTGTACTCAACATGGGGCTACACTTGAAAATTATTCAAGCTTCAGCTGTAGCAGAATGGGACTGGCTGCCTACTTAATAGTACTTCTCACAAGGAACATATTATACTTGTCTTTCAGAGACTGCACCAGCTTCCAGTTCATTTTGTGCACAATTCAAATGGTTGAATTTGATCTATAAAGCTCTTTATGGTTAGGGTCCCTTGAAGTCAACCTTTTTTCTTCTGTTTTGATACAGCAGAAGAGATCAGCTGGGACAGCCACAGCCAAACTAACAAACCATTCCCCAGATATGTTTACAAGGAATTGTGTAGCATTGACTCAAACTTTTCTTTCAGATGTTTAACTCCAACATTTCAAACCTGGCTGCCTTAAAGTTAGACCGATAGGCCCATGCAAAAGCTGCTACCTTACGGAGTTGGGGCAGCTCAGCACTGCTAAAAATGATATTACTTCTAAGAAGGCGCATACATATGGATTTTAGGAGCCTAACACAAACCATCAAATTTGGAAATTTTGGCTTTTTTAGGTATCAAAGTGTGATACAGGTGCCCATGCGAATGGCAGCTCTGAAGGGGGTCTCAAAATATCAAACCTTGGTGTTTTATGTTGCAAGTGATAGATTTATTATAGTAATTAACTTCCTAACAACTCCTCCTCTGACCCCCAAACCTCCCCACCTCAGTTCCATACTTCTCCCACCCACACTCAACAACCCTCCAGGTTCACTCCCAGGCTGCTTCCCTCTTCTTCAGCTCCTCCGTTGCCCCTGACTCCCCCAAGCTGTTGCACGGCTTCTGGGGGGTATGAGAAATATGTTTCTATATTGTAGTTTAAATGAATTACTCCAAAAAGTTCTGTATTAATTTGCCTAGTAAGGAATCTATTTGCCAAAAACACATTTCCTGAATAATTTTTTTTTTGGCTGTATTATTACTGCCATACTTGCTGACAGGTATTTTGAAACAAATTACCAAAATAACTGAAACTGGTGTGATTATAATGGTGTTATTTTGACAAATAAAATATGCAGAATTTTAAAATATTATGTGCAGAATTTTTAATTTTTGACGCAGAATTCCCTCACGAGTAAACTATAGTTAACTCTGTATAGCACTTTTCATCCACAAACCTCAAAGTACTTTTGAAAGGAAGGAAAGTATCATGATCCCTCTATTACAGGTGGGGAAACTTTGGTGTATAGAGGTGAAGTAACTAACCCAAAATCACAAAGCAGGTCAGTAAAATGTCTGGGCATAGAACGCAAGAGTCCTGATTCCCTGTCCAGGGTCCTCTGCGTTGGACGATGCTGCCTCTTTTCCTGTCTGTCTTAAGTGAGAGCTTTGAGTTTAATATGAGAAATAAAATAGACAGTGACGTGAAATGCACTTACATCTATAATGAAGTCTTGATATGGTTTAAGTGGTTCTGGACTATCTGTAGCTTTGATTAAGTCTCTTCTATGCTTCACTATAAAAAGGCCAAGGTTTTTCTCTTCTTTTGAGATTTTCAGCCTCAAATCGAGTTTTATGACATCATCCTGCACCTTGAACAGTGATGTCAGAACGGTCATTGGTTTTGGAAACAGATTCTGAACATTTTTACTGACTTTGTCAAATTCCTCTAAACTCCCATTAACAGGTAATCCTGAAGGGGGACACACAAAAAGTATCATGAAATAGTGTTACAAAAGAACTAGCAAATCAGCAGAAGAAATGGTCTAATCAAGTACTGCACGATGACACAAATGACTATGGAGACTACTGCCATCTTAATATGCTGGTCTGCAGTTATTTGTGTTATACAATTCTTATGTAACCCTCATTGTACTTTACCTATATAATGGGCAACATCGAGCTCATACATAAGTCGAACCAAATGATTTACGTGGTTTCCAACAAGAATTTTTTTCAGTTCCACCCAAATCCTCTCTCCCGATATTCCAGCCAAACCTCTGGCATTTTTCTTAATTGCTTCCAGAGTATTAGGTTCATGGTCACCAGGCTTTTCTGCTACTCTTCCATAAAACCTACAAAATAAGAAATTCTAAATCTTACTACATTTAACGATTCTCCTGTTTATTACTTCTCTTCAGAAAATTACCTCAGGGCAATATTAATTGTCCTAATCTTAAAGTATTCATGGAGTATTAAAGTGCAACTGATCTTACATAATTAGAACTTCTGGAGTGCTTTATATATCCACAGATGTCAAAGCACACCACACTTTCAAAGGCATCATCACTTCATTCTACAAATGAAACTGAGGTGCAGTTGCAAAAGGTCTTACAGAAAGTTGGTGGCAGATCTTGGGACAGAACTGAAGTCTCTTAGGGCCAGATTTTCAAAAGGTATTTAGGTGTCTAGTGGGTTTTTCAAAAGCACCTAAATAGATTAGGAGCCTAACAAGAGTCGGGCACCTGATCTGTTTAGGCACTTTTGAAAATTCCACTAGGTCCCTCTTTGCATCTTTAGATAGCTAAATAAATACCTTTGAAAAGCTGGCTGTTGACTGCTATGACCTACTCCCAGTGAACCAAGCAGTTTCTAAACTTGTAATGATTATCCAATTTTTGTGTCTTCAGAATACCGCTTTCCTTTTCTCTCTGCATGTTCTCAGATAACGTGTCATTCATAAACCATTCCCGAGAGCTTAATGCCATGTTGGCTCTACTCTTACTTCCCCTGTAACAGATGGCAACATTCCCCATTCCTCAACAGAAGAATCATATTACACACACACTAACCTTCCCAGCCACTGTAGTGAACTTGGCAGCAGATGTCCAGAATCAGAGACGATCACAAAAGAAAAGCTGATTGATCACTGAAAATTTCTAGGCATGGTAACATTAGATGCATTGAGTAACCAGTAAATTGAGCTTCATGTTATTAATTAACTCCACAGTTCTAAAGCTGACTTAGTCTTGTTTCTCCATCTTCATGTTTTGTTAATAACTGGGACATGAGGTTGCAGAAACAAGTGTGGTAAGACCCATCACCCTATTTATCACGGCAGAAGGAAAATCATTACCAAAATTACATGAGTCCCTATTTTCAGCATCTTACTGAGGACAAGGCACTATATGAGTTTGGCCTGTGTGTTTTTCATGACACACTAAGCTTCTATTTATCCAACTGGCTGTGGAATATAACACTCTTGTGAAGATTTTGTTTGAAAATAACTATAATGTTATTCATTTCTTTATTTAGAAAAGCAAAATATTACCTGAAATATCTCAGTATTCGTAAATAATCCTCTTGTATTCTCTGGCTTGCATGTCCTACAAATCTTACTTTCTTGTTTTTTAAGTCTTCGTAACCCCTGAAATAATCAAAAAGCGTGCCATCCAAACCTAGTAAAGAAAAAGTGTTTTTAAAAGGTGTACTTAAGTACATGTAAAAACAGCCTACAATTTTAGTTGATTTAAAGCAGCAGAAATTATACACTTAGTTTTAACACAATACTCTATTACTGGGTAAATGATTAAATTGCAGCAAGGGAGATTAAGGTTGGACATTAGGAAAAACTTCCTAACTGTCAGGGTGGTTAAGCACTGGAATAAATTGCACAGGGAGGTTGTGCAATCTCCATCATTGGAGATTTTTAAGAGCAGGTTAGACAAACACCCGTCAGGAATGGTCTAGATAATACTGAGTCCTACCACGAGTGCAGGGGACTGGACTAGATGACCTCGAGGTCCCTTCCAGTCCTATGATTCTATGAAGAAAACGTTCACGTCAGAAGACATGAAAGCCAAGATATCCT
Organism: Natator depressus; assembly: GCF_965152275.1. NCBI lineage: Eukaryota > Metazoa > Chordata > Testudines > Cheloniidae > Natator > Natator depressus. The sequence continues at coordinate 14,366,633 of NC_134240.1, read as the reverse complement.
CTGATCGGTCAGACCTCCCCCATTTGTGCAACCCCCAAATTAGCTATGGAGGCAAATTCTGGTTTTGGGCAAAAGCCTAGATGAAACACTGCCTTCAACATTAAGACAGAAATGGTATTTTATTTTTGGAAGAAGTTACCTAAAAACATAGAGTTGATTGTAAGATCTCTTCTTTCAGCATCTTTTTCCCAGTCCGTTGTGAATTCCACCTCTGCATGTCGTCCATCAGTGACAACATCAATTCTAAGTGTGGTAATTTCAAAGTTCTGTTCATGGAGCTGCAATTCACACAATATTGTTGTTTTATCTTCAAACACAATAGGGAAAAGGAATCAATGTACAAGAGTTAAATTTTCTTTGTGCATATCCACCTTCTATACAAAGGTACAATGAACAGAAAAATCAGAATACGTTCATTGCCTTTAGGTAAGGTTCGTTCGATAAGGTTTCCTTTTTAATTTTCTCATGCTACTTGGGGTGCTATACTTTTGTTCAGAAAACAGAAGCCAAATAATTATACAAATCTTGGAGGAAATAACTGCAATGGTACTTTGGCTAAGATCAAGCATAGCAGCAGTTTACTATTGGATAAGCCCTGTATTGGGGAAAATATATCCTGCTTTTATATGGGGATGGACTATCTAACAGATTTTTTCTAACTACTAAGAGCCTACAAGATTCATAAACCTAGTTTGTGATTACCCTGGCAGTAATGGTTCCATGTTTTTCTCCTTTGTTATTGATCATACGAACACCAGCAGACTGGAACATTTCCTTCATCTGAGTAGGTGTAGCAATGGTGGCAAAGTCCACATCTTGTGGTTTCATTCCATTTAATAAATCTCTGACAGCACCTCCCGCTATTCTTAATTCATACTTTTCCTTTTCAAATAACTCTGGGAGGGGAAAAAATCATGGTAAGAATATTTTCTTTTAAAAATGTAATATCCCTCTTTAACCAGCTGTAGATTTGACTCACGCATATTGGGGCAGATTTTCAAAGATATTGCAAATGTTAAATACGCACAAATACCAGGATTGCATATAAAAAAAACCCCAAAAACCAAAACAACTAGTCATGTGCGCATAAAACCAAGCCAGCTGATTGCCTAACTGACCATGTATGGATGCAAATATGTTTGCATTCATGACATCGCATGCACACATTTGAAAAATCTAGCCCAGTACATCACGTTAACAGAGGCTTGTTTTGCATAAAAGACAAAGAAAGACAATATAGGCCTTGTGCATTCAACAAATAAATATTTAGATTACTGAAATTTGCATAAGGTTATACTTGCTATAAAGTTTGAATAGCACAAGAGGACCTAAACAAGAATAATTGTGCAAGTGCCTGAACATGCACACCTCTACCATTGGGTCCATGTGAAATTAAAACATGCGAACAACAGTTTAAAGCAGCGATACCCAGATCTCAGTGGTTCAGAACCCAAATTAGCGATCAACATTACCCAAAAGAGCTACAGTAGCATGAATTCATTGTCTCACAGCAAAATGAGAGCTTCAGGAGACACATTAAAGAGCCACTTCTGACTTGCGAGACTCAGTCAGTATCACTGGTTTGAAGATTACTGCTAGTAATGGTTCAGTAGTGACTTCTGTTGTCACTGGACACAGAATGTGAAGAAATGCCGATATGATCTTGAAGAACTAAAGAACTTAATCTGCTGCCTTCAGCAGCTTCTTGACATAAATTATGAGGAGCACTGTCTTCTTTGGAATTTATACAAATGATTGTCATATTTGAAATTGGTAAAAAAAGAATATATGGCAAAGTACAGATCTCCCTGTAGTCTTAATATTTTACCAAGAAGGGCCAACTTCCTCAATTAATTTAGAAAAGTGGTCCCTGCAAGCCTTGCAATACACTGAAATAAAAGTATCTGCAAGATTTGTGAGTTAGAAACAAAATATTTATTTTCTTTCAGGCTATATGTTAATTTTACTAGAATTTAAAATATTTTTTGAAATAAGGTTTCAAAAGACACCCTCTTTAAAGTTGAGAGGCATGGTCAGTACATTACTACCACACTCCAGCATGTGACACATTAAAATTTATGTAAATATTATTACAGTGCAGTTTTCCCAATCTCCCATGTTTTCTTGACAGATTTACTGATGCAATCTCAATTCAAGGTAAGAGGTGTAACTACAATACCATATTTATTCAGTGGTGCCAAAATCAGCTGTTCCACCCCAAGTTTAAAAGAAAAAGTCAGACTCAAGAAGGGAGATTTGTTTTCAACTATAAAGAAAAGAGAAACACACAAAGAGCGTATTATACATAAAAATGTGTTCAAATGTCCAAGTTTGCTAAAGTGAGGCAGGGTTTTTTTAGACCGCTTCATTGTAAAATGAAGACAGAAGAAACAAGAATACATACTAATTTAGGAACAAAATTGTTGATTTTTTCATTGTTTATAAACCTACTGTGAATAAAAATGTTTTCATTTATTATTTCAATTAAAAGAGTTTTGAGGATAAATATTCCCTTGTAGAGTTGAAATCCTTAACAATACCTGCACATGAGAACCAAAATGTCAAATGGACTAAAAACTGACTGAAATGGCTTTGACCAATGTGCCAATTATACTGTTCTAGCTGAATGAAATGCAAACAAGGAAACAACATAAGTAACTCCTCACTTAAAGTCATCCCGGTTAACGTTGTTTTGTTGCTGATCAATTAGAGAACATGCGCGTTTAAAGTTGCACAATGCTCCCTTATAACGTTGTTTGGCAGCGGTCTGCTTTGTCCACTGCTTGCAGAAAGAGCAGCCCGTTGGAGCTAGCTGGTGGGGGCTTGGAACCAGGGTGGACCAGCAGCCCCCGTATCAGCTCCCCGCTCCCCTAAGTTTCCTGTGCTGCAGCGAACTCCACTGCCAGAGGTTTGCTTGACCAGAAGTCACCTCTGAGGATGGAAGTATAAGCTGGTTTCAGAGTAGCAGCCGTGTTAGTCTGTATTCGCCAAAAGAAAAGGAGTACTTGTGGCACCTTAGAGACTAACAAATTTATTTGAGCATAAGCTTTCGTGAGCTACAGCTCACTTCATCGGATGTAGCTCACAAAAGCTTATGCTCAAATAAATTTGTTAGTCTCTACGGTGCCACAAGTCCTCTTCTTTTTGGAAGTGTAAGCATCTCTCACCTGCCACACTCTTCAGCCCTGGGGTGAAGAGAGACTGGAATTCCGGAGACTCCAGCTTCATGGTGACCAGGTGCCGTCCCTGGACCCGGACCCCTCTCTGGGTGAGGGGGAAGCGGTGGAGACCCGCCCTGCAGCGCGGCAGGAACAGCTGGCACCACATCTAAGGAGAAGGAACGGACCCAGTATAAGTGGGGACAGAGCCCATAGCTGAGGGGGGAAAAGCCAAGCTCCCCTTCTCTGCAGCTTCTCCACAAGGTGGGAAGGGGCAAACGACTGATCTTGACGTGAATACGCCCCTCAACCGCCACAGCACCGGAGCGCCTCCAGAACTTCAAGGCAGGTCTGCTCAGGGGGAGATAAGGAAGCATCACCCCCTTTGTTTTACAAATGGGAAACTAAATGGCGCTCAGGCCAGACGAACGGTGCCTTGCTCCGGCTTCGCTCAACCGACTCTGACAGGTTGATTCCAGAACTAGAGCGTCCACACACACACAGAGCTACTCCGAGTCCGGACCCCGGCCCGCCCCGGCCCGGCGCGCAGTGCGGGGGGGGGGGACTCTCCTTGCACCCCAAGACCCCCTGAGTCCGGGGTTCCGGACCCCCCCCAGGCAGGGCTCCGAGGGGGCCGGCTGCCCACAGGCCGCACTGGCGGCCCCAGGTCGGGTCTGCCACCCCCGCGCGGGGCCGGCATCGCAGCGGGGCAGCCCCGAGCGAAAGGCTCGGCCCCGTGCAAACGGCGCCGGGATCTGCCTCCCCAGGCCGAGGCTCGGCAGGAGCCCGGGCAGCCGCTGCCCCCGGGACCCATCGCCCCTCCCCTGCCCGGTGCCCGCCGCAAGGTGGGGGGCGTCGCTGGGCCCGGGGCCGGCGCCGCGGGGTCCGGCCTGAAGGGAGCGGCCCCAGCACGCCCGGCGCTTGGACCGCGCGGGGGCGGGGAGAGGCGGCGGCCTTACCCAGCCTGCGGCCGCCGTGCCGAGCTCCCCCGCCGAGGCCGCCTCTTCCGGGAAGGGCGCGTGAGCGGGGAGGAGCCAGTCGCGGGGCGGGAGGATGACAGGCCCAGCGCCCCCTGCCGGCCCCTGGGGGAGGTGCGGGCTGCTGGGTTCTGCGCCCCCTGCCGGCCCTTGGGGGAGGTGCGGGCTGCTGGGCTCTGCGCCCCTGCCGGCCCCTGGGGGAGGTGCGGGCTGCTGAGCTCTGCGCCCCTGCCGGCCCCTGGGGAAGGTGCGGGCTTGGGGACTCCAGCGCCCCCTAAAGGCGAAGGCCGCGGGACTGTGGGCCCTGCATCCCAGTGTCCTAGTGCACTTAGACCATCTCACCCCCCAGCCCCTCGACAGCCAGCATCGAGCTTTCAACCTGCACCAGCTCCACGCTGTCGTCCGCCCCCGATCGCCTCAGCGTCCCGTGGGCCAGGCTGGGGGAGGTCACGATGAGCCTCCCACTCCTGTGAGCATCCCTGTTGTGGGTGAAATAAATCCCCACGCAAAAGTGCCCCCGGGCTAGTCTGAGGGACCCCACAGCTGGTCACTTGCCCTATTCACCTGTATAGGGCACCTTGACCGATCCTGTCACTAACCCACAGACAGTGCTTCTGTTTTTTGGCATTTATTAATTTCATTTGGGGGTGGGGTTATTTTCAGCAGCGTTTGAGTTTTATGTAGCTGTCCATAAAAGGGGGGGGTTGTGGCTTTCTCTTTAGATATTCACTGATTTCGTTTTTTTTAATTGGGGCATTCATCCGTCGCACTAGAAAATCAGAAGCCAGCCCGCAGAGTAGCATGAGAACCTCCATACACTCTTGGGTAAGGTGGGCAGAAGAAACATACATTGTACGCTAATAGGTATGTGTTGTCAGACGTCACCAGTGTGGTGCTCTGCTCTATCCAATGTTGATAACAGTCATCTGCGTGCATGTGTGTTCTCCCTGTGTGCTGTCCCAGCTCTTCGCAGATCAGCTGGCACAACGGATCTCGAGAAGAACCACCCAATGACCACAGACTCAGATAAGGTACGAAGGCACCCGGCCAGGTTTACTGCCAAATGAAACACAGTCTCTAGCTCCCCGGATCAGATGTCTATAGCTCTGCTAGTACATATGTGCTCCCTGACAATGCCTGGGAATGTTAGGCCCGGGACCATGACTGAGGAATGTAGTATTATGATTGAGCATTAGAGGCACTCCCAAATAATTAATATATGTGAATAATATGGATATGGTGTATATATTTGTGGTGTATACGGGCATATATGTATGTATATGTACATATAACAGCAGTTTATATCCAAGCATAACAATTCTTTTCCAATCTGGTGTTATAATTTGGCCCTTGTGGTACTGCAGGTAGCAACCCACTTTTATTAGGGCAATTACAGTTACCATTTGTATCATTATTAGTAGTCGGCTGAGTGTTTTGAAATACTGGGGCAGGGATTGTGATGTGTCCCACAGTGCTATGTATATGAGAAGTAAAACAGAAATTCGAAGTAGTGATGCTACCACTGAGGCCTTTCTATATAAATATATTGTAATTAGTTACTACACAGTAGTAGTAACTGTAGCTCACGAAAGCTCATGCTCAAATAAATTTGTTAGTCTCTAAGATGCCACAAGTCCTCCTGTTCTTTTTGCGGCTACATACTAACACAGCTGCTACTCTGAAACCCGTACACAGTACTGTCCATCCTTGTTATAGATTACCCTTACTACTGGCTGTCACCCTTTGGTAAGCTTCACTGGGCAGGAAACAGAAGTGGCTAACTTCTCTGTTCTATTGGTTGAACTGCTCTGTGATACACCAGTACTTGACCTAGATCCACTTGTTTCTTGTGGATGCTGTCTTCCAGATAACCTACTGAATGGATGGTAACCAATTTATCAAATATTGCGGTGTCAGGATGTAGTATTGATATCCAGACACTGAATAAGATTGTTTCGAATAACATGTTAGTTAGGATGCAGTGTCAGTAACGCACATTATGAATGGTACTAACGGGGAATTTGTTTACCCAATTTGTAGTTACATTGCAACTTAATTTCTTTACCAATTTGTTTTTTCCTTGCCTTCATGTTGTTTGCTGCCATTCATTTGATGATTTTTACCTGTGTGTTGGTTAAGCAGTTTAGCAAGGTTATGAGCCTTGTAAATGTTGTACAGCAATAACGCAATACAGAAATAATACCACAGTACAACGATAATATGGTAGTACAGCAATAATACAGCTGTTTTTACACAGTAACCAAGTTGAAATTAAATGACAGTTTATCCTGGTCCAGCTAGTGCTTTTTAGCTGATAGTTAACTTAATTGTCCATATATGGTAGATAGAGGTGTATTTGACCAGTCTCTTATTTATAAAGCACTTCATTTTTCTTTTCTTGATGCTTGGTAGTTTCTTCACTGTATACTGATATTTTCTGGTGTCTTCAGGGTGTGATATTTTCTGGTTTCTTTGGTCTGTGGGATGCGACTTAAACAACTTTTGTTAGTTAACATAGTAAAGTTTTTTGTTTGTTTTCAATAACCCAAACTTAATTCAAAATTTAACTAAGTTTGTCTACAATGTAATAGTAGGGTGCTGCCTCTCACCTTGTACATGTTGGTTCGAACAAAACAACTCTATCCATCATATTACCCTTTTGCCCATCTTTAGGATGGGTCAGACTGTTCCTTGTTATCTGTGTGGAATCTGCAAGTATCTAAGTATTCTGGTACCTTTTGGGTATGTGTATTTTTGCAACATCAGCCCTTTTCTTGCCAGCGTCTGTGAGCAGGGTCTGCCTCTGGCTCACAGTTTAGCTTTGCTTTATGTTAACAAAGTCTTGATCATTAGTTTAGTTCAGGCCTTAGGCCTCATACTGGGCCTCTGATACAAGGGTTTATGTTTCAGAGCCTCATCTTACTACAGTATATTGCCAAACAGAGAAATGTAGTGGCTGGAGGGGACTTCACGAGGTCTAGTCCATCATCCTGCCTCATCGTCCTGGGCCATCCCTGGCTCTGACAGATTCTTGTCCAACCCGTTCTTAAAAACTTCCGATGAGGGACTCCATACTGTCTTTTAATTCATACAGATGCACTGTTGCCCACCCCTAGAGTTCAAAGATCATGACTCAGGTCCCGCAAACTCATGACTAGCTGGTTTAGAAATAATGAGATTAAAAAAAAATGTGTTTATTTGCCTTGGACTTTCTGAGCCTTTAGGGTGCTTTACTATGCAACTATAAGGGCTAGAAATTTACATTTAAAAAAAAAATCAAAGCTGAGATTCACATACAGTCCCCTGATTCCAGCAGCCTGAACTTTAAGAAAAAGTACTGCAGGTCTCACAACAATATCACCAGAGCTGGCCACGCTGCTGATGAGCTGTAAACATGACGAGTATTCTGTGGTAAAGTCTTAGGACTAGAATTCCAGCTAGATTGGCCTGGTTGCAGCTGCTTACCTTTGGCGGAGCCCTGCCTGGATGTAGAGATGTATGCAGTTGGATCAAATTTCCGATGTCTTTAGTCCTTACATTTCAGTAGAGAGAGCCCAAGCAGAACAGAGGTCCTGTGTGCAGCATGCCTGGATGCATTATGGATAGAAATAATGCAGAACATAGTTTAACTGTTAATTGTAAGCTCTTTGGGACAGGGACTATCTCCTACTATATGTGCGTAGCAAAATGGAACTTCAATCTCATTTGGAGCCTCTAGGTACTGAACATATTTTTTATATGACATATAGAAGTTATATAAAAACATAAAATACTATTGCTGGACAGTTGCAGTGTAACACTACTTTATTTCTTAGAATTCAGAACAATACACACAAAAACTTAAAAACAGAGATACACAAAGTGGGTGACTCCCTAAAACAGAGAGACACAACTCACTTAAAGCTGGCTTTCTGCAGACTGTCTTCTGAGAAAGACCCGGATTACATGCTTCCCTGTACAGCCCTCAAACCTGCAAGCAGGACCAGTAAACCCTTTAAAAATTACAATGATAGCATCTTATTTTAATACAGCTTTCAATACATCACAAATACAAAGAATAAAGTAGCACATTCCCATTTGGAATGTTGTTTTCAGTTTTGGTATCTCAATTTGAAGATCTAGCTGAGATTCAAAAGGTTCATTGAAGGACAGTAAAGATGGTTAGAAGTCTTTTATGAGGATATGTGTATAGAAAGAGACTGAAAAGCGATAGAACAGTAAACTACAAAGCATAATGAGCTAGTACTCTGAACACAGGATGGGAAGCCAGGAGCTCCCTGAGTTCTAATCTCAGCTCTGTTTGTAACTCATTGTTTGCCTTGGGCAAGTCACCTAACCTTGCTGCCTCAGTTTCTTCATCTGCATATTACCTACCAAATGATATAATTTTGATGATTAATTACTATTTGAACAAAACTTTGAAAATGTAAACACTGTAACAGCTTTGAGTGTCATATAGCCTAGACTGTGGGGACGGGTACATTAGAAATACTGTGAAAGATATATACGCACTTAGTTGAGGTATTTAAAATTAAATATCAGTCCTGGTTTTTTTATGTGGTCCCTTATAAAAGAATATAAGGCATCTGGCCCTGTCAGTTCAGAGTCCACAAATTCATGGATTCATTTCCTGTTGTTAGCTAAGTAGCTTTCCAGTGTACTCCTTACCTTTGATCTCAAGAGCAAGGGGTCACTTGAAATTAATGGCCGGTACTTTTAATATAAAGCAAAATAATCCTTCACAGTGTGTTTAGTCAGTGAGCTGAATTCACTAATACAGGAGGTCAGAACATTATATGCTGTAGCTGGCTTTAATAATGGCTTGGATAATTCTGTGACCAGAAAAACAAAATTATAGCTACAAAGGCAATGTTAGAGCCCATTGAATTTGATACTCCAGGTATTAAATGTTAGCCCCAAGGTCAGAAGGATCTCTTCCCCTGAAAAGCATTTCACAATTTCTGAGGTGCATTAGGTGATGGACATTCTGCTTTCCTGTGAAATAATGACAGTAGTGAGGCTACTGGTCCTAGTATTGCAAACCTGATGGTCCTATGTTTTCCAGTGCAGAGGGCACTATGCCTCACTTAAACCATTCATTAAGGCTTTAGATGGAATATACCGGTGTAGTGGGACCTTGTTTGGGTCCATTGAAAAATTTTGTCGTTAAGCCATAATCAGCTTGGGAAGATGCTGGTGTTGGTCCATCCTCTGGTGCATTTAAGACAATCACAAAGAAAAGTACCGCAGGAGTTTGCTTAGTACCTACCCTGGCCCTGCTTGTTTCTTATTCACTGAACCATCATAATGCAAATGTTCTGATTTCTGGCAAATGTAGCATGTGACCTCCCTCTTAAGGTTACAAAAGAATACATTTATAATTGTGTTCAGAAAAATTCCCTCATTAAATACAAGTTCATACTAATCTTCAGGCCGCTTTAATATTAATAGAACTCTATCTGAAATGTAACTAATGTTTACAATTCTGAAATATTTTACAAACATAGGCCCCAATTCTGCAAAATGTGTCCACCCACACAGAGCCTTGTGGGGTCTATATAGACCTTAATGGGTCTATAACTCATACATCAACTACAGAGATCACTTCAGGTAACGAACTGGAGCCACTTCTGGTGTTAAACTTGAGAGCTGTTCAACAATGATCTGTGACATTGCATAATAGTTTGGGTATCTGGTGTACCTTTACTGAGAGGGAATGATTCAAAAATGGCTACATTTCCTCTTAGAAATTTAGAAAGACACTCCTGACTGAGGTAAAGGGACAAATTTGGCTCATTAGAACATGAAGGCAGGCTGGGGTTTTCAAAGGAGCCGGAAGGAGTTACACATCCAAAATTCATTGAAAGTCATTGGGAGATGGCTGCCTGGCTTCCTTTGTGAGTAAAGCTCAGTCTCAGCAGCAAGGGTGTTGAAATGATCATTGCAAATGGGAGGCACTGTTACATATAAATGGACTCTTTTGTCTCACATTTTACGCAAAGCCAGCTGACACAGTAGCATTTTGCTGTGGAAAGATTTTCCTGGCATTGAACACTTAAAAGACATTGCAAGAGTGAATGCCTGCAAGTATAAATGAACTCTTCCAAAAAATCTGATATATATAATGGCCTTCAGTCAGACTTGTCTAAGATGGTAAGAAGACTAAGAATCTGTCCCTGAGTGGCGATAGCTAGGCTAATGGAAGGATTCTGTCATCGACCTATCCAATCCACATTTACACCTGGGATAGGTCAGCATAACTACAGGCTACAGCTCTCAGGGGCATGCATTTGTCACACCCCTGAGTGCCATAGTTATACCAACCTAACTTTTAAGTGTAGACCAGGCTGATGTGGCATAGCTATGGAGAAGTTTTTTCTGCCAATGCAGGAACACTACCTGCTCAAATAATATTAGGTTTGGCAACAGAAGGACTCTTCTGTTGGTGTAGCTGCATCTATACTGGGTGGGTTTGTCAACATAGCTATTCCAGTATAAGTTTTAAGCGTAGACCAGCCCTAAAACTAGCCTCCTTTTTACTCCTTTACAGAAACTTTCTATTGATAATGACAGAGTTGCCTTCCCTATAAATCAATTCTTTACATTTGTTTTTTCCTTTGCTTCTTAATTTCTCATTTCCTCTGCTGTCACTTTTAATTGTAACTTTGTGCCAGAATTCTTTAACCCCGCAGAGCATTTCGGGATGCAGTTTGTATGAAAGACAAAAATCATTGTGGTGTGTTGTATCATATTGCTATATGCCAAATTATTTATAGTCCATATTATGGTATATAATTAAGCCAACACAGGTAGAAGTAAAGCCATTTCATTGCTTAGGAAAGCTCTTCATTCTGTGGTTATATGCACAGTTCCCTTTTTTTCTGCAGTCTCCTAATTAATCATCCGTCATCATTTCTAACGTACGTCTCAGAGTTGCGTTTAAACACAGAGCAGAGTTATAAAAGAAACACGAAGAGAGCTGCCCAGAGGCCAGTTTTCAGAAACAGAGCTAAGAATCTGAAAGGAACCCTTAGGATTCTGCTGGGAACCTCAAGGAACATTTTTTGGAGGAGCGAATGGGTATCCCTTTTACAGATTGCCTTGTCTTTCGTGCACTGGGAAATGAGAGTCTGGAACCTGCTCCCAGTCAGTAAATTCTTGACAGTGGACTAGACTGCAGCTGTGCTAATAAGTAAGAAAAACCTTAACTTCTAGCAGATGTTTTCTGCAACTGTGGCTTTTTGCTGTCTTTTAAGACGGAAGATATTATTTATCATTTTCTACAGTATTTATTTTATACCATTCATAATCAAAATTTGCTTGCCTCTTATTTCAGTGTGAATACTTATGCTTATTAGTGAATAGGCTGTTAATGCTATTGTGGATATCTAATCACCTTGTCTAATTATTTAAAATGACACTTTTGTTTGATCAGAGAGACAAGGTGGGTGAGGTAATATCTTTTATTGGACCAACTTCTGCTGGTGAGCGAGAAAAGCTTTGGAGGCACACAGAGCTCTTCTTCAGGTCTGGGAAAGGTACTTCCAATGTCATAGCAAAATGCAACATGGAATGGATTGCTTAGCATAAATAGAAAAGGAGTACTTGTGGCATCTTAGTCTCTAAAGTGCCACAACTACTCCTTTTCTTTTTGAGAACACAGACTAACACGGTTGCTACTCTGAAACTTAGCATAAATAGTTAGCACATAGTATAAGGGACCATTTAAGGTAGAGTGGCCTGTTAACACCAATAGAAGATTTTACCTCGCTCACCCTGTCTCTGAAATATCCTGGGACCAACACGGCTACAACTACACTGCATACATTTTCGTTTGATTACATTTTCAGTAATTTCACATACACACCGACCAGTAAATGATGAAGTACAATGATAAACATATCTGAAAAGTTTGTAGTATCACGTGAGTATGGAAATGCCTCTTTAAAGAATTAATTTTTCTCTACTGGGGTGATGGAAAAATAAAGTATAAAATAAAAAGAAATGAGGAAGGAAAAGATTTGGAGCTAAAATCACAAGGATTCAAGGATAAAACAACATAAGATTCAGTCAAGGTAAACTGATCTGCATTAGTATAATATTTTTCTCCCATTTTTCAAATGGGAAATTGAGGGTCCAGGAATCTTAGGGCAGGTCTACACTTAAAACGCTGCTTGGCACAGCTGCACCAATGCAACTGCACTGCTATAGCTCTTTAATGAAAACACTCTAAGCCGATGGGAGAAAACTCCTGTCGGCTTAGTTAATCCACCTCTGGGAGAGAGGGTAGCTATGTCAGTGGGAGAAGCTCTCCTGCCGACATAGTGCTGGATTATGCATACTCCTGAGAGATGTACTTATACTGAAGTAATTCTGTATTGTAGACCAGGGCCTAGTGTCCTTCCAAGGTCCCAGGGAAAGTATGTGGTGGAAGAAGAATTAGAAACCAGATCTCTTGACTCCAAGGTAAAAATTTACAAACTTGGGTGTTAGGCACCCATCTTTCAGCTACTAAATAGATGGCTTGATTTGCAGGCATGCTAAGTACCAGCAGCCTCCGTCCAAGTCAATGTTCTGAAATTACTGAAGTCAGTACAAGAGGTGGGTCTTCAGCACATCTGACAAGCTGGGCATTTTAGAAATCTAGAGATGAACTCAGGTGCCTAACTTTAGGCACCTACGGTTGAAAAATTTGATTGCCAGCGTTGTGCTCCCCATTTACTCAGAGAAATATAAAGCTCTCTTTAAAACCTTACATAAGGGTACTGCTGCAGCTATGAAGCAATAATAAAGCACCTCCCATAGCTAAAAAGTTTAATCATAAGTGAAATCCAGTTCAATACTCTGATTACATCGGCTTCAATAATACCAGAACTAAACAGTAAGTACTCTTGCATTGCCTCTGGGAGGCTCAGACCTCCCTGTTAGGATTTGTATGTGATTTTTCAGTAATTTGAATGCGTTTTAGAAGAAATATGATCTAGCCATTGTTTGTAGATTTTTGTATCTTTAGTAATGTTTATGGAAGAAGAAAAACTGAAAATCTGTATGAGGCTTGCAAATGGAATTTTAAAGAAATGCTATATTTCATATTTTTGCAAGACCCACTGGGTCTTTTCTTACATAAAAACTTTTTTATTGGTATGATTTCTGTGTCTTTACATACAGATTAGGCAACAATTAAATAGCCCATTTTAGGGCATGTCTACACTACAGCCCTAAGTCAACCTATGTTAGGTTGACTTACAGGCACCACACTAATTACAGCCAATGGTGAAATCAACAGATGCATGGCTTTTCAGGAGCTATATTGCCATCGAGGGCAAGTGGTCTTGGAGATATTGTGCCGGCATGTGGATGGCCATGGCATGATTCTTTGAAATTCCCATGGATCTCAGAAGGGCATCACGTATCAGGCCAAATCTGCTTCCAACTCCATAGTAGCAGATGGAGGCCAAGCTTGGCTCCCCTGAGACTGATCAGTTAGAAATGCCACAGGTCCAACCAGACTCATTCACTTTTCTGACCAGCAAATAAGTAGCTCCCCACAGGATATAAACATAGAGAATGGAATGGGACTTGGATGTTACACAACACCTTGTTTTCATGAACTCAAAATTAAAAATAGTTACTCTGCAGCAGAAGTTTCCAAACCTGCACTTGCTGGATCACTGGGGATCTGCAGAGTACTTGCTGATGGGTCATGGAAAACTGATAGGTCGCAGGATGCTAGCTCTTTTCACTTCCAGCTGCTAAATCACTTTACAGAAGCTAAAATACACTAAATACTTTCACAGTGTTATTTTTCCATGTAAGGAATTGCTGTAGTTGCCGTAGACAAGTTATGTGAGTCGGACTGGGAGGGAATGCAGTCATGCCTGAGGATGTTCTTAGTGAGACAGTCTCTCTCTTAAGATGCAGTCCATCATATGAAAGTTTGGGAACCTGCTGGTCAGTACTGCCTTGTTGTTTACTGGGTTATGTGTGAATGATCAGTCGAACAGATTTTCTGTACTTCACACACAAAAACCAAGTTTAACCTCAGCACACCATGCTGTTTACTAAACATTAAAAGTAATCACTCTTTCAGTCTCATGCAAACAAAAATGGCTTCTCTTACACCCAGTAATAAACACAGACATGTAGGTCCCTGGAGAACGTAACCTTTAGGGCTAGCCTGCTAGCTTGTTTTATTAGAAACCGCAAGAACATAGAAGTAACGGTTCAGGCACATCTAGCAATAACAGTGTTGATGGGGTAAGTTAGTAAAATAGTGTACGTGGAAGGGAAAGAGGGTAGAATGAAGGTTGTGGTGTGTGCAGAGGCAACCTTTACCCTCAGTCTCCCACTCCGGAAAGCAGTAGCCCCTCCCTAAGCTTCCAGATTTTGCCCCTGCCTCTCCCTGTGGGGTGCAGCTCGCAGCACACTGATGCCAGCAGCTGCTGCACAGGGAAGGGGGACAGAAATTTAGTAATGGCAAGATGTGTACCTGCAGGCAGGGCCATCCCTAGCCATTTTGGTGCCCTACTCAGCCCCCCTGCGGGGGGGTAGGGGGCGGAGTGTGGGGCCTCAGGCCTCCATGGGGGGGCAGGAACAGGCTTGGGGGGCAAAGGGGAACCACCCCCCAGCATGAGCCAGTGGAATGAAGCGGTTTGGGGCTGGGTCGCTAAACTTCCTGCCACACAGTGAATGCACGGTGTGCCTGACCCCTGCTGCAGTCCTCAGGGGAAGGGGTGGCATGGGGGTGGGGCTGGGGAAGAGCGGGGGGCGGGAAGAGGCAGGGCGGGCATGGAGCAGGGCGGGGGCTTTGGGGAAAGGGTGGAGTGGGGGCAGGGCTGGGGCAGAGTGGGGGGGCATGGGGAAGATGCGGAGCAGGGGCTGGAGCAGCACGCAGTTGCATATTTTGTGTATGGGTAGGGATGGCCCTGTCTGCAGGGGAAGGAGTGGAGGATAGGCACTATAAGGTGACAACTTAATTTCCTTAATTTTGTTTATTTGCATGTAGCCACCTCAGATGTTACACTACAAACTTTGTGTGTGTTAATTTATAGGTAAGGGGCTACATCTTGTATGATAACTAACCATTATCACTTATTACCAAAAGGATATGGCCATCCTGGTGAGCATTTTTCCAGTTCTCCTTTGGACAATGATGGCATTTCAGGCAAACTTATTGCAAGCTAAAGGAAGTAAGTAATTTTCTCCTAGTGATACTTGAAGCTTTTGTTCTTTTGCCATTTATATGCTTACATTTTTCTCCCATCATGATTTGTTCTCCCGAGGTCTCTGTCACCTTGTTCTTCTAAATTGTCAGTCCCATCCTTCCTCTATCTTTGCTAATATTTATGCCTTATTTCCTTGTTCAGCATAAATATGTTCCACACATATATGTAGGATTGGCAGAATTCAATTTTTTTAATTTCTTCAATGGATAATACCAATCTTTATTTCAAGCATTTTTTCCAATTTTTATTGATTCTAATTTTCACAGTTGGGCAAAATTATGGGTGTGTGTATCAGACAATTATTTAATGACAGCAGGTGTTGTTATTAAAGTTAAAGCTTTAATACACTTTAAAACACTAACTGTCAACATCACATGTCAAAATACACAAAGTAAATGTCCTTAAACCAAACAAGAATAAGTTCTCAAGCAGCATTTCTCTTACTTTGCGTATTTGTAAATTTTGATTACCGATGGAAATATTTTTCGTCGGTTTGTGTGTGCGTACAGTGAAAGCGGTGTATACGGACATTTACCAATAAAAATCTAATCCTGGAAAGCCTATACATATAAATTCTTGTGTTTTAAATTAAATCTCTCTGTATGCTTTAATATACATTTTTCCTAGGGACAAAACTCAATTCCATCTTGTTTGTAAGGCCCTGATTGTGCAAACTGATCTGTGGGTGATAACCCTGGGCCAACACAAATGGACCTCAGGGATCCATCCATCCAGGGAATCCATCCATCCTGAAGGATCCAAAACTATATTTTTTTAAACAAACTAGCTGTGATAGTAGGTTACTCACCTTTGTGAATTTAAAGTAATCTGGTTTTCATAATAGTTTTATCTTGGTTAGGTTTCAATTAAATTCCTATTCAATAATCTATTTGCTCCTATCTCTCAGCCTTTTGCCCAAGTATAAGAAACATGTTTTATAAGAAGCTATTGAATAAATAAAGTCTAACGTTTAAGTGAAGTCTGTAACCATTTTCCTGTATTGATAGTTACTTGTAAGTAGCTATTGCTCTGAACTACTCACTATTCACTATTATTAGTTTATTCATTAGTATATCATTAATTATTTTGTTTTTTCCCTTAATGAACAGTTCAGGTTCTCCCACCTGTTAACTTCACTCTCACAGTCTCTGCTCTAGCAGAAGTACTTTTGCAATGGAAACCAAACCCTGATCAAGAAGAAAAGAACTACACTATTAGATATGATGTGGAAATTATGACTCCTGAGAGGGAAGTGGTAAGTGTAAAGTATTGCTAATACATGCTGGATTAAATGTGCTATATTAAATTCAAACCCAAGATTTACTGATTAAGATATGACTTTCAGATACATTGGCTCATCAGATTTACTTTTGGTTTAGTGTCGTAAACAAATATATTAGCCGTTGACCAGATCCATCTCTCTCTCTGTCTGTGGGAACAACTCTGTTGCAAGGGAGATTAACCCCAGGAAATAGCAGGTGTCAGTACTTCTGTCACGATTCCCAAGGAATTCTACTAAGTGAGGGTAGTTTTAATTTTTGGCTCAATGGAGGCTGTCCGGGAGAGGTGTTGAATCAGCACTGCTCCTGGATGGTATAGTCCACCACTGATGTTACTGCATTTATTGCAGATTGACGCCAGTATATAGCTAGTATTTGGATCCATGTTTCACCAAAATTCTGTACCTGGAAACCTTCATTTAACCCATTTCCAGTAGGCAATCCCCCATCTTAAGCAACACATTTGAAGTACCTTCAAATACCATATGATTTGAACTTTAGTAAAAGACCACCTTTGTTAGGAGACCTACCTTTGCTGGTCCTCTGCGTGAGAACCTAGGTCAGGTTTCAGTGCATTTGATACTAATAAATTGTTTATTTTTCAAGTATGATACAAAGAAAACTTGCAGTACCCGTATGGCTGTGCTTCATAATGGTTTTTCTGCACGTATACGGACATTGCTTCTCTATACCAACTCACAAATAAAAAGTAACTGGGTTACAGCTAAACTCCAAGCCCCACCAGGTAAGATGTGTTACAAATGTAATTTTATGTTATGTTGTAGTCTGTAGACAAGAAAGCATGAAAAGGATGACAGGTTAAAAATTTCAGAAGGAAGACACATCTCCTACTCTACATGGCATTGTTCTTATACAATAGTTTTGGTCCAGATTCCAGTATCATTTTTCACACTGAATAGCATCTTACTCCTGATTATAACTCCATGACTTCATTTTGTCAGCGGCACTACTTGTGGAGCAAGATGCTATTTGATCTGAGTATGGGTATCAGAATTAGGCCCTCAGGAGGGACAACGGTCCCAAGGAGCAGAAGATGGCTGAGATTTAGGGTATCAGTTAAGATAGGCCTGGTTTGGCTAATATAATTGATAAAGAGGAGGTGGAGTAGTGGTTTTGTTAGATCAGGGAGTGTGCAGAGATATCATGAGAATGTGTAAGATCCTGAAATGAAAAGAACAGAAAGATGCCTATCCTGGAAGACTCATTGGCTCAGGGGACTGGTAACAGAATAACAACCTTTTTCACCTGGAGGTTACTGGCTGACTTTTAATTACTACTACTTAACAACTGGTCAGGGGTCTGCGTGAAATAAGTTGGGGAACCCTGTTTGGTTTCTAGTAGAGTTGGTTCCTCATCACAGTTTTAACTAATTGTCCATCTATGCTGACAGGACTGAATGGAGATGGGCACTATTTCTCAGCCTTAGAAACGATCCCTACAGATCAAGGTAGAGGCACTTTAGATGGTAGGGATGCATGTAGAAGGTTACACTGCTGTTGTAAGATTTGATCCTGTAAATGGACTTGCATTCTTCTAAATCAAATCTAACCATCCATCCTTTGTTTTAGAAAACATACTCCTGTTTTAGGATTTTGAATTCTCCATGAGAGAAGTCTGTTGTACTCGTCTCCTACAGACTTTTCATTTTCCCAATTGTCCTCATCTCTATCCTGCATTGTTTTCATTGTTGGCCTGGTATCTAGCAATATCAGCAATCAGAGCCTTGTGTTACAAAAAAGCTAAGCAAACAGGCCCCAGAGAATCATAGTTATCTCCATTGCTTTTTCCATCTCCTTTCCAATCCGTATCTGATTTCAATCTCTCTGCAGCTCTTGTCATGTCTGTGCTAGCCAGACTCACTCTTGGAAGCCCCCAAGCCTGGAATACGTTCTGCAGCTGTACAACTTTGATAATCCTTACAACAGAGTTCTTGAAAGACAGTAGCTGAGATCATCTAATCCCCCCTTATTTAATAATTTAGTTCACTTCTGCTCTAGAGACAGTTTAGGACAGCTCAAGTCTAAATGCGCCGATTACATCACAAAGCCTGAAGGGCAGTGTTGTGTCTGTTCTAGTCTGACTTCCTTTATGCAAACAGGTTCAACCAATTCTGGGAAAGAAGGAAATGGAAGTGATTTTAAGAATCTTTTGATTTTTGAAATGTTTATTTAGAGATAGATAGGTTTGTTTACATATGTATGTATGTATGTATACTTGTCAGACATCATGCAAACTGCCTGAGAAAGCCTTATACTCTTGGGGCCTGATTCAAAGCCCTTACAAGTCAATGGGACCACTGAGAGGCTTAAAATTATGCATTATGTGTAGTAATAATTGGGCCTACAAATTCACCCTAATTGTGAGCTCAATTGTAAGAAGTGAGTGAAAGTTCAGAAAATGTCACAGTAGCCTATAACAATAAATGTTGATGGGGAAAGGTACAAAAGGGAGACAGAATTAGTTAAAAAGCCTACTGTTATAACTCAAGCACTGTGTTAAGCTCATGCCTGGTAAAGTCAGGGACCAGAACTCAGGGAACCAAAATTGGTGTTTTGGAAATTAGGCCTAATTGGCAAGCAAAATAATGAGGAAATGGGCTATTCTGCCCATCATTCCCTTTTGGGCGCCTTAAAAGAAAAGTCTTTAGGATAAAAAAAAAATCAAGCAGCAGCTGTTTGCCAACAACCGGTGACTGAAAGATGGGAGAACAGGAACAAGCAAACTTCACCACCATGGCTTTCCTCCCTCCCCCGCCTACTGGAACTCTGGGATCCACCGTGGGTCTTTGTCATCCTACTACCAAGAGATGTTCTGAACAGACTTGGCCAAAGGGAGGGACCCAGATGATATCACTACCCCCACTGCTCTGGCTAAACCCCGGACACCGTCTGGGGTCTGAGACTGTGTTGTTTTCTTCCCCGCCTGTGTATCTTTTGCTCGTCCCACCTTATTTCTTCTCTTTCCTATCTCTTACCCTATCTCTTCGTTTGCCTTCTGTTTAATAGACGTCAGGCTTAGCTAGCCAAGACTGCATATTTTTCCAATATGTCTGTGAGCCTGTGCCCAGAGAGGCAGATAAAAGCAATGCCTAATTAGTCCAACACTGGTACAAGTTTGCCGCGTCTTGGAGTGGCTGATAAGACTGCTATGCCTGTGTTTCTCCAGCAGTAATGCTGCAAATGAGAGTTAACACCAGTGACAAATTTGCATTTTCTATCTTTCCTGTTCTTGTCTCTCCCCTTGTGTGTATATGTCTTGTTTTGTGTTCTAGGAAATGGGATCAGACTTTAAAAAGAACAGCAGCAGCAGCTCCAGCCCTTCTCAACTAACTTTTTTTCTTTTCCCCAAAAAGGACCATTTAAGAGACTGTCAAACAAAGATTGTTTTCCTTCTAAAGACTCTCTATAGGTAAATGAAAAGGGAACAAGGGATGCTGTTAAAATGAAAGTCTTGCTTAATACCTTACATTTTAAATGCTTTAACTGTTTTCCCTTCTTTTTTCTATCTTTAGTAACAGGTTAAAAGGTGTTTTTAATGATGTATTTGCCATGGTACTTAGCAGGCTGAGGTCTTTGTTTACCAAATGTTAAAGGTTGCTTAAAACTGTTTCATGTTGGAAAGTTACAGGGTCATGTTAACACCTTTAACTCTTTGGGTTGGTATATAAGGCCCTACTTGAATTGTGGGACGAACTTTAAATAATTGCGGCTGAGTTGCGAACAAGACATGGAAAATCGTGGAAAAGTAATAATGGACCTTTATTAATAGCAGTAATTTGGAAAAGCCAAAGTAGACCTATTTGTTTATGAAAAAATTACTGGAACGATATCAACACTGAAGTATTATGTTATGCCTGCTCATTGTTTTGATAACAACCTTTTTTGCTGCAACTATATTACATTCATTTTAAACCAGTGACAGGTACAATATAAAACTCAGAAGACTAAAAGTCTTAACACAACTGCTGTAGAAATTGAGTGCAGTCACGTTAGCCTTTTACAGGCATTGAATGTTAGTGCAGTGCTAATTGCATAATCAAAATGTATGCAAAATTGTGGACTGTGCAAAGTAAGCCAATTAAAATACAAATTGGAGTGGAAGCTGCAAGATCTGCAATTTCCGTAATATCACGAATGAAGTAGGGCTGTCCTCATATAGACCATTAAATATAGTATAACATGTGCTTATGGGTTTTGCTGGAATGGGGTTTAAAGAAATTGCTTCAAGTGAATGGGACTAAGAGAAAATATTTTAAAACTTTCTAAAACATTTCTAAACATTGTTTCCCGTAATTGAGGGGCATACACAGAATACGTGGTGATGTCCTGTGGTATAAAGAGAACATTTGTAATGTTTGGGATGAACTGCTTCACCACTCATGAGAGAGATTTGATATATAGACAGAGAAATATTCTTATATAGACAGATTAGATAGAATATATACATATACAAGGAACCAAAGACTGTAATCAATTGTATTTTATGTTATTTTATAATCATGAGTAGTAAGAACATGCTAGTAAATATTTAGCACGTATTACCTTACAAGTGCAACCTTTTATGTATTACTGATGCTATAGGTGCTGTTGAGACATCAGTCACTAACTTGTCCTGTGTGATTTACACTGCCATTAATAATACTGCATCTCTTCATTGCGCCTGGATCGCTGGCAAAGTGGCGCCAGAAGATACCAAATACTTTCTATTTTACAGGTAAGTGCCTGCTTCTATTTTTGACCCTTGTAGGTTTCCTTAAGATAATAATGTCTTACAAACTAATCTAATTTAGGTATAACAACTACACTGAAGAATGCCAAGAATATAGTAAAGACAAATGGGAGAGAAATATTGGTTGCCGATTTTCAAACACTTACATAAAGACTAGTGAAACTGACGAAGTCATCGTAATACACATTAATGGGTCAAGCAATGGCACTGCAATCAAACCTTTTGAACAGATATTTAATCAAAATGCCATTCGTGAGTAAATATGTTTATTTTTTACACATTAAAATATCTATAGCTTCTTAGATCTTGGTGAAATGTTTGCAGTGAAATCTTAAAAAAATCTGGTGTAAAACTCAAACGTGCTCTGCATTTTGGTTTAAAGATTTGCTGAAGTTCATTGGTGGTTTGAATGATACATGGTCCAGTTTAAGATGTGGGCTAGTTTAAGGGTTAGCATGGATGTTTTCTGAAACTGGAGGTGTTAGTGTGGAACTAGGGGAAATACGATGATTTTAACAGTGTGATTTTAATAGGTTTAAATTTAAGGACAATAAAACTAAAAGATGGAAATAACCTATTAGTTCCCCTAATTTATCTGTCTGCCAAAGGTCTTGTCCCCTAACGCCCCTACTCTACTTGCACTACATTGATGACATCTTCATCATCTGGACCATGGAAAAGAAGCCCTTGAGGAATTCCACCATGATTTCAACAATTTCCATCCCACCATCAACCTGAGCCTAGACCAATCCACACAAGCGGTCCATTTCCTGGACACTACTGTGCTAATAAACAATGGTCACATAAACACCACCCTATACCGGAAACCTACTGACCGCTATACTTACCTACATGCCTCCAGCTTCCATCCAGGACACACCACAGGATCCGTTGTCTACAGCCAAGCTCTAAGATACAACCGCATTTGCTCCAATCCCTCAGATGGAGACAAACACCTACAAGATGTCTATCAAGCATTCTTAAAACTACAATACCCACCTGCTGAAGTGAAAAAACAGAGTGACAGAGCCAGAAGAGTACCCAGAAGTCACCTACTACAGGACAGGTCCAACAAAGAAAATAACAGAACGCCACTAGCTGTCACCTTCAGCCCCCAACTAAAGCCTTTCCAGCACATCATCAAAGATCTACAACCTATCCTGAAAAATGATCCCTCACTCTCATAGATCTTGGGAGACAGACCAGTCCTCGCTTACAGACAGCCCCCCAACCTGAAGCAAATACTCTCCAGCAACCACACACCACACAACAAAAACACTACCCCAGGAACCTATCCTTGCAACAAAGCCTGATGCCAACTTTGTCCAGATTTTTATTCAAGTGACACCATCATAGGAACTAATCACATTAGCCATGCCATCAGGGGCTCGTTCACCTGCACATCTACCAATGTGATATATGCTATCATGTGCCAGCAATGCCCCTCTGCCATGTACGTCGGCCAAACCGGACAGTCTCTATGCAAAAGAATAAATGGACACAAATCTGACATCAGGAATCATAACATTCAAAAACCGGTAGGAGAACACTTCAACCTCTCTGGCCACTCAGTAAAAGATTTAAGGGTGGCAATTTTGCAACAGAAAAGCTTCAAAAACAGTCTCCACTAAGAAACTGCTGAGCTTGAATTAATATGCAAACTAGATACCATTAACTTGGGTTTGAATAGAGACTGGGAGTGGCTAGGTCATTACACATGCTGAATCTATTTCCCTAAGTTAAATATCCTCACACCTTCTTGTCAACTGTCTAAATGGGCCATCCTGAATATCACTATAAACGATTTTTCTCTTGCTGATAATAGCTCATCTTAATTAATTAGCCTCTTATAGCTTGTATGGCAACTTCCACCTTCTCTGTATGTGTATATATATCTTCTTACAATATGTTCCATTCTATGCATCCGATGAAGTGGGCTGTAGCCCACGAAAGCTTATGCTCTAATAAATTTGTTAGTCTCTAAGGTGCCACAAGTACTCCTGTTCTTTTTGCAGATACAGACTAACACGGCTGCTACTCTGAAACCTGCCAAAGTATGGTTTCCCACAGTATTTTTTTACTGCTTTATCCAGTCTAGCTTTAAATGTCCCAAGCAATGCAGCTTTTAGCAGTTTTTAATGTACAGTTTAACACATTTCATCGGAAGGAAGCTTTTCCTGATAGGTTATTTTTCCTTTTCTTAATGTCATCCCTTTACTCTAGTTTATACTCCCTGGATCTTCTTATATAATTCCCTTCCCATCTTAGTTTGTACAACCTTCACTTATTTATAGACTTATCACATCTCCTTTCATATGTTGCTTAACTAAGAGAAACATATTGAACTTTTTAAACTTACTTCTTAGAGGTATCCACATATTCAGTTTCAATGCTCTTCTCTGAACTTCTTGCAATTTTTCAGAAACTTTATGGCAGCATGGTGCCTGGAATACACTGAAGTATTGTATTCCGGTCACCATATTACCAAAAGGATGTTGGAAAACAGGAAGGTCTTACAACACAGATAGACTCAGCAGGACATATAGAAGCACCTTTGGCATGGTAGAGGCAAGATTTGTGTGTGGAGGGCAGCCTCCATTTACACAATTCTAGGGGTCATCATCCAACCCCTAAAATAAGGCAACATGAAATGATATATGGTGACAAAAGCTGGTGGAGGCTAAGGAGAAAAGGGGGAAAAGGTTATAGCAACAAGACCTATTTTGCATGAAAAAAATCTCCTTACCTTCTCTTTGTCAATAATGAATCTTACAAGGCATGAAATAATTGAAAGTTGTTGTTTTTTAAAATCTTGTAAAGGATTTTAATAAAGGAGGTCAGTTACTCAGTAATTGTTAATATATCAGTGGCTTTACCAACTTTTCAATGTTTGTTTTTCCACTGATATATTCAGTTCTCTTAAACCCCTTCCTATCATACAACAAACTCAAAGTGAAATTCGTGGGCTGTAAATTCAACCAGATCCAAACCATAGCCAAACTTTTGAACAACCTCCTGCCAAGAGAATTGTTTTATGGGTAATACACTGGTATCTTATTCATTTTCTAGAGAAAGTAAATCCTCCTAGAAATGTCACCATGTCTTTAAAACAAAACAACCTTCTGGTCAAGTGGGAAATGCCAGCTTCTTCTTTCCTAAAGGAATGTTTTAAATATGAACTTAACATCTACAACTGGAAGATGGCTTACAAACAGGTAACTGCTTGTTGAAAGTTGAGGTATTCTATATAGAACTTACCTATGAATTGTCTTTCTTATATGTCTAGAATATGTCTCATATGTAATCTAGTGAAAAAGTCTTCTGGTTCATGGATATCTTTTGAGTTTCAAATTATGCATGTAACCAGCACTCCAACTACCATCCTCTAAAATCTACAGATCTAGCGTCAAATCTTAGTCCCACTGAAATCAATGACAAAACTCCCACTGACTTTAATGGGGCTAGGATTTCACCCCTAATTTTTAAATCAGCTTTCTTTTATGGAGCACTTTTTTTTTTTGCCTACAATGAATTATACCCACATTTTAGCTTGGAAAACACCAATAGAACAATTTAAAATGTACATCAGTTTTGGATGTTCATCTTGACGCATCCAGGTCCATTCTGTCAAAGGTACAGGTGCTCAGCAACTCTGAAAATCCAACAGTAAGGGTCTTAAATTGGACCCCCCAAAACTAGTGACTACTTTTGAAAATTTTGGCCTGAATGAATTGCAGGGGGAAAATGGTGGATGTAATTAATTGTGGGTACAAAATTGTGCCCACAAATATGGAGATTTTGTGTGAAAATCATGTCTTTGACATCAACCTCTAGGCTATTAAAACTAATTTAAAAGAAGAACAAACACAATAATCAATTTGTAACAATGCTTATATCTATGCCTAAAGCAAATATTGTAAATTTACTTCTGAAGTTTAGTAACTGGAGCAATTTAAATGTTGCTCTCTTGACCTTATTAGTCTTAAGAAATCTATGACAGAGTTGTGTTGTTTTTAACAGATATTGGAAACCGAGTTAAATAGTTTCAGTTTAAGGATTGATGACACCTGCAGATACTCCATACAGATTAGAGCTAATCATCAATCATGGTGTACCGAAGGATTTTGGAGTGATTGGACTGAACCTCGTTATATTGGTAAGAATCAAACTGTCTTTGTTGTCTAATAGTTACTTTAATACATATGTTATTGAAGGCCAAATTCTGTTTAATCATGCACATGTACAGCTACCATTAACTTCAGTGGAAGCCATGCAAGTGTATCTGAGGACGTACATTGACCCTTTAATTGTTGCTACTCCTTGCTACGTCTGGATAGTCCAGAATATGGGTTCCATTCATAAAGATATTTGTGGATAAATGAAAAATTTGTTTGAAAGAACACTTGAAAATAGTGTAGATCCCAAATTCAGGTTTTAATTAAAAGAATCAATAAAAACAGCTTACTAAAAATAAACATGGTGCAGTGAACACAAATGCTATTGTATTGCTAATACATGAGAACCAGAAAGTGAAACTGACTGGTTCAAATTTTAGAGCTGGTTGAAAAGGATTCATTGAACTACACCCACAACTCTTTTTGAAGTCAATGAGGGCTGTGCATGCTTGGCACCTCTGAAATCATGGTCCTAGGGGAGTGTATAGCGCTCCTTCCTGCCTACTGATACAATGTTGGCGCATTGGCTGGGTCTACACTTGCATAGTTTTTGCACTATCAGTTTCAATGGTGATAGTGAACCAGTGAAAGAAAAGCACTGGTTTGTGTACTCACTTACTTCCAAAGGCGTCAGAGTTTTTACATTTGCAGCACTTCCATCGCGGATCAGGGCAGCTATCCCACAGTGCAGCTCTCTCCATTTTGACGATGGGTCTTGTGGGAAGGGTGGGAGGTGATCACGGGGCACCCAGGGTCCCTGCACAGCCTCCTCTCCCCAAACACTGATCAGCTCCAGTAGCTCAGCATTGCTCCAAGCAGGGGATCGTTTGCTCAGTGGAGCAGGCATTGTCACCTGGCCAGAAGATAAATGAGCACTTGCAATAAAACAGGAAGGGGAGTTTCAAAGTTCCCGGGGCTTTACAGGGGGAGGAGTGGATGTCTGTTTACCTGGCATCACAGCAGCAGAGCTGCTGCCACAGTGGTCACCTAGCATTGTGGGATATCCTGCGGAGGCTAAAAGCTGTGTAAACAGGAAGAACGTGTCTTCACTTGCACATCACCGCAAAAGCATCACCAGTAAGAGCTGCATGCCTCTCGTGGAGATGTTTTTCTCTTTGCGGTGAAACTTCTGATTTTTACTGCAAAAAGTCTTTGGCAAGTGTAGATGCTCCCACGGTTTTTGCGCAAAAAAGGGACTTTTTCTGCTTTAAATGGCAAGTGTAGACATGATTGGTGCAATACTATTTCAGAGAAACTAATGCCACCTCCTGAATCTACCTGTTGTAGTAACCTGCAGTTTCCTTAGGTGTCTCCATATAATTACTAGCCTGGGGCAGTTTTGCTCTCCAAGTGAAATATGACAAGATCCTAGCCTGAGCTGGCACAGCTGGATCTGACATGTGTCACACAGGAAGAAATCAGCATGTCCTGCTAGCTGTTTAATTCTTTAAATTTGACACATACTTGCCTCCCCCGCCCCTTCCCCCCGCCCAGTGATGTGGGTGCTGGTGTGCTAATGCCAAAAGTCAAAGCGAATGGTGAGGTCAGGTACTCCTTATTAGAAGTTACCTGAACTCCCATGGGAGTCTGTGAAGGTTAGTATCTTTGGAAGGCATTAATTTGTCTAGATCGGATCCACTTGATACTGCATTTCCTGATTGCTGAACATATTCTCATAGAAGTAGCAGTTATCATATCATAACACATTATCGACTGTTTGTTCTCAGCCATCCCCTCGCTCTCTTATCTTTGGAGTTATATTTCTTTACTTCCTGATTTTCTTTTTAAAAAAATGTTCTTCACTTTGCTCTCTCCTGTTTACCAAACTCTTCAATGCCTTTACACCTATTATCTAATGAACATTAATGTGTTAATCTGCCTACTTGGCTCTAATGAATTCACTGGGTACCTTCACCCAGCTCCTGATAACAGAGTGTCCTTCAGAAATGGGGCCATAGCAGTGCTATGCAACTACAATTCATGCTCTGGTGCTGACCAAGCTGTGCTCACAAAATGAAGGAAGTCAGTATAGGGTTGCTTACATCAGCCCTAATCTGTTTCCATTCTGGGGCTCAGCCCTTTGTGACTCATTTATAGGTCCTATAAGCCAATGGTTCTTAAACTTATTTGATTGCACCCCCCATTTTTTGTGTCTGTAGTAGTTTAAACCCCCCCCCCCCCACACACACCCTGTTCCTGGCCCACAAATACATATATGGCCACCCTAGCTCTTAGGACAGAGCGGGGAGCAGTGGCTGCTGGTGGGGCGTCCAGCTCTGAAGGCAGCACCACCACCACCAGCAAAGCAGAAGTAAGGATGACAATACTACACCATGCCACCCTTATTTCTGCACTGCCCAGCCACTGCTCTCCTAAAACTTCTCCCCGCCCCCCACCGAATACATTCCATGCCCTCCCAGTTTGAGAACCTACTGGAGCAAGGGTCAAAATTGGCCCTACAATTTCCACATGCACAGTATCTGAGTTGCCATGGTTAAGGCCCTGTGTTAAGTTCTTTCACCTGCCATTAGCTGGGCCCTTACTTCTTATTTGAAGTATGAGGAAATACTGCCTTGTCTCAGGTAGCACACTGGTAACTTTGGCAAATATTGGATCTGCAGAGGATAACTGGGTAAATTTTAGTCTGCTTGTCTGTGGAGAACTTATTAGACATGAACTAGCCTACGTCAATGAACTGTTTATGCGCCAAGTGAGTCCGCGGAGAGCTGGTTTCACATGTTTTTTGCAGAACTTGAACTTGCAACCTCATATGTTGCATCACTAATTGCAAACATGAAACATATTCAAACTGATGAAAAAACTAAAAATGTACCCAGATGTCTCACCAGGATTATTCATTTAAAACCTAAAAAAACCCAAGGAAATTCCCCAAAACAAACTTAATTCAGTGTCTGTTAAGGTTGCTAGGTTTTTCTTGTTTACAAACAGAAATTTGCATTCCTGATTCCTGCCTTATCTGATGGCTCTTTAGGATCACAGGCAGCCAAAAAAAGACACAGAAGCTTCAGGACTACTCTACTATGTGCTGGGAACCAGGAGTAGCTCACTCCAGTTTTAGGACTAAGAAAATGTAAATGCATCTTAGTGTCACTTTCCACCCCACCCTCCCAGACTTGCACCGAGCACAGCTTGTCCTTAGACCTCATTTTCTTGGAAGTATAATTGTAACCAAAATTTAAAAAAAAACTATTTAAATCAATGGCAGTAATTAATATGCACATTTGCCCAGGTCGACAAGCTGCAATGGCACAGGCCCCAATCCTGCAATCGTTTCTCATGTGAGCACTCCATACCCACAAAAATAGTCCCAATGACTACAGGAAAGGAGTACTTGTGGCACCTTAGAGACTAACCAATTTATTTGAGCATAAGCTTTCGTGAGCGACAGCTCACTTCATCGGATGCATACTGAAGTGATGAAGTGAGCTGTAACTCACGAAAGCTTATGCTCAGATAAATTGGTTAGTCTCTAAGGTGCCACAAGTCCTCCTTTTCTTTTTGCGAATACAGACTAACACGGCTGTTACAATGACTACAGGGTGACTCCTCCCATAAGATCTGCAGGCTTAGACACTTAGGCCTTCATTGCACAGAAAAGAATCTGTTCCAAAGGTGAATATTATTTCTTCTTGAAACCTGAGTATTGTGCTGCTGACCAATTTATATCCTTTCAATTATTCAGTGACAGTCATTCTGTCACCTTGATATCGGCTGCGTGCCGTTCTCGTAGGCATACGGGGAGTGGGAGAACTTTAAAATCTAAATGTTCAAAGGTAAATGTTTTCTTTATATAGCTCAGAGTGGTGAAATGTGACATTAGGAACACCTTTGTCAAATAGGCACATTGTCCTTAATACAATAGGTGTTTCTGCCCCCAGGCAGTTGGAGCAGTGACATTCTTCCTGAGGGAGGATAAACAACAGACTTCAAAGAAAAATTGGTGGTCTCACTGCGTGTTTTATTGGCCCTCGCTATTAAGCCAGGAAAATCCAACTCCTGGCTTGAAAGGATTAAAATAAATAACTGAAGGGTGGTTTAACGGAAAACAAGTTCTTTGTGACCACGATTATAAGCAAACTGTCTCTTTATTGCAGCCTCAGACATATTTGCCTGTTGTGTGGAATTGCACAACTCAGTATGTTAACAAAGCAGGGTGCACTGCACTGATAATGACTGTGGCCCTGATTCATGCCAATTCTTAGCTTGCTTGCTTTCTTCTATGCATAAATTGAAACCTAGCCATGTGGAAGAAGTTCTTAATGCTTAATTTGCTACAGATTGTTCCCCAGTCATAGGTATAAAAGATTTTATATGGAGAGATATAAATTGTGATCTCAGATACATCCATGTAAACCCACTGAATGAAGTAAGCTTGGTTCCAAGGGCTTATCTACTGGAAGAATTTTTCCCAATGTGTTTTCTTCAAAGGGAAAAAATCATCCTTTTTTTTTTTTTAAATCCAGGAAAAAACCAGCCAAGGACTCCTGTAGACTCCAAGACCTACACGGTTCTCATTGCGCTTATAGTATCCATATGTTCCATGGCATTGCTTATTGCTATAATATGCAGAAAGTAAGTATTTTTGCTTAGGCAATAACTAATTCGCCTAGATTACATTTGCATGAGGAATCCTTAAATGCATTATTCGGTACTCAAAGGGCTTTTATTTTGGTATTAAACATGATTAATACATATCAAGAATATTGATTAAATAATAATAGTTGTTCAGTGAATTTGAGGAAGTTTAGGAGAATGAACAATTTAATCTCAAATTCCAAAGCCATGTGTTGAAAGAGGGACTGAAACTGTCTCAGTGTGAGATGGACTGTTGGGAAGCTACCTTATCTACTTTGCTCAGTCCTCAGTAAGATGGACCCTGGTGGCCATTTATCTCCATAGAAGAATGCCACCTTGAGACCCAACAAAAGCTGCTCAGAGAAACCATCTTTCATGGTTAAAGACAAAGGCCAATATTTTCAAACTTGTGGTCGAAAACCAGGCACCTGAAATCCATATTTAGGCACCTGTACATGTGGCCTGATTTTCACTGACTTCGCTGGGTGGCAAAGGTGCTCAACACCACCAGAAAACCAAGCCAGTATGGACTTATACCCATTATCATTTAACTATTCTCTAGGACTGGTTTGGCAAGTATTTTATAGCAGCTTCTTTTTAATATTAGGGCCCATGGATGCCCTTGTAGCCAACCTTCCAAAGACATTGTGTGAACAAAGCCAGAAATAGTTTGGATTTCAGTGACAGTATTCAGAAATCAAGGAAGAGAATCATAAATCAATGATGAAGTCAGTTCATCAATGATGATTCAAAGAATCAATAATGTAATTACAAACTCTTCTCCCTAAGAGATATATCAAGCAGCAACCATTAGGTTCACAATAAAAATGCTCCCAGTAATTCAAGCACTGTCCTTGAATCCACTAACTGCCTGTTAATTTCTTTAATGGCTCCTAAATTAGTTGCTCACCTGATGAGTCTTCAGCTGACTTCCTTCCCCCAAAGTTTTTTTTGTCAAACTAAAAGCACAGGTTGTAAAAAGAATCACTTTGGGTATGTCTACACAGCCGATGTTAAAGCGCTGCCATAGCAGCTCCAGTGCTGGGAAAGAGCCCAGTGCTGTAAAAAAGCCACTTCTACGGGGGGAATAGATCCCAACACTGGGAGCACGGGTCCAGCTCTGTAGCACTGTCTACACTGCCACTTTACAGTGCTGAAACTTGGACCGCTCAGGGGGGTGTTTTTTCATTGTATATTCCCAGTACAGAGTTAACTTGGGAGTTGGCCCTAATTTCCCTCCTAGCCACACACAAAACCCTCCAATCCAAATTTCATGGGGACTTAAACCTGGGCTAGCTGGTATGGTTAGAGGTATGGGTTAGAACTCCAGTTCCACTTTCACCCAGGCTGGTAATCCACCCACTCTGCAATATGGACACCGGCTCCCTCATTTGAATGCTGATAGTCCTCCACTACCTTCCCACAATTCCCATTTTGTGCCCAGGACAGACATGTTCTCTCACAATTCACTGGGGAGGAATTATAGAGCAGGTCAGCTTACTTCAGCTCAGTGAACATGGGATAGGTCTCTGAAGTCCTAGCCACACACGCATGAGTGCAGCACCAGTGAGGTATGTCTACGCTGTGATAAAAAAACCCCGTGGCTCCGAGTGTCAGAGTCCAGGTCAGCTGAAAAATAGCATGTTTGAGCTTGGGCTGGAGCCCAGGTTCTGAGACCCCCCATGAGGTGGGAGGGTTAAGCCTGAGCCCCAACATCTACACTGCAAATTTTATAGCCCTGCAGCCTAAGTCAACCCACCCAGGCCAGCTGTGGCCGTGCCACAGGTCTTTCATTGCAATGTAGACATACCCAGGAACTAGGGTAGGGGGCTTTGCAGCATGGCTGCTCACACCTGGGCTGGGACCACATAAGTGCTCAGACCGGCTGCCAATCTCCCGAGTTAACTGTGCTGTGATGATATTCCCTTTGTGGTACAAGTAACTCATCTGCCAAGAGCTGAAATGATAGCAGGATGTACAACAGTACTATCTCCAGTCAGCTGTGTCCCATCCCTTAGCTGGATCCCCAGCTGCAGCTGCCCCCCCGAGTGACTCCAGCTGAGCCACACTTCAGGGGTCGACATGCACATTCCAAATCATTTTGTGACGCCGTGTTCAAAATAGGTTGCAGAATGTTCCATCTTTTCTCCTTGGTAAGGAAGAGGAAGTGCCTAGGTCCCCTTAGAAATCTCTTTCTTAGGAAACCCTCTTTCTCCCACATTCCCAATGATTCCTTGGCCACACACCTCAGGCATAAGTTATAGCTTGTACAACAGTGAAAAGACTTCATTGTGTTTTCAATATTCCAAGTCTTCCCTTTTGTGACTTGTAATTTTCATCATCACATCACTAAATAATTAGCTAAGCACAAATACGTGTTGTAACATTTACCTACTGAGGCAGTGGCCGTTTTAGCCAGGGCCTGTCTACCAACTACAATATCGCATGATAGTCATGGAAGACTTTGAAGGAGCTATCTGTGGGGTATAATTAAGTGCCCAAGTGGACGACATGAAAGGGAATAAGTTAGTAGCAGGAATTTACTGTAGATAATTTGCTCAGAAGGAATAATGAGATAATAAGAGCTTGGCAGGAACCAAAGAGGCTTTTGAAAAGGGCAAAGTGATGGTCATGGAAGAGTTCAACCAACCAGATGAACTGAGACAGTGGTGATAAAATAAAACGATCAGTAGCTTAGTGGGAAAGGTACAGGACTGCCTCTTCCTTAAGCAGCACATAACAGAGTGAAACAGAAACAGGCAGTTCTCACCTTGACCCCGACCAACACAGATGAAAGTGGTGCAGATGTAATGCTAGCTGAGCATCTAATCAACAGAGACTACACTAATTGTTGCACTGGTTTTAAACCAGTGTCATTTCACTTAAATCATATCAGCATGTGATGGAACGGACAATTGGATCATGTATATTAAGGATATAATTTTGTCACGGAGATCACAGGATCATGTCTGTCCTGGGCAGAAAAGGGGAATTGTGGGAAGGTAGTGGAGGACTATCAGCACTCAAGTGAGTGAGCCTGTGTCCATATTGCAGAGTGGGTGGATTACCAGGCTGGGTGAAAGTGGAACATTGAGCCTCAGCATCAAAGTTGGGTGTAAGGATCTTGATACTGTTCCATAGGGGGTTGCGGGATTTTAATCTCATCTTTGGCGGGCTCTGCAAGTCATAGTGCAGTGGGATCCTCGTATTTGATTAGGAAAGCAAGATAGTGCTTTTTTCTCAGCAGATACTGTAGATTTTCATTTTGGTGATCAAAGACTGTAACTGAGCCTCTGATAAACTCAACCTAAGCTTTTGAGTTACTTCTCACTGTGTTTCTGTGGGGACTGACCTGTTTAGCCTTACTTTGTTTTATTTATGTTTGTGTATAACTGTGAAGATTAAAGTAACCTTGTTATAATGCAGAAATTGTTCTTCTTATGTTTCTTTAGCATTATAAGATTATATAAAGTTAGTACTTGAGAATTAAGTTCATTCCTTTTAGACTTGGTTTGGGGAGGTTGACCCTGTGCAAGCCTTGCTGAAAATCTTCAGCAACTGAATTCTAGGTCTCCATATGCTTTCCTAGGGGAGATGGGTTTTTTGAGGCACTGGAGAAGGGAAGTGAAGTCCACCCAAAGGGTACACGGCATACGGGCCACATGGGCTTTTGCAAAGCAGAAACCCTGACTACTTACCCGCAATGGAGTCCAGCTACAAGGAACCTATTGAGCATACCCCAAACTACACCCAATTTCAGGAACTTCTGGGTGTGGCTTGCTAATTTTGCATTTATCAAGCACCAATGACCCAGTTATTCCTAAACCCCCACCCTGTCCCCCCTCCTCTATAGATCTCTTAAAGAGATCTCTCTCTATTAGGCACATAGGTTACAGTGGCACCATCCCAGCACCTCAGAGAACAGATTATTGGCACCGAGTCACATTCCCTCCCCTTTGCCCTGGGGAAAGCGTAAGTTATTGCATTCTTTTCCACTGAGTGGCACTTCACTACCCACAGCATGCTAGGCCAGCTGCTCTGGCCAGTCATTAGGGGTGAGTGGAGTCTCCTCCCTCATTGCTCTGGCCTCAGCCATTTACTAGCAGGTGAGTAGCCCCCCAGCTCTCCTCCCTGGGGCAGGAGTCACAATCTGAGTAGGACTTGGGGCAGGTGAGTTGAGTGTATGTGACAATAGAGTCCCTGGGAATCAAACCATTGTTGATCATGGTAGAGTGAAGAAACCAACTGATTTCTTTCATAAACCTGCTTTACTGTTTCCACAGGTATCACGTATGGAGCAGACTATTTCCACCAATTCCAACACCCCAAAACAGTTTAAAAAATATGTTTTTAAATAAAAGCTATCAGGTAAAAGAAATGTATTTACGTTATTTGCACAGAGAAGACAATTAACAGTCTTTGGCTGCTGCCTCTTTCCTAGACATATGTTAAGTATGTCTTTCTTTTGTATTGTCCTCCTGGAGAGCAACTAACATTGCTCTGATTAAGAACTCCCTTCCTGCTGTTCATAACTTCCCATGTAAATATTACTTGTGAGCCACATTTCCAGACTAGTGCATGCAGAAATGTGTGCACATAATTTGTGTGTGCAATTAATGCAATAACTCAGACAATCCTAACTGCAAGCACAAAAAGCCGAGCTAGAAACGGAATGAGCCATTTGCACCTGCAGTTGGTGAGTTTGGGTGTGCAATTATGGCAACTGTGGCCAGACTCTCAAACTGGTTTAAATTAGCAAAGATCTGTTGACTTTAGAGAAGACTTGTGACCGAGCCCTGTTTGTGCATTGTATATTTGTGTGAAATCCTAAAGGGTGGCCCTATGTATTACATAGCTCTACTATATTAAATACACACTAAAAATAAGCCACAAAGTTAAAGGTATAAGGCCAAATCCTGGTAAAAGAACCATGCCTGGGTAGAAGACTTTGCTTGCTTGAAGAAATATCTGTAGCTAGACTAGGGCTGGCTGCAGTTGTGTATGTGTGTGGGTGGGTGTGGGGGGGAAGAGCAGTGGATGTGGCCTGCTACTACCTTCTAATGTGAGGCAGAATGGAAAACTGCTGCAGTGTCTCCTTCTGGGTAGCACAGGGGAAGCCATATACATTCCTTCCGGATTTGAGAGAAATAGCCAGATTTTCAAGGTAAATGTGCACCCAAATCACACATTTGCTCAGGCAAACAGGCACTTAGATGCCTAGCAAGTTACCCATTGGAAGGCCAGAGCGCCAGCTTGCCTAGTCAGCTGTAGGATTTGCACTTACGATTTAGAATTCACTTTTGGAAGCTGTGCCCACAAAGTCCATTTACTGTGTTCCAGTGTGAGCCCAGATTGCTACAGATGATGCCATAGCTTCAGTGGGGAAAGGAGCTGTCTCCTGAACAGTGAAGTGGAGTTCAAGTGGCAGCTTTGTTCAGGATAGTACAAGTGATGTAACTAGGACTAATCTGATGAAATGAAGAAAGGGAAAACCTAGGCAGATTTATCTGGAAACATTTGCTGACAGCAAGATGTATGTGGTGGAGGAATGATGCGAAGTGCTGGAAAAGTCCATCCCATAGGAAACTTAAAACCTGAATGGACAAAGCACTAAAGAACGTATTCCAGGTAACATTCTAGGGAGGAAGGATGATCCAGTGGTTATGGTCCTAGCTGGGAACTCTAGGTTTAATTGCTTGCTCTGCCACCGACTTCTTGGGCAAGTCAAACAGGGCACTGCAATCGGAGGTATGAGCGTAGTACGTTACATGCCTGAATAGCTTTAATCCAGCCAGCTCGGGTACTAATGGCAGTGAACCATTAGTACTAGTTTCAGAGTAATGGCCCACCTTGATTATCACACACATTGTAAGGAGAGTGATCACCTTAGATAAGCTATTACCAGCAGGAGAGTGCTGGTGGGGGGGGGGGGGAGAGAAAACCTTTTGTAGTGATAAACACCCATTTTTTCATGGTTTGTGTGTATAAAAACATCTGATGTATTTTCCACAGTATGCATCCGATGAAGTGAGCTGTAGCTCACGAAAGCTTATGCTCAAATGAATTGGTTAGCCTCTAAGGTGCCACAAATCCTCCTTTTCTTATTAGTACTAGTGGCAGCGTGGACTGCAGCATGAGCTAGCTGTCCGAGTAGGTACCCAGGGTTCTGGGCCTGGGCTGCAACCTGCCGTTGGTACCCAAGCTAGCCAGAGTAAAGCTAGTTCAGATATGTCTACTCCAGCTGCAATCACACCCCTGATTGCAATGTACGTACCCTTAGTCTCTCTGTGTTTCAGTTCCCCGCCTGTAAAATAGGGATAATGGCCTCTCAAGGATGTTGTGAGAATAAGTGCATTATAGATTGTGAGCACTCAGATATTACACTAATGTGGGATATGGAAGTACCATAGATAGATAGCCCTGTGTTGGCACGGATGCAAACACCATGTAACTTCTGTCTTCTGACCTGATTTACTTTGTGAAAACTGATGAGAGATTCTTTGGACTTAATATTAAGCAGTTTTTATGCCTTCTTATGTTTGCTATTCCTGAAAAAATGTAATTGCCTTACAGATAAGATGTAACTTGGCCTTGGCTTTTCATGGAGAATTTTGTATAGTAACTTGCTTCTAATTTCCCCCCGCCCTCTGAAAAGTTTTCCTTTGTTATTCCACAGTCTGATCAAGGAAACAGGCTTAAGAGATTATTGTATAAGCTTTCAGTTTGTTTTTAATTAAAGTAAAGTCAACTGTGGAAAATAACATGACTGGGTATGACAAACTGATTTTAGAATAAGAGAAATAGCAAATATTAACATAGCAGCTAAGCAATCTTTAGAAAAAGTGAACTGAGACAAAGAGCATTTTACATTACTGAGAGCAGCACTGGGGTTTATTTAGCAATCTTTTTATTTAAAGTACATTTAATGCAGGTGAACGAAACCAGATTGAGAGCCCTAGAGGCAGAAGGCCGGTGTTCAGCAATAGACTACAATACAACCTGAGCAGCTAGCAGTGCAAATTTCCTCCCACCCCACTGACATGCCTTAGTTTGTTCTGATGGGACCAGATCAATTTTGGTGTCTCTGCTGAGATTGCCAGAATGGGTGCAATTATAGTGTTGCCCCTCAGTTCTTAAATATTTAACACTAGGGTGTGGTTCAACTCAGAAAGGGGCCTGTGTAAAAATGGCAATTCACAGTTTCCATATTTATTGTGTTTCAATGACTCCAAGGCAACTTTGTTCAACTTACAAGTAAACAGATATTTTATCTCTCTGCCAGCCCTATAAACTTAGCTTGGGATCATGAAAGTCCAACTGTGTTCTTTCTGGTTCATGTATCAAGGTTCTGAAGGCCACATTCTATCCATAATTACACCTGTGAAAGTCCATTTGGGGTTCAGAGGTCAGAATTTGGCACCACCATTCTTATATAGAGAATTCTTAAATAATGGATAGCCCGCTCACTCTCTCCTAATACTATTCATCCTGCTTTTCCTCCATAGATCTCAATGCATTTTACCAAGGAGGGAAAGTATCATTGTCACTTTACAAAAGGGTGAAAATCTGGTCCCACTGAAGTTATGGCAAAATCCCCAATGAAGTCAGTGAGACCAGGATTGTACAGGACTTGTCCACGGTTACGGCAGGCCAGTGGCCAAGCCAGGAATAGAACCCCAAGTCTTTTGTATGCTGGTACGGTGCACCACACTGCTCCTCTCGGAGCCTTATTAGCTCTGCAGTGCTAACAGGACAGAGTTAAAAATGGTAGTCAAGCATTGATTTTGCAACGAAAATAATTAGGTAGGACACCAAATACACCTGGGGCAGATCTGTGGAGTAAGATAGTGCCATTTTCCCCACAGCCCGTGCTTTAGCATGTTTCTTCTGCCAGTTAAGGCGATATTATACAAAGCTGGATTTGTGACCTTTGTCAATGGATCTCACATTGCCAGTGACAAAAGTGACATGCCTCAGCAAAATGGCCACAACCAGCAACGGGGTTAATTGTGATACAAACTTTTACACAATTTATCCCCTGCTGAGACATACTTCGCACCCTGCAAAATTTCATACTGCTTGGGTGAGTTAATGGGTGCATTGCTCCTGGAATACACCAGTTTCAGAGGTTAAATCTCAAGCATAAATATATATTTTTGAATTGTGTGTTTTTAATCATAGTGAACTTTGAACTGTCATGAACTGGAGCTCAAAAGCATTTTTCACCTACCATTTGGTAGCTAAAAGCAGTGTTTGTGTTTCAGAGAGCACGTACCTATACCAGTGAAACGGAAACAGAAGTCGGAAGTTGCTTTGAAGATCTTGGAAGTTATACTGAAGACCTTTATTTCGAGGTCCTCGAAGATTCATAATCTGAAATATTACTCCATTCCTGATCTTGAAATTAACAGGAGTGTTACTGCAGGTGACAACAGCTTAGAGTGGATGGACCTTCAGGCCACGCCATCATCAGCGCTTCAAAGATAGAGAAATGTGTTGCTTCCAAGCGGTTAAGTTGCTTAATTACAAACTAACACATACGAATATGTCACTTTTTAAGAAAAAAGTGAGTACAGTCTGTGACGCTCTGTGCCTCGGGGGGGCACTCAACACCCCCATGTTCATCTTTATAAAACGATTGCGTGGTATCCAGTGCAAAGTTTCTCATGTCGGGTGTCTTCAGAAGCCTCATAATGCACTGAGCATGGTTGTTATAGTGATGTTATAGTAATTGTTACAGTGATGTTGTAGGTTATCACTTCATGTATATAGTTACGAGGCTGAAAATGTGTCCTCGTGGCTGAAAGCAAGCCCAGACAGAAACTCTCCAAGAACAGGGAGGCAGTTCACACCTCGTCAGGGCATGGATGGGACAGCCCAGCCTCACAGGAACAATGGACACTGGCTCAGGCAGCAACAAAAGAATCTGTTAGACCCTCGAGGGAGTCACCCCCTTCTTTGGGCAGTCTGGGACTGCGATGAGATAATGCTCACCTGACTCTGAAGGGGGGACGGGTAGGCAAAGCCAAGAGGAAAGAAAGGACACGATAAAAGGGAGAGATATTGTGCCATGCTTTCTCTCTTCCACCTACACCTACAGACACCACCATCACCAAGCAACTGAAGCGCTGATCAAAGGGGAGAGCCTGGCTGAAGAGCATCTAAGTTT
Organism: Natator depressus; assembly: GCF_965152275.1. Classification (NCBI taxonomy): domain Eukaryota; kingdom Metazoa; phylum Chordata; order Testudines; family Cheloniidae; genus Natator; species Natator depressus. Next base: position 14,327,304 of record NC_134240.1, on the reverse strand, counting down.
TTAAGGACACTGAAAGTGTTAAGATCAGCTTAGAATGCGTTTTGCTTTTATTTCATTTGACCAAATCTGACTTGTTACGCTTTGACTTATAATCACTTAAATCTAACTTTATAGTTAATAAATCTGTTTGTTTATTCTACCTGAAGCAGTGCGTTTGGTTTGCAATGTGTCAGAGACCTCCTTGGGAGAACAAGCCTGGTACGTATCAATTTATTTGTTAAATAGACAAACTTATATAAGCTTGCAGCGTCCAGTGGGCATAACTGGACACTGCAAGACGGATGCTCCGAGGGTTGTTTCTGGGCAGGGCCAGCTCTCGGCACCAGCTAAGCAAGCTGGTGCCTAGGGAGGCGCTGCTGAAGGGGCGGCACTCCGGCAGCAGCCCCGGTGGTAATTCAGTGGCAGCCCCTCTCCGTTGTTTCCCGCGGCGGTAATTCAGCGGCAACTCTTCTGACTCAGGTCTCGCCGTGGGCGGCAATTCGGCGGCAGCTCCCTCCGATGGTCCTGTTCTCTCCGGCAGCGGCGTATTCGGCAGGGCTTTTTTTTTTTTTTTTTGCTGCTTGGGGCGGCAAAAAACGTAGAGCCGGCCCAGTTTCTGGAACCGGAGATATTGGCTAGTGTCATTCAGCTGCACAATCCAAGGAGCAGCTTACATGCCAGGGGCTGTGCGTGAACAGCCCAGGCGTGGGGGCTCTCACAGCAGAACAGGGTAAGGCTGGCTCCCAGAGTCAAGGATTGGAGTGGCCTAGCAGATCACTGGTCCAGACAACACCAGAGGGGAACGTCACACATTCTGTAAGCATTTCTTATCAAAGCATGAAAAAATAAATTCCTTTCTGTGGGAGCCAAAGACCTCTTCTGCTTGGCAGCTAAGAGATAGAACTCCAGTAACCTCAGTGAAGCTACTTCTACTTACATCGAAGCTGAATTTGGCCAAGTGGAACTACTCCTGTAAGAGTGGGCTGAAGAACTCGTCTCCTATTGCTGCTTTTGTTCTCCGATAACTGGCATATTTTTGTTCCCAGGACCATATGTTCTGAGAAAGGGGCTAGGGAGCTATCACTCTGATACAAATCACATTTGAGTCTTTGCTCTTTGTGAGCTCAGGTGGGACAGGGCCAGAAAGACTCAAAAATCAAAATACAGTGAAAGAACTTTTTCAAGAGGTGGTGGCTCAATCTGTGTTTTGTTACGCAAGTTCCTTGCCCTCCACTCCCTTTTTAAAAACTCTTTTCCCAGACAAACAACCCCCGACATGGAACTAAATTATGATACATCCTTTGTTGCCGTAGCTGTTCTAATATCTGGTACTATGAAATCCATCCTCCCTCCGGCCTTCCCTTTTTTAATATTCATTCCCTTAGCATCCTATGTTTGTTGAACTCATCTTCGGTTGTAAGCTTCTCAGTTTGCAAGACCTGTGTCTTAATATATGTAAAAAGTGTAATTAATATCAGTGGAAGTATAAGCAAATACTAACAACTTATGGATAAGGGAACATCCAAACTACCTAATTAGGCAAACTACCCGGAGATTTAATTTAAAATGTGGATTTTCTTCTTTTTGGGGGGGGGGGGGGAGGAGGTGTAATTAGAACTGCTTTAATGGTGTGTGAGATTTGATGTGCAGAACTCTGTTTCATAGTATTTAACCAGAGGTCAAACATGAGGGCCTGATTCTCCATTACCTTGTGCAGTTAGTTACAGTACTGCAAAATGGGTGTAAAACTTTGTATTTGCATTCTTTTTGCACTGCTGTAATTGATTAAACAGGTGCAGAATAATGGCAGATCAGGCTCAGACTGAACAAGGTGCAGGATATGGCAGCTCAGGCTCATCTGGTCTTCCTTAATTACAATTACAAGAGCTTGTAAACTGTTAGGTCATGAGAGACTGATTTTGAAGAGGTTAGTTACCTTCTGCGGCATCCAAATAAGCTGCTTACTTTGCATATGCAATTGATAACTGCACATGCAAATTATCTTTTTGCATGCACAACTAGTCAGACTTACAAGCGATCATGTGCATTCAGATAATTCATTGCTTCTGCAATCAATGCGACCTCGGATGTTATGCATCAGGATTATAGCTTTTGTGCGCTGCAATGCTATCAGTGTGCCAAATTCAAACACTGAGTGACTTCATACTGAAAAGCATTTAGCACAACATCTATAAAGTTCAACAGAAAACTAACAAAAGTCACACATTCACACGTAAACAGGAAGCCAACAGATTCTTGGTAGCTGCCCTTTCAAACATTATGAAATGGTTAGTCTATCAGCATCAAGCCCATCTGTACTACGTGCCGTGTGCAGACAGGGCCGAGCACATTGTCAGCACTTAAATTGTCAGAATTACTTTGAAAATGCTGCTTGTGCAGATGAAACAAATTCTAGGCCTAAGTGACAAAGTCAGTGGGAGTGGCAGGCACTCAGCACCTCTCTGGAGCATGTCCTGTGCCCTCTCATGGCTTCTTCTCGAGCATGTTCTTCACAATTTCTGTGCTTGAGTGCCAGATATCTTCAGCAATGTCCTGTTGTGCTAGGAATGCCTTTAATCTGAGGACTGGCCATTTGCCCAAACCAAAAACTGAGTGTTAGAGTAAATGGTGAAAATGGTGTTTCTCACCTGACCAAATAATTTTCCACTCTGAAAAGGAACCCTGTTTGGAGCAGTAAGTTTCGTGAGATCCTGTCTCTAGGCACATTGGCACACTTCCTAGGCTATAAATATGTGAAGATAGAAGATATCCCGAAAAGAGCGAGGGAAACAAAGACCTTCAGTTACTATGTTTTCAGCCCCAGTCTCTGTTTTCACATGCTCATTTTTGTGAGAACAGTTGAATGCACCTGTAATAATAGGAGCACATCCATTCTGTAGCCACAGACAGTGAACTTTGGACAAACGGATCTCTGTGCATAAAACAGGATCATGCCCATTTCTGTGGTCTTAGTCAGTTGCACTTGCAAAAGGTTGGCATGGAAAAGTAGAGGGCATGGGAAAATTTGTTCCCAAATAGATATGGATGTTTCATAAAGTCGTCCTGACTAGAGTGCCCTCTTGTGGCAGGCCGTGGTACAACATGTGTACCCATCACAGTTTGTCCACTCAGGTAAACCAGGGACTCCATGCTAGGCTCTCTTGGTTGAATAATACCCCTCTGGGGGTCTGTTTATTACAAAATGTAACACAAATAGTCCAAAACATAAGTCCCACAAAGTCCCTTTATCACAATCAGTGCATATAGTTCTTAAAAAAAAATCACACATCCTCTTGGCCTTTAGCGTAACACATACCACATTCTGGCATCTTCCACCACACCTAGGCTCCTTGTCAGTCCTTTTTAGTCCCTCTTCCAGGACAGCTACCCCAGCATCTTCCACTGAAGTGCAACCCTGCTCTTCCCACTGGAAACTTCCACAGTCTCTCTGCTGGGAGAGCATCCTCACCCAGGGAGCCCTGCTTGCTCCCCCAGCCTTCTCACTGTTCCCCTGGGTCCAGCTCTGCAGAGTGGAGACATCAATGGGTGAGCACCACTGCTGTTCCCCTGCTTTCATCCCTCAGCTTTGGCTCTTCAGCTTAGAACCAGCCAGCACCTCCCTCCGATGCTCCTCCTGCCTTCAGCCCCCTTCAGGAAACACTTGGCAGTTCTCACCTGCATTTTCCTGACTGACTCCGCCAACCTCGACTCACCAGGTCTTTCTTCCTCTTAGATTCTCCCTGAGCCTTTATAGCCCCAAGTGTTGCGCTGCCCTCTTAACTAGCCAGCCTGGGAGCATCTGTTCTGGCACAGGGAAGCTGGATCTATTTAATTTACGGCAGCCAGCCACCCTGTGACAAGGTGAAAGGAAACCCGCAGAGAAATATTATTGTTCTTGGCTGGGATTTCTGAACAAGCCAAACGGAATTAGGCCCCCAACTCCCCATTAATTTCAGCTCCCTTAGGATCCTTGAGAATTCCAGCCTTAATCAATAGGGTGTTCTGGTATTGCCTACATTGTACACTACACATTTCAGCTCTCAGTTGCACCAGTCCAACCCCAATGAAGCAGAGTTTAAGCCAGTGTTTGTTCTTTTAGTTTAATCTTGTTGCCTCCCTTGCAATCTGTATGCTTGCCTTGTGTAATCCACAGAGCACACTGTAAAATAAACCTGCGTCTCAGAACCACGCAGGCAACTTTGTCTTGAAAGGGAACTTGTTTTGCTGATGCTCATGAGGTGTGGTGACGTGCAGAGTTTCTCCTAATACTATCAGGAAGTTAGTGCCACCACTGTCCGGTGCTGTTGTTAAATAGGTGCTTGGTAAGGCAACTCCCATATTTTCACACGCTGTGTATTTATACCTCTCTACTGTATTTTCCTCTCCATGCATCTGATGAAGTGGATTGTAGCCCCCAAAAGCTTATGCCCAAATAAATTTGTTAGTCTCTAAGGTGCCACAAGGATTCCCCATTTTTTTTTACTTTAATTAGCCAGTTCCCAAACTGGTGTAAATTGGTATGACTCCTTTGAATTTTTGTGCCTAAAAATCTCCCTTCAGGTGATTTTAATGGATCTGAGGAGCCAAGATATAACAGCCTAAAAGCAGAGTGTATTAGATCAACAGAAGCTTAAAATGGAAACAGAGGAGAATACATTGGCTATTGACGTATTTTATTTGTTTTATGCTGTCAACTATCCTAATTTATAAAAATGCTAAATCTAGTTCTCTCTCATTTATTAAGCCCTTTTTAACAGAAGGCTACAGCAGGGATTATGCAGTGTATTTAAATAATTTTTGCATTGTATTACTATAGGTTCAGTGATTAGAAACTGTCTGGAATGCTCAGAATTTACCAGCCAAGCTAGTGATGTAGCCAAAAAATGTGATCAAACATAAAAGACAGGTATATTAGGCTGGCGTACTTGGACAAATATTTGTGTTTCTGATTAATGTCTCAAATAAAAACGAAAGACAATCTTTCAAGTTTTAGTGTTATTGACAAGAGCCAGATGGATGGTGCATGAGGAAATTACACAAACATTTTGAAAGATTTGATGAAAACATACAAGAATGTGTACAGATTTTCATAAAGCCAGAAACAATGCTCCAGATGCTTAGTACTTCTAGAAATGACTCGCTTGCTCAAGAGAGGCCAGATTGCAAAAACCTTACTCACAACACTAGTTGTGGTGCAAGGTATTATGCAGTGTGAGTAAGGGTATCATAATCTATCCCATAGAATATAAATGCTGTGTGGGGACAACAGCCATTGCCTTGCTCTTGGAAAAATGCACTTAAATAAAATATAACATGAAAGATATATGTCCAGCAACAAACTGTTAGGGTCTGGCATCTAGATTTGTTCGTTCTGCCCATAGGTGAGCAATACTGCATATCCATGTATCTACACTGGTATGCGCTCTTCTGAAATCCAGGTATCCCATCTCTAGAGAAAGAACGAGGAGTACTTGTGGCACCTTAGAGACTAACAAATTTATTTGAGCATAAGCTTTCGTGGGCTAAAACAATGGGTGTTTTGATCACTCTTATTATGGTGTGTATGACAACACCCATTGTTTCATGTTCTCTGTGTATACATATCTCTTCCTCCTGTATTTTCCACTGCATGTATCCGATGAAGTGGGTTTTAGCCCACGAAAGCTTATGCTCAAATAAATTTGTTAGTCTCTAAGGTGCCACAAGTCCTCCTCATTCTTTTTGCTGATACAGATTAACACAGCTACCAGTCTGAAACCCGTCTCCAGAGAGTTGTTGTCTTGTCTAAACCACACAATTTCCAGTAAGATTCTAGCAATAAAGTCTCATCAGGCAAGTTTGTAAATATAATTGAAAGAGACAGTGTGGTCGGTGTATAAGGCACTGGACTGAGAATCAAGATGCCTAACTGTGTGACTGTGCCTCTCCGTGCCTCAGTTTCCCCCTCTGTAAAAAAGGGCATCATGACCTCACATCCCTTTGTAAAATGCTTTGAGAATTGCAGATGAACAGCAGTAGGAAAGAGCTAAATATTATTATTACATGGTCAAAGATATTCAAGATGTAAATTTCCCTTTGAAGACAAAATGTTTGTGTGTATCGGATGATAGGAACTAAGTAGTTTTCAAGGCAATCACTATTTTCCCCTCCTTACAGCACCGATTTATACTGGGTTTATTCTTGTAATGGGATGAGATCCTAACCTGATATAAATCAACATAGCATCATGAACTTTACCAGCTGAGGATCTAGCCCATTGTATTTGCTGTTGTTGACATCACAGTACTGCCTATCTCATGCAGATGTAAATTGGGAGGCTTTGCTTGTGGCTTAAAGGGACTAGCTATTTATTTAAAAAGAACAATAAAACAACTCTCTAGCAAGTCATTCCTTACTGTCATTTAGCAATTTAAGCCACAGGACAGTAATCTGAGTCACTGAAAAATTTCTAATACACTCATAACCCTCATGGTTAATTGAACTATCGTCATTTAGTGATTATTGCCTCGTTACAGTGTAATGTGGCAGAGATGATGGGCCAAATTTACCAGTGGCGTGGTGGCTGCAACTGTGCTGAAGCAAATATTGGGCCTGTTTATACCAGGGTTTTTAGATCTGGATTACAAATAGGTTCAGTACATTTGTGCTAGACACCCAAGTGAATACTTCACACAGATTTTGCCTTCAATTAGGATGCACAAACCCAATACATTCATCATATACATCAACACAAAAATATCTGAGATAACATCAGGTGGAGAGTCAGCATAGGGAATGCCTACCACTAAATACTGACCTTGACTGAATATTGCAAATTTAAAATTGAGTTACCAGGCCATTTGATTTTTAAGCTCCCTTGGTCACAAAGTGGAGCCTGGCTCCTTTGAAAATGTACAGCGTCATTGGACTGCTATAATTATATTGCCTTCACACACTGGTGCACCCGAAATTCAATGTTAGAAATGTAATACAGCAGGATATTCATACCCCACCCCATTCTGCTGGAAATATGTGATGGTGGGAAGCTTGTGCATATCGAGTTCTCCCCTTGCTTGCTTGTTCACTGAGCACTGGAAAGTTGGAGTCTGTAAGAAGAGCTGTGTTGGACTGAGTGGCAAACCAGCTAGCATCAAACTGGGAAGATCTGCTTGGAAATCTTGCACCTTTGCTTATGTAGCCTGTTGCTCTGCCTGGGCCTCTTGCTTGGTCCGTTCAATAGAGACTCCTCTTTAAATCCACATAAGGGCTGCAATTAACTCCCCTCCACACCCTTTTGAGGAGTGTCTGTTTACTAGTAAATTTAACACACAGCATCCAGTGAGAGCACGTATCCAGATCCAGAGATCATGTTCACAAGCAGAACACTGAGTTTATGAAACTGCAGTATGGGCCATATAAAAGCCAACTCATGACTTTAATGCCATTTTCAATTTACCATTACCATAAATCCAGCAGCACTGACAAACTGAGGATACTACTGATATCAAAGAAACTGTTAGCCTCTCTAGTGTTGAATTGAAGAGAACCCTCACAGTACAGATGATGACATATACATTCTTGACACTCTGCGCATCAAATTCAGGGGTAGTCAATTGTTAAGGTTCAAATTTCTTGGGAAAGGTACAGTCAAGGTCCAGGAAAAAAAAAAGCATAATGATAATAATAAGTAAATAAAAAGATTTTAGGGTCTGTTCAAAAGCGGATTTGGCCCGCAGTCCACCTATTGACTACCCTGATGTACATTGTAAACCACAAAGCAATAGCCTTCCTGGTGAAGGTTCATTGGAATTGTGTATAACTTACAACTGGATGAACGTTTAGAAGAAAATTTCATCAGTAATACCAAGAGTCAGCAGGAATCTTGATCAAGGTTATATATCCTTATGTACAGAATTAATATCCCCACAGGCACCAGAAAAAAGGTCCTCTCATCCTCTGGACTGTATTTGTGCTATCTGCAAACGTTATCAGCAAATTGGGCATCTGTACTTGTTCTGACTGCAGTTCCTTCCTACCTGCTGAACTTTTGTAGCTTGTGTCCTTCCTCAAAAAATGTCAGAAGTGTTAAATGGGTTTGTGAAGATAAACATTTCATCTGTTTCTTTTTTCCATATCTAAATGAGATGCTAACTGAGGTTCTCCATCAGTAAACACTCTATGATACTAGTTCACATAAGCTTTGAAAGGTCACAGAGCAACACAAGAGTTTGGAATCATCCAAAATTCATCAGATACTCTTTTTTATAGTGTAGGAAGCAGAATAAGCCTAGAGACTTCATGTAATTTGATTTCTCTGCCTCCCCTTAGTTCTGGGTTGGACTGCTTCCCACTTTTAAGTCAGTGGCAATCCGAGATAACCAGTGCTGAAGTTTGTCTCAAATTATAAACAGGTATTTAGGAAAAATGCTCCTGGAAGACCAGTATCTTTACAAATGACAGAATATTTATTACCAATACCTTTAAAAAAAGATTACATCTGCTAGATCACTGATAAATATCATTTACACTGGGGAGAAAACTACATCGGCTTTTTTTTGTTTCATTTTCTTGTTTTTGTGGGTTTTTTTGTTTTTCTGTTTACATAGAAGTAACCATATCAAACTAAGAAAGGAACACAGCTGGAAATATTGACAATATTTCTCTGGTTAACACCCCTGACTTTTACACAAGTGGAATCCCAATGATGAGTTACTGAATAAATATATTTAGAAGGTTGAAAAGTTAACTTGTAGTATTTTGTAAGCAAAAAAGACAAGTTACAGGCAAATTTAAGCTATCAGGAAAAAAATAAAGCACTGCAGCGCATTTAAAGTTGAAAATTTGTATAGAAAATTCCATTGCCTTTTTACCAGCATTGATCCCTCTGAGTGGACTTACAAAATTCTCCCGTAGTAACAAACAGTCCTTTTCTCAAGAAGAGTTATTTTTCTGTTGATATTGTCATTTTCCAATATGATTCTACTTAGACTTTATATTTGCATGACGAGTTTGTAAAGAAACAAAGACTTCCTAGCACAGAACGGTTGAGGGACCATACACACAAAGATTCTTTGCAAATGAATATGAAAATTATACTTTAGAGAGTTATTCACTAGAAACATGATACATCTGTCAGATTCAGTTTATGATCTACACTCAAAAGAGATTATAAAAACAAACATAACTTTGGAATTAAATTATGAAGATTTATGAATTATATTTAAAATGTACACTGAAAAGAAATACATATTCAGACAGTGGAACCCAGAATTAGTTTTAAATCTTAAAGACATGCATATTATGATTATAATTTCCTTGGTGTAAGTCCAGAGTAAAATAATTGATTTAAACTGGCATTACTTTGGATTTACACCAAGATAACTAAGGTCAGAATCTGATCCTTCTTTTGCTGCAGTAACTTTTGGTCTATGTTACTATAGGAAGAGATTGCGACTAAGTAATATCAACTTTAATGTTCAATTTAATGTTAATTATGATCAAGACAGAGCTACTTAAATACAATAAAATGAAAGCTTAATATATGATGTTAAATTATTGGCTAGGAACAAAAATCTGTATACTTATTTTTGAAGATTGTAGCTGTTCTTGAAGGTTAGCTCAAGTTTATCTTGTTTACTCATCTGATCCAAAATGAATAAATATCATAAGCACTTGATTTAACATAGGAACCATCATAACTGCCGTTTAAATACAGCTGCCTTGAGTTACGAACCAAGTCCTAAACAGTTCTCCCAATGTGTACCCTTGTAAAACTGTACAATCAATTTGTAACCAATTTACTAAGAACAACTTTGAACTCTCAGTTCTAAAGGAAAAAATTCCAAACAATATTTTTTATGATAGTGTTATCTGTAGCATTTTATAGCAGAGGAAAAATTAATATCTACATCATATGTTAACTTTAAAAAATTCTATAAAACACTAAATATATAATAAAAAATATGCATATAAGGACATATGTAAACTGCTTTGGTAACATCATATTACAGATGTTTTCAGTGCATTGCAGAGTTTCCAAGGAAACTTCAAACAAAGCTATATTTGCTTTGAGGAAGTACTGTATAATGCCATTCCTAAAGAAGCATAAAACATTTTTTTTCCAGTAGTAAGATGTACTTGAACAACAATATTACTTAGTACTGGGTGTCTTCAAAACAACTAGCTAAATGTTGCTTATATTATAAACAGGAAGTCCTTTATGTAATTTTTGTCATAAACTTGATCTAGCTGTGAGGGATATCATTATTGTGCTGATGGCTGACAACGTACACGCATTTGAAGTAGAAGTACCAGATCCTCTCGCATATGCATCTGAGAAAAGGAGAGAAAAAAGTAACAGTAAGGAGAGCAGGATTCACCCCGCAGCTATTAAATCCTGCCACGATGAACCCAAAATGCATTTGACAGCAAAATGGGTAACAAACCACAAATGAGGAGGTGGTGACCTCCGAAGGTCCAGAGTTCAAAGTAAATTTGGCTACGGACCCAAGAGTTCCTTCAAAGGTTAGCCAAACTGTATGTTTGCAGATTGGGCTAGGGATCTTACTACAACAGCCTTCTGATGAGACATCATGAGTACAGGCACAGGGTTGGTCAAACTCCCAAATAAATCAATCCAAGCATATTGAATGCCCAAGATTTGTAAATCTCACAGTCCCAGTCTGAGGAACATGGGGAAGATGGGATGGAATTTCTCTTTCTTGGACCTAACCAACCTCTTCTCCCCTTCTAGATTCTGTTTATTTAGTGGGACCTACTACTTTCATTAGCCATTCTGCATTATGGAGTGTACTTGAATTCCCCCAGCCTTTTGTATTCCAGGTACATTCAAAATTCTATTACTTTAGGGAATATCTCTTTAGAATAGAACAAAGTTCAAGTTACCAAACACTATACCAACATGGCATGATGGGCCAGATCCTCATGTAACTAGCTGATTTATACCAGCTTGGAATCTGGTCTGATATATTTTGTGACTCCCATATTAGATCAGAGAAAAATAGCATGCACGTTACTGGCTTTTGATCTTACGATTTTCTGTGACCGACACTTAGATTCCTGACTCGTTTGTATGAGTAAGGTACATATCTACATAGGTAAGATCGGAATCGTAGCCTATTATCTTTTACACTGCTGTAACTCTACTGACTGCGGTGGAGTTACTCTGTAAGTAAGGGCAAAATCAGGCCCTTAGAATGGCTTAGAATGAGTACAGTATAGCATCCAGAACTCTGAGAAATATTAAAGATTCCCAGTAAAACCACCAATCTGGATTTAAATTCAAACCTAGTCAAACACCACAAGCAAAAGTGACACAGCCTTAAAAATTCCCTTCAGAACATCCATAAACACACTCCCCTCTGACAAATTTATGCCAGGGTCAGGCTTAAAGAACCTGCAAAAACAGTCAGCCTAGCAATACCTCCCTAAACTTTCAGCTTGATGTCTTGCCCTATCAGCTCTGATCCTGCTTGGAGAATTTCAGCCATCTCAGGTGGATTGGGGCTTTTCTCCGGACTTTCCCATGGTATGTGTCAAATCCTGCCATCCCTATTTCAGTGGGAGTTTTGACTGAGTAATGATGTCAGGATTTGGCCCATGGCCATAAACTCCCCCAGCCACCTGATTAAATCAGTTTGCCAACTGCAGCATCACTCATTGAAATCACTTGGGAAGGCGGAACATAGGCATTTTATAAGACCAGTGCATTGTAATAACTACTCCTTTCTCTACTTAAAATGAAAATATCAGCTTCTACATGGAGATAAAGCCTCACTTCCCTAAATAAGTAAATATGCACACAACATACAGTGAAGTACTGATATAAGGTGACAGTATAAATTAATACATTTTTGCACATCATACTGGACACTTTCTGATCATAAATTGACGTGAAACAACAGATTCAATATATTGATATTGAAGAGACTATCAAAACCTGTAATAGCAAATGAAAAAAACATGAGCGTGTCAGTCTAGAAATGCTCAGTAAAATATAACCCTTTTTACTATGCTGTTGCATGTAGTTTATTCTTGAGTTGGGGCCAAACCTAAACCTTGGGTTTGAATGCCCCCAAATTCTGGGAAAGTTCAGGTCTGAATATGAGCACTGAAGCTCAGTCTCCTCTCTGGTTTATTGTTTCTCAGCATACCTACCTGCGTACGTGTGGAATTGGGCAAATTTGAAGCCTGCCTTCATTATGATTGAACGCTCCGGGTTGCTTGCACAAAACCTTTCTTTGTGGCTGCAGCTGATAATCTGCATATGCCAAGTGGGCCACAGTGCCTGCAAGAGCTCAATTTTAGCGTGCAAGCAATGGGATGCCATCTGAAAATTTGGGCCCTTGATCCATTAAGAATCCATGCTCCATGGTCTGGAAACACAAGCACAAACCCCCAAATGACAACATTCTTACTTGATATCTTTGGAATTCGGATTTGTTCACTGCTGCTACCATCGCCTCCATCACTAAATGGCTTTATTTCTATGATGTAGTCTTCATTAAAAGGCAAAGAAAGCTCAACAGATGTTTTATTCGTTTCGATTACAGATGTGCTGCTCTGTCTGTTCCATCTGTATAAAACCTGCAAAACATTGGAGCGGAGAATGGGGGTGGGAGGGGGAAAGAGAAATAGCAGAACTGATCATCTCCATAACAACCTGAAGATTTACTATTGCTCTTTCCCTTCCTAGAGTACCACAGAATTGTCTCTGTTATCACCAGAAGCATGACAGATTTCACAGATGTGTTGATCTGAACCTGATCGGTGCTTTAGGAAGCAACGTTTGTGAATACTTCACTTTGTGCTGATGTGAAGCCACTGGGCACTGAGGGCTAACTACGGAGGGAGCTTGCAGAACACGGTTCTTGCTGGAATTCTGATGGGTAGACCTGTCATAATGCCACATGACACGCAGCAGAGGCCCTTGTCACTGGCAGAGCACCTCTGCCTGTCAGCTTGATTAAACTTCATTTTCCCATCAGCTGGAGCAATTTCAGAAGCTCTCCAGCACAGCCAGCTTTAGCCAGGTGGGTGTGCTTCAAAAGGGCCATCTAATTTATGGGTCAGCCATCAGAAATCGTTCTGAACAGGTGCTGCTGCTGGGCTCTTTATTCACTAGGTTGTTGGGAGTAGCAGGGAAGAGCACTTCGACTGGAAAATAAAAAACAAAAGCGATCCTGCTGTGGCTTGTGATCAGATGAGCCTGGCATAAATCACCCTTCCATTCAAAGAGCTAACCAGGCACATGCCAACTTTATTCAGAATCACTGAGTTCCTCTGCAGATACTTCCTTCCCTCTCCTCTAATGTAGCATTTGGACACCTTAATTTATACTTTGTAAATGCAAGGAGCTGAATATGATTTTCCTTAAATTAGAAAGATCCCTAAGCCTCCTTTCTAAATTCTGGGCACCAGAGACATCAAATTCAGTATCACCTTAGTCCTTACTAAGGATCAAACTAAAATAAATCCTTTGGCTTATTTAGAGATGTCATAACATCTTATTATAGTGCTTCAGAAAACTGGACTGGCGTATTTGATGTAGTGTCACAAGCAGCTTCACAGAATAAATTGCTTCTTTGATTTACCTTCTGTCTTTTCCTAAGATCTGGAAATTCTACTTATTTAGACTATAAACCCTGCCACAAAATAGCATATTTCCAGAAAAAAAGAAGTGGTTTTGCTCTCTGCATATAAGTGCAATAATGTGGCTGTACGACTGTAACACAAAAGAAAAAGAGGAGATACAAAAAAGACACACTACTAGATGAGAAGGCTTTGGAAAGGTCACGAGGGCCTCTCTTCCACCATTTCAGGCTGACTTTTGGTTGAATTTTGAACTCAAAAATGTGGCCAAAACTGCTGAGATTTGCTGGGTTTGGATGGAAATGAGTTTTGCCCATATAAAAATGTGGTCTAGATTGGGTCAAATATTAGCACAGACATGCATGAAACTTGGCCCAGATTCATGAAGGTAAGTGAATCTGTCTTGAGTTTCATGTTCCTAACAAAACCTGAAACTTTGTAAAATTTTCTGTAGTTTCAGGTTCCATTGCAAAAGGTTTGCAGAGCTTGAAACTCAATGTAACTTGCTGCTTCCTCAGGCCAAAGTAAGGTCTCGTGTAGCATGGCATAGTTCCAGGACTGAATTCTACCCAAGATTTTTCTCCTTATAATTTGTACCGGACCAAAATTGCTACTAACTGGTATGTCATGCCCTCCTTCCTTCTGCTTTATGAACAAAGCTGAACCATCAAACAAGCACTTTAATCTTGTCTGCTGCAATTAGTGGGCTTATTTCAGGCACTGGTGGGCCCCAGTAAGCAAGTCTGTCAAGGGCAGGGGTACAGTGGTGCAAGCTGCCCACAACCCCTAATTGGCATGTTGGCTTTGGCCAGTACAGCCCAGAAAATTCACCACTTCTGCCAGAGGGGCTCCCATAGAGCCTTGGCTAGAGTTTAAATCGCTTTCCTTCTGGCACAGATAGGAATCTCTGGAGGTGAATGCCCTTTACTAATTACAGAACAAGCCCACTACGTGTTGATTTTGTATCTATTTCTGAATGTCCTTACATAGTTATAATGGGCTATGTAACTGTGTACATCGTTGTTCCTGCTTGGGTCAGGATAGCTGTGCAAATAACACAAAAGTCTCTTGGCTAGGGTGACCATATTTCCCAAAAGCGAAAAAGGGACACTGCCTGGGGCTAGCCCAAAGTGCCCTCCCTCTCCCGATGGGGCTGGCCAATCCCTGCCCCCACATCTATGTGGGGCTGGCATCAGGCACCTGGCCAACCCCCTGCCCTACCCCCCACGGGCCATGAGCCGCCAACCCATGCTGCTCACCCCCTCAGCCTGCGCTGTTGACCCCACCCCCCTGCCGAGCCTCTCACCCCCCTCCTCCAGCTCATGCAGGACCAGCCTGAGCTGCCTGCCCACTCAGGGCTGGCCTGCACGGCTCACCCCCCTCAGACCATGCTGCTCACCCCCCTTGGCCCCTGCCGCTCATCTGAGCCACTCCCCCACTCCCCGCCTGTGTGGGGCTGGCTTGGCTGGAGCCGCTCACCCAGGACATCATCCCTGGATGTTCCTCCGTGCCCCACTAGTGGTCACACCCCACTTTTTTTTTGCAAAACTGGGTATTTGTCTCTTTTGCTCTTGCCAACGGATGATCAGGACAGGGTTTAAAAAAAGGACTGTTCCGGTCAAACCGGGACGTATGTTCACCCTACTCTTGAGTTCTGATTTTATTCCAAACTCTAAATTTAGCTCCGGATTCATGGATAGTTCACTTTAACCCAAAAGTCAATGTGAAAATCCCAGGGGAGTTGAATCTGATGAGTTCATCACAGGCCTACTGTCAAGAGGCAGTTAATACAGATAAATAACCAGTCTTATGTACCCATGCTAAGAAGTTACCCACTTTGTATCCTTTCACTTCTGATTCATTATCCAGTGCTTTAACTTGATCCCAATTCAGTATAATCTTGGAGTCAGATGAATTCCATATGATGTTTCCAGGGGGTTGACTCGGTGCTATATTAAAATATACAAAGTATTATATGGTTATGTAGCAATGTTTTCTGGCTTAATCCATCTAAATACTTCTATGGCTTCCCTCACCACAGTAGCTGAACATCCACAAAACCCGAATGCTCTGGTAAGTTAATGAGCTGTTGCAGCAAGGTATGTGTTCTAGGTCAGAGCAGGTCTTACACAACACAGTGGTATAAATGAAAAGGGACTCAGTTGCTTGCTCGACATGAGTATGACCAGAAGAGAGAGCACCACCTTGAATGATGATATGAATGTTTAGCTTTCTTGCATAGCAATAATTTCAGTAGAGTTGTTTAAAAAAACCCAAACCACCACCTCAACCCCACAAAGCTCTTGCAGGAAGAACATGGCTACAGAAAAAAATCTCACAGCACCTTCAAACTAGAGAGAGACCTGGAAAATGCCAACAAGGAAAGTGCTTGTTGGCATCCCAGTGTTAGACCATGATCTATCACAATGAATACTCACGGGGCTTTTTGGTAGTGACATTGACTGGAGCACTGGAGGGTCCTGTCCCTGCGGTGTTGTATGCCTTGACGGCTAAGTGATATAATGCATTGCCTTTCAAATTAGTGATTTTTGTAGATGTTCGATTACCAAGAGTCCTGATTTTTCTAGCATTTTCTTCCTTATCTTCATGTCTCCAACATCTAACCTGAAAAAACAGAATATGTACATTTACCTACTTAAGTCAGCGTAATTGAGCCTATCCATGTCTTAATTCTCCATAGCCATGGTACTGCAGTAAGCGAAATCCCGAGATTAATAATGTAAAATTTATCTCTATGGTTAACACGCCCTTAACTACTGTCAAATGGAACAGGGTCATTCACCATCCTGAAAGTGAGAATCATATTAAGACAGTGTTCCTGCTCCACTCTGTAAATCTTGCCATTCTCTCCATCTTAGAGAAGACCACAACTGGAAATGTTCATAAACCCAGAGGTCAGTGCTTCTGACCTGCAGTGGACTCTGAGATGGAGAAAATGAAACAATTTATAGATCTCAATTTTCAACTGAACAGCACTTACTGTGGGCTATTATAGTCTCCACAAGTCCCTAGAAAAGACAGGTTCCCCCCCCCCACCCTGCAACAGACTGCTACCCATTTTCATCATGGATGACATATATATTTTCCTTTGTACCTTAAAAAGAGACATCCCGTGTACAGGGAGAAAACAGTGAGCAAGCACTGCTTTGGGTCATCATCGGCCAGCAGATACCCTTGGAAGAAGCAGTGTTTAGGTGACCTTCAATTATATATTGCTATGATCTCCTCATTGAACAGTATTAAGTCAGTTCCAGCCTGATATCATATTTTATTCTCATACCTCATAACCCTGTATCCTTCCTTTACTCTGATTCTCACGTGGAGAGGCCCAATAAACTTCAATGTCTGAAGCAGAAAGGCTTTTGGCAAAGACGCTGGCTGGAGCTCTGGTGGGTTCTATATGTATAGATGGGGGGGAAACAAAGGTCTCAATGTAGGTTCTATGGTTAACTTTGCTACAAACTTCAGGGTTTACTCCACTAACTAGAAGAGAGTGGGGTTAAGCAGCTAAAAATACTGTTTCAAATTCAAAATGGTGATCCATCAGACCTAGGAATGAATTCATTATGCCAATGTGTAATAAATAATCAGATGTCATTGGGGCACTTAAACCAGGACACGACGTATTGGTATTAAGACAAGAGAAACATTTTCTAACCAGTGAACGTTAATTCCTGTTAAATCTCAGTTGAATTCTTTCAAAATTACATATTACGTTCCCATTAATATCAAAAGATTTCACTGTGACTAATGTTATTTTAATGACTATCAAAAGAATTAGTTGTGACTCACCATTTATAATAAATCAGAGCAAGGATTAGAAATCAACGGATGTGTCCACCTGGGATACTAAACCCTTTCAAAAACAGTTAGCAGCATGCCTCATGCATCAGATTTCAAGACAGTGCAAAGGAAGGAAGTGCAGTGCACAGCATACTGTACCTTCTTCTGCAGAATATACAACTGTCACAGCGCTAAAAGAACCTTCCCCTTTATTGTTGTACACTCCCACTTTAACTTCATAGGGAGTGAATGGCGGCAAGCTCTCATTTCGAAACACGTATCTGGAGGCATCAGAAGAAGCTACTACAGTCTGCATCCAGCTTACTGTGCCCAAGGGTCGGAATGCCACCACGTAACCAAAGCCACCTCCATTCTGTAATTCTTCAGGCACTGTCTATAAGGAGGGCAGATCATACACAGAATAATCAGTAGTGTCAGGTATTCCCTGGATTTATTTCTCCTTCTCGCATGCTTTCCATTCTCAGTTTGCTCCCTTTAAGAAACCCTCTCTGAAACCTCTCATAAATGGCATATTCCAAACAGGAAACAATTGTAGTTCTCCAGTAGGTGCAGCTAATAATTACGCCAGAGCATCTTTTCGCCAAAGATCTGCAAGGCAGCTCCTCAAATTCATATAGAAATTCCTGTATAAAACATTCTGAGTCACATCATACCTGCAGACACAACTGTCTACCCATCTTAGGGCTGTCTGCAGCCCGGTGATAGCACCTTTCTCTGTAGCATATCCCAGGTAAACTAAATCTGCAGATCAGCTCCTGTTTGGTTTCAGTGAGTTTCTCATCTGCATATCTAAGTTAACATGTGGCTCCATTGTTTATACAAACTGACATCAACCATGTGTATTTATTATTCAGATCTCTGACTTTATAACCATCAAAGCCTTTAGCTTGTATGCTCCTCTGGCTACTCTCTGTGCAGTTTCCAAATTCCTGGTCATGGTACGTAGCTTGTTTTCAGGCAAAGAGCATAACGTGAAGTATACTAATAGCTGTAAGATAGCAGTGAGTGACATGTCATAAAAGTGATGGAGACTGGCAGGCAAATGATGTATCACATAAGATGAAGAGATTTGTCCCCTTCAGGTCACTTTTGTACGTGCTGCAATTGCCTAGCTTCATATTTTTAACCTTAGAAAAGGAACATAAGCAATAAAAGCCCCAAGTCAGTACAATTACGTGCTTTAGTCTCACTAAAGCCAATGGATCTTAAGTGTGTGCTTATGTGATTTTTCTGAGTATCAGAGTAAAAATAAAACAACTTAAAGTGACAGGTTTCAGAGTAGCAACCGTGTTAGTCTGTATTCGCAAAAAGAAAAGGAGTACTTGTGGCACCTTAGAGACTAACAAATGTATTTGAGCATAAGCATCCGATGAAGTGAGCTGTAGCTCACGAAAGCTTATGCTCAAATACATTTGTTAGTCTCCAAGGTGCCACAAGTACTCCTTAACTTGAAGTGAGTGTTCCATAATCAGTGTTATATGGATTTTTAAAAAAAGAAAAGAAAATGACTGTGTGTTGATCATTTTAGAGGAGCCTAAACTAAGATACTTTCAAAGCATGATTCAAAGTCATGGATGATGGTTTTGATATCTCTCTAATATTTTTTTTTAAAAAACTTATATTGAGTGTCTTTAAGGGATTCAGTGAAACTAATTAGTCCAAGGGAAGATAAGGTTCAACACACTGAGCCATGCAGTGAGGATAAAAACACATTTGCAGATTTTTAATAATCTTCAAAAATACCTCTGGTGACTCTCGGCTGCCAGGTTGCTCAAAAGAAGTGCTGAGTGTGGGCAGTATCAAATCTAGTTATATTAATGGCTAGTTTAACTCACTCCATCACACCCCAATATGAAAATAAGAGCAGTCAAAACAATGAATATTTCACCCTCAATTGCCTTCAAGAATTTTTCATCTGTGCTTTCTTCTTCTCTAGGCTTTGTGATAGACTGAAATCAACCGCTAATGCAAGTTCTGTATGATGCACTATCATTAGAGCCACCTTCAGATCATTTACTGTTATTCAACAAAAATAGCCTGGCGCTAATCACCTACAACTCATCAAGCAAATCAGCACCTCTCAGGATTTGGCCTCTTGAAACTTATTTTATACACCAAGGTTAATTCTCTGTGGAGTGGCTGGCCTGAGTAACCAGATCAGATGATGGGCAGGTGTGCAGAGGAGCAAGAGTGGAGGAATCCTGCCTCCGCTTCCCAGGCCACGGAGCTGCTTCCTGGGATGGGGGACAAGAGGATCCTTTCTCTCTCTCCACCCCCTAGCCCAGCCCATCCATGTTCTGCCATTGTCTGTGCTGATGTGCAGGGATCATCGTGGAGCTCACTGACACACTGTAGTGCACACATCCTGCACCGCCGACCCACAGCCAGCTCCACCCCCCTTGAACAAAAAATATGCATTAGTTCCATTGCTTAGAGAGCCTCCATGGAAGAACAGGCTGGATTTTAGTCTAATTGAATCAAAGGCAGGAACTTTTTCAATAAATGTGGTCTTGTGCTCACATACACAGGTGTAAATCAGCAGTATCTCCACTGGAGAATGGAAATACAATGGGATAAAATCGGTGTGAGCAGATCATCATCAGTCATGTGCTGCACACTATATAAGAATGGCCCTACTGGGTCAGACCAAGGGTCCATCTAGCCCAGTATCCTGTCTTCTGACAGTGGCCAGTGCCCGGTGCCCCAGAGGGAATGAACAGAATAGGTAATCATCATCAAGTGATCCATCCCCTGTCGCTCATTCCCAGCTTCTGGCAAACAGAGGCTAGGGACACCATTCCTGCCCATCCTGGCTAATAGCCATTGATGGACCTATCCTCCATGAATTTATCTAGTTCTTTTTGAACCCTGTTATGGTCTTGGCCTTCACAACATCCTCTCGCAAGGAGTTCCACAGGTTGACTGTGCGTTGTGTGAAGAAATACTTCCTTTTATTTGTTTTAAACCTGCTGCCTATTAATTTAATTTGGTGGCCCCTAGTTCTTGTGTTATGAGAAGTAGTAAACAACACTTCCTTATCTACTTTCTCTACACCAATCACGATTTTATAGACCTTAATCATATCTCTCCTTAGCCGTCTCTTTTCCAAGCTGAAAAGTCCCAGTCTTATTAATCTCTCCTCATAAGGAAACTGTTCCATACCCCTAATAATTTGTGTTGCCCTTTTCTGAACCTTTTCCAATCCAATATATCTTTTTTGAGATGGGGCAACCACATCTGCGCACAGTATTCAAGATATGGGCATACCATGGATTTATATAGAGGCAACTTGATATTTTCTGTCCTATTATCTAACCCTTTCTTAATTATTCCCAGCATTCTGTTTGCTTTTTTGACTGCCACTGCACATTAAGTGGATGTTTTCAGAGAACTATCCACAATGAGTCCAAGATCTCTTTCTTGAGTGGTAACAGCCAATTTAGACCCCATCATTTTGTATGTATAGTTGGGATTATGTTTTCCAATTACTTTGCATTTATCAATATTAAACTTCATCTGCCATTTTGTTGCCCAGTCACCCAGTTTTGAGAGATCCTTTTGTAGC
The DNA here is from genome assembly GCF_965152275.1 of Natator depressus. Classification (NCBI taxonomy): domain Eukaryota; kingdom Metazoa; phylum Chordata; order Testudines; family Cheloniidae; genus Natator; species Natator depressus. The sequence goes on along the minus strand of NC_134240.1, from coordinate 14,306,345 downwards.
TCTTTGCAGTCTGCCTGGGTTTTAACAATATTTAGTAATTTTGTATCATCTGCAAATTTTACCACCTCACCCCTTTTTCCAGATCATTTATGAACATGTTGAATAGGACTTGTCCCAGAACAGATCCCTGGGGGACACCACTATTTACCTCTCTCCATTTTGAAAACTGACCATTTATACCTACCCTTTGTTTCCTATCTTTAAACCAGTTACCAATCCATGAGAGCACCTTCCCTCTTATCCCGTGGCAGTTTACTTTGCGTAAGAGCCTTTGGTGAGGGACCTTGTCAAAGGCTTTCTTAAAATCTAAGTACACTATATCCACTGGATCCCCTTGGTCCACATGATTGTTGACTTCCTCAAAGAATTCTAGTAGATTGTTGAGGCATGATTTCCCTTTACTAAAACCGTGTTGACTTTTCCTCAACAAATTATTTTCATCTGTATGTCTGACAATATTGTTCTTTATTATAGTTTCAACCAGTTTGCTCGGTACTGAAGTCAGGTTTACAGGCCTGTAATTGCCGGGATCACCTCTGGAACCCTTTTTAAAAATTGGCATCACATTAGCTATCCTTCAGTCATCTGGTACAGAAGCTGATTTAAATGACAGGTTACAGACTACAGTTAGTGGTTCTGCAATTTCACATTTGAGTTCCTTCAGAACTCTTGGGTGAATACCATCTGATCCTGGTGACCTATTGCTGTTTAATTTATTAATTTGTTCCAAAACCTCCTCTAATGATACCTCAGTCTGGGACAATTCCTCAGATCTGTCACCTAAAAGGAATGGCTCAGGTTTGGGAATCTCCCCCATATCCTCAGCCGTGAAGACTGATGCAAAGAATTCGTTTAGTTTCTCCGCAATGGCCTTATCGTCCTTGAGTGCTCCTTTAGCACCTCGATCGTCCAGCCTTATAAAACAGATGCATTAATTCTCCCGTTGATTTATACTTCATTTACCTCCCAGGTAATGACCAGCTCCGACTTGCTCCCTCCACCGCCACTGACGTTAGCCGGGGTGATTTCAGGAACTGTGTAAAAGAAATGTTACAGGAGGTGGCATGGAAGCACAAGTGATTAATTTTGAAGCTAGAAGTTTGATTCATTTTAAACAGAGAAACAAAGAGGCACATGTAGTACTGGCATCTTGTGACTTTTCCCTTTTGGGACCATGAGCCTGACTATCGAAAGGAGCACAGAGAACACTTTTAGTTTTTTGTAAGTGAGATAGACTATTATCCATGTATCTAGTTGCTAATTGCTTGTTTTAAATATTTATTTTCCATATAACAAGGTCCATTTATTTTCACAATATTGATTCCTGCTTTTCAATTTAGAGCCAAATCCTGCAGTCAGTAGGAATTTTTCCTGAGTTAAGACAGAGCAAGAACTACAAGATTGGATGCATAATGAACAGTCCTCGTGACAATTGCCTGGGGTGATGTCTCCAACCCTGCTCCAAGACCTTTAGGGCAGGTCAAAGGGCCAGAGCGGCATAAAGGGGCTCTGAAAGCCCCTTGGCGCAGACACTGTAGAAGACGGCTATAAGGCTGCCTTTTAAGGCTCTCCTCATGAGCACTAGTTTTAAAGGTGTCAGGGAGTGTGGCTTGTCAGGAACGAGATCATAGCACATTGTGCTGCAGAGATTATGGGCAGTGCTGTGGCGTAGAGGACAATCCACAGAGGCTGCAGTAACGAAGGCCGGTTGAAGTTTTTTTGACAAAAATTATTTCTGTTGGAAATACCATATTGTCTAACCCAGAATGTTTCATGGAAATATATTGGTTTCAGTGAGAATTTCAAGACAGACCCACCCCAGAGTAGCCAAAAGCCTAGTGGTGAAAGTTGTCTCCTAAGATGTGGGAGACTCAGGTTTCAGTCTTTGTTCTGCCATATCCCAGGTGAGCGCCCTAACCACCAGCCCATTGGCTATTCTGACATGCAAGCACAGCTCTCTGTCTCTTGTGTTTTTTTGTGAAAAACATTTCAAAAGGTCTTATTTTTGTTCCTTATCAAAATGAAAAGAAACCTTGAAATTTTTTGTGAAACGGAATTGATTTTTTCTGGCCAGCCCTCACTATAACTCTCACAGATGCCCCAGAGCTGTCTGAACATGGAGTGGCCCAGGACCAAGGCGGCCTCAGGATGACTTAAAGCTACCTAAGTCTCTTCTTTGTCTCTGCACTGCAAATTCTGTGCTCTGCCTCTTAAACTACATCTACACTGCACACCACTAGTGACAGTGTGTAGAGGTAGCGTAGCTACACACCACAGTAAAAAACAAGCTGCCTCCACACTCCAGTGGGGAAAGGCTCCAGCAGTGGGGAGCTGTCAGAGCCTTTCCTGGCTGCCTTCCCCCCACTGCCAGAGCCTTTCCATGTTGCTGGAGCCTTTCTCTGTGACAGGGAAAGACTCTGGCAGTGAGACACGACACTGCTGGGAGAGGCACTGCTTGGATGTGTACAGTGCTGTATAGATTACATACCCTAATGTAAGAGTTCAGGGGCCTAAGCAGTGCCTCAGTATATACTGCCATTTATACCCATGCTGGAAGGGTGTGAAACGTATGTCCTCTACACTCCACCGTAAGGAGTGTGAAGTGTAGATGTACCTGAGAGGAGTAGACCAGAAACTCACCTCTGATCTGTAGAAAAAAGTAATCATACTGTACTCTACTAGTGTTTCCTCAGCACAAATGTGGGACAACGCAGGAATTACTAGACTGGTTCACATCAGTGATCCATCGTATCTTCAGAGGAAGCTGAATTCACCTCTCCTCAAATGCCCTTTGTCAGCTGGGCTATACAGGACATGGGGGGAATTGGGTGAAGTGTTCCCAGTCATGTACTTCTAGAAAGCATGGAATAAAGCCCATCTTGGGCCTCATTTTTTCTATTAATTCTATTCTACTCTATTTCTGTGTGCTCTTTGTGAATGTTATACCATGAGGCAGAGGAGAAACTAGATAATATAGTTTATAGAAACTGTCATATAGAAAATACTTCTTAATCTTGTTCGAGGTAACCTACTGCTTATGGCAAGGTGCTTTTTAAAAAAGACTTTATTGGGCTTCCTTTCTACTACTTACGAGCTTCTTCAGTTCTTCTTTTCTCTGAGGGTCTGCTTGGTTCCCCAATCCCAATGAGGTTGGCTGCAACTGCTCGAAATTCATACTCAACCCAAGGGTTTAAACTCACCACGGTTGCAGTGAATGTCTTGCCATCAATGATATCTGGAACTGAAATATACCCTCAGGTTAGGAGAGTGAGAGTTGGACATTAAGAGCAATTACACTTATTCAGTCATTGAATAACAGTAGCCTCTTGATCTATAGGCGCAGTCTTGAAACTATTAAACAATGGGAGTACTTGTGGCACCTTAGAGACTAACCAATTTATTTGAGCATAAGCTTTCGTGAGCTACAGCTCACTTCATCGGATGCATACTGTGGGAAGTGCAGAAGATCTTTTTATATACACACAAAGCATGAAAAAATACCTCCTCCCACCCCACTCTCCTGCTGGTAATAGCTTATCTAAAGTGATCACTCTCCTTACAATGTGTATGATAATCAAGTTGGGCCATTTCCAGCACAAATCCAGGTTTTCTCACCCCCCCCGGATTTGTGCTGGAAATGGCCCAACTTGATTATCATACACATTGTAAGGAGAGTGATCACTTTAGATAAGCTATTATCAGCAGGAGAGTGGGGTGGGAGGAGGTATTTTTTCATGCTTTGTGTGTGTATAAAAAGATCTTCTACACTTTCCACAGTATGCATCCGATGAAGTGAGCTGTAGCTCACGAAAGCTTATGCTCAAATAAATTGGTTAGTCTCTAAGGTGCCACAAGTACTCCTTTTCTTTTTGCGAATACAGACTAACACGGCTGTTACTCTGAAACCTATTAAACAATGGAAGATCACCTTGAGAGCAGAACAGTTAAGGACTATGAATCTGGGCCCTTAGTGTGTTTTCCCATTTTATTCTTTTGTCAATGCTTAGTATGGGGAAGCAAAGCAGGATGTATACAAACAATATGCAGGCATTAAGGAAATCTATGCTTTAGAAATTGACTTTTCATCCTCACAGAAATACCACCGTATCCTTATATAGTCTCATTAAAAGGTAACACAACTTAGTCCTGATCTACACACAGTTTTTGTACCATATGATTATTTTGTTTAGGTGGTTATTGGTTTAACTAATAGAGATATACTGACACAAACCCTAGTGTGGATGCCTTATAGCATTATATAAGAAGGTGCCTTATAGCATTATAGCTTATTTCCCCTCCCATGCAGCAATAGGTATACTGGTATAAGCATATTTATATCAGTGTAACTATGTTCACTCTAGGTTGTATAGTTTTAACTATATGGGCTTGGTTAAAACAGTACAACTTTCATGTGTAGAGAAGGCTTTCCATACATACTGTAGCATTCTGAACTTTTTGCTTACAACAGTTGAAACAATTATTATAAATTGTGTCTTTCACAAGAATTTGCTGAATCAAATGAACATATTGAAGAATGAGCAAATATACAGTGGAATTTTGTTCTTCCTCTGTTGGGAAAGTAATTCCGCCAAAAGAGACGGTACTCCGGATGACGCTGTCTGTCACCTGAAAGATGTCTTTAGAGTACCATTGTTGTCGTCATGATTGTACATCACCAGCGTAGCACTGTGTAATATATGAAATAATGGAAAGAAATATTTCCCCGAAAATACAGTGCAAAAAAACTGATGAGAAAAACTGGTTGAGTAATACCACTGCAAGGTTGGCAAATCATGGAAAGGATTAAGAAAGACCGAATGTAATGCTATTAGAGCTGGACAGGAAGTGGTTTTCCCATTCCATGAAACTTTTTGAGATTTCAGCCATTTTTCCCATTCCACCTTGAGACAAACCCAAGATCTTCTGAAGTTTTTCTGTGAAAAATGAGAGAGACACTACCTCATAATAGCCAGGTGGTCAGGGCACTCACCTAGGATGTGGGAGACCCAGGTGAGAATTCCTGATTCAGGCCAGGAACTTGAACCTGTATCTTCCACATCTCAGGCAAGTGCCCTAACCACCAGGCTATTGGCTATCCTGGAACAGGTGGGTGGGTCTGTATCTGTCTGTTTCTCTCTCCCTCCCAGACTTGAGGAACCTTTTCTGACACAAGTTGTATCTAAATGGATAGGTTCCTGGAAAAAGTTTCAGTTTCACTGAATAGGCGTTTTCAGACAAAACAGTTTTGGTGAAAAATTCCCAAACAGTTGTAATCACTGTGCTGGAGGCATGAGTTATTCTGGCTGCATAGCTAACTTTACTCATCCTGTATGTTTGTGTAATGATGGATCAGTTTTTACATGTACAGAATTCTTTCGCGGCCAGCTTTAGTTACTACTGACTTCTGCATTTACCTGTGTTCACTGCTTGCCATCCCACAGAAAATGGGGTCCTTGCTTGAATGACATACATAGTAATGGGGCTGTGATTATCTGCTCCTGGCCTCCAGGATAACTGAGCTGTAGTGTCAGTGATTTCATCTATTGTCACGGCTTCAGGTGGGCCTGGTGGACCTGTTATAAAATACATACAAAACATTTCAGCTGAAATTACTGAGATGACACAATATAGCATGTGAAGGAAGAAATGTTCTATTCTTCATTTAAGATTCAGAAACAGAAAGTTCAGCCTTAGAATGGTATGGCTCTGTGGTTTTTGCCTCTAGCACATAGATCTAGGAGCAGCCCTAGCTGTTTTGCTGCCCAGGGTGAAAAATGTGTTTGGCACATGCCCCTTTGCAGAGGTATAGCAAAAAAACTCCCCCAAAACTAAGAAAAAACCCACAACAGCCAAACAACTGTCCAATCAGCAGAGCAAAACAAAGGCTGGCCAATCAGAGCAGAGCAAAAACAGCTGGCTAATCAGAGTGGAGCAAAAACAGCCTGTCAGAGCAGAGGGGAAAAGAAGCACCCAGTGGCATGGTGGAGCCCCAAGGAAGTTGGTGCCCAGGGCTACCGCCCAGTTTGCCCAGCCCCAGAACCAGCCCCACACAGACCTACCAATGACCTTAGTGGCAGACCAGCAGTGCAGCGCATGGGCAGTGTAGCTCATATAGAAGAGAATTGCTACAGCTGAAGTAGACTTTACAGGGGAGAATTTAATTAGAAAAACACATAAGAATGTGCTTAAGTGCTTTCTAGACAACTTAAACTCATGCTTAAATGATTTGCAGAATCAGGGCTTTAAAGTGATGGTATATCTAGTTCAATCATTTCCCTGTAGTAATAATCCAATGCAATTAGTTTAGAATTTGTACAGCGCTCTGTGTGAAACAGCTATTATCACAAAGTATTCAATAGCAATGACCTGAAAAGAAATAACCTAAAGAACCAAATGTCCAAAAGAAGAAACACAAAAGTTTGGTCTCCTAATTCCAAGAAGTCAGACTCCTCCTCTCTACTAACTACTGAAGTTGGAAAATCTTTGCTTGATAACCATGTGGGTTTCCTCTGGTGATAAAACAGACAGCTTTCCTGCAAACTCAAGCCATGATTTGGATAGGCTGAGAGTGTATGTGCACAGGAAAGGCCAAAGACCCCAAACTTCTGATTTCTTTCTATAAAGAAGGAAGGCAGAAGTATGATACAGATAGAGACCTATTTAAAATCTGGTTAAGAGAAGGCTTTACTAGAGCTGGTTGAAATTTTTAAAAATTCAATGACATTTCAAAATTCTTAAATAAAAAAAAAACCCCATACTACATTTTCACAATCCTCTTCCCTCTCTCCCACCTCATTTTTGCCGACTTGTAAGATTGGTGGATGTGTTTCAAATTTCAAAATTCAGTAGAAATTGAATTACAAGATTTTCCAGCTTTTAAATCTAGATGATTTAGACCAACACTGCACAGATTCAGGCCTCTCACCTCGTACCTTATTCAAATACACAATATAATATCACTTTCGATTACCTGCTGTAAGACTTGCTTCTTTCGCAACCAGCCTGGTCAAGTGTCTTACAAATTAGACAACAAACCCTCCCCAATAACACAAACTTTAAAGCAACTGCTGCGGTACTTTTTACTTCCAAGACTCTGGGAGAATACAGTTCTCCTTAGACAAGATAGTTTGATAACATTGTAGACGTTCTTCCATGTTATACTAATTAAATCTATTGAAAACTAGAGACACAGCTGGGAGAGAAGGGAGAGAAGAGAAAATGAAATTAAGATATTGATCCACCATCACTTCAGCAATGTGTGCTTGTTTTAGCTGCCAGCATGCACAGACAAGAGACGCTATCATTACGTGGCTTCAGAATGGAACTCTAAGCCTGTGATGGGTAGCTTCTTTGTTATTTATACAATGCCATGGGTATGCTTGTTCAGTATTATCTTGTCAGTTTTTCTTGTTTTGTATCCTCTGACATAAGGTACCTAATTTATTTGAATTCTAGATGTGAATAACACACCATATCTAATCTGTGTTATTAATATAACCTAATTTGAATGGCTATATTGTACATTTATTAAAATTTTATTTCTTTGCATTTATTAACACACTTTTATGGGATGTATTCTCTTTCTCCATGCCTATCCCCATAGTATCTTTGTGGCTCTCTCCACAGGAAAATTTTTTGTATGCCCCAGTAAAGGGGGAGAGGGAAGAACAGAAAAATCTATCTTATGTTTTTATACTCTCACCCACGATAATAGTATCTGAGTGTCTTGCTTGAAAATTGGTAGCTATAAGTCCTTAGTAGGCTTCATGGAGTCTCTGGCTTACCTCCTTTTTGGAGCTCAAACTATGGTTTGGTGTTTTTTGTTTTATTTGTTTGTTATAGGTTTTTATATTTTATTTTTATTTTTGGGAGGTATAGGGTGGCGTCTGTGTGGTAAGGGTCATTCTGCCTATTATGCAAAGGAAAAAAAAATGAACAAAATGGCAGTGTAGTGAGAAGGAAACTCATCTAGACAAAGCACAGACCATGTGATCATTCAAGGAGGTCTTGAAAGAGCCAGCATTCTTGACCATGCAGGGATGCTGTCGTTTTGGGAGGTAGCCTCTCCAACATAAGTATGGAAGGGCGGAAAGTAACAGAGCCATGACCCTCCTGCTGTTATGAGAGTATAGACCATAACCTTCCAAAGGATGACTCCCCTCTTCTGGAAGATATATAGATCTTTAACAGCATGAGGGCCTGAACATGGGCCTACAGGTCCCCTGGTAGTGCCCAGACTGCAGTGGCCTTCTGGCAGCTTACTGAAACCAGTGTAGAAGAGGACTAGCAGAGCTTTAGCTCACTCAGGGCCACGCCCACAAAATCTACTGACTGGGGGAGATGTCTGGCCCCACAGATTGGCTCAGATGCGCAATTTAAGCCATCAGGAGGCCCAAGAAATTATCTGAGCAACTAGGTGAATCCCTGGCTGGCTGCCACTTTGGACCCTGCCTAATTCCTGGTTCCTGTCCTCCTTATCCCAGATCTTCCTCTGCTCTCAATTTCTGTTTTCCTACCTCACTCCAGCTTCCTGCTCTTTTGCTCTACCTACTGTAGTAAGATGAGGACCTGAAACATAAACCCTTGGTATCAGAGGCTCGGTATGAGAACTGAGGCCTGAAGTAAAGTAATGGTCAAGACTTTGCTAACATAAAGCAAAGTTAATCTGTGAGCCAAAGGCAGGCCCTGCTCACAAAAGTTGGCAAGAAGAAGGCAGTTAATTGGACGTATTCACATATCTAAAGGGTATCAAGTACTAACAGGATAAACAGGTGCCGGGATGGCACCCGAACAGTCCAGTACGAACACATTCTACAGAAATAATGAGGAACAGGCTGACCCATCCTAAAAGACAGGGTCAAAAGGGTAATATGATGGATAGAGTTGCTTGTTTGAACCAACATGTACCAGGAGAGAGGCAGCACCCCAATACGTAGAGGGGTTGTACCTTGATGTGTCAGGAGTGATGTGTAACTTGTTTGTACCTGTGTATAAGAATGCATCCCTGAGTGGATGTCTTTGTCTGGCCTAGGGGGCCGTGGGCAGTTCTCTCAGGATCTGCTGTGTCAACTATCTGCGCAGAGCCGGGGCAGTACACAGAGGGAACATGCACACAACCAACTGTTATCATCATTGAACAGAGCAGAGTACCATACTGGTGGCATCTTACAACACCTATGACTCTGATCCTGGCTTCGAATCAAGCGGTTTGACCACCCATGCCCCGGTCATCACAAACAGCTTCCTCTGTGGTGGTGTGACTCCACATAAACCTCTAGTAAGTAGAGCTTGGCAAATAACTGATTTGTCAGTTTGGTGGCAGTTCAAGAAAAAAAAACCCAAAATATTTTTCGTTTGGGTTGAACTGAATCAGAAATATTTTGGTGAATAAAAAGAAAGTCTGTTTCAGACCAGGGATTTGAACCCACATCCCAGATGTGTGCCCTAACCACTGGGCTAATGGTTGTCAGGTGGGGAATAGCATCACCACTACCTCTTCCTCATTCTCTGTCTGTTTGGGAATAGGCAAAACTATACCAATAGTTTATGAATAGTTACAGGTTAAGCTGAAACTGGTTTTTTTTTGGTGGTTGTCATAAATATAAAGGGAAGGGTAAACCCCTTTAAAATCCCTCCTGGCCAGAGGAAATCTCCTCTCACCTGTAAAGGGTTAAGAAGCTAAAGGTAACCTCGCTGGCACCTGACCAAAATGACCAATGAGGAGACAAGATACTTTCAAAAGCTGGTAGGAGGGAGAGAAACAAAGGGTATGTGGGTCTGTCTATATTTTGTCTTTGCCGGGGATAGACCAGGAATGAAGCCTTAGAACTTTTAGTAAGTAATCTAGCTAGGTACGTGTTAGATTATAATTTCTTTAAATGGCTGAGAAAAGAATTGTGCTGAATAGAATAACTATTTCTGTCTGTGTATCTTTTTTGTAACTTAAGGTTTTTGCCTAGAGGGGTTCTCTATGTTTTGAATCTAATTACCCTGTAAGGTATCTACCATCCTGACTTTACAGGGGGGATTTTTTTTTTATTATTTCTATTTACTTCTATTTCTATTAAAAGTCTTTTTGTAAGAAAACTGAATGCTTTTTCATTGTTCTCAGATCCAAGGGTTTGGGTCTGTGGTCACCTATGCAAATTGGTGAGGCTTTTTATCCAACATTTCCCTGGAAAGGGGGGGTGCAAGTGTTGGGAGGATTGTTCATTGCTCTTAAGATCCAAGGGTCTGGGTCTGTAGTCACCTAGGCAAATTGGTGAGGCTTTTTACCAAACCTTGTCCAGGAAGTGGGGTGCAAGGTTTTGGGAAGTATTTTGGGGGGAAAGACGTGTCCAAACAGCTCTTCCCCAGTAACCAGTATTTGTTTGGTGGTGGTAGCGGCCAATCCAAGGACAAAAGGGTGGAATATTTTGTACCTTGGGGAAGTTTTGACCTAAGCTGGTAAAGATAAGCTTAGGAGGTTTTTCATGCAGGTCCCCACATCTGTACCCTAGAGTTCAGAGTGGGGGAGGAACCTTGACAGTGGTCTAATAAACTATTAGTCTGAGAAACTTTTGCCAGATCTACTAGTAAGGACGGCCCTCAGTATGGCCTCACAATGGTGCAATAGGTATTTTTCAGCCTAATAATGGATATGGAAGCTGAGGACATACATGACTACTCATAAGGGTCAGTGGCAGAACTAAAAGTGAAGCTCGGGAGCTATGGCTCCTAGTCGCACATCCTAATGTTTAGTCAATACATTTATCTGCCTTTGTGGCATGCATAAACCCTTATCAATAAGTTACCTGCTTTTTGTTTCACCCATCCTGACACAGAAAGTTCCCATAGTTTCCCTAGCCTTTTTTCCCCCTTCACTTAAGTTTGAATGATTTCTTTATTTTGGTAAGATCAGTACAATTAGCAACAAAAATGGCACTACTTTTCAATCGAGGAGGCAGAATCAACAAGAGTGTGCATAGTTGTCATGGGACAACAATCTTTTAGGAAAAGGTTCAGACTAGGCTGGCCAGATAGCAAGTGTCAAAAATTGGGACAGGAGGTGGGGGGTAATAGGTGCCTATGTGAGAAAAAGACCCCCAAAATCAGGACTGTCCCTATAAAATCAGGACACCTGGTCACCCTAGTTCAGACTGGTGTTTTCTGTGGTGGCAAGGTCACTATTTCTGCTATCTTTGTGGTCATTTTGTTGTAAGAATCATGTTCTTGTTGACTGCTTACAGAGCTGGTTTACGGGAAGTTACCTAACTCATGTTCCCACCAGCAGACTGTTTTGAAATGTTTATGAAAAATATTTATCTGAAACAATAAAAGACAAAAAATATGAAACAGCAATGTAATTGTAGTACTTGAGCTCTCTGGGGATACGGGGTAATAGCTTTCCTTATTGGACAGGGGATGTTGGGTATAGCAATTAATGAGTTTTTGCTTCACACATGCCGTCACAAACAATGATTTGATGATCTGGCACATGCCATTTCATCAACAGCTTTCATCAGTATGTGTTGATAGATTCATGAGGAGAAAACATGAATGTCACAGTCATTCCTCCCATAGGTGTAGCTTTTCTCAACTATTTTGCCAATTGAATAAAGAGAAATTCGGAGTTAGGAACAAAAGACCTAAATCATTCATTGTGTTCACTGGGCTTTTTAGAATATGTTTTCTTCTAAGAATGGTGTTGACAAATTCCTAGCAGAATTTGTCTCCTGTAAAATGAAGTACGCAATATCACTTAAGAACTTCACATACTACTAATTTAAATACTTAGTAGTTTAATTTATTGGCATTTAAGTGCTGATGTGAGCATCATCCTCATTAAATAGAGAAAACATTCAGAACAGCAATAGTGTCTTTTATCCTACCAGGGAAGGACTGAAAAACCATGGTTGTCTTCTTAAATGGACAGTAATAATTTCTCCTCTGCTAGACTCTGACAGCTTGCCTGTGGTTAAGAATTTCAGCATTCACCTCCTAAAGTAGTAAACATATTTAAACTCATAAAATAGGATGTTGATTTCAGGAATTCCCATCTATACACAGGGGTGCATTTGTGACGGTAGGTTTATGGCCTAATCTTGTATGTTTTACTCTGACAAAACTGCCACTGCCGATAGGTGAGGGGTGCAGGATTTAGCCCTTGCTACACAGTTTTCTCTTTTTCCTTTTGGAGTGAAATGAAAGCTTGTGGAATACATTGGGTAGACAGCAATAAAAACTGAAGTCTTCCATTGGCAGATAAGAATGCAAGCTTCTCCTCACGCTGCCCAAAATGTATGTGCCTTTATCTTGACCCAGAGGGACATCTTCAGTGGGGAGAGAGTCCAACTGGATCTCAATTCCAATCCCATTCATAACTGCTTTGCTGAGGCAACCTAACAAAGGCAACTAGAGCAAGTTGCAGGTCTGGGTTTTGGGACAGTGTCCTTTCCTATGAGGAACTGAGCATCCTCAACTGCCGCTGAAATTGGTAGGAACTGAGATTGCTCAGCACCTTGCATGAGCAGAATGGGCATTTTAGAAACTGGTTTGGTTGAAACTAACAATTATTTTTCCCCACACAGCAACTGTACACTGAATCCAGGCTATATTCATGCCAATGACCCAGAATAGAGATTTAATACATTCAAATTAAAGGCCAGATTCACAGATCATCTAAGCACACTAAAGATTTGATCTCAAAGTTAACCATGACGGTCGTTTTACTAGATCATGATTAATCTGGAGAAGCAATGCAGTATTGACAGCAAAGAATTTAGTAAATTAACATTACAGTATTTCAGCTGCAGAAGTAACTCAATACAAAATCTTGTTTCTGCAAGTTATGAAAGTTTTGTGATGGCTATATAAACACACATAGAAGGATTTTTGTGTGCAGTATTTGGAAAATGTACTGTGTGGTACCTCGTAGCTTATTTCTTACAATAATGATAAGGTGCTGGGAATTTCTCTGAGACCATGCATTGTATTACTAAGAACAGCAGACAGTGTAAAAAGTAGTTTTACAACAACAACAAAATTCAAATACCTCTTACAATCAGGTCTGCAGTAGCCGATAGCTTGTCCACAGTTGTTTGCACCATGCAGACGTATTTCCCAGCATGCTTCAGCTGGATGCTTCTGATCATCAAATCACCAGCTGAATCCTGCTGATAAAGTAGGGAAAAGTGGTTACAATTACTTTTTAATGAGCTCTAAACATCATTACCACATGAAGGACACTGTGACTAATGGATTTATTTTACACCGGCTGATGAAAACATTAGTAATGGAAGCTGTGTGGCCTATTACAAATATGTGAACCTGCCTTGAAGATAAGAGCAGTAGCATTTCTAAAATTATAGTTTCTACAAGGGATGGGGGAGTCTGGTGGGTCAGGTAGACAGTTTACCATTAAAATGATGTGACAAAACTTATGTGAGGCAGGTTCTCTATGATTCCTTATTTATCTCTCCAGCCATCCAATTTATAGACTTAATTGGTATTCAGATACCTATGTTCCGCCTACAGCCATTTCATAGGTGAAAACCAGCCTAAATTAGGAGGCATATAGTTTGACAACCTTGTCTTACAGCCAGCATTTTGACTGCCCGCCATTTATATATTAAAGATCATGAGAACAGCACTCTCTAAGGAAATCTTGCTTCACCTAGCATGGAACAACACTAATGCATGTCTGATTAACAGTTGAATAGAACTAATTATGTTTATGTACGTATATGTATCTCAATATTTCTATACTCTTCACCAGACACAATGCTTTCAGTACATTAGAAATCTCAATTTAAGATTGTGATTATGGTATCTTCAGTGAAGAATATTAATAAAAAGTTTGAAATTTTGTAGCCCTGTCAAGTGTAATCACTAGAAACAGCTGTCTCTGTTGCTGTGTACCCTAGAATGCAGATCTTTGAGTGATACGTTGCATCTTCAAATTCATTTTGTTCACCACCCCTCAAAATGATAACAACAAGGCTCATAAATTGCATTTGCTTTTCCCTGCAGCACTAAATTTCACATCTGACAAATGTAAATGGAGACCATTACTCTGTTTAAAGTCTAGAAGAGGCTCTAACTTTGTGAAATGTCCATGAAAGCCACATGTGGAAACCTTTTTCTTTCCCTCCACTATTTCTAGTGAATACATATTTGGTTTCTTCCATCTTTTCTGTTAGCTACATTGAATGCAAGCAGACAAGGGGAAAAAATGAAATTAAATATTTTTTTTCTGTTGCAACTAGGTTAGATTAAACCCTCAACAGACCCGCACAAAATGGAGTGGGTACAACTAGATGAAATAGGAAATGTGAAAAATAGCATAGATGGATTCCATCTCTGTATGAAATACTGCACACAACCCAGTTCTCAAATTTTTTATTCAAATGAAACACGAGTGAACCTAAACCTTATATTTTCAGTGAACTGCGAGGGATTTTGGTCCTGTGGGTCCAAATGACCTCAAAAGAAGTCACACACAACAACTCAACCCATGCTCTACCCCTCTGAAAATTTAAGGGGTGAAAACTTTTCATCTGTGTTATCAATTCTTTTCAATCAGAATAATAACATCCAAAAGTTTGGTTGGTTGTTGGGAGAGAATCATGGATCTGTTATTCCTATTTTAAACCTCCTTTATAATGACTTAATCCAGGGCTGTCCCTGGGGTATGGTGAATCGGGGCGACCACTCCGGGCGCCCATGCTTTGGGGGGCCCCGTGGGCCAGTGCGGTCAGTCCCGGAAGTGATGGGTCAGTCCCGAAAGTGATGGATTTGTCACTTCCGCCCCAGGCCCTGCACCTCCCTAGGGACGGCCCTGACTTAATCACATACATTTTATAGCACCCAATCTGTAAGGACTTCCAGAGATGGTTGGTATTACAAAAAAGTGTGAAAATTAAAACAATTACAGGTGAAAACACATTAAAGCAGCGAGTGTATTATTCATATTTCAAACTACTGACAACAGTGCCTTAGATTGCCTCAATGACTGTTAAGAACTTAGATGTTAAGGTGCATTGGATGACTCAGGGGCTCTTTTCACCTCTAGGTCAACAGTTTGATCCTCACTAGTGACTGAAAGTTATTACCTCAGGATGGCTGTTCATGAGTCCACATATAATGAGATCTCATTCTAATTGGGTGTGGATTCACATTACTAAATCCTCTTTCAAATGAGATACCTATGTCAATAATCTCAGTAGAGAGGCCAAGTACTGATGTGATTAATGAAATGGACTCTATTCCTGCCTTGCTCCCTTGTTTTCTTTTCAAAGGCAACTCTAGGACTTTGTACTGAAGTAGTAAGCACTTTTCTTTCCTACAGGGCCCATGAGGAAACCTGCTTGTGACCACTGCAGGAATACCAAAAGCACCATGAGGTTGTCATCTTCATACAGAGGACCTTGACTGCAAAAGTATATTTACGGCTTTAGCCTTTGAGAAATGACTTCAACTTAGTGACTTTGACAATTATTATATTCTCTGCAGCTGGGATCTTCAAAAGGGCCCATCCCTAAACAGCACCCGACTTCCATTGAATGGATGCATTAACTCCTTTAGGTTCCTTTGAAAATACCAACCTACATCTATTAAGTTAAACCTCAAACATACTGTCACAGACAAGGTACCATGCAGAAAGATTGGCTGCCTCATGGTGTTCTTCCTGCTGCACTGTCTGCCATGCAGTGGATCCTTGAAGAGAAAAGACAGTATGACCCGTTAATACTATAAAAATGGCCAAATCTTGATTCCATTCAACTAAATGTGAAAATTCCCATTGATTTCAATGGGACCAGGAATGGGCCCAACGTCTTTTGTTTTAAAAACAAAAGAAAATGATAAGGTTAAGGCATGGAGGTCTTTTCAGTGAGTTTAATGGCCACAAGGGTACTAGATTCACAGCCATGGAGACAGAAGCCTTCTACTGACAGACAGAAGAGGTTTGGCACAGATAGCAGTTGGGCAAACTTCCCCACACTGTCACACCAATTTACCACGCCTCAGCAGACAGGAGAGGGTGGTTCATGCCCTATGCCCATTTAGCTTGAAGACTCTCCATGGGGGCTGCTAACAAAAGTGTTAATTAGTGCCGATTATGGCAGTTGTTTTCTGATGTGCTCCAAACAACTCTAGAAGAAAATGGATACATTTCACACAGGCTGCTAGGCAGTGATCAGAAAGTAACAACTTTGGGAGCTGCATTTGACTAGTGACCTAGAGGTGAAAGGTGTGGGGTCAATTCAATTTGAATTTGAAATGAAATAATGTAACTCATAAGGCAGAGAGAATTTTTATGGATGCTTTCCTAATCCCATAGTCTATTCTGTAATGAGATACTTTACATTTTGAATGTGAACAAAATGGTTAAAAAACTCTTATCAAACCTGCTCTTTTACTCAATACCATGTTTTCATGGACACAATCTTTCTAACCTACGAGTATCATATTCTTTGGTCATTGAAAATATTTGCATTATCTGGTGTCACAGTTTAGATTTCAGATAAACAAAGTAGTATTAAGTGGTGCTAATACCAGCCAGCCATATCACAACAACAGAAAAATCAGATGGTAAAACATTGAAAGAAAACCTGATCCCAGAGGCAACACTGTTGTAGTTTGCAGGAGAGGGGGATACTTATTTTGCAGATGTAAACTGGCACAAGGGTGAGCAAACATTGATTTATGAGGGCACAGAAATATACTGACAATGACAAAGACTAATCAAACAGGTTACAGAGCTCCAGAAAAGTGTGTTCCCCAAATTCTTTCTACTTTTTATGTGAATATAGAGTTTTACAATTACATTCAATTTATACTTTGCTGTTTCAGCAAGGAGGAGAACGCTAAGCAATTTATTCACCTTGGGGCAGATTAAGAAATCTATTCTACGCAAAGGGAATTGCCAATGTATTGTAGGGCTCTTTAGCATTAGTGGGATTTATTGGCATAAAATATGTCCCTCAAGAATCCACAGAAAAATAGACCTTGAGAAATACCAGTCATATTGGGCTATATATGAATTACTACAAACTGGGATACAGTACCTATTTAATGCTTTGCTTAATAGTCAGTAAAACGCAAGATACAGTTCTCACTATTAGCAGGGATATATCACTACTTTATCTTTCCCTTTAAGTTTGATTCTGTGTAGACAGTCCTTTTCTCAGTTATCCATGGTCATTACTGTGTCTCAGTATAACATATGCATGGCTTTTGGGGGTAGTTAATATTAATACTTACCCCTCCAACTCTTTCAAAGTGATCCCCGTCTTTCTCAAAGTCTATCAGGTGTCCATTAAACGACCAAGTAAACATAATATCTAGCGAGTGATCATGAGATACCTGGCAAGGCAGGACAATACTTTCTCCAACAGTGACATCTGTGCTGGAAGGTGGTACCACAACCCGTGTTGGATCTGTATACAACAAACAGAGAATACAAAAAAGAAGAATGACTCCCTTCTCCTTTAGAAATACACAGATTTCAAGAGCTGATTACAACACTAGGCAGCTTGTTGCAACCTCTTTACTGGTGAGTGAACTTTTAAAAAGTTAAGAGGTTCAATTAGGAGAAGAACTTAAGAGTTAGGAGGATGCTTAAAGGAACAATTGAACTATTAAGTTTGTAAAAGTGGGCTGGGAATTTTGTAAGAACAGGCCCTTGAGCCCTCTGTTTTCAGCTGAGTTGAAAATACCACCTGCAAATCTTTCAGGATGTCTGCTTCCATCTGCACCCTGGAAGTGTAGGGAGAAGTGTATGAAAATAAAAAGGTAATGACCAGATGTGGAGAGGGGGCGGGGAGAAGGGGTATCAAATTTGAAAGGCTTGGTTCAAATTTAGGGGAGGGGCCAAAGATCAGAGAATATTTCATCAGAACCTGTTTATCCTCCCTTTATTATAACCATTGTCAGTTGATCACTTTCCTTTTATCTGGGAATACATGCTGCAAGGTTTATCAGCGAATGTATTGGTTCACGAGCGTTATCAAAAAAAGTTGCGAGTATTCCCCAAACGGAGCACTACCTTGATACCATTCATTCATGGACTAACATGCACTTCTTGCCTGAATCATCCAGAGTGCTAAAGCAGCAGCAATCAAAGTGAAGCAAGAACATACTAAAATTAAACTAAATACATTCAGAATCTCCTTTATTCATGGCTCTTATCACAAACTGTGTATTTGTTTGGTACATCTGTTTACCATCTTCCAAATTCTGATGCTCTTAAGTCCATTCATTTTGGGTGAAATTCTTTGTTTTGAAGAGGGCCCACACAAGGTCTATGCACCACATTCCTCTTAAATGGGAGAGTTTAAGTGATGCATAAGCCGTATGCTGGCTCCTTGCACAAGGATGAATTTTACCATTATTAAAATTTCAAAGCTTATACTGCTCTCAACAGATACTTCCTCTCAACCCGCCCTTGATTTACATGCCTTTGAAGCTAAAAAAATTATTTTGGCTTTAAAATAGCAGTGACTCTTCCTCCCAAACAGCTCTTTATGAAGGATTTCTCATTCTGTCTTAAGATATCAGATGTTTCAATACTTAGGTAACAGAATCCAAGAGGCATTTCCAGAGATACAACAAAGCAAATATTCCACCATATACCTAATTGTCAAAGACTAAATAATCACTAATGTAATGATATTAAGGAATATTTATCATCATGGCATTGACGCAAACGTTATGCATAAACACTGCTGAACATTTTACAACTTGTTAAAAGACAAGGCCAGGGGACAAGGACCTGAATGTACAAAAGAAGTTATGCATCTGTCTGTTTTAGGCATCTAAGTCCCAGTTTCAGGGGCTGGGATGCACAAAACTTCCACTGAAACCCTGTAGACGCCTAAACTCACTCGGCACCTAAGTTTTTGCAGTAAATGTTCCCAAATTGTTTTTGCTTCTGTCTCTGAGCATGCACATTGCTGCCCTACTGTGGGTGTCTGGGTGCTCATCTGCCTATGCCCCAAAGTGATTCACAAGCTGGGGAAAATAGGCATCTGGCCACCTAACTCACCTGAGGAGCCCAATCTAATAGGGTCTGAGAGCACTGTAGCTTGGCAGATTGCTGGGATAACTGGGTTGGCCTCCCGCAGTAGGATGATAAAATTATTGTTTAGGCATCTCCTACATGATGTATCTAATCCAAAGGTAAACGTTTAAAACCTGGGCATTTAGGGCTTGATTCAAACCCCACTGAAGTCAAGAGAAAAAGAATCCCACTGACTTTGTTAGGCATGCTTTCAAACCCTATGGACTTTAGAATGAAGTTGGACTGTTGTTGGTTCACTAACTACATAAATACAAAGAATAGAAGACTTGGGTAATACAGATTTCCACAATGTGTAGCAGGAAAATTAGCAGAACAGGTAAGGAAATACAGTATGGTGCCTCTCAACTCAGGTGTAGTGTTACCATAAGTAAGCCTACAACATCTGTACTGACTATTGTGTTTCATTATAAATGTTATATGTTAGCTAGAGGTTCAGAGTCTAAAGGATTGAGTACATTGGTTTCCACCCAACCCCCTGGAATGGATTAAGACAGACATGATTCAAGCTACTCTTTACAGCAATCAAGCATGTTACTCTAGGGTTTGTACCAGTGAGGGTTACATTGGTGTTGCTACACTCATGCAAAATTCCCTGTGGGCCTGATCCTGTGAAGTAAAGTTAATGGAAATTGAGGGCACTTAGCATTTCAAAGGAAATCCTAATTTACCATTTCTGTCCACCCATCCACCGAATAATTTCAAATAATAATAATGATAAAAAACCCACCTATCAAAGGCTCTACATGTCCTAACACATCATTAATGCTACAATAAAATCCTATCAGGATTACAATAATCGTTTAGACAGGAACTCCCTCAGCCCTCTCCAAAAATCCTATAAAATGTTTAAGGGTGTGATCCTGAGAAGAAATGAGTGTCTCCTACAAGTTTATGAGCAGAGTTGGGCAAATTTTTTTTGCACTAACCTTTTTACTTAGTTTAAAAAATGCAGATTTGGTGACACCAAAATATTTCTTGAATTTGTGTTGATTTTGCTGAATTTTCTTATTTTGGAAAAAAGTCAATAAAATTTTCCAAAAATGTTGAAATGGCCAGTTAAAATGATTAGTTTTTCAGTTAGAAACATATTTTCATTTCAAAATTTCCAGTAATTTTATTTAAAAAAATCTAAAAGGTTTAAAATGCTCAAAATCAAAATAAAATGTTTGTTTTATCAAAACAAAATATTTCAGTGGACCTGAACTGTTTTTGTTTTCTTTTTTTAACTTTTTGGAATTGCTAACATCCAATGAAGTGGGCTGTAGCCCACAAAAGCTTATGCTCTAATAAATTTGTTAATCTCTAAGGTGCCACAAGTACTCCTGTTCTTTTAACAAACTGAAAAATCTCTTTTGCCCACCCAGCTTTTGTCCTGATCACCTTCAGCTTCTACTAGAGTCCTACAATTTATCTTGCAGGATTGGGCCCTACACAAGTATTAGTGGCTAGTTTTTGCTGAGTCTAGTCTGCACTTCCCTGTGACATCCTGCAAAAATGCAAGAGGTCATCACTACAAAAGGGAAGGGAAGGGCACGGACTGGTTGCTGATATACACACACACACACACGCTTTCAGAGATGCTAAACATAATCCCAGTGGAAATCGATAGGAGCTACAGGTGCCCTTGCCTCAGGTTCCTAATCCCTTAGTGTCGAGAAGCACAGTGATGTTATATTTTAACATACAGTTTTTCACTGAACGGCTGATACAGCCTGATGACAAATCACACCTGAGTGGAATACAGGCAAGACTTTGACCCTAGTCATATTTAGCATGAATGTGAGCCCTCTGTGATGCAATTTACAAATCACTCTGGGGAGAATGGTTACCAATCTGTGTTCAAAGACTGGAGAAGTAAAAAAAAGTTCTATTTAATAGTCCTAGTTGCAGCAGCAAATGGAAAGTGTTATGCACAAGCCAGTTGAGGACAGTCAAGTGGCAGACCTTGGCAATATGAGGCCAAATGGTAATCAAAGTTATTTGATTTGCATTGTTAAAAGTCATAGTTTGAAGCACCTATTTAATCAAAGAGAGTGTGTCAATGACAACAAATTTGTTCTGGTTAGCCTCCATATTTCAAAGTTAGCTACAACAAGGATTTTTATGAGCTAGTCAAAATTTGCTATGAAATAACTATTTAGTTATTCATTCTCTATTGCTCTTAGCTACTATACAAGAAAGACGAATGAACCATTTACCTATATACTACAGCAGAGCGGGGTTTTTTTGTTTTTCCACCATGATGTTCTCCTAACTACAGATTATTTTCCTCAGCTATCTTTGTTAAGTAACCTTTACACAGAGGAAGATTTCCAAGGGCAGCTAATTGTTTTTAAAAAGTGGTCAAACGGAAAGGTTTTTTTATTTGCGATTCAAGTGAACATTTGCTTTTGGAAGCCTTCTTGTGCACTTTGGTATGGCTTTAAACATAAGAGCAATCAAAGTTGTTGAATGGGAGTTCTGAGAAAGTTCAGCTAGCATTACTGCACGGATACTATTGGAAATACAGCTGCATATTAAATTGAAAAAGGTAATGTTCAGTTTCTCTAGAGGTTTTTATTTTCTTCAAACACCAAATGGCTAAAAAAACCTCCCCACTTTCCAGTTGTGAAAAGGAACTAATGACAGATTAAGAAAAAAGGGCAACTGAGTGAAATAGCATGTTTTGTATGCATATATGTAAGTATATATCATAGATTAATATACATAGGGCCAAATGCAGCCTTGGCGTACAATGAAAGAGTTCAATTCCCATTGCAGAGGGATGGAGTTCAACCATAATTAATAAAAAGGCTTTCCTAGATAAGTATTGAGAGGACAGGGAGTAAATGATGAGATTTACAGTTTGATCTGACTCACTGCTACAAATACGGTCAATGAGTAGTTAACACTCTTGTCTGTAGGTGTCACTGAAAGCTTAGTAGAAGAGGAAAGCTGCTTTTTTCTTTTCTTCCCCTCAAGTCAGCAATTTTCAGGACCACAGTTTTAGTGCTTATCATGTCAAGGAAACTTCATTTTCCTATTTTACATACAATATTTCTTTGCATGTCAACTATATCTGAGAGATCATTTATGTTTTGAAAGCTTAGATCTTTTGAGAAGAGAATATGCTTACAGGGCCAGATCCTCAACTAGTGTAAATCAGCACTATTCCATTGATTTCAGTGAAGTTATGCCAATTGACACCAGCAAAGGATCTGGCCCATAATACATACAAAAGAACCCTCAGAGAGTATTCAAGCTTTCCTGACCTATCTTTTGATCTGCATTGTTTCTCTTCGTTTTACTGTTGATTGCAGGCTACCAGAATCTGCTGTATTTCTCATTAGTTTAGTTTGCTTATGTTGGACTATATTTTTAGCAAGAGTTTACCTGTTAACCTTCAAAGTGAGAAGATGTGGGTAGCATTTGTCATCAATGTGCCTGCTGTAACTGTTGCTTTTGTCACTTGTATTCTACCAGAAGAAAATCTTCTCTGGCTGTTTGCACTATTTGGTTTTCATGTCTCATTTCGGGAAGTTGCTACACATTTTATAGTTACAAACCGCCCAGCTGTATATATCACCGATATTTGAGGGGAACAAATTATCCAATTTGAAAAGAAACCAGCTTGCCCTGATTTTTTTTAATTGATTCTGTGTCCATTAGGAGGGATTGTTTGTTGAGAATAAACAGCTCCATATTGCCATATTTGCTTGTTGTAGATCACGCAGTGCTGTGTTGTGTCACGTTGATCTAGAATACATGACACAGTGGGACACAATCTGCTGTGGCACAAAATAAGCAACATAAATAAATCAGAGGCAGACAGTCAGAGACGGATGCATTGTTTTAAAGTCAATGCCCAATGTGAGAGTGTCAGCTGCTGAATGAAACGAGTGAGCAACAACAGAGTAATGAATGACACCACAGTGAATAACAGTTTATCCCTAGTGACCAAAAAGACTTCAAATGAATTGGGGATTTCTAACTAGAGCTAGGCTGGTTTGCTGGTCCATTGCATTGCACCGCCACACAGGGTCCCATTTCAAGTGTGTTCACTTCCAACCTGGCAATGTTGTGTGCTTAGACTGTGAAGGGATGGGAATGCTATAATGTTAATAACCATAATGTCTTTCATTCAAGGACATCAAAGTGCTTAGCAAACAAAGGATGAAGCATCCTAAGTCCTGAATGAGGTGGGAGGATAGAGTATTTTAAACTCCAGAAGGCTGAATACTGTTTGCAACATGCTCAGGACTTGAGACGAACAAAAGAAGTTGTGATTCAGTGGGAGTTGAGCATCTCAAATGATTGGTCCCAAAGAGACGTAGGGCCAATGTTTTCATATGTGGGTCTCTAAAGTTAGGGACCGAAATATGTATTTAGTCATCTAAACAAGTGATCTGATTTTCAGAGGTACTGGGCTGAAGAAGACAAGCCTTGTGATATTGACACAGGACTGGGACCTGTGAGCTGGGGGTTCACTTCTTGGCTTTGTTACAAACTCCCTGCAACACTTGGACAAATCAGTCTCTGTGTGCCTCAGTTCCACATCTGTAAAATGGGGATAATAGCACTTCCCTTTCCCCACCCTTGTCTATTTGGACTATAAACTCTTCAGGGTGGGGACTCTCTCTCTCTCCTCTGTATGTGGGGTGCATTGTACAAACGTCCCCCATCATAACAATGGGCACCTACCATTTCCATTGCTTTAGCACCTCGAGCACCAGACAGCTTATTTAGATGCCTAAATACAGATGTAAATGCTTAGCTTCAAGTCCCTACGTTTACATTTTTTGCCAAAATGACTTTCTCAAGGTTACACAAGTCACTGGAAGTGCTCAACAAAAAAACAACCCAGGAGCCATGGCCCCCCTTCCTATATTGTAATCACTAGATCAGGGGTTCTCAAACTTCATTGTACTGCGACCCCGTTCGGACAACAAAAATCACTACATGACCCCAGGAATGGGGAACCGAAGCCTGAGCCCACCTGAGTCCTCACTGCACTAGGTGGGTGGGTGGGTGGCAAAAGCAAAGCACAAGCCCCACTGTCCTGGGTGGGGTAGGGGGCGGGGGGAGGAGGGGATGGGCAAAGCCAAACCCCAGCAGCTTCAGCCCCAGGAAGGGGACCTATAACATGAGCCCCACTGCCCAGGGCTGAAGCCCTTGGGCTTTGACCCTGGGAGGCGGGGCTTGGGCTTCAGCCATAGATGGTGGGGTTCGGGCTTTGGCCCCGGGCCCCAGCAAGTCTAAGCCAGCCCTGGCAACCCCATTAAAACAGGTCCCGACCCACAGTTTGAGAACAACGCTGCACTTGATCACATGCTTTCGTCATACAGCCCCATTGGACTGATGTAAAGAATGGCACAGACAGGGTTCATAAGGAGTCTGGTCTCTCTCTGCTCCCCGCTGTTATTAAACATCTCCAGAAGAATAGCATTATGCTTAGCACCGTATAAGTATATTTTAAGACCCAGATCCCCAAAATGCTTCATAGAGTCAGAGGTTAGACCAGAAAGGACCACGAGATCATCTAGCCTGACCTTCTACATATCACATGCCATCAACACCACCCAGCATCCACACACTAAACCCAATATCCAAACTTAGATCAAAGTATTATAAACTTCAGGAGACTAGACTATTATCACAAAATGAAAGGCCAGAAAGGACCTTGAGAGGTCATCAAGTCCAGCCTCCTGTGCTGAGGCAGGACCAAGTATACCTAGACCATCCCTGACAGGTGTTTGTCTAAGCTGTTCTTTAAAACCTGCAGTGTCGGGGATTCCACAGCTTTCCCTGGAAGCCTATTGCTGTTCTTAATTACCCTTATAGTTAGACAGCTTGTATTTTGCCTCTTAAAACTCTCCAGTTTGTACCCGTGTTTCTTAGAGTAGACTGGACACTGTACTCCAGCTGAGGCCTCACCAGTGCCAAACAGAGTGGGACAGTTAACTCCTGTGTTTTACATACATAAGAATTGAAGCTAGCTCATGGAGGGAGAACAAACCTGGTCTGGCTCTTTACCTGGAAGAAAGAAAGTGAGTCTTTGCTCAGGTAACTCATGTACATTTTCTTCAAGCTCCTTGGTACCATTTGGTACCCACATATTAGCAATAGACTTGGAGGCAATGCCTGAGTTAGAGAGCCCGAGGAGCTCTGGCACAGAATGGCCAAAGTGGCTGCTGGAGAATGCAATGAAGAAGATTTTGTTCTGAGCTGGAAAGAAGGATGCCGTATAGGCCAAGGCCATTTCAGCACACAAGGTGCTGACTTCCGATACTGTGTATCGTCATTGTTAGATTTTTAATGAAAGCCAGTGTGGATGACAAGGTAATTTCAGGTTCAAGCATGAATGATCAAGTGCAGGGGTTTATGTTCAATTACCAGATGCTTCAAGCAAGCAGCTAAGACAAAGGAAAGCAATGCCAAGCACAAAGGGTCAAGTTCAACACTATTGAAAATGGACAGAATGTTGCCTTTGCTGTTGATGTACAGTAATCAGATAAGACACAACAGGGTTAGGTAAAAGGTTCACTAAAGTTTTAGCATCCTTTGTGTGGGTCAGGGGATTTATGCAGTAGCTATAAATTTGAGGCCAGCCATTCTATGGCCTCAGGTATTTAACAATGTTAGGAACACCTCCCCTTCCTTCCCCCGTGCAAATAGGAAGAATAATAGACCACAGTTTTTACTAAACTCCACCCAAATGCATAAAGGTATCACTTTTGATTGGTTGATTCCGGAGGAATTTACTTTGATTAACAATACTGAAAGGCTGGTTCAGGAAATTATATTGAGTCATTTTTGTGCCCCAATTGACCCTGATGTACATACAAGATGCCCCCACAGCAAAAGCAGATACAGGGCTATATTTTTTCTGTGGCCTCCATTCCGCATCCATTTTTGTAGATACAAACGCTTGTGCTTGCAATTGTGGACCTGGAATGATTTTCAACTGCAAATATTCATCCCCACCCATTTAACTACCTGATTTTGTGATGCAAACATCAGAGTTAACTTTCAAAGTTCTGGGCCATATATCTTTTATTTTATGCACAGGCACTCATGCAACTTTACAAGGATTTAGATTTAAATTCAATTTTTAAAGATAAATTATAACCCCAGAATTTTGGGGATGATTTTTGAAATATTTTTGTTTGGTTTATTTATTTTTGCCATAAGTAGCTGTTCAAAGATCTCCATTACTTAGTTTCAATTGGCAAGGACCAGTGATTAGATGGATATAGCAGAAACTGCTCCTAGGCAATTCATTTTGGCCTTGGATGTGTGTGACTTTGGAAATCCATTATGAAGGGAGATAATGGGCAGCATACCAAACCAGTATGCCCTAGATTTTGCCCTGCATTGTAGAGCATTATGTTGGTTTCAAGTAAGACTGAGTCTTATCTTCCTTTGTGTAAGTTGCAGAATTTTAAAGTGTTCCTAGCATGTGTATCTCACCTGAGTGAGCAGATGTTCTCACCTTCAGATTTAGGTCATTCTGGTATTGTTGTTGAAATTTTGCTTGCTGACTTTTGGCTTCAACATCAGGGGTTAAGAAGTTAGGTTGTCTTGTAAGGGTAACAAAATACCAGTAAGATAAGAGATGATCTCACCATTTTCCAGGAATATTTTAATTGCATAATATTGGTACTAAACCACACCTGGTACCTGAATGTAAGTTTAATAGGAAACCTAACATGAAGGGTGTGTGTGATTTCAAAACATATTTTCAAGGTTTGTTCTAGGCAAAAAGGAAGTCAGAATTTTTCAAAAAAGGACCAGAGGATTACAAAGTTGTAACGGCTTGGGTACACCTCCACCTGAGTTCTGGACTGTAGAATAAAGGAGGAAAAGAGAGAAAATGAAATTATTTGGAGTCAGTGGTGATCTATTTTATGAGTGGTGTTTATGGTCATTCTTGGTTTGTGACTAAATTATTGCATTATGTAAATAATTCAGTGGCCTTTTCCCTTGTCATGTTAGTTTGTACAAACTGACTAATTCTCTGGGAAAGGATTATTTGGGTGTCTGCCAGGGTTTAGATATAAATTAGCTAGGATATAAATTAGATAATGTCTTCTGCTGTTTCTATAGGTGACAATGTGATGGAACCAGAAGTACTTGCAGTTGTAGTTTGGTCCAGAAGCAGGATGCTGGTGACAAAAGGGCATATTGACAAACAAGGAGAGAGATTAAGCAGATGGGGAACCACATGAAGTGGTTTGAAAAGCCACCAGAAGCAGACCGATAACAGTCAGCACCGTGACAGCAAAGAGAGAGTAAAAAGACACACTGATTTGGTTTTTTCAAACATGCACAAGTAGGTGACATTTTTGCCTGTGCAGACAGTGAAGGTCGAATGCCACACTGTCCTTTTTGATCAGGCAGAAAAAAAGCTTGGGTTATCATGCAAATATGCTCAACAATAGTCTTGGTGTCATCATAAAATTTGTCAAACTTTTGAAGAAAATAATGACTGCCTTAAGAGTGGCAATGTGAGATAGCAGATACAGATTAAACTGAAGTATTAAAAGCCTAAGGCATCCATGTAACACAGGCAGAATACCTACCCATTCAGGTAAATAGGACCAGGATAACGACACAATGAAAACACAATGAAAGTGTAAATTCCAATGATTGAACCAAATTCACCCATTTACAACGATGAGGTGACATGTAAACTTATGCTGCCATTTATGTTACCTCTGAATTTGGCCCTAAAAATCTATAAGCATCATCCAGTCCCCTAGCATATGCCTGCATCCCACAAAGACATAACAAAATGCAAATTCTCAACAGCACGGATAATTAACCATTGGAACAGTTTAGCAAGGGATGTGGTATGTGCTCCATTATTTAGAGTCTTCAAATCAAGATTGGATGACTTTCTACAATAGAATGTTCTAGCTCAACCAAGAATTATTGGACATAATGCAGGTCTCTTAATGGGTGACATTTTATAGCCTTTGTTATGTATGAGGTCAGACTAGATGGTCATAATGGTCTCTTCTCTTCTATGAAAGACCTTGCAGGACAAGATCTATATTATATTAGAGACAATATAAATCAACAGTAGCATTTAAATCACTCTGCTTTTGATATGTGACCAAAGATTAGAAATCACCCATAGGAATACACTAAATATTCAGACAAGCGGCAACATTTCCCCCCCTCCCCCCCGCCTTTTTGTATTTGCTAATGCAACATTTATACAAGAACTGCAAATTGACTTAAAGTCAAAAGCATCTGAAGCTTGGTGACTATCAAACTTCTGGGACCTCTTAACATTCTAGACATCTTCAGACACTGTGAAAAATGCTGAAGACAGGATAATGTGACCCTGAACTGAGAAGATTAATAACCGGTGAATAGCTAAACTAACATGTGGTAGTTTGCTATGCTAATTTCTACAGCTATGCTAATGGATTGTTTGAGTAGTTTATGGGGCATGGCCAAAATTAATTTTAGTAAGGAACAGGGAAAGGTCAGAGCAAAGGTGAGTGGTTAAACAAAATCTTCCGCTTTACAATATCACAGCATCCACTTGCATTGCTTTCACTTATATGCTGTTAATCTTACAGGAAGGCAACAGCACATAATGGTCCACATATAATCAGTAAGACTGAGGCTGGCTCTTTTCATATACCAGTATATGTTTCCATGTGTTCTGTACAATGAACCACTGTACGTGTGTATTCACAAGCAAAGGAATTGATTTGTAAGGCATGTCCCGTATAAGAAAATGTATAGCATTTTACTGTATTGATTATTTTCTGCAGTAGTATGATATTGCTAGATATAGAGTAAAATTTCTCATGACAGGTCAGTGGGACTTAACCTCCTAAGTGCCTGAGTCACTTTTGAAAATAGGACTTAGATGCTTTTGAAAAGTTAACCCATAGTGTTGCTATATACTTCTGCCATACTTTTCTGTAATAATGGATGTCAGTGATTTATAGCGATGTATATAATTGGGAGTGAGGCTTGGAGGGGGAGAAATGCGGTCTTTCCTGAAGGAGCAAAGGTCCTGATTCAGCAATTCATCCCCAATTCCACAATCAAACACATGCTTAAATGCTTTCCTGAGAGGGGTCTGCATGATTACAACCCTGGCAACTTTAACATGTTTAGTCTTTGCTACATTAGAACCACATTTTATAAACGGAAAGCTTGTATAGCTTTTTAGATATATGTTACAGTGTCTCCTGAGCCATTTTCTGTTAGGAAGCATCCATTTCATTTTAACGTGGGCAATTTTTCCTTTTAAGTAAAATGTGAGCAAAATACCGTTCCATTGCTTTTCCTACTAAGCTGTCCATCTGTTCACTTTTAAAAGTGGCAGTTTTCTTCTTGGCTCCATTCATACCTGAACGGCAGTTTTGGTACAACATATTAACGCATTTCTTAAAATGACATTGAAAAAAAGTTTCCCATAGATTGAAAACTGTCTAAACATGATGTAAGAGTTCCCCTCCCAGGAATTAATGCCTCCCATCTCCAAGAAAGGGACCAGCCAGTCAATCAGCAGACAAGCATTTCTGCATACTGAAATACACACTCTTTGTGTGGCTGAATAGTAAATGAAGGTTAATTTAAATCTGAAAACAAATTAAAAATGGAATTGGATCAAAGAATACCGGGAAGGGATGCACCATTATAGCACTATAAAGACAAAACAAATTAAAATATATCTGGTCCAGAAAGAGAGCACAAAGAGTGTTTCTTAAGTAAGAACAGGGAACAATACTTCATTTTAACCTCCATTTTATCCTGTGCAATGCTATCTTATTAAATCAAGCTCTCTCCGTACAAATGTGACAAAGAAAATCTTATGTAATGGGGTCTGAAAATGACAATCAAATCTGTCACTCAGAGAAATTTTTACTTGCTCTTTTATAGCAGTCAGCGTTGGTGCCTGATTACAGTAGGAAAACAAAGCATACACTTTGCTATACATGTATCGCTTTGTATTTTGCACTAAAATAAAAGGCACTTCACTTCAGAAGTACCTTATATGAAATCGGTATATTTGACAAATGATTGTACCATTTGTGACAGACTTTACAGATAATCCAGTGAATTCAAGGTGTCACCTTTTGTGGGCTATTGATTAATACTAGCTGATATCCATCTTTGCAAGTATGGAATAATCTACTGTCATTAAAAAAATGATGGCCATCTTACAAGGAAGGTTAATCAGATACAGACGCAATCATATCTGGTCTTTGATAAATTACAAGTCACTCAAAGATCAATCATCGGTCCCCCCTGAAACAAGCCCTTGTTACGGCAGAAATGTGATGACATGCAGTGTGTTCTACTGTCACATGCACAGCATCCAAAAGAATTTTGCCATTTTGAACAATGTAGCCTGCTGAGATTGTTGATTTGTGGCGTTTTAAAATATGTTTAGAATGATAATGATCGTAAATATAGAGAAGTGCTGGCTTAAATTTTCAAGGCACTACAGGCGAGCAATAAAATATAACTAATATGCCTGCACTCAAACACATCAGCTATAAGGTGATTGATATAGTTTGCGCATTTGTATGGAGCTGTATGTATTCTTACATTTCTCTACATGCCCATCACGCCCCAACATTTATCTCTGCTCTGCTACCTCCATACCCAGGGTGCAGGCCAAGAAGTTATTCTAAAGCTCAGGATTTAGTGAACATGCAACAGTAACATCAAAATAAACCATTTTTAAAGTCTAATAACTCCGGGCTCACCAAAGCTAGAGAATACCATTAGACATCAATGGAAAACCAGGATTTCCAGCAAACATGGTATAGCATTAGTTTCTAATCCTTAGTATCATGGATGTCATACCATGAATTGGTCACTGGGCTGAAGGGATAGGCAAATATCTAGGCCTTCCAGGACATTTACTATACAGACTATGGTACTTTCAGCCACTTATGGCCACTATCCTTTTTTCTGATGACCATTCCCCAGAAAGCTGAAGTTGCTGGAACCAATCACTATATATATTGCTATACCAATAATCTCAAAAGAAGTTGGAGAATTTATTATTACTTATTATTTGTATGATGGTAGCCACAGAAGGCCCCAGTCATAGACCGGAGCCCCACTGTGCTTGGCGCTGTAAAAACAGAACAGATATCCACGGCCTCATGGAGCTTACAGTCTAGGGATTAGGGCAGCTCAATACTTTAAATGCTGCACCTGCACCCCTGTAGTGTTTCAGTGAAGACAGTACCTATGCCGACAGGAAGGCTTCTCCTGTTGGTCTAGGCACTCCACCTCCCCGAGAGGAGGTAGCTGTGTCAACGGAGACTTCTCCTGTCACCTTAGCGCTGTTTGCATCAGGGATTAGGTCAGTTTAACTGTGTCACTCAGGGGTGGGGCGTGTGTGGATTTTTCACAACCCCGAGCAATGTAGCTATATCAACCTAATTTCCTAGTGTAGACCTGGTCTTAGACAAGATGTAGATATGACTGGGGAGGGGGAGAGGGCACAAGATAATAATGAGACAAAACGGGATACCCCTCTCTTCTGCTTTTTCCCTATTCAGTTCTTTTGTATCTCCCTTTCCCCATCTTCTCTCACTCATTTCCTTCTCTACCTGCTCAGATGTTGTGCTATCTTAATCTGATGTAAAATATTAACCGTTGTACCTGGCTCCTTGAAATGGATAAAAACCTCGAGCTGTGCTTTGTGTCAGTTTTATTCATTAAGACAAAACTCTTAGGTATTATATTTTGTAATGAAGTTTCTTTATAAATCTGTACTTTGTATTATTTTGTAAGACATATATAATTATTAATGTAATTTTTAGTACGGGGTGGGCAAACTTTTTGGCCCAAGGGCCACATCGGGGTGTGAAACTTTATGGAGGGCCTGGTAGGGAAGGCTGTGCCCCCCCAAACAGCCTGGCCCCTGCCCCCTATCTGTCCCCTCCCACTTCCCACCCCCTGACCTCCCCCCTCAGAACTCCCGACCCATCCAACTCCCCCTGCTCCCCGTCCCCTGACCCCTATCCACTGCCCCATCCCCTGACAGGCCCCCCAGGACTCCCATCCAACCCCCCTTGTTCCCCGTCCCCAACTGTCCCAGAACCTCTGCCCCATCCAACCATTCCCTGTCCCCTAACTGCCCCCCAGAACCCCCTACCCAACCCCCCCACTGCCGCATGCCACTACTGGCCCCTTACCATGCCGCTCAGAGCAGCAGGAGCTCGCAGCCCTGCTGCCCATGCGACAGCGTACCTGCAGGGGAGGGGGGACAACAGGAGAGGGGCCAGGGGCAAGCCGGATGTGGCCCGCGGGCCGTAGTTTGCTCACCTCTGTTTTAGTAGATGGGGAGCGGGTGGGGAGCATTATCCCGGTTTTTAGCTGCCCAAATCCTGGTACCATTATTTTGACTGTACATGTCTTAGGGGGTGACAACAGGGGATTATACTCAATGGACAAGTATTTTGTCTCTCAGATGTTATAGTAAAAAATATAAAGTCCACACACCTGCCTTTTAGATCTCAATTCATGTTGCAAATAAAGCCACAGGAAAACATATCCTTTTTCTTCCATTTGGCTAAGAGTCAAGTCCTAATGTTTATTTCATAAAAATTCATGTTTTGCCCCAGAATAACGCAATTACTGGTCATAACATTTCATTTGAACTGTACTGGGTTACTGAAGGACATCTGTTGCACATTTAAAAAAATAAAACATTCCTGATTTCATGCCAATTTGTTGCAAGTTTTACAAACTTTTTCAAGGTGTGAAAGACAAAATTCTATCTATCGTCCTCTGTTGGGCAGAAGCAGATATCAGGGACTTGAAGTTTGGTTTCCTGGTGGAGGAGACATCAGTGATGTGGAGTCTAGATATTGTCTTAGTGCAACTTTTTTATTTTACACTAGATACATCAGTCCTTGAACAGCCATGGTCACAAACAGCACACAAGCAATCCACTTTCCGGCATCTCACTCTGAACACCAATGTCTGGCTCCCAAGGGGCAACTCTGCCACAAGAATTGACCTTAACTAGCAAGATTAAGGCAGAGAGCAGCTCCATCTTATTGCTTGCCGTAGGTCCCACAAGAAGAAACTACATAACAATAATACAATCATTTTTTCCAAGACTGAATAGTGCTTGCACACTAAGAAGAAGAACATCCAGGACTATGTAACAGTGCCACCTGCTGACATACCTAAATACAGTTACATATTGTCTTTCATTTACAGGGGTGATTAGTAATTCTTAATGCCTCACTTTTTTGGGTACCCCACTGGAAGTATCAATGAGGTACCTGATTTTCAAAGGGTGTCTTATCATCCCTTTCTAAAATCCAGACCCCTAGGCAGTGTCACAAGCTAGGCACCCAAGATCACCAGGCACTTTTGAAAGTCTCGGCCATAGTATGTGAATCAAAGGAATATGCTGAAAATGTCCAGCAGAAATTCAGTGTCGTAAATGTCTGAGGGTGAAATTAGCTAATGCTGCCCTCAATTCAGCAACCTGAGGATGAAGGGGATAAAGAAAAACTTTCCAAAAATAAAGAACAGTAAGTATTTTCATACTAGTTAAACAATTTTCATTTATTTTCTCTATTTGTGATTCCCTCAGTGATGCAGCGTACTGAATGCCACAAAACATTAATTTTTTTAAACAGAACTATCACTGGGGTGGACTCCTAGTCTCAATTTATTCTATTTAGCAAGTTGAACAAAACTCACAGCCCTACACTGAAACTAAAAACACAGACGGGCAGATTTTCAGCCGGTGTAAATTGACTTAGCTTCTTCGACTTCAAGAGAGCTACACTGCTTAGCTCTAACTGAAAATCAAATCTTTTATCTCTCTCTCGATGCACAATTTCCCTCTCCTTCCCTCATCCTCATCTTTGTATATGAAAAACCCTGTTCCCACCTTAAAATGGTTTTGGACAGGAAGTGGACCATCAGAGCTTATTGATGATGTTACTGGAAGCCAAATTCTCTCTATTATCGTATATTGGAATCTGTGAAGGAACACAAAGGACAGTGTAAAAGAAGAACAAAGCAAAGAGTTTCACACTGGGACCTACAGTTATTTCTCCAGAAAAATGACCACCTCAGTTTTCAGCAATGAGTGGCAACAGCCTGTAGTTATTGCAATGGTTTCTCTGCAGGTTGGGTTGTTGAGTCAATCTCGCAGATGACTTCAACCAGAGTATTCCTCTAAACAGCATCTGCTGCCACTATTTTATAATTAGAAGAAAATTAGTAGAAGTGTTAGCAAATAGCTCCCTGAGAGAAATGATTCTTCAACACAAGTGCCAAGTCTAAGACCCTTAAGCTTTTTAGAAACCACACTAAAAAGAGAAATCAGCTATGCTGTGCTTTTGCAGTACAATAAAGAGACAAACTAGACTGCAGGATATATTAACTTACTGTTATATATGCAGAAGTGTAGGTCATAACACAACCTGTGGCTGTTACAGCTCACTTTGTTTAGTTCCAACCCAATGTATTTTGGACTTGCACAAAAAGATAAGAAGTTTGGGATCAGGCCTTCCATGTAAAGTTAAATTCTGCCTGTATATGGACCAAGCGGAGAATGGCAAGCAGGCCCTGAGACATGACTGCGTAATAGAGGGAAATACCATCATATAAATGTAGATAATTCTTATTTTGAAATACATCTTTATCCTATATTCTGTTGATCCTTTGCCCTATTACTGCACGCAACACAGGAGACAAAACACATCTTTCTAAAAGGACCAAATGCCAAGAATTGAAAGAAGCCCAACCAAACGAAACCCTCCAAAACAAACCTCTTTTAAAAAAATTCCATGCTCAGAAGAGACTAATTTCTTTTCTGGTGAAGATGATAACCTCTTCTCAATTTACTTGGGAATCCTGCACGGTACTGATTAATGTTTCCTTGTCCCATTGACAGATCTTGAGACAGCAAACTTTTATTTTGATAGCTGAGCTTTTCTTCTATTACTGATAACTTCCTGGCATTGATGTGAGAGAAAAGTGGAAGGATCAATGAAGAATCATGTGTAGAATAAAAAACTCTCAAGATCATCTCTTCTTCAGAGGTTGCAGAAAATCTCTGGTTCCCACTCCTGACTAGAAGTACAATATGAAGCATTATTAGAAAGCATCTCTAATGTTGCTCTCCTTTCACAGAATTTTTACTCCAAATCAATCACAGGTTTCCTTATGTAGATCACTTCATAATATGACTCAAGAGCTAACTTATAAAGATATACAATGAGAGAGAAACATATAGTGTGCCAACATGTAAAATAATTTTCGTATTTCAAACTTTATTTTCAAGATTTTTTTCAATGATTAAATTTAAGAGTGGGTTTAGTGTTCATAAAAGTGAGAAACTAAAGGCACTAGGTTTGGCTGAAACTACTTATTATTTGCATTGGGTATATATAATGATAAGGGATCTGAGCTCAGCTGTGCTAGGCACTGTATAAATATATAAAGAGAAGATGGCACCTGCTCCAAGACATACTGGGGCATTCATCTCGACTTCAATGCAGTTAAACCATGGGTGAATTTGGCCCAGTGCTGGTAGCTACCATAATAGCTATCCTACCTACCCCTGCTGATGCCCTTTAATCATTAGCTGCAACACCACTCCTTGCCATTCACATTCATGGTGCTCTTGAGAGAAGATCAGTCATCTTGAAATATATCAGACAGTTTGGTTATCCGGACAACTTATGTCTAGCCTTAAATCATTAAGATCACTTTCTATTGTACCTAAGCCAGGATATTAATTCAGGTCTCCAGTGTTGAGATGCAAGTGAATCACTATATCACATCTGTCTCTCTATTTTTTACTAGTAAATACAATAATAATAATAATAATAATAATACCCAGCTCTTACATAATGCTTCTCATTAGATCAGTAATGTAGATGTTGGAAAGAGACTTCCTGCTACTCTGATTTCAGAGTCACTGTTTTCAAATTTCACTGTGTACAATTTTCAGCACTGAAAAATTCTTGCCACTGCTGTCCGTTTCACTCCCCCATCCCGCCCCCATATTGCTCCCTTTGGCTTATCACCAGGCACTGAGATAATCAGTCACATTTTCAATGTGTGTAACATCTAGGTTTAGGTCTCCAGTCTCCTTCAATAACATGAATGGATGGGAGTCAGATTGCTCCCCACACTTTGACAGCCATTGACTCTATGACAAGCTTTCCCTTTCCTCCAAGACAGGGTTGCATATTCAGGGAGGGTTTGTACTGTTCTCTGTGGTGTCCTTTCCCATTAGAATATCAGGGAAATAGCAGCATAAGATAATGGTGACCCTGTCTGCAATTTCTCCCTCCTGTGAAAGTCATGCTGCCTTGGCAAAGGAGATATGAGGCAATACTGCAGAGTCCCTGCCTTCTCTACCCTGCCCCCTCCCCAGATCTGTGGGATTCCTGTAGAGGTGATGCATTTGGAGGTCCATTCCCTGCCTGCTCTGGAAAGAGACAAACCACACCCCTTAGAGTGGATGAGTAGGAAGACATGCTAAGAGTTGAAATTCACATCATTTGACTAGCCTCTATGATGAGGGTTTTTCCTGCACTGGGGTGTTCTGGGACAGTAGGAATTTTAAGCCATGGCAGCACAACTGTCACATTTAACTTTATAAGAATCAAAACGGTCAAAGGAACAAACAAACATAAAAACTCACTGAGCCAGATCTTCAGCAGGTGTAAATTGATGTAGCTCCATTAAGACCATGAAGCTACTCAAATTTACACTACTAAGAATCTGGCCTACTGCATCCAATTAGAAATGGACTCTTCTTTTTATTCTTATGTTGCAGACATTGGTGTTAGCAGTACAAATCATTAACTGTCAGAGCTTAGTGATGCAGGAAAGGTTAGCCAGCTCATCACTCCTGTTCTAACCCTGCAGCTACCTCCAACTGACTAAATCTGTCAAACGCATCTGTGGCCTTCTTCCCACGATGTCGCTGCCTGACTTGCTGGATTCGAAGATTCTCTCATATGCTATAAGTTACAAACATTCTCATTTCCCTAAGTCAGAATCAAAAGTTGAGCTACTTTCTATTACTGATAGCTGAGGGAAGTGGGTAGGATGATAAACCAAATGTATCCGCTTTACTGTAAACACACTCACCATGTTGATAATTTTCAGTTAACTGGCCCTTGCTGCTCTTTACATGACTTCCCTAGCTATGAAATTAAAACAGCTTCCATCTGGCCAGGTTCAAAGTAACTTATTCTTGATATTTTGTGCTCATACACATACACGCTCAGATGCAGATGTAAGTAGGCATCAGATATATATCAAAAAACCACTATGTGTGCTTTGAGAATGCTTTCATTTTAACAACATTGAACTTTCATTTGTATTCAGAAAACTGCAAAATATTGTAACCTTTCTGAAATGGATCATGTTAAACTAAATTGGAACAAGTTGATGAAAAAGTGTTAATTAACCTTCTTTCATCTCATTGAGCATTTGTGTTTAACCTACAGGTCATCTCCTTTTTGAACTGCTGTATGGATTTGATCTTCAACGACAGGCAAATCGACTGAATCATCTATTGACAGTGAAATTAAGTGAGAACTCTTGAACCTCTTCCTTTCTCTGCAAGGGTAAGTAAATTCCTAAAATGAACCTTTTCATGAATTATTTTAATGGGGTTTTTTATGGTAGAAGAGGTTGTAATAATTCTTAGTCTTAACATGTGAGCTTGTTTAAATTTGTCAGCTATGCCTTAAGCTGAAAATACAGGGTGTCAAATGGAAAAACCTCTCCTTTTCTACAGGGAATGTAGAAAAATGGCTGACCTCTTTAAAGTCATTTCCCCACAAGTTTTACATACTGACATAGAAATATTTAGAAACACAAGACACTTGCTCCTGTCTTGACATGCTTATTTATCTGTGCAATTACCTCATTTAAAACCACTAATTGACTAAAAAAGTAAATGGGGGAGGAAAATCCTTCTGAATTTAACATTTAATAGAACAGACATTTCACAGCACCCAGCTTTCTCTAAATCAGAGTGGGATAGGCAAAATAAGAAACTGAACTGAAAAAAGAAGCTCAGAAGGGGTCAATATATTTTTATTTCTGCTGTTAAAAATATAACTTTAATAATGCTAGAAATAAGTCCAAAACTGGCAAGTGAGGTAGGTCAGAGATCTATGCTTTTTAATATCTAGCTTTTCTCCAGTAAGACTTTTATCACATTAATGGCTAAATCATACTGATTGTAAAACAGCCAAAATGAAGCAATTAGTAAGGCCTGTGACAGCCATGGAGAATTAAATGCACAAGGTTTTCAATGCAAGCCAGATGGATATCTTCAATATATTTCTTATTATCTGCTCATGGTAATATGTTCAATTAAACTGAATCAGTACTACGGAAGACCATTTGAATTGCCTGAAAAAAATAAGTGTCTGCTACAAGTTTAATGAGGCTAAACAGTCATATTATG
Organism: Natator depressus; assembly: GCF_965152275.1. Classification (NCBI taxonomy): domain Eukaryota; kingdom Metazoa; phylum Chordata; order Testudines; family Cheloniidae; genus Natator; species Natator depressus. The sequence goes on along the minus strand of NC_134240.1, from coordinate 14,267,838 downwards.
TTGACAAGTTTTATTTGTTATGATCAGTAAGTGTTTACAAGAAAAAAAGGAATCTATTTCATGTGAGCAGCCTTTCCTAAGTGAAAAGTATTATACTTTACGCTTCAATTTAGCTGCCTGAGTGTGTTCTATTCACTTTTTAAATCCTTTAGGTATCGGAGTTGAACTTAAATGTAAAAAGGGCAAGAAACAAACATTTTTTTCACAAAGCACTTTGTGTTCAGCAATGATCATAAATTAAAGGAATGCAGTTTTATAACAATATACACTTAACCAATTATGGGACTGAAGCAGCTCCCAGTGAGGTCAATGGAAAAGCTCGGTTGTAGTTGGATGGGGCCCTAAAAGAGGGCAATGTTCAGTAAGCCATTATGCTTGCTATAATCTTTATCAAATGTTATGGAAAGTTACTGACCTTTCTCTACTACAACACAGTGCTAATGGTCCATGGCTGTACTGCTTGTCATGTTGGCATTAAGAAAACCAAAAGTAAAAGACCTTCTCACAAGAACCATGAGGATGGTAAGGATCATACATTCCATGGCACGCACACATTTTATACTCCGTGGGCCACATTTTCAGCAGTCCTCCTTAACAGTGTTTGCAAAATTTGAGGGGGGAAGGGAATATGATTCAAAGGTTATAGCATGGATCCTGGGTTCTATCCTGGCTCTGCTGTGTGACCTTGGACAATTTGCAATCTCTGTGCTTTAATTTACTCATTTGAAAAATGGAGATACTGAAAAAATGCAATTTATTTTACCTCAGAAGGGTGTTCTCTGAACCATAGTCAATGTTTCCAAAGTACTTTTTTAGATCCTCAGGTGAAAGGAGATGTCTAAGTTCTAAGTATTATTAAATGCAAGTTTTGCATGCATAAAATGCATACCCCCACAAATTTTGATTTCTGAAGACGATTTCTGAATATTTGACCCTACATATGTGATTTGGAATGGAAATGACTTTTGTCTCACAATGACGATCCCAAAGTGGTCTACAATGAGACTATTCAACCTACTGTATTTAGGAGAAGATGTGAAGAATAACTTACCCCAATTAAAACTATGTGGGAAATGCAGTTAGGCAACACACTGGAATTCTGCTTGAAATTGTAAAACTGCTCTTGCAAAATGATACCTACTGGACATCAACAACACATTTTTCACTTCTATCCAACTACTGACCAGGCTTAGCTTAGAACAGTGATTTTCAACCAGTGGTCCGTAGACGGCTGGAGGGCCGCAGACTATGTCTGAGGGTCCACGAAAGGTTGTTGTTACCACAGACATGGATCCCTGGGGGTCCACAAATTATGTCTAAGATTTCCAAAGGGGTCCACACCTCCATTCAAAAATTTGTAGGGGTCCGCAATTGAAAAACGGTTGAAAACCACTGCCTTAGAAGATCCACTACCAGCACGACAGCCCCAAGGGGTATGGCTACAACAATTTGGGGAGGTGACAAAGAAGGATCAGTGAAATGAATAACTTTCTCATTTAAAAACTTTTCTTTCATACAGTGTATGCATTGGATCATATTTAATCCCACTAGAAGACACTTAATTGTATCCTAGAAAATAATTGGTGCCATTGGAAACAGTCCAATTAGGGAGAATGTACTCAGTTGCAGTTTTATGGCCAAACGTTATTGCTTTTGTTAATTGCTAAAATTTAGTGTTCATTACTGATTTCTAACTGTTTGTGAGTCAGAAGACAGGACACATTTTTCAATACTTACACATATTGGTTAGTTTCAACAGACTATGTGAACACTATTACAGTTTTCTTTAGAAAGAAATGCACAGAGATGGTCTCTCTACTGACAAACAAAGTGGAGATCAATTTTATTTTTCTACTCCAAAACTAAACAAGAACACCACACACAAAAAACACCAGGAATAAATCAGAGGTCAAATGTCTCTATATCCCCTGTATTTTTCCCCATAGAATTTTAAAAATCTGGATTTGCTGAAACGTGAGATCAATTGTGGGGCTTTTTTTAAACCATTATTAAGCCAAAATTGGGATTTCTCTCCCCAAAATTATTTCTTTAAACTAGTATTAATTTTTATGGAATACTCAGATCTTACATATGTATGATGAGTCCCCATAAAAATGGTCCTCCATTACTTAACAAAATATTTTGAAATTGTCTTTCCCCCCCTCTTTTGACCTTTTCAAAGTTCTTGATGATGGGTAACTGAATAGTTTTGGCTCTGATACTAGTTGACAACACACAGTGTGCCATCAAATATAATTACCAAAAACCAAACCACGGGCAGCCCAAATTGCCTCTCTTTGATTGCTGGTCTATGGAAGCTATGCTTTTTTCTCAATGGGTATTGTGACACTGGCAAACCAGCTAACCTGTGTATGACCCTTATAGGCATTGTAATCAGGATAATTCACTTGTGTGTGGGTACCAAAGAAATGTTAATTAGACTAGCAATCACTAACTTGTTCATGTGTAGTGATAAGACTCAAGAGCAAATGCTAAATGTATTTGTCCGTGTTTACCTATATCTTGTTAGAACTTTACCAATGTCACCACATCAGCTTGTAGATGCTAAATCATTTTCATGTCTCTTTACGTGATGTATGTGACTGTACTCAATCAGCCTTAAAACCAAAGATGTGTATATAATGCACGAGACTAATGATAATAACTGATGGTCATCAATTATCCATGCCTGTTATAATGAATGGTCAGCAATTACCTTATGTAAATCAATGTACAGTAACTGGTTTGTTTGTTTATGCATGGGAAGCAGAAGGTTAACTTCAAAGAAGGGTTCTAGTTTAACAATGAAGATCCAACTTGTTGTGACAATTTCTGTCAGAAGGCTTGTCAGCCTGCCGGAGAGCTATAAATACTGGACCTTGGGCAAGATCCTGCCATCTCTAGTCTGTTGAACTTTAAACAGGGAGAGTTTAGGCCATTGGACAGAGATGTCCAAGTAACTTCTTGGATTGCCCTGAATAATTCATGCAAGGACTCTAACAGACTACAGCTAAAATGTCATTTGGACTCTAATCTTTTGGATGATCTAAAGAAATTTATTTGCAACCTACCAGATTTAACATCACTGGTATTAACCAGATCTACAAACTCTGAAATCAACTGTAATTTACATGATTCATTTACCCTCTTAATAATTATCTTTCCTTTTCTTTTATATTATTAAACCTTTAGTTTTTAGTTCCTAAAGGATTGGCTATCAGTGTGATTTTTGGGTAAGATCTGAAGTATATTTTGACCTGAGGTGCATGTCTGATCCTTTCAGATTGGAAGAACTTTATATGTGATTTCTGGTTTTAATAATCGCAGAAGTCCAGTTGTCTGGGTGGTAAGCTAGGGACTGGGATGCCTAAGGGGACTGTGTTTTTAGCTTCTTGTTAACCATTGTGGTGATACAAGAGTTCAGTTTTTTTACCATCTTGGTGAACTCTAATGTTGGAATAACCACCAGTTTTGGGGTGTGTCTGCCCTGAATGTGGCATTCTCAGTGGTGAGCCATACCAGGCAGCATGACAGGCCTATCCCCCTCTATTTCAACATTAAGTTGCCATTGAAACTTGCTCTCCTCTCAATGGCAGAGTCAGAGATAACTATCAAGGCTCCTGGAAATGACAGTCTGACCATACTAACTTTCACAGTTCAAAGCAGACTTCCTGGCTGGTGCTAGGATGAACTTTTTTAGGAGTTTAAAATTGGATGATGTACATCAGTCAGCTGGGAAAGAAATGTAAAGTAACTGCATGTCACAAAGCACCACCACCTCAAAACAGATCTCAGAGAAAAGAAAAAAGCAGCAATTTATTATATTGATATGGTGAAAAACTGGGTCATAACTCACAGAGCATGTGTGAAGAAGATGCTAAGGTTCTAAAATCTTATTCTGGTAAATATGAAATATACCTTGTAAATATGAAATATACCTTATGTCTTCAGACAAATATTTTATGGGGAATAATGCAAAGAGACATTTGACCAGGATTTAGAATTCTTAAGTCAAACATTGTAGCTAATACTATGCAGACAGCAATGAAATGGTTAGAGGTAGTAAAGTATTCGATGCAAATTCTCTCCTGGGGAATATCTTCTTGATCAAGGACTCAAGCTCCCCCTAAGTGAAAAACAATTGATATAGATGTGTCCCTGGAAGTACCTCAATCATAACTGGAAACAATAGCTAGTGAAATGCATAGTGATAAAATGCATGTGCAGTCAGTGATGAAAAAAGAAAAAGAAAAAGAAAAAGAAAAAACAAGGGCTACAGAAAGACAGCCCAAACTCTTGCAGAAAATCTGCACTTTGTATATCCGTAAGGCAAAGAAATGTTGTAGTTAATGCCCCACCAATGAAATAATATACCCAGAAAATGGTGGTCACTGTTCTAAATGTAATACATTGAAAAACTTGGGAAAGCCATGTAGATATGACACAAACCAAGCCACGTATATTTTTGACCAATACATGATAAAGGACAGTTAATGAACACAACACATTTGTATTGATATAGTCAGCATTAATGTTTGAGAAATAGATCAGTCATGCACAGGCCAAGCATTTGCTGATCTCTTACTGTTAGATTTAAACTTGACACTGGAGAGCCCAAAGAAACGTTATATCAAAGTACATGATGTATTTGGCAAATTCAGCCTTTTGGTTCCATTGCATTGTACAAGTAAGAGTTTCTATGGCTATAGAACTAAATGACAAAGTACAAGGTACAAATATAAGCAGAAATGCAGACATGCTGAGGACTGAGATTTTTGTTATGAACACTCAAGCATCTTCAATTATGGACCTGGAATCATAGAAGATTAGGGTTGGAAGAGACCTAGGAGGTCATCTAATCCAACCCCCTGTTCAAAGCAGGACCAACCCCAAATAAATCATCCCAGCCAGGGCTTTGTCAAGCTGGGTCTAAGGATGGAGATTCCACCACCTCCCTAGGTAAACCCATTCCAGTGCTGCACCACCCTCCTAGTGAAATAGTTTTTCCTAATATCCAACCTAGACTTCCCCCACTGCAACTTGAGACCATTGCTTCATGTTTAAATCTTGCAGTTATTAAACTGGGGATATCTGTAGATCCAGTTGACAACATGTAACTCTGACACTCTAAGCATCATCCCACAATGAGAAGAATTACAATGCAAGAGTGATGAGACCTATGAAGAATTTGCAAGGGTCTAAAAACTCTACTGCAATGCAATGCAGAAGAGGCTCCTTCTTTTAAGCAGCCTTGGTGGTATGGCTGAACCCAGGAAAAAAGATTGCTGTGTGTACTGGAGGTAAACTAGTCGGAACATTGTTTGATGGAAATGGGATCAAACCGATCCAGTTTAAATCATTCCAATAAAGAACATGAAACAACCACATAAAGGAGCAGAGTTACATCATGTTCTTGTAGTTAACTACTGTGGCTGGCAAAGTTTGCACCAGACTGTTTGAAATTAATGCACCCCCATGGCCATACTAAAACAAGTCAATGAATTCCATTTAAGATAAAGAACATGACACTGTTTTCCATAATATGATGGACCTTTTCGCAATCCAACCCGGTTCAGTGTTTTCCTGAGTTTTTATTTGAAAAGTTGACCTTGCAAAGCAGATGCTTCTATGAACGGCCTTGGTGCAATAGAGCCTCAGAAAGGCTGATTACTACTGAATGTAACAAAGTCACTCAGACCAATCTGAAGAGCATTATGCACACGCAGAAAAGAAATTACATCTGATTGCAAGTGTGATCATTAGTATTGGCCCAATCACCCTATTATAGAAAAATTAAATCACTTGAAGAAACACTAAATTCTCCAGCGCCAATCACTTTCAGAACAAAATTTCTGAAACATGCAATATTGGATAGATGGCCAGACATTAGAAAGCAATATTTTTCTAGTGTAGCAAAGTTTTGGAACAAGACAGTTAAGTTCTTTTCAGCTCCGTCTTGGATGGCATATTCTTAATTTTTGAAGGTGAGAAAATAGTTATTTCACATCCACTAAAACAAGATATAATAGTGCAAATCCACACTGGTCCTATGGGTATAATACGAGGCAGGGACGTATAAAATGCGAGGCAGGGACATATTCTCTCGGCCTGGCACATGGCAGCAAGTTGACCACTTACTTCAAAGTGTTCAAACAAAAGGTGCATGTGAAATACAAAAGAGTCATAGATTGCAAGTTAATGTCTGTAAGACCATTCCAGACCAGGGATATGGTTTATGTGGGATAATAAAGTCTGTATCAATACTGATTAATACAATGCTCTTTGAACTACAAGTCTGAACATTACCAAAGGTATTACAATAATCCATGAATTGTCAGATACGGAATCCCTGAAAAGCTCTCAGACCATGGAGGTAAATATTCCTCAGAGGAATTTGCTGAATTTTGCCAAACCACATGATTTTAAAAATAGGTCATTAAATCAGTGTATCCGCAAAGTAATGTTCTTGCTGCAGGTGGAAGAAAAGAATCCAAACCCGAGCTGCTGGAGAAAGCTGAGGCTGTTGACAAAGACCTCTATCTCAGTCTATTCCAGGGTGGGAATACACCTATTGGCAATATCGTTGCTCACTACTCCTGTGTGGAGGTAAATAGCTGAAAACGAAAGCAGCCAATATGAGATGGATGCAAGCTAGTCTGAGACACAAACAAAAATAAACAACGGTTTAAATCTGTTAAGCCATTCACTGCTTTGAGCGCTGGCATGATGGTAGCTGGAAACCTACTCCTAAAATGAAACAGGTAAATAAGGTAATTAGAACTTGTCCTTGCCCTAGTTGCATGTAAGTACTGGAACCATTGTTATAATCTGCTCTGGATTATCAGTCTACAAAACATACTGACTTTATCCCCTACCTACTGTGATATCGGACACCAGAAAGTGATAAAGCCACTCCCACCAGACTGTTACTTACAAACCCCATAGATTCTCCCCTGTCCTGAACTTTATCTAGCTATTTACACCAGGGAAAAGTGGATGCAAATCATTACCATTGGGAACGTGTAGTGTTTTACATACACTGAGTAGTACGAGGTGCAGTACAGTGAGGAACCTGACCCTATCTCCCCAACGTAATCACAGTTTATGAACCATTAGAACAATAATACTTGCAGCATCACTATTTCCAGCTAGAACAGTGAAAAGGCCTCTGCTGTGAAGCCATATACCACCAAACTTGGCCAGACAATCAAACCAATATTGTTTCAGACTCAGAAGCGATTTGATATGATACAGAGGGCTATACCAAAACAGATATACACTGCATGTGTTTACATAGTTTGAGTGTTAAGAACTGATATGATCATTCCATTTCTCCAAAGCTACAAGACTAAATCATATTAAGAGGATCATGTACGTCAAAGTAATTTTGCCACAAACTCACATAAGTATTTAGTGTAACTCATAAGCACCAAGCTGTATGGGAAGGATTGTCTTATTTTGGGAAGGGAGCAGTAGCAATATCATTTGCATTTATGTTATTATTAGCTTGTTTACACGGCTCCCTCCTGAACCCCTGCCTGCCAGAGAAACTTCATTTGTGTATTAGTTATTGCTATCCCAGTGAGAAGGGAACTGTTGGTAATTAAGCCATTCTGCAAGAAAATGGTATCCGACTTGTGCACATAAACAAGACACAAAATAACACTTCAGGGAAGATGAAGGAAGCTGGTCCTCCCTTAGCCATTGACAATGCAAGGCTCACGGGAACCATTCCAGCAGGCTGCTTGCACCCACTCTGATAATGTGAAGTTGAAAGAGGCAGAAGACAGGAGTCAGGATTGGTAGTTGTGGTGCGCAGGGGAGCTACCTCATTGGAAATAAGTTGCTACTGTAGTAGCTAGAGAAGCTCCCTTTCCCAGAGTCTCTCTATAGTTAATGTATTCAGCGTTGCCATTAAAATCTGAATTAGTCCTCCAGCAGCTCAGAGCTGCCTCTATAAAAAGCCACTTATGTGACTGCATTAAAGTACAAATAAGCCAGCATTCGACAGTATATGCCTAACACTGTTTACTCTATTCGTCATGTAAACACTCTAGTACTAAGTCTTTTTATGTCATGGAAGAATTGGAACATTTAGCCTCAGGTACAGCAAAAATGGAAAAATGACTGAAAATTAATATGTATATGCTGCATGTAAACACAACCGGTGTTCTACACATCTCCTAATAATATCGCTGAATTGTTCCCTATCCGTATAGATGCAATCCCTGGTTTTTAATGTAAAGGTCAAATTGTACATGCAAGGTTTGCAAGAATTTGAGTCTCAAAAGCCAGGACAGTTTTCACTTTGAACTAACAGAACAAACCAAAAATGTATTCTGATTGGTCTGGGAAACCACTGAAGTTCAGAATTTCTGACAATGGCATGTTAATAAACAGCCCTATGGGCACCTGTCAGAATGTTATATTTTTAAGACATCTACTGATGCATAATACAAATATTTATTCATCTCTCTGGTTGTTTACCAGAGATTATTTTAAGCCTCCATGTATCTGGTGTAACAGATATTATCCTTCCTCCCCTCCCCCTCCAAATCCTCCGTCCTTGCTCACCCTATATGTGACACTATTGGCATCTCTCTTCAAATTTGGTGGGGGAGGAGGAAAGAAGGAAATAGGATTTAAAAAAGAGAAATGCTTATTGTTAATGGAAGAAACCAGAAAGGTTAGAAAAGATGTCTTCTGATGTATGACCTTCACGGTTTTTTAATGAATGACATATGATGAGATCAAAAAGAATAAAAACATATCTTAAGGTCAGAGAACACATCAGCTGACAAATTAGCCCTTTTGTAGACCACAAAATTGAATTAAAATATGGCATTCAGAAATATTTCCCCCCCAACTATTACATATGTGTAGGTCCTATTAATGTTAATAGGATCAAGTTGCTAATGAGCACTGACGATGAAAAAATAATACTTGCTAATCTCTTATAACCTTAACACAATGTGAAGCGATACTTAAACCATGTGACCAATAAACAATGACCAGATGCAATATATACACTTGCACTAAGTAGCAAACAGGCTGTCTCTAATAATAATAAGAAGGAAGAATTAGATAATTCTTAAATTACAAAATTACTACTTTTCAACAGCATCAGCTAAACAAAGTAATATTTTTAAATATTAACCTTTTATGGATGTACAGTCAGGGCCTGATTTGTGGAGGTGCACCTGACTTCAATTGGAAATATGGGTCTTAGCATTTCTGAAAATCAGACCTTGTATCAATTATATTTAAACTAAAGACCCAGGGTATGGGTCTTATCTTACTTATGCTGGTTTTACACCTGTGTAACCCTCTTGACTTCAATAGAGTTAGTTCTGATATACATCACGTAAGATCAGAATCAGTCCCTAAGGGTTTGTCTGGACACCAGCTGGGAGCATGCTTCCCAGCGCAGGCAGACAGACAGACATGTGCTAGCTCTGCTAGCTTATGCTAAAAATAGCAGTATGGCCATGGCGTGTGGCTTGGACTATCCACCAAGTATGTACCCAGAGGGCTGGGCGGGTTTGAACTTGGGTGGCTAGCCCGAACGACAGCACATGCCGCTGCAGCCACACGGCTAGTTTTAGCAAGCTAGCTCGTGTCTGTCTACCCATGCGGAGAAGTATGTGCGCAGCTGCAGTGTAGACATAACTTAAGGGCAAATTCTGCCTCCATTTACATCTATGTAACCCCTCATTAGGGCTGACTAGAGTCAAATTGGTCCTCAAACACAGAGCTCTTAATTATTATTATTATTTAAAACAGTATGTTACAATTCCCACAGAGGTGAGGAAAGTGTGCTTCTATATTTCTAGAGGCAGGAGTGCTGGAACAATTTGTATAGTCGGGGTGCTGAGAGCCATTGAACCAAACTGGAAACCCTGTATATCATGAAAACCCCACTTCAAGCCAGGGAGTGTGGTGGTGCCCCCAGCAGCGCTGGTTCCAGCACCTATGTATATAGGTTCTAATACCACTCTCATTACCGTAGTATCTGGGCACCTTCTACTAGTGCATGGAGCAACGTGACTGACATCTGTCATGGATTGTTCTCTCATCTGCTCCCCGGGGGGTGAAGCACATATAGTGGAGTGTCTTGTTTTGGTAGGGGGGTTGGTTGTTTTTGATAAATATACATATTGCCCTGTTTATTGTTATGGGTCGAATTAAAACCCCACCGAGACGGATAGGTGTGAAACCACCCTTCAATTAACATAACTGTTACCATAAGCCCCTGTGTCAGACAAAAGATGTGTGTGAACCCACCCAAGAGCTTTTGACTGAGTATTGTTTTGGGTGGGGATGTCTGGGGGGAGGGGAAGGGGGAAAAGATATCACACAGAAACTGAGACCAGACAAGAACAGAGACAGAAGAGGCAAGAAAGCCAAGCAGGAGCCTGTAAGCACAGTGTGACCATGGACAAAGCTAAGATCTACTGTTGGCATGATAAACTAACAGGTTTCAGAGTAACAGCCGTGTTAGTCTGTATTCGTAAAAAGAAAAAAGAAAAAAGAAAAGGAGTACTTGTGGCACCTTAGAGACTAACCTCATGCTCAAATAAACTGGTTAGTCTCTAAGGTGCCACAAGTACTCCTTTTCTTTTTTCTTTTTTCTTTTTATGATAAACTAAGAAACTGCTCCTTTTGTTATTGGCTCCTTCTGCATTCAGAGACACAGGACTTTGAACCTTCCTTATAAATAACCAAAACTGCATCAAAGAAAATATCAGACTCCATCGATTTCTACTTGCAACTGAAACATCTTTAAGGCCCTGAACTTTGACCAGCTGCTTTGGTCGAAAAGGGGCAACATTATTTTAGAGAAGGCAAAGGCAAAGAAATGAACCTTGCACTAGGAGCAGAAGTGGTGAGGTTTATGATGGTCCTTTGTTCTTGGGAGAGTTCATTCCACAGTCTTGGACTGGCCCCCAAGAAAATTCTGTGTCCCACTTGACCTGGCTATGCTTTGGGCAAGCGTTGTTCTCACATATAGCCACCACAATGCCTGACAAATGTCTCAAGTCTAGCCCTGCCCCTCTCCTGACCTGAGATTGACGCCAGGGTTAGTTGTGTCAAATTGTATGGTGGTTTTGAGATGTGCACAAATGAGGGTTCACACACACTGGGATTCACACTTATTTGGTGCTACCATCTTTAAGATCTGAGCCCAGGGTCAATTTCACTGCTGATATAAGTGAGTGCAACTTCGTCATAGTTCATGGAAGGGCCATTGCGCCACCCAGTCATATTCCTAGCCTATCTGCTTTCTTGTACTAACATAATGGACTTAAGAACTGTATCCCTGTGTGCCAATAAAAGGTCGGTTGTTATATTCTGTTGTTTATGTTTTCCATGCAATAATAATGTATTTAAATTAGTACATTAATTTACAAAGGATTCACAGTTAGACTTTTCCTTAAGGAAAAGCTATTGGGACCCAAATCTACAAGGGGCTGAGCACCCTCAGCTTCTATTAAAATCAAAAGGAGCAGAGGTCACTCAGGGCTATCTCCTGTGCCTGCTGAAGTGTTAAGCTCCCGCTGACTTCAGTGGTGGGGCACAAAGCCTTCTGCCCCTTACAGGAGGTGCTCAGAACCTTGGGCAAGACTATTCCTGCTGTCCTGTTCTTGGGAACTTCCAGAATTTCAATCACACTTATTTGTTATGCCTCAGCTTGAGGAAAACAGGGATTAATGTTTAACATGACTCTGACAGCCAGAGTCATCTTAAACACAGACCTACTGCTAACCTTAGGGACTTCCTGTTCAAAGAGACTAATATCTGCTGAGGCACATGCTGTACAAGCTGCACAAACTGGAAGTGACTATGTTAAGTCCAATTTATTTCTAAGACATAATATAGTCCCCCTAGAGCCTTCATTTTAAAATAAAAATTGCACAAAGGTACATGAACGAAAGAGAAGAAATATGCATTATGCAGGTGCTGTCCTACTGTGGGGCCTGACTCTTCAATTCCTAAATATGTACCAGCCTCATCAATGGGAGTTCTACCTGGGAAAGGACTGCTGAATTTTGAGATGGTATCGCAGAAGTGACAGAATGTTACACTGAACATCTAGAGGTTCCAAGGGGAAAAAGTGAAGGGTATCAAGCACAAAACACAAAGGGACAGATTTTCAGCTGGTGTTATTCCATGAAGCCCATTGACTTCACTGGAGCTATGTCAATTTACACCAGCTGAAGATCGCCCCAATATACCTAAAAACTTTTCTAATATAAAGAGAAGCATGTAAAATTAAAGATAGAGAGAAGATCTAATAATATAATTGGGAAAGTTCCTATTCTCACACACAGGTGCACACCCAGCATTTTAGGGACGATTTTGCTCCATGAACATGCTGGTGCTGCATCACACACACACACATAGGTCTGCAAAAAGAAAAAGCGTACTTGTGGCACCTTAGAGACTAAGGTGCCACGAGTACTCCTTTTCTTTTTTCGAATACAGACTAACACGGCTGTTACTCTGAAACCTGACACATAGGTTTGTAGCAGGTAAAGCAACATGGGGGATCACTGTGTTTCTTAGGGCCAGCTGTCCTGGGATTCATTGCTTAAACCCACTCTGATTATAAAAAGCACCCGTTTAAACTTGCATTAAAAGCATTTTTAAGAAGTCTCTGTATACTATAGAAATAATTGATAGGGAGAGCCTCTAAACCAATACTGTCCATCAATGCCAATATATGGGAGAATTAAAACTGACAGCATTAGAGCTCTGTGATTGATTACAAAATAATAAATCAATCTCTCCTGATCTGTTATCCAGCATAGCATTTTCCACAAATAAGAGAGAGATGGAGAGTGTTTATCAGTGTAATAATCTATATACCTGTTGCCTATAATAATTCATCAGACATGCAACTTCTCATAACAGTGCATAACTTTAAAACATTTGTCAGTGTCACTGCATTTAACAGATTTGAACTTTAAATCCTTTGATCAAACATTTTATGTTTACTTTTTTTAAAAATTTGTTGAGAGAGAATTTCTGGGCATACACTTGGGATTCGTGGGATGTATAAAGAATATCACCCAGTGGCAAGAATTAATAAATCGTGTTAAATCACACTGATTATATTTTGGAAAATAAAAAGCTGTATTGCACGGGCAAAAGTTGCATATTATTTTGTAAGCCTGCATGTATTAAGAGTTTACCAGGACTTTTAAAAGAATTAGACATCTGCAGTTTCATTAGATTAGATAAACATTTTTAAAGGACATCAACTAGCCATTAACTGCCTAGGGTAAAAAAACTTCCTCCATGGATATTCTGACTTTAATGCAGAGGTGGGCTGGCCCCTGAGCGCCTGGCCCGGGAGGCTTGCCCCCGGCCCCTCCCCTGCTGTTCCCCCTCTGCCTCCACCTCAGTGCGCTGCGCCACGCTCTGGGCAGCTGGGCAGCGCAGTTGCAGAGCCGTGGCCTGACCCGGTGCTCTGGGCGGCACGGCTGTAGTGCCTCCAGCCACCGGTGCTCCAGGCAGCGCGGTAAGGTGGTGGTGGGGGCGGGGTGTGGATAGGGGGCAGGGGAGTTCGGGGTGGTGATCGGGGGTGGGGGTGTGCATAGGGGTCGGGGGGTCAGGGGGTAGGGAGCAGGGGGTGGTGGATGGGGCAGGAGTCCCGGGGGAGCCATCAGGGGGCGAGAAGTGGGGGGGTCGGATAGGAGCCGGGGGCCGGGCCACACCTGGCTGTTTGGGGAGACACAGCCTCCCCTAACTGGCCCTCCATACAATTTGGAAACCTGATGTGGCCTCAGGCCAAAAAGTTTGCCCGCCCCTGCTTTAATGGGTTTCAAGTTAAGCATGTAGTTCAAAAACTTTGCTGGATCAGGGCAATAGTGCATAACTGTTCATAATTAGTCATTAGGGAGGCAACTTCTTCTGAAGGGTCTAGTGCTGGTGACTGTCAGAGACAGGACAGTGGACTTAATGGAACATTCGTCTGATCCAGGCAGCAATTCTTATGTTCCTATATTTCATTCAGTTTAATCTTATATATATCACAAAACATAGTACCAACTTGCAATAAATATTATTCAAGACATCAAACAGATTTTACTGTTAACATATCTTTGGCCTCACTGATACTGAACGGCATTAGGTAAGCTTTGATATTTGAAAATCAGCAATCTCTGTATACTCCACAGAGCCATACAGCAGAAGGGAATGTGTAGCAACTGCTCCCATTGACTCGTGGGAGCTGCTGGGAGTCAGTACCACGCAGGATCGGAGACATTAAGAAGTGTGGAACATGTGTGGCTTCTTCTTTCTCTATCAGAGATGAAGGAGGAGGTATCAGTATTGTGTAATAAGGGCTGTTACCTTTCACCACCAAACTTCCAGTGCTGCTAGCCGTACCAAAGTGGTTTGTTGCTATACATGAATAACTTCCAGCATCTGCCTTAGTGACATTGACAATTCGGAGGCTTCCATCATCCATAATATTGATTCTGGAAAGACAATCAGGCATGAAGGGTTTTTTTTTAAGATAGCATAATATTCTTTTAAGTCTGTATCAATTATTTGCATTTTGAACAGTACACAGTCCATTGCCAGTTACAGAGGGAGTTCAATTGACAGAAATCTCTTAGGGCCCAATTCATAAATACTGCATGCATCATTTACTTGAGTTTTCTGTGTCTTTACCTGAGAGCAACTTTAATTTACACACTAGGAGCACGTGTAGGTTTTATGTGAATCTGCCCTTTGATAGTCAGTGCTCACCGGAACAACTCTTGCAGCATGTGGTGCACATGCTACACCCAAAAGTCTAGAGTCAATTACTTAATACTGCAAAACAGTGTTATTACAAAATTTGACTTGCTTTCTTTGATTTTTCTGTAAGACACTTTGTGGCTTCTAAAATAAGGGTACAAAATTTACCAAAAATCAGGGTGAATTTTCTGCTTATTGAAAACCTACTACCTGGATGTTTTCATTGCACTCTCATTTCATGGCATGTCCGGCAGCACTGGCCTGTACAATCATGGTTTGAGAAGTCCTGTAAACTTTCTCTCCTTTGCAAAAGAATTCCTGCACCATGCAGTGTTATACCTTGCTTGCACAGCACGGGGCATCTGGAGAACTGAATGTTAACAGGTCAGCTTTTCTAAACCTTTTATCATTTTTGTTGCTTTTCTCTGGACTCTCCAATTTGTCCACATCTTTTTTAAAGTGTGGCAACCCAAATTAGACATAATACTCCAGCTGAGGCCTCACGAGTGCTGAGTAGAGTGGGGCAATAACCTCCCATGTCTTACATACGATACTCCAGTTAATACACTCCAGAATGACGTTAGCCTTTTTAGTGACTGCATCACACTTTTGACTCATGTTCAATCTGCAATCCACTATAAGCCCCAGCGCATGTCTTTACTTGTATACTGCCACATATCAATGTACGTGTGACGTGAACTGTATATTGGAACATAGAGATTGCCATACTGGATTGGACCAACGGTCCATCTTGTGCAATATCTTAAATCCAGCAGAGGCCAGCACCAGCTGTTTCAAAGGAAGCACTTGGTGCTATTATCCACTTCAAGTCTTAAGAACAGAGCTAGAAGTGTTTTTCTGAAAGCTGAAGATGCCCTGGGCATGCATTAAAACTTCCAAATAGACATAAAGAAACAAATGCAAAGAACAAAAAATATTCTCCAGCCCCCAAAAGAGAATCCCACCCACTCACTCCAGCCACAGCATACATCCCTCCCCCCACCTAACCCAGCCCGCAGCACCCCTGCTCTACACAAAAGCCCCAAAAAGCTGATAATCTTATATTTTATTTTTGGTTTTCAGAACTCAAAGAAAGGGATGAAAGGAACATTATTAAAAATATCACATTTTTGAAACCAAAAAGGGAAAATGATTGTGTATTTCAATTAATTTTTTTAGAATTAAAAAAAATATGTTGGAAAAAAAAAAAAACCTTGTGTGTCAGTGTTCATTGTTTCACTTTTTCAACAGAAGCCAAAGCTGTACAGACAGGAGAATGAAGCTCTTGAGTCTGCTGGAAAAGGCATCCGGGGGCAACATGAGCTGAGACCGTGGCTGAAAAGAGCCAAGTGTGGCTCAGGGGGCAGAACAGATGGAGCAAATTTATTTAAAAGGTGATTATTCGATTTAAAAAAGGCATGAGGCAAGTTCAAGGGTGAACAAGAGAGTCTGATGGGACTCCTTTAAGTGCAGAATAGGACTGAATTCAGGAGGCAGTGCTGCCTAGTCCATAGGGCACAAACAGTATGTCAGGAAACCTGGGTTTTCCTCCTAGCTTTGCCACTGACCTGCTTTGTTACAGTTGGTAAGTCAATTACCCTCTCAGTATTTGTTTCCCCAGATGTATGCTGGAAAACCCTTTGAGGTCTGTGGATGAAAAGTGCTAGATAAGTGCTATTAAGTACTGGCATAATGCTCCTAAGGGGATGGATCATAGATCTTTATTTCGCATAGAGCTAGTTGGAAGCTATTTATCAGATAATGTATTTCATGAATAATGCATTTTAATTTTATCCAGTGTTCAAATGGCTCTAATTTTGAGTTTTGTCTAATTCTCTCTCTCTGGCTTCCAAATGCTACCCTTTCTCTTTTTGTATGAGCTTCCTTCATGGCATAAATTTAGTTTGCTGATCACTTGAAAAGAATTTTGGATTTCAGCTTCCAAAGAAGTGACCTTTGGATGATGCCAGTGAGTCTAATATCAGCTTTGTGCACACTCGTGGGGAGGGGGATGTTAATGCGGCTTTACTGAATGAGGATCTATGTCACTTCTGTTTCCAATTTTGAGGTTCATGTGGGTAGCTCTCAAAACTGACGGTGTCTCTTAATGATGATATGAAAGTGCCAACAGTCCACTAAGTACCTACATACACCGCTCCACCTGCATTTTAATAGCTGTAAATACACCCTTCTTAATTCTGAAACCATACTCCAGTAAGTAATCCCTTTTACTTTCAAGCTAAGGATTTACATTAAAACAGACAAATACCTATGTAAGACAAATGTATTTTAAATAAATCAGATCCTTAAGCTTACTGTTTAAACTGTGACTCATTGATTAAGTGGGCCTCATGGTCCATTTTGCTGAAAGTACTCTTCTAACCTATACATTTTGCCCCTTAACATGAGGCTCACGTGGTGGAAGTTAACAGGAACAATTATTTCAGCACTTTGAAATTAGTTAGAGAGAGTTCAAAAAGTAGGAATGACTTCCACTGCTTCACAAGTTTTCTTTGTAGATGTAGCCACATTAAAACAAGGGAAAAAGCTCATTGTAGGCCTTTGAAGGCTCTCTAACTGCGTTGAAAGAAAACATGTCTTCATCAACCACTTTCAGCAGTTTGGTTAAAAACGTTCTTTCAAGATGAGAAGTTCAAATTAAATGAAGCTTTGCTCAGCATACTTTTTGTTCTAAAATATACCCACCAACACATTTTCTAATTAGTTGCCAGGAACGATGTTAACTAAAGCAACATTTTCCATAAATGCATGTATTACTTTAGCGGAGAATCAAATGTCAATTGCTGAGTACATTTTTTTTCCAAATTAAATAGTCCTTTAAAACTGCTTCAAACTTGAAAGTAAGAAAAAAACAGTAGTTTTCCCTGGAGAGTGTGTTAACAGTACTACCATCTGCAATTAATTTACAGTTATAGGTGTCTAGCAACATGGTCAGAAAATGTAAAAAGTTTCCACAAAGTTTGCCTTGTTTATTGCAACTCAATGTGCATGGTTTTTTCAGTCTCTGTCAATCATTATTATTTATACAGAGCCATATAAGCACAGTATTATCTAAATATTATTCTGTAATAGACTTCCATTGACTTCAATAGGCTCTGGATTAGGCCCCTAAGAGTTACTCTTATCCTAAAGATCCACAAGGGACAGATTAGGGCTATAGAAATATCTATCCAGACTCAACAGGCAATAATCACTTTGCTGACATCAAGCAAGTATAATGCTACTGAAACCACCAGGCTCATCATAACTTCACCTCTTGGAAAGGCCTGCCAGCCTTATCTTATTCACCATTCTTCATTTCCCTCTCTTCTCCTATTCTTTTCTCCCATCATCTGCAAAGTGCTAAGCAGGTATTTATGAAACGTGTAATTCCCCGCAGCATCTAAAGTCAGCAGAAGCCAGATATTTCAGAAGAATGAATTTAAGAAGAATGCTTCAGCAGCAGCATGGCAACCTGGCAGCAGTGATATTGGACAGCTGAGTGGCAAAAGCTGAAGTTTTATTTGTATAGTGACCATAAGTTATTAGGCAAAGCCAATACATACATTAGGATGTTACTTAGGCTCAGAATAATAATCTTTAAAATTGATCCAAAACCCTTCAAATCAAGGAGATCCTTTCTATTGACTTCAATGGGCTTTTGATCGGGCACATAGCTCTTAAATATGGGTATTACTACATGCTGTAGGATTAGACATCGGACTTTCCCCTTGCATGGCTAGTTATTTATATGTTTGGAGAGGCACAGCCTTCCCCTGCCTATGTTACCCACTGCCCATGACTGCAAAAGACAAAAATTGGTAACTTTGGGCCTGATTCAACCAAAAAGAGGTTGGGCTTGTCAGAGTTGAAGCTGATTTTCTGGGTTTTCTGCAATGAAGAATTTAGCACCCTTTAAAAGTCAGGTCTCGCCCATTGAGAGAAGCATTTCAGTTATTAACTTTTTTCAAATGCTCCATATTTGTGAAAACCTGTATTTCTAACTCCTCTGGTAGAAGACACTCATACTCTCAGTGAAATCAGGCCTATGCAGAGAGTTTTGTGAAGGTAACCGTCACAGGAAGCAGGCTGCAGAGCACTTTCATCCTAACAATGAATAATTCATATCTGAAATACCCATATTTAGTGTCCTCTTAAAAAGGACTGGACACAGTAATTTTTTTAACTAATGGCTTAAGCCACTATTACAGAATACGTTAGCATGGTTTGTAACTTGAACCTGAGAAAAGTTACATGTGAATACTCCCAATGATTTCACAGAGTATTCTCATTAATCTAACGTGTTTTCAGAATTGGACCCTTAGAATCTACTTCAATCCTGCCTTTACCCAATATTTAGGATTGCATGATGCTTACTATCTGTGTAAATAATATAATATTATTTGATTAAAGGATAATGACTATACGCAAATAATTGGTTAGGCAGATTAACCACATTTACTTGCTCTTTCCATGAGTATCAGGGAGATTGAAAGATTCCACTGAGGCTAGTTAAACTGTCCTTGTTCATGCTCATATGATTTTTAATTTTTAAGTCAGTTTGTTGTCCAGGTTGGATTTTCCAGGTTCTGGGTTTGATATACTTCAAGGCCTCCAAATTTTAAACAAGTGACTGACTTGCAACTATTAATCTGATTCTGAGCATCGGGTTCCCTACTAATTCCCATGAATCCTGGTAACATTAGATAAGAACTGAAAATGTATATCTGCTTCTACTCTTGCATAGGCTAGTGAAACTGACCGACCTGTAGGCTGCCTTTTAATCACTGACAATATCATAGAAAAGTCAAAGAAGATAAAAGTATCAAGGTGGAAAAATAAAGAAGAGACAAGTACTTCAGCACCCCTTTATAAAGATAGGTCATCTTAATTGCAACATATTACATTATCTGTAATGTACAGAAGCTGCTGGTCTTGGCTGTCAACTAGAGATTCAGATCCATCGAGAGTAGGAACATATCTGGACTTATGAGATAAATTGAATCTCTATTTCTTAAAATGAGGCTTTGGGTTCTAACCATTGAAGAGTTGACCTTGTTCTTCTTGTAAATCAAAACCAGCTTGGGGAGATGGTAAAAATGCAGATTTTTCTTCCCCTACAGCAGGAGCAAATGACAAAACCTGCACACATCCTGTCACCCTAAGGAAGAGGTCTATCCCAAAACTGAGTCATACACAGTTTTCATGACAGCTCCTCATTGATGCTGTATAGCCCATGTGAGAGCAAATGCCCTTAACTGTCTTTGAAGCAAGAGAAGAAAGTGTCTTAAGGCATTTGTTCATTTGGCTGGCATGGACCTTGGGAAGGAGAACACACAAAGGAGAATTATGAAAGAAGAATGTAAGAAA
The DNA here is from genome assembly GCF_965152275.1 of Natator depressus. Lineage (NCBI taxonomy): Eukaryota > Metazoa > Chordata > Testudines > Cheloniidae > Natator > Natator depressus. Next base: position 14,247,717 of record NC_134240.1, on the reverse strand, counting down.
GAAAAATGTAAATATTGAAAGCAGAATTTTCAGTAGGAGTTATATTTTTCAATGAGTAACAAATTTAGAACCAGATTCTGCCCCACTGAAGTCCATGAGAGTTTTTATCATTGACTTTATGGAAACAGGATCAGGTTATATAAATGGGCAGCCTGCCTCCTGAGCCACACCTCAGGAGGTAGGAGTGGCTCTCTGGCATCATTTGTCTGATGACCCAAAGTTACACAGGAAAAGGACCTCCTAAACTCATCACAAACCTGGAAATCAGTGCTAACCCCTTACCAAACCTCAGAGGAAATCTGACAGATCTTTTGTGTGTCTGAAGATATGCATTTTGACCAAAACATGCCATCGATCTGTTCTTCAGTTTCAAACTCCTATTTCAATCTGGTATTCACTTAGAAATCCCAACCTTGCATTATTTACTGTAAAAACCTGTCCCAAGCTGTATGTTTAATTAAAAAAAAATCTATAAGGGATCCAAACACTAAATCTAACACCTTTGCTGGCCAGGGATTGACAGCATCATCCCTACCTTGCAACGATTAGGGAGAAGGATGCCCTTGTACATGTGCATGTAGGTGCTCTGCTGGCATGCAAAATGCTAACACAGTTCACTTTGATTTATTTACTAACCTGCAAAGTACATGGAACAATATTTGAAAAATTAGATTTTACCCAGAGTGATGATATTGCAGGTATTTATGCTTATACGACTCTCAACATTCCTCTTTTTACTGCTCTGTGAGATGAACGGGGGTGGGATGGGGGCAGTGCATATGGTGGGCCAAGTGTGCAACATTAACACTTTTACCTTCTATAAAGAAGTGATATGGACACAGGCTACAGGACTTCTGGGCTATCATTATTGACTTGTAGGATGGTTTCTTTAGAGCAAACTACTCACAATTATATGGTGGCTTTTGTCCACATTGGGCATATTAGTTCTTCTGCAATTAAATCAGTTATGTTGCTGCTTATGTGATAATATTAGTATTGCAATTTATGAATTACAAGCAGATCTTTACTTGCTTTGGCTGTTGATTAAACACATAAATCAGAAATATTTCCTGCTTAGCCAAGTGAATGTTTTAAATTTTAGTTCCCCAAGAAACAATTTTTAGAATGTCTGATCTTTTTTCTATTACAGGGAGAAAAGATGTCTTCGAGCAAGAATTTAAATGAATGTCAGTTGGAAGAAACACACACAGAGTGCAATTTCAGATAAAACTACCATTGATCCCTTCATGTACAGCCTTTGTGGCAGTGGTTGACATGGCTATTGAAAAGAGACTGTGGTGACAGAATTCTTCTAAAAGGTAATCTGTCTTCTCTGGGAAGATTTAGGTTAAATGCACCTGTGTTTCAGCCTGTATGATAAATGGCTCACTGGCCATCCTCTGAACCTTATGGGAAAAAAAAAGAAGGGCTGATCAGACAGACCAGACTGTATTCCTAGCAATTTATCTGTTCAGTCTCTAGCCATAATTCTACAGACAGAATCAGGCCCTAAAGCATTTTAAGAGCTTATTTAACCTAACTCATGACCCAATTCTGCCATGAATTCAATGGAAGGGTGAGGGTGTTGAGCACCTCTTTGGAGGTGCTCAGCATCTGGTATGATTCTGGTGCATTTTATTATTTACCATATTATCTCTCTTAATTTATTTCTATCTAATAGCCTTGTCAAAGTTTGTTACCCTTTTCTATTTCTTGCCATTGAACTGAGCAGAAGGTTGAGATTATTAAAGTGATCCCATAACACAAGTATTAGCCATTAATCTATTTCAGTAAAATAAGCAGAGATTGCAAAATGCTTACAGGGCAGATTGTGAATCCCTTACTCGCAGTGATGAGTAATGACTCACAAATGTGTTGCTACTGAACTCTGTGAGACTGTGAGTGACTGCTCAACATATTGTGAAAGGGGTTGGTTCAGAATATGACACACATACTGTAAATGCTTTGGTACAGGGACCTTGTCTTCATACTTGAGTGTAAAGTTCCTAGTACCCTGCATTCTATATAAATAAATAAACAACAATGATCAAATATTGCATTTATGCCCATTCTTTACCATGGTTGTGAAATTAATCACTAACAAAGCGAAGGCAGAAGGCAAAATTCTGCACCCTTAATTGTACAAAGCTGGTAGCAGAGTTTTGCCCTAATGGCCCAATCTAGATACCATTTACCTCAGTTCCATTTACTTTTATGGAAAGTGGATCACACGCTAAATCAATGGAAGTTTAAAGTGCTCACCATCTCACAAGCAGTGATGACCATCTCCCAGATCAGACCCTAACAAGTGGCAGATAAGACATTGATACAAAACTGTATATGCAGAACAGGGGTCAAAAATTATTACCACAGTATAGTTCTCCACCCGAAACAAACAAACAAATCCCCCAAGCAAGGTTTTTACCCCATAAAGGGACAAATGCCAGAGACTTCATGAATTCCACTAGAAACTTCACTATTGCTACTGATTTTACATGGAAGATGGCTCAGACACTGATGGCAGTATAAAAGCCTAAGATTGGGAATGCATGGGAAGAAAATAGTCTTATAGACTGGTCTGATCAAATCATTCTGACAGGATGATTGGATACCATATGACATTTCTGCCCATTTTAAAATCTGTGGTATGCGGAAAATCCATGCTACTACGGTTGTGGGAGTCACTGAGCACCACTTGAATATCATATTAATTATTAACTGAGAAATAGAAATGAGGGACCTGAACAATATTCACAGTTATGTAATCCAGTCATTACATTAGATAGGACCACAGGGAAGACAGCCAGTTGTTGTTAGCACTGCGTTAGAATGTATTTCAATTTCATTATCAAACTAAACTCAGAATTGAATGAAAAACTAGGCAATAGATGGCTAAGTCCTGCATTGTGCACACGCAATTGCCTCTCAGAAACCTGTCTTAAAGACTTGTTAGTTTTGCTTTAGTTAAGCAGATAGTTACCTCAGCACACACTTCCCTATATATAGTGTGGGAAATAGTCAGGGATTACTGCAAATACTAAGGTAATGTTATTTAGTGACTGATCGAAAGCCATTTAAATCACTGGGAATTTTTCCATTGATTTCAATGGGCACTGGATGTTGCACTTACTTGTCTATGACAATTGACAGGTCTTTTAATAGTGACCACTGTAACTAAATCTCAGAGTTTACATTTGCTAAAAAAAAAAAACTCCTCAGGTAAAATGCTGACCTTATCAAGGTCAACAGAAAAACGGCCATTGACTTCAGCGGGGTCAGGATTTCACTTCTCATTTGAGTCTGATAGATGCAAAGAGAGTATGTGCTTTTCCCTTAGGGAATTACATGTATAGTTGTTCACAGTGAAATGGATAGCTGCTATTTTGTAAACAGAAGACAAACCAACCATCATGTGAAAAATCCCATGTTTAATTGGTCACCTCTTATCATCTCCTTCCCAGGTGACAGTTATTTTTTGTACCGTAGAACCTCAGAACCTGATGGGCAACCAATCTGGAAAGAACTGTGAAATCACCCAAGTAATTGGCTATAATGACTAATTAAATCTGTTGACCGGACATTTTGCTAAAGAGTTGCATTTTCTGGAAAATTTAAATATTCCAGAATGACAAAGGCCCTTCCATAATTCTAAGGAGATGATGATAACAAAGAGCTTTTTGTATTCCCAATAACCGAAATACATATGAAATCAGTGAGCGTACCCTGTGAAATCACTGGGAATATTCACATGTAACTTTTCTCAGGTTCAAGTTACAAACCATGCTAAAGTATTCTATAATAGTGACTTAAACCATTAGTTATTCTCATTATAAAAAAAAGGAAGAGGACAGATTCTTAGCAGGTGTAAATTGATGCAGTTGTCTGTGATACTATGCTGATTTATGTCATCTGAGGATCTGCTGCAGATCCTCCTTCTCAGTAAAAAGGTTTTCTTTTCCTTTTAGAATAATATTTGCAATTCTTCTCAACAATAACCTGGAAAAATTATAGCTTATATCTTCCTCAGTCTTAACTAGACTGTCTCTACTGACAATCGTATAATTAAAGTGGAAATAAGTTCCTAAATCACAATTCACTTCATTGAAGGAAGTCCATTTTGTGTTCTGCAGGAGATACGTATCAGGAATTAGCGATGAACTGGTTATATTAAAAAAGTCTGATTGCCGGTTTTTTCAGTGCAACCCTATGTGATTGTTAATTAGAAAGACCTCCTGGAAGTTTCATTTTATTTTAACTCTGGTTTCCGTCTGTGGTCTCAGAGCACTCCCGAAGCCAGCTACATTGAATCATGCAGGGTTCAGTTTACCTCAGAGTTTTCTAACCAATTTACCACCTACATAACTGAATCAATGTTCCAGGTGATTGTACTTCATAAGTACAAATTGTACAAGACACTCTTCCTCAATATGTTGCCAAATGCAGCTTCCCCCATGAAGCATGACATTTCTCATGTTTTGCTGCGAAAGCTAATATTAGTCAAAATAAAATTTCAAATTTAGATTCCCCTCCCCAATGAAAATGCCTTTGGTTCAGAGTGAAAGACACCCCTCACTGTCACTCAGATGCATTAGGGAATTGGTTTAATTTTACCAAATACTTAAAAAAAAGTCCTTTGCCTCATAGAAGTTTTTCCATTGGGAGGGAGGCATTTTCCCCACAGATGCTCAGCCACCAGGCCAGAAGCCACAGATTCCCAGAGAACTGCACAAGTCTCAGAGGATCCACTAGAGAAGGGGTGGGCAAAATTTTTTGGCCAAGGGCCACATCTGGTTGGGGAAATTGTATGCAGGGCTGGGGCAGAGGGTTGGGGTGCGGGAGGGAGTGCGGGGTGTGGGAAGGGGTGCGGTGTGCAGGAACAGGCTCAGGGCAAGGGATTGGGGCAGAGGAGGGGTGTGGGGTGTATGGGGGGCTCAGGGAAGGGGGTTGGGGTGCAGGACGGGTGCAGGGTGTGACAGGGGGCTCAGGGCAGGGAGTTGGGGTGCATGATGAGACAGGGGGCTCAGGGCAGGGAGCTGGGGTGCGAGGTGCAGGCAGGGGGCTTAGGGCAGGGAGTTGGGGGGCAGGGGTGCAGGGGTGCAGGAGGGGTTCGGGCTCCGGCCTGGCGCCGCTTACCTAAAGCAGTTCCGGGGTGGCAGCAGTGTGCACCGGGACCAGGGCAGGCTTCCTGCCTGCCTGCCCTGGCCCCATGCAGCACGGCTCCTGGAAGTGGCCGGCACCACATCCCTGCGCGGCCCCTGGGGAACAGGGGGCACAGGGCTCTACGCGCTGCCCTTGCCACGCCTCCAGGTACCTCCCCCAAAGCTCCCATTGGCCACAGTTCCCTGTTCCCGGCCAATGGGAGCTGCGGGGGGTGGGGAGCAGTGCCTGGAGGCAAGGGCAATGCATGGAGTCCTCTGCCCCCCGCCCCCAGACCCCAGGGACGTTCTGAGGCGTGGTTCTGAGGCGTGGTGCCCGCGGCACCACGGGGGACAATCCCACAGGCCAGATCCAAAGCCCTGAGGGGCCGGATCTGGCCCGCGGGCCGTAGTTTGCCCACCCCTGCACTAGAGGTACAAGCTGCACAATTCACACACACCCCGGAGACTCAGCCACCCATTGGAGGCCCTACAATGACACTACAATGGTGACACTACACCATCTCTGGTGATTCAAATAATTAAAAAAATAAATTTGGGGAGACCAATTCATGAAAATAAGTGTTTGGGTAGCCAATGTGCATGCAAAGCCATGGAAAACTAATTTTTCATAGCTTCCACTGTTCATAATATAAGCATGTTTGGTGTTAAATGGGGCCCTTTGTGTTGAATTGGGAGGATTATCTAAGGTTGGAAGGGACTAATGCTGCAAGATGCTGAGTTCACCCATTTCCCGTTGAACCCAGTGGGACATGAGGGCATGACAAACACATAGGAATTCTCAGTCCCTACTGAAATCGAGCTCTTATGGCAAAATTCTCCAGCTCCTCATTTTATTTTTATAGTAGAAAGGGTTAAAAACAGCTACATGTCCCCAGACTGGCCCTGAGGTGTCACTGTGGCTCTTTGGGGATAGGGAGTGGCACACAGCCTGCATTGGGATGGGGGATGTAAGCATGGACCAAGGTATGACTGTTTGTGGCACTAACTGTATCATCAATACCACTCCCCATTTTCCCTTCACTGGCCTGTTGAGTTTGTCTGTTCTTAAAACTGGGTTCTTGTGTGGGAGCCATCCATTTAAAAGTATACCTTCTGGTTATGTTTCTGACACTAGAGTTTAATATACAACAGCAATGGTTTACATTTAAATCGGCAAAATTTACCCACATGTGGAGGGCCAGTGCAGAGTCATTGGCACAGCTAAGGCTCGGTGCTGGGGGCTGTGAGCAGAGAAGCTGCACAGGATTGCTTCACACTCTTCCTATTCACTAGAAAAGATCTCTGTGCTGGCCTCACACAGACTGGTGAGAGGTGGGCAGCAGGTGGGAGGAAAGGGGCTTGGAAACTAGCCAGCGGAAGGTCTACAAGATCCACATTTATGTAGCTATAATCACCACAAAACACATTTTCAATGGGGAGGAAGAGCTACAGTTACTACTCTAGCTTTTAGCAGGAGCAGCAGACAGGCCATGGTTTGGGGAGAAGAGTTCACACATATCACATTGTTACTATATAAGCCCAATAAACTCAGGATTTATGCAGGTGAAGTGAATTCCACACAAGTATCTCAAGGTGCTTTACAAAAACTAATTCATTCAGCCTATCCAAAGTCCAGTTGAGGTACTTTAGGAAGCCCATTTTTACACAAAAGTAATTGTAACCCGAGTCACGGTGGTTAAGTGACTTTCCCAAGGTGACTCAGACTCAGTGGAAGCACTAAAGAGACCCCAAGAATTGCGACTTCCAGCCTCCTGCTCTAACAGCTCTACCAATTGGAATGACAAGCTCTAGTCCTCTCTGTGGAAAAATATGTACATTCATACAGATTTTCTATGTGAATCAGCTGCTGACACAACCCATTTTTGGAACCATTCATGAGATTAGAAAAGAAGCAGTAAATGCATTCTCAGCTTATTGTTCCAGCTGATACCATCTGAACAGAAGCCCAAAGGCATAGTCTTTCAAATACAAGCCATTCTTTTTGTTAGTTTCAATGAAAAATGTCCACGGTACAAAGACAGATTACCCACTTCACTTATAATTGACATTAACATGGATTTTAAAGTTCCAAAGACACATTTTAAACTACATAAACATAATATTTAATTACTCATCAAAAATACTATGATAACATGCTAGAATATCTGAGAAAAGTACTTTAGAAATCCTTTCCCCCCTCCCCAGACATATAGTTATTTCCTCAGATTTTAAACTCATTACATGAATTTCTTAAAGCTGAGCCTTGAATGTAGAATCAGTATCTTGTTTTTTTTAATTATGAAAACATTGTAGAAAAGAAACACTTGACAATAAATAATGTTTTCCTTTAAAATGCATAGAAGTTACTGAAATCAGTTTCTTTGGATTAGGGGAATACTGTGTGTATGTGAATGAATGAATGAATCTACACTTGCATTTAGGAATCTAATTTTAGCATTTTTGAAAATTTTGGGGTGTATGTGTGTGCGGGTGTGGGGGTGTTAAGCCCTCCCCTAAGAAAAGTTCTCTGCTACTTGGAGACAGATTATACCCGTCTCCTGCGTAGTTTCACTGCAGGGGATAACTCTTATCTTTCGCTATAGTGCACTCACAGGGTGAGAGGAATAATTTAGCCTTATGTACAGTACACTGGGATAATTTTAATAGTCACTGAAATGTAGCCATTGCCAGTGTGGAAAGCAACAGCTGTTTAACAGCCCAGAGAAAATGACACTATTTCTTAGGAAGGTGTAAGCACATAGTGCCTCTGACTGCATCCAGGAGGCATGCTGCCTGTCAGAGGCAATACTGTCTGTAGGCCCCAGTTCCTCTCTCTGCCCTCCACCCCCTTGTGACCCACCAAACACCACCTGAGAAATGTCACAATTGAGCCCAATGTTAAGAAGTCTGTTGACAGCTTTGGGTTCTTTAGGTGAAACTGCCGCTAGAAGGTTAGTCATTACTTTGACTAGGCAGACTTAACTCGCATCCAACTTGTGTGTGTGTGTGTGTAATGATGATGAGGAGGAGGACAGAACACTCAACACTTGCATGATGAGCAAATATTTTAGTACAGTGGTCACCAACCCGTCGATCACATTCTCCGGGCTGCTAAAAGTCTGGTAATGCAGCAAGGCTCTGGCAGGCTGCCTGCCCTGGCCCCGTGCCGCTCCTGGAAGCAGCTGGCTGCTGGTACATCTCTGCGACTGCTGGGGGAGGAGGTGGTGCCACGCACTGCCACTGCCTCCAGAACAGGCCAATGGGAGCTGTGGGGGCAGCGCTTGTGGGCATGGGCAGCGCAGGGAGACCCGTTGCCCGCCTCCCACCAGGGGCTGCGGAGATGTGCCAGCAGCCAGCCGTTTCCGGGAGTGGAGCCTGCCTGAGACCTGCTGCGCTGCCGGCCGGGAGCCGCCTGTGGTCAGTGCCTCCCAGCCCAGAGCCTGCACCCATACCCCCTCCTATACCCCAACCCCCTGCCCCAGCCTGCAGCCCCCTCCTGCACCCAAACTCCCTCCCAGAGCTTGCACTCCTCACTCCTGCACCCCAACCCCCCGCCCCAGGCTCAGCCAATGCACATCCCACAGTTGAGAATGTTACACTGATTTGTGACAATCCCTGAAGGATTTTGGATCTATAAACCACAAATGACACTAATAAAAAGTAAAATTCATAAAATGTCCAGTGGATTCTATGAGATTAGGTGCAATGTGACCATATGACCTCTGCACCCGAACTCCCTCCCAGAGCTTGCACCCCTCATGCCTACACCCCAACCCCCTGCCCCAGGCTTAGCCTGGAGCCCCCTTCCACACTCCGAACCTCTTGGACCCACCCCCCAGCCCAGAGCCTGCACCCCCTCCTGCACCCCAACCCCTTGCCCCAGCCCGGTGAAAGTGAGTGAGGGTAGGGGAAAGTGAGTGACAGAGGGTCGGGGGAATGGAGTGAGTGGGGCGGGGCCATGGGGAAGGGGTGGGGTAGATCCTGGGTTGATCTTAAGTTCAAAAAGTGATCTTGTGCGTAAAAAGGTTGGAGGCCACTGTTTTAGTACTTTTTCCTCTCATTTCGTGAGAATAATATACATGAAACGCTCAATACTAAAACATCTCTGACAATACAGAGCACTGCATAGGTCAAGTGGCTATGGAGCCTGTCAGCTCCAGGTCACTGGTTGAAATATGGCTTAGGCTGGTATTAACAAATTCATTATTGTCTGAATGTGCTAGGTGACCTCTGTAAAATGAACTGAGGAGTGCCATTCCTAGACAATAAGTGATCGTACTAAGGACAAGATCATGGGAATAAGAGTAGAAGATGCCTGCTTACTCCAGTAGGTGGGATATCCAAAGGAAAGCACCTCCTTGCGGCTGCCACTCTTCCTCTCACACAGAAGGCACAGGCAGGAGTGGGAAGTGTGCAAATCTTGATTCAGCTGGCATAGGACTGGGGTAGATTACTTCCTCCATGGAGCAAGGTGGAGCCAAAGACTGAACTTCGACTCAGACTTGTTTGTATGGAACCACACACTGCCCTTTACTCAGGGTAAATTGTATAATTACAATCTGTCCCTAAATAAGCATTAGTTGGAAACCAGAGAGTCCATCAACGGCTATTAGCCAAGATGGTTAAGGATGGAACTCCTGCTCTGGGTGTCCCTAAAATTCAACTGCCCACCTCCAACTGGACGACAGAGGATGGATCACTCGATAACTGCCCTATTCTAGTAATTCCTTCTGAAGCATCTGGCACTGGCCACTGTCAGAAGACAGGATACTGGGCTAGATGGACCACTGGTCTGCTCCGGTATGACTGTTCTTATGTTCTCACTAGACTTTAGAGGCCTGGACATTGAACTTTTCCATGACACTTACAGATGGACCTTCCAGTTGAGCAGTCGAGCATTTGATGGCAAAGGTTGCACTGCTATTCCTAGTGTTATAACTCTTCTGGGGATAAAGTGAGGACCTCATTCTCCAGGGCTATCAATCCAGCCCCTTTTAAAAACACTACATTCTCCAATTAAAAAGAAAGGTAAGTTTTGAACACACAATTTCAGGGCATTTAAGCATTAATAAAATAAAATAATAATAATAATAAAAAAAGCAGAAAGCACCTTTGCTTCCAAAGAGCAGTTTTCTAATTTTTATTTTTCTTTCTTTTTTATTTTTGGTAGGGCAAGTATCCATTTTTTGCACTATTTAATAGACATGTTTCTAAAGTCCAGTGTTGATGACAATGACTTGACACAAAATGACTGTTCGATATAATGAACAAGAAAGAGGCAAGCAGGTCTTTATGGATACATGTGGCGTTTGTAAAACTGCAGAGATGTTGATTAACAATATATTCAAATTATTTTTAGAATGTCTTTTCTTTTACTTAAAAAATTTCAAAAGGAAATTGTATTGCTCTAGTAACATATGTACACAACTCCCATTAGCTTTCGTTGAACTTGTATGTGTTCATAAAAGCTAAGTATATTTATTATATTTTCTTACTTTCCAACTAACTGTAGCAAGTTTGGCATAAAAATTATTGAAAACTACATATGGATCAGAATTTCAAAGAATGGAAAAATGACCACAAAAGGATACACACAAAATGCTACATCAAAAAAGTGCATATAAGGTTCAAATATCCATATCCATAAAGTTATGAAATTTGAGGAAATAATTAATTGTATAGTTTGTGGGATGGTTAAGTTATAATGAAAACAAACCACTGTCCTATGCAAAGAACATTTTGGGCTTGTCAACATGGGGACACTCAGAAAAATTAATCCAAATTAGCTAAAGGTGGATATTTAAAGTGGATTTGTTAAAACGCATTAAATTCCTGTGTGGACACACTCATTCATAATTATAATGGCCTTAATTTAGCTTAGTTTAATTCACTTTAAACCTCTGGAAGTGATTTAAACTCAACTAAATTAAGGCCACTTTAATTCTGGGTGGTTGTCTACTCTAAGAATTTATGTCAACTTAGCTTCATCTCTTAGGGGTGTGACAACCCCGAGAGACATAGCTATGCCAACTTAATCTCTGGTGTAGACAGTGCTAGGTCAATGGAAAAATTTTTCTGTTGACCTAGCGCTGTCTACACCAGGAGTTAGATTAGCTAAACAATGTCATTCAGGGGGGTGAATTTTTCACCCCCTGAGCGACGAAGGTATGCTGAGGTAAATTCCCAGTGTAGTCCAGCCCTGGGTTAGTTAGGCTTAACTTTCCTGAGCGTTCCCCTGTAGATAAGCTCTTATTATGAGGGTATGAAGTAAGCCTACTTCAGTCCGATTGATTTTGATAGCATGTTCTGAAATTCTACCATGGGGATGGAGAACTGAATTCAAGGGTCAATGAAAAAACCTGATAAATATCATTGCAATTTCTTTGCAATATCCTTTTTGATGATCAGACTTCTGACATTGTGACAATTTAATATGGGGAGGTCTAGACCTCAGTCCCCTCATAGAAATTGATCGTGTTCATAATTCTCTATGGAATTTGTGGATGATTACGATAAACCATTTCCTCGTGCTAGGTGAGATGAGGTGACAGATCGAGCTCATTTTTGTGACCACTGCAACTATTTTACAAAGGGAGGAGGGAGGAGAGAATGGCACTAAATGAAGAGTTCAGATAATGTTAAAGTAATTCTAGGAAGAGGCTTCACTGGGAAATTAGCTTTATTAAGAGTAGAAGGAGACCTTCATTGTAGCAAGTGCTACGGCAAGCTTAAATAACAGATAGGAGGGAGCCACACCCTGTTTCACAGGAAGCTTAAAACCCTACCTATGGCGAAACACAAATCTTGACAACTTTTAATGCAGTGAATTTTTATCTGCTTTTCAAATTCTAGCCTTTGTGGAGATGCCCTTCACAGGAGAAAAGTGAAATTGGTATTGTAATAATTTAAGGTTCCAGTGGACGCAGCACCAAATGGTGTTGGTTTTATAGTGGACTATAGAACACACTCATAATTTCAAAACGGGATTCCATGTTTCTATGATCCTACAAGTGCAAATCATTAGGTGCTTGATACCGTGAGCTCCTCTGGAGAGGCGCTAAGCGCCTTCAATTCTCATTGCCTTGGGCCCCAAATTAGCAAGGTATTGAAGCAAAAACACGTTTAAAGTTAGGCATGTTCTTAGTAACTTGTTGAACTGGGGCATTAATCAAGAGTGAAGGATGCTGAACAACCCCTTAGGAAGTGCTCAAGATATCACTAAATCAAATCCTAGAACAAAATGGTTACTTTTTTTTTGAATACTTGCAACACAGAAGACTAAAGCAAAGAGAAACGTGTCTCACCCACAAGCGGTCAATGGAAGTGTAAGAGAGAGATAAGATGTACCCAACACCTCATTTTCTGCCTCATTCTCTGCATACCATCCAACCTGTCCACTGAGGGCTCAATGTAATGAAGATCTATACTGTGATAATTGAAAACAATTGCATAAATAAAGCACTGATTTGTAGCCTCTCTGTCCTAAACTCAGAGTAATAATCATGTGCTGCTTCGGGTGAGTGAAATGGATTGAATCCGAGGATTAAAACTGAATCTTTAAAACCAATAAAACATACATTTTTCTGTAAGTGGGGGTGGATTCTTAGAGCCAAATTCTTAGCTGACGTAACCAGCATAGCTCCACTGACTTCAATGGAGCTATGCTGATTTACACCAGCAGAGAGTCTGGCCTTTAGACTCCAACCTCTTTAAAGTAATTCCATAAACCAGTGATCTTCAATCAGCTTGCGAAGCAAAACCTGACTCCATGTTAGGAAATCTTGGAACTCATTCAATTCACTAATAAAGTGAGCTCAGACTCTTGTAGAGCTGGGTGAAATTTTTCATGCAAAAAAACTTTATTTTGCTGAAAAATGCAGATACAGGTCCACTGAAACAATCTGCAAGTTCAGGTTGGTTTGGGTGAATTGTTTTGGTAAAAAAAAATAAGAAATTTGGAAATGTCAGAACAGTTTGTTTCCACATTTCTGAAACATTTTGTTTTGGCTTTCCCCCTAATTTATTTCATAAGCATTTTAAATGTTTTTAAAACCCCAAAATCAACACAGTTTTTTAGACATTGTGGTTCATCAAAATTTTGAAACATTTTCATTTTGGGTTGATCCAAAACATTTTCCCCCAGACCTATGCTGGAGCCAAATATTCAGTTATTGATAGCCTCTTGATAGCCTTTACAATGGTTCAACTGTCACAAGTATGATAAGGCAAAGTGGAATGAGAGGTTTGAATACTGCCCTTAGGTTAAATGCACAAAGTTCCATTTGACTCCGTTCAATTGCATGGCTGTAACTGATGGCAGAATTTGGCCCATGGAATCTGCCCCTAGGAATGGGCAGCTACAGTGTCACAAATGTCTCGTGTGGAACTGCAGGACCTACTCTTGGACAAGTTCTGATTCCTCAGAACTCTGAGCAGTCTTGGCAACTGCCAAGGCCAGGAATCTCATGGATCAGCCTGTGTGGTTCACTTCTGGCTGCTCATCAGAGCAGTGGTTCAGAGTCACCTCCAAATGCCAACTGAGCTAAACCAGTACAAAAGGCAGCCAAGGTGTTTTACCAAAGAAACTCCACAAAGCCACAAATTACATTGAAAGTGTTGAACACATATCCATGAGCTTGTGTGACATTACACTTTGATCCTTCCCTGAACAAAATACAGAGAAGCACAGGTTCTGCTGAGAAATAATCAATTAAAATGATTCCTTTTAAGAACAGGATACCCAGTAATTTTGGACCTCTCTCTGTCCAATCAAGTAGTTAAATTCTTTATTTTAGCTCTCTTTTGCAGTAAATGGGTTAAAATAAGTTGACAGGCCAGTTATTTCACATGTTCAAACAAGGTAAAGCCACCTCTTTGAGAACTAAGATAAATGCTGTAATGCCAATTCAAAGCTCAGAAAGCTATTTACACAGTGTCATTTTTCACTCTACCAAGGCAGGATGTAATGAAAAACCGACAAGTTATTGATGATTTGGCTACCTGCCTGCCTAAAAGAAATTGCATAGGTGCTTTATTAAAAAAAATAGCCAACGCAATCAATGCAAGACAATGGTTGGAAACTTCCTTTGGGGTTTTGGTCTTCTCTGGAATGCCACTAGACTACATGTCCAAAACAAATTCTTACACTACATCTGTCAAGTTATCAATATGAAACTAATATCATCTCTGTTTGCATACAGGCACTGTGTGGCTAATATGTGTTTTCTATCCTACTGTCATTTTCTTTTTGATGTTCAGAGCAGTTAAGAAATAATTAAGTAGGTTCAAGGCAACCAACCCCTCTCCCCCAAATCTGTATTAATACTCTTTAACTCAAGAAACATCTAAACTGCTAGGGAAAACCAATTTGCATTCTCTTTCTTATCTGGCTTTGCATTTTTTCCTTACTAAAATGGTACAGTTATATAGAACTGTAGTTAATATAATGTCAGAATTTCCATTACACAAAATCCTTCTAGTTTTAGTGGCTTGTGAGGAAGTCCTAAAATTTTATTTTTTAAACACGGTTCTTGGCATGCAAAATGACAGCCTGGGAGCAAACATTGATTAATATATTTTCCCCCTAGAAAAGCAAAGTTGTTAAACCTCTTTAAGGATCAAAAGTTCCAAAAAATAAAAGTTGAACAGAAAAATCTCTACCTTTCTATCACTTAATTCAGTTTACCCCTTGCAGAGAAAGCAGAAAGTGGTGTGTATATATGTTTATTTAAAGTTATGGGCCAAATTTTAAACTGTTTTGGTAAATCACTACAGAATATGGACCTACTTGCTTAACTTAAAATACCCAATTCTGCGAAGAAAATACATTCAATTGAGTAAGCAAAGTAATGAACACAAAAACAACAGTTTGGCTAACTGGCAGATAACTTCCTATTTTGGAGTAGTGCTACTAGTTATTTGGGAGTTTTTAGAAGCTCTAGTTTTTTTTAAAAGGGGGTTGTATACATTACACTGTCAAAATAAAAATAAGTTAGATTTCAAATAACAGGCCAAATTCTTCTAATATAAGTAGTCAATATGGCCATTATTGTGAATAAGGTGAATTGCAGTAGGATAAAACTAATGTAGTAGCACAATGGGGATGAATTAAGTCCATAAAATCCAGGCTATTCAGAGACAATTCTAAAAGTCCAATTTGACGGTTAAGTAATGCTAGTGAGCCCAAGAACTGCTATCATTTAAAAATCACAAACATACCTTATGGCTAATTCTCCACAAACTAACTTTAGTTAGAAGAGTGCCAACTGAGCATGTCGGTTGACATTTTCAAAGCAGAGTAGGGGAGTCTGATTCACATTATATCATTTTTGCAGCAAAACGTGTGTCTGAACTGCACACACTACTTTGAAATTCTCAGTTTGAACACTTGGCTTCTGGCCGACACCTCCTGGGTTGTAGCGGTGCCGAGATGAATGGACTCTTCTGGAGCTTTTGCGTTCTCTCCTGTCACAGATCTGAGTGCACAGAGGCCATGATCCTGCAAGGAGCTCCACATGGCAGACTGCTACATTTGCAGAATTAGGATCTAAGTGCACATATATCAAGGATGAAATCCTGGCCCCACTGGACTTCAATAGGGTCAAGGTTTCACGCTACATTAGTGAAATTGACACAATTAGAAGCCCAAATTTAGAGCAGCATCCTTCAGGACCAGCAATTCATCACAGGCATAAGTGCTATATGATTAAGCATGGATGTAAGCATGTGCTTAAGCACTTTCCTGAATCAAGGCAAGAGAAATCAGCCATGTATTTTTAGACAGCAAGAAATCTGAAATCAAGAAATACATGTTTTGACAAGATAACTTTAATTTACATGATACTGTCATTTTTATGTATTGCAATAAGCAATATTTTTCTTTACAGAAAGACTCCATCCAAGTGACAAAAAGAGTCTCTTTCCGGTCCTTGACTTGTTTTGACTATGCAGTATTCTCAGGGTTGCTGTGCTTATGCAGAAGGACTGAATTCCTTTCTCAGCTCCCAGCTAATGAGGTAATCTGGGCAAGTCATTTCACTGGTGAATCAATGAAGTAAGGATACCAAGAGAGCTGAAATATCCAATACTACTTCATCCTCAGTATGTGACTGATGTGCTATTAATGGTGTCGACAAAATGTAAATGCTAAATGATTTAAAGTGCTGGGATTCTTGTTTATTTGAAATGCTCAATAAACTCTAGCCTTTTTACTCAAACCCTATAACTATAGCAGAGAGTAGGACGCCTTGAAACAACTACAGAATCATAGAAATGTAGGCCTGGAAGGGACCTCAAAAAGTCCTCTAAGACCATCCCCTCATGCTGAGGCAGCATAAAGGATACCTAGATCTGACAAAAAGAAAAGGAGTACTTGTGGCACCTTAGAGACTAACAAATTTATTTGAGCATAAGCTTTCGTGAGCTACAGCTCACTTCATCGGATGCATTCAGTGGAAGCCTAACACGACTGCTACTCTGAAACTAGATCTGACAGTTATTTGTCTAACCTGTTCTTACAACCATCAAACCTCCCTAGGTAATCTGTTCCAGGGTGTAACTATCCTTATAGTTAGAAAGTTTTTTGTAATATCCAACCTAAATCTCCCTTGTGGCAAACTAAGCCAATTGCTTCTTGTCTTACCCTCAGACGACAAGCAGAACAATTGATCACCGTCCTCTTTATAATTATCTTTTACTTATTTGAAGACTTATGTCCCCTTATCAGGGGGTAACCGTGTTCGTCTGTATCCACAAAAACAACAGGGAGTCCAGTGGCACCTTAAAGACTAACAGATTTATTTGGGCATAAGCTTCCGTGGGTAGAAAACCCACTTCTTCAGATGCATGGAGAGAAAATTACAGAAGCAGGCATTATTATACTGACACATGAAGAGAAGGGAGTTACCTCACAAGTGGAGAACCAGTGTTGACAAGGCCAATTTGATCAGGGTGGATGTAGTCCACTCCCAATAATTGATGAAGAGGTGTCAATTCCAGGAGAGGCAAAGCTGCTTTTGTAGTGAGCCAGCCACTCCTAGTCCCTATTCAAGCCCAAATTGATAGTGTTAAATTTGAAAATGAATTTTATTTCTGCGGTTTCTGTTTGAAGTCTGTTTTTGAGGTTTTTTTGTTCAAGTATGGCTACTTTTAAATCTGTTATAGAATGTCCAGGAAGATTGAAGTGTTCTCCTACTGGCTTTTGTATGTTACCATTCCTGATGTCCGATTTGTGTCCATTTATTCTTTTACATAGAGACTGTCCGGTTTGGCCAATGTACATGGCAGAGGGGCATTGCTGGCACATGATAGCATATATAACATTAGTAGATGTGCAGGTGAATGAGTTCCTGATGGTGTGGCTATTGTGGTTGGGTCCTCTGATGGTGTCGCTAGAGTAGATATGGGGACAGAGTAGGCAACGAGGTTTGTAACAGGGATTGGTTCCTGGGTTAGTGTTTCTGTGGTGTGGTATGTAGTTGCTGGTGAGTATTTGCTTCAGGTTGTGGGGGCTGTCTGTAAGTGATGACTGGCCTGCCTCCCAAGGTCTGTGAGAGTGAGGAATCGTTTTCCAGGATAGGTTGTAGATTGCCGATGATGTGCTGGAGAGGTTTTAGCTGGGGGGCTGTATGTGATGGCCAGTGGTGTTCTGTTATTTTCTTTGTTGGGCCTGTCCCGTAGTAGGGCCTACTTTCCTTGTTGGGCCTGTCCTGTGGTAGGTCCTACTATAGGACAGGCCCAACAAGGAAAATAATAGCTCTTAACATGGCCGGGTTGCGGTTCCAAGGCCCCGTACCCCAGCCAGAGCTGGGTCGGGGTAAGAGCCGTGCAGACAGCTGTTGGGAGCCATGAACCCTCCACCTGCCCTAGGCGGGGGACTCGCAGGGTGGGGACACGGACTGGGGGCTGATGTTTGCCCCCCTCCCATCCCAGGCAGGTGGAGGGTCTGTGGCTCACGGTCTGCTCCAGCTTCTGGCTTGGCCAAGGGCAGGTCCTCGGGTAGAAGGGGAGGGGTAGGGCATGGAGGGGGCAGAGCCCCTGGCCCCACATTTTTGGGAAGGCTCTGCTGGGGCTGACTCCAGCTGAGGCCTCACTATTGCAGAGTACAGTGGAACAGTCACCACTCATGTCTTACATATGGCACTCCTGTTAATATATCCCACAGTGACATTTCCCTTTCTTGCCACTGCATCACAGTGTTGACTCATATACAATTTGTGGTCTTCAGTGTTAAGTAAAGATGGTCTGTGACACAAAGGCGACAATGCAAAGAAATCCAAATGTCAGTGCTGGCACTATCAGTAAAAGTTAAAAGCCAAGCTAAGCGAGTCAGGAGCCTAAGTGACTTTCAGTGAGATGTAGCCTCCTTAGCTACTTTTGAAAATTGGACTTAGGGATAGATGCCTAATTCCCAATATCTTTAAAAATCTGGTCCTCAGGCATATTTGAAAATACTACTGTATCACCTTAGCTTGTCCCCTCAAGCCTTCATATGGCAGAAGTATAAATTTAAGGAGCGATGCGCCAGACCTCCAAGCACTGCATTACCTACGCTCAGAAGAAGACCAGTTTGAATGTTGCATTTCTTTGTTTTTACTAGATTTCATAAAAAAGAAAACCTTCTGGACTTAAACAATACAGTTTTGTGTCTGTGCGCTCATATATCACCAAGCTTGTCAAGGCTGCAACATAAATGGGACCAACTGGGAAAATTCCCATGAAGATAGCAAGCACACCTAGAGTATCTAGGTCAGATCGTGCTGTAACAAAGCACACCGTGAAGGCCCCTTTATAAAGAAACTTGTTTAATTAAGATAACAGATGTTGTTATTATACAAGTCCTTGTGAGCGGCTGTTTAATTGGACACTTTCACATTCTTTGCCAGCAGTCCTGAACATCATTTACTTTTTATGATTTTTTTCCCCCTTACAAATGAACCGAATAAACAATTCACACACTGTATGTTCATACAAAGGAGAGTATTCTAATGGTAAAGGAGCTTAACATGAGCCAGAATGGGAGGAGAGTAATCTTTTTTGGCATAAAAGGAAAGTTAGTTTTCTGTGCCACTGTGCGTGTGTGTCTGGTAGCAGCATCAGTTTAATATTCAGTGTCTTTCAGGAAAACATTAGGAACACCAGCCCCCCATTTGTGGATTTCAAATATTAATTATTTTAACAGAATATTAACTGGTTTGGAAACGCTCAAGCTCTGGTTTTGATATGAGCTGGCAAACTGGATAACTGACAATAGACCATGGGGCTCAATGTGTGATGGAAGGGGAAAAGGATGAATGACTGAATCTGAAGGCAAGACATAAGATAGGGTCTCTTGTCATCTTTGCATATTGCACAGCTCTAAGTCTGAAAAGGGAAGACAAGATTTCTCACTTACCTACACCTGGAGAAAGAAAGCACGTCCAAATCCTAGCCTGCGTAAGGGCCAAATGCGGTCATCTCCTTCATGGGGATGGAAGGTGTTAAATCACAACTGATTCACTATGGTTCTGCAGCGGGGGCGGGGGTGGGGACTACTAGCTGTGAGCTGCCATGAAAGCAGATCGAGTACACCCTTTGTGCTGTGGAGATTTGCTTTACAGTGCCTATCTTAAGAAGCAGTACACAGCAGGAGTTAGGGGGTGGAGAGCAGTGAGCGGATTCATCATTATGCAGTTCCATAGTGCTAAATTCTTTCAGATAGGGGGGTGTACAGGGCTCTCATGTGCCATTATTGTCCTTAGGCTATAGAAACATCAGTGGAATGGCTGCACAGCACCCCCACAACAAGCTCTGGGGCTTTTGGGAAGATTTCCTTCAACTAAACCCTTCTTGGATTATCCCTACAAAGGCTATTTACTGGAGCTATGCAGAAATGTGTGGGGAGTAGAATTTGGCATTTAGACAGTTACTAAAAATTCTTTTTTTTGTGTCTGGTCATGGAAAAGTAATAAGCTTTGATGTGTGTACAGAGAGACCGATATTTTAAAATGAATACCTACCACTTAAAACAGTGCCTTTCATCTGAAGACTGCCAGTGCTTTGCAAACTTTCATTTAGTCCCATAAACCCCTGCCCCCGTGTGAAGTACATAAGTGTGATTATCCCCAATATATAAGGGTGTAAATTGAGGGGGAAAGAGAGAGATAGTGACAGGCCATCCATGATGGAGCAGGAAAAGGAACGCATAACTTCTGGATGCAAGACCTATGTTCTAATCCTTGCCCAACACTCCTCAACAGCGACATGATTTCCCATCAACAGCGAGGTACATGCTGGGGAATAAGATCAGTTCAGACAAATATTCTTTCCATATATTACAAACACACACAAATGCAATAAGGTATTGAAAGAAAACCCAACCGTGAGGCTTCAGTGAGTTTGGTAATGCAGATTAATAAATCATATTGTACTAACTGCAATGCTCCTTTGGCTGAAGGTGCCAAACTTTATCCATTTAGCATATATGGTACTGCTTGCAAGCTCTTTGGCCTGTGCAACGTTATAATTATTTGGACGATGGAGGATTATACTATAATGAAGGGGAATATATATTTACAAATATTTAAAAATATGCTTTCTGATATAATTACATAGCTCAGGTGGGTAGTTACCTAAATTATAGGGTTTTCTTACTCAATTTGAAATATGGGCATGGTTGTGCCTGAACATCATAGCTTTAGTTGACAGCACTCTATAGACCACCTGGATTTATCTGTAGTCACCCAGGGCCTGATTCTCTCTTTCTTATATTGTAAACCAAGAGTAACCACTATAGTCACTGACTTTAGTGGAGTTACTTCTGATTTACACCCATGTATGCTAGAGCCAGAACAGGCATTCCATCTATAACAGAGTAAGTTCCCTGCAGGAACCATACTGTAATTATAAATAAATGTAAATCTTTCTATAATAAGATCACCTGAAAAATAAAGGTTTTAAAACACAAATTTAGGTAACAAATCTATCTAACATTGTAACTGAATTATTATGAGAGGATTCAGAAACCCTGTAGGAACAAGTCTGTCATGACTACCCCAACCCTGTCTTCCTGTATGTTAGGGGGCTTATTCCGTCACCCACTTACTTCCCTGGTCCTTCTCGCATGAACAGAGAGCAACAATACCCGAAGTCCAAAGGTGCAAACAATTTGATGTTTATTGGGGTGAACTTCCAGCAAGCATGATTCCAATTTCCTTCCTTAGTGTCCCCCTTCCCAGCTCTGACACCACAGAGCCTTACCTATGTCCCTGTTCCCATTCCCCCCCTTAGCAAAACATGATTCCAATTCCCTACCCCCATTCCCTGTTCCCATTTTCCCACCCCACCCCCACACTTCCTGATTGACTGCAGACTATATAGTAAAACTTGAGTTCTGCTTAGCTATACCTTAACCAATCATTTTCCTGAAATTTAACTAACCAATCCTAACATATTGTAACATGATTATGTAACCAATTATATCCCACCACCTTAATTAGTTTACACCCAGCAAAATTAATTATACAGCAGACAGGAACAATCACAGAACCAGACAGAGAGTATGCAGACAAACAATAGGGAAATGGGGACTACAGTGATAGAACAAACACAGAAATGAGGATTTCACATCCCAGCTATTGATAAGTGAGTTCTTGCCAGACAGGATGCTCATCAAACTAAGTTTCCTTTTACATTTTCTAGGCACTTCCCTTTCTCTGGAGGCGATAGGCATTATCAGGACAGGACTGTATTCCTAACAGCCCAATAGCACCTTATTTCAATGTGACTAGTTTGGAATGTGAGGATGTGACAGTTTGCTTCCCAGCTTATGGCTGCCTCTGCTGCTTAGCCAAGGGCCTTAGCCTAAGAACAGGGCCTCAGACTGTCACAGTAAGAGAAGGACCTTACACCGGCAGACAGTGATTTTGATTCTTTCTTTATACCTCTATAACTAGCCAAGTGATAAGAATATACCTAAATTCTTAGAGTATAGGCCTTTACAGACAGGCCTGAATATCTATATCCTAACACTGTATATGGCATTTAATGCTAAGAAATGATTGTCACAAATAGGGAATATGGTGAAACATAAAATGCTTAATCAAAAACTTGCATGAAAGGTGCAAGAGTTTAAGAGAAGAGTTTTCCCTAAGAATATGAATCTCCTCTCATTTATACCAGCCTCCCACTGGGGTAACTATTCAGTCCAGTGAAGTTGTTCCTGATTTACACTGGTGTAACTGAGAGCAGTATCAGGCCCTGCGACTGAACATGGCTCAGTTTCCATAGTTACCACGATTCATTTAGCATTTTCTTCTGACCAAAGCTCTCATTAACTGTTCAATGTTTAGAGCCCCGGCTCTGTTTCCAAAAGGGTAGGGAAGGGAGAAGAAAGGTAGGGCCCACGTCTGCTCTCTCCCCCGCACGGTGTTGGGATCTGTCGATCTGGTTCAGACCCTGCTGCTAGTCTACTTGTACTTTTGAAAAACTATAGGGCCAAATTGCTTGGCAGAGCTCAGGAAGGTGGTGGTGCAAAAGTTTGCAACCTCCTCTTCCCGATCCACAGACCTATCTAGCATAAGGTAGAGCAGCAAGCCTACTCTACATTTTGCCAGGTGCGCAGAGTCTCAAGGGTCTACTCTGAGAACCACAAATTGCCAGAATCTAGGATGTCTGGCCATAACCCTTACGCCGAACGCTTGGAGGATGGGAGCTGCTGTGGTAGCACTGAATTACTAAGAGTTACCCCAGGTTAGGGAAATCCTCTACTGGGATGCTTCAGCCATATGTAATGTGGTTAGGCACAAGGATTACGTTATGTGTTGCCCATAGAACATAATAGGCTCTGGGCTGTGAATAATGTGTTTGGATGTTTATGTAGCACCACGAACGGGTAATGAACTCTGGATCCATAGCTACGTAGGAGCGGTCTTTATTTCCAGAGCTGATTTTGCAACATTTCTATATCTATGCTATAGCTATATATAATTTAGGTTCTGGAGCCAGGCTGCTAACATTACTTTGATGCAGTTATGCCTCCAAGGCAGGATTTCCATTATTATGGAGATGAACTGCCTTTAATGATTGCAATAATATAATTGTACCCCAGGGCAGAATTCCTAATAACACAATGGTAGAGCTCTCAAACACCACTCAGAGATACCTCCAGGGCAGGTTGTTCATTAAGACACAGAACACAGTAGTTCTGCCTCCAGAGAAGAATACAAAACCTAAAGCAATAAAGCTCTCTTTTTCAAGATAGGCTGTGCCTTCTGGGCAAACACTAAGCATTACATTTAGTTCTTCCTCCTGGACAGCAGTAGCCCCCAGAACAGGATTCCTAGCAGCACGTGATGCATGTTATTTCTGCCTCTGGACGTTATTCCCTAATATTACACTCTGTCTACAAAGTCACAAGAGCCCCAAGGTAGGAACTTGAACAATTGCCATGATATGGCAGAATTCAAAGCATCCCAGGGAACTGGCACATTAACATTGTTTTTAATTCCTCTTGGAATTGGAAGGACTATCCACACCAATGAACCTCCACAGCATCAGAGCTGAGGTTCAGCTAGGAGAAGTATCCAGAAGTTCAGATGCTCGTCCAAAGTTCACAAATCTTCAGTGTTGACTAGGCTAGAAATTTTGTGGGAACAGCTTTTCTCACATGCTACCCAAAACTTCTGCTTCCAGCCCAGATGAAAATATCTCAGCAACAGCTACTCTTTATGCTCTTTTTTCCATAGATTTCAATATATTTAAGACCAGAAAGGACCGTCATGATCAACTACTTTGACCTGCATAACACAAGTCAGAGAATTTCACCCAATGAGTCCTGCATCAAGTCCAATAAATTGTGGTTGAACAGGAACATATCTTTGAGAAAGACATCCATCCCTGATTTAAAGGCTCCAGTTGATGGAAGATTTACCACAAGCCTTTGGACCTTTAGTATTTTCAGTTTCAGTCTGAACCCAGGACTCACTCCTGCTCTGGCCCCTTTGGGCCTGATAAGACAGCTGCAGTGACATAAAGGGATTTACGATGCCCTGGTTCCTGCCAAAGGATTCTCTTGGCACAGGCACTACAGGAGATATCCATAAGACTGTGCTATGACGATCCCCTTGCAAACCCTGGCATAGGGATGAGCTGAGGCAGGATGGGCATGGCAGGGCTGTACAGATTCTGAGCACTGCTGCTGCTGAGAGGGCAGCCAGGGTGGCTGCTGTAACTTAGGCCCCTAAAGCTGTCTAAATTACATAGGGGGGAAGAGGTGATCTAGCAACTGGATTGTGAAGATGCAAAGATGGCTTAAAGCCACTTTAGCCTCCCCCTCCTCTGGGGCTGTGAGTTCTGTGCTGAGTCTCTGAGAGGCAAAGCAAACAATCTCACCCTTGGTGTGCCCTGTAATCAAATATGACCATAAGGCTTCTGTATTAAATTGCCTATTTTGATCTGTATCTAAAATGCGGTCTGTGTGCTTGACTTCTAAGATGGAATGTTAGACTAAGCTGGGGATCAGGCAGTTTCAACACCCTCCCGCAAGGGGGAGACAGCAATCAGGCCTCTGATTATAACCCATTGAGAATGAATGGGTTTCATTTCCCAAACAATGGAGCAGAAGCCAGTGCAGGGACATTCTCCTGGACAGGCCCTGCTGAAAGATCCAAAGTCAGAAGTCAAATTTCCCCTGAGCCAATGGCTCATCAAGCTGACAGGGTTAAGGCACATCAGTTTCACAGCCAATAGCACACAAGGGAGTGATGTGGCCAGCACCTCATCCAACTGTCTTTGACTGCCGTAACCTGATGCATAAGGTACCCATTTTGCAGCTGGGTGAACTGGAGGTGGCCTTTCAGTGTGAGATCCAGCTGCCTGGAAAAACCCAGGTTGAAACACCAGAAGATGCCACATCTTGGCTTGTGAGCAGAAAAACTATTGACCAATATGGTAAGTGGGCTCCGAACCCTACACAGAAAGGGGATGGAGCTTTCTTGAACCAGTCAAAGAGAGACACACTGGAGGATCTGAGCTTTGCTAGAAGAATGAAAGCTGGATTGTCTCTGTTCCTGTACCTTATAGGGAAAGCCTATCTAACATAGCTTGAGGGGAAGCATAAGGTTAGATAAGACTAAATACCCGTGCAGACTGTTGGTTGTTTTAAGATCTATTTTTCTCTGACATACTGTTCCAGCTGCTAAATAAGAGTACTTTGTGTGAAGAAGGCTGTTGTTCAATATCACTGGCCATGGGTTCCTGAAGGGAGGATCAAGCAGATGTCCACAAATCTATTTGGACCTGCAGAGTGATAAATGGTTAGTATATATGGGATAGTGAACTCAGGACCTGGTCTAAAGGCTTGTCTACATGGCTAGTATGTCAAAGCATACTACAGGTTTCAGAGTGGTAGCCGTGTTAGTCTGAATCAGCAAAAAGAACGAGGAGTACTTGTGGCACCTTAGAGACTAACAGTAGGAAGATATAGTATGTATGGCAACACCCATTTTTTCATGTTCTCTGTGTGTGTATATATCTGTATCTATATCTTCCTACTGTATTTTCCACTGCATGCATCCAATGAAGTGGGTTTTAGCCCAAGAAAGCTTATGCTCAAATACATTTGTTAATCTCTGAGGTGCCACAAGTACTCCTCATTCTTAAAGCATACTACAGAACTGTTAGTGCACAGTAGCAGGGTCCATGTGGTCAGTTAGCATGCAGCAGGATAGTGCACTGTAGATTCACACCCTGGCTTGCTGCACACTAACTCACTGTGTAGAGAACTGCATATTTCCACCCCAAAGCAAGTAATTGCAAGACTCGAGATCTGATCTGCATGCATTCAGAAACACCAGGAAGGGGACAGGACCAC
This sequence comes from Natator depressus, assembly GCF_965152275.1. Taxonomy (NCBI): domain Eukaryota; kingdom Metazoa; phylum Chordata; order Testudines; family Cheloniidae; genus Natator; species Natator depressus. Next base: position 14,221,731 of record NC_134240.1, on the reverse strand, counting down.
AGCCCATGGTATGGAAAAATGAAAAGTGGGTGCAGGGGAAAAAAACATCTCAACATTTTCATAGAATCCTAGAATATCAGGGTTGGAAGGGACGTTAGGAGGTCATCTAATCCAACCCCCTGCTCAAAGCCGGACCAATCCCCACTTTTTGCCCCAGATCCCTAAATGGCCCCTTCAGGGATTGAACTCACAAGCCTGGGTTTAGCAGGCGAGTGCTCAAGCCACTGAGCTATCCCTCCCCCCAAAATAGAATATCAGGGTTGGAAGGGACCTCAGGAGGTCATCTAGTCCAATGCCCTGCTCAAAGCAGGACCAATCCCCAATTTTTGCCCCAGATCCCTAATGGCCTAAATGGCCCCTTCAAGGATTAAACTCACAACCCTGGGTTTAGCAGGCCAATGCTCAAACCACTGAGCTATCCCTCCCCCCAAAAGTTTTTAAGTGACTTTAAAAAGTTTGAGTTTGAATTTCATTCTAACAATAAATGAAATATTGCAGAGGAGAGACTTTTTTATATTTCCAAGCAGCCAGCATCCCCAATGGTACCCAGTTTTACATCTGGACAGGTAGGCTATCATGTATTTATAATAATAAATACAGTATGGGAAACTTAGAAGGAAAAATGTCTTATTAAGGCATTAGGGCTGGGAGAAATAATTGGAAGAACAGTAATTCTATTTGGGTCCATATGAAAGAATGTAGTGATATCATGCTTCAGATCTTGCATTAGTCATCATTATCTTCTTTGCTATTTTTTCGACAATTGCATCTGGCTCTCTCTGGTGAATATGAGTTAGTTACATGGAACAGATGTGATACTGTGATTTGCTAAGGCTTTTATGAATGAGTAGTTAATATACTATAGTTAATGTGTCCTGCTGAACTGTTCATGTATTTGATTATTTTTTTCCCATTAGAAGCCAAAATGATCTCACCTTCATGAAATATTTTGGTGAGCCACCCTTGCTTAAATTCAGATGGTATCTATTACCTTCCAACTCCAACTGTTCTGTATCTAAACTTTTTCTAATAGTAACTATAGGAGTTAAAGTATAGTTTTCATGTTTTAGTTCATATTTTCTTCTGGGAGGAAAGGTTAAAGTCCAAAGAATTGTGTTTGGTCAGCATTGTATCACAGTGAGAGTATATATTTAGATGAGAAATATATATTCGTATATTTTCCCTTCTAGATAGTAGCCCTTTGTCCAAATAAACCAATCCTCAGTCACCCCACCATCAGCACACATGAGAAAATGTGCACAGGTGATGCTTATACAAACTTCAGATACAGAGTTTGGCTAGTGCAGAATGCAAGGAGAACAGTGAGCTCACAATTCTGAGACAGTAAAAGCTTAATTGTTCAACATTTTCTATTCTCTTTAAAGTCTTTTGTCTGAAGAACAAGATATCTCCGTTTTAAAACCCAATACATTGTGAGTCCTAAACACTTTTTTATAATTTTAATCTAGACTTGCCTCAGATTCTAGTTGGTGGAGGTAGCTCTATACTTTATCCACAGGATAAGACTGAATGAAATTCTGCTGGGCTCATCCAGGAACAACTTGCACTTACTTCAATGGGTTAAATGTGCAGTCTAGCCGACTTTAAAGAGGGAGTGGGGCAAAATGACTGGTCTATTGAAAATGGCATCTTGAGAGTTCAAAGCAAACAGCACATAATGCAATAGCTTAATAAATAAATGTCAGATATTGCAACGCAATGAACACCCTTGTTTTATTGCACGGCAATGAGCACGCTTGTTTTAGCATCTGGCCATAAATGAGCCTAAATTTTGACATACCATTCTAATGTTTGCAATGAGAATGGGGTTATTACAGGTAAGCAGTTCAGATAAAACAAAGCATGAGGCTAGACTTTCAGGTGAACCAAACCTGAGCCAGTCTAAGCTGTGAAAAAGGTTGGTACATATTTTAAAAGTAGTATTTGGGCACTTCTGCATTTGCTGATTTCGTCCATGCCTAATTGAAGGATGAAGGATAAAATCATCCTTGTGGGCAGGTGAAAAGCCAACAGTACCAGAAGTCTTGAATGTTAAGTATATTTTCATTGACAATATTTTAATAAACACATAGAATTATGTGCATTAATTTTAAGAGCTATAAAATTCAGCTATCTGCTAGCAGTACAGGAATCTGCTCATTGAGCGAATGCCACCAAAATTGGCATGTAACACTATCTCATAAATTCCTTGAGACCAATTTTCAAAGAATGGTTTCAATTTTTTTCCTGTGCATAATTGCAAGCACAACTGTTGCACAAATTGGGTAGATAAAGCCATCAGATATAAAAACATTCAGTACCAACACCTGACTGCATGTGCGAAATGTGCATGTGCAAATTTAGAGGCCATGTTGAGGCCAGTTGCAAATATCATCCTTGGTATAAAATAAATGTGACTTGGCCACTCAGAAAGTACTGTCTCCAAGTCAGACATTACAATTGCCAAACTAGTTACTTACCCCAAATAATTGCTGTTTGCTGGGAGACTGAATAATTTACAAGGGGATAATAATTTGCAGTTGAGAGTTTCAGGGAGAGGATCTTCTGGGAAATCTTTTTGAAGAACTATGGCTATTTGGAGCAATCCAAAGGCAAAATATTTGCTCTTTAGACTATATCTTTAGTGGATAAGCTTCTTGGCAGGGCTTTTTTTTTTTTTTTAAACTCTATACAGAGCTTGGGATGAACACAAGAGGAGCAGCTCTCCCACCCCAAATACCACAGATTGAAAACTAGGGGTATGTCTACACTACGAAATTAGGTCGAATTTATAGAAGTCGGTTTTTTAGAAATCGTTTTTATATATTTGAGTGTGTATGTCCCCACAGAAAATGCTCTAACTGCATTAAGTGCATTAACTCAGAGGAGTGCTTCCACAGTACTGAGGCAAGCGTCGACTTCCAGAGCGTTGCACTGTGGGTAGCTATCCCACAGTTCCTGCAGTCTCCAGAAATGAGATTCAAAAGTTTGCGGTTCTTTTCCTGTCTACCTGGCCAGTGTATCTGAGTTGAGAGTGCTGTCCAGAGCAGTCACAATGGAGCACTCTGGGATAGCTCCCGGAGGCCAATACCGTCAAATTGTGTCCACAGTACCCCAAATTCGACCCGGCAAGGCCGATTTAACGATTTAAGTACTAATCCTCTTGTCGGGGTGGAGTAAGGAAATCAATTTTAAGAGCCCTTTAAGTAAAAAAAAAAAAAAGGGCTTCATCATGTGGACGGGTGCAGGTTTACATCGATTTAACACTGCTTAATTCGACCTAAAGTCCTAGTGTAGACCAGGGCTAGGTGTTTTTACATTTATTTGCAATTCATTTCCAGGAAGCTACTAATGACCATTTTAGCTTTCATTGCTGAAAGCCCTTGGGTTGGAGCAAGCTAACAAAAGTAATGGTTACTTTAAGAGTTTACCTCTCGTTTTCTCTTAGGATCTCTTTTCCTTTCTTCCAAGTATAAGTAGGTCTGGGGGAAGCTTTTGGCTTACACTCTATGATTACTTCACCGCCCACTTTAACAAGAGTTAATCTTTTCAAGAGGGTTTTGGAAAAGTCTGGACCCAAAGCTGAAAAAGAAAAGTAGAAGCAACTTAGAATTCACTCTGGAAAGAACCAATCGGGTTTCTTTTAACATTAGAATATTTTGGTGTATCCTCTCACCAATTTAACATTTGTAACTTCCGTAATTATCAACATCAGGAGCTACACATGCAGATTGCTTAGGAAAATAGATACTTTTGTGCTTAAAAGCTTAATTTATTTAGAAAGATATATTTAATAGCAAAACTTATTGGTAATGAAACCTAAAGATCATGGACCAAATATTCAGCTGGTGTAAATCAGTGTAGCCCTAATAAAGTCAATGGAACCTTGCTGATTTACACCAGCTAGGAATCAGGCTCCATTTATATAGTGCAATTTGGAGAAGCTCACATCAGAAATACTTATATGTGCAGTGGGTGTCAGTCTTCCATGTACATAATATAACAGTGTGTGGTGATGATGAAAGTATGCTAAGATGCCTAACAGTACACAGGAGATTACAGATTTCTTCCCCAGTACTGTGTGTGCATAACACAATAGTATGCAGGGAGGTGACTGTTGCCATAATTATGGAATGGAACACATAACAAAGGACAATAAATGCTGTGGTTTGAAGAGGGGTTGAGTGACTCAGGGAATTTAGTGGGACATTTATGTTAGGTTCTCAGCTTTTTTTTTTTTTACATAAATGTTTCTTGTTCTAACACTTTTTATTGTAGATACCGTGATCAGCATTAAACTGTCAGCATTTGTAAACAATTACTCCAGAGCGGCTTCTGAGATAGCACAATTTACTTTATACTTAAAAGAATGCCAAATAAAAGTGATATCTCGGTTTCCATCATGTTGGAGCTCTTGGCAGATGTTGACATGCTAATAGTATAATTTAAAGGGTCAGAAAAAGTAACATTTATATTCAAATAAGGTGCATAGTTTTGTATAGATACAAGAACCGATTCTCCTTTTACACTAAATAAGCTAGAAGTACTATGAAGTCAGAGGAATTACATTTGTATAAAGCGAATTTTAGGTCAGAATAAGCCCCATAGTATATAAATATGTTCATTGTGTTCAGAATCAAACTTAACACCCACAGTGACAGTTAAAGGGTTTGATAAATATTTTTCAGCTGACCAAATACATCTTTGTCAACCTGTCTCAAACCCAAAATGAAGCTTTTTGATTGAATTTGGTGCTCCCACTTTCCCCCTCCCCCTCGATCTGTAAGCCTTCTAGGCTTTGGGGAACAAAAATCTTGTTACACAGCAACATTTACTTCAGGCCTCCTTAAATACATCTGCACATTTTACCGATGCACCCATTTGCATGAACAATCACCTACACCGGCATATACAAACTGAAGTGTCTGGAAATTTGGAAGATGCAAGGAAGCTTGCTGAAAGTTTGGTCCATTTCAGTAGAAATTCAAGTTTTATTTAAAAAAATGTTTTATAATTCAAACCACAGGCGTGGAAAAACCAAACCAAACAAAAAACACATTTTGTAGGTGTCCCCGGAAGACTTCATTCACATATCCACAGACCACCTGGAACAATGATCTATTCTCTCCATGCTCACTGTATAGCCTGTCAGCTGGGCCTAATATGGAAAGTTTGTGCAGTATAATGGAAAGTAGTAGGACTTAATACAGAGTGCCAAGCCCAGAGTTTGTGATTTGAATTATCTTTAAGCATACAGTAAATTTTGTTTGCTAAAATGTCTTCAACAAACTTCCAGAATTAAACTGAATTATGGAGTACATACTATATTGACTATAATTAACATGTATGCACAAATCCAAGTTTAAAAAATAGTCAGCCCTATAAATGTGACACCTACAAAATGGGACAAATTAGAAAAGACCTCATCTCCCCCACAACTGATAACATACTAAATTTGCTACTTTTGTAACTACAAAAAAGTTACTTTTACATCTTACATGTCTTACTGTATTAGCTAAGATACGATGCAGTATACTAATTCAATATGATTATTTTACATGTGTACTAATCACATTAGAGCTCATTTCACAGTACATTTCATACAGTTATACTTTTGAATACAACGCTTTGGCACCATGTTTGGCTTTTAAGAGTTATGACATTCATTTTGCATTCTATTTTCAAATCTATTGCTGTTGTTCCAATGCATGATGGTCCTCACAACTCCCTTCTCGGATGCAGGTTTTTTGTTTGCTTATTTGTTTTGGCAAATAATTCCTGCTTGATAATATATCGAACTTGGCCGCCAGAATGCTTTGTGGCAAAAATTAAAAACGTTTTCATGTTATGGCATATAATTCTAGAAGTGAGCCCAAAGATTTGGCTTGGCTCTCCAGTTTTATGTCACTCCGCTACTTCAGGAGAGTTTTAATTCACTGTTTGTAGATCAAGTAGATGTTACACATAATGGCTAAAATAATGGCTGTAGTTTGGGGAGGGATGAGAGGGGGGAGGTATTGCCCCCCTCCATCCCTGAAACTGCAAGCCTCGGGTAGGCACGGAATTCCCCCCCCCTCACCCATGCATAGCCCCATTGTCTGGAATGGAGCTCCCCCCCCAAATATAGAAGTCAAACTAGGCCTATGTCTACAATGCTCCTGAAGCAATAGGGTGGCACAAAACTGGATAGTGGAACCCAGGAGAAATTCAGTTTTCTTGAAAAAAGAAAAGGAGTACTTGTGGCACCTTAGAGACTAATCAATTTATTTGAGCATAAGCTTTCGTGAGCTACAGCTCACTTCTCTGCCACTCAATTTTCTGCCATCCACTCTGCCTTCAGTGCAAAAAGAATATAGGATAAGGAATAACTTCATGCTGATTAGGGGATGGACTATATGGCCTAAGACAACTCTTCTATCTCCAATTTCTGTGAATCAGTGAGTCAACTAACATCTGAGCTGTCTTGCCTTTTATGTGTGATCATAGATGGATTGTTTCATTTTGGCATAGAGGAAAGTACAATACGTTATATAGGAGACGATCAAAGAACCAGAAAAACAACACTGGTGCCAAAAAACCTTTCAAAATAGAAGACACACAGTAAGGACCTCTACATATTAATATACTATATATATCAGAGTTGGTCACATTGCTCTTTGAGAACAATATTAATTACCGATTTTAAAATGAAACGTGCCACTTTTTTTCTATTGAAAAATAGAATCATAGAATCATAGAATCATAGAATATCAGGGTTGGAAGGGACCTCAGGAGGTCATCTAGTCCAACCCCCTGCTCAAAGCAGGACCAATCCCCAATTAAATCATCCCAGCCACGGCTTTGTCAAGCCTGACCTTAAAAACTTCTAAGGAAGGAGATTCTACCACCTCCCTAGGTAACGCATTCCAGTGTTTCACCACCCTCCTAGTGAAAAAGTTTTTCCTAATATCCAACCTAAACCTCCCCCACTGCAACTTGAGACCATTACTCCTTGTCCTGTCATCTTCTACCACTGAGAATAGTCTAGAATAGTCTAGTCCTCTTTGGAACCACCTCTCAGGTAGTTGAAAGCAGCTATCAAATCCCCCCTCATTCTTCTCTTCTGCAGACTAAACAATCCCAGTTCCCTCAGCCTCTCCTCATAAGTCATGTGTTCCAGACCCCTAATAATTTTTGTTGCCCTTTGCTGGACTCTCTCCAATTTATCCACATCCTTCTTGTAGTGTGGGGCCCAAAACTGGACACAGTACTCCAGATGAGGCCTCACCAATGTCGAATAGAGGGGAACGATCACGTCCCTCGATCTGCTCGCTATGCCCCTACTTATACATCCCAAAATGCCATTGGCCTTCTTGGCAACAAGGGCACACTGCTGACTCATATCCAGCTTCTCGTCCACTGTAACCCCTAGGTCCTTTTCCGCAGAACTGCTGCCTAGCCATTCGGTCCCTAGTCTGTAGCTGTGCATTGGGTTCTTCCGTCCTAAGTGCAGGACCCTGCACTTATCCTTATTGAACCTCATCAGGTTTCTTTTGGCCCAATCCTCCAATTTGTCTAGGTCCCTCTGTATCCTATCTCTGCCCTCCAATGTATCTACCACTCCTCCCAGTTTAGTATCATCTGCAAATTTGCTGAGAGTGCAATCCACACCATCCTCCAGATCATTTATGAAGATATTGAACAAAACCAGCCCCAGGACCGACCCCTGGGGCACTCCACTTGACACCGGCTGCCAACTAGACATGGAGCCATTGATCACTACCCGTTGAGCCCGACAATCTAGCCAACTTTCTACCCACCTTATAGTACATTCATCCAGCCCATACTTCTTTAACTTGCTGACAAGAATACTGTGGGAGACCGTGTCAAAAGCTTTGCTAAAGTCAAGAAACAATACATCCACTGCTTTCCCTTCATCCACAGAACCAGTAATCTCATCATAGAAGGCGATTAGATTAGTCAGGCATGACCTTCCCTTGGTGAATCCATGTTGACTGTTCCTGATCACTTTACTTTCGTGTAAGTGCTTCAGGATTGATTCCTTGAGGACCTGCTCCATGATTTTTCCGGGGACTGAGGTGAGGCTGACTGGCCTGTAGTTCCCAGGATCCTCCTTCTTCCCTTTTTTAAAGATTGGCACTACATTAGCCTTTTTCCAGTCATCCGGGACTTCCCCCGTTCGCCACGAGTTTTCAAAGATAATGGCCAATGGCTCTGCAATTACATCCGCCAATTCCTTTAGCACTCTCGGATGCAACTCGTCCGGCCCCATGGACTTGTGCACGTCCAGCTTTTCTAAATAGTCCCTAACCACCTCTTTCTCCACAGAGGGCTGGCCATCTACTCCCCATGTTGCGATGCCCAGCGCAGCACTCTGGGAGCTGTCCTTGTTAGTGAAGACAGAGGCAAAAAAAGCATTGAGCACATTAGCTTTTTCCACATCCTCTGCCACTAGGTTGCCTCCCTCATTCAGTAAGGGGCCCACACTTTCCTTGGCTTTCTTCTTGTTGCCAACATACCTGAAGAAACCCTTCTTGTTACTCTTGACATCTCTTGCTAGCTGCAGCTCCAGGTGCGATTTGGCCCTCCTGATTTCATTCCTACATGCCCGAGCAATATTTTTATACTCTTCCCTGGTCATATGTCCAACCTTCCACTTCTTGTGAGCTTCTTTTTTATGTTTAAGATCCGCAAGGATTTCACCATTAAGCCAAGCTGGTCGCCTGCCATATTTACTATTCTTTCGACTCATCGGGATGGTTTGTCCCTGTAACCTCAACAGGGATTCCTTGAAATACAGCCAGCTCTCCTGGACTCCTTTCCCCTTCATGTTAGTCCCCCAGGGGACAAATAATTTGGAAATCAATCTTTGGGTAGATCAGTTACTTATAAATGTTTACTGAACAGTTTAGACAACTAATTTTCAGAATATGGGTTGCTTGCAAAGTATTTGCATTGACCATTCACTTTTGTTACTCGCATACATGTGTTCTATGTATAGTAGCCTGAGACACACAGTACTAGCATTTGCTCCCGGATGGTATGAGATGGCTGTAACTTTCTAAACTGGAAAATAATGAACACCACATTCATTGCAGAATCATCATTCTTGTCATTTTGGGGGGGGGGGGGGGGGGGAGGCGGGGAGAGAGAGACAACCACACAGAAACTACTATGATTTACATATAAGATACCGAATACTGAGCAACAGGCTAATTATTTGTGAAGAGATAATATAACCCTAGGAATCACAGAAAATTGAACTCAGGTCTTGGAGTTACCAATATATTTGTAAAGCAGGTTTTTCAGTATTCTACTAGTCCTTCTATTTCAAGCATTTATCTGGAACAAAGAACTGGTCTTAATATAGAAGGAGGATCAGTTCCTTAACAGCACAGAGTCATTGCAACCTTAATGTGAACAAAGCAAATCTAGAATTAACCATATCTTTCTCTCAATCTGAAGGTTTTTAAGGCTAACTCTTTAAGATCTTTGCTAGTTATGCATGAGCAGCTCTCTTAGACTTGTTCTATATTTGAGCTTGATGAAGATGTAAAACACTGTATGTAAAGACCCCGGGCACTCCTTTCTTACCCATTACATTTGCACAGGCCCTGATGAAATGGGGTATAATGCAGAATAGGACTGCTATCAGACAGGCAGAGTGTCATACCAGCACAGGGATTTATTGAAGAGGCAGACAGAATAGAGAAACAGGGATTTTGTTTGCTGCTTTAAGAGATGCTGACCTTGAAGATCTGGATTTTCTTAGAGGTGAAGCATCAGGGTAAAAGCTATCTAAAATCCATCCCTGTTTCCTGTGTGGATATGGGAAGCTATTGCTCTGGCCCATTTCCTCATGTTTCCTGTGTCGATATGGGAAGCCACTGCACTATACTCTTTCCTCTCTGGGGGCTATTGTTAGGATCACCCACCAACTCCACAATATACTGGCCTAGAGCCTCGGCTGCAGCCAAACACTGGAAAAGTAAAAGTGACTTTCAGCCATGTTTTTGTACTCCTGATCTTAGGGCTGTTGTGAATTTGTCCAGTCCACAGGAATGAGAGAGCAGTTTCAGGGCTACTCTAAATGACTTCAGCTGCCAACAGCTCCAAGAGGCCATTCTATCATCCAGAGATTATTGGGGCACAGGTAAGCCCTAGACATGCCCCCTATACCAAGTGCAGCCTGCATGCAGGGAAGAATCTGGGTCTTTATCTTATGCTAGTTTCTGCCTACCTTACAAGGCTCATTTTATAATAGTTCTGAATAGACTGGAAAAGCATCAGTAGGTTTATCTGGATTTCTTTTATACAGTAGGCAACATGCCCAATAAATCTTATCACTGTGAAGCCTAATTTGTTGAACATGATTGTACTTTCCTCGAGCAGCAAACTTCCAGATGAAAATGTTTTTTTCTATGTAGGCATCTCTCAGGTTGATAAAAGGATGACCTACATTGAAATGTGATGTGCAGAACATACCTCATGCCTTGTTCTTAAGGACAAAGCAAATCAAACAACGGTACTGCACATTCTCTTTGAAAACTCCTAAGACTAGATTGTTTAATCAGAAACTCTAGTTTCCCCTTGGAAATGCTGCATGTAATCTGACCTCTTTACTGGTTCCCTCTTTTCTCTCTGATGGAAAGAACTTTCCCAGCATTGTAAGAGAGCAAATTAGCTACTCACAAGCTTATGCTGAAGGAAGGAAGGAAGGAAGGGCAGCTTTCTAATTCAGTGCAGAACTAGGAGTCTGGAGACATGAGTTCTATCCCTGACTCTGACATACACCTCCTGGAAGTCCCTTTAGAGGTGATCCTGATCTCCCACCAGTTTTATGCTGCCAATGAATACTGTGGGGCTACTCCTGATTATCAACAGGATAAGTGAGAGGAGAATCAGAATTAGTCTCTCTGTGCTCCAGCTTCCCCCTCTGCAGATAAGATAAGGAGACAAGATTTCTAGTTCAAAGTGATGGTCTGAGGCTCAGTCCATGGATCCTTGTAAAACTGACTGGTTGGCTCCTCATTATTTGAAACTCTTTTTATCGCATGGTATGAAGGGATAGCCAAAATCCCTGGTTAAATGGAATTGTATAATATGCAAGACCAACAACCAGCCTGTCTCTATTCTGGACTTGCTCTAGCATTACACAAAATGACCCTGATTTTCCTCTTGCTTACTTCAGTTTTACCAGGAGTAACTCCACTTCAGTGAGTTACTCTTAATGTACTCCAGTGCAATAGAGGTCAATATATCAGGCCCAATGGGTTTACTTACTGAATGGACCTCAGAGTGCATAACACTTTTTATGTGTGGATTGACAATCATTTGGCAAATGAGCTGCTCAGTGCGTACTCATAGCAGATTGTCGCAAAACAAAAATGCATACAGTGGAACCCTCTTGTGGTGTAGTCATAGAACAATTTGACTGTAAGCAGATATACAGGAAGAAGTGCAGTTTTACTATTGCAATACATTGACACAATTTATAGCTGTCATTATGCTCACTGAAATGGATATATAACATGGGCATGACCCACTGAAGTCAGTCTGTCTCGTTCTGTCTGAGGGTTTTATACTGCTTTCCACATAAAATCAGTAGCAATAATGAAGTCCCTACTGGATGTTATGGAGTCTCTGGCACTTCCCTTTTTGTGGTGTCAAAGCTCTGTGTAAGGTAGAGGTGTTTTAGGGATTTAGGGGTTGAAAAGGGTGTCAGCGTTGTGAGTGTCATTCTTAGGGTGAAAAGGCTATTCAAAGAGGAAAGTTTTGCAAAGTTTCCTAAAGAGGATTAAATTCAGACTCTGTATTCAATAGACAGACTTATTGAGTTCAACATGGATCAGTTCCCAACTGCACTATCACTGGTTCCCACTGTCTTATTAAAAGGCTGATATAGGAGCTTCTAAACACCAAGAGGTGGGTAGTAGGCCACCAATTTTCCATGCTCAGGTACCTGTATTAACAACAAGATGGAGTGATGTGAGGAATTCTTTGTTCCGTGTATAACCATCTGCCTCAATAATTGTTATTACACTTGTTTCCTTGGTGCCAGAGGTATACTGATGTACTCTTGGCTCAGACATTTAAGCTTAGCAACATTGGTATAGGTAACAAGAGATTTTCGGTTTTTAGGAAAGGAAACTCACCAATTACACTCAACTCCGCACTGGTGAAAATGACTCCATGTCTGTTTTCTGCTACACACTGATACATGCCTGCATCTGACAGATTCACATTTGTTATTGTAAGTGCTCCATGTTCTATCTGAATTCTGTCCTGTAGAACAACAAAATAAATAAGGAAACCCCACCTTAGAATTTATGTTACAGCAGCTGTGTCATCTCTTATATCACAGGGGACAAGAAAAAAATAGTAATATGAACAATTTACATGCTACAATCTATTTGTCTGTCAACTAAATTTATATCAGGTTAGACGTTAAATGGAAAAACCAATACTGTAGTTGGTAAATGCAATTTAAATGGGAGGACTCTCCCTTGAGTTCTCATTGATTTAATACCTAAACCATTCAGATTAATATCCCCTTCAAAGAGATAAACTTGAATCTAAAAATGCACTTCTGTTTTAAGGTAGTGTATCATGGTCAAATACATTCTTGAGAACATTTAAAACAGTTGAGTTATTAGCCTGTAGCCCTCTGAAGGTTAATAGGAATAGTAATCATCTTAGGTAGTGCAGAGAGAAACATTTAAAATCAGCTACAGTTTACTGGAAAAAAATGTAGATGTTAATAATTTAATGATCCTTTACTTTATTTCTGCCACTAACGTGATTTAAGAACAAGACCATCTGCTAGTGACCAGCATGAAGTAAAATTAGCATGTGGAACAAAAGACCATGGTATCATTTGTCAGCCTAAGGATATGGCACTCATATTATCAGTTTTAATAAGTACAGCAAAATGTTCCCTCCCCCCGGGAGTTCTGCCATTTTTAAAAAATAAGTAATATAAAGAGCTATTGGCTTTCTACTTGGCTGCAGGGTGGCAATTTAATGTTTGTGCAATCTTTATTAGGACTTGATCAAATCTAGGCAGCCATGTCCTTTCACATTAAGTGGAGGGAGAAAAATGCAGGCTACCCTGATAACCCTTTAGTAATTTGCTTTAGTTTTGCTGTATAATTGAGACAATAATGGGACTCAAAGTTGCCCTCTAGTGAGAAAAGGAGGGGGCGGTGGGAGAGTGAGCTTTATCCCCCACTTCTGTGGATTGCTAATCTGTAGGCAGTTCTTCATGGCACTGCTAATGGCAGGTCAAGTCTCTGGTCGCCTATACAGGAACAACTCTAAACAAGAGAAATTGGATTATTGTTTAGAGACTGGAGGAAATGCCAAAGTTTCATTAACATTTGAAGTTCAGCTGAAAACTATCAAATGAAAATCATTTTATGTCCTAAAACCCCATGGTACCTGATTTTACTGGGGCCTCTCAACCATCAGATTAGTATTATGAATTACTCGTTCCACAGAGCTATAAACAGTTGAAAAAGTATAATTGCTTCATATACCCTATTTTCCCTAATATAAAACTCTTCTGAACCTGTCCTGAAGCCTTCCCCATCATCCTACAGAAAGTAAGGGACTATTTTTCTTCAATACAGGAACTCAATGTCATATAATGGCATTGACCCATGAAGGTAGAAAATATGCTCTAGCTTGAATTTTAAGGCTCAGTCACTGTTTGCACTTCTATTTCAAAGGCAGTGAACTATGCAGACATGAGAAAGCTGCCAAATCAGCAGAATCCTTGTAGAACATTCTGCAAAAGGCCACCTCGTTCAAAGAACAAAGGCATTAGACTTCAGCAATAGTCTTACCCGAGGCATCAATGGCTCACCATCCTTTAGCCAGCTGTATGAAGGCTTTGGTCTCCCATTTGCTTTACACTCCCAAAAGATGCTTTCTTCTATAGCTTTGTGAGCATCACTTATTTTCTGAATCCAGTTAGGTGGTGCTGCAGTGCAGAAAGTAATGAATAAAATCACATGTTTGTAAACAAGAGTCCATTTTCTAGATGCCAGCAAACCCCCCAAATAGCTTTCCTCAAAGAATCACATATTTAATACCATTGGATTTGCTTTGGGGATTTTTTCCCTAGGGGTCCAATTCTGCTCCTTTTGAAATTAATGGGAACAGGATCAGGACCTCGTTTCCCAACTTTTATTTTTAATATAAGTATTAAATAAAAAAAATTGCATCTTCAGAAATGAAGTACTTCAGCACATGAGAAGTGCCATTGAAATAAATGGGACTGCTGGCATGCCTGAAGTTAGTGCTTTCCTGATGTTTTCACAAACTGGGCCTAAGTGGCTTGCTGGGTCACAGCTCTCGATCAAAACCCTTTAAGCTTTGGGAGCGTTAGGAGCCATATTCAAGCACTATTCAGATCTAAGTTCAGATCCTAACACCACATCTTGGCCCCTTGCTAGTTTAGGGACAGATCCTGCAAAACCCGAGCTACTCGTGAATAAAGGATACATGTGTAGAAAAAAGCATCTCATGTCAATAAGAGTTCAGAGGATCGGGACCTTAATACAGTAGCGTTTAAAGTACTCACTTCACATACTTAATCTTCTAAATAGATCTCTGTGAAAACTGGCATTTGTTGTTTGCAGGTGTCTGAAAACCTTTTTCTAGTTTTGTGTTAGGTAGGTTTTCACACCCTTATATTATCCATATTCAAAACTGAGAGCAAATTTCTGCTGTAACTCTCAAGTTTTCCTTGAAACCTTGAAAAACCACTGAGTTTATGTTATCTCCACAAAACCACATTGACATAGGTTTGTCTCTAGTCCATGGCACAAAACCCCAGTGAACGTTTCAAAAAACTCAGTCTGAGCTTCAGGACTGTACTAAAATCAGATGTGTTTCAGGTTTTCTTAAAGGTAGATTTGCCCTACTTTAAAATAACAAACACAACCTGAAAGGATTTAAAAAAATATTACCAGCAGAGGTCTCCAAGAACCTGAATAATATTTTTCGATACTTTCCCTCAATAATCAGATAAAACCATTAGGATTTCTCAAACAAAAGACAACAGCTTTATAAATCCCGTTTAGCCTGAGATGAGGGAACAGAGAAAGGTTTGACAGAATAGATGAAAAAAACAAATTTGATAACAAACACCAAATGTTAAATTGAATGGAAATTTGACATCACTACACTTTAAATACTGCTGTGTCTGTCTTTATGTGTTCCTGCTGATAGACGCAAGAAACCTCAAAGAGCTGGGATGCTTTTTTAATGTTCTGCCTGGGGAATTTGTCTCAAATGATGTTGCTGTTCATAACAGATATGCACCTAATTCCACATGTGCCACATTGAATATTTCCCCTCCCACTGTGTCTATAAACAACAAATCAAAGAGAAAAAAACACAGAAATTTGCATAGAATTTTAAATACACCACAGAAATACTCAGTGGGGATTACAAAAGCAGAAAGGCAAACTTAATATGGTGAAACAATGTTAATGTAGAACTTAAACAGACCTCACAACCAAAAATGGAGAGGTGGACAAGGCTTACCCCTTCCTACCTTTCCTACTGTTATACTTTAGGCTTGTTCATTACATGCATCCCAAGAGTCATAAAAAGGGGAGGTCGTGAAACATAGCAAGATGGGTGGCAACTGCTAGCACTGTATTGAATAAGACATGAAGTAATGAGTTCCGGCACACATTCCTTCTCTCGGTGCAACAGGTTCCAAGATTTAATGCTATTTGCAAGTTACAGCTGACTGCACAATTTGTCTACATGGCTACTATTACTATTAGCATCTAACTCATAACTTTGAAGAAAGCCTTAGGATACCCTTTGTTATGAAAGGACTCTATAAAACCTCCTTTTTGTTTTGTTCATTTCCCATTTCCCAAAAAAACCCCAAATTGCTCTTTTAAAAAAAATAGACAAAATAATCAAATGAAGAAAATCTACATAATCTGTACAGTCTGTTCTGTGGCATAGTTATATTGGAATGTCATATATAAATTGTCTCAAGTGAAATTATAAGAACTCAAATTCTATAATAGGTGAGATTTTAGATCTTTCTTTTTCCTTTTGTGGCTATCAATCTTACATTCCTTGCATAAGCAAAGATTTCACCCATGCAAATGGCAGCTTTTTGCCTGTCCAGTCCTAGACTGAAGGACTGAGCCAGTGTTTATGAACTGGAAGGAGCAATCAGATCCCTACTTTTAGAACATTCCAGTCTTTATTTTATTCGGGTTACAAAATCTTAAATCCTAATGCAAATAACTGCATCGAGACTCAAACTTCTGATGCTGGAAATGATCCAATCAGCTACAGAAGCTATTCATTTCAATCTCTTGTGCAGCACCCGTGAGCCACAGACTTGAATGATACCCCAGTGTTCATCCATTCTAGTTATGTGAACTGGTTAAACTTTTTAACGTAATGCTATTTATGATGCAGACAGCTATTGTGAAAGCTTAGTAGGTCAATAATAAATCTCAGTGACAACAGCAGGGCCCATTGTTTCACAGGAATGCAGTTCTGTGGTTCTCTTTGGGAGACATTTTTAATTAGGTCAAACTCTCCATTGAACCACTTGTTCTAGAGAATACAAGACATTCTCCTAATTTAGTCTTATGTAAAACACCAGGGCTGGTTCATGAAGTAGGTGTGTTTGAGCCATCAGCACCAGCTACCATAATATAATGAAATTTTGACATCCTCCCATTGGGGATCATACAAAGAAGCAGTAAAGTGAGACAAAGCTTCAAACAGGCTAATTTTTTTTTTTTAAAAAAGAATAAGGGTGTAAGGCCAGGTGTGCATTACAAACTTTTAATGTCATAGCTATGTAGGTCTGGGGTGTGATGAGGTTTGATTTGTGACTGACATGGGGCTGTGCTGGCAACAGCTGCTAGTTTAAAGGCAGCTATATTGAAAAAGCTGCTTCTTTGTTGGTAGAGCTTCTTCCAAACCCCTGAAAACTCCGGAAGGGGAAAAGCTAGGTCATTAGACGTCATAAAAGCAGCATGGAAGCTAATTTAAGAATAATATTAACATCACAAGAAATTGGCATATGTCACATCTCTGAGAGAAAGGAAAAAAAGGCAAGAAAAAATACAAAAACGGTTGAATGGATACGAGTATTCTTTAAAGAAAAGAAATCCATCTCAAGTGATGGAATCAGGGCCTGGAGCTCAGTCTCTGGCAGGTACAATGTAAAGTAGAGATTAAGGGACACATTTCCAAAGCCCTGCTTACCTTTTACCACATTCAAAGGTTTAAAGGTTTAGTTTAGGACATTTAGACAGCTAAGTGAGTAACTATACTCAGATTAGGGCTGCCAACTTGGTAATATTTAAAAACCAGACATTCCAGCAGCTGTGCTGGAACCTCCCTCGTCCTGCCTCTTCCTCTCAAGGCCACACCCTTGCCCCACCTCTTCTCCCAAGGCCCCACGTCTATCCATGCATCTTCCCCCCTCCTTCCCCTCACTTGCTGCTTTTCCCCGCCCAGATCAGGAGGGACTCACCTGCTTTGCCGGGCTTGGGAGCTACAGCTGCCTGACGCAGGTAGGAGGGGGTCCTAGGTGACTAGGGGCTGGTGTGGGTGATGACCCAGCGCCACCCTGCCTCCCCCACCCACGGTAACTGGACTCTGGGTGTTCTGGCAGTAGAGCTGACCGGACACTGTCAGGTCCCCTTTTTGACCAGACTTTCCGGTCAAAAGCCAGGTACCTGGTCACCTTAACCCAAATAATATAGTCTGGCACTTATATGTCTAAATAGTCTAAGCTGAGTTTGCAATTTTTGCACAAATTGCAAGTGCCAAAAAGGAGACCCAGCTAAGGCTGGACCTGCACTAAAAGGGTTAAAAGCAAGTTTGAAGATGAAATAGACAAAACTAGCAAAGATGTGTCTGGAGCAAAAGAGCGACTAATACACATATTGTTAGATTCACAATTGCTATATATAGACTTCAGTGGAGCTAAGCCAATTTATAGCAGCAGAGGACCTGGCCCAGGCTGTGTAATTCATCATGAACAGCAGATACTCTACTGAAGGGCTAGAAGACTGCCTATTGTTGTATCTATTCTTTATGAAGACGCTAAAAGTGAACCTGGGAATCAGAGCAGAGAGCTGAACACTACTACTAACTAAACCAGTTGAAAAAAATAATTAACAATAAAGCATTTTTTTGTTCTGAAGCACTACACAGTGAATGATGTTTGCCCCCTATGAGGGACAATTAAGCACACCTGTTATATGGGACAAAGAAGAACGTAGTCTCGCTAATTTATACATCCCTAATCTGTTAGAATTCTTAGTGGCCATGTGAAGGCAGATGACAAGCTG
Organism: Natator depressus; assembly: GCF_965152275.1. Lineage (NCBI taxonomy): Eukaryota > Metazoa > Chordata > Testudines > Cheloniidae > Natator > Natator depressus. Next base: position 14,203,375 of record NC_134240.1, on the reverse strand, counting down.
TTTCCTTTTCTCTACCCTCAATAAAAAACAAATGATAATCCACTTATCTAACAAAGCTGTCTAACAAAACTTCAGCAGGTTCATTGGCTTGAATGCTGTATCCTCATCACCTACCCTTTTAGCTGTTTGTGTCTGGAGAAAGTAACCCATTCTGGAAAGGGATTGTCTTTTCTCTGTTTGTACAGCACCAGCACAATCCTGACTGGGACCTTTTGGTCAATACTATAATATCACAGAAGTAGAAATAGTAGTTTGCCGCTCCAGGCCAATGGGGGCTGCAGGAAGCGGCATGGGCCGAGGGATGTGCTGGCCGCTGCTTCCCTCCGCTGGCAGGAGACGCTCTCCCACTAGCATAGCTACAGTTGCTCATTGGGGATGGTTTAATTATGTTGACGGGAGAGCTCTCTCCTGTCGGCATAAAGTGGCCAAAATGGAGATCTTACAGCAGTGCAGCGGCATAAGTACAGCAATGCCGCTGTGAGGTCTCTACTGTAGACACAGCTTAACACTCCCTTTGTCTGTCATGCACATTCAGGCCCCCAGACTTGCAAGCATTTACTTAAATTAACTTAATTTTATTCACATTGAAGCTAATAGGCCTACACATGTGCTTAAGTTAAGGATATGCATAAGGGTTTGCAGGATCATGGCTTTCATTTGTAAGTTCTCTGAGAAAGGGGCAGTCTATAAAGAACAGTTTCTTACCCTACAATAACTGTGGTTATTCATCATGTCATCAGTGTGGATTCCATTATAGGACTGCATGTACCTTATGCTCACAAAATTGGAGTCTTTTTACCATCAGGGTCACATATATGCCCCAAGCCTCCCAGTGCTCCCATATGAGGGCATAAAGGATGGTGCAGGGCCCTCAGATCCCTCACAATCCAAAGACCATGTCACTGAGAACACTGAAAAGTGGGGATGGAGGATGATCATGGAATCTGCATTGACAACAATCTCTGTAACCCAAGCACCCCCCAGTGGCCAGAGGTCACTCTACAGCACCCTGCCTCAACTACCTACTCTCTTCAGGATCCTTTAAAAAACTCAGTTTAAAGGTAGTTCAAACAATCCCTTCCTAAGATCCTATTTATTGAGTTCTTAGGCACGTACGGGCCCTCTGGGCCTCAAACCCAGTTCAGTATCAAAATAACGCTTTCAAACGTAGAACACAAACTCACACACAGTCTTCATCCCATATTCAGTTGGGCACAAACCCAGCTCCCTGCGGGACTGCCTTTCTGCTTCTCCTGCAGCATCTCCTGCCTAGAAATTGTCCTCCTTCACAGGTCTTCCCAGCTGGGCCTTTGGAGTCTCTCCCCAGCTTGGACAGGGTCTCTCTCAGGCCTCTTTGCCTCAAGAGCTTTCTGCACTCTTTCCTGCTTCTTGAGCTTTCCCCTGCTGACTCAGAGACTTTCTGTTCCCTGCAGTGTGTACAAATATAGCCAGAGTTTCCTGGGGCTCCCACCTTCACTGCAACCTCTGCTCCTTTTTGTACTTGAATTACCTGATTCCTCTCAGGTGGAGATCATCCTGTAATGGAGGTTGGCTTATCCCCAGCCTCTCCAGCCCATGAGGCAAGCCACCCTGTTTCAATCTCAAAGAACCACAGTTACAGTAGGGCAGAGGTGGGCAAACTACGGCCCGTGGGCCACATCTGGCTCGTGGGACCCTCCTGCCCGGTCCCTGAGTTCCTGGCCTGGGAGGCTAGCCTCGGGCCCCTCCCATGCTGTCCCCTCTTCCCCCGCAGCCTCAGCTCACTGCGCTGCCAGCGCAATGCTCCGGGTGGCGGGGCTCTGAAATGCCTAACTCACTTTTGAAAATGATTTAGGCTCTTAAGCCACTTTTGGGTAAATTTTTCAAAAAACACGTAGTCTCACTGAACGTCAATAGGGTTTAGGTGCTCAAGTGCTAACATCACTTTTTAAAAATGGGAGTTGGCACTTCTGAAAATTGATTTCACTTGCAAAAGTCCTTTTAAAGACATCATGTAGCCATTTGTTTTCTGTATTTTACATTATTTGCTATCCATGAAAACTTGTTTTACATGGGACTTGTAAAAGAGGTGCATGGCAAAGCTGAGTGCATTTGCTCAGCTGGCGTGGGGCCAGTTCGCACTGGAACAGCTTACTGGGACGTTTGCCATGTGGAGGATGACATTTTGTTCTCAAAATGGCATCCTCCACACAGCATGACCTCAAACTACATGGAGGATGCAGAGCAAAATGGTGTCCACCGCCCAACATGTGTGTCAGGTCAGAGTGGCGGGGGCATGCTGGTAGTTGTCCATTCAGGACTACACCGCAGTGTGGAAGTAAAAATCAGAGCTGAAAACATGTTTTGCACCTTGAATAGTCATAGCTTCATAGATTCCAAGGCCAGAAGTGACCACTGTGATATCTAGTCTGACCTCTGGCAAAACACAGGCCATATAACTTCCCCCAAATACTTCCTTTTGAACTAGAGCACCTGATTTAAAAAAAACATTCAGTCTTCATTTTAAGATTGCCAGTGATAAAGCATCCACCATGACTCTTAGTAAACTGTTCCAATGGTTAATTACCTTCACTGTTAAAATATTACACCTTATTACTAGTCAAAAATTGTCTAGCTTCAACTTCCAGACATCGCATTGTGTAATACCTTTGTCTGATAGACTGAAGAGCCCATTATCAAATATTTGTAGATACTTACAGACTGGTACTCACCCCCTAACCTTACCTTTGTTAAGCTGAATAGATTCAGCTCCTTGAGTAAAAGACTCAAAGAGTAGTTACCAAGAGTTTACTGTCAAACTAGGAGGATGTATCTAGTAGGTTCCCTCAAGGTTGTGTCCAGGGTGCTGTACTAATCAATATATTCATTAATGACTTGGGTAATAGGATATGCTTACAAAATGTGTGGATGGCACCAAGCAGGAGGGATTGCATGCACTTTGGAGGACAGGATTAGAATTCAAAATGACCTTGATAACATGGAGAATTGGTCAGAAATACAAAATGGGGAATAATTTGCTAAGTGGTAGTACTGTAGAAAAAGATCTGGGGGTTACAATGGATCACAATTTGAATATGAGCCAACAATGTGATGCAGTTGCAAAAAAGAGAAATATCAAGCGTACGTGTATTAATAGGAGTGTCATATCAAAAACATGGGAAGTTATTGTTCTTCACTACTAAGCACTGTGAAGCCTCAACTGGAGCTGTGTTCTAGTTTTGCGCACCACACTTTAAGAAAGATGAGGACATATTGGAGAGGGTCCAGTGGAGAGCAAGAACAATGATAAAAGGTTTAGGAAACATGACCTATGAGGAAAGGTTAAAAGAATTGGGTATGTTTAATTTTGAGAAAAGAAGACTGAGGGGGGCTGTTATAAAGAAGATGGTGATCAATTGTTCTCCATGTCCACTGACCATAGGAAAAGACCTTAATCTGCAGCAAAAGACATTTAGGTTAGATATTAGGAAAAACTTTCTAATTATAAGGATATGTAAGTACTGGAATAGGTCACTAAGGGAGGTTGTGGAAATGGAATCCTTGTCATTGGAGGGTTTTAAGAACAGGTTAGAAAAACACTTGTCAGGGATAGTCTAGATTTACTTGCTCCTGCCTCAGCATGGGGGACTGGAGCAGATGACCTCTCCAGGTCAACTTCCAGTCTTATGATTCTATGATAAGCCCTTTTGGGTTATTAAAACACATATTGTTTGCTTGTGCTCCGCTTACCAGGCGATCCAAATCATTGTGGCAATCCAAATCACTGTGTATCAGTGACCTGTCCTCTTCATTATTAACCACTCTCCCAATGTTTGTGTAATCTCAAAAGTTTATCTGCAATGATTTTATGTTTTCTTCGAGGTCACTGATAAAAAAATTAACTAGCAGAGGGCCAGGAACCAACCCCTGCAGGACTCCACCAGACACATTCCTACTCAATGATGATTCCTTGTTTACGTAAACTTTGAGTCCTATCGGTTAGCCAGCTTTTAATACCTTTAATTGTAGCATGTTAATTTTGTAGCGTTCTTGTTTTTTTAATCAAAATATCATGCGATATGGAAGTCGAAGTATATTATGCCAGCACTATTATCTGTATCCACCAAAGGTAATAGCATTGGTGTAATAAACTTAGACTTCTGTCATTTATAGAGCTTGCTAATAACTGATTTTTAAGTTTGCTGGCAATTCTAAAAATAAAAAAAATTGTTTCAGATCAACGCAAAACTGAAATCTTTAGCAAATAGAAAAACAGAAAAAATATTGTTTTGTTTTTTAAGCAGTTTTTAACTTTTAAAAAAATAATATTAAAGGAAATTCTAAAACAAAAAGTCATTCTGAATCAAAAATTCAAAACATTTCTTTTAAGAAATGTTAAAACAAAACACTGTGACTTTTTCATTTTTTTTGTTGTTGTTTTTTCGACCCAATTCGTCAAAACTGGCACAAACTTAGGGCACATTTCAGTGTCACTGAATAGCTTTTTTTGTTGAAAACAGTTTCAGTTAAAAAATTATGCCCAGCTCTAGTCACTTACACTTCTAAGGAATGTAATGTTATGATGTGGTAGCATTTTGCTCCCACTAGGTGCAAGACAGAGGAGAATCATGCTCACTGATTTCAGTAGAATTATAGCAGGGACGTAGTTGGCCCATTTTTCCTAGGAATGTTTTTAATCATAGTAGTTGAAAAGGCAGCACCATTGTTTCTTTGTGTTCTCCCATCAGTCTCTGTCCAAAGTTGTCTCCTGTTTTATATTTAGACTATAAGCTCTTTGGGACAGAGACTGCTTTTTGTTCCGTGTTTGTACAGTGTAGTCCTGGCTCATGACTGTGCATCCCAGGAGCCATGGCAAATAATAAAAAATAATAATAAATAAAAAAGTTATCTTGATGCCAGTTTTGTGAAAGGAAAAGCAGCTCTCTCTTAGAATTAGCTCAGAAGAGTCTCCTTGGAAAACCCTAAAAGTGTTGGGTTTTTACCTCTGCATAATATATAAATCTTTGCTTCATGTAAGGTTATCAAGTTTAAAATTTCTGAGCCGTCAGATTAAAAATGGAATTCAGGTTAAAGTGAATACTTCATAAATGTTTTGGTCAAAACATATTGCTCTGACTTCTGAGGAACCTTACGTCCAAGTTCAATCAGTTCAATGAGAAAGCAGAAGCTAGAAGCCCAGGAGCCAGTCCAAATGATATGGCAATAATGCATTCCTACCATCTGGGAGCCCTGGATCTGGTAATAGGCTCAAGTTTAAAGGCTCACTGCATTGCAGAGGGAATTTGTACACCTTCTTCAGCAGCAGAGGTTAAAACTAGATCTTGTTATGAAAGCTCATTTTTTCAGCTCAATAGGGAGCAGATTGCAAAGCCAGGTACACCATACAACATACCTGTGACTGCTACTGTGGTGTTGTATGGACAAGCAACACATAAGGGCTAAAAAAAAAAAAAAAAAAAGAGAGAGGTACATCTCCAAACTTAATTCACTCGTATTCAGGAGTTAATCTCAGACACAAAACACCTGGTTAGGTATTGTGTGTGTGTGTTATGATAGCCTCTTATGGTAAAAAAAAACAAGGAAAGCAATGTTTAAGTCAGGGTTTGCCATATACTTTTGGTCGAGAAATACGAGTACTTATAATTATATTAATTTGGTACATTTTCTAATAATGAAGTAGGACACCTGGATAACAGGAATGCCTTTGGAAAACAACAACACAACATATTTTAGTGTCTCAAAACAGAGGAATCTATGGAAGAATACATCTGTCATGTTTAATTATTCTTTCCTGCAGCAATGAGAATGCCAAACAACTTTGGTGTCACTGATATGCTAACAAAGGGAAAAGTCACACAAAAGAATAAACATTGATACAAGAGTGAAATACAATAAAAGTCAGCCTTTCCTGACAACTTTCTGAAGCACCAAAAGTGGTTGACAAAGGAGGTATGCCTGGGTTATCTACAGCAAGCAGGCAAATTTAAATTTCATTTTCTTTTTTTCCACCTGTTCACAGACGTAGATAACTCAGTTTAAAAGAGTAACACTGTTAGAGCCAGATTTTAATCTCTGAGGACATGCATTGCGATAAAACATTTCCCTGAGCAATGCTGCAAGTAAGTGACAAGTCTGATTTTCCATATCAAATACTCTGGAGTGTTTCTCTTTTTAGGCTGTGAACGTTTGTCCCACTAGAACCAACTTGAAAAGCTGTAACAACCTTAGTTATATTTCCATAAAGATATAACATTTCCCATCTTTAAAAAGAAAAAGGATTAAAGGACTATGCTTTCATTCATTCATGCACCACTCATATGAGGTATTTACATAAAGTTGCTTTCAGGATGAAAATTTTAGCCTTTATATGAAACTCAGGGTCAAGTTTCAGGGCCCATGTTGTGAAAACGGTCTACATTTTCAGCGTTAAATGGGTGCCAACAAAAAAAGGTGTCCTTGAAAACTGGAAAGATTATGCCAGCCTCAAAATGACATTACTAGGGATAAAAAAAAAAGATAATATTTTAATTTAATATCTTCCAAATAAACAGTGGAATTTGCACTGGTCACTGGTCACGGAGGAACAGTTCTGGAGACTGAATGCCTCTATTTGCCCAGAGAAAAGGCAGGCGCACAGGCAGGAGTAGAACAAGCCTCCCAGCATTGCACTGCCATGTGCTTCAACCCCGACCTGGAGGAACAGGGTTTTAGGGATAAGCGGGTAGCTCAGTCTCCGTCATCCCATAAAATCCTGACCTTCTCTGCCAAGACTGCTGATAAGTATGACAAGTGACAGCAATTGTGGTGGTGGCTTTTGTGATGTGGACAATTGTCCACTGGGAATTGGATTGAGGTCACCAAATTCATGATGCTTACTGCTTATAATCTAACAGAGGTTGTGCCAGCAATGCAGTGGAGACATGCTGTACTGTCGTGGTGGGGAACATAGATTTGGTCTCAGAGTAGCAGCCGTGTTAGTCTGTATTCGCAAAAAGAAAAGGAGGACTTGTGGCACCTTAGAGACTAACCAATTTATTTGAGCATAAGCTTTCGTGAGCTACAGCTCACTTCATCGGATGCATACTGTGGAATGCGTAGAAGATCTTATTATATACACAGAAAGCATGAAAAAATACCTCCTCCCACCCCACTCTCCTGCTGGTAATAGCTTATCTAAAGTGATCACTCTCCTTACAATGTGTATGATAATTAAGTTGGGCCATTTCCAGCACAAATCCAGGTTTTCTCACCGCCGCCACCGCCCGCCCCCGCCCTCCCCCCCCTCACAATTTGGGGCTGAGTTTCCAATAGATGATCATGTATCTGCAGACACTTCTATTAGGATTAGAGGCACCAATACAAGCTTAATTGGAGGCCCATGTAGGGTGACACATGAAACCCCCCTGCCACACACACAAATTCACTCTCCTGCTGGTAATAGCTTATCTAAAGTGACCACTCTCTTTACAATGTGTATGATAATCAAGGTGGGCCATTTCCAACACAAATCCAGGTTTTCTCACCCCCCCACCCCCCAACACAAACTCACTCTCCTGCTGGTAATAGCTTATCCAAAGTGACCACTCTCCTTGCATCCGATGAAGTGAGCTGTAGCTCACGAAAGCTTATGCTCAAATAAATTGGTTAGTCTCCAAGATGCCACAAGTACTCCTTTTCTTTTTGCGAATACAGACTAACACGGCTGTTACTCTGAAACCTCTCCTTACATTGTGTATGATAATCAAGGTGGGCCATTTCCAGCACAAATCCAGGGTTTAACAAGAACGTCGGGGGGGGGAGGGTAGGAAAAAACAAGGGGAAATAGGCTACCTTGCATAATGACTAAGCCACTCCCAGTCTCTATTTCTGGATCTCTGGATTTGTGTTGGAAATGGCCCACCTTAATTATCATACACATTGTAAGGAGAGTGGTCACTTTAGATAAGCTATTACCAGCAGGAGAGTGAGGTGGGAGGAGGTATTTTTTCATGCTTTCTGTGTATATAATAAGATCTTCTACACGTTCCACAGTATGCATCCGATGAAGTGAGCTGTAGCTTACGAAAGCTTATGCTCAAATAAATTGGTTAGTCTCTAAGGTGCCACAACTGCTCCTTTTCTTTTATAGATTTGGTCTTGAGTTCAATCCAGCCTCCCAGGCTGACAGAGCTCGGCACTCTAAAGAATAACTGTGCTCAGTACCAGTGCAAGAGAGAGAATATTGGGTCACGCTTGAACAACTGGTCCCTCAGTGGAGGACACCAACGTGCTCCAGAAGAAGCTGTGTCTGGAAATAGAGTGGTAACTATGACACAGGGATTTTTGAAGCTTGTTGGGAGTGTAAAGCAAGGACAACTCTCTGTGTGTGTGCGCTGGTGTGTGTGTGTGTGCGCACACACTTGCATATTCTGCAGGTTCCAAAAAAATAACCAAAATGAAAATAAATCCAAAACCATGAACATTTTTAGCCAGTGCTTTCTTACCTTTAAAAAACACGACATGATTTGCCCTTGTATCCAAAATGAGCAAATCTAATGTAACTTAGACCAACTCAAACTTTGCAATTGCAAGCTCAGTTCATTTCCTAAAGGCTGACACAATTTGGGGCTGAGTTTCCAATAGATGATCATGTATCTGCAGACACTTCTATTAGGATTAGAGGCACCAATACAAGCTTAATCGGAGGCCCATGTAGGGTGACCAGACAGCAAGTGTGAAAAATTGGGATGGCGGTGGGGGGTATTAGGAGCCTATATAAGAAAAAGACCCAAAAATCGGGACTGTCCCTATAAAATCGGGACATCTGGTCATCCTAGGCCCATGCATTTGAAATTTGACATTTATATCATGCTCAGATCAATACCCATGATTTGACTCTAACAGGAGCAGATACAGACAATCTTTGGAGTGGGAAGGATTAATCAAGCACTGACTTGGTTAATCACCAACAGTTTTCAGTCTGTGTAGTGTTACCACCAAAACCCCTTCTAAAAACAGCCCAGTTAAGAGCAATTACCAATGATTAATGAAGGGCAGCACACAGCTCTCATAATAAATCACAAATCATAACCACCAGAATGCCTCATAGGACTGTTAGGTTTGCAGCTATTTGTAGGGAAAGGCAAATAAATTGCTTTGCAATTGCTTTCTGTGTGTTACCATGCCAGTCTCCTTTCCACAATGCATGTTTTCATTTCCCTCACTTCTTTAGTCACAATCAATATGCCCTACTCAGAAAGATTTTATTTTATTTCAAATTGTACTTGTTGAGCACTACTGCTGGCAAAATAAAATAATTAAAAAACCATAAAAAAACCCAATGACATCCTGACAAGATGTTTACAACACATTGCTTGTGCGGCAATAAAAAAACAGGAAAGCTGTCATGCTGCTTACCATAAAATGTAAGCTGCCCTCGTGCCATGTTCTTTCCTCTCACATTTTCAGCCACACACTCATACAGACCAGCATCTTCCTGCTGAAAGTTTGGGATTTCGAGAACTCCACTCGATTTTTGTCTCCTGGCTTTCCTGGGTATTTGTTTACCATCTGCTCTTCTCCAGCTAATAGTAGGAACTGGGCTGATAATAAGAATAAAGCAAAAGAGCCTCATAGTAAAAGCTACATCCCATTACTGGGTTATTAATTCATATTTTAAAAAGTAGAACCAGTAGAAGTTCTGTTTCCCTAAAAGCAATAGTTTTGTTCATATACTAAGTATAGTGTGCTGTGAATCCAAACTGCAAGCAACAGACACAATCCCTAGATAAACCTCTCCCCACCTTCCCTTCTGACTTTGGGAATCAGGACTAGAACTTTGATCCATTAACTCCAAAAACACAGGTGTGTTTCATTTGAGGTGAAGAGCATGTTCAATCGCTGGTTACAATAATAGGTCCTTTATTCTCTCTGTGGGTCAGTCACTAGAGGGTGATTACACAAACACATCCACCCATCTTGATATATTATGCATGTTGCTAAGTGAGAGCTGCTTACCCACTTGAAAACATTTCAACAAGCACTTCACAGGCTTAATTTTAATTATTTGATTTGATCACCAAAATCTCAATTGTGTATTCCTGATACTTCTCTTGGAAAGTGAACAATGCTATTCTTTTGATTTTATGTCTTCCTGGGCCTAAGCTTAACTCCCACTGAAATTCAGAGGGAGCAGGTTTGAGCCCCATATTGGTATAGTATTGGCCTGATTAAGATAACTGTTTCTCTGATCAGTTCCCTCTGTTTCATATACGATGACCTCTCTTTCCACAGGGTGAATACTCTGCCGAGGAACTGGAGTAGTTTGGTCACTGATTCCATAATTTATTTTTTAATCGGTTTACCAGCTAGCCCATCATTCACATTGTCTGCACTGGCCTGGTGAGCAGGAGTCCGTGAATGAGTGCCAACAACTCCACTTTCCCATCTTCCCCATATATGTGCTGAAAATGTATGGTAATTGCAACATGTGACACTTTTCAGAGCCTCTCAGGTGCCAAAAGAACCTTAGTAACAGAATATACCTAGATGCAACTTTACAAAATAAATTGTCTCTTTTCTTCTCCTTACCAATCACATTTTTCATGGCGGGTTAAGCTAAGACAAATCTCTTCCATGTAAAGGAAGTCAGCAAATATCTATACTACAAATAAAGCAAGTGATTTAAAAAAGCATACTCTAACATACACTACTATTATACCCGGGTAAGCTAAAGTAATAATAATGAACCAAAACTTACTTTCCCAAGGCAAAGCATTCCAGTTTCACAGTTGTTCCTTTTGCAGATGGAACATTTTCTGGGAACTGCACTTCTATTTTTGGCTCATATTCACCCATCACCCCTGTGAACACATCATAGATGCTAAAGTGTGGCTGAATTTTTGTAATACATTCTCAAGTGTTCTTGCATTATCACAGAGCCATTCTATACATCATTACTTGCCCAGTTAATCTGCTCATTTAAAACAGGGCCTGTCTCTAACAGCCTAGTACTGTGGGCTCTCTTCCCATTTACTGCCAGAGGAAAATCTGCATCACAGCTCCCCTCCATCTGTTTAAGATTAAATTTCTTCATGGTTCCATTACTTTTCTGCTTTTGAATATTTAGTTCTTTTTCAGGTATCTTGTAAAATACGGAAAGAGATAATAAAGTAGGATCACCATCTTTTGAATAATGTAATGTGGAACAAATAGCCACTAGAAAAAGTTTTAAAAGCAGTGGGGGCTAATCAGGGCTCCTATTAACTTCAAGGATTTAGATGCTTAGAGATCGTATACTGTACTAGTAATTTCTTGATCTTTAACTGCCTTATTAAATAATGTAACATGGCAGGATTTTTATGAAATTGTGTTTAAAAATTTGTGCACATAAAAAAGCCATTAAATTTATGATAAATTGCCAGATTTCTACTGACTGCAGAGTCTTAAAACTGGTACATATAATTTCACCGATAGTGATTATAAACGAAATGATGATCGTAATTTAAATCTTAACTGTTTCTCTCTGGGAGGCCACCATGCAGGACTGGGGTTTAAGAATGGGGGCAGTCCTGCAGTTTTGGAGATAGGGAACAGCACACCTGATGAAGAAAAATGACTGCTACCAATACACACTGATTCAGAATTTGGGCAGCACAGGTTCCCACAGAGTTAATTCTGATGAGTAAATCAAATATACTGAAGTAGTTCTGGTGGTCTTTTTTTCGTATTTGCTGTATTGCCATGTGTGTCATTGCTTTATAAAAAGTACTGCATGGTGCAAGTTTAATGACAGCAAGAAGAAGCCGGAGAGGCTATTTGCTTTGCTTTTTCACAGTGGGATTGTTTTATATCAAAAATGCCCAGGGTAAGTGTGTGTGTGGGCTAAGACTTACATCAAATCCATTTTTACTTCTTGACCTATATATTATCTGTTCTGATACAACAACAGGTTACATCACCTTCCTTCAATCCATTTGCTTAAATGAGCATTGTCTCTACATTATATAAAAAGCAACTGCCACATGAAATCAGTCATCTGAACAAAGTATGTTTGTTAACAATACAAATACACAACACTTACTACCAAAACAAGACACATAAAAGTATCAGGGAACTCACAAGTGAATGTCACTAAACTAGGCATTTCAGTTTGAATTATTAGGCCCAATAGTTTTCAGCCTTTGGAGATTATAATATGGATGGAGCTGATAGTGCTGTCCATTTTAAGGCTGCCTGACAGTTTCCAACATAAGACCCTGTTTTCAGTTGCTTAAAACTTGGCGAAACTTCAACTGTTTGGACTGAAATTTTCTATTCTGGGTGTCTGCCTCAGGATGATTTTGTTGTGTTTGTTGAAAATATCTGCCAAAGGAGACTGGGCCTGGGAACTAGGGAGGAGAGGCTCAGGCTGGTTGGGCAAGAAAACCGGGACTGGGAGCCGGTGATAGAAATGAGCAGGACTGGGAGCCAGTTGGCCTGAGGAAAAACACTGAGATTGGACAAGGAGCTGGAGGGAAAAAGGGAGGCTGGGAATGGCTGGATAAGGTGACTGGAACTAAGATCCAGTGTAGGGGGAGAATGGGAGCCACTGCACAGAACTGGTAGCCCTGGGGCAGAAGGGGCTAAGGTGTCTTTAGGCCACATTTTTGCCCCGAGATCCTGGGCTGCTCCAGGAGCTGGTGAGACCCTTGGCATAAATTAGACAGCCCCAGGGGGCTGCACTGTTGTCCCAGGATGCAGTGCTACCTGGAGTCTCTGCTGTAAAGTGTGCTGTAGCCCTGTCCCAGACACGCTCTCCCAACCTCCACTCCTGACCCACACCCTACACCAGGGTTTGCAAGGGGAGCCTCAGGAGACAATCTTACGCCTGTCTTCCACAACGCCTGTGCCGGGGGAATCCTCCCGAGGCAGAACTGGGGTTTTTAAGGCCCTCTTTATGCTGCTAAGGCCCTTCAACCCAGCGTAAAAGAGCCAAAGTGGTGGAAAGGATCTCCACCTCAGGTTTTCTACAGGTGGAGAGCATTTCATCCCTACTTAGCCTATATTTTTTGGGGAAAAAACCCCAAACCTTCCTTTTCGGATGTGTGTGTGGAGGGGAGGCTTCCTATTCCACCTCACCATAGACAGGAATTCTGCTACATGGTTGCATGTTTAATCATATATAATGTACAGTAAATAGATAAATAACAGTTTAGTATATTTTAAGTAAAGTGGGAGAGGTACATTGTGAAATTTTCCCATGTAATTCTAATTGAAATTAGATGTAACTGGGACATTAATTGTTGATGAATAGGCCTCTTAGCCTGCTAATTTAATGATACAGCAGTCTAATGAGAATAATATGTCCTATATTAAGATGTGCTGGACATGTCGGCATAAATCCAAAAGACAAGGAAGACATATTTGCCAGTTTAAATACAATGTGGCTATTCTGTGGTTTCTATTTCATTCATTTGTGCTCTTTATATTTCTGAAATGTGCTGTGTTCTTTCTTTTGATGCATCATAGCATGTTAAGTCCAGATTTTATTGCATCACTAACTGTTGTATTAGAAACCAAGTTGTAAATGATTTTAGACGTTGCACACAATGTTAGTGACAAGCTTAGTTTCAAAATACAAAATTTAGCACATCTTAAAGATACTAACTTTTGCGCCTGGGGAAATCTAACCATATTTTGCTAAATGGACATTATAGCACCTTTCCTGTTTAATGCAATGTTTTCCAGGGCTCCTCAGCAGTTCAATTAAAATTTCAAGTCCATAATAAACTCTCGAGTACACCTCAAAGGAGTTGGAGTATGTTTAGGAAGGCAATTGGACCCTGTAAATATGTTAGTGTGAGTGTGCAGAGGAATGATTTGCTAAGGCAAAGCCCTTGGCGATGTGCTTCATAGTCAGTACCACTAGTAAGCATCATAACATTATGCTCCATTTCAAGAACAGCAGCATATACAGGGCCCAATCTTACTTCCGCTGAAGTCACTGGAAGCAGAGCATTGTATGATCTGTGTAAAATATTGTTACTGAAGATCTTAAATAACATACAGGCTATTTTTATTCCTCATATGGAGCAGATGCTAATGGAAGCTTTAAGCTTTCATCTTTTTCTTTCGTGCACTGTGGTAACCTATATGGGAGCTAAGGGCCAAATTCTGCTATCCATTACTCTATTGACTTCCTAAGGCTAACTTGATCATTTAAACACTGCAAGCAATCATGAAAATATGATTTACGTATCTACTCAAAAACTTAATGTGATACAGGTCTATTTGTGGTATAAACTTAGAAATCTTTACTTATTTTCCCCTTCTTGTACCACTCCTCTGACTACTAAAAATAGCATTCATTCTACTGGGAACTATTGCCTAAGCTAATAGCTTCCAAAACAGCAAAGTGTTTGTGTGATCATTTTTGGCCAGTATAAAATGAGCAAAACTGCAGCATATCCACTAAAATCTGTTTTCTTCCCTGTCCTTGCTCAAGTGTCTCCAAGTTTGTATTTTATTTTACAACAATCCCCTGCTATTGTGGCATCTTCCAGTGACAAAGTATCTTTCACAACAACAGCTTTAAAAAATACTGATTTCTATGACATAGAACTGCAAACTGAGTCTGTGCATTCTTCAAATTCTCAGTGGAACTTTAGAAAGTTGAGACTAATTATTTATCTTTACTCTGAATAAAAATTCAGGCCATTTCTTAATATTTGCAGAATGATTGCTTCAAAAAAACAAACAAACAAACAAACAACAACAACAAAACCCAGATATCTTACCATCATTTCTCAGTATCAAAGGAGTTGGGGGGCCCAGCACTTTATTATTTGTTACAGTGTTTGTCACCACGCATGTGTAGTTGCCCACATCAGATGTTTCCACCTTTGCTATGTACAAATTCCCAGTCTCTTGAGAAACAAAGCGACGATTATCCTGGTGCACAAATGATGGATATTCATTGAAGATCCATGCATAAGTCAGTTCTAGAAGTAAAAGGTATTATTAACATAATGCTTTTTTAATTTTAAAATATGGTTCCATCCCAGGGCAGAACTGAAACTCTGAAAATGAATTTCTCCCTGTCTCTTGTACTTATAGTAAGGGTACAGTAACTCATAATGAAATGAAAATGTCTTGTTTGTACAATTATGAATATAATCTTCCATACGTGTACTGGTGCAGTGCTGTCTTTCTGAGTCTTCAGCCAGACAGCTTATAGCTCCAATGCCTCTGTTGCCCCTCAACTTTTCCAAACCAGAACAAAATGAAATTAACGAGAATTTCTCTAATTCTATTCTGAAACTGTCAAGAATCATGCCAATTTCACATGGCTTAGAAAAGTGATGAGCTGTAGCAGAGGCAGGCACTGGAGCTATTTATGGCAAAGATGACTCAAGAGCAGCCTTGCATAAACTGTAAAGAAGCAGAAATGCAGATAGACAGTACCGTATAGAATAAAGGTGTCTCAGTATCTCGCTTCTTTTTTCTGGACTAGTCATTAATTTGGGAAAAAAATAGTAAGAAAACCTGTTACATTTGGGTATAGATAATGTTGGTCTTGTTTAGTGGACTTTTACATCAATTGAAATGTTGATTTTTGTGAGACTTCTTTGATTTATACCCAAAGGTTCAGTTTTTAAAGAATTTCATCAAAAAATATCAGCTTTGTATGTCACAGCATCAATTAAAAGCAATCTGAATTTTTTTTTACAAATTTAAGAACCATGATATCCTGTACCTACAATAAAACATGTGTGTAGTCTTAAAAATTTATACATTAACACATTTAAAAAGAAACTGGTTAAAACTGAATATATTTTCCTCCTATACTGACCTATGTCCAGGCTTCTATTTTTCTCTTGCAAGTGTTGAAAACTTTAGACACAAAGCATAACAGGGAATAATACAGCTGCTGCCATAGCATTTGGTCCCAATCTTGCAAAGTTACCTTGCTGGCTGACTTTCATGCCCATGTAGAATTCCCAAGTCAAGGCCCCACAAATGTCTTTCTGCATTGATCACTTACCAGGATCAGGCCTTCCACCATTATGCAAATGAAATAGAGAACTATCATGAACCATTGTCTTTGGCAGGGAAACTTACTTTGTAGTTCACCTTTAAGAACTGTTGTGAACCAGCTTTCACAAGCAAATTCTACATCTTCGCTTCCAAAACGGCGCATCAAAATTGTGGGTGACTATGTTTGTATGTGCACATAACTCATTGGGATCCACCTCCATTTATTTGAATTTATCATCCACCATATCGCAGAGAATTCAGGCTTAATGGTTTGACAGGTCAGGACGTTTTATCACATGGAAACTAAGTGTGGAACAATTGTTATGCCTTTGTCACCAAGAACATATCTGTAACAGGGTGTGCTGACTCAGGAACTAACTCAGCACTCCGTCACTCAAATCCCCATCTGTTTACGCTAACTGAGTTCTGATTAAAAGACAGGCAGTTGACAGAAGAGGATAATCAACTGAATGGGGATACAGCTGAGTGGCTAAGTGGGTAGAAGCAGGCCCAACAACTGGGCCCACATAAGCAGACAGGAAGGAAGGGTCGTGGGAAGGGTTGGTAGCCGGAAGGAAGGCAGAAGTAGGCAGGACTGACTGCTGCTGCTGCTAGTAGGGTTCCCTTTGCTAGAAGCAAGTGGGGAAGCTGGCTATGAACAGTAAATATATGTGAGCAACACTATATGCTGTGGCCTGCTGGAAGAATACGATAAATAAAGGTGGTGGAGAAGGAGACCTGAAGAAGTTGTGATCTGTGATAAAGGCCTAAAAGGACTCACAAGGGACCACCCCGTGACAATCTCATTTTTCCTGAGTCATGAAGAATACTCTGAACTTTATTTATTCTTTCCTTTCAAGATAAATTATGGTGGAATCTGCCTTACTCTGTTCTTGTGAACTGTACGGTTTTATACTTTGGAATTTTTTAATACACTAAATTAAGTAGCTATAATCTTCAGTGTGACTAATTCGATAATACTTTAATTTGTAACATGTCTTTGGAAGTTATTTGCAAAAGAAAAAACAGTGAGAGACATACTGCAAGTGATTGCAGAGTTTATAAGTTAGGTTAATGTAATATAACCCCATTATATTTGTCTAAGACTGATACCTAAACATTGAAAATGTTTGAGAAATTACAGTAAGGAAAGATCACTGTAGCTTTGTAAAGGGAACATTAATTATAGTAAACAGCATATTCTTAGTTTAATACTCTAATGAGCCATAATTGTAATTGACCTCAAGTACTGTTATGTACTTTAGGAAATACATTCTGTCCTAATGTTCCAGTGTTTACACACATAGGAGGGGGTATGCAGTTTGTTGTGGTTTTCATTTTAGTTATTTATTTATTTAATGACAGGATTATAAAATATCTGCTTCGACCTCTTGGAAGATATAATTACGTTTATGTGGGAATATCTAATCATTGTATTTACACATGTGCATCTAATTATAAGTAACCCCATGCTGATGTCAAGAGGATACTTCGAATAAACAAGGTAGCACTTCTCAGCAGGCTTATTATTTCCTGCAAGTATTTAGATTTTTTTTTTAATTTACTCATGGTGAACAATTAACTCGTTTCCCCCAGAAGCATCCAACAACAGACAAACATTTCTGCTCTAGAATGCAAACAGCAGCTTTTAGGTTTGAGTGAATCTCCACAGACCATGGTCCCCCCCGCAAAATAAGGAAAAGTCTAAGACAAAAATGTTATGTAGTAACTACAGCACAGTCAATGAATAAGATACTCAGCACTTTGTTTGACTCCAATTCAGTGTGAGTTTAGAAACCCTAGGCAAGCAGATACAAGAGTGAAGAAGACTGTGTGGATGTTGTATGCAATGGGGAAGACTGATTTAAAAACCAACTAGTGATTTTGAGTACTTCAATTATTGGGAGCCCATCTTGAGGCAAAGTGGACAAATTTTCAGAGGCTGGATGCTCAGCACTTTCTGAAAATCAGGTTCCTTTAAGTTGTCTCAAGTTGGGTTTCCCTCCCCCACCCTCAAAATACAAAAAGAGGAACCCCAAATCACTAGCCACCTTTGAAAATCTCAGCCTTACTAAAGATCTAATGATTTAGTATCTCTGCCTTATGCTGATTCTAACACAGTTACACTGCACAGTACTACAGCTGTATAACTAATAACTGCTGTAGTGATAAGGCATGAGGCAGCATTATCAAGTCAGATGTGCTGTGTAGTATTGAAAATAACTGGGTGATACTATTA
Source organism: Natator depressus (assembly GCF_965152275.1). Lineage (NCBI taxonomy): Eukaryota > Metazoa > Chordata > Testudines > Cheloniidae > Natator > Natator depressus. The sequence continues at coordinate 14,185,140 of NC_134240.1, read as the reverse complement.
AGAGTTCTAATTTTATTGTTCTAAAATAACTGGGGACTTTTTATTATTGTAGAATTACAGTGAGTTTGAATCAAGTGATATAATAAAAAGGATGGGAAATAAAGCAGACTGGAGAAGCCTTAAGTACATTTCCTTCTGTAGCAATACATATATATTGTACAATACTCACTTTGATTTCCTTAGAGATCCCTGCGCAATATTTATGTCTTTTCAAACTTGACAGATTTCTTTTGATAAGGTTTCACATACTAATTGCTCTGGAAGTGACAGACAGTTCCTGTGCCGTAGGCAATTTGTAACATCTGAGTAAACAGACACTTAAAATACAGTACGAGATAGCATTTGGTGATTCTGGTGGGTGATTGAAACACTTATGTGGGTTATAACAAGGTGCCTTACAGTGTAAAGATTGTATCCAGAGTAGTTCATGGTTTCTCACAGACTATACCAGGTATCCTTTCAGGACTGAATGTGATGTGCTGTTTTCTAACTTGGGTCCCTTCTCATGTAATTTTGGGTAACAGACAATGTTTTACTACACTGCATACAATGTTTTATTTGCCTTTTTAAAATACATTAAGCTAGATCTCTTAAATGTGGTGCACTATTTTATACATTTTGACCCAGATTTGCAACTGGTGAAAATCTATGAAGCTTGATTGGTTTTTAGTCAATTGATACCAGCCGAGAAGCTGACCCTTTATACATTATATATCTTTCTTTTCCTAGGGAGATGCACTTTCCATGCGGGGAGTGCTTTGACTGCACGCATTTCCAAAAGAGAGAAAGGTTTGTCAAAAAAATTTAAGACTGCTGGCAAATTCACACTTTGGCAAGGATTTCAAGACTGGACAGAGGAAAACTGCTATTTTTGAACTTTTAAGGCATGATCACAGGCTTCCACAACTTTTTAAAATTCACTGGATTCAGGACATTAAATAAGAAACTTTTTTCACTATACTGTTCATGTTAAGAACTTTTCCTTATATATACACATGTATGCTGCTGATTTAGGAAAACTGGTGACTTCAGCTTACTCTGCTGTTCGTGCTTCTGTACATACTTGGGATGCTCAGTGCAACAGCAGTAAGCTTATCGCATTCCAAGAGAAGGAAAGCAGATTTCCTTTTGTCAAAGAATGAACTTCTTTGTGCACAAGGTCACAAGATACTAGGATCTGCTCTAAGGCTCTGGAGCAATGAAGCAAAGATAATACAGATATGGAACAGCATGTTAAAACTCTATAATATCCCTCAGAATTCAAGGGAGCCCTTGGTAAATTCAAGCACAAGTAAAGACTGGTGAAGCGAAAGGTGGGGAATACATTAGGTTGTTGAGAGAAGCTTGGTCTCACTCTGGCTAATGTTAGGATATAGATATTCAGGCCTGTCTGCAAAAGCCTGTACTTTAAGAATTTAGGGGTATTCTTATCACTTGGCTAGTTCTAGAGGTATAAAAGAAAGAATCAAAATCACTGTCTGCTGGTGTAAGGGCCCTCTCTTACTGTGACTGTTTGAGGCCCTGTTCTTAGGCTAAGGCCTTTGGCTAAGCAGCAGAGGCAGCCATAAGCTAGGAAGCGAACAGTCACATCCTCACATTCCAAACTAGTCACATTGAAAGAAGGTGCTATTGGGCTGTTAGGAATACAATCCTGTCCTGAATACAATCCTGTCCTGATAATTCCTATCACCTCCAGAGAAAGGGAAGTGCCTAGAAAATGTAAAAAGAAACTTAGTTTGATAGCATCCTGTCTGGCAAGAACTCACTTATCAATAGCTGGGATGTGAAATCCTCACTTCTGTATTGTTTTGTCATTAGAGTTCCAACTTTGCTATTGTTTGTCTGTATAATCTCTGTCTGGTTCTGTGATTGTTTCTGTCTGCTGTATAATTAATTTTGCTGGGTGTAATCTAATTAAGGTGGTGGGATATAATTGGTTAGCTAATCATGTTACAATATGTTAGGATTGGTTAGTTAAATTTCAGTAGAATGATTGGTTAAGGTATAGCTAAGAATATTACTATATAAATTAGGGGCAAACAGGAAGTAAGTTGGGATTCGAAAATAAGGAAAAAGGAACTTGTATTTAAGCTTGCTGGAAGTTCACCCCAATAAACATCGAATTGTTTGCACCTTCAGACTTCGGGTATTGTTGCTCTCTGTTCATGCGAGAAGGACCAGGGAAGTGGGAGAGTGAAGGAATAAGCTCTCTAACAGCTAAAATAAATGGTGGAAGAGAAGTGCAGAGACATATAGTCACAGAAATGGAAGTCACATAAACATATCACAGAGAAATGTACCACACAGTAGTACCTAAGAATCTACTTCATTTAGTTAGCCATCAAAATTCACCGACAACCGGAAATACCATAAGTTTTTAGGGAAAGCTTGGGCACACAGCAATAACAGAGAACATATTAACATTATTAGTATTAACATATTTAATTTTATGTTATGGATTAGTGATCAGCACTGGAATGTGATAGACTGCATGATACAGGTGGAATATACATTTTAAACACATCCATCTAAGGCAGTGGCTGTCAAACTTTTGAACTGGTGACCCTTTTCACATAGCTAGCCTCTGAGTGCGACCCCCCTCTTATAAATTAAAAACACTTTTTTATATATTTAACACCATTATAAATGCTGGAGGCAAATCGGGGTTTGGGGTGGAGGCTGACAGCTCGCAGCTCCCTATGTAATAACCTTGTGAACCCCTGAGGGGTCCCGATCCCCAGTTTGACAACCCCCGATCTAAGGGACATTAACCTTTATCCCAGTTCAAAGCCCTGTGAACATTCTTGGCTTCTACTCAGGCGCAATATCAAAAGATAGGAACCCTTTACTTCAATTCTTTCATCACCTTCATAGATTCCCTCACTACCTGCCTGAGCGTGACAATTTCGCTCCACATCAGCTTGGACTATGTCTGCATTTCAGAATCGAGTATATTGATCACAAATCCATATTATACACTATAAGAAACAAACAAAAATAACCCATTAACAAATCTCAGCCAGGATTTAAAAACAAGAAGTTTTAGGCTCTTGCATTCATTCCTAGATGGCTAAATAAATGGCCTGATTTTCCAAAGTTTGGAACATCCAATAACTCCCATTTACTTCACTTAACACTTTTGTAAACTGACCACTTATTTAAGCTACTTAAATAAAGATTTTGGAACCCAATGTAAGACACTCATTTTTGAAAATCTTGTCCCAGATACTGTCTCTTCTGGCCTGTGATATACCTGTAGTTTTGCTGAAGAACTCTCTCACACAAGTTGCCACTAGAGAATCTACAGAGACAAGCAGACAAAGGCAATCACTCCGCACCAGAAACAAAAGGAGGACTTGTGGCACCTTAGAGACTAACCAATTTATTTGAGCATAAGCTTTCGTGAGCTACAGCTCACTTCATCGGATGCATTCAGTGGAAAATACAGTGGGGAGATTTATATACAGAGAGAACATGAAACAATGGGTGTTACCATACACACTGTAACGAGAGTGATCACTTAAGGTGAGCTATTACCAGCAGGAGAGTGGGGAGTAATAGCTCACCTTAAGTGATCACTCTCGTTACAGTGTGTATGGTAACACCCACTGTTTCATGTTCTCTCTATACATAAATCTCCCCACTGTATTTTCCACTGAATGCATCCGATGAAGTGAGCTGTAGCTCACGAAAGCTTGTGCTCAAATAAATTGGTTAGTCTCTAAGGTGCCACAAGTACTCCTTTTTTTTTTGTGAATACAGACTAACACGGCTGCTACTCTGAAACCTGTCACCAGAAACAGTATCACTAGACATGGCCTGAGTGTGATCTCCATGGAATGACGGCAGATGGAGGTGTAGAGATGCAGAATTACAGAAAGATGTGTAAAGCATGATACAGACACAGTGCAAAATGGCATCTTTTACCACAGCAATGGGCAATGGTGGAGGACAGAAGAAATCAGCAGCCTCATCAATCTGTCTGCCCGTGTATTCTTTCTGCTAGCAGCATCCACTTGCTCTCTCATACTGGGATGTCTGTGCCTTTTATTCGATTTATCATGTGTGTCATTATTTCCTGTCTGGCTACTCTAGAGTACCTTACATTCAGATGCATGCTTAGTTTGCTACTAGTATCATCTCGTTCAACTCACAGAGGTTTTATAATATAAGTAGAAAGTGCAGTTTCTTTAGGAACATTTGTATATGTGAGAGAACAGTTTTGCTGCTGGTGTGCTCAGTCTTCATTCTCTGACAGAGCTAAATCTGATGAAAAATGGATTACCCCATTCTTGCTCTTTTATATAGTTTGGATGTTACTGTGAACACCTGATGCTCTTTCCATGGTGCAAGCTAAAGCACTGTAGTGATCTTCAGGCTGGCAAAGGTTCTCTTGGTCACTGGCCTGGTTCTCTGTGACTCTTGTTATATCTGTCTGAGAACTGAGACTGGCCAATTTCCTCTTTAAATGTAATCCTTGAATTATAACTATATGACTTATGAATACGTAATTTAACATTCCTCATACTCTCTTAAATGTCTTGCATCTTGTTGCATGCTAGATTGACTTAAATAACCATCTTAAGTCCATGGCTCTGGATTTCAGAAGCCAGCTGAGCCAGGATGACCTGAAAATATACGCATTGTAGCCAAGACTAGTTACTTTGCTAGGACACTCATAATACCCTGGACAACAAAAACCTTCTGTACATGCAAATAATAAATAAATAATGATGGGTCACTCTTATAGAGCACTCTTCATCAGTAGATCTCACGGTGCTTTACAAAGGTGGTCATTATTATTTATCCTGTTTTACAGATGGGGAAACTGAGGCACAATGACTTGACTTGCCCAAGGTCACCCAGCAAAGCAGTGGCAGAGCCAGGAACTGAACCAAGGTCTTCTGAGTCCAAGTCCAGTGCCTCTATATGTGTATATATGTCTTCTATTAGATATTCTTGTTATCTATAGGTGCAGCAAGGTGCCTGGGATGCCAGTGGACAAATGGTCCTGTCATTAAAACAATGAGGAGTCCGGTGGCACCTTAAATAAATCTGTTAGTCTTTAAGGTGCCACTGGACTCCTCATTGTTTTTGTGGATACAGATTAACATGGCTACCCCTCTGATACTTGGGTCCTGTCATTGTGCATGAGAACTTAGGGATGGAGTCACCCAATTATTTTCTCAATTTGGTTCAAGGGTGTGCTACTAGGTAAGCAACCATGGATTCTCTTTACTCTGTGACAAGTACTGTTCCCATGAGTATCATCATGCACTTCTCCATAGTATTCAGTTCTCCTGAAAGGCAGGCACATAATCAAGCATATCTACCTGAGGAATACCTCAGGCTCCACATTCCTCTCCAGAAACTCAAATCTCTGCCCAAACTGAGAATTACTTTCAGTCATACTAGAAATATAGCAAATCCCTACTTATGAATCAGGCAGAGAGAAGAGCTGAATCCACATACCCTACTTCCCAGGTGAGTGCTTTTAATCACCAGGCTATAGAGTTGTTCTTACTTGCTCTCTCTGGCTTAATGTATATATAAGTATGAATACAAAGTAGAACAGCTTCAATAGGAGAGACTATTGCCCATTGGTTAGGATGTTCACCAGGAGGGAGAAGATCTGAGCTCTCGGATGGGGATTCAAACCTAGGGCTCCCACATGACATCTCAGGCAAGTGCCCTAACCACTGGGCTAAAGGTTATGGGGGAGGAAAGGAATGGACACATAGACATACTGTCTCTCTCTCATTTCTGAAGCTGACCCTGAAAAACTTTTTTCCAACTGAAACTAAGTGGGTTACTCTATATCTGACCTATCAGTCATCATCCTCAAAGGAAACACGCACAACACTTTCAAAAGACAAGCCTGGGAGCTTAAATTCATTACTCTGCTAGGTTTCAAAGTAACAGCCGTGTTAGTCTGTATTCGCAAAAAAAAAAGGAGTACTTGTGGCACCTTAGAGACTAACCAATTTATTTGAGCATAAGCTGTAGCTCACGAAAGCTTATGCTCAAATAAATTGGTTAGTCTCTATGGTGCCACAAGTACTCCTTTTCTTATTACTCTGCTAGAACCAAAGACCACCTGTACTGAACAGAGACACAGGATTTATGATTTATTACCATTAACCCCCTCTTTTTGTCCTTTGACTGCAGAGGTGTTAACAGGCCACTCTATCTTGAATGGTCCCTTACAATCTGAGCTAACTACTTATGCTAAACTATCTGTTCCACCTTGCATTTTGCTGTGAGGCTGGGAGTTCCTTTCCCAGACCTGAAGAAGAGCTCTGTATGGCTCGAAAGTTTGTCTCTCTCACCAGCAGAAGTTGGTCCAATAAATTATATTACCTCACCCACGTGGGTCAAATTCAGAGATAGTTTTGGGTTGACTGAAACTGAACTTTTAGAGAATAAACTATGGATCGAAAAATTTTTGCCTGGCTCTGCCAAAGTGGCTCTCAGTTACACCATTAAATACGGATTATCTCTATGGTTTTCAGTGTCTATTCTGCATTTACTTTGGTGTGAATGAGAGCAGAATTTGGCCCACAATATTTTCAAAGAGCATTTGGGAAATATATTCTTTGCATTGAACTTTCCCATCGTGTAGTGCGTGGCACTTTTTGGCTTAGAGCACATCACTGAATATATAAACCTTGAACAGTTAAAAAGGTGTCTCCCCATTTTTGTATATATTCTTCCCCTTTCACATTTCCATTACTCCCTGTTTATGTGGCATGGCCCAGCATATGGGGCATGGCCCAAAGCCCTGGCAGATTGCATTTCTAATTAATTGATGAGAATCTATATGAAACAGAGCGTAATCCCCAGTACATCCCCAGGACAACACGGCAGCATACATTCTACTTTAGGAAAAGATACACACTTAAAGGACGTTACTGTTAATTGCAAAATATTCTCAAATAATAACTTTTACAAAGTTGTCAAAAATGTTACTGAAAGCTGAATAGGAACTTATGCTTTGAATTACAATTTTAATTAGACAGATGATTTGCCAGAATAATGTTCTCTCAAGCTCCCATGTAATTTAAACCTTTTTTTTTTCTCTTAGTGAACACAAAATGCACATTTCATGTCTCATACAAAAACAGCTTTCTTTCTGGTATTGCTTTTAGACAAAATATACATTTTCCATTAAGAGAGGTCTGCCACTGAGCAAATTTAAAAGGTCTATATAGTGATTATGAAAAAAGCTATTAAAACATCAAGATTTCATTTACCATAAAGCTAAATGGAAGAGGAAAAAATGTAAATGAATATTAACAACAAAATGGGGAATGTTTATCATTTTTAATACGAACAGTGTGCTATATATAATATGCAACGTTAGATTTTACAGGCTTTACTGAAAGTTACAAAGATAGATCATTAATAATTCCCCTAATTTATATAGTATCACCTAATATTTCATCCTCAACAAGTGGGTAAAAATTGGGACTCCCTTTTAATCACAGAGCTTGCAACATTTGCTGTAAAATCTAATATAGACGAAGAATGTATACAGATCTTAAAAGATATATATGCTACAAATTCACTGTATGATCTTGGGGAAATCATTTAGGCTGTTTGTGATTAGTTTATCATTGGTAGAATGGGGATATTTATACCTTAACCACCTTTTAAAAACTATCTTTAACGCTGGGATGAGAATGGTATGGGAAGGCTTATCCAGCTACCAGTGGAGTCAATGAAGGACTCCCATTAATTTCAACAGGGGTCAGGCCTCAGTATGAAATATCTTTATTTATTTTTATCTTCAGATAGTATATGGCTCGAGCTATGAACTTTAAATGGAAAATATCTACCTTATTATTATTGCTAGTATAGCAAACAAACAAGCAAAAACTCCTGAAATAAATCAAACTTAAAATTAATATAATTAAAAACATAAAACAAAACAAAAAAGCCCACCCTAAAAAGACTTTTTACCCCACTAGGGACTTCACTTAAGCTTAGAGATTGTTATGAAATATTCATATTATGGCAGTACCCAAAAGCTCTATCTCCATGTATCTTATCTGTGCATTTCTAATGCTCCCATTCACACAGCGTCTGGACACTGATCGCACTGTAGGGCATACCATTGTAACAGAGTTCACTACATTAGTCTGCAAAATACGTAATCTCTCCCTGCTGAATTCTGCAGAAAGAGACAATTCTTTTGGCTGTCTTCATTGTACACAAAAATATCTTTACTCTTTGGAAAGCAGGCTAAGTCTCCAAGCTGCTGCAATAGTGAGCATGTGATCAAATTGAGGGGAAAAAATGTCAAATAATGTATTTCTCTCTCCTTAAAGTGTCTTAGATTAAAGCTGTTGTATGACAGACAGAAAAAGGCTTTCAACCTGAATAATTGTCTCCGGCACCTATCACGACTGCACAGCCTCTTCACCAATCAGATTAGCAAACCACTCCACCCACCCTTCAGTTAGAGATGGCGCGTCATATAAATAATACAAATTATTTTACAATGCTGAAAACAAATTAACAATTATTGGCTTTGAAGCCTCCCCCTGAAGAGGGATGCAGATACATACTCCCCTCTACCCTTGCAACAGGCACTCAGACTTCTTCCCACTGTAGAGATGGTTGAAGCTTCCTTTCCCACAACACAGTCAAGTTTTGTTAGGCTATGGCTGCCCTACAGAGCTTACAGCGGTGCCACTGTCGCACTGCTAATGCAGATACTCTAAGCCAATGAGAGAGAGCTCTCCTGCCAACTTAATTACTTCAGCCCCCGTGAGCGCTGGTAGCTATGTGGGTGAGAGAAGCTCTCCCGCCAACATAGCGCTGTCCACATTGGCGCTTAGGTCAGTGTAACCTACATTCCTCAGTGGGGTGGCTCATTCACACCCTGAGCGATGTAACTTACGCCAACCTAAGCTGTAGTGTGTACATAGCCTTACACTCTCTGCAGCCTTCCTGAAAGTGCCCTAATGGGGTGCCTCCCACTTGTGTCTGTGTTCCCTTTCTCCCTCATCTGCCTGCTTCCGTTCTGGGTCTCTGCCTGTACAGGAACACATGGCCAGGGGGAAGGGGGATCTCACTCTCACTCCCCATTGCCAGTGCAAACCTAATGGCAGGTTCAGGAACTGGAAGAGGAGAAGCAGATTAGCTGGAGTAAAGGGGCATGAGTGGAACTCTCCTGCAGAAATCCCTCCTCCAACCCAAACATGTTCACATTACATGAACACTCAAACCCCTTAAATGCAGTCGTTCCCTGTGGATAAGAAGTTCCAGCCCCAGTCGGCAGGGACGTCGTTAGCAGAACTCCAAGCATGAAGATGCTGCAAAACTGGGCTCTTAAACAGAGTGTGGGCTGGGAGGAGGAGGAAGTGAAGGCTTTTTTAATGTCTTCATTGAATATGAAGGGAGTCATCTCTTCTGTCCCCCTCCACTGTAAATTGTAGGCCTGCTCCTGAAGCTCGATGCTGTGCAAGGTTCTCAGTTCCCTTCATTCCCACTGGCTTCCTAAGACCAGCAGCACACCCGCTGCTTTAGTACTGCACTCCTGTCTTCCAGGAGAGAGAACAGCTCATGTTGCGCTGAGACTAGTGATCCTAAGAACAACTCCCTTTGCTCCTGTGAAGTACTGAACTCTATATCACAGATCACATTTGTTTTTCACACACACACACACTAGTGATATATCAAGCATGTGTATGTAACCATATACATAGGAATTATATTTGATATTAGTTGGGTGGTATTGGGGCTAGAGAACAGATTTGCATTTGTCTTCATAAATGATGATTATTGCTAAGCTATAGGTAATGGATAAAAATATGTTATTGCCATTCATATAATACAGCAGCTTGTGACAGAAGACCATATATTGTGCTGTAAGCTATCATGGCAAAGCCTCAAGGATACCAAGCAAAAGGGCCCATTGCAGATTTATCTGAAAATTTCTTGGCTATGGAGGGTTGAAAGCAGACTCTTAACATTATATTTAATATGCTTGCTTGAATTTCCATAGTAATTTCCATGGAGACTTACTAACAAAGTAACAAAGTAACAGGAGCCGGTATTTTGCTGCATTTCCCCTAGCAGCAACAAACAGAGGTAACAAGAATACAGAACTGACACATCACATACATCCCAGCTGTTTCTGGTATCTACCATTCCATTCCCTCTCCCAAATGTTGCTATTCTTCACTTTTATTTCTTTACACTATCATCTATTTTGTAACATAAAAAGTTCAGAGGCTCTGGGAGGGAGGGGACCTGAAGAGGATTGGAATATAGCTGTTTACTGCCAGATATTACCCTGAACAAACACTGCATACCAAGTCACACAACACAGTCTCACAAAGCTCATACCCAAAGTTACAAATATGGCAGCTGTCAATATTCACTTGTTATTACAACCAGACAAACTCCAAAGCATATGGTGTGGGGACGAATGTGACCTATTCTGAGGTTGTTTCAATCCACACTTTAAAGCACTAACGCCTTCTCTCTCTCTCTCTTAACTGGCCTTCACTATTGATGTTCATTCAATTTTAAAATAAAAGAGGAGATCTTGCAAAAAGCTGGGCTTCCATTAACTTCAGCACAAATTGAGGAGGCTTAGTATCTCATAGGATCAGACCCTTAATAAAAGGACAATCTCTTACTTTATTATCACTGAATTTTCAAAGAATCTGCTACAACTTGCATTCACAGGTTAAAAAAAAAAGATACACTGCTGATCTAGTACCAGTATACTCCTCAGAGAAGAGAGACATGAGTAGTGAAGCTGTCAGAGAAACCATAAAAGGAGCAGGACAGGAAAGCAGTGATGTTTCCCTTCATTTGGTCCTACTCAGGGAGCCTGCAGAAATCCTTCTGTTTTCCACTGTACAGATGGGGCTCTGCAGTTCTAGGGCAGAAGGAGGGGGACCGAAGTCTGGGAGCATTGTCCAGGGAATACTCTCTTCTCAGCCAGGCAGATGAATTAGTACTTCTCTAGATAAAGACAGGGTTGACCCAAGGGCAGTATGGCAACTGCTGGCACAATGTAACTAAAGGAGAAGAAAAGACAAGGCTTCATCGTGGGGTTAGAGCTACCAATCTGTGAGGTTTGGAGAACACACTTCTGCCCTGTCTCCAGCCTCCCAAGCTCCTTCTCACTTGAGTGGAGTGTTTGTCTGGAATTCTGCAAGGGTTGTTGGAGGGCAGTGGTTCTCAACCCTTTGTACTGGTGACCCCTTTCACATAGCAAGCCTCTGTGTGATCCCCCCCACTTATTAATTAAAAACACTTTAAAATATATTTAATACCATTATACATGCTGGATGCAAAGCAGCATTTGGGGTGGAGGCTGACAACTCATGATCCCCTCATGTAATAACCTCGTGTCCCCCTGAGGGGTCCCGACCCCCAGTTTGAGAACTGCTGCTGTAGAGTGTTCTGGCTTCTCTGCCTCTCTCCGGTGAACTGTTCTGTGGCAATAAAGCTAGCTATATTATTAGTTGTGAATAATATTTGTTGTGAGCTTAGCCCATTTCTATTTTCACAGATTATTCATTAGCTGATTCCCCCAATTTCTATCCATGTATTAACTTTTAAAAATAGCTGCTTAATCATTTAATTGTCAGTGGTGCTTGCACTCACAACTCTCTCTACACAACTCAAAAGATTGCTCTAGAGGAGATAGAATAAAATGAAGAATAGTAAAGTAGATGGTGAAAGTGAGATAACTGTTGATATGATCAAGGCAACTGGAGATACTGGAGTAGAGTGTCTTCATAGATTATTATGTGTTTACTGGGATCAACCCTGATGACTGGAGAATGGGGTTGATGGTGCCTCTCTTGAACAGTAAGTGTGATCCAAATGATTTTAACACCTATTGGGGCATCACCCTGTTAAGTCAGCCTCTCAAAGTCCTTGAGAGAGTTCTGGAGGCAAGATTGAGGTGCAAGATGGAGGAAAATTTAGGAGACGAGCAACATAGCTTTAGGAAGGGAAAGAGTACTATAGATACAATATATGCAATGAGACAGAAGTTTGAAAGCATGATAAATGGAGGCCATAACTGCTATGTAGCAGTTATTGATCTCAAGAAAGCATATCACTTGGTTCTGCAGCAATTGGTGTTTGGAGCAGTGAGCTGGATGGGAGGGGGCCTGCAAGAATTGGAGATGATAGAGGGTCAAGAGCTAAGGTGTAACAATATGTGGAATTTCAGAGAGTTTTTGAGATAACCATGGAACTGAGACAAGGCAGTGTGCTGAATCCGCTTCTCTTCATCCTGGCTATGGACTTAATTAGTAGGAGAAACAAGCCTGTGGAGACACAGAGGAAAATAATGTCTGCTGATGATCTGTCCCTTTTGGCTGACAGCAAAGAGGAATTGGTAAATACAGTATCAGAGTGGGCATTGGTGTTTGAAGATCATGGTTTGAAGGTAAACACAAGGAAAACTGACGTTATTCAGTTAGGGAAGGTAGACAAACCTGCTGGCTGATGTTTGAGGAAAGAAGCTGATCATAAGAAAGAATCTGTGCACTTCTGAAGTACATTCAGTGCCATTAGAGAGAGATCTGGAGAACCTTAAAAGAAGAACCAAATGTGCATGGGCAGTAGTGAAAAAGGTGGCAATTAAGTAACAAAGTGAAAGGAAAAGCATATGCTGCATGTGTTTGTGCCTGCCTGCTCTATGGTTTGGAAATGGTGGATCTTGCAGAGATGAACGAAGACGACACAGGGAAAAACAACATAATGAGGAATATGGTAGGTAAGTGAAGGGTAGACAGAGCATGCATGGAAGAAATCAGGGCACATGGAAGATCAACTTGGGAATCTGAGTGATAGGCTGGAGAGTGCATGTTTGAATTGGGTGGGACGTGATATAAATGGGAGAAGAATGACCAGCAAAGAAAGCATGGGACGAAGAAGACAGCAAGAAACAATGTGGAAGACTGAGGATACACTGGAAAGACACTGTCAGGAGAAGTTTGAAGACAAAAGGGGTGGAACTCCAAAACCTTTGAAAACATGACAGGGACTGAAAGGAGTGGCAAAGAACTATGGGCACCTGTGACCCCAGGTAAATGGAAAAAGGAGTCAAGAAGTGAAGGGAAGTGATCTGCTTAATAATTTAGAGGAACCAAATTTAACACCATCAATTTATTCACTTATTCTTCACTTGGACTATTTGCTATGCACTAACCATGCTGTGTGATTGGTCACTAAGCCACATTCCAGGTTTCTGGCCCCTAATAGGATGACAAATTAAAATAACACATTTTCAGAAGAATAATTACTTGAGCTAAAGTTTATACAACTTTCAGGATGTGTGAATATTTTCACAGATACTCAGCGGCCATCTGACTATTTGCAACAACAAATAATAAGAACCCACAACAGCAGTAGAGAAAATATACTACTTTTAGCCTAAAAAAATCCAGGAATCACCTTTTTGTACTACTGTATTTGACCAGTTCTATGTAAAAGGATATGATGTGGTCCTCAATAAGTAAAACATCAGAAGATTTTTGGTGACTGATACAAGGTGTATTCCAATAGGAATGTAGCACTTATGCAACATATTTAAAAAATAATTGCTACCTCTTTATGGACTTGCCTCATACCTGAGGGTTTCAGGAGGCAAAACAGGGAATTAAATAATTAGGAAATTTGGAATGTACTTTAAAGGAATTAAAATTGCAAGATGAAGGCCTATGTGATGGGAAACATTTATAATAAAGATCTATATAAATATCATAGGCCCAAGTCCTGCAAACACTTATGCACATGCTTAAATTTACCCCCTGAGTAGCCCCTTTGACTTCAGCGGGACTAATCATGTGTGTATCATAAGTTCACAGTAATAAGTGATAGAAGAGATGCTATACCATAATATATGTATATTATATATAGAGAGAGACATATTATGCACACACAAATGCACACACACACATTTTTCTTATAATGTGTTCCTGCATTTAAACCTATCTTTTCCCACTTGCAATAATTTGAATACACAGATTAATTATATTTTCATTAAGGAACTAAGACTGTGTAAGAACTTCGGTATTACATGAATTCTGGTCAATAATCAGTTTGACCCATTCCTTATCTCTGCTTTTCTATATCTCTAAAATGGTTAAATATTTGACAGTTGTTCAATAATTGACCTAGCTTATCTCCTACAAACAGGTTGCTATCCTAGTTGCTATAGCAACTATAAACATTAACGATTATTACCCCAACATCCCATTGGGGATTTTGACACAGTCTTAACTTAAAAGTTCCCTCAGGGAGAAAAATCACCAGTCGCCTCCATCTACGACCAAATGGAAAATATTACGAGACTGAAAGTCCTCTGTACAGTATTTATTACAGCTAAATACACAAACCTATTGCAGAAACTTCTCATGGGTAGCAGATTTTTTTCCCTGCCAGCCTAGCATACAGGCAGATAGGTCTTGGGAGTAAACTGTATGGATAAGAACTGCATGGGTACTGTCACAGTTCAGGGCAACTGCACCCTTCAGTGGCCCAACAAGGGAACCTACCCTCAGGCTTCTAGGTCCCCATCTGTTGCCTCTCTTGGGTGGAGACCTGCATCCCTCTCTCTTCTGACTGGGGTATTCCCAGGCTGCACAGGTCCCTGACTTCTCCGTGTATTTCCCATCACAGCCGGGTTGCCCAAGGACAACGGCTTGCTTTTTCTTTAGAGACAGATACCAAGTGTAAGGGCTACAGATATGTACCCACACAGGCTTCCTATGCAAGCATACTTTATTCTTAAGGTAAAAGCATCACAGAGAAAATGTATTAAAACAATAAAAGAATCTGCATGCATGCTAATAAGCTTACCAGAGTTAACCCAAACTCTAACATGGATTCTGACAGGATAAGTCCTCCAACCCTGCACCTTAGGAGTGTCCTTGTGGTTACCAGTTCATCATAGCTTCAGCTCAGAACAAGCACGCTCATAACTAAGGCTGAGATTTTTTCACCGTTATTTTTAGTAAAAGTCACAAACAGGTGATGGGCAATAAACAAAAATCCATGGAGCACATGACTTGTCCGTTACTTTACTAAAAATAACCAGGGGCAGGGCTAGGTAGGGGGAGGAACGGAGTCCCATATGGGGGGAGACTAACAGGCTGAGTCCCGGGCCATGGCAGGGGGCAAAGCTCCGACTCCAGTGGCCGCAGCAGGGGTCACAGCCATGGGTGACACACAGCCCTTGCTCCAGCGCTGGCCCAGCTGCGGGACAGAGGTACACGCCCGACTGCAGCCCCAGCCACAGTGTGGGGAGAGGGGAGGCACATGGCCCTGGGAAGCCGCATGGGGGGCATGTGACCCCAGCTGCAGCCTCCGGTGAAAGCCACGGGGCTGGGGCACGTGGACCCTACCAAGCCCGGGAAGCTGCATTCCTGATTCCAGCCAGCCCCAGTTGCAGGGCAGGGGCGCACAGTCCCGCCTCCTCCTCTTGAAGCCCTAGAAGTCACAGAGCTCCGGCAAAGTCATGGAATCTGTGACTGCCATGACCTCTGTGACTAAATCATGGCCTTATTCATAACCTGTTCACTTCATTCTTTATACATTTCAGGGGTCTTTAATCTGGAGTTTTCAGAAGAGGTAATTAGTACACAATGGGTCTCTCTCTTCCAAAAGTTGGTTTCTGGGGGGAGAACTTGCATTTCCCTTCCCCCAGAATACTTCCTTAGAAGTCCACCTCATACATATTGTTCCAAAAAAGACTTCTGAAGTTCCTACTACCAGCCAGAGATAGAATTAATCTTGTCTTCCTGCTAAAGCAATTCTATACAATCTCACAGTAGTACATAAACATTTGTATTTCTAATACAATGAACTCCAAAGATGTTAAATTTAATTTACCAAAGTTTAACTTAATTCCATAAGGTTTATTCAGGATAACACAGGATATTGTCAGTCTGTCACAGGTACGCTGACCTAACAAACCAGAAATTGCCTCCAGAACCTGTATCTTCTGGGAACATTGTCTCAGCCTCAATTAATCTAACTCTCTGGGTTTTCAACTTAATTTCTTTACTTAATTTCTGGGGCCAACTGGAGGGGAGAGGAAGGTCAGTGGCCCAGAAGATAAGTAATTCTATAGCTGTGAAAAGCCTGGTTGGTAATTTCAATTAGCAAACGTTTTTTCCAGTGTCAATTCACACCAAAGTTGACACCAGTTTTTGGTCTGACTCTGGGTCATAACCATGAATTGTCTCAGATTCTCAGAATTTGTTTGCTTGAAGTTTGTTTGAAAAATCAACCCGATTTTGTAAAAAAAAAGATTTCGGAAACATTTGATGATCCAGTCCCAATGTTTGGATTGTTATAAAATTTTTTAAAAAATTTAAAAAATGGTTGCCGGTTTCATTACGCACATATTTTGCAGGTCTAGTTTCAGCTAGGCTCAGTTTGCTCCTGGCACTAGACCAATGGGTCTCCCCTAGAGTGGAGATATAATTATTAATACTGTCCAAAACCCTACTCTGTTGAGGAGGGGACTGTATCTGGGTGGAACAGAGACCCCAAAGTTGGGAGAGGATGGGACAGGCCCAGTCAGCAGATGTACTCTGTAGAGAGGTCTGTGGAATTTAAAGCTGATCTCCTTTAACAGAACTTCTGGGGGTAGGTATCCCTCGAGCCAAACCCCACATAGCACGGCTACTACAATGGGCACAAGTGTTGCAAATTGCACCCCTTGTGTCTTTCCGTGTGAAACTGTCTCTTAATGTTAAAATAATGATTTCAGGCAAACCTTACTGCATGGGGACTGTACAGTGTCATACAGCTTCATCCAGTCATGGCCACAAAACCAGCACAGGGCATTCATGAGTGGATCAAAACCCCTATATTAGCAATTACATTCTATGTGAAAATACTTGCTCTTCTATTCAAGCCAAGATGGTTTCACAGCACTTCCTATTGAACTATACATGGGGCCATATGGTTCTCTCTGTTTTTGATCTGCACTTCCTCATTAATTTTAGTCAGGAAATTTTCCTTAAAAGAATAATAGCATGATATGGTCCACAGAGTGGCATAGAAAGAAACCACTCATCCCATTCTGCCAAGCAGAGATAAGGTGTATCAATGGTAGATCTTGTCAGTAGTAAATAGGAAGAGGAGAGAACAAGAATAAAGATAGGACAGACTAAATGATTAGGAGGACCAGACCGTGGCTGCTAATTACCTGTGGCCTTAAGTCAAAAGAGAGTCCAGATGCCTCAAGTTAGTTATGTACTTAAATGATACTGAAATTGATTTTTAACTCTAGAATATATTTGTCCTTTACATAATTCAACCATTACTTATATTTCCCAAGCTTATTATGTGTACTATATAAACTATAAATAATATCACTTTAAAGAGTGATTCACAGATTTAATCAGTCAGTTTGTTTTCTATTAAAAGTCATGGAGAGTTAGCTTAAAGCCCTACTTTTGTATGCTTGTTCGAGCTGAGCCTGATCTAAAGGCCCCATTCTTGTTTTAAAACATATTTCAATGTGACCTAGCTAATCCTTTAATACCACGCTTTCACTACCTTTGATCAGCCTCTTATTGTAGCTATAAGAGATTAGATCAAACCTTTAAAAGAAAGTTGCTTGTGGAGAATTTTCTTACTGAAGTGTATTAATATCAACTCTAAGGCTGAAATATTTAGCAAAACAGTATGGGAGAGATGTCCTTTTTAGGAAATATCAGACTACCAAAAATATTTGATATCTGTATAGATATTATTATTGCATTACATTTTTGATGCTACTGTAACGTGCATGCTAAAATAACATTATATCGATGAGCTGGATTTAATTGCTGTAAGTAAAGTTACATTTAGACTTTACTAAGACACATTGTTTTCTGAAAAAACTCTGCATTTGGGGGTTAAAACTTTATTTATTTTTAAGCTGGGCAGTTTCTCTGTTTTCTTTTTAAAAAATCATGGAAATTATCTCATGTTCATACAATATTAAGATTACACATTTACACACAGAGGGAATGTAAAAGTTCGGGTTTTCACAGTGCCATGACCTTGCTCATGATTTTGCTTTTTAATTGAGGTCAGATTTTGCCTTCGTCTTATTCCACATGGATTAACACACTACCTCTATGTGCATAAACGACTGTACTGTCAGATCCGTTAACTTAAATGGGACTCTACAGGAGCAAGCAGATCTAATTGCAAGATTGGAGATGCACCAGTGTAGTGTTTTGCATATATAATATGTGGGTACATGTACACAGACAACTGTCCCACTCATGTGCTTTGTGTTCTGTAAGGACTGCTTCTGAGGACCTGAAGGTTGCTCACAGTCTCTGCCCTTTTTTGACATCTCTGTGGGAGACTGCCAAGCAAAGTTCAAATTATTATGGGAGGAGGTGTGTGGTTGTGATGTGACCAAAAGTACACTAGTAACTGGACTCAGGTCTCTAATATATTGTATATAGACCACAAAATGGTCATAACTTAACATAACTTACTGCGTCTATTTACTCAGCGGTGAAAGGTTTCAGCCATTAGTCGCCTCCCTTCAATATTCATTCAGTATAGACCCCAGTTTAGCAAGGTAGTTAAGCACATGCCCAACTTTCAGAATATTTGTTTGTTTTTAAACCCTGTCATGAACCATCACCAAAAAAGAATAAAAAAATCCATTAATGTCTTGTTCCTTATTATTTCAATATTGTCCAGGGTCTTTACCTGGGAGATGAATCACTTATGTTTTAGTTTTTGTGAATGCAGCATGAGTTACATATGCCAGATGTCTTTTCCCTTGCTGTCTATCTTGTGACAGTCCAACAGCCCAACTGGCATATAAAGGAAAATAGTAAGTGTTCAGTAGGAAACTTGCTGTTTTCAAAGATTTAGTCAGTTATTAACAAGAAAAGTCACTGGGTTGTTAATGCACATGTGTCAGAGTTTCAAACTTGAATACAGATCCCTGGGGAAGCTGCACTGACAGATGTGCTGAAGACAAAACTGCAAGTGGGCAGTCAGTCAGCAGGAGATCATTAGTCTGCATGAAGAGTTGCAGCTCCTAAGTGACTGAAGGGTAAAAATCTACAAGAATCATGCATAAATTATACATAGCGGGGTTACACTACCAAAACATCATATATATTAAACCTGCAGAGGTATAGGGCAGCTGTAAGAGGAAACTGTAAGCAAATGTACTCCCTCCTTTCATAAATAGAAATTTTTAAATCCTCAGATGGTATAAATCTGTGTAGCTCCATTGAAGTCAAAGGTGCTACTCAATTACACCAACTGGCTCCAAACATCTGAGCTAAATTCTACTCTCAGTTATGGCCCAGTTCTGCAACTCCAGCTCACAAAAGTTGACCCCACTGAAATCAGAATTACTTACTTTGGTAAGGGTTGTAAGATCGAACGGTTAAAGAAGTGTAAATCCAAAGTAAACTGTATTTACACCAGTGTAAACAAGAGTAGAGTTTTACAATTTCTTAGAATTCCCAATTAAAACAAAACAACAACAAAACAATCTTAACTGTAATGTTGTCAGAATTGAACAGGTGATAGACCAGTAAAATGCTAAAGGACACATATGTGATGGGACATTTAAAAAAGAAGTTCCAAAACCAAAAAAAATTAATCTATTTCCCTCCCACCTTTAAATAAATTGATAAACATGTAAACACACTGAATGAGCAGTTTTAAAACAAGGATTATAGAGGATTAATTTTAATCTCATCCATGTCTATCTCCTGAGAAGCTTTTTACTTCTTGATCTTAATAATTTAAACACACTGCATATAAAACATAAATGATGGACCATATACTTTAAATGGAAGTTACAACTTTCAACCCGTCCAATTTAAATTAGAGTAGAGTTTTTTTATGAGTGATTTTAAGTTTCAAGAAACCTGTCTGGCAGATCAGGACACTTCTTCAACATGCTGAATCAGAGAGAATATAGAATTATGCTCGATGGTACGGTTTCCTAACCCTGTAATGTCATATTTCATTCAGCAATGGCCTTCTTTTTCTGTAATTTTTTTTAAACTGATTTTCATAAAGGAACAGACAATGAAAAGTACAAAAAGGTAAATGATTTATAGCTTGTATTTGTTTCCAAATACTGCCCTGATGCAAATGCTGCAGGACTGTCCAGCAATGGATTCTTGATTCTGACTCATTGTTTACAGGCTAATCTGTAATACTAGTATCTAATGAGATAACTTACATTAATTTTGTTCTGTTGATAAATGATTGCACCTGGTACACAGGATTTCAACCACTGGCTTCAATGCAGCTACATTAATTCACAGCAGCTGAGGATTTGGCCCAAAAATTCATAGTGAAGCGTGCAGGATTTGGAGCAGCAAATCCTGCAGCAGGTTCTCTGCCTGAAATATGTCACTTGATGGCTTTCAGAGCCAAATATGTTTTCCCCAGACTAGAGAGCACTTTTTTGTATTAGTTATTTGTATTGTCATAGCACCTAGGAATCTCAGTCATGGACCAGGATTCTATTGTGTTGGGTGCAGTCTCTAATATTGTAACTATTTTTGATCCATGCAGTTGGACAAAATGTAGGATCTTGTGGGTTGTTTTCGTTGGGGGGTGGGGGAGAATCCATGATGGATCAAATCATGTTTCATTACAAAGAATGAACACAAAATCCTGTTTCCCTAAACACAGTTGGAACATGAGGAGACAGGTTTTTTGCTCACAGTTCCAAGCCCCTTTCCAGCCTGCACTTAGCCCAAAGTTCTTTCTCTTAGCTTTTTCTCAGGGTCATGGTACCAATTCTTCTGCATCCGTTTCTGATGCTTCCTTGGTGCCGTCTCGGTCTCCTTCAGTGGTCTTTCTGGTTGCATCTTCTCTCTCATTCTCTCACTCTCTCTCTCTCTCACACACACCCCTACCTCCAACAAATGATTACCAGCGAAAAACCTCTACCAACATAGCTCTGCCTCTGACCAGCTCAGCATGACTTGTTTTGGGCAGTGTCTTCTACTGTTTCGGCTATCTATTGTATAAAAGAGCCTGACTGTTTTCTTACATTTATTCTGAATGAAGGTTAGGGTTTTGCCCACCAGCTTCCAGGAAGTGTAACCCAGAATGACAATATTAAACTTATGGGTGTGGGAGTGCTAGTTTAATGTGGAGTGTGTGTGGGTGTGCGAAGTGGTCCTCTTGTCACAAGATAGCTCATTTGTCCCCATGTAGATCTCTGAAATAGGCCACACTGCCATTTGGCTAGGATTTGTTTAGCTATTTCAACTCCAGTTCTGTTCTGTCTTCCCTCACTGCATCTTTCATGCACCTCAGTAAACACATGTCTCAATGGCACAGATGAAAGTTCACCTTTTGAGATCCTAAATGTTTCAAGGCAGCAGCTCTCTCATTAGTGCTAATTCAAGCAGTTTTAGTGATAGCTGCTTTTTCCCCCAGGCACCAAGGAATGATCACATTTTCATTCCAATCTCCTCCATAGTCAACAATGGATTTTTCACAGATTCAGCAGTTAAACCAGCTAATCAAGCCTCTCCATTAATTTGACCGAATAGAACACTGTGATTTTTTAGCATAACTTTTAATATTAAACTCAGGTAATTGATGCAGGCTGCTTTGGTTTTGTCTGTTCTAAATTGGCCCATTCTAATGACTTTGCTCATTGCAAAGTCCCTTTTTGGACATATACAGATTTTTTCCTGCAGAAAAAATTCCTTTTCAAAAACTTTTGTTAGGGGAGATGAGAGCCACAAAAATAGAAAATGTATGGACATCCTGTGATCCTCTCTATGTAAACAAAGGAAATAAGCAGAATTCTGATCCCAACTGACATAAAAAAATAGCACTTTTCCGAATACAGCATCCCACTCCTCCATGACTGCTAGAAATAACATGGTAGGAATCCCAGGTCAGGTCACAGCGAACCATGGCTGGACCTATTCTTCCAAGCTCTTCTCCATGTTCCCTGCATGAGGGTTTCAGAGAAAGGAGGATAAATTAATGCCACTCTGAGTACACTTAAACAATCTCTCATTTCCCCGTGGACACTGACTGGCATGTTTGATCTTCCATATTGACTAGAGGGGCTATTTCCTCACTCTACTTCTTACTTCCTTGGCCCATTCTCTTTGACTACCTTGGGTTTTTTGGGCCACACATTATATTAAGATTCCATGTATAAATGGTTAACAAAGGGTTAACAATGACGACGAGATGTTACAGACATCAGCAGCATATGAACAGATGGTTATAAACGTTATCAGAACAAGGTGTTACAAATGGTTATTAGCCATTGTTATAAACAACTTTTTGATCGGTTGGACTCTAACATTTGTTGAGACGGCTATTAATAATTTATAAATCCTTTATAAATGGCACCTTGTGTGACCATTATTTTTGGTGGATGGGAGAGAGGTAATGAATGGTAGGCAAATATTTGGTGCCAGAGTGTGATACCCAGGATTTGTCCCAGGGACAAAGGGCTAGACTGTGATACCCCTTCTTATTTTGAGTGGTACCTTACCCTTGTCTGCAGGGAGTCCAACTGAACAGTCCTGCTCAACTTTCCTGCTTTCCTTCCCCGCCCTACTTCCTCCTCAGCAGAGTTGGGTAAGTGAGGGAGAACTCTGGGACATGATCCATGCAGAGATGATTGCACAGGCAAAAAATAATTCATTTCACACAACAGTTCATCGTCCTCATGATTACAACCAAAAACATTGTATTGGTTTCAGCCCGTGAAATGACTGTCGTTGTTTTCCAAAAAGTTCAGGTGAGGACAAATGTGTTTTCAGGCCTGGCCTTAGGGAAAATGGTGCCCTGGGCGAACTTGTATTTTGGCACCCTTTCTTTGAGTCAAGTACAGATACACAGTATGGTCACACACCTGAATTTACTGGAGAAGCTTTAAGTTACAGTCGGGACTGTGTGTACCCTTCAGCAGAGACCATTGCACGGGCACCCCTGGCAAGAACATCAGGCTGGTGACCGTGTGAAGCGCTGGAGGGATGGCAGGGCTGCGAGGGACGAATTGAAGCCTAGCACAGCACGCACCTGGCACAGGGTCTGTTTCCCTGAACTGCCATAAACTTGCCCAGGGAGCCCCGCTGCCTCTGTTCCTCAGTGCTGCCCAACTTCAGACACTGCTGTGTGCCCCCAGGAGCGCTTACCACTAGCCTGGGCACACCTCATCCTCCCCTGATCCACGGGCTTTTGGGAGCGAGTGAGCAGCTACCCTGGCATGCAGGCTGTGTCTAGTGTGACCAGATGTCCCAATTTAATAGAGACAGTCCTGATATTCGGGGGATTTCTTTTATAGGCACCTATTACACCCCACCTCTGTCCCAATTTTTCACACTTGCTATCTGTTCACCCTAGGTGTGCCAGGCAGCCTGGGGTGAGTGCAGGAGACACAGGGTGGAAGTATCTCTCCCCCGGGTGCTCTCCTCACCCCCCAGTCCAGTGCAGACCGGCACATGGCCAGTCCTGGCCCCATCCTGCCCTGCAAGGTGCTCCCCCAGGCCTCCTGGGGCTCCCACAGCTCAACCCTGGGACAGACCGTTCCCAACCACAAGTTGTAACAACACCCCTCACAACTTCAGCTCCTCCCCTATGTGGGAGCTGTCCCAGCCTACTCACTCCCTCTGCCAAGCAAGACCTTGTGTGCGCCAACAAAGCCATCCACAAGTGGGGAGTGGAACCTGGCCGGTGTGCACTTGCCTCTTGCCCTGCCCGTGTGCCAGCATCCTCTTGACCACGGCTCCCCCCTGACCATGGTGCCCTGGGCAGTCACCCACGTCAGCCACTTGTAAGGCCAGCTCTGTGTGTTTCCCCAACCAATGACACCCTGTGCTGAGGACTTTTCTGCAGAACTTTGTTGCTGTAATTCACAGTGTATTTTGAAAACAGGGCTGGCAGCTGCACTTCACTACCTACCATATAGCATGAAAGGCTGAGATTGAGATGAAATCAAAATTGCCATCTCTTCTGTCAAACGCTAAAATTTAGGTGGTTCTACTTGATTAAGCTGTGCAACAGAACCAAAAGTTCTCTCAGCTATTGAAAAAGTCAGGAGAGAACAAAAAAAGAGAGAACCTTTAGCAGCTCATCCATTATGTGAAAAAGATGTGAAAATAATTCCCTGTCAACATATCAGCTCAAAGGCACAGAGCTTACAAATGCAATTCCATCAAAAGTAATGTTCTGAGATAGTTAAGAGTTCTTTGAACAGGTTGATCTTTAATAACTCCCTTCCCCTTGGGAAGATGGAAATATGCAAGTGGATCTTCGTAACATGTATGCATACAATAATTCCGAAGGACAAGGTGTCAACTCATTTTCCTTTAAATCTTGTTTTTCCAAATAAAGCCCTACTAATCAACCCCAATGTTTTAAAATTCGGTACCTAAAGCTAGGCTCCTAAATGGAAAATAAGTGACTACATACGAATGTATGAGCTTCATTTCCAGCATCCGGAACTGAACACATGAGTGCATATTTCTATTTTAATTAGTAGAACGTACCTCTTTTATAGTTCTAACAGAACAAGGTGGAATAAAAATAGCTGAATTCTGTCAATGTTCAGACAACACCAATCAATCTATGAAATGATCAGGTTTAGCTCAGGGTTGTGTTGCACTGAAATTCCTCTGAGATTCTGGATACAAATTTAGAATGATCTTTTTAAAGTCTCTTTGATGGGTAAATACTATAGCATTTAACCGAAAATACTACGCCAGATCCTCTCGTTGGTGTAAATCTGCATAACTCCACTGAAGCTGTTTGATAATCTGGTATAATTTCTAAAGAAATGATGGGAGGGGAAGGATAGTTCAGTGCTTTGGGTGTACTGAACCTGGGTTCAATTCCCAGCTCGGCCACAGACTTCCTGTGTGATGCTGCCCAAGTTACTTAATTGCTCTGTGCCTCAGTTCTCCATGTATAAAATGGGCATAACAACACTCCTGAATCTAAGCTGGGTGTTATGAGGCTAAATCCTTTAATATTGTGAGGTGCTATGGCCATGGGAAACCACATAAATAAAACAGAGAGAGAACATATAAACCAATCTATGGAATTTGCTATTGAATTCTACAGCTGGATTAAAGTAATATTTATAACATCTTAGAAGCCTCATCTTTATTATTTTATAGGATGTTCCCACAAGTGTTGGGAATAGGCCTATGTGGCTCCTCTTATCAAGAGGCATGGAGGTGAGCAAATGAAACAAAAATGGGGAAGAAAAGCCCTAAAGGCAAAAGAGGGGGAGAATGACTCATTGTGGCTCAGCCACAGTCTCCTCAAAAGCCTGTAGTGGGAGCTCCCTACACAATGTTTGAGGCAGGAACTCTCTTTGTTCTGTGTTTGTACAGTGTCTAGCACAATGAGATGCTGATCTGCAACTGGGTCTATGAGGTGCTACCGCAATACAAATAATTATAGGTGGGGTTCTACTTTCAATTATAAACTCCTGTTTTCCATTGCTTATAATTTTACCAGACTTGAATTATTTGGGCTGAAACTTTCCATGCCAATTGTCTACCTTGGGCTGACTCTTTCTGGAAAATTTCAGCCCAAAGAGTATTGCTGTTTATGAGAATGAGGCTAGGGAAAATAATGTTTTCAATATTAAAAATAAAAAAAACCCGGCTATCCTTTCTTTGGAAAGCTCTAGTACCCCCATACTTTGCAGCAGCCACATGAAATCTGTCATGTGGGTGGCCTTTGTGCCACAGATGTGCTGCTTGCCATCCCCATGAAAATCTGTCCAGACCTGGTAAAGTTATAAGCCTTTGAAAAAAAATCACAATTCGCACATGCTCAGTAGAGACTTTCTAGAGCCTAACAGCTAAAAGCTTTGAAGCTGCAAACCTCACTGAGCCTGCTCCACCCCTCACAGCTCCTGTATGTGACCAGACTGTGTACACACCATCCTCAGAGAGTGACCGATCATGCTGTATCCCCTCAGGTTTCCTGCACATGACTGGACAGCACATGCGCCGTATTCACAGAATGACTGAGGCGTGCTCCAGCCCAGGGATATGGGGATGGAGCCAGCCTTCCCCCGTAACAGCTGTTCTGGGCCGGGATGCGGCTGGGCACAAGGGCTGAGAGCAGGAAGCCTGTCTCTCCTGTGTCTTCAGTAAATTCCTTCTGGTACCTAGGTAGCATGGAGAAAGAAACCATCTGCTTCAAATTCAGGGGGAGGCAAGAGACAGATCTAGGCTGTTGTGGGGGAGGACTGGGATAGTGGATTGGAACAAGGAGCCTGGGACTGGAGGGTTGCATGGTGCAGAGATTGAGAAACCAGGGAATGCAATGGGGTAGGGGAGAAACTGAGATCAGATGAAAAAACAGGTGGGGGATGGGTCTGGGAGCCAGTGGGGTGTGGAGAAGGAGGGAAAATAGAACTGCCAAGGAGCCAGGAGATACAAGGGGAGAATAGGCACTGGCTGGGCATAGCCTGGGGTAAGGAACTGAGGGTGGCGAGGACACAAATTGGATGAGAAACCTGGGGAGGGAGACTGGGACTGGGAACTAGTGGGCATGGGGAATGTGGGGCAGGGGGGATGGGAAACTGGAGGGAAACAGAAACACATCAGGGAGTAGGGAAGAGAAATGGGACTGGCTGGGCAAGGATACTGGGAGTGGGAGTTTGGGGAAGAATGGGATGGGAGGTGTGCAGGGGTAAGACTAGGATTTTCTGGGCAAGGAGACAGGGACTGGGATCAGAAGCCTGAGGAGTGAAGACTGGGCCTGGGTAGGCAAGGAGAATAGGAATGTGATGAGGAGCTAGTGGTAGGGTAGAGACAAGACTGGGATATGGAAATGTTAAGGGGAATAGGGCGGAAGGGCCAAGCTTGTGGGCAATGGTCAGAAGCATAGGCGCCGACCCCGGGGTGCTCCAGGGCTCAACCACCCACAGAAAAAAAATAGGGGTGGGGCCACCGATCAACTGTTCAGCTGTGCCACAGATCAGCTGTTGGGCAGCTGGTGGAAGGACGAAGAGCAGCGAGGGGCCTCAGGGTAGGTGGGAAGAGGCAGAGCAAGGGTGGGATCTCTGGGGAGGGGCCAGAGTGGGGGCAGGAAAAGGCGGAGCAAGGGTGGGGCCTCAGGGTGGAGTGGGGGTGGAGCACCCACAGGGAAAAATAAAAGTCAATGCCTGTGGTCAGAAGAGTCTGTGCCCACTAGAATGCACACATTTCTAGAGTCTTGAATTACACCCTCCTCTGTCAGCAGATATTTGTGAAACCCACTGGCAAAATGTCCCATCTCCCTCTAGAGCTGGCCTACATGGAGAATAACTACCTACTACTGCTATCAGTTATTCCATTAGTTTAAGCGGCAGAGGTCGGTGTGGCAGATCTAAAGACTTCACCCCTGCTAATGATCTACGTGGGTATCAATATGATGCCACACGACATAATTTTCTGGTTTTTTTAAGAGGCACGAAATCACACATAAAACCCCATGTTAAAAGATTATTAGGGTTGCAAAGTCAAGCACTCTGAAGTTAGGAACTGCCAGAATTAAAGTTGGCTGTGCAACCTTACTTTGGCCCCTTTATGGGTATAGATTAATTTGATCTCATACTGTGTATTTGTGCAGCAACACTGCCTCATTCAGTGCACAGAACAGACAGTCCGTATTTTGTACTCTCCATGTTGCTCAATGCATGGCCTCATGCCTTATTTACGTCACATTATTCAAGCCTGGCTCTGAAGACAGAACTATTAATTTCCTCATGGGCTTTCCTGTGGTGCTCATCACTATAGAATATGAGTGCTTCACGCACAATAATGAAAATTATTTTCATACTCCCACCGTACAGATTAGGGATGTAAATGTCGGTTAAAAATGTTAACCGACTAAATGATTTAAATTACATCGTTTAACCGGTTAACCATTAACCGAGGTCACTCAGGTGGGACGGTGCGGGGTGGCAGAGGCTGGAGTCCCGCTGGCCTGGCTGGGGCTTGGGCCTGGCTGGGGTCCCGCTGTGGGCTGCGATGGCCCCACGCAGCTGGGGATGGGGTCCCGCCTGCCCAGCCCACTGTGGCTGGGGCCGCTCCAGCATGGCCTGGTGCGGTTGGAGCTGGGGCCGTCCCAGCCTGCCCGGCTCATTGAGGCTGGGATCCCGCAAGAACCCACCTGGCCCACCGCGGCCAGGCTCTCACCCCAGCTCACCTGCTGCAGCCGGGGCTGCCCCAGCCTACTGCAGCTGGAGTCCCGCTGCGCAGCCCGTCCGGCCCGCCAGCCCGCCCGTGGTGGCTGGGTCCATGCCAGCCCGCCCGCAGCAGCCGGGGCTGGGGTCCTGTCGAGGCTAGGGTTCCTCTGGTCCACCGGCCCAACACAGTTCTGGCTGGCCACCAGGGTAAACGGTTAAGATCCGGTTAATGGTAAACCTAATGTTTATTGGTTAACTGGTTAACCGATTAACCTTTTATATCCTTAGTACAGATGGTGAATGGAGGCACAGAGAGAGAAAGGTAAAATGTATTCACTAATTTTGGGTGCCCAATTTGATACACGTAGGACCTGATTTTGCAGAGTACTTTGGATTATATAGCACTATTTACACTCACAGCCGAGTTCCCGCTGAGTTCAGTTGCAGTCGTCAGCACTCCTGCAAATCACGCCCAGGGTCTGAAGTCAGGCATTCAGAATATGAGGAACATACAACTAGTGATCACCCCTAAAAAGACCAGTTTAAGTAACTTGACTGGTATCTCACAGGAACTCTATGGAAAAGGCAGGGACAGAACCCAGTTCTCCAGGGCATCATTCAACTGCCTCAACCATGCAACTGTCTTTTCTCTTTCTGCAGTACCCTGCCTCATTCACTACACACCTTCCAACTTCTCAAACAAATAATGTAGGGGTACTCCAGACAACAGCCCCCTTCACTACACAGCATTCAGCAATCCTGTATAGGAAATGAGGCTGGGGTCCTGTGGAAAAAAGTTGTATATGATCATGTAATTAAAGACAGTATCATAATGCATGCAGATAAGGGGGTGAATTAAAGTTGCACAGGCAACCTTAATTCTGGCATTTCCTAATTTTTGAGTGCTTGACTTTGCAACCTTCATAATTTTTAATATAGTTCTTTTGCATGTAATAAATAACAACAACAACAGCAGCAGCTAACTCTTCTCTGTCAGGACTCGATGATGGGAGGAACATATCAAGGGCACACAATAATTACTTTCTCTGACAGGATTTGCAGATGGCAGGAACACTGATGGCAAAATCAACCAGAACTGATGCTTTGATATGTATTTAAATTCCACACTGTCCTCTCCTCATGGAGACGAAGAATAGCACAGATACAGGTGGGGCAGGCAATGCAGATCTGATTCTTGCAGTGCTTTGATTCCAGAAGGAAGGGAGTCACCCCAAAACAGAACAGGTCAGAGAAGCAGGTGGCGGAATTTACACTCCCCCATGGGTCATTGATGTTGGCAAGCTGCCTGTCCCATCTTCCTATGTGCACTGCCCCGAAAGGAGATCATACATCAAGAACACCAAAAGGACAACCTCATGAACTTTCCTGGGCCCTCCATCCCACTCCTGTGGGTTTTACTACAAGTGTTTGTCCTGTGTCCCTGCAGTTATTACATTTTACAGGCTGCAAGAGTTACAAAAAGAGGCTGTTAGTGTTCAGTGCAATTGAAGCTGGCTCAAATTTAAACAGTTCAATGTCACTGTTTAATCTATAGACTCATAATGAAATGGCAGAGATATTGTTAGCAAGTATTCAAAAATTAAATTACTATTTGTATAGTAGGTAATGCAGCACTCAGCAACAACATACATCTGGTAAATGTGACAGTTAAATGTCCCAATTTCCATAAATGCACAGAATAAAGTACCAGTGTATTAGCACTGATTCGACATGAATTAGTGAAAAGATATTAAATATGGAGATTTGTACTGGAATTCATTTAAAGGGAAAGAATCCCTCAAATATTTCCAAGGGGGTCTCATCCCCTATGGAGTGTACTCATCTTCAGAGGGTATTGATCTAGCAGTACTTTGAAAATGTAAAGCACTATAAGTACTATTTTTGCTACCTCCAAATTATAGGGCTGATCCCAAGAAATGCTGAATACCCACAACCTGTCTCATCAAAAAAGCCACCCAAACATTTCCTAAAACGGCCACTGGTTTTTAATGTACTTAGCAGGAGACACTACGATTTATTATTATTGACTAGTTAATTTGATGGTAGCACACAGAGGCTGCAATCAGAACTCAGTGTTGTTAGGTGCTGTGAAAACAGAGGTAGATGTAGTCTTTTGTCTGAAGTGTTTACCATGTAAAATGATTGAAGTAGTTACTACAATCCTGCTCTTTCCTAGAGTGTATTCAACACTGTGATTCCCCTCCGGAGAATGGAAGTTACTGGCGCCGTTGCCATTGTTAATGTCCATCTTTAAAAAGCACTTTGTCAGCAATATCAGTGGATCTAGGTGTGGTGGTATGAATGAAGGAATTATTAGAAATGGACTTATTAATGATGAGAGAACTGAGAAGTATTGGGAAGAAATACATGAATGTGATAGGATAAATGGCTAAGGAACAAAGATGACGACTTGGGTAGCTTTTTATTATTCTTAGTTTTACTACTTCCCTATTTTATACTCGTTTAATAGGTATGAGTGAATAAATGGGGAAAGGGAAAAAAAGGGAACTTCTAAAAGACAGGGTCCTATAAATATGGCAAGCTAATCTTCTGTGCCCATTTATGTAATGTTTCAAGAGCTGAACATCTGACAGTGCCAAATGTTTGATTTACATCCATTCCTGCCCTTATTCCTCACCTCCAAATAGGTGTCTATTTCCAAATTTCCAGCACTCAGCCAGCATTTTAGCATTTCAGCATGTCGCATCATTATGCTGCTTAACACAATATAACACTATGATACACTGACCTGACAAAATACTGACTCCCTGCTGAAAATGTATCCTAAGAAATACACATTTTTTTTTTCAGCTGGAGGGGAAAAAAGGACTGGATTCATTCAGTGAATTTCCAGCTTGTATTAAAATAAGAATTGTTGCAATGCATCTTGCACTGGAAAGTCCAAATGACTATGTATGAACTGTATTTGGTCCCCTTTAAGAAGCTGAAAATACTTGTTAATCATTTGCCTCACATTAAGATAAATTACTGCTAGCATTTTAATCAGAGACAGCTGACTTTTTTTTTAGCATCTCTAAGGTAGAAAATGGCTCAAAGCTCAACTAGCACAAGAAATCCAACATAATTTTGCTCTCAGCTACAATCCCTTTAAAAAACAGATATATCCCAAAGACCAAACTTCTGTTTACATACATGTAGCAAACTACAGCTGAAAGGAATGAGGGTAGGGGAGAAAGCAAAGAAGTAGAACCATTTGGGGTTTGTTTTTTTTAAAAAGGATGAACCATTAATAGTTTTTCTTAACGATAAAACAAAGGGGAAAAAATTGTCCCGGTGCCATACATCTACTGCTTTCACCCTGTCTGATCTCCCAAGTGAAGGAGGGTTGGGCTGGGCCACTACATGGCTGAGTTTTCTCCAAGGAATAGCTGAGGATGTGCTAGTGGTAATGATTCACTAGATGGTGCTATTCCATCTAAATCACAGTGCTAAGGGGCACTGTGGTCTTTTTTATGATATGTAAAACCATTGTCCTGAGTAGAGGTAGTTGGGATTTTTTGGACAAAATGTTTTTTTGTCATTAAATGCCAATCTGTCAAAACCAAAGCTTTTTGGAGAGAGACTCACCTCAAAATAGGCAATAGGGCAGTGATTAAGGCACTTACCTTAGGAAGTCCAGATGCAACTCCCTATTTTGAATGAGGTAGAACAAGCACTTGAACCTGGGTCTCCCACTTCCTAACTACTGCACCATTGGGCATTCTGGGGTGTCTCTCTCTTGTGGGTTATTTTTTTTTTTTTGAGAAAAAATACAAAATGTCTATAGTTAGACGTGAAAGGAAAACAAATGTTGACATCTCAAGATTTTTCATGAAACAGATTTCTTGTTTTCTGGCCAGCCCTAGTCCTCAGCAGGTAAATCAAAGGTCCATGGCACTATTTGCCAGGCTATGGCATTAAGCACAGTGTCCTAATCAAATTCCAAATCAGATAATTGTATTTTCTCTCTCTAAATTGCTCTTGTATTTTCAATTACATATAGTATTCTTCACGTCTTGCCTAAAACTGCTGTGTATTGCTGTAGTAAAGCATTAAACAATTGCTGTGTTACATCCCAGAGATGGCAGAACTACAGTGTTGGATGAAGTGATCTCTATAGTTTTAGTTTGTAAAAACTACTTTGGGATCCCTTGGGATGGAAGCTGCTATAATTTTTCACTAATAAAACATCCCTAGAAAGAGTATCCACCAGGAACATCAGATATTCTCATACTCATTTCTATCTCTCCACAGTTGGAAAAGGAGATATCTGCAGTAATTGTGCAGTAATCATTAATAGGTTTCCAATGTATATTGTGAGCAAGCTAGTTGGCTAACTAAAGTGCAATTGGGAAACAATGTGCAATTGGCAGCCTAAAAATTCTACCATTCCTTCAGGTTATTTCCTGCTGATCAGGGTGAATTATATTAAATACAAATTAGGTCCTGTTAAAAAAAAAAAGAAGATGACATTTTCTTCATGCAGGGCAAGTGAGATTACCAGGATCCAGATCAGAAGAGACTGGAATTACTTTGCCTTTCATAACGTTTCTTCTTATTGAAAGCGGTTTAGAACATCAGCTTCTGTACGCTGGCACAGGCCAACTGATGACAACGGAGCTGTGCCAATTTAAACTAACAGTGAATCTAGTAATAATACCTTCAGTCTTCTGACTTGATGGGCACCAGAAGCGAGTGTCCTTATCTCACGGGCACCAAAACATGCCTTTCCTTACATGCTGTATATATTCAGACCCGAGTAATGGGAAATAACTTTATCAGCTCTTTAGAGTGTTACTGTCATCACTGAATACATTTACATTAGAAGGTCTTTGAGTCACTTACACACAACACATCCACCTGACAGTTCAATCTGGATCTCAGCCATTTTTTCTGCAAAATAGCAACAAAATTCCTCACTGCAAAAAAAAAATAAAAAACAAATAAAAAATAAAAAAAACCCCACCTCAGCACATAACCTGGAATTCCCCTCACCCTCCCATTGCTCACGCTAAATTAATTTACACATTTAATCTTCGTGGCAGAGGAGTTGGTATGTAGACCAATTCTCTGTAAGGGTGAGATGGGACTCATTGGGGTGGTATGGAAGGAGCATGGTTTGATTTTAAGGCAGCTGAATTAATTGATGGATTGGAGAGAGTAATTGGGAATAGCATTATTTGTGTCTTATCTCTTGTTTATAAGTTTCCCCATTACCTGCCCCTAATGGGAAATGGCAGCCCCTTTACTTGGTGATGATATTGTCAGGGTAGGGGTGGGTGATAATTTGTGAGGGTTCATGATGTGAGGAGAGAGACTGGATGATAGCATTGGTTTTATGGGAGAGTGTGCATTGGGTGTATGCAGGGAGAGTGGGCCAAATTCACCAATGTAGTTACACCATGGATGGATTTGGCACCAGTGCTTAACGTTATTTTATGTTACAAATAATAATAAAATTGTCAAGATTTTACATGCGCTCATGCATTACTTGAAACACAGGCCACAATTCTGACACTCAGTCCAGTAGCATTTTCAATCAAATTCCAGCCTACAGCCGTTTCCTAGGTAACCAATATACAGCCACAGAAACTAACTGCATA
Organism: Natator depressus; assembly: GCF_965152275.1. Lineage (NCBI taxonomy): Eukaryota > Metazoa > Chordata > Testudines > Cheloniidae > Natator > Natator depressus. Next base: position 14,151,357 of record NC_134240.1, on the reverse strand, counting down.
GAGCACACAGAAAGCACGGGGAGAGGAAGGAGGGAGGAGAGAATGGGGTATAATGGGGGAAGATGGTGCCTTCAGACAGTAATATGCTGTTCTTATTTTTGGTATACAGTGCCTCTCTCTATGATGGTGAACTCATTATAAATAAATTGATAGAGGCATTTGCATACATACATCTTGAAACTATCTGAAACTATTATATCTTTAAGAAGCCAATTTTAAGTATTAGAGTAATGTTTGTTCAAAGCAATTTTACAAAGCAATGGGTTCAAAGACTGACCAGTTACTGGTACGGTTATAATAGATGCGTAATTCTTATGAGTATCTCAGCATATCTGTTTAAATCCCATTTCTCTAGAAAAAAGCAGAGATTTGAATGCAGATCAAGTATCAGCCTCCTGCAAAGTTCAGCGCATCTTTGATTTCAGCATGGCAATAAACATGATCATAACACTAAAACGGTCCAGAAGAGAAAGAAACCCCATCAAAATAAACAAAACAAAAAACTCCTCCCAAGACTACTGCACCAAAATTGGGATGAAGGGGTTTCTGAGCACCTGGGAGGCTAGGGCTAAATAACAGTGACCAAAAGAGGAGCAAAACAATTTATGTCACATTGTCAAGAGCTAAATTCAAAGTAAACATAAGAACAAAGAACGACCCTACTGGGTGAGACCAAAGGTCCATCTAGCCCAGTATCTTGTCTTTCGACAGTGGCCAATGCCAAGTGCCTCATAGGGAATGAACAGAACAGGTGATCATCAAGTGATCCATCCCCTGTCATCCATTCCCTGCTTCTGGCAAACAGAGACCAGGGACACCATCCCTGTCCATCTCGGATAATAGCCATTGATGAACCTATCCTCCATGAACTTATCTAATTCTTTTTTAACCCTGTTATAGTCTTGGCCTTGACAACATCCTCTGACAAGGAGTTCCACAGGTTGACTGTGTGTTGTGTGAAAAAATAATTCTTTTTGTTTGTTTTAAATTAAAGGGGACTCATCATAGGGGTAGGGGAGGTGTAACCTGCAGTTGGGGAAATCAAGTCAGGAAACTTGTCACAGGGAGGGAGACAAGGTTTTTGTAGCTGGGGGGAGAGAAAAGTTGAAGCAGTTGGTAGTGGGTGGCAGGTGACGGAGGCTTTGTGCACCTCGGGATATGAATTGGGTAACAGGCTTGTAATATAGAAGTCAGCTCAGGGTACATTTTACTGAAAAGTTCCTACCGGACCCTTCAACCTCTTACACTTAGTTCTGACCTTTCAAATGCCAACCACTACAACCTCAGGGTCTTTTTCCTTGCAGAACCCTCCAGTAACAGCCCCTCTACCTTAAAATTGCAGGTTTCGTTTCATCTGTGTTGGGCCCCACATCTCTACTGAAAAGTTGGGTAAGCTGGTATGCATTGGAATGTGGGATCTCTATAAAACCTTAGGCACACCAGATTACATGAGCTGACAAGAGCCAATCCTTCCATTATATACTTGAGTACTTAGCAGTTAATAAATGCAGATGCCCCAATGGGGCACAGTCCAGGTGCAGGTAGGTCCCAAATGTAACCTTTAAGGTAGGAACAAAGTGCCTTAGATTGCAGATGTAACAACCATGTCCCTGTAATGGGTACTTCCATGGAGATTCCAGAAGTTGTAATTCTGATGATAATATTATACACTGAAGGAAAAGCATAATGCCTAAAAAAATGAAGGCGAAAGGTGTCCTAGTTACAGAAACTAGGTAGATGGTTATCCTTGTCATGGCATTCCCCCTCTCCCATACAGTGACAGCATTGAATGTACCTTTGGTGAAGAAAATCTTCAGAGCGCCCCACAAGTTAAAATGCAGAACAATGTCATTGGTGCAAAAAATATTTACTCTTCTCAATAGAGGTCAGTGGGATTTCTGCCTGGGGTTTATCCTGATTCAAAAGGTTTGGTCAAGGCTTACAGATGATATTCAGAATTAAAATCTCTCTTGATTTGTGAGCAGTAGCAGATCACACAGGTCATTAAAGTATCAGACCCAGGGGCCTTCCAAACTATTTTTTTTTAATTTTGTTTCTTTCAAGTGTCAGTCTAGGTGGGGATTGTGAAGCCCAGGGGCCAAAGGAGGCTGGCAGACTTGTTAAGCTTTCGTGACAGCTGGGCAAAAGCAAATGGGCTCAGTAAATACTTGCCTCATTGTGTCTGAGCAGTAAAAACACCACAGTGGCAAATGGTTTGCTAGGCAATTTTTAGCTGATGAGTGAGGACGCAAATGGCACATAGATTTAAAAACAAGATTACAATTTAAAAAAAAAAAAGAGAGAGAGAGAGAGAGAAATTACCTGAAAATTTATATGTGGATTACTGGAAATACCACTTAGGTGTATACCCAGCCAAAATAGACGGTTGTTGATCATAGTGATTAGTGACAATACACTGAAGTTGTATGACACACTTCATTGACTATTGGGCACACAATGCATTGCCTGCAATCAAGTCCAATATCAAATCAATTGATATAATAGACAACTAACTAATTATCTTTCCAATGCTTGATTTGTGAGAATCGCAACACAGAAACACACATGTATAAACACCCAGCCAACCAAGATAGTTTTGGCACCGCTCGTTACATATCTACATAGGATATAACCAGAGATCTTTATAAAATTTTAGTTGAAAATGATTGCTTTGAATTTTCTAAACTTTTTTTTATCATCCCCTTTTAAAGCGACGTTGTAGTAAAGTAATTGCTATAGTCTTCATAGTTTATAAAATCCATTTAGAAACTTGATTTTTTTGGGACCATCTACCACTTTCTTGGCCACGGAGGAAACACTGAGTTTTTATTGAAATGTCCCTGTTAACTTGTCTGAACAGCAGCATCGATGATGCTGATTCCCATCATGGACGAGGATTTGATAGCTATCAAACACTGTCAGAAGAGAACAAATCACTTGGGCTACTGTGGTGTGTTCTTTTTCATTTCCCTGTTAAAGACTGTTGAATATTTCTTTATAAAAGGAATATATTTAGAATATAGGGGATGTTATGTACCATGTTTTAAGGTAATTCATATTTGGAAGTTACACTAACTTGATAACATCCTTTCATGTCTCCCCACATTATTTAAAGCCTTAGAACCACATAATGCAGGGTCAAATTTAGCTCTGGAATAGGTAGTTGCAAATCTCATTGACTTCAATGGGATTTGCACCTCAGGGCTAAACTTGGTGCACAGGATATAAATTCTCTTGCACTGAGGGTGAAATTCATTATTGTGAATGAAATAATAATGCAATGGAAAGAGGCTCAACATGTGATCCACCCTCTTTCTACCTGGTTACCCTCTCTGCCTACTGAAAATTTGCAGAAGACCAAACATACAGAGCATGGGCTTCTATGGGCTCCATGTAATCTAGGTTCATCTGCTCCACTTTGGCACACACTGGTATTTGCATTAGTTTCTTTCCCTCCATGCATGCATTTAGATGATAAAACTTTTTCCTTTGTCTGGGTTTATCACACCAAGTTCTTAGCAGATTTACCCAGGTGTCTGTATGCCCAGCAAGAACCATTCAGGATGGATCATTCTCTCAGTCCAACACTATCACCTGCTTCTTCCCTGGATGGAAACTTTAAGAACTCTTGAAACCCTATTCTGGAGCAAGAGACAGAGAAACTTGCAAATTGCCATTGAATATTGAAAATAGTATTATTAATATGATTTACCTCCAGAATGCGGTGGTGGTCCACACAGCAGTACCATTCCCTGACCCTGTCGGACTGACACTGTACTTCTTGTTCTTGTCTTGAAGTTTTCAAGGTCTGTTAGCAAGAAAGAGTGCAAGAAATGGCATTAGTATTCTCTTCTGGAAGGACTGCATATGTTAGGGCTGTTTATTTTATTTTCTGAGGGAGATACAAAATGAACATCAGTTTGGAAAAGATATTTGTAGAAGTCTGCTCCTAAGACACAGGCAGAACAGGCTGTTGCCTAGCGTAGCAAAACATTGGAGGAAGCAAAAGGTTCAGTAAATATTTGGGTGATTGTGGACTGGTACTGGTGGACATTCACCTCGGGCAAAGTAAACTCTTTGAGATAACACTGACAATGTATTATGCTTTGCAGATAACGTTATAACACACAATGAAAGAAATTATTGCCATAAATTGCTATTTATCCTCATTTATTTTATAATCCATGTCTGTTTCCCCACAGATTATGATTCTTTCCCTTTTGGATGAGTCTTTGTTATCCATGTCCCATGCAACCCACATGTGGATGCAAATCTGCAGTTCGGAACATGGAAAGATTCACCATGGTGAAGCTCCCTGCTAACACTGACATTAATCCACCAACGTATGTTAGCTGTACAGTGCTTTATTGCACTAAATTCCTCAGTTCATTTCTCTCCTGTCCTTTCCTGGAGGTATTAGACACTGTGAAAATGTGCCCCCCCTCTCCCTGTCTTGCACAGTGAGCTTGAGAAAGTTACTATTAATTGTTGAGGTTACAATTTGTGACCGAACTAGCAGCACCAAATATTGATCAGCAGCATCAGCTGCCATGGGAATTCTATGCAAGAGCTCTAGTATATTGAGTCACCCCAGTAGCCTTTTTATCTTATACAGTGGCTTGCTTTTAAATTTCCATTCTGTTTTTCCTTTCGGTGCAGCTGAGCCATTGTTTGCTGATCTCAAAATTGCTGTTTGGCGCAGCAGAAAAACACAGAAAATACACCTGAGATAAGTGAACAACAGGAATGTCATTATACTGTTAGAAAGTGAAAACAATTATACTTAATTTTTATCCCCTTTAGATCTTTTTGCTACGGAAGAGTTAAAACAGGTCCATAGATAGTGCTCTTTGCTATTAAGACGACTCCATTTTTCATTTTAACCACAGTGCTGTTCAGGTATTAATCTCACAGTAGTGTCGTAGATTCTGAACCTGCAAAACAGTTATGGATACACATACCTTTACCCTCCGGTGTAAAGCTACACAATGTGCAAACTGTTTGCAGGGTTGGGGCCTCGTTCTCTCTTACGCCTTGGGATGAGTGCTATGCCCGATCACAAAGAGACTTTTTGGGGACAAGGCAAGGGTTTATTATTCTTTGTATTGTGGTAGCACCTAGGAGCCCAGCCATGTTCCTAACTGTCAGGGTGGTTAAGCACTGGAATAAATTGCCTAGGGAGGTTGTGGAATCTCAATCATTGGAGGTTTTTAAGAGCAGGTTAGACAAACACCTGTCAGGAATGGTCTAGATAATACTTAGCCCTGCCACGAGTGCAGGGGACTGGACTAGATGACCTCTCGAGGTCCTTTCCAGTTCTATGATTCTATGGTCCAGGACGCCATTGTGCTAGGTACTGTACAAATTCAGAACAAAAAGACAGCCCCGACACCAAAGAGTTTACAACCTAAGTAAAAACAGTAATCAGAAGGCAAATAATGGGCAACAATTAATTATAAGGTTTATACAGATTTTAGCACAGTTCTGCTGTGTCCTTATGCTATACATTTTACTATTTTTTAAATGACTGAATAACATTGCACAATATTCAGAAGGTATATGGCTTGTGAAGGGAGATAAAGTAAATTTGTGCACTGCTGTGGGTTAGTATATAAACCTGTTTGTTAGCCTGAGAGAGAATTTTGGGTTTGACTTTTAATACTCTTACATCCTTACTAATATGTGCGAAGAACAAAGGACAGTGATGCTGTGTGTTGCATTTCCCAAAACCAGATGGGGCTTTTAGTACAATGAGACAGATAAGGGATGGAGCTGAAAGTGTTACAGGGTATGGTGGGAGTGTACTATATGAGCGCACACTTGACATCTGCCTCAACTCCTTATCTCAAAGCAAGGTCAAGCAACTAGTCGGGAGGCGCAAGGGGAGATTGGGGCGGAAGGTAAAATACTGAAAGACCAGAGGAATGCCTGCCCCTAAAAGGAGCACAACCTCACTCCTTACCCCTTCCATGGGGTACAAAATGGATGGGATGAAGACCCCGACTCATGACCCTCCAGAATGGAAAATGACCATAAGTTATAAGGGGTGTGACTAGGGTCGTGTGTTGCAGGTATATTTGGGCCTGCTAAGAAGAAGGAGTGGGAATGGGGAGTGGGAAGGGGAATGAGAATGGTAATGGCAGAATGGGAGAATGGGGGACTGGGAACAGGGCAATGAGGAACAGGGACACAGGTAAGGCTCTGCAGCTTCAGAACTGGGAAGGGGGACACTGGGTAAATGCTCTGTGGCATCAGAGCTGGAAACAGAACACTGGGACGAGGGAGCTCCATCGGTGTGCGTAGCTAGGGGTTAGAAGAAGGGTTTCTATTGGCGTATAGAACTGTAGTTGGGGGGGTGAAGGGAAAACTCTCTCGGCGTATAGCGATAAGCCTGACTGGTGTGAAGGGCTTCAAAATATGTTTGCTTGGAACTAAACCCCAATAAACATCACATTGCCTGCACTTTGGACTTCTGGTCTTCTGCTTTCCGTCTGCATAACAAGAACCAGGGAAGGGGGTGAAGGGAAAGCCCTCTAACACTGTGAATGAGTTGTAAAAATTATAACAGTCCAAAATATCAACACGTCTCAGTTCCTTTTGGAGTCAGTAGACTGAGGCAATGATAAGTAAATTGAGGCCAGTCAGCAATTGGCTAAGCCCTTTACATGATCAGACCCTTAGGGAAGATCAAAGTAACATATAAGTCTCAAAGCTATGATCCAAATTAAATAATGTGTCATCATAATTTGGGCCATTGCGGTAGGACTCCACAGGGAGAAAGAGGTTCATACTGGCAACCCGGATTAAAGATTGGGAACATACGTAGCAAAAACAATGCAGAATACAAAACCATGCATAAATAAGGAAGAAAAAACGGAGTCATATTCCTTAACTGGGAAGTTACTGAATGCTGAGAATCAAGCAACAGACAGTTGTGGGTGAAGAGAATGCCTTCACACTCCATTACTTTGGTTGTAGCCTAGAGAAAAAAACAATGGTGATGTCTTGTCAAGCAGGCAAAAATATACCTTTAAAATTAATAATACACAAATGGGAAAGTGGTGCTTTTAAAGGTCAAGTCCTGCATTCCTCATCCTCCCCAAAACTCCCACTGACTAGTTATGACTGTGCAAAGAATGTATGATTGAACTTCATTCTTGCTGAGGATGGTAACATAAGAACTAATGGCCTGAAACCAAAGTCGGGAGAAAATAAATTAAATATTAGGATTTTTTTAACCGTAGAACCAGTCTGACAATGGAATAATCTGCCAAGGGAGGTTTGCATACATAATAACAAAAGCACTAGTGATTTTCAAAACAGACTCAAGAGATTGTTGCAAGGCAATTCTGCCCCAGGGGCTTGAACTGCAGGTTTAAACATGTGAGGTAGTCCACTAGGGCTCCTCATGTGGGTAGGGGTTGCAGGATCAGTTCCCCAGAGCAGGGGGACTAACTAGATCAGTGGTTCTCAATCAGTGGTGTGCGTACCCCTTGGGGGTACTCAGAGGTCTTCTGGGGATACATCAACTCATCTAGCTATTTGCCTAGTTTTATAACAGGCTACATGGAAAGCACTAGCGAAGTCAGTACAAGCTAAAAGTCCATACAGACAATGACTTATTTATACTGCTCTATATATTGAAATGCAAGTACAATATTTATATTCCAATTGATTTATTTTATATTATATGGTAAAATGAGAAAGGAAGCAATTTTTCACTAATAGTGTGCTGTGACCCTTTTGTATTTTTATGTCTGATTTTGTAAGCAAGTAGTTTTTAAGTGAGGTGAAACTTGGGGGGTACACAAGACAAATCAGACTCCTGAAAGGGATACAGTAGTCTGGAAAGGTTGAGAGTCATTGGACTAGATGACTCAGGAGATCTTTTTCAGTCAGTTCACTTCATTGTGATTTCATTCATCCACACAGACATCTTTGCTCAGGTATAAGACTTCACCAACATCACTTCTCTTCAAGTCAACAAGTAAAGCTTTAACATTATCTCATTTTTATTTTATTTTAAAGTAAGTTTCTAGCCTTTGTGGTTGTGGAGAAAAGTTTGAAAACATGAAGCAAGGACAAACCAGAGGCTCAGAAACCAGAAGGCAAATAAAAAGAACCCCTTTGAAAAAATCTCATGATTTTTAAGCCAATATCAGGTTTGTTTTTTTTTGCCAGGCTTCAACATTTGCAGTTACCAATACTGTACAGCCGGGGCTAGCTCTTCAACCCTTACTCATATCGATGAGAACTTAATCATTGAAATAGTCCTATTGGCCGCAGTGGGACTATTTGCACGAGTAATGGTCACCAACATGTGTAAGGGTTGTACAATGGGGCATTTAATAAGCAAAAACTGTGTGTGTGCATATGTATACATACACATGTATTTAACAAATAATAATGACACTACCACAACCACTTTTACTACCAATTAATATCATCATCTGGGAAATACAAAGTTAAAACTGCACAAATGAAACCATTTGGAGAAAAATGTAATGATTAGTACTGATGATAAAAAATCCAAGGAAAAGGCATCATGGTTCCACTCATCAAGGGAGATGTATGTATTTAAAATGTGTCCATCTATCTGGAAAGAAAATTTTAAAAGTATTATAATGTCAAAGTCCTGCAGATATGTAGTAATAGACTTTTTAAGCTGTGACTCAGCTATTCAATTATTCCTCCACCATAGACTGAAGTATTTAATTTTGCATTATATAAAAAGGCACGGTACAGACTGTACATAATACAGTTTTCAGGCCCCGATCCTGCAAACACTTCTGTGGGTGTTTAATTTTAAAACTGGCTGCAAAGGGAGAATTTTTTTTAATATTCTGATTTACTGCTCTTGGCGATTTTGCTGGTAAGGATGGTTTAGAAAAAAGTTCTTAGGTCATTTGTCATGACACCGGTAACTCTAGTTCTTTCAGCATGGGAAAAAAGTACACAACATAATGGTAAGTTTAAACCCAGAGCTGGTCTTCTAGCTTCTTTGTGGGTGTGAGAAAATCACTCAGAGGACATCAGTTTGTTGGCAAAACAGCCAGTAATCTATTTATGACAAGAAAATGATTATAACCAGGGGAAAAAATGTCTCCACTTGAGTGAGCTGCGGAGAGATGACAGAATAGTGGCCAGAGCTCATTTCCGGGTAAGTTTCAGGTTATGAATATAGACGATCATTCATCACTCACGCTAACATTACAAATTACTATTTTGTAAATTAGGCCTGTGTCCTGCAAATGCTCATGCATTACTCAGCCTTACACTGTAAATAAGGGCCCTACTGTGAATCTGTTACTCACATGAGTAGTCCAATTGGCTTCAATTGTGAGTAACTTTTCACTAATGTGTGTAAGAAGGATTTTCAATCTAGTCCTAAGTGAACAAACATGAATAAAACTTAAAGGCTGATGCATCACAAAACATATTTCATTCCCTTATTTTGAAGTGCATAGTTTTGTTTTATTTATGCATCTCCACAGTATACATATGGATTTACTGTGGTACATAGTATCTTGCTATTACATTTTTTTGTGAGAAGTGAGGATAAATTTTGGCTTTTTTTGACTTATTTATACAAATATATGGATTAGTGAAGTGCTAATTAAAGAGGTTCTGCTTTACTCTTGATGCTGTGCAATGTGGAGACACTGCCTAGAAACTTGTATTCAAATAGTTACAAAATGTTCCATTTCAGAATTAAATTCTGCACAATTGAACAATCAATACATGGAAGCAAGACCACTTGCCATACAAAAGTTAAATGCACTTGCTGAAAATTTCCCCAGAAGCAGCTTTATTGCATAAGTGGCACTCATACATTTTATTCCTTTGATTTATGCTATCCTCAATCAGTGGCAACACACCTTTCTAGTGCCTCTCCACCCCTCCATGAAGAGTAGGTGGGAAACTATTCTCTTTACTTTTTACCATAAAGATCAATGGGATGGCATCGGAGAAGAAATGAAAATAAGCCTTTGCAACTTCAGATTACTGTGAATTACAGTGCAAATGGTGCAGCTATGTATATTTCCCAGAGTGACTATCACTCCTAACCTGTCACGTATTCGCTACAGTCTGGCTTGCCCACAAATTCTCAGATTCTAGATAACATAAGGAAGATTTTATCTTTCTTTTAGTTAATTAAAAAAATAATTACATAACTCTAAAAGAGCTCTTGCTACAGTATTCTGACTTTCTAGTTTGTGCTTTGTAAACTAGATGAGCCCTTAAAAGTCATGAGACTCAGAACATGAACTTTTTTAGCCAATTTTTAATTAGTTAGAACTAGGAAAGTAATTAACAGATTTACTTGAAACTCCTTAGAAAATTCAAGCTTCACTCTGAGATAACGTGCTGAAAATTTGAGGTGGTTATGCTGTGGTTTTCAAACAAAAACAGAGGGTGAAGTCCTGCATCGAGTGCAAAACCGAACCATTGCTTAACTATGGAGTCGCAACGGCTCTGCCACAATGCATAATAACATAAGAATGGCCATACTGGGTCAGGTCAATGGTCCATCTAGCCCAATATTGCACCTTCCAACTGTAACCAGTGCCAGATACTTCACAGGGAATGAACAGAATTGAGCAATTTTCAGGAGATCCATCCCTTATCACTCAGTTCCAGCTTCTGGAAGTCAGAGATTTAGGAATACCCAGGGCAGGGGGTTGTATCCCTCACTCTTTTGGTTAATAGCCATTTATGGATATATCCTCCATGAACTTATCTAGTTCTTTTTTGAACCCAGCTATATTTTCGACCTTCACAATCCCCTGGCAATGAGCTCCACAGGTTAACAGTGCATTCTCTGAAGAAGTACTTCCAAATGTTTGTTTTAAACTTGGTGTCTATTAATTTCATTGGCTGACCCCTGATTCTAATGCTATGTAAAGAGGGTAAATAACACTTCCCTATTCACTTTCTACATATCATTCATGGTTTTATAGACCTCAATCAGATCTGCCGTTTGTCGTCCCTTTTCAGAGCTGAATATTCCCAGTCTTTTTAATCTCTTTTTCATATGGAAGCTGTTCCATACCCCTAATCATTTTTTGTTGCCCTACTCTGTACCAATTTCTGATATACCTTTTTTGAGATAGGGCAACCAGAACTGCATGATTCATGAGAGCTAGTTCTTAGATCTACACTGAGTGAGGTGATAGTATATATATTGCATACTGGGGCATTTTCTAAATTAGGAGCAAGTGGGTATACATGATCTGCAGCAGTTTGCCATGCCAAATATAATTCACTTTCTTCTCCTGTCTTGCTCCTTATGTTGCTTGTTCAGCCCCTGTTGCTCCACTCTTTCTCAACCTATTTCTCTCTCTCTCTTACATCTCTTCACTCTTGCGGCCCATTTTCTGTTGTCTGGTTCCCGTCCGCACCTTTCTGTTGCTGACGCTCTCCATATGCTTCACTCTCCTATTGCCAAGATCCGCCTGTGCTCTGCCTTTCTGTCTGCCATTGACCCAAGTTTCCTATCTCTCATCTCTTCAACTTTTTCTTCTCCACCATCTTCTTTTTTTCCTATTGCTCCTAAAATTTAAACTAATTTCAAATATCCCATTTCTTTTCTTTCCCCCGTCACAGATCCTAGCAAGTGCCTCCTGCCAGCCACACACACTAGACAGCTGTGAGGGGAAGCCAGGCCTCTGTGCTCTGGATCCCCTGAGGTGTGTTTGTGAAGGCCTTGGCTGGCCTCTCTGGCACATTTTCTGGGCATTGACTCCCAGTCTGCTACCCCTTCTTGGAAATGAGGATCCTCAGCCCACCTGCTTGGGGCCTCCAGGACCAGCACTGACACCCAAGATCCCCAGCAACCTAAGCACACCCCTTTCCCAGAACTCCACCCCAAAGATGTGAAGATTTTGTTTACAGTTTAACTCTCTCAGGGGCATGCAGAAGCAGTCCACACACACAGAGAGTACAGTCTAATACTACTATCCTCTTCTATACTTAATGATGCAAAGCACAGGAGACTACAGATCATACAAAACAATAAACATCTAAAACCACAAATATCCTTCATTTTCTACATGCTACAGGCGCTGTCAGCAATGGTGGACCCATATACATATAGGCACTCATAATAAAGCACTTTTTCATAGTACAACTCCACAATATTAATCAGTGTTCATAAGTTGTACAGACTTCACCAATCCACAGCATCCCCTTCCCATGATGACATCATCTCCCTTTCTTTGAAACCCACACTGAAGGAAGGGGACATCAGTTGACTCATTTTTGGACAGTGCATCATAGGTTCTTCGACTTTGCACAGCAAGACACACACTCACAGTACAGGGGCCAGAAGGTGGCAAGCAAAGAAAATGATTCAGCCAGCAGCCCCGCAGCAACACAAGATAACTCCTTCCCCTTCTAAGAAAGCAGGCTACCAAACAGAATATAATGCCCAGGTTCCTACAGCACTTAGATAGCAGGTAACAGTAGAGCTTTGGTAATATGGGCATGAAGACGTACACAAGTTGGATGGGCTTAGATCAGCTGTGTTGATAGAGAAAAGGCACGGTCCTAACTTTCTGTAAATATTCTTTATAAAAAGACTTTGGATAATTAACTCCGCTTAAAATGAAAATTCTGAGATACAAGAAATGTTAATGCTCCCAATGTCTTAAACAAATGAACTTCCCAGTGAGAAGAACTCAAATTATGTGAAGTGACTGAGATGAATAAAACATTAAGCATCATGAAAATATACAGATATGGTTACCAGTGGTGTAGTACTTTCACCACGCTGTCAGTGATGTATCATACAATTATTTGGTCTTCATTTACCATGGGAGTTTTATAACTTAATAGGCTACCAAGCATGACATTGAGAATTAAACTATATATCACAACCGCAAAGGGTTATGTGAGCTTTATATAAGAAATAGGCTTCAATCATTATACGGTATAAATCTCCAATGAATTCTTGATTATATTGGTTTCTAAACAATTTTCTTTGTTTAAACAAATAAAAGATGTCTTCACATAACAGAAATCAACAATAGTGAAGGTGAAATTAAATAAATTTAAATGAGGCTTTGCAAACAACTGAACAGAAAAAATGCTTTATTTGAAGACTGGGGGAAAAAACATTCAGGCTACAAGAAAAGGTTTACGGATTGATTCTGACCTCAATGACATTGATCACACAGATTTAAATCCACAGACTTCATAGTGTGATTACCCTTGATTTACATTGGTTTGCGATCAGAATCAGGACCACAATCTACTTCAAATTTGTAAGTTATAGTATCAAGAGGAGATATATATTAGTGACTCATATTGTTCTACTGGCACCTTAGAGACTAACCAATTAAGGTGCCACTAGTACTGCTTTTCTTTTTGCGAATACAGACTAACACGGCTGCTACTCTGAAACCTGTCATATTGTTCTGTGATGCCCTTGACTGCCCATGGATAGGCACCATCTTTAGCTCATCTGCTTACAAACCCACCTGGGTACATTGTACTATATGAAAGTAATATCTCTACAAGACAGCACCTTCTCCGTGTAACGTATTGGTAGTACTGGATATTGAGATCCACAGATAATAGAAAGCCACCTTCTATACAGTACAATCCTTCCACACCCAATAAGATATTGGTAATGTAATAAGAGATCAGCTCAGTGCAAGGTGTGCTATGTCATCCTTCATTATGGGTAAGTACATGTGGTTCCCCCAATCCACTAATCAGAAGTCAGGAGACACACATATTTTTGGGAATACAACCAGCCCCTACGATTTGCCCAAACGTCTTCATCAATAAGACTATGATGCCATCGAGGTACTTGCCACTTCATCACAAAAGTGCATTTTAATAAAGCCAAATGCAAAGTTACGTATCTAGAAACAAAGAATGCAAGCCATAATGACAGAATAGGAGACGGTATCCTGGAAAGCAGTGAATCTGAAAAGGATTTAGGGGTCATAGTGGTGAAACAACTGACCCTGAGCTCCAAGTGCAATATTGTGGCAAAAAAAAGGCTAATGTGATCCTTGGATGTATACCCAGGGCAGAAGTGAACAGGAAGGTGATTTTACATTTGTGAGACCAATACTGGAATGCTGCTGCTTGGGGATTTAACTAAAAGGGTTGAGTATATTTTTGTTTCATTTATTTATTTACCATTATTGTGGAAGAAGGGAGTCAACTTTATATTTGTACGTCCAGTCAATAAGAATATTTATATGTAAGACAAATACGATGTGACTAAAATTGGGGACCCCGATATGATTAAAAAAATCATACCATATTAGGCTGTGTGTGTGTTCAAGCACTTCATTAGATCAGGCCCTCAATCGAGGTATCCCAGGATAATCCAGATTTTTTTGTGGCAGCAGGGTCATGTGTGAGGAGTAGGAAATACCCTTTCTAGTCACGTGATCAAGGGAGAAGCTTTATACCCTGACACTGCATTTCACGGTTGGTTTAGCAGATGATAAAAAATAAGTGGGAACTCATTCTGAATATAATACTTATTCTCAGATACTGACCACTGTCAAAAGCAGGATATTTAACTTGATGGACTGATGGCCTGAATATGTGTACAAAATCCCATGCCCTACTCATCACAGATTGCTTGCATGATCAGCAACTACAATTTATGCTGTATTTTGTTCAAATGAGTATTAATTATCATATATTTTTGTTTTCATCAAACCAAATATCAACAAAAAATCAACTACTGTATTGGGGGGAAAAAAAAACCCAAAAACGAGCCCTCACATGTACAACTGTTGTGTGTCTGCACAATTCCACTAAGTGGACATTTTAATGGAATAAAAAGAACTGGTAATTGAAAATTACTCCTGAGAATAAAATTTTTATGTTAGCATTAAAATGTAGGGAATAAAGAAATACAAATCAAGTAGGTACATAAAATCTGCATAAATTACACTGTGTGTAAATTTCTATGGCCCTTGAGCATCAGTAACTTATGCACTGTCTTGTTCCATAATTTGTGATTATTTAATGATTGCAAAAAATGAAGAAGATGAAGAAGAAAGGGTTGAATCAGGGACCTACTTTCAAATCAGGTTTTTATTTTAGAGCTTTGATAACAAACTAAATAAGACAGAGTTTCTTTTTTATAATTTGCTTAAAAAAACCAAATTAACATCAATATGCATATATGAATTTTGGTTCTATTTAATCTGAGCGTTCCAAAATAGCACAAATTTGTTGTTAAGAAATGATAATATTGGTGGGTGAAAGCTATACTACAGGGAAATTATTATGAGTTTACATTCATTTCATAACAACCAAAAGGGCTATACAAACCAGACAGAGGATCGCTTCATCAGCCATTGGAAGGTACCAAATATTTAACAGGGCACGGAGATATCACATTCCTATTAAGAAGCAAACAGTAAATTTTCCAACTGACACTGCAGAGGGGAGATTATTAGGCAGTAAATAACCAGAATATCGGTATGCCACCAGGATTAACATAGTCAATCTTAGCAAAAGTGCCACAGGATCTGCAATGACCATGATTGTCCAAGACCTGTTTTTGTCTCTCTCCAGAACATATGTCCAGAAACACAGCAGCTTTGACCCAGTGCTGATTCAAAATATTGTATCACATGCTGAAAGCACCACTTTCTGGTTTTCCATAAAGGTTTTCCCTTTCATGTATTGTTTCAGCCTGTTCTTGCTTAGGATGGGAGTGTGCTGACAGGACCACGTCTAGTCGTATAGCTGGTTGAAAGAATAATGGTAAAGTAGAATGGTTGAAAGAAAGATGACTTGATCATTAGAAAATTATTGTGTTATGAATCTTGATTCTGTCTGCAAATTGCATCTTTTGGCATTCTTTGGCTTTGCTGTTCATTTGGAGATATATTTTTGCTGATTATGTTGCATTTTTGTGTTGCATAGTAGAGATCAAAACTTATCTATAATTATACCTATAAATAAGGCATGCCCTGACTTTGCATCTAAAATTCCTAAGGAAATAGTGGAGGAAAAGATGAACCATGTATTTTAAGAGTGGTAGCCGTGTTAGTCTGTATCAGCAAAAAGAACGAGGAGTACTTGTGGCACCTTAGAGACGAATGAATTTATTTGAGCATAAGCTTTCGTGGGCTAAAACCCACTTCATCGGATGCATGCAATGGAAAATATAGTTTATTTTTTAAAAATAAACTTATTTGCCTTTAGTGAGGAGCTTTAATTTATTATGTGATGCAAATTACAAAAATGAGGAACACAGATTAAAATAAAATCAAGCAACACCAATTAAAATAGCATTTCTTGATTGTGCCAAATTCTGCTCCAAGTTAAACGGATGCATATCAAGAGTAACCAAGAGCAGAATTTGATCTAACAATTCAAAACCTTTGATGTTATTAAATATCAGCAAGAGGAAAGCTGGAGAATACTTTAGGTCTTCCATGATGTAGACATGGAACTCACAAATGTTACAAATTCAGATTTGAATCATAACCCTAAGAAAGCCTAAAGGGAGTCTAATTAAGTTCCCCTCAATGTGTATGTTATGCCAATGTAGATTCCATCAAGAATTAACTATTCAGGCCTTGGCTATTCATTCATAGGGCCAGATTCAGGGGTGAAGTGTAATTTAAATTCCCTTACAATAACTATGATCCCATTAGACTGACTTCAACTCCCTTAGAGCTACTTTCTCTCACTCCACTGATGTCTAAGGGAGGGTGAGTGATTGTTGCACATACATCTATGGCCCAGTTGAGGGTGTAAAGAGGTATAAGTTAAAGTAGCCACCACACTACTTTAACTATACCTTCTTCCAGTTCTTTGGTGTGTAATTTACACTGACTTAGACTCCCTTAGATATCAGTAAAATGGATTTAATCAGCTCTAACACCAACTAAGTGAGCATAAGGGAATCTAAGTTAGTGCAAGGTGGTCTGATACATCTCCTTCAAATTTGGTCCATTGCCTTACATAATATATATTAAGAAGAATTACATTGTGCAGACCTAAGACTACAACTAAAACAGCAAGAGGTGCTGTTTTAAATGTATTGGACACCAGAGAGGCTGTGCGTGATGGGGGCCTTCCCCTCCGACATCTGCCGGCGCTGTAATAGAGAAAAAGGAACTGTGAGGCATATGCTGTGGGACTGTTCAATGGTCAGGCAGCTATGGAAAGAGGTGGACACAAGGGTGAAAAGAGAGCATGGCTTTCAGCAACCAAATCTCATCTGAAAATTATATCCTAGATTATGTACCGATCTACTAAAATGGGTTTAATTCCACCACAAAGGTTCTTGGAGGGCATAATGATTACAAAAGGCATGATTTTACAAAAATGGACTAGACATATGCCCAGACGAGAGCAGTTGTATCCAGTCCTGTCTGAGTTAGCAGCAATATAATAACTTATTGATGTAAAGAGCAATTATATAAATCTGAAAAGAAATTGGATCCTGTTTCTTTGTATATTTTGATAAAGAATGCTGAGATAGCTCAAACAAAACAGACTTCCATTCCACCTCAGCCTTTTCCCTTCCTCTTCCTGCCCCTTCACTCTCCCTGGTCCCCTCCTTCTCTTTTTTGCCTATTTGTGTATGTCATGTGTGTGTGTGTGTGTACATATATACAGTGGTGAGCTGGAGCTGGTTCGGACCGGTTCACTGGAACCAGTTGTTAAATTTAGAAGCCCTTTTAGAACCGGTTGTTCTGTGAGGGACAACTGGTTCTAAAAGGGCTTCTAAATTTAACCGGCCAAAAGTGGTGCCTTAGGCGCCGACTCCATGGGTGCTCCAGCCCTGGAGCACCCAAGGGGAAAATTTGGTGGGTGCAGAGCACCCACCGGCAGCTCCCCGCCCCGCCTCACCCCCAGCCCCAGCTCACCTCCGCTCCACCTCTGCTTCCTCCCCTGAACGTGCCGCCCCGCCCTGCTTCTCCTCCCCCCAAGGCTTCCCGTGAATCAGCTTCCCGCTCAGGCCCAGGGAGGCTCAGGCACAGGGAGGCGGAGATGAGCTGGGGCGGAGGGGCGCAAGGAGGGCTGCCCGCGCCGCAGCAGGTAACCCGGGGGTGGGGGGAGGCGCGCAGGGGAACTGCTCCCCACCCCAGCTCACCTCCGCCACCCTTGGCCTGAGTGGGAAGCCGCCGCCTGCTTCTTAGCCCTCCCCGGCTTTCCGCTGAACAGCTGATTCGCGGGAAGCCGGGGTGGGGCGCGAAGAAGCTGAGGGGGGCAGCGCGTTCAGTGGAGGAGGCGGAGCAGAGGTGAGGTGATCTGGGGCCGGGCGGGGAGCTGCCAGTGGGTGCCCTGCACCCACTAAATTTTCCCTGTGGGTGCTCCAGCCCCGGAGCACCCAGGGAGTTGGCGCCTAAGGCGCCACTTTTGATGTGATCAGTGGGGGAGCGGCCACTCCCCCTGCTCCCCCCCTAGCTACGCTCCCCCGCCCCTAGGAGCCAGAGGGACCTGCCGGATGCTTCCTGGGAGCTGTCCCAGGTAAGCACCTCCAGGACTCCCCACCTCTCCCCCTGGCAGGTGCCTCTGGCTCTTAGGGGTTGGCACCCAGTACGGTGGCCCACGAGACCCTCCTGCCTGGTTCTGGGGGCAGTCAGGGGACAGGGGAGAGGGGTGGATGGGGCAGGGGTCCTGGGGAGCGGGGGAGGGCAACGACCCCCTCGTGATGTGAGGAGGGAACCCGTTGTTAAGATTTTGGCAGCTCATCACTGCATATATATATTGTTACCTATGACTCATAAACTTTAAGATCAGAAGGGACCATCGTGATCATCTAGTCTGACTTCCTGCACACTGAAGGCCACAGAACCTCACCCACTCACTCCTGTAATAGACCCATAACCTCTGGCTGAGTTACTGAAGTCCTCAAATCATGCTTTAAAGATTTCAAGTTACAGAGAATTCACCATTTACACTAGTTTAAACCTGCAAGTGACCTGTGCCCCATATACTGCAGATGTGAAAAATACCCAAGGTCTCTGCCAATCTCCTAAGGGAAAATTCCTTCACAATCCCAAATGTGGCAATCAGTTAGACCCTGAGCATGCGATCAAGATAAATCAGGTGGATACCTGGGAAAGAATTCTCTGTAATAACTCAGAGCCCTCCCCCATCTAGTGTCCCATCTCTGGTCGCGGGGAATTTTTGCTATTGGCAGTCAAGGATGGGCCACATGCCATTGTAGGCAGTCTCATCATACCATTCCCTTCATAAATTTATCAAGCTGAGCCTTGAAATCAGTTAGGTTTTTTCCCCCCAGTGCTCCCCTTGGAAGACTATTCCAAAACTTCACTACTCTGATGATTACAAACCTTCACCTAATTTCGAGCCTAAACTTGTTGATGGCCAATTTATAGCCATTTGTTCTTGTGTCCACATTGGTACTTAAATAACTCTTCTCCCTTCCTGGTATTTATCCTTCTGATGTATTTATAGAGAGCAATCATATCTTCCCACAGCCTTCTTTTGGTTAGGCTAAACGAGTCAAGTTCTTTGAGTTTCCTCTTATAAGGATTCCTTGGATCATCCTAGTAGCCCTTCTCTGCATCTGTTCCAGTTAGACTCTTAACCTGTTATGTCTGTGTCATACTGTCTGATTTTGTGTGGTCTGGTCTTGCGGTTTTGACAAGTTGTAAAATTGCATAATTGCATAATTTTATTGGCTATCCTGTGAAAATGCGGTATTTGATAATGTGTGCTGTAGGTCATTTACCTCTTGTACTTTTTACTGTTGGTTTCTTTACAAAAATTAATAAAAATTAGTCACAGGCACACCACCGTTACTTTGGATAAGTCTCAAAACATGAAGAAACAACCTATAAAAATTGAGGAACACTGCTTAGACTACATCATCTCTATAATACTGTCACCCTTAATCAACCGTCATTGAACCCATGCGACTGTAAGAAAATTTGTGATATATTTAGTCCGTGAAGAAAATGTTGATTTGTGTCACTGGCTCACTGTGCGACCTTCGGCAAGTCACTTAACTTCTCAGGGTCAAAGTTTATTCATCTGTAAAGATGGTTATAATAAAACTTGAACTATATACCTCAAAAGAGGCTTAATTAATTAATATATGCAAAGAGATTTGATATCCTCGGATGAAACATACCAGATACGTGCAAGATATTATTAGCATGCGTGCATTAACAACCTTCCTTTAGTACAAACTTGAATTTCTTTTTAGTGCAATACTAGCTTTTTCTGTGACCTTTATTAACATGCCATATTGAAACTTCTTACTTTTATGAATGCACCCTATTTTGGTAGAATGAAGTGATGACAGTCTGGAGTAGATTATTAGACTATACTAACCCTCTGAAAAATGTCCAAGGTCAGTCAAACTTGCCAGCTGCAGCTAGTATGATATCGCAACACATTTAACTTTTCCTTCTAGTTTATCATTTAATATAGGGTACTGCATGATTCACTTCTGAAACATCATATGTGATGGAATAAAAGTCCCCCTGCTCCAAACAAAACGCCCCTAAAAAACCTCACAAGCCTCTGTAGTTTACTCAGTAAACTTCATACAGAGATGTTAACTTGGAACATATGGCATTTGATGGTTATAATTATCCAACTTTGGCCGGGGTAGGTAATATTTTCTCCATATTTTAACATTCACAGAAAGCACAATCATCAATATTTATAGGCTAAGAAGATTAAATGATAAGCAAACCAGGGTTGCTGTATTTGTCCTTAATTATGAATGACTAGGGTCCACATGGCCAGGGATTAAAGCAATATAAAATCTGGAAACTCTAGCATATAACTTTTACCTCCAGAGAGGTCTTGAAAATCACAATTTGATCTTTTATGCCAATGTCACATCAGTTAATAGCAGAGATCAGAAATGCACCAAATAGCAAGCAAAAGGCAAGATGATCACTCTTTACTAAGAATTCATGGGTAGAATGAGACACAGATAATGTAATGTTTGACCTCTATTGTTAGTATTTAAACCCATTTTCATTTACTGCTCACCTAATTGCTTAATTTTGAAAATCTGAAGTCAGGCATGTTTACAGCATTTGTATACTAGGTCCACTTGCTTCCTGTTGTTGGCTGCAATGTGGAAATAATTCAACTACTGAACTCCAGACACCCTGGAAACAAGAATGAAAACAATAAGACTTCCCTAAGGAGGCTGCATGTCTCAGGTCATTGGTGATTTGACAAAGAGCTTCCTATCTTTTATGAAAGCTAAGCTCTGGTTTGCATTTCTTTGTTTGCCAGGGGAGTGTTTCCATGGTTGTTTCTCCTTAAGCTTGTATAAAAAAATGCTTAGCATATCTTTAGAATCCAGAATGCTTTTTGTAATTATTCCACTTCCGAAACTAAGAGTGTTACACACTCGAGGAATATTTCTTAACTACTAAACAAAATAAAAAATATAGTAGAAAAATGATTCAAATTGGTTGTGACAGGTGTCTACATGTCTTTTAGAAAGCCAATTTATGTGACTGTATCTTGCAGAAATAAGCACAGTTGTGCATTTGGTTGAATGATGCACTGTCAAAACATCATACTCCATTGGTTAACTCTTTTTTATTAAGTTTAAAGCATTTTATAATGATTGGGACATGAAGTTTCAATGTTATTTCTTATCTACTACACTTCTACCTCCTTTTTTTAAATTTACAGCTTATATGAAAAATAATTATTCATTCTGATATATCGTAAGAGCAGCAGATGCTTAAATCAATCATAGAACTGGAAGGGACCCCGAGAAGTCATCTAGTCCAGTCCCCTGCACTCGTGACAGGACTAATTATCTAGACCAGTTGTGGGCAACGTACAGCCCATTAGGGTACTCTGATTGCGGGCCACAAGATATTTTGCTGACATTGACCATCCGCAGGCACAGCCCCCCGCAGCTCCCAGTGGCCACAGTGGGAAGCGGCGGCCAGTAAATCCCTGCGGCTTGCCACTTCCCGCAGCTCCCATTGGCCTGGAATGGCGAACTGTGGCCACTGGGAGCTGTGGAGGGCCGTGCCTGCGGACGGTCGACACCAGCAAAATGTCTCATGACCCGCAATCAGATTACCTTGATGGGCCGCATGTGGCCCGTGGGCCGCAGGTTGCCCATCACTGATCTAGACCATTCCTGACAGGTGTTTGTCTAATCTGCTCTTAAAAATCTCCAATGATGGAGATTCCACAACCTCCCTAGGTAATTTGTTCCAGTGCTTAACTACCGTGACACGAAATTTTTCCTAATGTCCAACCTAAACCTCCATTGCAGCAATTTAAGCCCATTTCTTCTTGTCCTAGTCTCAGAGGTTAAGAAAAACAATTTTTCTTCCTCCTCCTTGTAACAACCTTTTACATACTTGAAAACTGTTATCATGTCCCCTCTCAGTCTTCTCTTTTCCAGACTAAACAAACACAATTTTTTCAATCTTCTCTCATAGGTCATGTTTTCTAGACCTTTAATCATTTTTGTTGCTCTTCTGTGGACTCTCTCCAATTTGTCCACATGCTTCCTGAAATGTGGTGCCCAGAACTGGATTCAATTCTCCAGTTGAGGCCTAATCAGGGCAGAGTAGAGCAGAAGAATTACTTCTTGTGTCTTGTTTACAACACTTCTGCTAACACATCCCAGAATGATGTTAGCTTTTTTTGCAACAGCGTTACACCTTTGATTCATATTTAGCTTGTGGTCCACTATGACTCCCAGGTCCCTTTCTGCAGTACACCTTCCTAGGCAGTCATTTCCCATTTTGTATGTGTGCAACTGATTGTTTCTTCCTAAATGGAGTACTTTGCATTTGTCCTTATTGAATTTCATCCTATTTACTTCAGACCATTTCTCCAGTTTGTCCAGATCATTTTGAATTTTAATCCTATCCTCCAAAGCACTTGCAACCCCTCCCAGCTTTGTATCGTCCACAAACTTTATAAGTATACTCTTTATGCCATTATCTAAATAATTGATGCAGCTATTGAACAGAACCGGACATAGAATTGATCCCTGCAGGACCCCACTCATTATGCCCTTTCAGCATGACTGTGAACCTGATAACTCCTCTTTGGGAATGGTTTTCCAACCAGTTTTGCACCCACCTTATCGTAGCTCCATCTAGGTTGCATTTCCCTAGTTTGTTTATGAGAAGGTCATGCAAGACAGTATCAAAAGCTTTACTAAAGTCAAGATATACCATGTCTACCGCTTCCCCACTATCTACAAGGCTTGTTACCCTATCAAAGAAAGCTATCAGGTTGATTTGACATGATTTGTTTTTGACAAGTCCATGCTGACTGTTACTTATCACCTTATTATCTTCTAGATGTTTGCAAATTGATTGCTTAATTATTTGCTTCATTATCTTTCCAGGTACAGAAGTTAAGCTGACTGGTCTGTAATTCCCTGGGTTGTCCTTTTTCCCCTTTTTATAGATGGGCACTATATTTGCCCTTTTCCAGGCTTCTGGAATCTCTCCCATCTTTCATGACTTCTCAAAGATAATCGCTAATGGCTCAGATATCTTCTCAATCAGCTCCTTGAGTATTCTAGGATGCATTTCATCAGGCCCTGGTGACTTGAAGACATCTAATTTGTCTAAGTAATTTTTAACTTGTTCTTTCCCTATTTTAGCCTCCTCTGATCTTATCTCATTTTCACTGGCATTCACTACGTTAGACGTCCAATCACCACCAACCTTCTTGGTGAAAACTGAAACAAAGAAATCATTAAGCACCGCTGCCATTTCCACATTTTCTGTTATTATTCCCCCCCCCCCCCCGCCGCTTTGAGTAATGGGTCTTTCCTGTCCTTGGTCTTCCTCTTGCTTCTAATGTATTTGTAGAATATTTTCTTGTTACCCTTTATGTCTCTGGCTAGTTTGATCAAAAGTTGATCAATAAATAAATTCTTTATACATTGTTAAATCCCGATTTAACATGATTCAGGGCTTACAGCAAAATATTGGACGCTATTATTCTGCTATACTTGGCTCAAAGGTATGTCTACACAGTATCTGGGAGGCTGGTTCCCAGCAGGGGTAGACAGACACATGCTAGTTCTGCTCCAGTTACATGCTAAAAATAGCAGTATGGTTATGATCGCATGGACAACGGCTCAGTCTAGCTGCCCAAGTACAATTGTTCCTGACTTCCTGGGAATGTAGCCTTAATTAATATGGCAATTTACTAAACTAGGCAAAGGCTAAATTATAGTACTTTACCTAGCTACATTTTCAGGTATATAATAGCCAAGAAACACAAGGGGATTTTGAAAACTGCCTAAGATTTAGAAGCACAAGTCCCATTGATATTCAATGGTTTGTGTTTGTATACCCGCTATTTTTTTTTAAATGTTTCCAATAGTGTATAACCTTTTCAGATGTAAAATATCTTGGATCTATGATGAAGTATGAATTTTAAGGCAAAATTCAGGTGTCCTTAACAAAATCAATGGACATTTTGCTTGATTAAGGACCACAGAATGCAGCCCCAAGTGATTATGAGTAAGTCAGAAATGCCATATTATTGAAAGCACAGACCAAAGAGGTTGGCATATCTGCTCATTTTAGATTGGATAAAGCATGTTCTATCAAGAGATTGCTCATACACAGTCTTCCAAATTGCTTTCACCAGATTTGCATAGCTCTAATACACACAACAGACCCATGCTTTCATATCCTGGACACAAATACACAAACAGATGGAGAAAGAAGCCATTTGCATTGGTGCATATGGAGTAATGTGACTTCACTAGATGTAGACTATCAAATCTTCTAATTTGGCTCATAACACAGCCTTTAAAAAGCAGGTTTCAGAGTAGTAGCCGTGTTAGTCTGTATTCGCAAAAAATACAAAAAATAGCATACTCCAGGCCATCTTAATAAGCTGTAGAGTTTAGAGGACATAGCTTAAAGGAAATCATAGCCTGTCTACAAGAAAGTGGGCTGAAAGCACTTTAACTGATGACTAGCACCCAAAAACATTAAAGCTTTTTGCTCTCAAAACACTAGACAAGACTTGCCTCTCGATATTTATGGATCTAATATTGCTAAACACTGTCTCTACAAAACCTGTGGCTGACTTCTTAAAAGCAGGGTTTTATGTCATCCCTTTCACAAATACATAAAGATTAAGTGCTTCTGCCTGTGTCCTTGCTGTGGTGTCAGGACTGTACAGCTGCCTGTGTAGTTCAGAAAAAAAGCTCTGTTGATACAGGGCTTAATAGTGTTTTAGTTTAAAAGCTTGTGTTTTAATGAATAATTTTTAGAGTCACTGATTTGAGAAATAGTTTACAAGTCTTAGGATGGATGCTTTCTAATTTGACCTTCGGAGTAGAAATTTCACTGGGATTTGAATTTAATTGGGGGTGTGTGGGGGGGAGGAGAAGTTTCAAGAGGGTAGGCCCCCAACTCCCCTACCCCCTATGAAAATACTGTTGTTATGAGATTTTTACTGTGTGCATTAAACAAGAGGCAGTATAAGATGGGAGGGATAACTCAGTGGTTTGAGCACTGGCCTGCTAAAGCCAGGGTCATGAGTTCAATCCTTGAGGGGGCCATTTAGGGATCTGTGGCAAAAATTGGGGATTGCTTTGAGCAGGGGGTTGGACTAGATGACCTCCTGAGGTCCCTTCCAACCCTGATATTCTATGATTCTAGGTTGAACACTTTTATTTTCTGTTACAGATTTGTTTTTATTAAACTCCGTTTTATTAAATGAAAGCATTGGTGCCTTTCAGTAAATACTGGGGATTTTACTTAATTGAATACCAAACATGCTAATTACTAAACTGAATATGTAATTTCTTGTTTAATTGTTCTAGGGTAATTAATATTTCTGTAAAATATTTCTATTATTAACCATTATATTTTTATTGCAATAATATGCAGAAAATTCAATCTGTGTCAAGGGTTCATTGTGCTAAGATCTATACAATCATAAAGGAAGTCCCTGACCTAAGAAACTTGCAATCTAAGACCCACAATGAATTAACTTGATCATGTTAGCTCCATTGAAGTTAATGGAACTTAAGCACATGGTTAAAGTTAAGCACATACTTATGACTTTTCAGGATCAGGTCCTAAGAAGCAAGCAATATATGAAGGGTTAGTGAGAGGGATAAAATCAAAATGTATATAAAATTTAAACAGAGATCTTAATCTTTCCTCCCAAGCCTTCCCCGCTACCTCTCCTTTCTCGATCACTGTGGACAACATCAGCGGTCTATTCCTGTGGCCTGTTACTGTGTGTCGACTTCTACTCAAATCTCTCTCTTGATTCTCACATCCAGACTATGTCTAAATTTTGCAGAGTCTTTCTGCATAATATCTGTAACATATGACCTTTCTTATCCACATAGCTAAAACTCTTGTTCATCTCACATCTCATTTACTACAACATCCTTTTCTCTAGTCTTGATAAAAGCAATTATGCTCATACCCCTTAAGAACACTGCTGTAAAGACCATTCTCCTAGCCCATCGTTTTGACCATGTCATCCCTCTCTTTGCATCCCTCCTTTGGCTCCCTATTCTCTATCCCATCAGTCATAAGTTGCTGGTCAACATTTTTAAGGCCCTTCCTGGTCTTTCCCCACCCTGTCTTTCAGTGAGCTGTCGATGGTCACCTTCAATCATCCCATGATGTCAGCCTCCACCACCCACTTGTTAAGTTTTCAGACGGGCACTTTTCTGCTTTCTACTATCCTTTCCTACACTCTTGGGAGGAGATCCTCACAAACAACCACAGAACTACCCCATTATCCTCCTTCAAATCCCTCTAGAAAATTCTCCTTTGCCTTGATGCCTCCAAAAAAATACTTAACAATAGTATAACTTGACAATAGTATAACTGTCTATCATCAGTATTGTCTCATTGTTCCCAGGTACATCTGAATCCATCTCTTGTTTTATACTTAAATTATAATCTCCTTGGGGACCATCTTTTTGTTCTGTATTTATACAGCATCTAGCACAGTGAGGTCCTGGTCCATGACTAGTGCTACTAGGCCCTATGGTAATCCAAATACAAATAAATAATAACAATAATAATATACTGTACAGAAATGCTTGTATTATAACACTCTCTTGCACTGAGGATGGAACAAGGGCATCTAACAATATTCCTGACACCCTCTTCCCCATGACAAGGAGTAAGTGTGTTTGCAAAC
This sequence comes from Natator depressus, assembly GCF_965152275.1. Lineage (NCBI taxonomy): Eukaryota > Metazoa > Chordata > Testudines > Cheloniidae > Natator > Natator depressus. The sequence goes on along the minus strand of NC_134240.1, from coordinate 14,124,228 downwards.
AGCAAGGTTGAGGGCCTTGCAAATTTATTCATTCATTTGCTTACTCATGGAAGCAAAATGCTTTATTATAACCAGGATACAAGGAGGCACAAGCTGACAAATACACATACAGGTGCATGCTAAATGTATCTGCTGGAAATGATTCTCCTTTGTTTCTGTTAAAGTATAGTGTAGTGTTCAACATGTGTAATCTGAACTATGGCTCTCATTCAGCAAAGCAGTTATGCATATTCTTTAATTTTGAGCACATGAACAATCCTGCCAGAAAAACTTTTAAGCATGCACTTAACTCCCATAGATTTCAATGAGATTTAAGCATGGGTTTAAGTGCTTTGCTTCATTGGGGTTTAAGGGACGTTGAGTGAGGACCATGCATGTTTGTGGAGTACTGGACATTACCTTCCCTAGGTTTTTATTTTAGTGCAATTTAATGCATTTAAAAATCAAACTATTCTTCAGAGGTATCTTCATGACCTTCATTGAAAGATCATTTCTAGCAAAGATTATTTAGCAGTATCTAAAGAGAGAAGAGTTCATCAGAGGCAGGGAAAAGCACTCAAACCCTCTCTTCTGCTTGATTACACCACATTATTAAGGGTCCTCTGAGAACTCCTTCAGCACACCAAACCTTTTGGATTGTGTGGTACCACACCTTGTTACTTTGGGCTGCTGCTGGCCCAACCCAAGACCAGATTTCAATAGCAGACATTTCATTCTTTCTGCTCCTATTTCTATTCTAGTGAATGATAAAGTAGTAGTCATGTTTTGTTGCAGATGGGCAAAAGGAACTGGCAAGAGACATCCTGACAAACATGTGTTTAGAGTCTCACTGTCCCTAACTTACAATTTATGTCATTCTTTTATATTTTCCCCTCCCAGAAAATAAAATGGGAAAGGAAGGAAAGAAAGTTCATGCACTGAAATTACATTGTTTGTTTTCAATTCATTAGAATGTCCTAATAAAACCCGCAATCCACAAGGCACCATCCTACAAGGTGCTGAGGGTCCTCAGCTCCCACTGATATCAAAGGGAGCTGAGAACTTTCAAAACCACCACTCAACTATCTGGCAAGATATAGCCCTAAATGCTCATGGAGGCACTTCGATACTATGTTGGTGGGCACTGTCTAAAATCCTGGAGAGACAGATTCAAAAGATGCAGGTGGGTTCTATACTTCAGAGATAGCCTGGTCCAACACAAGCTATCTTTTAACTAATGCAAATACAACTGGAAAGTACTTTTAAAATATGGACAAGTAGTATTATCCTCATTTGAAAAATGGAGAAATTGAGGCTCCAAGAGGTGATATGACCTAACAAAGGGGTCACAGCAAGTCATCTTAAGAGTTGAATCCTGGATCCCTGTCCTGTGCTCGATTCACTAGACAGAGCTGAATAAAAATTAAATAGCTGAATGCAATATACACACATTTGGCGTTGTGTATTCCATCCCAACAGTTTTAAAGTTATATACATTGCCCACTTGATCTCTAAGAAAGATGGTGACTGCTTTTCACCAGGGGTTTGTGTAAGTTTTGGTTCAGGTGAGTTCACAGGCCTGAATTTTAATTTCAGTTTAAGATCTGAAAGAAACTGAACCAATCCAAATCACAACTGAAACCACAGAAATTTGTGTGGCTTTAGATGAAACACATGTTAAAACCAAAAAGTTCACAAATCTGACTAAAGCTTTAGTTTTGTAATGAAAAGACCTGACAAATTTTGTTTACTTAAGGTTTCATTATGAAAATTGTATATAGTTCTATTATTCTTCCCTTGTTGGAAAAATAAGAACATAAGAATGGCCATACAGTGTCAGACCAAAGGTCCACTGAGCCCGGTATCCTGTCTTCCCACAGTGGCCAATGCTAGGTGCCCCAGAGGAAACAAACAGAACAGGTAATCACCAAGTGATCCATCCTCTGTTGCCCATTCAAGCTTCTGGCAAACAGAGGCTAGGGACATCATGCCACTGATGGACCTATCCTCCACGAACTTATCTAGTTCTTTTTTGAACCCTATTATAGTCTTAGCCTTCACAACATCCTCTGGCAAGGAGTTCCACAGGTTTACTGTTCGTTGTGTGAAAAAATACTTCCTTTTGTTGGTTTTAAACCTGCTGCCTATTAATTTCATTTGGTGACCCCTAGTTCTTGTGTTATGAGAAGGAGTAAATAACACTTCCTTATTTAATTTCTCCACACCAGTCATGATTTTATAGACCTCTATCATATCCCCCTTAGTCATCTCTTTTTCCAGTCTTAATAATCTCTCCTCATAGGCAGCTGTTCCATACCTCTAATCATTTTTGTTGCTCTTTGCTGAACCTTTTCCAATTCCAATATATCCTTTTTTGAGATGGGGGACCACAGCTGCATGCAGTATTCAAGATGTGGGCGTACCATAGATGTATATAGAGGCAGTATGATATTTTCTGTCTTATTATCTATCCCTTTCTTAATTATTCCCACATTCTGTTTGCTTTTTTGACTGCCGCTGCACATTGAACGGATGTTTTCAGTTAACTATCCACAATGACTCCTAGATCTCTTTCTTGAGTGGTAACAGCCAATTTAGACCCCATCATTTTATATGTACAGTTGAGATTATATTTTCCAGTGTGCACTACTTTGCATTTATCAACATTGAAAATGGAAAATTGAAAACAATGGATATATACAAAATGAAAATGCAGATACACAAAGATAATATAATTTGCACAGACATAGTAAGGGTAACTGAATTCTGGCTTGTTTTGACTAAATATTAAGGGCCATCCAATCTCTTTGATCTTTATGTATAACTTTCACTGATGCTAGCAACAGCTGTACATAGAAATCAAGGTTGATAATATGGTTCTAGAAAATTAGAATGGAATGTGCTAATATGTAGGTCATAAAGATGATCTGCAAAAGATTTTTTTCAATGATTTTGTGTTCTTTTTTTCTCCTTCATAACCAGGGTTGACAGTTTTGGTTGGACATATTCCTGTAGGTTTCATCACAAGACATTATCTTTAATTAAAGATTAATTCCTGGAGACTCCAGGACAATCCTGGAGACTTGGCAACACTATAATAATGACATATGACAAGGAAAGGTCTCATTTTTTTTAAGCCTTAGAAATATCAACGATTTTCTTAGCTATCAATTCAAGTCAAATCAAATCATTATGGATAAATGTGTGTGTATTTTATACATACACACACATCATTTATATAGGTGTGTGTGTGTATATATATATATATATTTCCATCAGTACTAAACTTCATTCTATTCATGTTAAAGAAGCTTGCAGGCATTTTAAACAACAGCTATTTATATAACAAAACAGTTATACTAAGTAAAATTCTGTAGGATGGAAGGAAGACAGGGCTTTTCTAAGGTCATTATGCTCTCTTTTGAGAGACCTATTGTAACCCACAATATTTTTTTCCTGATGAAATTACTTACACCAACTGTTCTGATTGCTGACTTTCGTGTACCTTTCTGAATACTCATCATGTTTAAAGACATTCCAAGAATTAAAAGAATTACCGGTATATTCATTTAGCAACAATGTTCCTGAGCCATATCATTTTGGTCTTATATTTGACACACAATAGCTCAGATGGTTTTCCAGCATCACTAGTCTCCATTTCCTTGAAAAGTCAGTACCCTTCAGTTAGGACACATCTCAGTTTTCTCCTTTTGAATAATCAGGATCCCTGAATAGTTACTGCAGTCTGGGGACACTGTATTTTACAGTATCATCTGCATTTCTCGACTATTCTATTTATTGTTGAAAAAATAACTTCATTTGATGGTATATATATTTGCTACTTCTGTTTAGGTATCCCTGCTATTTTACTGCAAAAATAAATAAACCGAGTATGTACTGTAGTCAATAAATATAACACAAATTTTTCCATGTATACAAAGATGAGCAATCTAATAAAAGCTACTTACCAATCTATATTACTCAATTACTCCTGTATTTTGAATTATAAACAAACAAACAAAAAGGCTAAGAAAAATATTTGGTAAATATAGTCATGCTCAGAGGATTAACACCACAGCTAAGGAGACATTAATATTCACAACAGGCTACTTATCTTTAAGGGACCCATTTTTTTATTTCTTTATTTTTTCCTTCAAAGACTGGGCTAGATTTCAGACAAACGTCACTGAGTCTCTAATAATCTAGGAGTAAACAGCCAAATGGGCCATGAACTGGAACTAACTTGGTGGTAATACAGATAGGCTTTGGGAATGAGACAGAAGAGAACAGGAAATTTCACTGATAATAGTACAATATGAGATTCTCTGCAAGGTTGTGGTAAACAGGCAAAAGGTAAAAATCACCTTGACCTTCCTCAGTCTTACTATTGAAGTTTTATATTGGCTTCTTTATGATTAGCATATTTTTACATATAATTGTGCGTGTGTGTAATATATATATGTATATACAACTGGAGCAGGAAGTCATTAGTTAATGTTAGTGAATTTGTAACTGGTTGATTAAGGCTGTGGTGACCAAATGACCTTTAAAAACACAGACAGCTGGTTTATTTTAAAGTGAAAACTGTCCTGAATATCTGGGATCAAATCTGTGCTTCAGAAATAACAGAAAAAAATGGAAAGTTTTATATTCACTTCAATCTAGCAGCAATCTGAGTAAATCATAATACTTTGTCACAATTCAACACAATGTATAGTGTGGCTAGCAACTGAAAATAGCAACAGGCTTTGCAACTCATAAAGTCTATTAGCAGAGCTTTGCAAATTTTTTTTTTCACATTTCCAGCCCTAGCTATGCTGTGCTCAAATGAGTGCTATTTTACCGTCAGTTTAATAAGCAACACGAGTCCAATCCACAGCTCTCTGAAGTTGCTGGCAGCCTTTCCATGGACTTCATTGGGCAGAAAAAATGTTTGAGGCCTTAACTTCATTAACAATTATAAATAAATAAATAAATATGGAAGTAACTGACAAATCTATGTTCTCAAAGAACAGAATTTTGGAAACCCTTCCAAATTGTATCCTGACTCATATACCCTGTGCAACCCAATTAATTTAATTAATTAAAGGGATTTACACTGACTAAAGATCTAAACATAGGTAAAAAAGTAATTTGTATCTTAATTTCTTTGGTTTATTTTCTACTTAGAAATGGCACTTCACTTGTTTTAATAAAAAGAATAAACAACCAGAAAAAAAGAAGTGATATCAGTTCCGGAGATCACATTGATTCAAGTAAGTATGGCAGATGAATGAGGCTGGAAAAAAGCCTCTGATTTTTTTCCCCTGAGATTTTTTACAATTCAGAACTGGGTCTAACGCATGTGAAAACAATCACCACAAAATGTAATCAGGTCAGATTCCACCTTAGAATGCCATTGAAATGTTCAAGTCTTTTACTGAGGCTTCTAGTATATCTAAATTTCAATGGTATGCCAGGTTTTAAAGTAAACTTTAGAAGAGCCAGAGAGCTTAAATTCATAACTTTGCTAGACACTAAAAATCATGGACTGAATAGAGACACTGGAGTTATGTCTTATTACAATGATCTATAACTCATTAACAACTCCCCAGTTGGTCCTCCCGGGCCCTGCCCCAACCTTTCCCCCCTATGACTGGACAGATTTTAACGAGCCACTTCACCTTGAATGGTCCCTTGAAATATGTGTTAACTACTTATGCTAAATAATCTGTTCCATCTTGTATTTAGCTATGACAAAGGCTGCGAGTTTGTCATGGAGGTCTGGAAATCATGGATTTTGTGACTTTCCGTGACCTCTGCAATGGCCACTGCCCCCGCCAGCAGGAGCAGGAGTTTGGGTTGGGGGCTTAGGGCTGGGGTATTGGACGGGGTGAGGGCTCTGGGTGGTGCTTTGGAAGTAGCGACTTCCCTCAGCTCCTAGGGGGAGCCACGGTCAGGGGGCTCTGCATGCTGCCGCCGCCTGCACACACCACCTCTGCAGCTCCCGTTGTCCGCGGTTCCTGGCCAATGAGAGCTGCAGAGCCAGCACTTGCAGAGAAGGCAGAAAGCAGAGCTGTGTGGCTGCATCTCCGTCTAGGAGCTGAGGGATGTCGCCCCTTCCAGGAAGGCACAGAGCCGGGTAGGGAGCCAGCCAGCCTTGCCAAGTGCCCCCCTCACTTCCCCAGCACCAATGCGGGTCCTGGGCCACCCACACTGTCTATCCCCCCCAGCCCCAGCAGGGGTCCCAGCCCTCCTCAGCACCCCGAGGACAGTCCCCTCCCCAAGACTTACTCAGGGGTATATACTACAACTCATGAAAAGGCCACGGGCTGAGAATTTTTGTTTACTGCCTGTAACCTGTCCATGACTTTTACTAAAAATACCCATGACTAAAACATAGCCTCTGAGTAGAAGAAGAGCTCTGTGTAAGCTTATAAACTCGTCTCTCTCACCAACAGAAGATGGTCCAATAAAAAATATTACTTCACCCCACCTCACCTTGTCTTCAGAAGAGCCAGTCATTTTAGATATTAAGAATGACTACAGCTTTTTTGAAAGAAAGTGCTCCAATAACAATAGTTCTCTTTGTAACAGGCACTTTCAAGAGACAATGTGATTAAAGCTCAGGTAGGGGAACTCACTTCACAGTCCATTATCTCTCAGTATACTGTAAAATCTCTGCTAACTATAACATTTGTCATTAACCATCAATGCAATCTCCCTCACTCCTATTTTACTTGTAGTCTTCTTTCAATTCTAACTTCAGACAGGTCACGGATTTTATTTATTTATTTTTGGACTTGCTATTGCATCTGGCTATTTTTCACTAAAGGAAAGATTAATAGAATTTTTGAGTAACAAGTGTGAAAGGATAAAGCTGGCCCCTCATAGGTTTGAGACCATCTGCTCTGTGCTGTCTATAAAACAATCTAATGCAGAGGTGGGCAAACTACGGCCCGTGGGCCACATCCGGCCCGTGGGACTGTCCTGCCCAGCCCTTGAGCTCCCGGCTGGGGAGGCTAGCCCCCAGCCCCTCCCCTGCTGTTCCCCCTCCCTCACAGCCTCAGCTCACTGCGCTGCCAGCGATCTGGGCAGCGGGGCTGCGAGCTCCTGCCAGGCAGCATGGCTGCAAGGGCCGCTGGCCTGCCCCAGTGCTCTAGACTGAGCAGCGACGTGGCTGGCTCCAGCCAGGCGGCGCAGCTGCCAGTCCTGGTGCTCTGAGCGGCATGGTAAGGGGGCGGGGAGTGTGTGTGTGGGGGTGGGATAAGGGGCAGGGAAACCAGGGGGGCAATCAGGGGATGGGGAACAGGGGGGTTGGATAGGCGTGGGAGTCCCGGGGGGGGGGCTGTCAGGGGTTGAGGTGTGGATAGGGGTCGGGGCAGTCAGGGGTCAGGGAGCGGGAGGGTTGGATAGGGGTGCGGTCCTGGTGGGGCAGTTAGGGGTGGGGGTTCCCGGGAGGGGTCAGTCAGGGGACAAGGGGGGGGTTGGATGGGTCAGGGGTTCTGAGTGAAGCAGTCAGGGGGTGGGAAGTGGGAGGAGGTGGATAGGGGGCAGGAGCCAGGCTGTTTGGGGAGGCACAGCCTTCCCTACCCTGCCCTCCATACAGTTTTGGAATGCTGATGTGGCCCTCGGGCCAAAAAGTTTGCCCACCCCCGATCTAATGCATATTTCAAGTGCTATGTTAGGGATCCAACAGGATAAGCGTTTAGGTCCAAATTTTCAAAACTTGCCTTCAGTTTTGGGTGCTTCCACCTTTGGATGCCCACTTGGGGCCTAAATCCTCAAATGGTGTAAATCAGGGCAGCTAACTTGTCTTTATTGGCTTCCGTGGAGCTACCTCAATTTACAGCAGTTGAGAGTCTGGCAGCCAGAAATGGAGGCCTCTAGAATTTGAGGCCACTTTTGAAATGTGGGCACTACAGCATTCACAGATTATAGATGTAATTTATAAACACCAAGATAGCTCGGACAGACGAATGTTATATTCCATTTTGCAGCATCTCTGGCTATACTTCTAAAGCACATATTTTAACAAACTGGTTAGCTTACATTGGCCCATGGTTATTTAACATATCGCTCTGTCAGGTACAAGAAAGACATTGATGGCAGTTATCCAATACATTTTGAGTAGCTACTTCTGTGATTGTCCCTTTAGACTGCATCTATATTAGGACATAACACTCCCTTGTGCATTGTTTTCTTGTTTCAATAGTAGCCTCTCTGTGTGATATAAATTGAAAACCATTTCCTGAATATCAAAGGGGGCCTACAAAAGTACTAGCTTTGAGATAGGGTGAGCCGATTATTTACCAACATCCTGCCACTGTTTTAAGTAATAACACAGTTATCTTATTTATAACCCTCAAGTAGAAACAAACTGGATATTAATCCTTACACCTCTGTTTCTTGTTCATTAAGGTTATAAAACAAACCTCTGTAATGTACTGCATATTAGTTCTATTCATCCAAAAAAGCTGATGGTGCTTAGAATGTCTTCCTACTCATCAGAGTATGTGCTTGAAAAGGTGCAGAGTTTGTACAGCCGATACCAGAAAGACTAGTAATGTGCCTATTACAGCTGTGTGTGAAATGATGATGTAAGCAAAGAAGAAAATGTGTATTTGGAAGCATTTGCATGAGCAGAAATTCAGGGGAGGAGTTTGCAAGTCATCTTTTACAGAACATACTCTCCTGCATCATAGCAAACACGATCACACGGGACCTAGCACAATGGGACTCCAATTCTGGATGAACACCAAAGTCCTACTGTAATACAAACAATAGCAATTAAAAAAAAAGATCAGGGCCCTACTCTGTTAAGTGTTGAGTACACCCAGAGATAGGAAGACACAGCTCCCTGTTCCACGGAGCTTACAGTGCAAGGAGGAGATCTGCTCTTTCAAAATTGTGTCAGATGCTGCAGCTTCCCTCTCCTCCCGCCCCCGGCTTTGGCCCTGCACGTACCATAGTGGAGAGCTGTAAACCAGGCCCAGACCCATCTTCACAACACTGATGCTTTCGTATTGATTAAGGAACCAGTAAAGACCCTAACATGCTCCACTGCATTCGACAGACTGGACCTACATCCCAATGGCATGTAATCAGTGTGGGCCTGGGAGTATTGGGGCGGTAGATGTCAGCTTTGTGGAAGTGAATGTCGGGTTCCTGAGTTGTAGCCAGGCTGTATACAACTGTGCTTGGCTTAGAGATACTGCTGAGAGAGGGGAGCTGTTTCTGCATATGCTGCTGCTGCTGCTCAAGAATGCATTGATGCTGCAATAATGCAATTCTTCGGCCATGTGCAGGGATACCAGGGTTTGCTGTCTCTAACCTTCTGGTCTTTATTCTTAATTCATCTGAAGCCTAGTTCATGAAATTACCCTGTGAACAGCTTAGGCACTGAGTGATCAGCAAGAACATGGAAATGCTGAGGCCATTCAAATTGGATCATCTAAACTGTGCTCAGCTGTGAGATTGCCTTGGTCAGGCAGTCAGCATGTGAACAATGTAAGCGTCCATCTGGGTTTTCAAACAACTAAAGGACAAACTGTACAAAAAATGAAGTTTATTTTTAAGGGGCCTCACCTCACAGTGTCTTATTGATGGTACAAAATGCACCATGTATATCACAGTGACTGATTGCCTGATTATTGCTTGGAAACAGGCGTGACTGAATGTTTATAAGCAGCTTTTTATTGGCTGTGGGTCAAAGACATTAGTCACCAAGGAAGGGATGTCTCTTGAGCTGTAAGATGGGTGGATCAGCCTTCTGTTGGGCAATGGCTAGTGAAAGAAAGAAAACAGCTTCTGCAGTTTAGAAAATGCATGTGATGTTTTATTTCCTGGAGGAGTCTGTAGCTCAAAGAACATGTTTTGATTTTGTGAAAAAATGGAGACTATGAGCAGGGGGCAAAGGTGCATTGGTTATGTGCATTGGTGCAGTGGTTATATGCACAGTCTAAATGCTGGCGCAGAAAATCAAAAATATAACACCCCAACATTTTCATAGAACTGCAAAGGTTTTAGCCCCACAATCCCATGAAAGTCAATGTGAATTAGGGAGAGGGGGCTAAAAGCCAACCCATGACTGAAAAAAAATAGCACTAAGTGTTGTATCAGCTGTTCATCCTGATGAACTAGATTTTGAATTGAGTTCATGACTAGATCACTATGTGGGCTAGCTATGTATGTTGAGGGTCATACAGCTAGCTCTCCAAAGATTCTGTTTCTTTCACAAACCTTCCAAGGAAACTATGATGCACATCTTAATGAGATACATTAATCTTATGTGGACCATGAACTGTTATAAAATTTGGCCATTTGGGTAGCAGAGCTCCTGAGCCAATGGACACTCACAGGCCCAGGAAGTCTGGCAGACGATCACCTGAGTTCACCTCAGGCCCTTGGCTCTGGACACAATTTACTCCTTAACACCTCCCTATTCACTCCACTCAGCTCTTTGCCCTTCCTCCTGACTGATCCCTACAGGATTAGGCTCCACTGGCCATCTATCTGGGAGTTGCATATGAACTGCATTCTCTCAGTCAACGTTCAGTATAGCCAGGTCTCTAAAATGACTTGCTTCCCTCACCATCTGGTTGCTGAGGTGATCTGGGCAACTGTCTGCCAAACTTCCTGGGCCAGTAAATCCATCAGTTCATATTTGGTGGTGGGGTGGGATCTCAATGCCTGGGTGAAAAACACGGATACTGAGAAGAACCGCCACAGAAAACAACTGAAAAAAGGAAAAGAGATAGGGAGGAACCTGGAGAACTAGATTTCTACCCCTTGCTGGCAGATCTGGAAAAAAAAAAGTTCAAGGTTGAGATTAATTCAGGCAATCATTTGCCAAACTTTTCTGGGCCAGTGAGAGAACCACCAGCTCACAAGGTCTTAATTTCCAGATTTTATTTTTTCACCCAATATAACGACTTCCAAGAGGTTTGATAATTAAATTACTGCTTATTAAAGGCACCATCTTTTCTCAGCAGCCAGAAATTACAGTTACCACCTTGGAACTGATTTCATTCAGATGTGCCAAAAGCTTCGTTCAGTTTCATACGGTAATGTCAATAAATTAATTAGGGAGTTTTGTTGTTGTGCTTTTTATTTATATATTTATTTATTTTTGTCCTGAAAAATGCAGAGGCGTTGGTGGCTTTCTGCAAATGTTTTCATTATTAATTGTTCTTGAAAGAATTACTTCATTGATCATTTAATCTTCAGAAAGCAAATGAATCCACTTCAGGGCAATAAGAGGCTACAACAATAAAAAATTTGAGCAGCAATTATAATTTGTTTCTTAGCAACTAATAGCAAAAATTATGGGATTTGGTCTACCACCAAATATTACAGGAATCATTACAGCTTTGGGAATATTGCGAAAATCCTTTATTGTATAATGCTGGGAGTAATTTTCGTTTTCAACTATCATAGTGAAATTATTTTGGGACTGGTAGGTCAAACCCCAAAAGTAGTCTCATTACAAGTGTATTATTATTGTTTTTGCTACTGCCATTGCATTGTGCTGTGCTGCACACTATCTGTTAAGTCACGCATAGTAATAATTTTCAAAGTAGCATTTCTATAAAACAAATTCCTTTAATAAACTCTGTGTGTGCGTGTGTGTGTGTGTGTATGGCGGGGGGAGGGGAGAAATAGGTCTCTAGCTATTTCCTGCACTTAAAAAAACATCCTGTTGGTTAAAGCAAATTAAAATTTCTATAATGGATCTGAATGAAATCAAAAAGGATTTTAAAGAAAGGAGCCACGCTAGAGAATAGAGAAAATGCCCACAAAATTTGAGTGGATCCGTTAGATTAAACTGTCCGGGGAATTTACAGTTCAGCAGTTTCCATAAAGATATCAGACCTGTGGCCCACACTTTCATCAAAACAAAAATCACACCAAAATATAGATTTTTCAAGAAACCCTTCCATCCCCCCATAAAATGTTACTAATTTTTTTTTTAGGAAATATATATGTTGTGTAGCAAATATTTAGCCAGCCCTAGGAACAACCTCTGTTTGGTGGATGCGAGGATCACCATTTTGGCTCCATCAGAAATGAAGTGCAGGTGCAAGTTTGAATACTTGCATCTCTAACTCCCTAGTTTGTGCTCACAATCAGGTGGTACAAAGTGCAAATACTCCTGTTGGTGCACACTGTTCAGTTGCTGGCAGAAGTGTTGCTGGCACAAATTGCATCCACCACAGAGAGGCTGTGTGGCTGAACACATACCTTTGAATATCAAAATCAGTTCTGAGAGTTAAGTATGAATAATAAGCATACAAGCCAAGCAACAGAAGCATATACATTTCTGTATTAAAGTTGTATCTAATTAGAGAATACACCCAAGAGATGTTAAAATGGAGGGTTAAAACTTCCATTAGAAATTATTTGGTTCATAGATGTCAAAGATGGACCCTATTAGGTAATTTACTTCATCACCATGCCAGTGAAGAATTATTCTTTTCGTGCTTTGTCCATTTTAGTTTTAAATGTTTCAAATGGGAGGGCTTCAACAGCTTTTCTACAGTCTAAACAATCTCACCCTTAAGAAGTATACGGTGATGGCTTCCCTTAATTCTCCATGACCCAGGCTGGGGATAGCTGGGAGAGAGACAAATGTGTGTGGGAGATGGCTTGGGGGAAGATGAAGAATGACAGCATGGTAGATCCTCAAACCCAAAACATTAGAAGTGTGTAAGTGGAATCTCCCTCCTCTAAATACAAAGGGTGACACCTACATTTTTGGTGCATCCACAACTAAATTTTCAAAATGAAATTATTACATACTAATTGGACTGAAGGTTTTCCTTAGGCTCAAAAATCAGAAAGCAGACCAAAGAATCACTGTATTTGATTTTTTTAAAAATCTCATGATTTTTAACCCAATCTAATTATTTGGGGGGTGGGGGGAGCTAGACCTGTGTCGCAGTGTCCCCAATTGTAAAATGGGGCTAATAATATCACTTGCCCCATGGATAAATTCTGATGATTAATTAGCTCATGTTTATGCAGTCCCTTGCAAAATATAAGTACTAAGGGGTAAATGCTGCCACAGGCAAACAACTCAGATAACTGGGCTGAGATCTATGAGGGAGGGAAACCTCCCCTCCAGGTGCTCCACAACCATTAAGGTAACCCTAACTCAGTAATGTAGCTTCATTGGCTGTTTGTCCCCAGCCCTTGCTGTGCAACTAACTTGAGGATTTATACAGGTTCCATCCCGGCTTCCTCCCCAGCCTGTCTCTCTTCACCTACAACCTTAACTTTCTGGAATGGCATGGAAGGAGCCACTGCAGCAATGGCCTCTGCCAAAATAGTCCCAGAAGCGATGATCCTGGCTTCTAAGCAGACCTTGCTTGGCTCTTCTGCAGGTACAGTCCATCACACCAGTCCAGGAAGGGATAGGCTTTGACTCAATACTATATTTATTAATAAGTAAAGTCCCCAAACTTCCTACATTTTAGTGGTCAGACGTCCTGAGCGAACACAGTTCGTGGACCACGGTTACACAGTATGTGATTTACATTGTTAGGAACAGAAACAAACCACCGTCTGTGTCTGTGGAAGAGCCCTTATGGGCCTGCAGTGAAGCAGTATATGATGAGTGAGCAATAAAGACCAGATGCCGTGCTTAGCATTACCTCATGTCATAGAATCATAGAATATCAGGGTTGGAAGGGACCTCAGGAGGTCATCTAGTCCAACCCCCTGCTCAAAGCAGGACCAATCCCCAATTAAATCATCCCAGCCAGGGCTTTGTCAAGCCTGACCTTAAAAACTTCTAAGGAAGGAGATGCCACCACCTCCCTAGGTAACGCATTCCGGTGTTTCACCACCCTCCTAGTGAAAAAGTTTTTCCTAATATCCAACCTAAATCTCCCCCACTGCAACTTGAGACCATTACTCCTTGTTCTGTCATCTGCTACCACTGAGAACAGTCTAGAGCCATCCTCTTTGGAACCCCCTTTCAGGTAGTTGAAAGCAGCTATCAAATCCCTCCTCATTCTTCTCTTCCGTAGACTAAACATCCCAGTTCCCTCAGCCTCTCCTCATAACTCATGTGTTCCAGTCCCCTAATCATTTTTGTTGCCCTCCGCTGGACTCTTTCCAATTTTTCCACATCCTTCTTGTAGTGTGGGGCCCAAAACTGGACACAGTACTCCAGATGAGGCCTCTCCAGTGTCGAATAGAGGGGAACGATCACGTCCCTCGATCTGCTGGCAATGCCCCTACTTATACATCCCAAAATGCCATTGGCCTTCTTGGCAACAAGGGGCACACTGTTGACTCATATCCAGCTTCTCGTCCACTGTAACCCCTAGGTCCTTTTCTGCAGAACTGCTGCCGAGCCATTCGGTCCCTAGTCTGTAGCAGTGCATTGGATTCTTCCGTCCTAAGTGCAGGACTCTGCACTTGTCCTTGTTGAACCTCATCAGATTTCTTTTGGCCCAATCCTCCAATTTGTCTAGGTCCCTCTGTATCCTACCCCTACCCTCCAGCATATCTACCTCTCCTCCCAGTTTAGTGTCATCTGAAAACTTGCTGAGGGTGCAATCCACACCATCCTCCAGATCATTTATGAAGATATTGAACAAAACCGGCCCCAGGACCGACCCTTGGGGCACTCCACTTGATACCGGCTGCCAACTAGACATGGAGCCATTGATCACTACCCGTTGAGCCCGACAATCTAGCCAGCTTTCTATTCACCTTATAGTCCATTCACCCAGCCCATACTTCTTTAACTTGCTGGCAAGAATACTGTGGGAGACCGTGTCAAAAGCTTTGCTAAAGTCAAGGAACAACACGTCCACTGTTTTCCCTTCATCCACAGAACTAGTTATCTCGTCATAGAAGGCAATTGGATTAGCCAGGCATGACTTGCCCTCGGTGAATCCATGCTGACTGTTCCTGATCACTTTCCTCTCCTCTAAGTGCTTCAGAATTGATTCCTTGAAGACCTGCTGCATGATTTTTCCAGGGACTGAGGTAAGGCTGACTGGCCTGTAGTTCCCAGGATCCTCCTTCTTCCCTTTTTTAAAGATGGGCACTACATTAGCCTTTTTCCAGTCGTCCGGGACTTCCCCCGATCGCCATGAGTTTTCAAAGATAATGGACAATGGCTCTGCAATCACATCCGCTAACTCCTTTAGCACTCTCGGATGCAACGCATCCGGCCCCATGGACTTGTGCACGACCAGCTTTTCTAAATAATCCCGAACCACTTCTTTCTTCACAGAGGGCTGGTCAACTCCTCCCCATGCTGTGCTGCCCAGTGCAGTGGTCTAGGAGCTGACCTTCTTCGTGAAGACAGAGGCAAAAAAAGCATTAAGTACATTAGCTTTTTCCACATCCTCTGTCACTAGGTTGCCTCCCTCATTCAGTAAGGGGCTCACACTTTCCTTGACTTTCTTCTTGTTGCTAACATACCTGAAGAAACCCTTCTGGTTACTCTTAACATCTCTTGCTAGCTGCAATTCCAGGTGTGATTTGGCCTTCCTGATTTCACTCCTGCATGCCCGAGCAACATTTTTATACTCATCCCTGGTCATTTGTCCAATCTTCCACTTCTTGCAAGCTTCTTTTTTGAATTTAAGATCAGCAAGGATTTCACTGTGGAGCCAAGCTGGTCGCCTGCCATATTTACTATTCTTTCTACACATCGGGATGGTTTGTCCCTGTAACCTCAATAAGGATTCTTTAAAATACAGCCAGCTCTCCTGGACTCCTTTCCCCCTCATGTTATTCTCCCAATGTCAAAAAAGTTATAATGAAAAGTAGAAAAAAATCTGAAGAGGATAAGGAAAGTGAGCAGACAATGAATTCTGTACTAAATATTTAGAAGATGAGAACTATTTCAGCTTAGAAAAGAAAACAATAAGAGGTAGCCTACCATAACGTTATAAAACAATGAACGCCATTGAGACGATGGGCAAGGCATTACTATTTTTTCTCTCTCACAATACTAGAAAAAGGGGATGCCCAAATAAATTAAAGACAACAGATTTAAAACTGTGGAAAACCTGTGGCATTCACTGCCGGGAGACTGAGGCAATTAACTTAGTAGTGTTTTTAAAAGGATTAAACTTTTATAGGAAAAATAGGTCTGATTCTGACCTCATTTAACCCTGCCGATTTACACCAGTATAAATGAAGTCAGAATCAATTCCAGTAAGAGCATCCATATTTACAACAGACAGTATAAATATGCACTCAGGAGATAAGCCCTCTTGATCCAGGGAACATTTCTCGGTTAACTGACAGGGGTTATGAAGAAATATCCCCAGTGTGCACAATGGACACCTTCTCCGGTGAACTGTGGGGACTCCAAAGATCTGTGGGGAATCCTAGCCTCAAGTAAGTATATCTCAGGTCAGCTGCCTGGGGAACATATTCCTCTGTATGCTATCCTGGCCCTGTCACTCCCTGAGCTGCACATCTCACTTCCTAGCAGTGTTCCATTCACTCTGTTCCTCAGTTTCTACACATCAGGGTGGAAGAAGCATTACAGTCTGACAGGAAATCTGTGCTTTTCCAAAGAAATCAAACTGCCTAGGATAGCTGTACGTGGCTCATAGTACAACAGAAATTAGAGAAAAGACTCGTTAGATCCAAAGACCCATCCCGTCCATCACCTCGAGGCCAATACAAGATTGTTCCCTGCTGTACGACTAGGATTTTGTCCAGTCTTGTTTCAGCTATCCACAGCAAGAAAGCCTCCTGAGTTCTCCTTGGGGGACTATTCCACAGCCTAACATGTTGCACTTCTAATATTCTTTTTGTTTTTCAATCCTATTATTCCTATTTGTGCTTTCCTCCTTCTGCCAGCCATACTCCCCAAACTCACAGGGGACCCAGTCATGTGGGGGCACTTTACAGTGACGCTGGCAGTTCAAAGAGAGCGCATCCATCAGTTCTGCTCCACTCCTCTTCCCACAATTTTCATCTCCCTTCCATCTCTGTCTCCTTCTCTTTCCTGAACTATGCAGTGGAGGGGAGCATAGTGGAGGGCCCAATATGTGATTTCCCCCTCACCCCCTTTGTTAAATAAACCTCTTCTGAATTTGCCTGTTACCTACGGCTCAGCAGCAAAATAAAACTTGGCTTTATCTGTCTGTCTGCATCTAGTATATTTGTGACTATGCGTGTTCACTGTTGCCAAGCACGGCTGGCAACGTAGGTCTCTCTTGGCATTGTGCTATTAACTAAGTGTTAGTTTTGGACTCTTGCTATTCCCAGTGCACCAGGTTTTCCAAATGCAATTCATTCTCACATAACACTGTACTTGCTCTTAACAACTCCTTTGCTGTGCACATTTCACCTGTACCATCTGCAGTATCATGAGCTTTGCTTTCTCTCTCTTGTCCCGCCCCGCCCATTCTCATCTTTAAGGTACTTGGTGTGACGATATATGAATAATGAATGAACACATCTTGGAGAGTTTATACTAAAACATTTACCATAAACATCTGCAAATCATTTTACATTTGTTAGCTTCAGCTGGTAGGCAAATTTTTGAGGATTATTTCCCTTCAAGGGCCCAATTCTGCTCCCTTTGATGTCAATGGGAGTTTGCTATTGATTTTAAGGAGAGCAGGACTGGGTCTTCGATTGGTAGAAGCTATTCTATTCTATCCAGGTTCAGATACCGCATTCATCATAGTACTAATCTGAATGCTTTCCAGTAGTGCATTAAGCAACATGACTACACATCTAGGCCTATCCTGCTCCCATTGAGATCAATGAGAATTTTGCTATTAACAAGATTAGAGTACAAGTGCTCTGAAGAGCTGACTGACTTGGCCATGGCTGGTGATGGGGTGTGTGTCGAATTGCACAATCTCGTGAGGCATCCTCCAACCTGTCTCTCCACATTCTTCAATCAGAACTAGCCAAACATTATTTTGAGGAGCTCTCTTGTCCTGCTTGGGGTAGGTTGTATATGTGGAAAACAACTGCTTGAGAGAGAGGAGACGGTCATTGGATATAGGAGCTGGTGAAAAAGATGTGCTGAGAACTACATTTAAAACATCAAGTAAAGATTACAGTGTATCTGATGCAGAACTAGGTAGGTAAAGTGCACCCAGAAAAGACTCCATTGGTTGGAGAATACCTCCTCCCCCCAATGAAGGACACGTATAATTTGAGTGAAAAACGTACTATGCAACAAATTAGCATACATTTTCCTGTTTTACACTGCAACAAAGGTAAAATGTAATATACAATGGAATTCATTAGAGGCTTGAAATCAATAGCAGAACTCCCACTGACATCAATGAGAGCAGAGATTGGGCTCTAAGAGAAAATAATAATCCCTCACTGATTCCAAGAGGAGTCAGTCTGGTCCCTCACTATGGGTTCCTTGTAGGCACAGCCCTGCCGTGCAGTGCTGCACTACCCCAGGGAGAGCACTGGGAGACATTCTGGTTCAAGGAAGAGCTTCCAGATATGCAGAGTCAGAGCACTTGCTGCTACCCCCTTTCATGACTGATTTCCAATGGCTGGTGTGTAGTACAGGGCAGACACAACCTCACTTCCTTCCAGTCCCTTCAGGGGTGCCAGGCATCTTTGGAGAAACAGAGAGTGAGCAATCCCAGTTATCCTGAAGACAGGGACTGAAAAGTCTTCATATATGGACTGCCAAAGGGTAAGCGAGACTCCTCTTACCCTCCCAACCCTCCATACTTCCCTGCACTGCAAACCTGGGTAAGCGACAGGCAGAATCTTAATGACACACAAGCATAAAGAATGACATAGGTTTAATATCCTGAGTCTTTTAGTAGTTCTACCAAAAGAAGGGATGCAAGGATGCAAAGCCTTAGACTTCAGTCCCAGAAATATTATGGATTGACATTTAAAGGGATGCATCAACATGAAATCTAGTCAGTTTAACAAAAAGTGAGTTCAGAGGCACTACACCCATCCGAGTTCTCCTGCTAATTTAGGTGTTTTTGCAATTACATCTTCTTTGCTTTTCTTCTCTTTTTCAAAGTGTTTTTCCCCCTGCCCTGCTGCCATGTGGAAGACTCTCAGAAACAAAAGGGAAAATGACTAAGTAAGACTCAGATTAAATAAATCGTGTTGATTTCAGAGGGACTCAATTGGGACTTAAATGATAGTGCAGCAGGACCAGTGGCACTGGCTGTTCACACAGAGTGGGATATATTAATATTCCAAAGCTAAAACAAACAGGACAAAAATAGAGAAACATGCATTTAAATACAATCTCATCTTTCAGTCACATCAACCTTAAAAGTATTACTCATAACTAAAGGAAGCAAAACTATTACACGATTAATGAACTGTATGCTGTTTTTGTCCCTCTAGATTTTTATTGCATAATCATCATCATGTGATGAGAACCTGCAGTTTGTAATAAATGTATTCATCTGGCTCACCTTATGGCCAGTTTATAATAAATCCCAATTTGTGGGTAGTCTATTTATTTATTTTTAAATCAAAGCTACTGCATATAGCTACTGCCTTTGTATCTTTCCATGTCTAGCTGTACATCTTGTTGAAGAATTCAGGTACTTCAGGCCAAATTTTACCCTGGCTACCATAGCAACATCAGGGCCCCCTTCCTCCCTTGCATCCCGCTGCTGGCTACTAGCATCCTGGGTAGCAGTGAGGGAGTAGGCTAAATCCCACCCCTTGCACAGGCAGGTGGGAGGCAGCAGAACGGGGCAGAGCCTTGGCTGCACATCCTCATTGTGCCAGGCAACATACAGTGGCTTGGGTATAGACTGGTTGCAGTTTACTGCCTCCCCAGAGTAGCAGCTCAAGCAGGAGGGAGACTATGAGAGTGAGTCAGAATCTCCTTCCTGGGCTGCTCCTGAGGCAGCGCTAAGATGCACTGCACCTTACTCGGGCCTGGTGGTAAAGTCACGGTTGAGCATTTAATGAAATAAAATATGATATTAAGTTTATCATATTAGGAGACTGTGTGCTTCACAGAAAATAAAGTGAGCTATCTGAAATGTAAGATTATATTATATTATACATGCCAGAGTGTGTGTGTCAGTGTGTGTTTGAGACAGAGATATTACTGTCATCCTCCACCTCCGTTTCACTAACTCAAATGGATTTTAAAACAACAGATTTAATTTAAAAAAAAAGTAATTTAACAAAGGTTTGTGAACAAAAGCAAAGGAACTGAAATAATATCACAGCTTTTTACCAACCCTTCTAAGCTACCCTCTTTTTTGGGACTGATTCTGCAATCCTTTTACTCATTTTGAATGGTATCTTATTTTGCAAGTCATCCCAGACTCTACTCAGGGTAAATAAAGGCAACTGAATTTGTTTCATCGTCATTCTTTGGTTAGTGATGGCTGGATCGAAAGAGACTCGACAAAACGTATGTGATAGTTGGGATTCTTCCAGGGGATAGATATGGGGTTTATCCCTGGGTCGTCAGCTCTGTCGTGAAGGTTTCTCTCTACAACAGTACGGTTTCTGCTAGGAAGGGGTCACAAAGCATGAGTTGTTGGAGATTTCTGGGACGCCAACAGGTCAATAAACCAAGAGTAGGTTTAGCCTCTCATATGAGCTAGGCTCCAATTAGTTGAAACATACAACAGAGCTGTTGCTTTTTTCAGTTTTTCAAATCAATCACAATATGGCAACTTAATAATATTACAGTGAACAACCGTCACTCTACTGCATATCCATCTGATGTAATGATAAAACTGATGTCAATCATTTGATACAATAATGAAGTCATTGTTAAAGAATCTTTCCACGGAATCAATATCACCTTCTTACAAAGCAAATGTCTCCTCTTTGTCTTCACATCTATAGTAGTTTGCACACGTGCCCCAGAATGTTCCTTCAGTGTTTATGTAGCAGTAGGAGACCTGCATCCTGAAACAATTGTCTCTTTATAACTGGTATCGGGGCCTATATTCTTCTCTCAGTCACACAGGTGCTACCCCATTCAAAGGCCATTGAGAGGAGTGGCTAGCTGAGCACCTAATTTTTATGCTCAGAACAGCAATTAAGCGCTCAGACTGGTCCAAGTATTTTGTACCCCATGCTCTTGAGAATAAGGGAGCATGCATGCTAGGGGGCTTGAGACCTACTTCTAGAAAAGTTGTGGACAACATTTAAGCCTTGATCTTGCAAGTCAAAGCACACAGCACAAGGCTGGTGCACTCCAGGACAAGTCTGAGTAGGGGTAACTATGTACAGGTAAGGTTAGGAACTAGCAGAGTCCCCAGATAAGTGGAAATAAATCTTAAGCCCAAGTGTCACCTTGCTGTTATTACTGTTAATAGCATACACACAACCTGAGGTGAGGATAAAAAATGGCCATGACTGACAGGACAATCCTCAGCATGGAAATGAGATGTTTTGTTACATACTTCCCTCTTCCATCTTACTTTTGCTAGTATCTAGGAATTACTTGGTGCCATGCAGCAGTGCTAGGATCACACTCCCTGTGTAAGCCCATTACCTATTACTTTCCTGTCCAAGCCCATTACCTATTACTTTACACTTATATGTACAACACTCTGCACCTGTGTTGTGCAGGATCAAGCCCCCTGTATTCAATGTTACTTGTGCCCATGTGTAACTTCTGCTCCCATGTGCACCAGAGTACAGCCTTGTGCTCCTTATTACACATCAAAAAAGGGTTTGCAGTGTCAAGGCATAGGTATAACTGTGTTTCTTTAAGTGGAATTTCTTTGGTGTATGTGGTGATTGGCCACACCATAGGCTTTACATGGGGGAGGCAAGCTTCAAAGTTCCCTGTACTTTTTCCCCAAGCGGAGCTTTCCTGAAAGAAGCCTTAGTTTAAATGAAAATTCATACACACACATTCATACACATACATTATGGCACTCTAAAGCAGAAAGTAGATGATCAGTTTACAAATACACTTCTGAATGTGGCTGGATTTAAAAATTAATAGAAATATCTTGTGACGTATACATGGAGGAAGCACATCTTGCCCAAGGACTTCCTCAGGCTCCTGTCTTGAGACACCCACTCTCCCTCCAAATATCTGCTCAACCATAGGTTGGTCCTACTGATTCCTAAACCCAGGGACAGTCTGAACAGTGTTCCCCCTTCACAATACTTCTCAAAGGGCTCACTCCTAAACTCGGCCATATGGCCTTGATCCAACTCTCCATAAAATCAGCGGCGAGACTTCTATTGCCGTCAGTGGGAGTTGGATCAGGCACAATACTTGCGGAGTTAAGAATTTCAGGTGTAATCCATGCTCAGTACCTTGAAGGATAAGGCACTTTGTGATGCAGTCATGTGCTAGCAGGGCCTGATCCGACGCCACTGAAGTCAATAGCAGTTTTACCATTGACTTCCATGAAAGCGCGACTGGGGCCATAGTTAAAATTTGTAATGTTATCTTTGAATAGGTGAATACATTTAAAACACAGCACAGGGGCTGCATTTCTTACCTAGGCAAGACTCCCTATCGATTTCAGGCCCTTTATTTCTGAACACAAGTTACTGTACAGCAAATAAAATTGTCAAACTATCCCTCCTCCACAAAAGAGAAAACACACAATTCAATTTAGTTTAAGTGTATTTTCATATATCATTTTGAAAAGCAATTGTTGGGTCTCATATTAAGAGTTTAAGGCTTTTCCCCCCCCTGTGAATCTGTACTGCTACAAACACAGGGTTTAAAGAATCATTAATCCATATTCCATTAGTGTGGTGTAGCAGACTCCTTACTTTTTGAAAATGTGTTCAATTTAAGAGACAACTAGCATGTCAGGAAAAAAAGGAACAAATTTGAAATGTTAATGATGTATAACAAAGCAAGTATTTGGGGGCATATATTAGCACTTTCATCATAATTAGTTTGTAACCTAAATACATATTTCAAGAATAAATTGCTGACCCTCTCTGACCTCCACAAGAGGCTGAATAGCTATTTCAGAGTTTAATCTGCAGTGAAAAGGCTAGAGAAGAATAATTTAGCCCTTGAAATAAGAATGAACATCTTTTAATGATGCCCCTGGATTCAGAATTTAACCCTTGCACTTAAAAGCGAGTATTAGTCTCAAAAGGGCTGGCAATAACTTAGCTCTCAAATAAGAACGAGATAACAAACAGCATAAATACAGAGCAGCCCAGAGAAAAATGGATTGTTCATTTTAAAGACAAAGCAGTGAAAGGTGCTGGCTGGTAAAACAACTGAGTCTTGGACTCTATAACAAAATGGTATTCCACAGCTAAAAATGTCATAACATGTAACGGTAACAATGCTTGAGAGACCACAGTTGAATTGCTGGAGCTGCAGGTAGGGCAGAGATTGCAAGTGCAATAATAGCAAGTTTCTTGGTCTCCAAATGCCACACAAAGGGGTTAAATTCAGGGTAAATGACCCTGGTAAAAAGAAAAAATCCAGAGAGAGGGATTGAGGGCAAATGGACTTTACTGAGACACTTCAAACTGCTAGAACGGATTCTTGCTAGGAAATAATTTTAGATTATTCCATAAAAAACCTACAGAGGGCAATTCAAAAATGATAATGTCAGAAAAAAGTATAAGGGAAAGAGGTTACGTGCTCTGAATTAGCTAGGACTTCCAGTTCCTGCAACAAGTGCCTCTTATTGTTGATTTTGTTGTATTAAATAGCACTGGCACATCCACATATCTTGGAATGTCAGTGTTCAAAAACATGCATTATTAAAACAGATTCACACTTCTCAGAGGCAGAGCGTGTGTAATAAAATTAAAACTACAGTGGGTATTTCAGAATTCAGCCAGTTCTGGTTGCAATCTCTTTGCTCATATAACTCGGAATGACTTACTGTTTTGCTGAAGAGCGGAGTCTGACTTAACAAATGCTTGTTTTTCTCCCCATCTCCAATCCAAATGTTCCTAACATGATTAAAATCTAATTGATCTAAATTTGAGCAATTTATTTATCCAAACACTCATCCATCACCATTTTAAGTGCTAAGAAACAAACTTCGCATCTTAAAGCAACCTTCTTAATTAAGAATCAGTCAAGCCTATCTTATGCTTGGTCATCTATCAAAACTCCAAGTACAGTCCAGATTTATTATTGTCAAGAAAGATAAATCAATTAATTATAAATATAATAGACATTAAGGTTCCATGTTTGAAAATAAATATGCAATGTTATGATTGGTTGGTTTTTTAAAATACAGCCTTGTTTTTGTGATTACCAGCTAATGGTCATTTGATACAAAATGGCTTAATGAATATAGTGGCATATCCTGCTCCCATTCATGTAGTCAGTGGGAGTCTGACAATTGATTTTGATGGGAGCAGGACCTTGCCTTACATCACTGAACTCTTAACTTACTACACCTGCTCTCACCCTCTAGGTAGTTAGAAGCTGAATCATTATTGACTTTCATAAATGATACGATTATAGCACAAACTGTTTTCAAGTGCTTAGCTATGAATAATGACATTGCAAAGGCTTAGCCTGATGGATATTGGAAGTCCTTGATTTGTAAGATTTGGGCTGCTGTGAAGCAAGTGATATGCAGAGAAGCAGGCCCAAAACAATATTTATGAAACAATCCCCTTGACATACTGAAATCTAACGTTATTAGATGAGTTTTGAGGAAGCAGTTCATTAGCGCTCTACAGTGAAAGAGCATCTTCAGTCATGGAAAAACACAAGCAGATCATAAGAAAAACTAATAACATATTGTTAACTACTCTGGGAGAGGGAAGACTTTAGCTTCCCACAGCTCTGTTTCTCATTACAAATCACCTTTTTATGTGCAGCGAATCTGGCACAAATTTGGCATCTTACCCCTTTTACTTGCAGAATAGGATCACATTAATTGTAGATATTAGACAGTCCATTAAACATATTGCATTATATTAAAAGTCTAGCTTTCCCTTACCAGGTAAATTATGCTTAAGAAATACTAAGATCTGACCAAAAATGCACATGAAGAAAATTATTGTTAAGGTATAGCTTGCACCTTTCACAGCACAAAGTCTCTCAGGGTACGTCTACACAGCAAGTAGACACAGCAAGTAGCAAGGCCCCACTGCTGGCCTGTGACAGCTGACTTGGACTCGCGAGACTCGGGCTCCAGCACTGTTTCACTGCTGTGTAGACTTTTGGGCTGGAGCTCAAGCTCTGGGAGCCTCCCACTTTGCAGGGTCCTAGAGCCTGGGCCTGAGCCCAAGCCAGGAAGCCTACCCACCAATGAATCAAATTTGCTGGCCTGGGCCAGCTGCGGGTGTGTAGCTGCTGTGTAGACATACCCTCAGAGCTTACAGGTATGAAGGAGGAGGGACTTGCCCTCAGTGCTATTATGCCTGCTAGCCAAGGAGGTTGGCCATGGCTCTTTATTATCCATGGTCTTCCTTTCAAAGGACCCCCATCCTGCACTCTATGAAGGCAAATGCAGAATTCTTACTGGCTTCAAACAATGCAGGTTCAAGCCCATAAAAACCTATTTAGCTCTCCTCATCTATGAAGGTGTGTCAAAAGTGCTGAATAGGCCTTAAATAAATATTATAAAGCAGCCTTTAAAAAAATCAAAAGCAACTTTGGTGGTTCTAAAATGATCAAATAAATCAATGTACATGATACATAAATAGCACATATAAAGAACTTAGTATTGCACATCACCTTTATATTAATTTCAATATTGTGTATATATACACCCGTACACAGTGTCAGTGTAACCCACACACCTCCTGGGTGTAGAGTTCTGTCCCATGTAGTGGCACCGAGACCACTTAGAGATTAATGAGTCTGCTTTACAGCTTTAGCTAAGGGCCATATGGCTTTTAGCTCATGCAGTAGAACCTCATGCATTTAGCTCCAGAGGTCCGGGGTCCATCGGTGTTACAAGTGGGACAGAATACCACACCCAGGAGGTGTGTTACATCAGCACTTAAAAACTCTGTCAGATATGTACCTCCCACTAGATCTTCTATCACAGGAGTGATAAAAATTGCCATTATGGAACTGCTGCTTCTGAAGGACATGTCCCTTTGGGTACTTTTGAAGCTTTAAAATCTTTGTTTTCCATTGGAGGGAAAAATCACTTTTGAACATTTCTATTATTCACTTGTAAAAAGTGTTAGTAGCATGTTTCCTACTGCCACATACTCACACATCCACTGTCTCTTATCGCTAGGCAGATATACACATTCTGTGCTGTACGCCCATTTAGTTAACTAGTCACAAAATAGAACATTTCCAATCCTCACTCAGATTTAGTCAAGATATATTCTCAACAAAACAAGCACCATGACAAAGAATAATGAATAACAAATTAGATGAGGTTAAAAAAAAAGCCATCATCTTACCATTTTTCCAGCATTATATTGCAAGAATTCAGTATTTGCCATGGGTTGTAATCGCTACTTACAAGCAAACTGAAGTTTTGCCTCTCTGCTAACAATGGTTCCAAATGAGTTTGTTGCTATGCACTGGTACATTCCAATATCTTGGGTTTTATTGAGGTTATTGATCAACAAGCTGCCTCCCACCACACTGTAGCGGTAATCCATACCGACGTCAACGCTGGTTCCATTTAACTTCCACCTACAGTATAAAAATTCCAGGAGTTGAATTCTCCTAACATTAACCAATATTTCTGTACGTTTCTAAAGCAACATGAAAAGTAAATACAGAAAAAAATTACAACCCATGATTTCTTATTTTTAAACCCAGCATGAAAATGCATGTTTCCTGCACCACATTGAAATGTTCTAATATTTCACTTATAGAGCAACATCTTTAACATATATTTCAGTCACTGATTTGATTAATGTTCTTATTGTTTTGGCTGTTGTTATTGATGTTGTTAGTCTTTGGAAGTAATCATTTTGCAAGGGGAAGCCCCAGAAACAGAATTTTTGAACCACTCAACTTCTTTTCTTTTTCTGCCTTAGTTGTTTGTTTGCTTTTAAATTTAAGAAAACTCACTCACAGCAGATGTTTTAACAAACTGGGGCATCAAAATTTTCTAAAAAACTCTCGCCAATTACAACTGCCATTTCTAGCAGCCCATGATGGAACATATAAAGGATTAGATCCTTAGAGCAGTTCCCTGTATTGGAACTTAGGGGAAGGAATTTGAATATATTTGCATGAGAGAATCAACATATTCTACTGCATTAAATGCTAAGTATTGCCAGAAGACAGCAACAGGATTGGGGTCTTATGAGTTTAATCAGTTTCAAAGTGGGCATTTACACTAGAGAGCAAAATGGGGGGTGGGGGCGGGGAGGTAGACACCAGGTTAAATTGGTTAAGACAACCAGATTAATTCTATGTAATAACAACAGCATCACCAGAACAGCATATTTTCATATATATAGCTTCTTTCATCCAAGGTTCTCAAAGCACATTATAAAGCTAGGAACCATAAGTAGCATTATTGAAATTTTACAGATTTTTAAGATAGTTAAGCACATAGATCTTAAGGGACAGATTTTACTGTGAAATTATCATGACTGTGCACAGAAAGTTAGACCTCACACTGCTCATTTGCACACAGCATTAATGTGCAATTTTTGTGGCAAAAAAGAAGGCGTAAGGACCAGATTTTTAAACATATTAAAGTTCAGGGGATTTTAGGTAGATTCAATGTATTGCATAAAGATTTTAATCCCAAATATCTCATTTAATGTGTCAAAGCAAGTCTTAAGAAGCCTTAGCAATAAATGAATAGGATTCAAATTAACTACATTATTGTATTTGGTGTGTTTCATGGATTTTAAAAGTGATACAAAAGGGTAAACTATTGTATCAATTCAAAATCAAAACACACAGCAGATAAAGATGCATCACACCCCAAATTCTGATAGAGCTTGTCTGGGTGGGATGCATGCAGACATGTGTCTTGGAGAGACACGATCATGGAGAAGGCATGCTAAAGAATAGCAAAATATGTAACAAACCTGATAGTTGGTTTAGGATTTCCCTTTACGTCACAGCTCAACTTCACTTTCTTTTCCTCAGAATCCAGTGGAAAAATCACATTGTTTGGTTCCTGAATGAAAACTGGACCATGCAGCGTGCTGTCATCTGTGTTACATGGAACAAAAATGTGACAGGTATTGTACAATATCTTAATATAACAAATATAAAGAAAAGTCTTAAAGAGAGGTGCATCTGGTATATCATTCACCCTAAAAATGACCATGCAACAACACTTTTACTGGAAAAAGAAGTCAAAAGATTTATTCTACAATCATACAATCTCTTTTACTGCTGTCTTTTCACAGACTGTTGGACTTTCACGAAAGGGATCACAAACATAACCAGCAGAAAGATCTGAATTTCACATAGGCCCCAGTTCTGCAACTGACTGTGAGCTGGCCCATCCCTCCAGGCCCACACATACTTCTATTAAAATTAGAATGTATTATTCTTGTGTGTGTGGTTTACATGCTTTGATGTAGACATTATCTTTAAGAAACATTTTATTTTGAAACCATTTTTAAATGCAATATTTAAAATAATGTGAGTTGTAGGTTCATAGGTATTTACAGGGTCTGATAAAATCCTGCATGATAATTGGGTACTGTTAACCCACTGTGTACTGAAACCCCTTTGTACTGAAAGAGTTCACTAAAATACTGGCATTTCAAAGGGGTTCTTTGGCCACACAGTATTTATTGTAAAATACTTTTCATATTATCAGATCCTTGACATAGACACTGTCTCTATTTATTTGTTGTCTTGTACAGCTCCAAGCAAACAGTTGCCATCTGATGTAGCCTTATTTATGTTATTATCATCAACTGTTATGATATTTTCATCATTATTATCATAAGCATTCAACAATTACCATAAGATCATTTTGTTTCATGTACCTGGTATACAACACAGCAGTGAAAGAGCTAAGTAGAAGATCCATATACTGCTTCTTTCTATGGTCCTGATCGTGCAATGAACTCCACATGGACAGACCTCTTCACCCACGGTAAGGGCATCTCTACACTTAACATTCTGAAGCAGCACAGCTGCACCACCTAAGTGTAGACACTACCTATACTGATGGGAGGGTTTCTCCCATAGGTATAGGTAATCCACCTCCCTGAAAGATGATAGCTCGTTCAACCGGAGAATTCTTCCATTGACCTAGTGCTGTCTACACCAGGGATTAGATCAGTTTAACTATGCTGCTCAGGGGTGTGTGGATTTTTCACACCTCTGAGTGTGGTAGTTAAGTCGATTTAAGTTTGTAGTGTAGACCAGGCCCAAGTTTATTGCAGAACGAGTGCCTGTATGGTTAGCTACTCAGAAATGGCTGAGTGCAGCTCATGGCAAATGGGCTCTGAACTTTTCAGAAATAAATGTATGGTTTTCCCTCTGCCCCCCCCGAAATGTAAACTAAAAATGTCCTAAATTGGTGTATACGAGTGAAGATATTTTATCAAAACATCCCGATATGAAATACAAAGAATGCTGTAGCCTCTTAATATTCTACAGTAAATTAGGGAGGGAGAGTGTGGATGAAAACCTAGCTAGGGTTGTATTTATTCTACTCTCCATGCTATTATCTTCTGTTAATCCTTTCATTCCCCCCGGCCCTTTCCTTCTTTTCTTTTCTTCTTATTCCCCGATGCAACAGGAGCTCTCCTAACCTTCTCCATCTTCTTTTTTTTAATCTTTATTATGCATGGAGCTAAAGGTGAGCATTGCTAAGAGATATAGGTGAACTGGTTCAATGAAACTAAAAAGCAACCCAAACCTTTAGCCAAACGTTGACTGCTAGACCTTTCAGAAGAGCTAAAAAAGTTCAGTTAACTTTTCATCCCCCACCTTCTGCTTTCAGGCTTCTGTGCTCCTAAACTAAAATTGGCAGCAGAATTTAAGTTGTGTGAGGGAGAAAATGCAGGTGGTACTTCTGACCTAAGTTCAACTTGAAAGTATAAAAGAAAAAAACTCACAAAAAAGTTATCACAAGATTTCCGGTCTAATTACCTTACCTAAGAGCTTTGATGGATAAGCCTGGATAGGAACTGGAAAAGCACTTGAATTCTGCATGCTTATCTGAACCACACAATGTCCTGATTTCATAGTCAATGTCTGAGTTAAAAATCTATCAGTATATTGTTGGACTCATTGTTACCCACAATTCCTTCTATTGTTTTCTAGGAGTTATGTTAGATATAGCTGATAGGAAACGCCAAATACGGCTCGTGTTTCTCACAAACATACAGACCAGTAGTTACTAAATCAGGCTACAAATATATTTTAAAACTACTAATTAGGGCAAACTCCCATTGTGACCTAACTGGACTTTTTAAAAATGTTGTAAAGGACTCATATTTTTACAATGATCCAGACAATTTCTGAGCTTCTTAAATTCTTATGAGACATTAATAGGAACTTCTTGTGGGATCACCAGCACTGTGTCATAATTAAACATAAAACAGTATTTCAAAAAGTAACACCAATGTTGTTTATGATATATACACACACAGTTTGTATTATAACATAAATTTATTACCATCATAGATCATGTCTCTGAGTGATTTCATATTATCTTTAGAATAACTGTAACATAAAGTAAACTCTGATTTTTTCTCTCTCAAAAATAATTCATCTTCTTGCTTTTGTCAAGCAGTTGTTGTTGTTTTTAATTTTGCTATTCAGTATCATAAATACTGGTTCCTTGCTAGATGTCACAAAGCCCAGTCTGACTCCATTTTAAGTCAGAGAGGCTTTTCATTGACCTTAAAAGGAGTTTGATCTCTCCCTCTAAGTCAATAGGGATCTTCACAGGCCACTCTACTACACTACTACTCTCACGCACAAGAACCTGGAGAGCTCCTGTTGCATTGGGGAATAAGAAAAAAAGAAAAAAGAAAAGAAAAGAAGATAACCTAATCTCCGTATTCCACAAATGAGAAGTGAGGTAGACTCTGTTTACACACGTTTACTCTCAACTACACTACTGATTGTGACCTAAGTATGGATTTAACTTGAAGCCTCCTAAGAGGCGCTAATCCCCTAATTAAGGATGAGGATTCTCAACTCAATTAACAATTTAAATAATTTTTACATGAGGTTAGGTGACCAGTCTTCCTGGTATTACCCCTCCACCTTGTTCTGACTCCCTACTACCTCCTCAATGAACTCTCAGGAGAATTGGAGAGAGTGGGAGAAAAGGAGTCACATAAAGGAGTGACAACGAGGCTGGAAATGAGCAGAGGAACTATAATACTATGATATAATACTCTGAAGCAATCATATGTGAGGAAGATGTATCTCAGTGGATGCATGGCACTCATGGCCAGGCAGCTGGGAGAGCATAGAGCTGGTGGGGGTAACCAATAATTCTAGCATATATTCAGGAACTCTACTGAATTGTTTTGAGGGGTGTCAGAAGAACCATATAGCAAGTACCTCAGAAAGAAAACTCTGCCTGTGTTATGTAATGATTTGAGAGAGACTGTGCAAAGATTATCAAGGAGCTACATTTCCCAAATCTCCTCTCCTCAACACAAAAGGGGATGCTCTAAGCAAATACCTGTTGTATTTATCTTTATTTTTAAATACATATTAAATATGTCCGACTGATTCATATATTATTCAAAACACATTTCACATAATCTCTACCTTCAATTATAGCTGTGTGCAGCTCACTGTTGCTGGCAGAAAAAGAAAGATAGTAACAACAACTAATAATAATCACCACCACGTCAGGATGAGATTGGGATATCCTTACTCATTTCTGATATGCATAGGTACTTTACTCCTGGAGTAGTTGTATAGGCTTCAAAGGGGGTAAATTATGCAGCATGAGGAAGGGAATTGCAATCTGGCCCATAGGGATTACAGCTTCAATTTTTATACTGATTGGATTTACAACAAAAATTAAAGGACATTTTAATTTCTCCAATGTCCCAAATAGTCAAATACAGAAATGAGCATTTTTAAGCATCTAATTTCAATAGATGTGTTGTCCTGATGCTCAGATAGTGTAGTGATGGGTGCCTAGAAATATCATAGACAGACTGATCAATCATGCTGGAATAGGGAAAAGACAAACTATCCCCTCATAATTCTATTAGTCAGTGAACCATGCTGATGCAGATATCTACTGTATCGACTACATTATCTATGTTACACCACATCGAGGTACTTGAGTCACATTGTCTTGTTGTTTCACATTATTTCAAGTGTGGTGTGTCAGTTTACATTGCATCACATCATACTAAAGGTCACAAGATCACAAGAAAATATACCTCATGTTTAAAAGGGGATTGTTGCCATTAAGCTCAGATACTCAAACTAATAAAAAAGGCACACAGCAAACTTGTCTCTTTATTGCTGGTCTTTGTCAGACCCCAGGGACATATGATGGCTGATGCCAAAGTGTAATTTTTAAGGCTGTTTAGTGGCTTATTCCTACAGAGGAACTGATGTGGTTCTGGTATGAAAGGTGGGGCAAGTAACCACAGTGTGCCAGAGAGTCATAAATACCTCACTGTGCAAATGTTCAACAGCAATGCAGCACGGCTGGAGAGGGTCCATAGAAGAGGATGTTATTGCACGGACCTGATTGTAGGACTGATGCCTAAATAATTTGCTCTTTCATCCTCTGCCAGTGAACCAATTTTGAAAAGCAGACGAGACAGCAGTTTTCAAGCTTCAACCATACTGGTTCATAAATGTCTAGAGACATTTGATTTGGCACTGTATTGCTAAGAAATAAGTGCAGCCTATTTACATCATTTGCAAGCACTGTACTGGGTAGTTAGAAAACTAGTCACAACACACAAAAGATACAGAATTCAAAGGCAGTAATGGCCTCAGTTAGGTAAAATAATTTTGTTAATTGATGTAATTAATTTGTATCAAACCCATGGGAGCTGAGAACAAAATGACATCAAGTGTAAGTTGATTACAGATCATGAGATCAAGTTGCTTTCCACATACCAAAATACATGCACTTGACACCTTTTAACATTTGTCTTTTACCCCCAATCCCCACTCCACCCCACCAACAACAACTTTTCTGCTACCTAACAACAACAACAGACACAGCTAAAAATACTACTTGGCTTTCAAAAGAGAAAATTGCATTGGTTAAGCAAAATAAATGAGAAACTCTGGGAGCAGCTGTCAGCATAAAAGTAGAACAAAAGGGAGAGAGAAAAATTACAACGATGCACAATTAAATTTATTTCTCAAATTTATTTCTGAGTGGCTATTCTTCCTTCTTCTTTCTCTTGCCAATTACTGCCTGTGGGTAGCCAAGATAAGCAAGTCCAAACTGTTTAGTCCATAGCCTACATAGTCTTGTTGCCACGATCCAATGTATTATTGAAACCAGGACATGATCCTCTGATTGTATCTGGTAACAAATGTGCTACGCTGATTTATACCAGATGAGGATCTGGGCCAAAGAATTCTAAATACTCAGCAATTAATAAACAGAACAAAATTGCTGTCTTGTCTCTTGTATGTGGAAACTACTATTTGCACCATAAATATGATAGTCTTGATTAAATTACAATATTGCTGGTTAAAAAATGAATTTAATATATACAGTATCTAGTATATCATGAGGCAAATACATTTTATTTTACTATACTATGACTTTTGCAGGAAGAGGTTTGTTACACGATGCTTGTTATTGTAAAATAGTCAAGGGCATTTAAATTCACCACAAAAATGATGATTATTTATATTGCCATAATGGCAAGAGATCTCAATCACAGATTCGAGCCCCATTGGGCTAGTCACTGTACAAACATACACCAAAAAGGCTTACTTATCTAAGTATATGTTTACTAGATGCAATTGTTAAAATAAAGATAATGAAAAAGATAGTGTTAGTTTTTATAGATCTATATATTTTGATAGAGGCCTGGCTGAAAGATTGACAGATGGGTAGATCTGTAAAGACTATCAGACCACGTGGTGGGTATCATTAAAATAATATTAAATATCAGTAGTGGCCATGGGACATGGTTTACTGGTTGAGAGCCTTGACATCAATGGAAGTCCTTCTGTTGAGTTCAGTGAGCTTTACATCTAGCCCTAAGTGGGGAGAACATTTATAAGATTATTTTAATTATACTTTCTTTTAGGCTTTTATGCCTATAAAATGATGATTCAAAGTACCTAAGTTTACAAAGATCTACTACCATATGATTCATGGTGCTCTCTTTGATCCTTTACTTTCCAGCATCTACTGTCTGGTCTGTGTTAGTCTTTACAGATCTATTACTTTTCTGTGAAAATACAAGAAATACCCTTCATGTGTAAGCTATGCTTTCTGTTTATGTATTTTCACAATAATAGATTCCTTTTGAGTTGCATCTGTTACTCAAGACAGAGACAGCTGACCCAAAATGAACATGGAGCAAGCTTAAGCTTAAGGCCAGTTGCAAACAGTGATTCACCTCCAAAAGACATCTCTTCTTCTATCAGCAAAAATAAACAGAAGCGAAGATCAAGGTTTTGACTCCTTTGAAAGGAGCATGCTTTTTAATGCTTGTGAGGCTTTCATCCAACACACACAAAATTACATTGAATTTTAGGAGAAAAACTATCTTTTAAACACAGTAGTACAGGAACTGCCAGGCTGGATCGAGTCCAATATCCTGTCTTTGACGGTGTACAGAAATAAATATTGCAGAGGAAAGTCCCTTGCTCTTCTATTTCTACTGGGACGGACAGCTGTGGATCAGTGAGCAGCAATTTGCCCCCTGCAGCCACATTGTCTACTAAGTCAAGCACGGCTTAGAAATAGTTGAGAATCAGGTCCCAGGTACACAGTGGACATAGGAAAGTATCTACATTTTCACCCTTCATGTCTGGGTTCCAACATACTCGCTGGGCACTGCAGGAGAGCCCAGTCCAGAGCCACTGTCTGTTCCATAGATACCCAGAAGCCATGGTTTTCTTGGGCTGTCAACCCATCAACTTTCAGAAACACTAAATTCACTATAAAAAAGTAAATGAAGTAATTGGAAAACCCATCTGGAAATTTCTTTACTAATTTCAGTTTATTCTATCAAAAAGAATTTCTTTATCTGAATTTTAAAAAAATCTTGTCCTACGTTGCCTACTTTCAGTTTTTTGAATGTACAAAGTTTTACCCATGTCACCGGTGTCTAGAGTTGGGCAGGAACTGGGTTTTCTGTTTCAGGGAAATTTCACAATTTTGGGAAACCAATTCTGTTCCAAAATGGGACCAAAAAAAAACAACCCCCCCACCAAAAACAAAAAAATCCTCTTGGATCAATCAATTTGAGGTGAAAAATTGAAATGTTCCATTTTGAAAATGTCAGAACAGGAAGTTCCAACCTTATCACAATTTTTTTTTCATTTTGTCCTCAAAATGAAATTTTGTTGATATTGACATGTTTCTGCAAAATGTTCAACTTTTGATATATCAGCATTTTCGGATGGAAAACGGTTCCATCAGAAAAATTCCAACCAGCGCTAGGGGAGTCCCAACAAAGTGATTACTTCTCTGCAGAGGAGCTGAATTTATGTTTACAAGTCTGGCCCAGAAAGATCGCTTAACCTACAACTACAGGGGACCCAAGCCAGAAGTCTTCTGTCACCATCAGGAGCAAGATTCACTTGTGTGATAATTCTAGTGCCACGTGACTTGACTCACAAACTGCTACCTGGTGGCTGAGTGCTCTGTGGAAAGAATAGCTAAGCTGCCTGGAAAATGAGGATAGCTCCACCCCATCTCAACGTTTGTTGGAGCGCATCACAGGTTTTGCCCTCTTGTTTAATAGAAAACTGACATCTGTTATTCCCTCCCTAAAACACACACTGGTTTCTGGATGCTTTGCTCACAGATCTGTCTTTTGCATGACTGAAAGTCCCCCAACTACTGTGGCAGGGCTGTTTGTGGAAAGTGGCATTTTGAGGGACTGGAAAAGCACAGATGAATTAAGTGCTACTCAGAATCAAACCTCTTCTGAGCTTTAAGACACTTTATAACCATTTGATCCTCCCTTTTGATTAGCGGACCCACATGGACTGAAAAATAAACTTTTATACCATGCATATTAAGTCCTTACTTTTTTGTAGTCAGAATTTTTCATCTCATTGTTTCATGGATTTATTACAACTTGATGTTTCACCCCAGTGATCTTCTAGCCTAACTTTATTCACACTATCTTTGAGATGTAACTTAATCTTATGTAGAGAAATGCCTTTAATGTTCCCTTAGCATTATAACATCTTCAATGTACTGTACTCAAACGATCCTCCCCTCTTATGTACCTAAGTCTTCCATTTATGCAAAGCCCTTTCCCTGTTTTCTTCCACCCATCTCCACCACTCTATATTTAATTCACCTCAGCTACTTTTATTGAAGCTTCATTACTCCTTGTTATGGAAGAAACCTGAGTTAATATTGTATAATTTTCTGCAAAAATGCACAGAATAAGCACAGAAAGCACAGAAAGACTCGGATATTTTACTCAGACAGGGATCTGCCCAAGGATATATACATTTGAGTCCTGTTGACATCATCAGCATCAGGGCAACCTTCCAAGTGCTGGACTTGGCTTCCTCTGATTATGCCATAAATCTATCACACAGATCAAAAAAATTGAACTTAGGGGGATCTAAGTGTGATCCCCATCAGGCCATGTCCCGAAAAAGTTGACTCTGATGCCAAGTCACAAGGAGTTCAGTAATGAGTTTAAAGCATAGATACTGGTTTAATGGCATCATAATAACCTCATTTTGTTTTGGTTTAAGTCACCCATTATAGGCTGGCTATTTGTTAGTTTGTAAGATCTAATAAGAATATTGAAGTCAGCTGTGATATCCCTACAGCTCTCACTTCTCCTCCAACCTTTATTTATTTATTTAAACTTTCAGGTCAATTTTGTCTGACCCTCCCTCTACTTGCTTTGCCATAAACAGTGTACAAATAGCAGGAAATATGGTAGAAGCAAACCTGTTTGGGGCAAATTTTCTATATCCTCCTAATATGTACCTGTAAAATTGCAAGTGCACTTATTTGCCTGTGCAAAATCTTACATTTATGAATACAATTACCCATTTCATGAGAGTAAGCATAGGAATTTACAGACTCAAATGGATATGCACATATATTTTAAAGATACACTTTAGGAGGCTCTTTAGAATATTTTCCATGTGGAAATACCATGTGGTATTGAAATTATATGCAAATGCTATAATGGAACTTATATTTGACATCTCCGTTTTATGTTCAATCATAAATAAATCATATTCAGATATTTTAAGTTATAGGAAAGTGTACTATTTCATATGTTACTGAGTCACTAATGCATTGTATGAAAAGATATTATATACTCTTTAGGTATATGAAACTCATATTTCCTTTACACATGGGGTGGTCCACTCCAATTTTAAAGCTAGAGGTTTCCTCAATTTCACAAAAATCTAATACAACATTTGGTTAAAAGAAACCATGAAGATCCTGCAAACTTTTTGTTTTTTTTATCTATAGTACATTTTTTGTATCCAGCAGTCAAAACCCAAGGCAAAATAAGAAAGCATTCAGGAGGCTGCTAAGCACTAAGCACTTGTTGTCTGTCTGTACATTTATTAAAATGAAACTTGAAGGGAGTTTAGAGCAAACTGAGGTTAAACATTTTATTTCAAATGAACAGGTGGAAGCCGTTCTTATTCTCTCTGAACATTATACTCAGTGATTGATATTGTTAGCTAAGTGGAACTTTTAAAATTTCCATTGAAAATTATGGCCAATTTGAGAGACAGTTTAATTGAATATTTCATACTGTAGGGAAAGCTAATAAAATTGAAGAGAGAATTCTTGGAATATATCCAGTTTAAATGATAAAAACCCTTTCCTTATTTTCTTCCTAGGGAATTGGTTTTAACTACCTATGCCAGTGTATTTTCATACAGTTACAAATCGGTATTTCTGCAAGACAAAATTGTGCCTTGGGAATAGTAACTCTTTTCAGGAAAATAAAAAACCAGATAGATTGGACAGCTGAAGGGCATCACTGATTAACACAACATAATGCTCTTCAAGGTGAGTCAGCTGTAGTAAGACTTCCAGAGCAGAAAAGATCTAAAACTCTCAATTTCTCTCTATTTTTTTTTTGCCTATCACTTCAATTACCTTCATTACATCAAATGCACAAACATATCTTGCTAATAATATTTAACTGATAAGAATGAGATTTCACATACGACATTTCTAATACAATAAATAAATAAATAATAATCGGGGTGTTTTTTATAAACAAGTTGCACCAGGCATTTTTGGGGTGA
Source organism: Natator depressus (assembly GCF_965152275.1). Classification (NCBI taxonomy): domain Eukaryota; kingdom Metazoa; phylum Chordata; order Testudines; family Cheloniidae; genus Natator; species Natator depressus. Next base: position 14,086,034 of record NC_134240.1, on the reverse strand, counting down.
TGCAGTGCAGTAAAAAAAATGAAATTATATTTGAAAATGGATGGAAACACTCCTGCATAAAGAGCTGTTTTATGGGGGAGGCTTTCCAACCTTTGCATGCTTATGGATGCTTTGCATGCTTCCCTTGCTAACAGAACTGCGGATAATGCCTGCACCACAGCCACACCACTTGCTTTTAAGAAACCAAGATGGTCAAGATCAGACATGCAACCATGAGCATTCTCATCAAAAACCAATTTGAATCCTTTGATATTTGATCAATATCATCGTACCCCACAGATCTCAAAGACAAAGGGTCTGGCGACACCAACCCACAGCTGATATATCTTAGCCATGGAGAATAGAATAAATTCATCACAGATAATTGAAGGGAGTATTACGAAGCTGAGACACTCGGCTTAGTAAAATGGCAAACAGGTGGATGGGTGGTTGCTGGTGGTTTCTGTAGGTTAGGACAAGCAATTCCTCTTGACGTCAGTCACATCACTTCTGCAACTCTGAACAAAGGCCTACAGAAGACCATACTCCAAGAAGCTCCCCCAGTTATCTCCTCTCTTGTCTCTCCTTCACTTTCCACAGATCACGGTTATGCTGAGTCCAAGCAGCTGTGGAGTGGCGAGAACTGTCTAACAAGTGATGTACGTCATTGAGCCAGTTGACACTTTGTCAGATATACCTTGCCATCAGTAACAGGACCACAAAAAATCCATAGTTTTCCTTAGCCTCTGAGGATGCGAGCAAATAAAGCTATTCCAGTGTTAATTTAGCTGTGGAAGAGTTCCGGCACTGAAATGGATGTGGGAATGGATAGACCACTGTATGAGAGTAAATTAAGTGTCTGAAATATTTGAATCAAAGTCAAAGACAAGGCAAAACATACATCCAGCCCAATAGAAATGGGCTTTACTCAAAGGTCACGGAGCAGAGTCCATCATTCACTGAGCCAGGGAGAATGAGTATGACTCTATAGCCTTGGAGTTGGGTACTCACCTGGGGGTGGCAATGACAGTCCTTACTCCAATTAATCTTTAACTATTTATACAAAGTGGAATGTCTTCAACAGGTACTGAGAGTGCCCCACCCCAGAAAAGCCAGTAGCCTGGGAGAAGGAACACTTGACTTCAAGTCCCTGCTTCAGTTGTGGGTCTGCCACATCCCAGGTGAGTTCCCTAACCACTGGGCTATTGGTTATAGAGGGTCACCACTACACCACCATCTGCTCCTCCTCCTCCTTCATTTTGAGATTGGTGCCTCAGTCTCCCTGGGAATCGAGCCTGAGAAATCAAAATGTTTCATTTTTAAAATGTCAAATGAACCATATCAACATTTTCTACCCCGCAACACACACTTTTTTATTAGACTGTAACATGTGTCATCCCTATAGTTCCACACTATGATCATGATCACAGATGCTTTCGCTTCAGTACAGGACAAGAGCACAGAGTTTATGGATTACTGACACAAATGTTCTGACACCAAACATCCATATAGTCAGCACACCGCAGCTGACCACAGCTAATAAGCAGATATATTCACACTACTCCATTAGGATTACTTATATTAGCCCAATACAATGCATGATACAATGATAAAATGCATAAATACACTGCATATTAAGAATACATAAAACACAAGGAGACATCTCTAAGTCCCTTAACATGAGATAAGTTATCAAGGAGAGACAGGCCCCACAGCATATTTATTAATGACCAAGTCATTTGTTGTTTTCAATTTCTGAAAGTTAGGAATTGCTCAAGGGACATTTCTGAAAAGTAGTTTAAAAAACAAAATCAGTCCTGTGCTGATGTCTTATTAGTTAAGTTTGAGCCTAGAGGAAATCATTAGAGTAAAGCTGCACATCCTTGGAAATACAGGAGTATAATGGGAACTTCCAAATACAAACCCTTAACTATAGCAATACCTCTAGTGGTACTATAGGATGAAGAAAAAATACAAAGAACTTCAGGAAGAGAAACAGACATAAATATGGATTATGTTTATAGAAGCAAAATTATACAGCAGTTTCTGCAGCAACTTCCAAAGCAGCTGGAGAATGAATGTATCTATTATTCAGCTGAGCTGTATGAGTTTTACAGCTAGCAATAGGTGAATTAAGTCAAAGTCAAAAACTCCACTGAAACCTTTGCTTATTTCGCAAATTAAAGATGTTGGATCTAGAAGTTTTAAAAGTTTTTTTAATCTATTATTTTTCTTTTACATGTGCCTCTTCTTATCAGTTTGGGTTGTTCCCATGACTGTCATAACATCATTGGAGTTTGGACATTACATCCACACTTTTGGGGCTGATCAGAACCAAGCCAAACCCACACTCTGAAACTTGGTTCTTCAATTGCTGGTTATTCCTTCCCTTTTGACCTTCTTCACTCTCCCAAACATACATACAGTAAAAATTGAGGGTATTATGCTATCTACCTAATTAATTCAAAGCTTATTGCTTATATACACTATTAAGTGTCTCATGAGCTCCTCTTCCACTAACATATATAGTACCAAACTAAACAGATACAGTATTATAGCAATTTTATGCCAAGGCTTATTTAAACTCCATCATATTTGTGGGGAGGAGGAAGAGAAGGTCAAGTTAGAAGTTGTTCCAAAGTATATGTGCCCATTCATGTACTACTCTTCGCTGTAAATTTTACCAGTTGTAGTCGGACTTCATCAAATTGATATCTTTGCCTAACATATTAAAACTAAAAAGGGGTCAGTTGTTTCATTTGGTTTTGAATAATATTGTACATTTATTTTAGCATCAGAGTTCAGGCACATCTCTAGTGAAAATAGAGTTTCAAGTAAATTACTGCACATTTTATAGTTAATTCTTCCAGGTCAGGGCTTTTTATAGTTCAAGTTGCGGAGGTCAGTCAATGAACAGTGGGATCCAGTTGGGATTCATTATTTTTTTAAGGGAGATTTTTCTGCTGCTAGTAGCCTGCTCCAAGACTGTCATTGTTCTCAATCATTTACGCAGTGGCTTCTAACCATCTTCTGTCTATTCTTCATCCTCACGGGTCACACTGATGGTCTGTAGATACTACACTGAGGTGCAAGTCATGTTCCATATCTGATGAATTGTGGCTTTGAGTTTTTGTCACTCAAAGCTTATTGCTTGTATACACCAGAAATTATTCTATTAACAAGTTTCTCATGAGCTCCTCCTCCACTAGGGGACTGGAACTTGGATTGGGGCAAACTGGCTGTGGTTCAGTCTTAACAAGAGTGACGGCACGCTTGTGGGCTTACAAGTAGCTCCTGCCTCTATTTTTGAGAAAGTATGTTCGTTCTTTGTCAAAGAGTTTTGATTTTGTGGGCACCCTTGGAGACTTCTGTTACCAAAGTATCATTTGGGACTGATAACCAAGAACATCTTTTTCATTGGCATGTGGCCTTTCCTATCTGATCTGGCTCTCTCCACAGCAATCCATGTAACTTCCATGCTGCATTATTGCACTGAACTTTACTTGGAGCTACTCTAGAAGATCGCTCAGGAGCTTCCTCCAGTGCAGAATGTTGTTAGATAAATTATCGATTTTCTCCAGGGACTGTCCTGGTTTCCTATTCATTTTGGGGTACAATTCAAGGTGTTACCTTTGATGTAACAGCTTCCTGTCTAGCTGAGAGTCTTCATCTCTCTTTATGTGCTTTCATGACAATTTAGGTCATCTGAGCTCCTTAAACTAAAAATCTCTAGATAATAAACATGAGGGTTCTTAAGGAAAGTATTCTCTTGACAGATGAAACAAAAGCCAGACTACAGATACTATTTTTCCACTAAAGAAAACATTAGTCAATAAAAGTTATGGAATAACCATCTTACAAGGCTGTAAAATACTGGAGACTGGAGTAACCATTAATCCCTGTATCATCTAATGGTTAGAAAGCTAAATTGAATTCTTAAAATATATGCACAGGTTCTAAACTAATTGAAGGGAACAACTTTTTGCAGAAATCCTCAAGGGGAAAGGAATTCTCTTTCAATCACTTCAGTGGAGAGCCTGATGCTTTTGTTGTCAGGTGGAAGTACATCAGGCACCATCAGAAATAAAGCTGATTCCTGCCAACTTTGTATCCTGCTATTTACAGAAAGGTTTAGCCAAGGGATTCAGTTCTCAAATATTTGTGAATAAGCAGATAAAATTACCAATGAGTAATTTAATACTTCTCCTGGGTAGGAGCAAGTACTAGATAATCTGTCTGGCACGTTTCTTTAACACGGAAGGATGTGGAACCTAATTTGCACTCACTGGATTGCAATTGTGCTGTATTCTGTTACCTAACAGAGCAGCCAAAATATATTTTTCTATGTTATAGTTGCATATTTTGTAAATATAGCAGGAAAACATGACACAATACTGCGGAGTTACAGCATTACTGGTCTTGCTTCAAATAAGGCAACAGGATACGCCAGGAGTGCTTTAGGCCCTGGATGTTTATACTTGTAAAATATTAAGAGGACTAGTGCTTACATGTAAGAATTGTGAGCTGGTGACTGGTATAAAAATATACTTGGCTGTATCCAGTATAAGGAAGGCTGCGGCGCAATTATGGAAATCTTGGGAATATTTTTTTAAAAGGAGAGTGTTGTTAATTTTAACATGCATGTTTTAATGGTAAAAGCAGGTTTTTAAATTTATACACAGTGAAAAGTAAAATGGTAGTTAACCAATTCAATAAAAATCCATGTAGTTCTACCTGCATGTTTTGCCTTGACAACAATAGGAGCACTTAAAACAGTGTTCTTGGGAGGACACCATAACAGGATACCAGTGAGTGAGTGTGATGAAATTTCATCATACCCACCTGTCAAAAAGGAAGTGTTTTCTTTGGCTCTATTTCATTTTATGATTAAAGAAGCATGTAGTGTCTGATTGATTGATTGACTTGGGTTCTTCGTCTTCATCTTCTCTCTTGCTCTCTCTCTCTCTTCCAGATTTGGTTAAAAGTACTTGACGGTAATTCTGTGCTAACACTCCCACAGATCTACCAATGAACTGTATTCTGACTTCTGGTAACCCTGATTCCCCCACCCCCACAAAAACAGAGAGACTTTAAGACACATGGCTGCTTTGTGATGGGTATAAATACTTTGTCTCTCTCATTCTGGGCCCCTGGGGGCGGACCCAAGTTCTATAACTCCCTGCCTTTACCACTCTGTTTTGATTGCATCTTTCATGGCTCAAGGCTAACCAATGTAACTGTTCCAGGGATCCCCTATTGGTTTTCCTCTCCAAAACTGAGTGGTGCTTCAATTATTGATAGGTAACTACAGCCATATATGAATTAAATGTATATTATTCAAGTTAAATGTATAACTATTTTATACTGAGTTTGTAAACTCTTTGGGACAGAGACCATTTTTGTACCAGCACCTGGCACAATACACTCCAGAGCCATAATGGCTCCTAGGTGGTATTGTTTTACAAATAATAAATAATTATAATAAGATAATAACTGTACAGTCATGGGTCTTTGAAATTTCTCTTTTTCAGCAGGGAGAGTGTTATTTTTTAAAGGAACTCAGGTTAATTCAGTTAAATTGATTCTGCAGGAGTGGTCATTGGAAAATAGGGGTAATAGGCAACTTGTATCCTGTGGCGGGAGAATCAGGCCTGGGTGGTATTTTTCAAAAGAGTCGGGGTGATTTAGGCACCTACGCATCATTGAAAATTCAAAGAGAGGCAGGTGCCTAACTCACTTAGGCTCTTTTGAAAATCTCACCCTTTGGCTGTTGTATGTCTGTTCTTATATAGTTGCTTTGATGTTTACATGTTAGTGTTATAGTCACATCCTCGAAAATGTAATGGATGGAATGGAAAGATGATTTATTTATTTTTTTTTACAGAAAAATGTATTGTTTAATTTTAAAACAAAAAGAGAGGGGAGGGGAGGAGGTCAGACTAGTAAGCAATGTAGCACTAGCTGTTAAATAGGTCAGCCGACTAAACTGGAGACACTTCTGAAAAGGAAGCATACCAAATTTAAATGGGTTGACTGGCCAAGCTTGGTTCACAGGTGGCCACCTACTGTGTTGTATAAAGAAGCTCTTTTAAGGACAGGTAGGTTGGTTGAGGAGTTAGGGTTGCAGAGAGGGGTAAGACTGTTAAAGTCCAAAGAGGGAGCAGAGTGGGACAGGCCCTGTTGAGATGATAGGGAGGAATACAGATTCAAATGATTTCAGGGGCTCACCATTTAGATTAGATTCTTCTCTCCTTATTTCACACAGGTTAATCTCTCCATTGAATACTGGGGTTTAATCACTCAAGTAAATGCTATATTAAGTGGACTGTTTCTAATTATTTGAGCCACAATCACAGTTTTGGAATAATACATGGCAATACCTGGAAAGTCAGGTCGTCTTCACTGATTTCACCTGACCTGTCTTAAACCCACTATTTTCATGTTGGCTGTCCTAGATCATGCTTAAAACAGCCAGTTTTAATATGCTGAGAAAAACAGCAACGATCTGATCAACCAAAGCAAAGATTAAAAGAAGTAGGTTGAAGAAAAAGCACTTTGCTTTTCCCTGTATAAATCAATTTACCTCATGTTTTAATCCTTTAAAACTATACAGATCATTGTAAAACCAGTCACACTTTTAACAGACCCCTTTTATTGACATTACAGCTGCTTTTATAGAAAGACTGCCATTGAATTAAATTGTAAACAGATTCCCCAAAAATAGAGTTTGGGATTTGCATTTTTCCTACTGAATTTCAATAAAGGGGAGAATAAGGAAGGCTCACAAGGGAGATAAGCACGGTCTTTCCCAAGATTTATTTGAATTTACAATTACTTTGGATAATATTAATATATTTTTATATACTTAAGTTACCAGTGGGACCAATATGCTTATGCTTTGGAGGGAGAGGCCTGTCAATAGGCCTGTCAATAGTTTGATTATAACTCCCTCACTTGGGATGTATGTAACTCAGCGTATGCCTGTACTACAAATTAAACATGATGTTCCAGGTCTGAGCCCAGGAGTAAATTTTTTTCAGATTGGAAAAGCTTCTGTAATAAGCTGTGGGGAAAATCATCAGAGGAGAGGGAGATACCCACCAGAGAACTTGGAGGGTGAAGTGTATCTATTTATTAGAGCTAACTGGGAATTTTTTTACAAAACTTTATTCATTAAAAAATGCCAGTTCACCATTGGTTTTGACAAAAATTTCATTGAGAAGGTTCCCCAGGTCCAGGATGGAATCTCTCTCTCTCATTCACTCTAGAACAGTCCAGTGGTTAAGGCACTTACCTGGGAGGTGGGAGACTGAGGTTAAAGTCTCTACTCTGCCTGATTCTTGTTTTCCAGCCAGCTCTACTGTTTATGTCCATTCTATTATATTCTAATGCTAGAGAAATTCAGCTTCTAAACGCTTGCTTCATAACACAAATCAGGCTGATATATTACACCCTAAAGTAAACCATGCATCCTGCCCTCTATTATTATTTACAGCATTTATAGTCTACCGCCCAACAAAAGCAGGCACAATAAAGAAATATTTTTATGCACAGATTTCAACACATTTGGAAGAATTGCCAGGCAACCTCTTCATCTTTATTCATTCATTCATTGGTGCAAAACTAGGCATCAGCAGTTTTCAATTATCTCTTTGATTTTTCATTGATTAGAATGTCTGCCTACCACCACAAAGACCCTAGCCGTCTGCTTGGAATTTAAAGAGAAGTGATTTGGAAAGACAAAAAATATCTCTTATGCCAAGTGCCATATCAAAGCAAAGTTTGTGTGATTTTGTTCTTCACTATATCAAGTTCCCTGTTCAGATGCTCTGGCCAACATATATCGCAGCATAGCTTCAAAAACTGATGGCGTGTGGTTGTGGGTGATTGTGAAAGTTTCACGAGCTTTTCCCACTTCTCCCGAATGTTCAATCCTCTAAACAGGATCCAGTGTTATAATCTCCAAGTTGCTAAGATGTATAAATGGATTTATGTTATTTGATATATGTTGTTTGGACATGGGGCCAGATTCTCAGCTGAGGTAAATCTGCGTACCTCCACTGAAGTAATTGGAGTTACACAAATGTACACGGTCTGAGGAGCAGGCCTCAATCTTAAGAAAGTTACTGTGACCTAAAACTGAAGCAGCTATAAGGCACTTCAGTTTTCCTCAGATGTACAATAATTAATGCACATTGCCAGGACAACCTTTGGAATGGTTACAAACAATGCTGAATCATTTGTGGTCAACCTATGAACACTAGATCTTAAGAGGACTTTCTTTAGCATTCTCTCTGGATTTTTCACTTTACAATACCCTATTTGGGATTGGGGGCATATTCACGCACTCTTTCTTTATGTCTGCTTAGTATGAGCAAAGTAGCTTTAGGCACAGGAAAGTTTTCACAACACTGTCCAGTAATATTCCATCAACCATTTCTTTCTTTTATGGACTCCAGTCTTGCAGACCCTTTCACATGCCCACTTACTTTAATCGCTGTTCCATTGTAGAGGGACTGGAGAACCTGGACCCACCTAAATGTAAACACACGCACACAAAATCATCCCACACAAACACAACATTTAATTTAATGTTCTGAGTTACACCAGTGTAAATTCAGAATATTCAGTTTTCCATGGAGTTACTGGTATAAATTTAAAATGTATCTGAATGCTTAGGATCCCTTCTGCACATATAATATAAATATTTTAATCTTCAAAAGGGTTTATAAACTGTAATTAATCTTCACAATACCTCTGTGTAATATAGAAACGTGATCACTATTACCCCCTTTTTTCAGTATAATGTAGCTCATAAAAGCTGTCAAGATGTATGACATGGAAAGTGATGTCATCCATACAACTGGTATAGCATTGGCAATTTAAACTTCCTAATGCTGTCTTGCTAATGTGCTTCAACTCTAACCCGGTGGTATCACCTGTAGAGGTGAAAGAGTTGTTCATTTTCAGTGGTCCATTCAAACCTTGACCTCTCTGTTCAGGTAGCCAACAAGTTGGATCCCATTCATGGTCATTCTTGTCACAGGGGACACACATCCAGTGGAAAGACTATTAATGTTAATGCTGATACTTCAAATACATACTTCAAGTTACACTTCAAACTTAATCCAGCAGTACCTGAACAATTGCTTTAGATACTTAAAGCCAGGAAAGAGAAAAGGTGTCTTCCTATCTAAACTATTTACAAACAAGCATAAGAGTAACAGATGTACAGCGGTCTATCAAATCTACAAAAATCTTTGAACCAGGTTAATCACAAAGTAGAACTTTCTATCAAATCTACAGAAATCTTTGCACCAGGTTAATCACAAAGTAGAACTTTTGTACAGTACAATTAATAACTGATACCTAGGTATGATGCAAGGCTATTTTCAGCACTAACAAATAAGGAGGTTCTTTTATATGCTGCATAGAGGATTTCCTACATCATCATACCCCCAAGGCATTAAGGATAAACACAAAATAATTGTATCTCAAGAGATGGAACACAGCTAGTTGCCCCCTGTGGAAGCTCTTGTTTTGATGTTGTAATGAAGGAAAATCTCTGAAGAAATGTATCACAATAAAATTGATACACAGATAAAAATCAGATCAAATATTAATGAAGGCAGCACACTAACAAATGAAATGCAAGGGAGATGATATGTATATCTTCAGAAGAAAAGTTTCAGTCAGAAATTTCTATTACCTTACAACAAACATATTTGTTTTATTGTATAATAAGGAATGCTATTTCTATTGGGTTGGTGTGGTCCTTCTAAAGTAAACTAGTTCTAAATACCGTATATTTGTGGTAATTTGGCAGATCTTAGGAAATCATCAAAGTCATGGATTAGAATTTCAATGGAAAGTAACAAATGTTACCCTTTGACATATTTTACTGGGATTAACACAAGAAACAAAACATTCATGAGGCACTAAAGCTGAAGAATCTTAATACACCTACGCTGCTAGTCAGAGAGTTTATGACTACCTGCAGTATTTTATCAGGTGGTCACATGCCAATTGGAGAGTGGTGTGTCTCATTTATTTTTCTTTTTAAATTACAAGTCATAGAAGCTAAAAGAAAGACTATTAAAGAAAAATATAATTTCCTATTCAGTGAGTAAAGTGCTCAGTGGGTAATCAAAATGTATGCACTGCTTCAGCAAGTTTTTTTAATTACAATTTAAATAATAGGTTTCTCTATATTGAAATTAGGATTATACTGGATTGAGAACTGCACTACACAGAGTCTATAGATTATTTTTTTCAAATGCCTCGAAGACAATAAGAACTTTTCTAAGTAGTCTTTTATTTAGTCTGAGTGCTTTAGTTTTAACTTTATACTGTACTTTTTTTAAAAAGTAAGCCATTCCATGTCATAATGAGGAATATTCAAACAAAGTAATTAAAATAAGAATAACTGTGTATAGATTGCTTTGGTTGCACTCTGTTTTCTCATTAGAACAATGTTCAGAAAACAGCAGAAAATTAAAGATGTTCAGAAGGGTTTTTCTTGACCTGTTGGTTTCACAACCTGCTGTATATGAAACAGAATTTAAAATGAAAGGTATCAGAGCCATTAATATTTTGGTTGTTAGCAGAAGAAAAGTCTGTAACGCACTTAGAGGATCGTCAACAACTAGTTCAAAGTCAAGAGAATTAATACATTTTTAATTATTTTAAAAAAATCATTTAACTTGTGAAAGCTGAATGGGCTGTAATGATGATATCTCATTAAATGTTAACGAAAATACTACTATAGTACTTGTGACCCACATCATCATCAGCATTATCACATAAACACATGGTGTTTTTAACACCTCAACGCTCATTAATTTTGCTACAGCCACTGTTTCTAGAATACATCTTCGTACAGAGATCTCCTAAGATTTCTCAGTAAAGAGGCAATGAACACAGAGCAAAGATATGGCATCAGTACTATAGCTGAAAAAAAGTTCATAAGCATATTCTAAATAGAATGGAGGGCTAGCTGAACATGACTTTGGTGTACATGGGTGGGTTAGTGGTCTAAACATCAGGTTTGACATAAACAGACTTCTTACAACCACAAAATGCAATGAGGATAGCGACACACCTCTCTGCTTCATTCACGAGTGATCTTTCAGATAAAATATTTTAAAACAGCAAGAGTCTCATGGAAAATGGAAATGATCGTTGAGACTATCCAGTCCTGTCTTTTCTATTGACATAAATGATGTCCCTTTTGTGAAATAGGGGTTTTTTACTAGGATCCCTGCCAAAAAATGCCTCCACCTTCAGCTCCACTCCTTCTCCCACATACATGCACATTGTTCTGCAGTGTGCTGAACACTAATTACCTACTTTACTATCAGGTTCCATCAAAAAAGGAGCTGCATTTCAGTGCTTTATGAACTGATTTATGTATTGTAGAGGCAAACCTAAGTTTTGGACTCATGCTTCCCACGTAAACTTATAGCCCACTCCAGGCATAACTTGTTTATACATGTCAACCCTGCATATTTGCTAATGTTGCTGAGACTGTAATTAAGATTTGTATTATACTGAGAGAGAGAGATTATGTTGTGGGTAGCATGTTTCCTTATCAGTTGCAGACACTCTCTTGTGACAATGTGAAGTCTTGTTACTGTCAGTGCAACTGTGCTTTGGGTATAAATATATGGCTTAATGATGGCCTACCTATGACTTGTTATATCTTTGCTTCTGGAGGTTTGCACTGTGGTGGTGGGGACATCCACTTGAAAGACAGTATACAAATGAATATGAGTAAATAGAAGAAAGTACTGACATTCCTAACAGTATGAAAATGTGATGGCCACCATTTTGGCCAACATAGAAGATTGAACTGGGGATCTCCGGAGCTGAAAGCCATGAGTCTCTACAGCCTGAACTAAAGAGCCATGCTCCTTAGTAGGGGGCTGTGACAGACTCACATCACTACAAGAAGGATGTGGAAAAATTGGAAAGAGTCCAGCGAAGGGCATCAAAAATGATTAGGAGATTGGAACACATGACGTATGAGGAGAGGCTGAGGGAACTGGGATTATTTAGTCTGCGGAAGAGAAGAATGAGGGGGGATTTGATAGCTGCTTTCAACTACCTGAAAGGGGGTTCCAAAGAAGATGGACCTAGACTGTTCTCAGTGGTAGCAGATGATAGAACAAGGAGTAGTGGTCTCAAGTTGCAGTGGGGGAGGTTTAGGTTGGCTAGTAGGAAAAACTTTTTCACTGGGAGGGTGGTGAAGCACTGGAATGCGTTACCTAGGGAGGTGGTGGCATCTCCTTCCTTAGAAGTTTTTAAGGTCAGGCTTGACAAAGCCCTGGCTGGGATGATTTAATTGGGGATTGGTCCTGCTTTGAGCAGGGGGTTGGACTAGATGACCTCCTGAGGTCCCTTCCAACCCTGATATTCTAGGATTCTGTGATTTTATGTGGATCAGTCATTGAGGGGAACGTGGGGCGCGCGCACACACACACACACACCAACAGTCAGAGAAAGCTCATCCTGTGGCACTGAGGCCACAGGAGCTCGGATATTGGACAAGCCCCAATTTGTGTGACCGCTGCCATTTTGGCTGATACACTGGGGATTGAACTAAAAGTGTGAACCACTACAGCTTCAGCATAGATGTAATTTGACATCTATATTTAGGGCGGGCAGCTCCAGTCCTGCCAATGGGGCCACATGTGGGGGTGAGGCAAATTCCACCCCTACCCGAGGTTTCCATAATGGAGGGGCAACACTCTTCATGCCCCCCACAAACTTCAACTAAGGCCAGAGTGTAGCATTCAGCCATTGCCCTAATGTGGAAGTAGCAATCAGCTACTTTTCCCTCAAAAGGAGCTCTTGGGAGGGGTTGTGGGAAGTCTGTATCTAGAACAATATTAATGCTAAGTGGTTATTAAGAACCTTACATCTTCTGCTGACTACAAATGAAAACTAGATCTGAGAAACTTCAGTTCTGTAGATAAGACAAATATAAAGGACTTCAAACAGCATTCAGAAAACATGATGAATGAAGAAGGTTGCAAGGCATATGTGACATCATGCTAAGTGCAGAATATTCAAGTATATTCCAATAAAAATAAAAACAAAACAAATATTTACCAAGTTATTGCAGAGTACATGTGTTATAGCATTACCCTATATTAGGAATTAACTGCAATAGCCAAGTTGCCACAATGTGGTAAGTGTTAACTTTGCTGGTTTCAGAGTAACAGCTGTGTTAGTCTGTATTCGCAAAAAGAAAAGGAGGACTTGTGGCACCTTAGAGACTAACCAATTTATTTGAGCATGAGCTTTCGTGAGCTACAGCTCACTTCATCGGATGCATACTGTGGAAAGTGTAGAAGATCTTTTTATACACACAAAGCATGACAAAATACCTCCCCCCACCCCACTCTCCCGCTGGCAATAGCCCATCTAAAGTGATCACTAAGTGAGCTGTAGCTCACGAAAGCTTATGCTCAAATAAATTGGTTAGTCTCTAAGGTGCCACAAGTACTCCTTTTCTTTTCTCCTTACAATGTGTATGATAATCAAGTTGGGCCATTTCCAGCACAAATCCAGGTTTTCTCTCCCCCCCCCAACACACACAAACCCACTCTACCAACAGGAGAGTGGGTTTGTGGGGGGGGGGGTTGGAGGAGGGGGGGAGAGAGAAAACCTGGATTTGTGCTGGAAATGGCCCAACTTGATTATCATACACATTGTAAGGAGAGTGATCACTTTAGATGGACTATTGCCAGCGGGAGAGTGGGGTGGGGGGAGGTATTTTTTCATGCTTTGTGTGTATAAAAAGATCTTCTACACTTTCCACAGTATGCATCCGATGAAGTGAGCTGTAGCTCACGAAAGCTTATGCTCAAATAAATTGGTTAGTCTCTAAGGTGCCACAAGTACTCCTTTTCTTTTTGTTAACTTTGCTGACACTTTATTTATCATGTCTCTTGACCCTTTAACAATTAACATCCCGCAGTTAAGCAGTTTTGTCCACAGACTAAATTAACTGCAAATAAATTGATTCATCCTCTAATAAAATGACTTAAATTTTGTGGAGAAACAATTTCGGTTTAGTGTTTTTGATTAATTTTAATTTGCTTCTCTCTCTTTTTTTCTCCTTTACACATCTACATAAACTTTCAGAGGAAATTTATAAGGTTTTAGTCAACCTTTTTATTATATCAATATACACATAATATCATCTCAGAGGAATTTCATATATATTAAAATGCAAATATACGTCCAATAGTTACAATTTAAATAAAATGAGCATTTACTAATAGATACTTCATTGTGATTTCTGAGAAATAACATAGGAAAATAACCTAGAAGAAGAAATAACTGATGCCTCTCAGATACTAACATGTTGTAAATGTTGATTTTCTTAATGGCTACCTGAGCAGTACATGTAGCATACACAAAAGATGTGTATCCTCAGCTGATGTGAATCTATTAAGCTCTGTTCACTTCAGCGCAGGATCTGGTTCTACATGACAATAAAGTGAAATAAAACCCAAATCCTGAGAGCTGCCCAGCACCTTTCTGGTGATTCTAATTCCTAGACCAGTATCTTAATAACAATGCCATATTTTCTCTTTCTGCAATGAACGAGGCAGAGGTCCTAAGGCCTCATTAATTACACAACCTTGTCCAAAGGCAATTACACAACAGTCCTAAGGCCCCATAAATTACACAACCTTGTTTCATTCCCCATCCATCCTGTACACTCAATGAGGCAAAGTTCCCAAGGAAAAAAATAGTATGTGATGACATAATTAATAACTATGATCTACATAAAGGAATAAAATCAAGGTTGCATGGCAACCTTACTTCTGGCATATCCTTACGTTAAAGTGCTTGAGTGTTCATTTAATGGAATTTTTGTATGGAATTTCACAGGGGCCTTTAATAAATAAACTAACTAACTAAATAAATAAATCTGAAAAAAAATCATTGCAATAACACGGGTTATCAGAAAAGCGTGAATCCAGGATCTTTATTTCACACTGCAGGTCTCTACCACTTGAACTAAAAGGTTAATTGATATCAGTTAGCGGTGTCACTAGAAACCTGTCATCCTTGTGCACCAGTCACCGAAAGTGGAATTTGACACCTAATTTGCCAGTCAGATACACAACTACGTGCTAGAAATTAGGATTCCAGTATTCTGTTCCTGCTAAGGAGGCTGTATATTCTAGTAGTAAGAGCAAGGAACCAGGAATTAGAGCACGTGGGTGCTATTAGTTTGTTACTAATGCTTTGCATTTACATGATGCCTGTTTGTGCATAGTTCTTAATGGTTGCAAGATAGGCAAGAGTATCCTATTTTACAGACATTATTGCCCAAGAAATAGATTTGAAATATTAATTATGAAAGGTAGTTTGAGACTTGGGTCTACCATGCTAAGGTGCTGGGTTCTACTGCCAGTTCTGTCAGAAGTGACCTTATACAATCTCTCAGACCTTAGCCAAAATTTCGAAAGGCGACTAATAATTGTTAGCTTTCACAAACGATAATAATTCGAGCTATAAATTATCATATTTATTTATTTATTTATTTATCTATCATAAAAAGCTCCTCAAAATGTGAGTGTCCAAATAGAGGCACCTTAAAGGAGCCTGACTCTTTAGACAGTGGATGCTCGGTGCTTTCTGAAAACCACCCCTTTAAAATGCCTGAAGGTGGCCACCCAAAAACAGAGGCACCTAAAATCACTAGTCACTTTTGAAAATCTTCAACTCATCTGTAAAAGGGAGGAAATTATGCCTGCCTGCTTGCCGAAGTAGGGCGTGAAGATTTGTTCAATAATAAGGACTATGACATGCATAGAATTATTAACACCAGCCACTGGGAGAGTCAAGACTAAAATTAGAATAATAGAATCATAGGGTCTGAAGAGACCTCAAGGGTCATCTAGTCTAACCCCCAATACATGGTTTCTTGGCTCCCAGACCAGTACATCTCCCCCAGGCCAAAATATATTCTGATGGAGAAAAAACAGGAGAGGCTCTTTTGAGCTTAAGCTCTATAGGTATCATTTACCTATTATGTAGGTTGTAGGAGACACTTGGAGCTCAGGGAGCATATTCAGTACAGTTAGAATGTTCAGCAAAAATAAGGAACAGCAAAAATAAGGAACGAAAAAAATAGGAAACTATAGAGATTTTGACTGTGTGTGTCCAAATGGCAATTTTCTGTGGCTTATAACTCAAACTCGCCATGTTTTCATAGGGACAAAGAAAGACACTGATTTGACCTCAGAAATATCTCCCTACCAAATTACTGTTTCCTACTTGAAACTATGGATGTGCTAGAACTCTTTAAAATGGTTAGGCTTCTTTAATGTTTGAAAAACAAGCATTGGTGGCCTGTCATACACAGATGGTCAGACTAGATGAAAAATATGATTCTTTGAGCCCAACCAGGAAAATTTCAACTTGAAAGATTATAGTTTGTTAAAGCTAGCAGCAGCTGAAATATTTTCCATTACAACTTTAACTAAAAGTATTTGGAAATTGTCACTATAAGCATCATTGCTGCTCCATTAATAACAGTACAGATGTATGTACACACACACACACAGTCCTGCTCTTTAAAATTTTTCCAATCCCACATGTGATTTCCTCACCTGCTGGGTGAATTCCATTGAAAAGCATTGAGTTCCTAAAGAACAAAAACAACAATAAAATATTTTCTTCCTGCAGAACCGGAAGAATATTAAAAAGCGAGGCTGCATACACAACCACACAAATGCTGCATATATACACCAACACCCTGTGTGCAACCGTGGATTACAGAACACTTAGAAAACTATTTTACTTCCTGCATTCCCTGTAGTTCTATCTTCCTTTCATGTAGCTGTTCCAACTTTCAATTCACAAAAACAAAACCTCTTTAGAACCAAAATAAATACTAATCTTAAATTCAATGTACCCTGACAGCAAATAAGTTTGCTGTGCTTACTTCAGCATGAATAAAAAGCCCGCAAGGAGACTCCTACATAAGAGTATATTTACAAGTTCCATTACCCACTGGAGAGATTGATGTAATAAACCTATAATAAAAAGCCTCATGTTATGGATTTCTCTAATGTTTCTTATCAAATAGCCTGTATTATGTTGGCTTGTGTATTCAATTTAAAATAGGTTTTCAATAAGTGCCTCAGAGCTAGAGGTCATTTTTGCTTAGTTTTCTGACACGTAGAAATGTTTATAGTCTTTTCTATTCTTTAGACTCTGAAAGCTGTGTTTGTAGTTTGGTCAAGTACTTTACAACATTTATCTATATACATTCCTTTCTTGTGTCTACCTCCAAAGCTAATACAGTTGCTGGTCCCATTATGTAATTTATTTTTTATTACTAAGTAGGAATAGGTGAAGTGTTTCACATCAAATAAGACTGGCATACAGAAATTGTTCTGTACTATTCATAGCTGTCACCGATTTCCTGTTGTCTTGCTGGAACACAAATAAGGTATTCCTTGTTCCCTGCAAGGCAGGAACACTCCAGCAGTTACTTCACCTTTTGTGTTAGTGGAAACAGCACAATGTCATTGAATGGATGCAGTGGTAGGAGATGCAGGCAATAGTAAAACACATGGTCCTCTTTAGCAGTTTTTATTTCTGTGCACTGGATGTAGCTAACCACATGAGATATCTTTGCCATTAATTTAATTAATTAATTGCTAATTGCTATCCATTGTAATTTACCTTAGGAAATATTTGGAATCAATTAAATATTACTATGCTACCTTTTTTCTTGGATTGTTATTTAAGATGCTTTATTATTTTTTTCCAATCTGTACAAACCGTTACAATCTTAAACTCTGATCCTGCAATCAGAATAATGTGGGAGACCTTCTTATCTTCCAGGGGTTCCATGGGGGACTAAGGGCTTGTCTACACAGCGCAGCAGTACGCTTCAGTGGGGTGTGAATTCTAATGCGCACCAATACCTCACTAACTGGCCCGTATACACCCTGCCGGTGCTCATTAAAAGTTCTCTAGTGCACAATAACCTAGTCCCGTTTCTAACAGTGCTATGTTAACAAACAGTAGGGAACTTTTAATGCATTCCAGCAGTATGTTCACGGCCCAATTCGTGTGTGACACATTAGTGTGCATTAGTATTGAGACTCCATTGATGTGAACTTCCCCACCACCTAGACAAACCCAAAGAATCTGTGTATGAGTATCTGATTTCAGGATCAGTGCCCTAAAGCTTATTCTCCCTTCAATGGGTACAAAGTTAGTACCATTGGGAGTTACATGTATTAAAATGAGCTTTCTCTTCATGGGACAGATCCAAAGCCCACTGAAGTCAATGGGAGTCTTTCCATTCATTTCAGTGGGCATTCAATCAGGGCCCATATGCAGGCAAAACTGGAAGTCAAGAGTTGGTAAAATACCCCCCCCCCCCAAAACTTACAGAGGCGTTTTTTCTCCTCTAGAACAGTTAATATTCTGTATTCTACGTGCTAGAAGCAAATAAAAAGGGAGAGAGAATGTCAGACAAATGTGAGAATACTGTAGTGCATTAAATGGAAATTAAGACTCAATTCAACTTCTATGAGAACAGTAGCGATACTTTTCCCCATCAATCTCAGTCTAACAAAGGTGAAGGGCACTCAGAGGTGAGGAATCAACTTGCCATTAAAAAAAGTTAAAAATAGAAAGCTTCCTTAGAGTACATCAGGTGAGCACTAGTCATCCAGCACCTCAAATACTGGGGGATTCTTTCAGATCCAACAGCTGCAGTTATACATCCAAACTTCCCTTTGAAAACAGAGGGGGATTTTGAAATGAAAAGTGGTGCCTTTTTTTCTTTAAGCTACATTTCAGTACTCCTGTCATAAGAAATCTGGAACACAAGATGCATTTTTGCACACATTCAATATAATTTAGCCTACTATTTAAACTCCAAGCATTTTCCAGCCTAGTAATTAACAGTACTGGTGCGACTACATTCTTGTTCTTGAGACATATGCTGTAGCAGGGCCATAGCCAGGATCTACATGAGGTGTGACATAGCAGCAAAAGCATAGCATACAACCCCCAGAAGTATCATCATGTGAAGTATGATGTGAAGCCCGGCTTACCCTCAAGAGGACTCATTCCCTCCCAGTGTCTGTGCCCCCCTCAACGCATTCCCCTCCCTTTTCCATTTCCTTTCCCCACTGTGTCCGGCTTCTTCTTCCACTCTCAGCCACTGTACCTACCCATTTTGTGCCTTGAGTTCGGTTCCATCCCTCCCTTTCATCTCTCCCTCACTTTTTCTTCTTTTCCTTTCCTCTCCCCTGCATTTATATTTTCCCAATCACTAAGTGTTGCCCCTCCCTATTCTTTCCCCACTTCCCACATCTCACCCTTATTTGTGAAAGTTCATTATTTTTAAAGAACACATTTACAGCAACTCAGAGAAGCATGAAAGTTGTAACATTTCCGATCCCATTAACCTATGCATGGTAAGAGTTCAGTGGTGACAGCGCTCAATCCACAAAATCAGTGTAGCTCACTCACCTCTCAGACAAAAGGTCAGAGGCTCAAGTTGCACACCAAAGTTTAGACTGTATATAACACTGACATGCTATTACTACAGCATGGTACAGGTGTTTTTCTTCAGATGAGATGCTCAGTGATATCCCTTTTGCCCACGTAGATGTTAAACGCATCAAGTCACTTTTGAAACAACTAGGTTACATTGTCCGGACCATCATTCCCAATCTCAGTACAATAGGTTCTAACATCCTAGTCTGGACGAGAATTTAGACACAACTTTAATTACCTACACTTTCACTGCATTACAAGTATCCCATTAATTTGAGATACTCTGTGTATGAAAAGTACTATGAAATAAAAATCTGTTCTATAACAAAACTCAATCCATTCACCTCTCATGGTGGTTAGTCATGTCACAGAGAATAGAATTGTTTTTTATTTATAGGCCCATTAGGTCCATGTTCCCCAACCTAAATAAACAAGCTACTAAGAGTAACTTGGAAGCAGAACTTCGTATCTACACATCGAAAACATGATGTGCTGATGCATCTTCAGATAAAGAGGGCACTGGCTTCTGGAAAGCACTCACCCTCCCTCCCTACTTTTGCTCTGGCCTCTACGCACAAACAGCCCAAGATTCTCCTGCAGCATTCCACTCAGCTGGGGGGATTAGAACCTGTGGCAAGGAGGAAATAGAATAGTAAGCAACAAATGCTGACTGCCAGAAATCTCACAAGTACAGACTATCATGACATTTCAGGTATTTCCTGACTCCGTCCAGACCAGAAACATTGTGTTAAGAATGTTTCTTGGAGTATTTCAGTACTCTGTCTTTCACCAATATAAGCAACTATAAAAATCACACACTTCCTACAATACCCAGAAGCCATCAAGACACTGCATGAAGTGCATGTATTGTCAGTGTAAGAGACAAATGAAAAAGGCGAACACCTTTTCATTCTTTACAGTATTCTCTGATTTGGGAGGAGGCAATGGTTGGTACCTACAGCAGAATAATACCCTTGCTACTTTCATTCAGGGTTGAACAATATTTCCATTAAAAATCTTGAACTATAAAAATCAGATAATGTTTTCTGAAACAAAACTCTCCTTACAGCTATTTCCAATAACCTCGGTAGCTTGATACTTATTTTATTGACATTATAATATAAAAAAGTGTTGTTTTTTAAAATTGATCTTAAATAAAAGCACAAAACCAGCCTTAAAACTCAGAATATTTCAGGTGCTTTTAATGCAAATACGATAGAGTTCTAAAATGCTTTAAACTAGATTAATATATTTGGTTACAAAACAACATTATTTACTATGGAATATCACAACGTTAGGCTGATATCATAGTCTCTTGAATTATAAGGTTTCCAGTCTTAATAAATGACCTACCAATCCAAAGCAACTCAGAGGAAGATACTTTTCTTTTTCACAATGTTTCAATACTGTAATAAGGGTGTGGGGAACAAATCTTCGGCCAGTATTTTCAAACAGGGTCCTAAGGTTTGGCACCTAAAAATATATATAGGCACCTAAGCAAAAGTCACATAATTTTCACAGGTAATGAGCATTTTCATGTCTTGTTAAAGCCAGGGGAATCTGTGGATGCTCAGCATCCCTGCAAATCAGGCCATTTTTATTTAGATTTCTAAGTACAGATTTAGAAATTCGTGATTTGAAAAGACTGCTTTAGAAAAACGATGCTTGAGCCCCCTCTGAAATCACTGGGAGTTTTATCATTAACCTCAAGGGTGAAGGCTCAGATCCATAGCTATTATACCTACAAGCTACAGTGGGGTTGTTTAAATAACCTCAACTCAAAATGTATTTGCTTTGGTCAGCATAAAAGAGAACTTTAATGTTTTTATAACATAGGGTTGGTTTTTTGTTTTTGTTTGGTTGGATTTTTTAATTTTATTTTATTTAGTAGCCTCCTAAAAAGAAAAAGGATGCTCGGGACTAACTTTTAATGAAACATCTTGAACAAATTATAGCAAAGGAAAATTTGAGTCCTTGATAATTTAAGTGTTATTTTTTCTACTAATGTGAATTCAACCCTAGCAAATTAAAACAGAAAGAATTAATTGGATATGCAAATGAGATTATTCAGTATATAAATCTAATTACATACCAATTTGCATTAACAGCATGAAAAAAGAATAAATTGTTCTTTGTAAATTGATTGTCTTAAATAACCACCTGTAGCACAATAAAGTGCCAGGCAAAAGGTATATTTTATAGGCAGTCATTGTCAGCATTAATAATACAATGCTCTTCAAAGATCTTGTCAAGAGTACCTTCTAAAGAGGAATCCTGCTTACACTTCTGATTTACAATATTGCATTATTAGTCTCCTAGTATATACTAAAACACTGTCACAACTTGTCCAGTTTTTTATGTCAGCTATAGACAATATGTAAACAAAACACACTGATCTTTAAAACATTCTGTGCTTTCAGAGACAAAACCAGACTTTCAGCAGAAAACTTTGTTTTTCCTTATCTGACTTTAGAAAATCCAGGAACATAAAAAAGAACACATTTGAATGAGACATGAGACACTGCACACATCCTTAGTAATCTGACATTTACAGTAAGCTCAGTGATCCTGAAACAGCTACCAGTACAGTATATTAGATGATCCCGTTAGGAAAATCAGCTTACGTTTTAACTGTTATTGTTGCACAGCTGATAAAACAAAAGGGTGCAGGAGAATTTTAACAGAATGCAAAGAAAAAATGAGAAAACAATTCCTTAGAGAGAGACACTTCTGATAACTTTGGGCCAGCTTATAACTCTCCTATTCCAACTGTGGAACTGGTACTGGCACAAGAAGCCTCTTGCAATCAAAGGACTTCTTGTTCAACATACTGTTCATTAACGGGAGTAAGTAGTTTAAAATCTGGCATTTAAATAACTTAGAGTGAGTTTGTGTGTGTGGTTTTTGGAGGGGGGTGTGTGTGTGTGGGGGGGGGTGGTGGTGGTGAGAAAACCTGGATTAGTGCTGGAAATGACCCACCTTGATTATCATGCGCATTATAAAGAGAGGTTTCAAAGAGGGATGGGCTATTACCAGCAGGAGAGTGAGTTTGTATGTGTGTCTGTGGGGGGGGGGGGGAAGGGTGAGAAAACCTGGATTTGTGCTGGAAATGGCCCTCCTTGATGATCACTTTAGATAAGCTGTTACCAGCAGGACAGTGGGGTGGGAGGAAGTTTTGTTTCATGGTCTCTGTGTGTATATAATGTCTTCTGCAGTTTCCACGATATGCTATGCATCCGATGAAGTGAGCTGTAGCTCACGAAAGCTCATGCTCAAATAAACTGGTTAGTCTCTAAGGTGCCACAAGTCCTCCTTTTCTTTTTTCTTTTTACATATATGATGATGGTCAACAAAATATACTGTCCACAGTCAGAAGAATGGAAATGGCCTTTTCACTGGTAACAGAGGAGATACTGGGAGAGAGCAGGGCTGCTAATTATAGAAAATTAAAATATAACAATCTAAAATAAGTTTTACCCATTTAGTAAAAAAGTAACAGTCAGAGATGGGTGAATACTGCTGAAAGTTGTCTGTGGTTTCATCAGTATTTCTAAACCAATCTGATTTGACTGTATGTGTGCATCCTTTTCACAAATACTTTAGCAAATGAGTTTCCCTGCATGAAGGTCAAGGAAACCACATCTAAAGAGAATATTCCAGATTAATGAATTTGAACTCAAACTTTACTGTTCAAAGCAGAAACCTGTTACTAAGCGTTCTACTGATCCTACCAGAAACAGACCACATGACCTGTGTTTCCAATCAACACTAAGCAATAAAACTCAACTACCCAACAGCAAATATTTACAATAAACAGCTCATGAACAAACGGCAGAAATTACTGGGAAAACAATTAACAAAAACAAATAATTAAACAATTGAGAATGTCCCAATCTGTTTTCAGACAATTCATGAACAGAAACAGGGTGAAATCCATCAAATAAATTATTTGCTACAAATTGTTCATTTCTAATAAAAATACAATAAAATTTAGTACAATACAGTAGAGAAACAATTCACTAACATACATTTCACCTATTTTTAAAAAATTAAAACAGTAAATATATGAGAAAAATAAATCAAGAAATCAACAAGATAAAAAAATAATTGCTCCAGGGCCAGTATGTGATCAGAGGATGGAGTGCAAAGAGAGTGAGGGAAACACAGAGAACTCCCCTGAAGCCCCTCGCTTCCCTCCCCTTGAAATACCAGAATTGCTGCTCTTTGTAGGTGAAACCTACCACTCAAATAGGCTTTAAGTGGGTCTTCCTGGCTTACAGCTGTGGGATAAACTAGCTTGCCTGAAGAGAAGAGAAAGGTCCTTCTGGCACAAAGATTTCTCTAACTCCAGTGAGTACTGGGACAAGGAAGTGAGACTTCTTTCATAGCGAAGTTGACTATAACTGCACTCTGAGGAGGACAACTCTATAGCGACAGGCAGCAGATTAAGGACAGAAACACAACCATGCTTCCACCCAGAAGCTGGGATGGGATAGAGACCTCGAGCTATGCCAGTTGAGAGAAACTTGGTGCCGGTGTACATCATGTTCACTGGGCCCCCCACCTCTCCTATTTCACTTTATTTACTTGGATGTTACAGACATTTTGACCCCCACCCCCAAGCTCAGCACCCCAGTACAATTGACCCCCTTTCATCACCTCCTTGTCAGACCTACCTCCAGTCCTGTGAGCTCCTCCCCATTACAAAGCAAGAGATGTTCCTTCAATGGCCTCAAATTAACATTTTGGAGTTCAATAGGTCCCATTCTACTCTGCCACCGGCATGCTCTCTTCATTAAACAGAATGGAAATACCCACAGCAAGGGGTTTTGTTCTTCCTCCCACTTTGAGACCCCACTACCCCTGGAGTAGCTCCCTTGGATGGGCCCAATTGGACGGAGAAAAGGGAAACGGGAATAGTGAGTAGGGCTGCTGTTGTTTAGGGGAGGAGGAGGGAAAACATTTATTATTCTTCCATGCCAGATCTGATGAACTTCAGTTAGTTAACAAGGGGGGGCTGCTGCATTTTGCACTAGCTTCCGATCCCAAATGGACAAGGCAAAGAGCCCCATAGAGCTCTTTGCAGTGGTCTAGTGTTGAGGTGACAAAGGCACAGATCAAGGTAGCGAGGGTCAGATCTACACCCTTTGTTGTAAACCACTGAGCATGAATAAAAATCCTCTCTTGGTCATACCTGCTATCTGATAACCTGAAAGCAGATGGGAATCAGGCCCTAAAATGAGAACTCAAGTGACAACTGGTGAGCAAATTCCCTCTCAGTCACCACCTGAAGTGAAAGGCCTATTCTCAATTCTCCTAAAACATCCAGTCCATTTTATGGAGATGCCTTTCCTCCTGAACTCCTTCCCCATACACAACATTCTGCATGGTAGTGAACTATAAAAGGAACTGTGAATTTACAGATTGTTTTGTAATGGAATAACTTTTGACTTTTAAATTGTATTAAGGAACAGAGGACTACAAGGGACTTCTGGGGCATCCAGTCCAGTTCCCTGCTATCACAGGCCACCCTGTCATATAATCCCATTCACAAATGTATCAATCTCCATTTTAAAACTAGTTTGCCCCCACTACTCCTATGGGAAAGATGCTCCTTTACACAGAGTTTCACTGTATCCAACGTGACTAAGAAAAGGTTCCACTGTATGTGCATCAGTGGAAAAGGCAATCTAGTGTCATCTTGCACATCTGGAGATTGAAAGCAGCAGTTGTACCCAAACACATTACAGTCACTTTACAGGCATTTCTTGTTTCATCTCTGTAGGTAACATGTCACTGTTCATTGCTGAAAAGTTAAATAATCACTGCACCATTACTTTGAGGAAAATCTAACATGATCTTTGATACTGTTGATCCGCCAACCAAAAGAGGAGCACCACAATGCATTAAGTTGTTATGACTAAAGCGTCACTTCTTTAATGAAAGATGACAGCATCCTAATTAGCCAGCCCACACACCTACACTCCTGCTTTGAATGTATGTGTTGAATGTAAACATTTAACCCCAAGTCACATTAGCAGCCAGGCAGATTATGGTTCTAGTTGATCTTTCTCATGAATATTCTTGTCAGTTTTCCAATGGGATAAAGTTTTAGTTTATTGAAACAGTCATAATTCTTCACCTCTTTATTGCCTGCCTTGCTTTCAGTTGAAGGAAAGATTCCCAAACACTAGTTTTTTTCTGCTAAGTTTAGAGAGATTTAAAGGATTTTTTTGGAGGTAAAAGAGAGAGAGAGAACAAAAAAAATGGTGAAAATGTTCCCTTACTCATTTGCAAACCCTTGCCTCTGGCTGGATTTTCTTCACCCTATAGAAAAACAGATTTCATTTTACAGAGAAATGCTGGGATTTATGATATACATTTTTGCTCCAGTGGACACAGTTAACTATCCTTGAAAAGCTAACTGCCTCCAGGTCCCCTCATTTGATTACATGTAGAGGACAGATTGAAAAGAGAAGGGTTCTGTCCCAGGAGCAGCTCACTCCATTCTCCCCCACCTACATAAGCACCATGGACTGAAGGGGGCAGGGCACTGGATCTTCTCCTCCTCAACACACAGGCCTATGGCCTGTATATTAACTTTTGCTGCTTCCCTTCCAAGCCATGGAGAAACTTCTGGGCCAGACAGGGCAAGAAAGATTGCTGGAAGTACAGCTTGTAGGTTAAGGGCAGATCCCCTGTTGTGTGCGTGCAGAGAGAACCATACCACCTGAATATAAAAATTCAAAGAAAATACCATGACTTGAAACTCACAAAGTGTCCTCTCACATATGAGGGCAATTCCTGCATGAGGAAAAATGGTGCCCCAGTCTTGCAGTTCATGGCTGCAACACACCCACCTCTACCAAAGAAGAGGGAGTTTCTTTTATTAGACACGGAACTACACAACAAAATAACCTGTAACATGCTGCATAAGAACATCCTTCAGTTTTATTTTCCTGTGTCAGAACCATTTATTAGCTGATTCCCATTAACTAAAAGGGCATACGATATATGGGATAATACTTTACTGAATGAATCACTGCAGGACATGATGCAGCACCTTTGGACAGATGGGCTAATGAATGCATAAACAATGTCTTTGCTTGTTGATCAGCTCATTTTTTTGCATTCATTTTCAATATTTGTATGTGAGTTTCCTCTAAAGAAGATGAATTTTCTTCACAACAGGCATTTCCAAAACCCTCCCATCTTCTTCCCTGCATAGCTGCCTTCACTGTTCAGGGTAGGATGCTGGTGCTAAAGCTAGTTCTCATTCCACAGGTGTTCTTAGAAATGATTCCATACTTGACCCATATTTTCTGTATCCTGGGTTGCTATCAAAGTATAGAAAAAATAAAAGTCAGTTTTGCTAAATTAAGGAGCAGGTGTTGGCTGAGATGTGTGATACCGAGTGCTCCATTTTCTCCCTCCTCCCCATACCACTTTCAGTACTGTAATGACAACGGCCCAGATAAACTCAGCTACATGCCAAGGAAGGTCAGGGCAGAAAGAAGCGAGGATTAATTGGGGAACAGCTGGAGAAGTAAGAGGAAATTGAACCCTAGATTCTCCAAGTTGCAACCAATTGTATGTGTTGGGACTCCTTTTAGAAACCACAGAAATTAACAAAGAAAATACAACTCCCCCGCCCCCCAACTCTACACTTCTGTGAGGTGTCACTACAAAGTGGATGCAGTGAAGCTTCATTTATAGTCTGAGTGACCTTTGGAGTCCTTGAATGAAATGTTCTACACCAATGTTTCCCAACCTTTCCCCCTTTTAGGAGGCTGATTTGTCTTGCATACCACAAGTTTCACCTCACTCAAAAACTACTAGCTTACAAAATCAGACATAAGAACACAAAATTGTCACAGCACACAGTCACTGAAAAATTGCTTACTTTCTCATTTTTACCATGTAATTATAAAATAAATCATGACCCCCTGGTTGAGAAACACAGATATAGTATATAGAGCAGTATAAACAAGTCATTGTCTGTG
Source organism: Natator depressus (assembly GCF_965152275.1). NCBI lineage: Eukaryota > Metazoa > Chordata > Testudines > Cheloniidae > Natator > Natator depressus. The sequence continues at coordinate 14,058,498 of NC_134240.1, read as the reverse complement.
TGAAATTTTAGTTTGAACTGACTTCACTTGTGCTTTTCATGTAGCCTGTTTTAAAACTTGGCAAATATCTAGATGAGTTGATGTACCCCCTGGGAAGGCCTCTGTGTACCCCCAGGGGTACATCTACCCTTGGTTGAGAACCACTGTTCTACATAATCATACAGCTACACTAGTATTCTCAGGATCTATGTCAGTGCTACATACCACAAAGGCGTGTTTACACGGGCCAATTAGCTCTGGGTTTAAGGCTTTCATTTAAGTTTGGCTTGTAATAACGAAGATTATACCATATTGTACAGTGATCATCTCAATGCAGCTTACTGCAGAAGTAAAACTCAGACACAGTATAGTGTAACTATGCACCTTGGTTGGCACAGTAATAGGGCTCATATCCTCAGTAACATTCCTCAGTGACTTTTACAGTTTAGTCACCTTCAGCTTCATAATACACAGAAGCTGCACAAGGCAGAAATTCAGGATATGTGCACTTTCACATCCATGAATGCAAGTTTCTCACACAAAGGCTGCATCCCAGGAAGCTGTTGTTCCATAGATCATATTTATCTGAACCACTGTTTTAGCAAGGCAATTTAACTCGCGTAGGGCCAAATCCTGCTCAGTTGACACATGCAGATGATCCTGCTAAAGCTACTACCTAAGTGGTCCTGGGAATTAAATTTTGGACCGCATATCAAAAGGTATCATCTCCACATGCCTCACCATAGATGAAACCCTACTAATCCCAAGTTTACTTTATCAGTGGCCTTTGCTGGTTCAGAAAGTAAACTAGCCAATTTTTTGTAAAGCTGTCACTACAAGAGACTCATATCAAGCAGGTAAAACCATATAGACTGACAAGGGCAGAAAACTACCCACTGACCAGGGAGCAAATTCCCTTGGAGGAATGTCTACATGAAAGGCAGGCTACTGTTAAAAAATTCTCAGGACAGTAAGGATATGTGTGCTGTTAAGCTGAAATGACCACATTGATGAGAACTATTAGGGCCACATGACAACCCACTGAACCAGTGTAAACACAGTGAAGTTACCATAAGACATCAGGGCTTGATCCTTCCAGCTGACACAAGGAAGTGAGGCAAGCTGCGTTCCCTGAGCCAGGCAGAGTCAGTGTGTCCTTGGGGGATTCCCCACCTCCCCCACTCCAGCTGGCATTTTCACATTGCCCTCTCCCAGGAATTGCACAGGTGAAGAACATCTTCATACTGTGGAAACTCAGGACTCCACAGCAGCATTGCTTGGAGAAGCTGTTCCAAATCAGCACTCCAATGGACTGATTTGGCCAATCCTCCCTCTCTACCAGCAACACCCACTTTTTGGGCGGCCCTAGTTGGCTGCAAGCTCCCTGGCAGAGTGGGCCTTATGGAAAAAGTCCTGAAAATTTTTAATTGGGATGAAACCAATAGGAAACTATAAAGTCTTTGTCCTGCATGGTGCTGAACACTCCTGAAAGGTTGTTCAGTATCTTCAGCTCCTGCCTACTTCAGTGGGAGTTGAGAGTGTTCAGCATCTTGACAGGATAGAACCCTTAATAGGGTTTTATAGAAATTATTCATAAAACCTATACAATTTATTAGAGAGTGACATCTTCTCTACATGTTTTTCAATGTGTAGCAAGGATATAATTATTCATTAAAATATATAGGATAGTCCAAAATACCAAGAGGAAGTTTTCATATTCTATTAAATTACACACGACTTTCATCACATAAGGGAGGAGAGGGTAGTTTGTGGGTGCATTGTATTGAAAACTCCCTTCACACATACTCTGCACCTGCTAGGTCTCCTCACCTCGAATCTGGACTAATCTAAAATCTCTCCAGATTGGACCTTATGTAAAAATGAAAATCCACTTTTTGACATATACTGTATAGAATTTAGATGTGACGTAGGAGACAAACTAAGACTGTTCATACAGACAAGTTCTTCCTTTAGTTGTGAACTAGTCCTGGGTTCTGAAAATCTAACTGCTATTCATAACTATTTCAACAAATAATTTTTAGCCTAGGAGATGTCCACAAACTGTTAACTTTAGCTTATTTGTTATTGTTCACCTAACTCACATGGTGTTGTTTCTGCTCACTGACTGGATAAGTGAAATGGAAAAATAATTTATGAAGAATGAATAAACGTCTAATTCAAATGTACAAACAAACACTTGCAACACTAATTCATGAAACTTCTGGGATCCACAAGCATTTTCAGGATTATGGATACTCACAAATACCTCTGAATACTCACAGATACCTCTCCTCTTCAGCAAAAAAAGACCTCATCAGTCATATCAAAGCAAACTGTACTTTTGCTCACAAGAATATTCACAAATCAGAGACTGTTTGTTTTTTGGGGAGGTTTGCTATTCAACCATCTTTAAGATGGGAGATAACTATATTGACTGTCATATGCAAATATTCTATGAACAAATAGTTTCGACCACTTAAAAGAAACCAAAGGAAGCAGTTTATAATCCAGTATTTATTGTATATTTTAAATAATATTTATACTTGAAGGACTAGCTGAAGTTAAGCATCATATATCAATCTAAGGAGAGGCTGGTAATACACTTGTATAGTTCAGCTAATACATTTTTCATTTAACTACACAGTGGATGCCAATACATTTGTATAGTGAAACTAATACATTTTTCATTACTTTAAATGCAATGTGGGCAACTACAGAGTTACTAATGAATTTACATGAGATCCTCCAAAGACCTCAGAAACAATTTAAATCATTTTTAAACCACTGTATTCTCTTGTTCACAAAAAGCAACGATGGTAATGAGTAGGATATCATTTGTACAGAGTGTGTCAGCATATTTATTTCCACTATCAACTAGGACTAAAGAATCATAGAATATCAGGGTTGGAAGGGACCTCAGGAGGTCATCTAGTCGAACCCCCTGCACAAAGCAGGACCAATCCCCAATTTTTGCCCTAGATCCCTAAATGGCCCCCTCAAAGATTGAACTCACAACCCTGGGTTTAGCAGGCCAATGCTCGAACCACTGAGCTATCCCTCCCCATAGTAACAAAAAGCCCATAGTAACCAAAAACGCATGTTTTCTCCATGTTTCTTCATGATATCTGCCTCCCACTGAGAGCTGTTAATATAGTGACTTACTCCTGGGGGAATTCTGTGTCACTGTGTGTGTGCAGAATTCATGCCCCCTGTAGATTTATTTGCTTCCCTGCAGAAAAATGACTTCTGTGGTGTAGAGGAGTCTTATTGTAAGGACAGTATGGCTTATAAATGCTTATGGTGCTTTAGTGATTAGAACTGGTCTAAATTTTTGGACTGAAAACATTTCTTATCAAAATATGCTCCATGAACTGTTTGCTACTGACTTTTCTGGAGATGGTCAGTAGCCAATATAAATTGTGAGTTTGATTCACCAGACCTCACATGCTCTTCACTTGCCTATGGTGTAACACTGAACATATGGCTGCATATATTTGTTGACTAATAACTAGAAATAAATGGTCAAACCTAGCTACGTTACTATTAGACCAAAGGGGTTTGGGGTTTTCCTCTAAAGCTCCCCACTCCCATTCCCCATCCATTGTATTGTACAGATGCTCCCCCACTTACGCGATCATTCCGTTCTGGAACACCTTGTGTAACTCGAATTTTGCGTAAGTCAGAAACATATACCTGACCATTACGCAAAAAAACCCCAAACCAAACCAAAACAACAACAAAAAAAATCCTCCTATTTCTAGTTTACGGAACTTTTTCTGTAAGTGCGGATTTGAGTAAGGCGGGACTTGCGTAACCCGGGGAGCGTTTGTAGTTTAAAAAAATACCAAAATAATTGAAACCAGTGTGATTATATTGTGCTATTTTGACAAATAAAATATGCAGAATTTTAAAATATTGTGAGCAGAATTTTTAATTTTTTGGAGCAGAATTCCTCCAGGAGTGGTGACTAAGAGAAAGTTAGAGGTCAGAAGACAATGTTAATGCCTCCATGGATGCCAGTACCAGGACTTCTAGGTGAGGGCTGCACAGTTGGACTGGGATATTTCCCAGGGCCCATTTGCCATATAGAACAATTTGAGAAGATATTCTGTTGTGAAGTTTCTGATACTATTATCATTAAATATCATCTCAAATTATTTTAGAATACAAAAACAATTAAAATCAGGATCAAACACATATTAAATGTTTGAAATCTTCAATTTAAAATAAAATTGTGCCAGATTTCTGATTATTATTATTATTTATAACACAGTAGCATCTTGGGGCCTTGATGGAGACAGGAGCTCCATTGTCGTAGGTGCTGTACAAACACAAAATGAGACAACCTCTGCCTCACAGATTTGACAATCTAAAGAGGACACACAGAGAAGTGGGAGGAAAGGAAACAGAGTCACAGGTGGGTAAAGTTAATTGCCCAACATCCTTGTACACATACAGCACAGCAAGGGATAGAACCCAGGGCTTCTGACGGCCAGTATATGAATCTATCCACTAAGCCACAGTTCAGGATCCTGTCTGAATAAAAGCAGGAAACAAATTCCGTAATCATCAGACAGACCACTCAAGCAAAGAGAAGGTACTTAGGTCCCAAATCTCTCTATACTAACTGCAGTCCTGGAAGAACTGTCAGGCATATCCTTGTCTCCATTCTATTGTCTCCAGAGTAGAACATCGATAAAATACATCCCTGGAGGAGAAGCCTGGTGGTGCCACTGGAGAACTCACCAATAGCTCTCTAATCACCATGCCCTGGTGGAGTAAGACCATTCATCGATCTAGGCATCCACAACATATTTGACTTAAAAAAAATTCAGAGGGAGAAAATAGAGGGATGAGGTAGAAGCGGAACAAGAGGGGAGAGAAAGAGAAGGGGACAAATTGATAAAGGGAGTGAGCCAGGAATGTCTAATGACCTTAGGCCTAGAAACAACCCTGGTGCCATGTTACCCATCATACCAAACAGATTTAATTGTATCCCTAGGATAACATTTTTCTTCTTTTTTACCCCACAAACATATCCTGTTTCACTGACAACACTTGACTCATTCAGTGAATCAACGATAACAAGTTGGACCAAAAAACCCAAATCTGAGCAACACCAAGAGCAGAGACCATAGCCCCAGACCAAGCTTTCTGGGGGTTAATTCAGCAGGAAAGATATGCTCTATCTCAGCTAGGAAGTTAAGGGCTTGATGCACATGTTATTGATTGAAATTTAATGGCCTGTTTTATCTGGGAGATCAGATGAGATAATCATATTGGTCCCTTCTGGCCTTAAAATATATGAAACTTAAAGATCTGTTTGGCTTTAATCAGATCAGACTCTGATCAACTAGGGAAGCCAGATGTGGTGAGGTTCTTAACCCTGAACAAAAACAGCCACATTCAGCCACAGAGTAAGTGACGACACCAACAAATGAAACCCATGGGAGCCACACTCGCTTCGTTCACTGTTGGATTTCACCAGAGAGGGCTGGGGCTGAAGACACCTTATGAAGACATTCTCCAAATGATTTGGATGAGCCATATTTCATTTAGTGTGGGAGTCATATAGTCTGAGGCCAGAAGGCACCAGCAGATCATCTAGTCATACTTCCCGTATATCACAGGCCTCCAATCCTACCCAGCACCCACACACTATAGCCAAGAACTGAAATGAGACCAAAGTATTACAGCCCCAGGAGACTAAATTATTATGTGCCACAAGAAGAGAATAGGGATGACATGGTGCACCAGTGTCTGAGGTTCTCACGATAGCAGAGAAATGATTAAGTGGGAAATTCCCAGACAATCCTGGCAAATGATCTACACTCACACACTACAGAGGAAGGTGCCCTCCCCCCAGTCACTGCCAATTTAACCTGGAGGAAATTCCTTCCCAACCCCACATATGGTGATCAGTTAGACCCTGAGCATATGAGCAAGAACCAGCCAGCCAAGCATCTCAGAGAATGCTCAGTCCCACCTCAGAGTCCTGGACCTCCCTGTCTAATGTCCCATTTATATCCTGGCCATCACTGGAGTACCTCTAACACATACGTAATACATCCAATTACATAAGAATGCAAAAGTATTCATTGCCAAAGTATTCACTGTTATATTTTAAAGTTTAAAACCCAAGATGAACAATCTGAAATGTGTTCACCATAGTCCCAGTCCTCCAAACCTCTAAGCATGTGCAGATCTTTATTTATGTGAATAATCCCATCAATTGTAGGGCCACATTTTATCAGTTGATAAATATTAAAAATGTTCTTTATTTTGTTTCTTACAGGAATGTTGCAGCTTCTATCAATTTTTGCAAAATACTCATTAATTGCTATGTTTGTTCATGTGTATCTCTCCCTCTCTCTTATATTCAAAAGGCAATAATTTTAGAAACAAGCAGTTAAAGATTCCAAATAATCTCTAAATTCCACTGTGACAGGGGCTTGAGGTATTTGTTACCAGTAATTGGGTGCCGCATTAAGAAATGCTAAAAAAAATTGTGTTGAAAGGCTGTGTGATAGTTTTTAACAACAGCACCTTACACATGAACTGCAAATTCTGCTGCTGACTCAAATGTGTAAGACCTAACAGAAGGTTAACAACCTTTCACACATCAATCTGCAAACATCTGATAGACAGATTTTAACGTTGCATCACTATGAAAAAGTGAAACTATAAGTATATTTTATGCATAGCAAGGTTATTTCAAAAGAAGCGCGAGCACGCGCGCGCACGCACACACACACTGATTTTGATGGTTCTCAGAATAAACTAAAACAGAGAGCTTCCAACTAAGTTTAAAAAATGTAATTTAAGGTACATTTGGTTCCACAGGATTCAGAACAAATTTAAATGAGAAAACAGTAATACACTTATGAAAAATTAAGCAAACTTTATTATTGGTTGTAATGATCATTTCAGCGAGAACATCTTTGTCATAGAAGTGCCACGATTTCTTTCTAGGTCAGCATAAAATGTTAAAATAGAGTTGTGTGTGTGTGTGTGTGTGTGTGTGTGTGTGTGTGTGTGTGTGTGTGTGTGTGTGTGTGTGTGTGTGTGTGTGTGTGTGTGTGTGTGTGTGTAATGTTAGCAGTCATTAAAAGGTTGAAAGAATTAAACATGAAAGATTGACATCCCTGAAGAATAAAATCTATTCTTCATCCCAGAGCTCTGTGGCACAATACTGGACCTGATTGTGGCCCTTTTATTACACTTCTGTAAAGGGGGCATAACATCAAGCGTTGGGCCCTCAGAGGCAGACCCCCCCCCCTCGTACAGGGCCATACTAGAGGTAGGAAGGGGAGGATTGTGGGTGGGGTGGGGAAGTGGCTCAAGGGTTATGTGCTCCAGTTCACAGATGCTCTAACTTATTCCAGTGGCTGCACTGGCCTCTGAATCAGACCAGAATATGGGAAATGCAAACATGGTCAGAAGCCACCTTTGCTCTGTGACTGTGGGGCCTACTTCCGCTTCTCCCTGGTCTCAGGCATTCGGGCAGAGTTCCTCTGAGCGGCGTCCGCTGGCTCCCTTGACGCCTTTGAGGAGCAGTGGGTGCTGTCCGGGGTTGTCTGCTCAGAGTCCCCGTCCTGTTCCCTTAGTTTAGCCCTGTGACCTCACTCCCATTCCTGTTCTATCTTTAGTTGTGCCCCGTACTTAATTGAGATCCCGGACCTTGTGGATTCTCCCCTTAGGCTCTGCCCGCCCATCTCCAGGATCCCAACAGACTGACTTGTGTTTTCTGTGCTTTGATTCCTGAGACACATAGCATAGATTTTGGCACCTTGGATTCTACCTGTCCTGCAGGAAGGGAGTATTTTGCTTTCATTTTAACAAGAACTCAGTCTTATTAAACGATATTCCCCCTGCAGAGCAGGATTTACTACTTCTAGAGGAGAAAAGTACAGTCTCTTGTCTCATCCATTTCTTGGGCTCAGTGCCAAGATTACTAATAAGGTGAATTACTTGCATCCGCAATAGATGACAGTGTATTTTTGCAATGTGGATACATTCTTTTCGATTCTATATAGGTTCTTATACCTCCCTCTTCACTGTAGAATCTGACCAAATCCTGATAGTGCACTAATTGATGTGACTGGCCTGTGTCACGTGGTTCATTCTCTCTGTCATCCTCTCCCCAAGTGGAGAACTGTGTACCTAGTGAAGTGTTTTGGTAGAGACTTTAAAAAAAAAAAAAGTACATACCACTAGAGAGAATGCAATGACAAAAATGCACCTTGCACTTAAAGCAGAATGTGGTCAGGTTTCCAGTGTTGTAGCAGCGAAGAGCTCAGAATGCTTCTATCTATGCCTGTTTTCAGTCATCATGATTGAAGTCTTAAAAGCTTCCGTACTGGTTTATAACACACTGTTGTCATGTTCTGCATTTTCTTATTCAACTCTGCTCCTAGTGCAATTTGTTTTTTGTTCAGTTGCTGGGTGCAGTAATTTCATGTTTCATCAGTGCTGATACCGTATTATTGCATTTTGTTCTCTACTCCCAGTTCCCATGATGTAACCCAGAGACCTTGTTATTGTTGCTGTTTCTATTGTTGCCATTTCACCAGGGAAAGCTTCTGTGATTTATCATTCATACCCCCTGTTCTTGTTAATGAAGTAGAAGTTGCACAAAAGAAAGAACACTTTTGGAAACTAACATCCACCATGCTTGTTTGCACACATCAGTGTTTACTTTCCCTTTGACCTTTCTCCCCCATTCACATTTTGATAACTACCACTGCAGATGGGTGACCTGAATTACCCTGCAGTTTATTACACCTAAAACAGAAAGGTAGTGGTAACTAACTAATAGAGATTATTTATCCAGTAATCTGTAAAATATAGAAAAGACTGGGGCATTTCAGGCTGTGAGGTGAATACAATAGATAGATGTACAATATGATCCATCTATTGCATAACTAAACTAAGGGTATATCTTCACTACGATTGGCGGGTAGTGATCAATCTATCGGGGATCAATTTATCGATCCCCGAATTGATGCCTGCACTCCACCTCAGCAGGAGGAGTAAACTGAGTCGACGGGGGAGCCGCCGCGGTTGACTCACTGCCGTGAGGATGGCCAGGTAAGTCGAACTAAGATACTAAGTTGTGTATCTTAGTTTGAAACCTCCCCCCACCCACCTGCCCAGTGTAGCCCAGGCCTAAGGCATAGAAAACTGATAAGAAGCAAGACAATAGAAAGTAGAAATGTAAGGTGATGTCATTATAAAAGTATGGGCCAGATCCTCAGCCAGTATAAACTGGCACAACTTGATAGAAGTCAATGCCCTGATTTGAAGATCCAAGCACATACTGTCATTCTAAGTTTAGAGTTTTCTGATCAACCCAATGATTTTGTTTCTTTCCACATCACATGTGATCGTTATAGAGGTTTTTGTGTGCGTGCTCATTTATTTTTCCTTCCACTTGCAACAAACTGGGTGGGGTTTTTTTTCAGAAGGGAAAGTTTGCTAACTCAAGTTTTCCTATTTCACCCATTCACATATTTTCAAAAAATTAAATCTTGCTTATTCCAAGTGCTTGCTTATACAGATCCCTAGATAAACAGGTTATATTGCACATATAAGCACACAGATCTGTTTTCTTTTTAATTTATTTCTAATTGTATTTTTTTCCAAATATAACAAATATTCCAAAACACCAAATTCATCATAATACACAAAATAAATAAATAGAGTTTGGATAAAGGGAGGGGAGGGGAAGCGGCATATCTATCTTCAGAATCTATGTTCATTATATACTTCTAAAAGGTCAGACCAAATTGCTTTGCGTTTTTCAGGCATTTCTTTTCTGTGCAATGATAGTCATTTGTCAGCTGCAAGGTCAGCCATATCATGGAGCCAGGCATCCATAATTGGTGGAGATCGACTTCTCCATTTTTGCGGGATTCATTTTTTGGAGACCAAAGCTGCACGTTGGAACCTTGCCACCTTGTTACCAGGAATATATACAAGAATGAAACTTTAGGGGAGGGCTCCAACTTAGCAGCCAATATCGACTCAATCCTTTGACCCACCACATATCAGAAATTCTTGATACAAGGGCACTTCCAAAGCATAATAGCTAACGTAGCACAAAGGGAGTTACATGTCCAAGAGTGGTTAGCATTTATGAGGCCCATTACCGTTAGTCTATGTGGGGGCCATTATATTCAAACAAGTGTCTTTTGATGAATAAACTGTAGTCTCAGGTCTATAAATGTTTTTTTTAAAACATTAGATACAATTGTATTTCAATGGGTTGGCTATAAAATGTGTATCCAAATCTCTATTCCAAGCAATTCTCAAATGATCAATCTTTGGGACAGGTTTTTGGGCCATAAAAGTGTAAAAGGATACTGATGGCCAAGAAAATGCAAGTTTCCTCAAAAATAAAAGTTCTCGAGGTTCTGGGTTCCCAATGCATCCAGTCCAAATACATTTGTAAGTAAATACTTTAGCTGAAGATATGTCCATGCTCCAGAGCAGGCCAAGATAAATTGTTGCTGAAGACCTACAAATTGTTTACAATTTATTATAGTCAATTTGCTGTGACATAGTCATAATTCCTCTGTCCATCCTCATCCCTCCACATCAAGGTTTTGCCACTGATTTCCAGGATAGGATTGTACCATGGGACCACCTCTACATGGAAAAATGAATGGGAGCAGAACTTTCTAGCCAAGTTTGACAAAGCTTGCCTCACAGACATTATTGTGGGAGCTCTGGAGCCATCACATCTATAATAATTTGACTTTATAATGCCTGAAAGGAGACAAGAGTCTACCAATTCTTGTTGAATCTGAACCCAAGGTGGGGTCTGTGTGGTCATATCTAACAGCCACTTAGATGCCTGGTTTAATAAAAAGGAGATATGATATTTTCCAAGTTGTGAAAACAAAATCCTCCCAGAGACAGGGGGAACTGTAATTTGTTCAGAGCCAGGCTATGTTTCTTACCTGTACCCCCCAAAATGTTCTGAAAATAATACTGAATTTCTTAAAATAAGTTTGAGGAATAGAAATAGAGAGATCCCAGACATTCAACATTCTGGGAAGGACATTCATTTTCAACGTATTCATTTTACCCCACAAACTGAGGGTTAACGAACTCCATCTCCCCAAATTGTTAGCTGCATGCATAATAATTTGTTCCATATTTATCTTAGGGATGTTCTGAATATTTTTGGGACTCAGTATTCCTAAGTATTTCATATAAGAGGATTGCCACTGAAAGTCCCAATTTGAGAAAAGGTGTTTTGTGGGCATATTTGTTAATGCCTAAGATTTCTGATTTACCCCAATTAAGTTGATATCCTGAGAGGAGTCCACACCTCTGTTTTCTTGTAGTATAGTGGCAAAGAATTGACACTATGGAAAAGGCTCAACATCTACCTTTTACAAATTATACATGACAACTCTTATTACAAAAAGAAAAGGAGTACTTGTGGCACCTTAGAGACTAACCAATTTATTTGAGCATGAGCTTTCGTGAGCTACAGCTCACTTCATCAGATACATCCGATGAAGTGAGCTGTAGCTCACGAAAGCTCATGCTCAAATAAATTGGTTAGTCTCTAAGGTGCCACAAGTACTCCTTTTCTTTTTGCGAATACAGACTAACACGGCTGTTACTCTGAAACCTATCTTATTACAAAGCCACTTCCAAGTTTCCAAAAGTTTGTGAGAGACACATATTAGATGAGCAATAAAATATAACTTAAAGTAATTGTCATTGACCCTATTAAGTTATTGAACCCCATTCCAACCACATGAATGCCTGGCTCACATCCAAAATTCACAGAATTTTGATGGGGAAATGATATATTGTGTCTCTCCAAGCAAGCTGATGACGTATCACTATATAGGCACTCATTAGAAGGTAACACGCATATGCTACGCTGTCAATTTAGGATTAAAGAGACAGAAGAGAAAACATGCAACTCCAACTGAGCATGCAGTAGGAATCTACAAATGTAAATGGAGAGAAGGGGATTTTCAAAAGCTCTCAGCATTGGCCTAACTTTGCTTACACCAAAGTCACTGGTAAAACTCCCATTAACCTAGGTGTGAGACTAGAGTTAAATCAACAAGTAGTTAAATGTTCATCCGTTCTGCTCCACTTTACAAAAAACATTTCAGCCCTGGCTACACTAGAGAACTGAACTATTACTGATAATGGCTCTCAGCAATGGATCCACAAAGTTTCAGTCAGTCTTTCTGAAGCAGAACAGAAAGCAGTTTAGTCTTCTCTACATTAACACTGCAAGCATTTTCAATACCAATTTAGGAGCACACATTACGAAAGCCATTGTCAACAAAGTTCAGTTTTCTCCTCCACCATGTATTAGACTTGCTATTTCTCCACAAGCACTTGGATGTACCTAACCTTCATGGTCTGGAGTCAGCCACTCTGCATATATTTATGCATGGTTCTGCTAATAATTCTCTACTCTCTTTTGGTTTCAAGGACCCCAGCTATCCTGTTTATCCTCAAACCTATCCAGCTGCTCTTTAACTATCTCCTCTCATGGCTCCCTATCTATTGGTGTCCATCTGGATTTTGTCTTTGGTCATCTTCACTGTTCCTTCATACTTTAGGCTTTAAGGAGCTCACCTATTGAGCTCACCTATCGCTAATGCCTCTATATGAACATCTCATAAATCTCTCTCTTCATCCCCAGTCTTTCCCCTACCATCCTGTCTCACATCTCTGACTCGCTTTCTAATGTATTATCCCAGATCTACCATTGCTAGTGAAAGCTTCACACGGCAAGAACCGAGCCCCTCATATCTTAAACCCCTGTTCCTTCCTCTCCATTTCCACGGACAATCCAGCATCCTCCCTTTTAAATCAAGATTGGATTTTTTTCTAAAAGATATGTAGGAATTATTTTGCGGAAGTTCAACGGCCTGTGTAATACATGAAGCCAGACTAGAGGATCACAATGGTCCCCTCTAGTCTTGGAATCTATGAATCTACCCATGAGTCTTCAATTACAGAGAGAACTATTTTTATTTGCTCTCTCTGGCAAGGGGCATACTGTGTGTGCCAATCAAAAATGAAGCTGGAAACATTCTTACTGGTAAACTATAGGCATTGGGTCTGCATTACATGCTCAAGAAGATCACAGATCCGTAAGAATTGAGACATCAAGCTAACATTATAATATCACTGTGACCAACTGAACTCAGAAACAGAATGATCATCCTCCTATATGTTTGCTTTTTAATCCCAGTAACAAGAACATAAGAATGGCCATACTGGGTCAGACCAAAGGTCCATCCAGCCCAGTAGCCTGTCTACCGACAGTGGCCAATGCCAGGTGCCCCAGAGGGAGAGAACCTAACAGGTAATGATCTAGTGATCTCTCTCCTGCCATCATCTCCACTCTCTGACAAACAGAGACTAGGGACAACATTCCTTATCCATCCTGGCTAATAGCCATTAATGGACTTAACCTCCATGAATGTATCCAGTTCTCTTTTAAAGCCTGTTATAGTCCTAGCCTTCACAACCTCCTCAGGCAAGGAGTTCCACAGGTTGACTGTGCGTGAGTGAAGAAGAACTTCCTTTTATTTGTTTTAAACCTGCTGCCCCTTAATTTCATTTGGTGGCCACTAGTTTTTATATTATGGGAACAAGTAAATAACTTTTCCTTATTCACTTTCTCCACACCACTCATGATTTTATATACCTCTATCATATCCCCCCCCTTAGTCTCCCTTTTCCAAGCTGAAAAGTCCTAGCCTCTTTAATCTCATATGGGACCCGTTCCACTTGGCACCTGAAAAGTTTAATTAAGTTGAAAGTCACCAACTTCTGCTCAAGATGCTGACTGCCGGCTTGTTAATTAGTTGCCTTTCTCATTGATTAGCCACTTGTATAGTACTCGATTATAAATGGTTGTAATGCTTGCCTTGTTTCAGTGCCTAATTAATATGATATAGACTATTTAACAGTTGTGTCTTAGTTTGATTTATGATGCTAAATCTGTATACTTTATTGCTAAATAAAAATAATGCACAAGAAAAAATAAAGAAACAAACTGAAGCACTGAGGTGATAACTTACAAGTTTTGTTTTTTCATCATAATTTATAAGAAAACTTTTCTAAACTTGCAATAATGACTCAGTGCAGCCTGTCATGGGTAAATAAATTTCAGTGTGCAAGTTGTCACAATACTTGACAAATGCTTCAATAAACCAGCATTAAACAACGTTCAAATGACTGAGTTACAGTATATCATTTTGTGGTGTATTCATGAAAAATAATATTTATTGTGAACAACCCTCATATCTGCCATTTTGGGAGATAACATTCCTTTGCACGAATACATAAGGATCTCATTTCATGTTAAGGGCTTAATCCTGATAGAGGCTAAAAACCCTCAGCAGCCAGTGAGGGCACCCAAGCACCCTCTCAGATTCAGGCTTTTGGGTAAAATCTACACATGGGGCTGGATTCACAAAGGAACTTGTCTGTGGTGATGCTGAGTGTTGCCATGACTAATTTTAGGTGCTTAGAAAAATCACTGAGATTCACAAAGCCTGAGTTCAGTGCTTTGACTCCGTATACAATGAATGTGGATAGGTGCTTTAGAATGGGATTCATTAAAGCCAGCACACTGTGAAGTTCTTTGACTAAACTAGCCAATGGGACATTTCAAGCTGAGGGGTGTGCACAAAACCCCACCCCTCTCTCAGAGATAGGCCCCCAAGCCTGGGCTACAGGGAGATGCCTACCTCTGCTTGGGATTCTCAGCTGCCAATCTTCTCTTGGCATTAAGGCATCTACACTATTTTAGCAAGAAGCTGGGGGTGGGGAAAAAGAGGAGGAGGGACCTCCCTCATCACTTTTAACCCAGTGGTTAGGGTACTCCTCTGGAATGTAGGAAATCCAAGGTTCAAGCCCCACCTGAGAGGGAGAAGGGACTTGAAGTGCGTTCTGCTACCCCAGGCGAGCGCTCTAACCATTAGGTATGGTTTAGTCTTATGTGGGCTCCCTCAGTCTCTCCTGCTGAAGCTGTTCAACTGTGGATAATATATTAAAAAAACTGGAACAGAGGGACTTGATCCTTGGTCTCCTGCTTCCCAGGGGAGTGCTCTAGCCATCCGGTTTCAGTGTCATACTCTTGCTCTCCTCTCTTTTCCACTCCCCCATGATTCTTTCCTTATGTGTTCACAGCTTCAACAGGAGAGAGTCCCACATCCGCATATCCCATAGTCCAGTGGCTAAGGCACTCAGTGAAAGGAGGTAGATCCCCATTCAAATATCTTCTCCTCCTCAGATGAGGGGGAGACTTGAATTGGGGGTCTCCCACATCAGATGAATACCCTAACCACTGAGCTAAAGGTTCTGAGGGAGGTCCTCCCTTCACTCCTAAGGGTATGTCTACACTACGGAATAAGGTCGAATTTATAGAAGTCGGTTTTTTAGAAATCGGTTTTATATATTCGAGTGTGTGTGTCCCCACAGAAAATGCTCTAAGTGCATTAAGTGCATTAACTCGGCGGAGTGCTTCCACAGTACCGAGGCTAGCGTCGACTTCCGGAGCGTTGCACTGTGGGTAGCTATCCCACAGTTCCCGCAGTCTCCGCTGCCCATTGGAATTCTGGGTTGAGATCCCAATGCCTGATGGGGCTAAAACATTGTCACGGGTGGTTCTGGGTACATATTGTCAGGCCCCCGTTCCCTCCCTCCCTCCCTCCGTGAAAGCAAGGGCAGACAATCGTTTCGGGCCTTTTTTCCTGAGTTACCTGTGCGGACGCCATACCACCGCAAGCATGGAGCCCGCTCAGGTAACCGTCACCGTATGTCTCCTGGGTGCTGGCAGACGCGGTACTGCATTGCTACACAGTAGCAGCAACCCATTGCCTTGTTGCAGCAGACGGTACAATACGACTGGTAGCCGTCCTCGTCATGTCCGAGGTGCTCCTGGCCGCATCGGCTGGGAGCGCCTGGGCAGACATGGGCGCAGGGACTAAATTTGGAGTGACTTGACCAGGTCATTCTCTTTAGTCCTGCAGTCAGTCCTATTGAACCGTCTTATGGTGAGCAGGCAGGCAATATGGATTGCTAGCAGTCCTATTGTACCGCCTTCTGCCGAGCAGCCATGAGATGTGGATGGCATGCAGTCCTTCTGCACCGTCTGCTGCCAGCCAAAGATGTAAAAGATAGATGGAGTGGATCAAAACAAGAAATAGACCAGATTTGTTTTGTACTCATTTGCCTCCTCCCCCGTCTAGGGGACTCATTCCTCTAGGTCACACTGCAGTCACTCACAGAGAAGGTGCAGTGAGGTAAATCTAGCCATGTATCAATCAGAGGCCAGGCTAACCTCCTTGTTCCAATAAGAACAATAACTTAGGTGCACCATTTCTTATTGGAACCCTCCGTGAAGTCCTGCCTGAAATACTCCTTGATGTAAAGCCACCCCCTTTGTTGATTTTAGCTCCCTGAAGCCAACCCTGTAAGCCATGTCATCAGTAGCCCCTCCCTCCGTCAGAGCAACGGCAGACAATCATTCCGCACCTTTTTTCTGTGCGGACGCCATACCAAGGCAAGCATGGAGGCCGCTCAGCTCACTTTGGCAATTAGGAGCACATTGAACACCACACACATTATCCAGCAGTATATGCAGCACCAGAACCTGGCAAAGCGATACCGGGCGAGGAGGCGACGTCAGTGCGGTCACGTGACTGATCAGGACATGGACACAGATTTCTCTGAAAGCATGGGCCCTGCCAATGCATGCATCATGGTGCTAATGGGGCAGGTTCATGCTGTGGAACACCGATTCTGGACTCGGGAAACAAGCACAGACTGGTGGGACCGCATAGTGTTGCAGGTCTGGGACGATTCCCAGTGGCTGCGAAACTTTCGCATGCGTAAGGGCACTTTCATGGAACTTTGTGACTTGCTTTCCCCTGCCCTGAAGCGCATGAATACCAAGATGAGAGCAGCCCTCACAGTTGAGAAGCGAGTGGCGATAGCCCTGTGGAAGCTTGCAACGCCAGACAGCTACCGGTCAGTTGGGAATCAATTTGGAGTGGGCAAATCTACTGTGGGGGCTGCTGTGATGCAAGTAGCCCACACAATCAAAGATCTGCTGATATCAAGGGTAGTGACCCTGGGAAATGTGCAGGTCATAGTGGATGGCTTTGCTGCAATGGGATTCCCTAACTGTGGTGGGGCCATAGACGGAACCCATATCCCTATCTTGGCACCAGAGCACCAAGCCGCCGAGTACATAAACCGCAAGGGGTACTTTTCAATAGTGCTGCAAGCTCTGGTGGATCACAAGGGACGTTTCACCAACATCAACGTGGGATGGCCAGGAAAGGTACATGACACTTGCATCTTCAGGAACTCTGGTCTGTTTCAAAAGCTGCAAGAAGGGACTTTATTCCCAGACCAGAAAATAACTGTTGGGGATGTTGAAATGCCTATATGTATCCTTGGGGACCCAGCCTACCCCTTAATGCCATGGCTCATGAAGCCGTACACAGGCAGCCTGGACAGTAGTCAGGAGCTGTTCAACTACAGGCTGAGCAAGTGCAGAATGGTGGTAGAATGTGCATTTGGACATTTAAAGGCGCGCTGGCGCAGTTTACTGACTTGCTTAGACCTCAGCGAAACCAATATTCCCACTGTTATTACTGCTTGCTGTGTGCTCCACAATATCTGTGAGAGTAAGGGGGAGACGTTTATGGCGGGGTGGGAGGTTGAGGCAAATCGCCTGGCTGCTGGTTACGCGCAGCCAGACACCAGGGCAGTTAGAAGAGCACAGGAGGGCGCGGTACGCATCAGAGAAGCTTTGAAAATCAGTTTCATGACTGGCCAGGCTACAGTGTGAAAGTTCTGTTTGTTTCTCCTTGATGAAACCCCCCGCCCCTTGGTTCACTCTACTTCCCTGTAAGCTAACCACCCTCTCCTCCTCCCTTCAATCACCGCTTGCAGAGGCAATAAAGTCATTGTTGCTTCACATTCATGCATTCTTTATTCATTCATCACACAAATAGGGGGATGACTACCAGGGTAGCCCAGGAGGGGTGGTGGAGGAGGGAAGGAAAATGCCACACAGCACTTTAAAAGTTTACAACTTTAAAATTTATTGAATGCCAGTCTTCTGTTTTTTGGGCAATCCTCTGTGGCGGAGTGGCTGGTTGGCCGGTGGCCCCCCCACCGCGTTCTTGGGCGTCTGGGTGTGGAGGCTATGGAACTTGGGGAGGAGGGCGGTTGGTTACACAGGGGCTGTAGTGGCAGTCTGTGCTCCAGCTGCCTTTGCTGCAGCTCAACCATACACTGGAGCATATTGGTTTGATCCTCCAGCAGCCTCAGCATTGAATCCTGCCTCCTCTCATCACGCTGCCGCCACCTTTCAGCTTCAGCCCTCTCTTCAGCCCACCACTTACTCTCTTCAGCCCGCCACCTCTCCTCCCGGTCATTTTGTGCTTTCCTGCACTCTGACATTATTTGCCTCCACGCATTCGTCTGTGCTCTGTCAGTGTGGGAGGACAGCATGAGCTCGGAGAACATTTCATCTCAAGTGCGTTTTTTTTTCTTTCTAATCTTCACTAGCCTCTGGGAAGGAGAAGATCCTGTGATCATTGAAACACATGCAGCTGGTGGAGAAAAAAAAAGGGACAGCGGTATTTAAAAAGACACATTTTATAAAACACTGGCTACACTCTTTCAGGGTAAACCTTGCTGTTAACATTACATACATAGCACATGTGCTTTTGTTACAAGGTCGCATTTTGCCTCCCCCCACCGCGTGGCTACCCCCTCAACCCTCCCCCTCCCTGTGGCTAACAGCGGGGAACATTTCTGTTCAGCCGCAGGCAAACAGCCCAGCAGAAATGGGCTCCTCTGAGTGTCCCCTGAAGAAAAGCACCCTATTTCAACCAGGTGACCATGGATTATATCTCACTCTCCTGAGGATAACACAGAGAGATAAAGAACGGATGTTGTTTGAACGCCAGCAAACATACGCTGCAATGCTTTGTTGTACAATGATTCCCGAGTACGTGTTACTGGCCTGGAGTGGTAAAGTGTCCTACCATGAAGGACGCAATAAGGCTGCCTTCCCCAGAAACCTTTTGCAAAGGCTTTGGGAGTATATCCAGGAGAGCCGCGAATGCCAGGGCAAAGTAATCCTTTCACATGCTTGCTTTTAAACCATGTATAGTATTTTAAAAGGTACACTCACCGGAGGTCCCTTCTCCGCCTGCTGGGTCCAGGAGGCAGCCTTGGGTGGGTTCGGGGGGTACTGGCTCCAGGTCCAGGGTGAGAAACAGTTCCTGGCTGTCGGGAAAACCGGTTTCTCCGCTTGCTTGCTGTGAGCTATCTACAACCTCATCATCATCATCATCTTCTTCGTCCCCAAAACCTGCTTCCGTATTGCCTCCATCTCCATTGAAGGAGTCAAACAACACGGCTGGGGTAGTGGTGGCTGAACCCCCTAAAATGGCATGCAGCTCATCATAGAAGCGGCATGTTTGGGGCTCTGACCCGGAGCGGCTGTTCGCCTCTCTGGTTTTCTGGTAGGCTTGCCTCAGCTCCTTCAGTTTCACGCGGCACTGCTTCGGGTCCCTGTTATGGCCTCTGTCCTTCATGCCCTGGGAGATTTTGACAAAGGTTTTGGCATTTCGAAAACTGGAACGGAGTTCTGATAGCACGGATTCCTCTCCCCATACAGCGATCAGATCCTGTACCTCCCATTCGGTCCATGCTGGAGCTCTTTTGCGATTCTGGGACTCCATCATGGTCACCTCTGCTGATGAGCTCTGCATGGTCACCTGCAGCTTGCCACGCTGGCCAAACAGGAAATGAGATTCAAAAGTTCGTGGTTCTTTTCCTGTCTACCTGGCCAGTGCATCTGAGTTGAGAGTGCTGTCCAGAGCGGTCAAAATGGAGCACTCTGGGATAGCTCCCGGAGGCCAATACCGTCGAATTGTGTCCACAGTACCCCAAATTCGACCCGGCAAGGCCGATTTAAGCGCTAATCCACTTGTCAGGGGTGGAGTAAGGAAATCAATTTTAAGAGCCCTTTAAGTCGAAATAAAGGGCTTCATCGTGTGGACGGGTGCAGGTTTACATCGATTTAATGCTGCTAAATTTGACCTAAAGTCCTAGTGTAGACCAGGGCTAAGCCTCTGTGTGTAAGTTCACTTATAGGGGCCTGATCTGGTAGGTGAAGTCAGAGCACGCTTACTGGACAGGGAACCCTTGGTGAGTTAGGCAAAGGAATGCCTATTTTCCTCAGTACGTGAATCACTCTAGGGCAGGGATTGGCAACCTTTCAGAAGTGGTGTGCCAGGTCTTCATTTATTCACTCTAATTTAAGGTTTTGCGTGCCAGTAATACATTTTAATGTTTTTAGAAAGTCTCTTTTTATAAGTCTATAATATATAACTAAACTATTGTTGTATGTAAAGTAAATCAGTTTTTAAAATGTTTAAGAAGATTCATTTAAAATTAAATTAAAATGCAGAGCCCCCCGGACCGGTGGCCAGGACCCGGGTGTGTGAGTGCCACTGAAAATCAGCTTCTGTGCTGCCTTTGGTACGCGTGTCATAGGTTGCCTACCCCTGCTCTAGGGCTTAGGCCTCCAGATGCTGGTGTGGGCTGCAGTGTACATGTTCAGAGGCTGAAATATAGACAAGGAAATTCTACTGCACAAATTTAGGTGCAGAGTGATTTTAGGCACCTACAGAGTCCAGGGACAGCAGAGTGGGGGGTTTTGTGAATCCCAGTGGGGTCTGATTCTGAGATTTAAGCACCAAAAGTGGCAGTGAATCCAGCCCATGATGCAGAGTGCCAGCAAACTCTCATAGCAGGCTACATGCCATAAATATGAGGGGAGCAGTCATTCAGCAGTCATACACCCACTTAGGCTGGCGTGAAAGACAACAATGAGGGTGGGCCAAGAGAGAGACCACAGAATCTATGATTTTGTGGACTCGGTAGCCCCAAACTCCAGCACAATGGCTGTGGCTGTTCTTCTAGCTGATAGGATGGAACGACATCTACTATGAGGAGCTGTACAGCAGTCCTGCTCAATGGCTCCAAGGTTCTCCAGTCTCCTCCAGCCACAAAGAGGGCCAATGAAGATGGAATGGATTTATTTTCTCTTTCTTTCTTTCTTTCTTTCTTTCTTTCTTTCTTTCTTTCGACAAACAGAAAAAATCATGCAATCCCAACTAATGTAAAACTCCTAGTTGTAGTCAGTATAAGGTCTAAGGCCCCTCAACAACTAAATAAAGAATATGAGGAAACACTTGCTTTCCCCATGAGATAATATTAGCCAGCCATATTCTGCTGATATAAATTTACACTTTATAGTGTCAGAAAAAGGACAATTCTATCATTCCTCACACTTACAGTATCATTAATTATCAGGGTTGAAATGCCCCTTTTCCCATTTCATTCCATCCTCCTTGGAAGTGACACATCCATTGACTGCATGGCTGAAAGATCTTTATTTAAGCTATAATGACCAATGGCAATTGCATTCCTTGACAGTTAATGATAAGCTGGAGGAGACCAGTGCATGAGCCTAAGTCAAGGGACCTGAACCCAAATAGTTATTAACTGAAATTAAGTGCCCTTGGTGATTATTGTTACTATTATAAATGGTGGACTTAAAAAAAATGGAAAGAACAAGTAAAGTAA
This sequence comes from Natator depressus, assembly GCF_965152275.1. Lineage (NCBI taxonomy): Eukaryota > Metazoa > Chordata > Testudines > Cheloniidae > Natator > Natator depressus. Next base: position 14,036,835 of record NC_134240.1, on the reverse strand, counting down.
TTCCCTTTATGTGTGAGGGAAATCAGACAAAGTTAAAGTGGCCATGACACAGCCATAGATACTCTGATTAGGAGTACTGTTTTTTTCCCTAGCAGTTCAAGATGGGGGTAGGGACCAAAAGGCTCACAAAGCTTAATTATCCACATTAAATAAACCGGCAATAGAGCTGGCAACACTTTGCATTATAACATGCAATGAATTTAAATGGTACTTTTTCTAGAGAGACCAAATTATGGATCCAATCCTGCAGTCCTTAATCTGTATTTAGGCAACAGCCCTGCCCCAAAGAGCTAATAATATAAATCAATAAGAGATAGGGTATTCTCCAGGGTCACACAGATGCTCAGTGTTGGAGCCAGGAATTAACCAGATTTCATGATTCTCAGTCCTGCATCTCCTGGACCATGTTCTCTCTCAGCACTACCATTTACTTCAATGACTGGGTAAGGATTACAGGATGGTTTCCTATCCCATCACACAATTCAGATTTTCCAGGGAACACCGAACTTTTAAACTACCTAAGAGTATAGCAATCAACAATGCCTATGCTATGGCACTTGGTACTTACTAACAGTAGAGTGATACTTTGCATCTTTATTCTCACCTAATTTGAGAGGAGGCTATGTTATGGTTCCCTAACAGATTTAATTTCAATCTCCACACAACTAATTTTCAAAGCAAGGAAACTAAAATGAAAAGAGGCATCATATATAATACACAAGGGATCAATATGCAACCAAATAGTGTGAACATTTTCTTACAAAAGATCTTCTGTATATTTTTATCATGATCAATACTTTTTTCTTAGAAGATGTCATTAATCACGTCCAGATAGATTTGGGACCGATAGGAGAGAACCACAAAATACTTAGCAGTTTGTGTGGAAAACAAAGCCGGGCAAATTATAATGCTGTTGCCTCTCTCTATAGGTACTTTCATACGTGTTGCATTAATCACAAGCTGGAAATTATGGGTCAGAGACTTTGTGCTAAACCACTGGAGGATTTTGGCCATTGAAGTTGTATGAATGATCACTTTAATGCAATGGAGTTACTTGATGTAGGTCACACACACACATTGTTGCTGGCTTAATGGAAAAGGGGGTGACACCATCTGAAAGAGGGTTTTGACTGGAATGAACACTCCTCTACACCAATCCTGGGTTATGTATTCTGCCGTGAGTGGCTGTTACAAACCAGCATAGTTTAGTGAAGCCCTGATGCTGTGTTAGTAAATAGCCTGGTTAGGATTGCATTAAATGATATGTGATCAAATGGGTGCTTCATGCTAGCATTGCATATCATCTTTCCCCCCTCTGTGTATCAGGAATACCAGAGAATGCGGCACAATGACTCATAATATTTATTATTAGCGGTGATACCTTTACAGGGCCTTACATCCAAACCAATGCACTTCACAAACATTAATTAATTATGACTCTCAGTACTCTTGTAAAGTGGATAGCACTTCTTCAAGGTCATACAGCAAGCTGCTGATAGACGAGGACCAGAGAACCCTGAGACAGAGCTGTCAACAGATGGTCTAACAGAGTTGAGTATAATTCCTGAATTTTAGCCCCAAATTGAAATGGAAATTGTACAAAATCTATAAAGGCTGGATAACTTTCCTGCCATATTACATGTGTGTACTTCCTGGTTTCTGAACAGCACTAGAAAATGAAGTATTTGGGTCCTGATCAGAAGCAGAATGTAAAGCAAATTAGATTTTAAAAAAAAGTCTGTCTGTTCTCATGAGATTACTAGCCCAGTTTTGAGGATTCAAGAGGCCAACCAGATAAGCATATGGATTCAGGGTAATTTTCTGAACGGAACTGCCAGAACCTTTTGAGATATGCCTATCTGTTCTTGTAACTGACCTAGCTATTAGAGTACCCCCTGTAAAATGGATAGGACTTGCTCAAGTTCATATAGGAAGCCATGTATCTTTTTTTCATGATGGGCCTGATACTGCTCTCTTTCCTCATTGAAGGGGGAAAAAAGACTGCAGGGGTGGGCATGGTTTTTTTCCACTGGAACTTTCTATATAGAAAATAAAATTTCTGGCCCCATTTTAAAAGGAATTAAAAGAAAGACAAATCTGTTATGACTGTAAATTTAGAAGCATGTTTGGTATGAAAATGTTTAATGTGTGTTTTATCTAAGGATGCTGGCACTTTTTAAAATTATAGCTACCAAGTTTACCGTTGTAATTTAGAAAACTCTTTGTGAAAAAGAAACAAATGCCTTTCCACAGCAATAAGGAATGGTGAGCACTATTAATAAGCATTTATCATCATTTTTGGGGAATATTTAATGTTTATGTTCATTCTCACTTTCCCCTAATTTGTTTTATTCAGACAATGATCAGCAGCATGCAGGCGTAGCTTTCCTTAGGCAGTTGTCTCTGCACAGTATTTTGTACTGCATCTGAAAACCCCTCAAAAAAAGCTTTCTATACTAATAAGGGGAGTAACTCTAATCCTGGGAGGTCTTTAAATCTTATAAAATGCTTCATATTGGTGGAACCACTATGTGATTTGATCTCAAATTGCTACATGTTGTCAGCTGCAAATTGCGATGTTTGGCCTCCTTTGTTTGATCACCCATAGTTCTTCTTGCCACAAGCAATTACTTTTACAGTAGCAAGTCTTATCATCACGACAACCTCCCTTGTTTATAACAGAATTGTCCCCAGACATAGTGAAAACAAACTTAAAATGTTGATGGGATCTAACCGTGTTTAACAGGCTGTAACATAGTTTGGGACACAGGTTGAGTCTATGCTAAAAGTCAGACCCATGTCTTAACTGCATTGGGGGTAACAGAACAGTTACCCCCAACACTCTTTTTGTGGTATATGCAGGCTCTTTATATTCCTGGGGTCTACTGGGAGAGGGCTGAGAGATGAAGCATGATTGAAAGTTAAAAGATGACCAGACCTTGCCAACGAGACAAAAAATAAAGTTTGTTAACCAATGAAAACCCCCGCCAACAAACAGGGAATACTACTGGGGCTAAACTCATCTGTGACCTGGGTCACATGTCGATTGATATATTTTATTATTCTGGGAAGTGATATTTTACCTCTTTTCCAACTCCTGACTTTAAATTTTTTCCATGCCCCTCTTTATGCTTGAAATTATCTCTGACCCCTTGTGTGGGAATCAGCCACACTTTCTTCTTTCCTCTCCACAATTTCCTCTTTAGCTCACTCCTTCCACAACAACTTTCAACAAGTGTCAACTGGATAATGATCTTTCATTTAACAAAGCTTACTTTTGCCCTGACTCAGCAGTTTTCAAACTTTTTGAGCTAAGCCCCCTCTTTGAGTTACAATTTTTGGTTGTGCCTCCCCCCAACCCAGACAAAAAGAGGCAAGTCAGGGGGTGGAGGTGGTACTCCATCTCCAAGTCCTTGCAGGCTGAAGCGTGAGCCCCACCAGAATAGACTGAAGCTCGAGCCGCCTGGCGTCACCTCTCCTCTCCCCCCCGAATATTCCTTGGTGTGTCCCACTGTTTGAAAATCTGTGCCCTAACTTACGTGAGGTTTTTGCCTGACCGCTGTATTAATTGCGGCTGATTTGACTGGAAGCTCCTTTGGGGCAGGGATTTCTACGTTTGTATTGTGTCACCCACGTGTATGGTGCTCAAGGAACAACACATAGCAATAGTAAGTCTTATATTCATTGTGTGTCCATGTTCAACTGTAAGTTTGTGAAGATAAAAGCTCTGAGGTGCACGCAACACAACTGCAGTTTCCATGGAAATGGAAGTGTTTGTAAACTAACACCAAGGAATTAAGGAATATAATATTCTGGGGGGGGAAAAAGCCCAAAATATCACACACGAACACATTAAGGGCAAAATTACTTTACCCGCATAAACAACAAATAACCAGGATTTTTACAAGTGGGCTGGGAAGTTAAATATACTCATCCAACCCTGGGCAACCTGCCATTGTAGCCTATGAGCTACAGTAAAGGTTGCTTTCTCTCCCTATCACTTGTGCAGTGTGTTGGGGCCAATCCACATAAATATAAATTCCATGAACCATCCCCTGGCCTGCCCAGTTGCTGACCTCCATATGGCTGATAGTGGGCCAGCATGTGAATTTCACCTTAAAGTATTTATTACTTCTGCCTTGAAATCCTAGAGTATGTTAACTATGCAACTCAATGACACAGAAAAACATGCACATTCTTTTTAATTATCTAGATAAGTGGCTCTCAACCTTTACAAACTACTGTACCTTTTTCAGGAATCTCATGTGTCTTGCGTACCCCCAAGTTTTACCTTACCTAAAAACTATTTGCTTACAAAATCAGACACAAAAATACAAAAAGTGTCACAGCACCTTACTACTGAAAAATGGCTTATAATTATAAAATACGTCAACTGGAATATAAATATTGTACAGTAAAAGCTGATTTTTCTGGCACTTCACCACCCGGAAAGCTCTATAAATTGACATTTCTTATCTTCATTGAAATTCCGGTTTATAATCCGGTTGGTACGCTGCCTCTGCCAGCAGGTGCCGCCCCCGCAGCTCCCACTGGACGCAGTTCCCAACCAACGGGAACTGCGGAGCTAGCACTCAGGGCGGGGCAGGGGCAGTGTGCAGAGCCACCTGCTGCGCCTGCGCCTAGGAGCCAGGACAGGTCACCGCTTGTGAGGAGCTGCCCGAGGTGAGTGCCCCCCAGATCTGGCATCCCGTGCCACCAACCCGAGCCCCCTCCCACACCCAAACTCCCTCTCAGGGCCTGCGACCCACACCTCCTCCTACATCCAAATTCCCTCCTTCTTAGTTAACCAGTATTTTTCACTTACCGCCCCACCCCACATTTCCCCAACATGCCGGATAGAACAACTTTTACTGTACTTACGTTACAACTTTTACTGTACTTACATTTCATTTTACTGTGCTTACATTATACAGTGCAGTATAAACAAGTTATTGTCTGCATGAAATTTTAGTTTGTACTGACTTCGCTAATACTTTTTATGTAGCATTTTGTAAAACTAGGCAAATATCTAGATGAGTTGATGTACCCCCTGGAATACCTCTGCATATCCCCAGGGGCACACGTATCCTTGGTTGAGAACCACTGAATATCCTTTGTGCATATGTTTGTACAAATTTCAAATCACTACATGCATAAATATATGAACTAATTTAACTAATATACATTACAGTAGCTGCTAGCAACCTTTCTATTCAGCTTCCAAGTCTAGTTACATTGAATTCCCGTTCAAGTCTCTTTGGTTTATTTGAACCATGAAAAATAATAATTATAGACAGGTCATGCACTCTGGCTTTATTGCAGCCCAAAATATTACACACATTTTCACCTTCCAACTTTAATTTAAAATAGAGATGTGCCAAATAGTGAGATTAAAATTGTCCCTGAAAAGTCAACGCCACTGTGATTAGAATATTAAAAAGCCTCAGAGAAATACTTTGATTCCACCCCCCCCCTTATTAGTTATACACCACAGGACATGTTTTATCAGAACAAGGTGTTCCAGAATGTGTGATCATACTTTTTTAATAATATCACTATTTATGATATGATGTACATGCACACACCCATAGCCCGTTTGGTGATATTAACGTAAAAATACTTGACAATCTGGGTTAAAACCGGGAGTCAATGGAGACCTGATCAAAGAGAGGTAAATAAATTGCCTGCTACCCCAAAAAGGGGCAGAATAGAAGCTGCTGGACTGTGGGCACATTGCAACCTAGAAATAGCCTCGTAAGAAAGGCCATAAAAAGTGAATTACCAAAATCAATTCCTGAGGTAACCAAGACATGAATAATATTTTAGCAGCCTGCCTGTTCAAATACGTACAGCTACAAGAAATGTTGGTGAGGGAAAAAAAATAGAACCTAAGTAGGAGATGTAAAAGTAATAAAGCCTACCTTCCGTTTCCAAGATGAAACAAATAATTAAAGTGATGGTACTTATTTGAGTAAGACATAATGGTTCATTTCTAAAGTCTTTTAAAAAAATTATATTGATTGTACCTAAAAAGTCAAAATTTTCCGAAAAAAGTTAGGGTCCTCAGTCCTTATTTAAATGCTTAAATAACTAGCCCAATTTTCAAAAGTGCTAAGCACTTAGCATCTTCCATTGGAGGCAACTTTAGGCATATTTTTAGGCACCAATTTTTATACCTTACCCAAAGCAGAGCGTGCTGTACTTGTGACAATATTCTTTAACTTCTATAGTTTCTCCAGATAGTGCTGGGTGGGAAATATGGGTATTTTTTTATTAGTTTTTGTGGCAAAACTGCAATCACATATTAAATATGCCATTGTTTCTGTAGGTGTTCATGCATTATTTTGCCTCACTTTTACTTTTAAAAATACATTGTTTTATGGAAGTCACCCTTTGCTGTTGAGTAGAAATGACAAGTCACTTCAGGAAAACATTGACTATTAAGGGCCACATCATGATCTCAACTCATAAAAGCAGCTCTCGTTGATATTTGTGAGACCTGATTATGCATCGCAAAGCCATTGGTGTTTTGATACAATGGGGTGCTGTTATGCTAGACAACTAATGATGATGAAAACAGTTATACCATGCTTTACCTGTTCAAAGTGCTATACAAATATTAACTAGGCAGTCAGGTACTGGAGTTACTGGAAATACATAAATTAAAATAATTATATAATTAAAACTAACAAATTCATTTGAGCATAAGCTTTCATGAGCTACAGTTCACTTCATCGGATGCATTCCTGATGAAGTGAGCCGTAGCTCACGAAAGCTTATGCTCAAATAAATTTGTTAGTCTCTAAGACGCCACAAGTCCTCCTTTTCTTTTTGCAGATACAGACTAACAGGGCTGCTACTCTGAAACCTATAATTAAAACTGATCATTTCCTATTTACTGTCAACACTGAAGGAGGAGGTGTGGAAACTACGTAGCACTAGTACAACAGTACTTCATGGGTTAGTGGTTCATACTTATCTAAAGGCACAAGCAGAATTTCTCTTATATTTGTAGTCTCCATTTGTACTGAAACATAAATTCCACTAGGTTCCGTAAGCATTCATCTGGATTTTCAAAGGCATTTGAGGGAGTTAGGCACTCCAATTTTACTAAAATTCAATGGGAGTTGGGCACTTAACTTCCATTTGTGCCTTTTAAAATCTCCTTATATTTTATTTGGTATATTGGGGTACACCGAAAATACTGTATATACATTTTGTCTGATTCCTCCTCATGTAATTTGTGCTTACATTAGTTTAAATATTGCACTCTTCTGAAACATTTGGCTTATGTACCTAAGCAACATATTCTTATATTTTGTTATGCACATACTGCATCATGGACTTTGTACCCATCTAAAATCATTGCCTTAAATTAATTTACTCACTTTGGAAACTTTTCCGATACAAGCATGTGCATTTGCTCATATACAATGTTCTCAGTGGGTCATGGCCATACATCTAAAGGCAGAATCAATCCCTTTACATGTTGAATTCATTGATCTGGTTACATTGATTTTTGGTATGAAAATACAGGATTCTAGAAAATACACTGGAGTTTTTCTGTGAAGCACAGAAGTATGTTTGAAAAATATTGGTCTGCATCATTTTTTATTGTTGGGTTGAGAAATATATGGTTGAGGTCTTTGGCTATATTGTACCATCATGTCAGAGAGAATGTCCAGAGATGATGTTGACAGAATATTTTCATGTTTGAAAAACAGTATTGAAAATTACATTGAAAATATAACCTCTTAAAAGTCTGTCTCCAGTTTCAGAATCTCTGTTCTCACGTACATGTTTCAATGTTAAAAAATCCAGTGTGGGTGGGATAAATGATTATGCAGAGCTGCATATTTTTAACTTTGTGAAAGATATCATCCTACCGAATGTCTGAAGCTGGATTTATTAAATCTGGACAGGTGCTGATGGTACACTATTCCCTAATGCTGACATTCTCCCATGTCTAGAAGACCAGCACAAGGACTGCAGTGCTTAAGTCCCACTTAAACCCTATTTTGATTGCCTGAGTGGTGTATAGGCCTTGCACTGGTGCTCTGTGAATTTCACTACAATTTCAGATGAGAGAAGGTATTGTGCCCATTGTGCTCACGAACAAATGCACATGCAGGGAAAGGGTCACAAACCCAGGAAGTGATAGTCAGACATCTTGAAGAAACTCAGAGTCAGGACACAGTGCAGTGATCAGCAATCACTAACGGTTATGTTTCAAATGGTAAACAGAAAAGGAGTACTTGTGGCACCTTAGAGACTAACCAATTTTTATATACAGACAGACATCATCTTCCTTTCCAAATGCAAACAGATGGACATCGTAATACAGACAGACATCATCTTCCTTGCCAAATGTAAACAGATGGACATCGTAAAATTGGTTAGTCTCTAAGGTGCCACAAGTACTCCTTTTCTTTTTGCGAATACAGACTAACACGGCTGTTACTCTGAAATGGTAAACAAAAATCCTTTGTATAAAAGAGTGTACACTTCATAAAGTAGCAGAACTTCACATGGTACCGGAAGTGGGAGAGAACTTGATGGGAGAACACTGTTCGGAAAACATCTAAAGTCAGCATATAAAGGAGAGAGGGACTGTTTCAAGCAGCCATTACACTAAAGAACAGATCAGAGGAACTCCCCTCCCTGCTCCAGAAACCCACCTCCTCTGCAACACAGACGGAAAAAAAAAATTGATAGCCTAAAGCCACCGCTGGAACATGGAGGAATCTTGGAAGAGGCTTAAACAGTGGGTTTTTTTTTTTTTTTTTGCTTATATGACAGCAATAGATGCAGGCTTTTTGAGCTGAACCTGGAAAGTAGCCTTACTGCTAACCATAGCTGGTGTGGGAAGCTCTAGATATTTTTACAGCTTCCAGCTCTCCCCAGAAGACAGTGCAAATTTTGATAAAGTCTGAGGACAATTTGAGACACACGGCACACCTAGAAAGACTGAAACTCATGAAAGACTCCTTTTTCCACACAAAAGTAGAAAAGGAAAACAAAAAGGCACTGACGATTACATCACAGACTTGAAGCACAAGAGCCAATCTTGCAATTTTGGGCCCCTAAACAATTGCTTAATTAGAGATAGGCTGGTGGGAGTCTACAATGATGCAGTGCTGCAGGAGCATCTCCTGAAAGACTGTGATTTACCTTTGGAAAAACATAAATATCTGCAAAGCAGCAGAGCAGGCAAAACTGCAAATGCAGGCTTTAAGCAAAGAGGATACCAGGGAGACTTTGCAAGAAGTCACTCTACAGGAGGACAAGAAGGAAACATACACAAAAAAGTGGTACACTGACAACAGTCAATATAAGAAAGGGCAAAAAACCCAACACCACCACATTTTATAGCAGGGCTAGCCCAAATAAATGTGTTGGAAGTGTGGAACCAAACACGGGAACAGACAATGCCCATCATCTGGACAAAAGTGCAGAGTGCATCACAAGTACAACCATTTTGCTCACCAATGCAGCCCACAGAAAACCAGGGCTGCAATGCGGGAATATGGTGATAGCTCCAGTGAGGAGGCAGTATATGTTGATGCCATGCGGCAATGACTGCCAGTAGACAAGAACTGGCTCATTACTCTTAATAGTAATGATTCACAGATCACATATAAAGTAGATACAGGGGCTGACACCGTGGCAAACTTTAAAATACAAGCCCCCACTGGAGAATGAGGCAAGCATCCTGACAGTGTACAATGGACTCCCTATTCCAGTGATGGGCAGATGCCAGCTCAATCTGATACACAAGAAAGAAAAGACTAGGCACACCTTTGTTATTGTTACATGAGACAAAACATCTATATTGGGCCTGGAATCATCTCAACAGTGGGGACTGGTATGCCAGCTGTTTAATATAGAACATAACTTGTCTTAAGGCATCAAAACCTTAGTAGAGAAATATACGGATGTGTTCAAAGGCTTGAGAAAGCTGCTAGTCATACCTAAAATTACTTTGAAGAAGGATAGGAACCTTGTTATACACGCAGCCAGGAGAGGCAGATTCCAGCAAGAACTGCAATGTCTCCTACCCATGGAAGTAATAGAAAGAGTTGAGGAACCAACAGCTTGGGTGCCCTCGCTGGTGATTATACAAAAGAGATCTAGATCTTAGTGCTTGTGTCTCCATCCCAAGGAATGAAACACTAACATAATAAGGGAGCATTATCACTTACCCACCAAACATTAAAAAGAAAAGGAGTACTTGTGTCACCCACCTTAGAGACTAACAAATTTATCTGAGCATAAGCTTCTGTGAGCTACAGCTCACTTCATCTGTAGCTCACAAAAGCTTATGCTCAAATAAATTTGCTGGTCTCTAAGGTGCCACAAGTACTCCTTGTCTTTTTGCCAATACAGACTAACACAGCTGCTACTCTGAAACCCAACAAACATTAAATCTTGGGAGAGATGGCAGGCACCAATTTTTTCATGATTCTAGATGCGTCTAATGGGTTTTGGCAAATGTCCTTGACCGCTGAGATCTCACAGCTGTGTACTTTTAACACTCCTTTCAACAGATACTGCTTCAAACCTTGTGGCATTTGCTCTGCACCTGAAGTATTCCATAGAACAATGCAACATTTACTGGATGACACTGAAAGTGTTAAAGTGTAATAGATGATATCCTCATCTGGGGCACTAGAGAACAGGCACACAATACATGGTAGGCAAAAGTTCTGCAGATTGCCAGAGAGGAAGGATTGAAGTTGAGCACAAAGAAGTGCCAGTTCATGAAGACAGAACTTCTCTATTTTGGGTAAATCCTGTCAGAAAGTGGTGTCAGTCCAGATCCAGCAAAAGTACAAGCCATCTATAGGATGCCAAGCCCAAAGCAAAAAGACTGACAAAGGTGTGTAGGTATTGTGATTGACTCAGCAAATTCATAGATAACCTGGCTGATAAAACAGAAAATGTGAGAAAACTGTGACTTAATGGTGTGTATAGGAACTGGACTAGAGAGCGTGAAAATGAATACAACACACTGAAAAGATTACTTGCAGGTGCTCCCACCCGACAATATTTTGGCATCTCATGCCTTGCAAAGTTATCCACAGATTCTCCTAAGGATGGATTAGGTGCAGTGCTACTTCAAAAGAAAGGCTGTGCTGTAATCCTACAGCGTATGCATTGAGAGCTTTCACAAATACAGAGCACAGATTGAAAAGGGAATACTGGAAATACTAGGAATAGTATTTGGCTGTAATATTTTTTACAACTACATTTATAGAATAGCTTTTGTAATTGAAACAGATCATAAACTGTTGATAACCATTTCAAGAAGGAACTGCCTAGAATTCAGAGACTTCTAATGAAGCTTCTAAAATATGACTATGTCATTGAATTCACTCTGGGAAATCATTTAATCATGGTAGGTATGGTATCCAGGATCTGAGATGAATCTCAGAGAGCTGTGGATCCAGAAACTGAAACAGAGAGATATTCCCATCAACATGACAAAATATTCAGAAGCCATTTTACCTCACACATGGGCACAGCTAAAAAGTGCTACAGTGAAGGATGAGATGCTGCAGTTCATTATTCATGCTCTACACTTTGGAGGGAAAACACAATTCATGCCTAAACAGTATGTTCTTTCACGCACAAGCTGTTTATGGTTGAAAATGTCCTTGTCATAAGTAAGAGCATTGTGATTCCATTTGAACTCAGAAAAAATGCGCTAAAGACCATTCACGAAGGGCACTTGGGTATAGAGAAGTGCAAAAGAAGGGCACGGTAAGCACTCTATTGGCCAGGCATGAATGATGACATCACTGACATTGTAAATAGCTGTGCCACATGGGTAATGAGCTTGCAAAATGTGGCATAAAAATGATTAGGTGGCTGTTTAAAAATGCAACACGTGATAGAAGACCCTCCTCTTGCCTTGCTGAATCACAGAGCAGTACCATTACAATGTGGTAAGTCACCTGCAGAGCTTTTGCTAGGACATCAGATAAGAACTAAACTTCCTCATCTGAAGATGAAACAAGGTGCAGTTAAGGAACAGATGCACAATTGAGTGCACAAGGACGGGGAAAGACGTAAAGGTATTAAAAAGTTCCACTGTGGCAAAACCTCCATGTGCCTGAGGTAACTACACCCTGGAGAAGCTGTTAAAATTTAGAATAACGGTTCCCAGGGAGATTAGGCTGAGGTTATTAAGCTGGTTGCTCCAAGATCATATGAGATCAAAACAAAACAGGAATTTTTGTTGAGATGGAACCGTAAGCATCTCTTACCAGTACCAGTGATAAGCATCCCAGATGAGCTACCTCCACACACAGTGCAGGACTTATCAGCAAAACCACCTACCTATCAAACTGGGCACATCCCAGTAGTCACACCAAGACACACCAAAATGATACCGCCTGCCGAGACGACTAAGGATGTGGACTTATCAGACACAAGATCATCAGATAACCAGGCCGATTACCCGTGAAACTCACTGCCATAGCCACAGGAAACTGATGCTGTCCCAAGACTTCCAGTGGAGACATTGTGGCAGAACTGAAACCCAAAGAGACTAATTGAAAGCTGCTGAGCAGCAGGGAAATCACATCTCACCATTTTATGAAGAACTGCAATATTGTTTTGTTCATTTGGTGTTAATAAAAAGGGTATGCTGTGTATGCTAATGAACTAATGCATAAGCAGAGAAAGGGACACAAACCCAAGAAGTTGTAGTCAGACATCTTGCAGAAACTCAGGTCAATACAGAGACAGGACACAGTGCCGTGATAAGCAACAAAATCACCATTAACAGTTATGTTTCAAATGTTAAATAAACACCCTTTGTACAAAATAGCATATGCTTCATAAAGTAACAGAACAACATAGGCATGAGATACTGTAGGCCACATTTTCAAGAGCTCACATTTAGACACCAGAAGAGGGGTCTAGATTTCTGAAAGAGCTTTGCACTTAGAGTGCTAATCCGTTTTTAAAATCTGGCCCTAAGTGTCATAATAGGAACTGATGGGAGCTGAGCACTTTGGAAAATCTGTCTTCCCCCGCCCAAATGGTGCCGCATATTTGAAAAATCTGGTGATGAGGCTTTTTGAAAACCTGGCCATATGTGACTTATTGTGTGTAGGCCTCCGATTTTTTTTTCATGGTGGAGAATAACGGATATCTGCTCTCAAACTGCTATTAACCAGTGTGAAAGAATGCACATGTTATGATAAAATGAAAAGTTGTAGGCATTTTGGTTGCTTGTGTTTTGGGCACTGGCGGATTAGGGTTTTGTGGGACCCTGGGCCAGACCCTCCCACTGCTTCTGCCTGCAGTCCCTCCCCACTCCCTCGCTGGCACTCTGCCTGGGGGGAACAGGGTTGGAGCACAGGGTTGGAGCGCTCTGCCTGCCTGGTGCTCCTGCTGGGGGGGGGGGGGAGTGGGGTCAGGTCATGGGGGCGCCTATTTTTCTGGGGTCCCCCAATTGGCTGGGGCCCTTGGACACAGTGGCTAATCTGCCACTGGTTTGGGGTGGGGTGGGATTGTTTTGTTCTGTTCCTGAGGATGGAGTTCTGAAGAGAGGTTAGATCTGGGAGTGAAGAGTCAGGATTCCTGGATTCAATTCCTGGCTCTGCCATTGAGGGTGAGTCTGGTGTAGGTGTGGTTGCAGCAGAGGTAGGCATATCTATATTAGCTTTAATCTAGCTAGCACAAATAATAATAATAGTGAAGATAAAGTAGATCAGGTTTCAGTGTGGGCTAGACCCCCAAGTACAAACCCACTGGGGACCCTGGGTACGTACATGGGTTGCTAGCCCATGCTAAAGCCTGTGCCAGCACATCTTCCCTACTATTGTTACCAGTGTTAGATAGATTAAAGCTATCATGGGTAAATCTACTCATGCTATAATCACACCTTCACTTTGCTGAGTGTGAATTGTTGTGTGATCAGGGGCAAAATACTAAATGTGCACACGTCTACACACACCTTTTTGAAAATACGGGCCACACCTTATCCATCTGTATACGGGTAGTCTCCTTCTAGTACAACAGTTTTAACAGGAGTGTTGTGAGGACACATTAATTTTACGTCTGAGAGATACCCGGAGATCTATGTATCAAAGTGTCCCCAGAGTTGGGAGATTGGTTATCTTCAGAAACCCAAGTTTACAGAAGACAATTTTACTAGACGTACAGGTAGAAGAAGGGAAATCGCTACCGAAATTAGAATTGGAGGAACAGAACATTAGCTGGTGTCAATGAGCATAACTCCACTGACTTTACTACTGAGAATGCGACCCTGAAAATGGTCTGGAGTGCTGCAAAAATACTAGCTATGTTCTGGGTGACAGGCAAAGATTTTTAACTGAAAAAATTGAATAGCGCAACAGGATTTTTAATCTCAAGTATTGCATAAGAGTAAAGGTGCCACTTCATGCCTTGAAAGAAAATACATGCATCAAGAGAAAGGAAAATGCACTGCAAGGAAAGTGTTCATAATGCTTCACACAACCACAGTGTGAGAACACACAACACAACCCAGCAGACACCCACTAAAAACTGCCAACATGGAGTTAGGGTGTGACAGGAGGAAGAGGTTCTCATTTTGTAGTAAGAGTTCACTACAATTCTCTTATTTTGTTTTACGTTGGTATCATTTTCTCCTTCTCTGCAGTAGCCTTGTTTTAACTATGTATCCCCCTCATCTTCTCTAGCTTTCATAATTATTGCATCTATTCAGTTTAATCCCTGCCCTCTACAATCTGTAGGGCAGGCAGTGACACTGCTCAGCCGGACAGTATTCCTTCCAGGGCTCTCATGTTGTACTAATGGGGAAGTAATTTGTGACACCCCTTTACGGGGTATAAAATACTCTCTTCCATGCATCTAACCACCTCCACTCACCAGTGCATATAGGGGGCTGGGTGCCATGGTTCTGCCTTCTGACCACACACTTTCTCAAGGAAGGAGCACCTCTGGAACAACCCCTCTGCTCCTCAGCGCCAGGAGCTAGGATCTGGGAAGCTCAAAAGGGGAGGGGGAATCCTAACTCTCCTTTACTCCCCTATACGGCCACCTTCATGTTAGGCACAATTCTTAGCAGGGTTCCAACATAATTTCCCTATCCCTGCCATTCTCCCCGCAAGTTTCAGCTATTCTTTTCCTTTTATATATACAAACGATTCTGGGAGCTAGCAGCAGTGCTCAGCACCTATCAGGATCAGGCCCTATCATACAACAAACCAATGACAACAAACTCATCTTTATACATATCACTTCATTGATTATAAACCAAAGACTTACACAGACAATCCAATAGGTTTCATTACCAAGCTATTTTGTTGGAGAGTAAAAATAAAATTCTGCGTGCATTTTAATCAATAGAGCAAATATAAATCTCATGATGCGACACATCAAGTCTTTGTATTTTGGCCTGCACACTTTGAAGTCTGTTAAATGGCCACTTTAATTTTAAAACCGATCACTCAGAAATACTAAATGGATAAACTCTTTATAGCATTTTCCCTATGACAAAACACACTTAGTAAAAACAAAAGCATTATCATAAAACTGCATAATAAGTTGTCTCTTTTGGATTCTTTTATTTGGGCATAAGTTTATGAGCTTTATTCTAAAAAAGAAAGGAAGGCAAACAATTTTACTTGACAAGTTTTGCTTTGCAAAGTGCTCTGAGTAAATGTTATGAACAAGTCTAGAAACCCAAATGTCCCAGAAGAACTAGAGAGGGAGAAATTACAGGAACGAACAAATTCTTCTTAGAAGTTATTGGTTTCCTTATTCTCTTTCTCCATGTGGTCTAACATCCTCACTGCCAAACACACAATATCTGTGTATTTTATAAAATGGGGCGTGGAAGGGTGGGGAGGAGAGAGGGAGCTCAATCGCAAAACTTTCAGGTGAATATGCTTGGTCACATGTAGAATACTCATATTTGCACACAAAAAAGGTCCTACTCCAAATGTATGAATAAAGACCTGACTTCCTTAAACAGGATATCAATAAGCAGCAACATGATAAAAGCATATAAATAATAACTAGCACAGAGGAAGTAGATCATGAATTTCTGTTCTCTCTGGCTGCCTAATAACACAAGAGCAGAGGGACAGTCAATGAAATTAAAAGGTGGCAAGTCCAAAACTGATAAAAGAAAACACTTTTCACACAATGTGTAATTAGACTGTGGAACTCTTTGCTACTGTAGGTCAATGATGACAAGAACTCAGCAATATTCAGGAAGGGATTGGACATTTATATGAACAACAAGAATATCCAGAGTTACAATTAATGGTAATAATTTAGACATTGATATTAATCCTCATGCTTCAGAGTTTAAGGCAGTCTGGAATTATTAGAGAGCAGGATGAGACTTAATATGGGAGGCAGATTATCCCACATCTGCTTGCGGAGGGGTGCTTATACCTTCTTATACCCCTTGTTGCCAAGAAGGCCAATGGCATTTTGGGATGTATAAGTAGGGGCATAGCGAGCAGATCGAGGGACGTGATCGTTCCCCTCTATTCGACACTGGTGAGGCCTCATCTGGAGTACTGTGTCCAGTTTTGGGCCCCACACTACAAGAAGGATGTGGATAAATTGGAGAGAGTCCAGCGAAGGGCAACAAAAATGATTAGGGGTCTAGAGCACATGACTTATGAAGAGAGGCTGAGGGAGCTGGGATTGTTTAGTCTGCAGAAGAGAAGAATGAGGGGGGATTTGATAGCTGCTTTCAACTACCTGAAAGGGGGTTCCAAAGAGGATGGCTCTAGACTGTTCTCAATGGTAGCAGATGACAGAACGAGGAGTAATGGTCTCAAGTTGCAATGGGGGAGGTTTAGATTGGATATTAGGAAAAACTTTTTCACTAAGAGGGTGGTGAAACACTGGAATGCGTTACCTAGGGAGGTGGTAGAATCTCCTTCCTTAGAGGTTTTTAAGGTCAGGCTTGACAAAGCCCTGGCTGGGATGATTTAACTGGGAATTGGTCCTGCTTCGAGCAGGGGGTTGGACTAGATGACCTTCTGGGGTCCCTTCCAACCCTGATATTCTATGATTCTATGATTCTATGATTCTTCTGAAGCATCTGGTACCGGCCACTGTCAGAGACAGGATAGAGAACTAGATGGACCTCATAGCTGATCTAGTTTGGCAATGCCTATGTTTCTTTTGTGAAACAGAAAGGAAAAGAAAAAGAAAAGAAAAAGAAAAGAAAAAGTGCATGTACAAAATTGTACTGCAATTGGCAAGCATGTTTGCAAATACACTTCCCCTAGTTTCCCCTTTGCCATAATCCATGACGATACTCTCCTGGAAAGGAAGACAGACTTAAAGCTTCTACTGTCTGTTGGTTCCTTGGTGGCCTATGTTAAATGAACTGGTAGACAACAATCACACAATCCACCGCCTCAAGAAGCACCTTTGTTGAGAACTTGAGGTCAAGTATACATTACGCATGGAGAAGAACTACCATATGTAGTACTAGCCTCTTCTAGTCAGATTTTAGGCAGGTTGCGCCAGATCCTCAGATGGTGTAAATTGTCATTGCTCTATAGAAGATAGTGAATCTGTGCCTTTGCTTCTAGAGAAGGCAATCAAGCAATTTACACCACCTGAGGATACAGTCCATTACTGGGACAGGGGAGGGGAAGTTTGCCCTGTATTATTTCCTTTATGGATAAATTAGATGGCCTCCGTATTCAATGCTGTCAATCCAGCATCCTTCATGAGCACACAAATTCATCTCAAGGAAAAAAAAAAGTCTCTGGTGAAATCCCAGCCCCAATATAATCAATGGGAGTTTTGCTTTGTTCTACATGCTGCATGAGTCATAGCAACCATCTGAGAGGTAAATGACCTTTTAGGAAAGTCCCTTGCTGGTGGCAACCAAGAATTTTCAAAACATTAAATGATAGAAGCTAACAAAATAAATAAAACTGCATTAAAAGGATTCAACTTTAGACAATATGCCACCCAGTAAGCAAAAGTACCATTCCTAGAAAAGCTGAGTGAATCAACTAAAGTAACACAGACCCCACCACTCCACGAGTAGAGCTATCAACTCTCATTCTCCTTACTCTTCATATTAATCTGAATACTAACGATCCAAATGATTGATGAACTTGATTTTATCTTTTATGCCCCCATGAATTGTGGGGCTTCACCTAAGGTCAGAAGGGCCTGGTACCATATGTAAAAATTAGTCTGATCATTTCACTCAAATCAGAACCTATCTGATGTAACTGATTTTTTTTTCTGTAAAGTTTAATCTTCATGCTCCCTGAAAATTATTACAGTGCTTTGCTCCTGAATCACAAGTTTATGCTTAGTTGGTTGTCTTGACATTCATTTCTTTTGTAGCAATGGGAGTGCTTTTCTGGTGTGTTAATTTATTTCTGGTGTTGGTGTCATTTACATTGGAGTATTACACTTTAATCGGTGGCTTTGCATTTTGATTATTCATCTTGCTACCTCAGCTTTATAGGCTACGTCTGTGAGGTCTTGATGTATTTTGTTTATCATCACAACACTTCCCTAGATTCTCTTATGGTTCATATTAGTCGTTCTTTATTACTACTGTTTTGGTTGACTTGGGTTCAGTTTAGTCTCATGAGTGGAATTTATCATTTGTTTATGCTTTGATCATTTTAATTAAATTGCAATGGGGTTTGGAAGATTTTGCTTTGTGGGCTGGTTTTAGTTCTTCAAGGTCACATGTCATCTGAATATCATCTCCAAGTAGAATGTGTCATTTTTATATGCAGGATTTACAGCCGTATATTACTACAAAGTTTCAGTCAACACACAATCAATTTTTTCCTTAGTTCATTCTTCTGCTTTAGTTTTGTGCATTAATGCTTAGAAAATTCTGGGGGATGTGCGGGAGATATTTTCTGCATGGAGAATTGCCATACGTGGCAGATATACTGGACCATATACATTCCTGGTATCATCTCTTTGCCTTCACATGGCCCATTCTATACCATAGCTTCAGTTTCCCATCCCTATCCACATATATTTTATTCTGTGACATATGGCTATATCATACTTTCCAAGAAAGAGATTGTTGGATCTTTGCTAAAGCCTGATAAATGTTTTTTTATGGGCCATTCCCCCTTGGGTTACAATTATTAGCATAAAGGATTGTTTGGCATTGTAGTATTAATATAATTATGAGGAGTGCAGTTCTGCAAAGTTGGCAATTCAAGGAAAGATTCTAGAAAATATAGCAGAGTCTTTAAGAATATTGGTGTGACAGAATACACCCTTGTATTCACATCCTACACACTATTAAAATAATCTTTGTACAAAATATGCCTTGTAAGGTCTCATTTGAAAACTCATAATTTCCTGGTCAGGACTGTCCTTGTAAAATATCTGTGGCAACATTATATGTGAAGTTTTAAGATTCCTTTGTATGGTTCCTAACCTCACAGCCCTGCCCAAACAGAAGTTGGCAACATGTCTCTCCTAAACAAAGGAATGTGTGGTTGCCTTAATTTGCACTTAAGCAGTAAACAGAGTCATCCAGCAGGAAAGGAAAGCAAAGGAAGTTCAAACAGGTGAAAAAACCAGCAGGGAATATCCTTCCACATAAACTGGTTCTCACTTGGAAATGTTTTTCAAGGGAGGGGGGATAAAACGATAAAAAGAGGGACAGATACCCTAAGACACCTCTTTCTCTTTGTCTGGCTATCTCATTCACTATACCTGCAGAGACAAAGGAAGCAGGTGTTCAACTCTGGGGAAGGGATCCTGATATGAGAGTTTGGTCAGTAATTTGCTGCAGCATGAGGTAAGAAACTTTGCTTGAATCGAATATAGTTTATTAAGTTAGCCATTAGTAAGCATCTTATCTTTATTTTTCTTGTAACCATTTCTGACTTTTATGCCTCATTACTTGTACTCGCTTAAAATCTCTGTGTGTAGTTAATAAATTAGTTTTGCTGTTTTATCTAATACAGTGTATTTAAACTGAGGTGTCTGAATAACTATTTGAAATAATAAACTGGCACATTATTCCCTGAAAGGAATAACGGACTTAAAATATTTGTGTTGTCCAGAAGAGGGCTGGGCAGAACATTACATACGTTTCTGGGGAAAATTCTGAGACTGGGGCAGGGATTGGGGGTCACCTGGCAGCATAACCAAGGCTGGTAAGAGCCAAGGTGTGGCTGGCTGGTTGCAGCACACACAGAGACCTAACTGGGAGTGATTTACATGCTGGGGGATGTTTGTGAGCAGTCCAGGCTGGAAGCTACAGCAGCAAAGCATTGTAAAGGGCACCCCAGGTTAGAGGTCACAATTGGCATTAGTTATGATGTCCAGGGAAAATGCCATCAGTGATCAAGAACAAGATCTTGGAATGATCAAAGTAAAAATGAACTTTGAAGACTGATCCAAGGTTATATTGTATATGTTCAAGTTCATATGTATATGAACAGGATATGTTGGGAGTTTTATTTCATTCTAGGTGGACCTTCAGCAGTGCAGGATATGAGGGAGACTAGATAGCTCAAGGAATTAATAGACTTTCACCTGTAGCTAACATTTAAATACAGTCCAGGATTGGTCTATATATAATTTATTTTTTTCCAACACTCCTCATTGCATCATTAGAGTTAATATTAAAGTAGACTGTGAGCCTCTTACACTGATGACTACTCACACAAATAGTCCCACTGACTTCAGTGACACTGCTCATGCGAGCAACTGCTCCCCAGTGTGAGAGAAGAGCTAAGAATTCTGACCTTTATAGCTCATAGTAATGACCAGAAAGGTAGGTAAGTAGCTGATTTCCTAACTGGATAGCTAAAATGACAATTGGCAATGTGCTAAAAAGATGGTTTCTGGAAATTGGAATGAATTAATTACTTTTAAGAGACGGGAAAAGGCTTCAAAATTTAGCTCCAAAGTTGTATTCTGAACAGTAAGATTCAGGAGTGTTCAGATTTAGACTTTGAGGTTGGATTAATCTCAGACTACTACAGTACTAAACATAATTTTTATGAAAACTGAAAATTACCTCATTATATTCTTTTGATTTGATTGAACTTTTTTTTTTTGAAGGGATGGAGTCAACAAAGCTTTCTAGCTAACACCATGGGACTTTTAAAAAATACTTTCTTTTGAGCCCAACAAAACGATACACAATCTTTGAAAATTTAAACTAACGCAAAAAGTCTGATTTGATTCATGGTGCTAATTCCATAGTGGGATTCCCTGACACCACTCTTTCTTCCTATATGTCTTTCTATGCAGAGTCTTACAAGTTTTCACAGGTAAAAACAATGTTCTGAGATCACAAGGAGTTCCAGAAAAGGAGAGTAATGACGTTTGGTCCAGGCCACATTTGGAAGGTAAGTTTTCCTTCCCCCTCTGTAGTGATGAAGAAGGCTTATCCATAAAACCAAGAGACTAAATCCCAATCAATCAATTAAAGGAATTAGGAACTGGGGAGCCTTGTTAGTTTCTAATTAGGACATATTTTTGGGAAAATCTCAGTTTTACTGAGAGATACTTTGAAGGGAACCTGAATCATGTATACCTTTCCCTAGGAACAGGAGAGTACAGTACTTTTATATTTTAACTACTTTATTTTGGTGCCTAGACATGGTTGGTGCTCTAAAAATACATCAAATAAAATAAAGACTGCAAGCTTTTTGAGATAGGTGGTGGGTTTTTTAGCGTATTTTATGTATTGTAATGTACATCATACAGTAAGGGAGCTGTAGAACTAGTAATTAACCACTGTCATACTAATTAACAATTTTTAATTAACCATGTCATATTTTACATTTTTGTCATATTTCCCCCCTTATGGGGATCATGGGGTCATGGCCTGAGCAAACCAGGCTGTGGCTATTCTCTGTCGCAGAATGGCCCACAGGGGGCCATTACAGCTGAGATTAAGTTAGAACAGTCCCAGGACAGTACAATTTTATTTATTTTCGATTTCACTCTAAGGGGAAATTCCACATCAAAGGATGTCCCTATCCAAAGCTTTGGCCATCTTTGGCAAACAATTAAAGACACAATAATGCAGGAGTTACAAATATTCTCTCAAAGCAGCAGCACCTCTCTCTCTTGCCATAAAACCAAGCCTCATATATTCGTCACCTGAAATAAAACGTGCCCAAAACTTGAGATCACCCACTCCATTCCTGGGGTGAGTGCAACTTAACTGGAACACAGAATGTGACACCATGTCATTGGGAAATTCACTGCAAAGCAGAGAAGAGGGAAAAACTGCTGCTGCAGAACAATCTGTGTTAAGGCCAGTTTTCATTTAAATTAGATCTTAAATGGGAAAAGTAGGAATGGAAAAAACATCAGGCCTAAAAACCCAAACACAGTCCTCTGAAATATTATTTTACTGAATTGCTTTATATTTCATGGAGAAACAGATTCTTTATTTATGAGTTTTTGGGATGGAAATGATAGCAAATAAACATGCATTCTTGTGGTTTGTGAGATTGGGTGAATTTATTATTATTATTTATAAACAACATAGATTGCATTTAGGGAGGAGGGAGGACAGAAATACCCACAACTCTGCAGTTCACTCACAGCAGTGCTGTAGCAGTTAAATTATACTAGATCTATACCTACACTAAATTATACTAGATCTATACCTAAGACACACTGTTAGAGTTAGAATTTCTAGTACCATCTATGGAATAGTATAACACTTTGTAACTAGTTTTCATCCTACTCTGAAATTGTCATAGTACATTTAAGAGACTTGGGCCAAAAGTTTCAAATGTGGGTACCTGAAGTTAGGTACCTAAATCAATATTTAGGCACCTAGACAAAGTGGCCTAATGTTCAGTGGTCCTGAGTATAAGAGAATAAACATATTTCCAACTGGCTTTTAGAGAATACTCAAAAGTAACACAGAAACATAAAAATATAAAAAGGGAGGAAAACACAAGTTAACGAAGAAAACACTTAAGAATTCTGAATATCAAGCAGTGAATAAATTAGAGCAATCAAGATGAACAACAAGATGACAAAAAGCATTAATTAAAACCTAACTACCCCCATTCAGAACAAAGCACGTGTTTAAGAATATTAATACTGTGTAATGAGAAACCTATCAATGAAGACTTAATGAGGGAGGAGGAAGATTCAAAATGACCTTACTGTATTTCTTTATCATTCATGAGCAATCCTTTGTTCTACCTCTAAATGTGTTTTTCATCACAATTTTGGGTCTGATTCTGATTTCACTCACACTGCTTTTAGTAGTATAATGCAAATTTAGCTATTCCTATTTTACATCTGTGTAAACAAGATCAGAATCAGATCCATTGTTTGCAAAGTAGTGGCTTGTTTGATTGAATTAGAGTGCATGCTTGGCTGTATTGCCTTAGTGCTTTTGCTTCTCAGGCAAGTTACATATCTCTGGAGAGAGGGGGGTGGAAAAGCAGGCCTCCATTCTAGAAAAAAATATGAAATTTAGTAGGGCTTGTATTTTGCAAAAATACAGTGTACAAAGTGATTTTGAAGATTAATGTTTAAGAAATTGGATAGGTCCCAAGTGGATAATACCTAGGAGACTAGCTGTTTTAAAGGTGTGGAGGGGAGAATTAGGGATCAGAGTGTGGGATTTGGAGATTTTCCCACTGAAGGGGTTTAGGGTGTATAGCACTCTTGCTGGGAAGAAGTCATATCCCAGAAACTCTCACTTAGTTGAGGCCTACACTCCGCAAAGCACTCATTTCCCAGTTACATATTGTTGAGCAGACAATCAAACCAGAAAACAGCACTGGGTCAGAAGGTCAGCTGAGAACAGACTGCACAGATGCAGGCAGGAAAAACATTGAAACAGGGCAGAGAAGGTTGGGAGACAGGGAAGGGAAATCAATTTATCCCTCTTTGCTGGGGAGGATTATAGTTCTAAATAGGTGGATGAATGAGACAAAGTCAGAATTTTAATTGCAGAACTCATAACTAGAGAGACGTCTTTTTCCATAGACATTTTTGGCATCTGTGAGACACACTGGACTGGAAGTGGTGAACTTTCCATAAAGCACCATAAAACCATCTACTGTGGAAGCACAGACAATGCCCAGAATGAAGGAGATGCCTTCATACTATCAGAAAATATTTACAGCTCTTTTAAAATCTTTAGATGTGTCTCATCACGCATAATGAGCATTAAACTACAAGGGAAACACGACCCTGCTACCATAATACAATCTAAGCCATTGGTGGCCAACCTGCGGCCCCACAGGGTAATCCGCTGGTGGGCCGTGAGACAGTTTGTTTACATTGACCATCCATAGGCACGGCTGCCCGCAGCTCCCAGTGGCCGTACTTTGCTGTTCCCGGACAATGGGAGCTGCAGGAAGTGGCAGGCCGTAGGGCCATACTGGCCATCGCTTCCTGCAGCTGCCATTAGCCGGGAAAGACGAACCACGGCCACTGGTAGCTGTGGGCGGCTGTGCCTGTGGACAGTCAGTCAATGTAAACAAACTGTCTCACGGCCCACCAGCGGATTACCATGACAGGCTGCAGGTTGCCCACCACTGCTGTAGAGTGATTCTTGACCAAACGAAAAAAAGAGCAGAGGAAATCCTTTGAATCATAAGATGGCTTTTGATCTGGATGTTCTATGACATACCAGATACTTGTTTTTCATCAAATGTTGGAGTTACACAGAGGTCAACGAATGCCTAAGTATTCAAGTCTTAACAGAGAGGCTCTGTGGCAAGTAATCAAGTGGTATGGTTTTAGCAGCAAGTTGATTTAAATATTGCAGAGTCTGTATAACATAGCTTGGCATACAGTATGAGTCAGCGGCAAGCTGACAGAGTGGTTTGAAGTGAAAACTGGAGTCAGACAGGGATGCATATAAAGTCCAATAATTTTACTGTACACTTAGAAAACATCTTATTCAACTCCCTCAGCAACACTCGTTGAGCCTGCAGTGGGGAAAATTATCAATCACCTTGACTTTGCAGAAGATATCATAGTTATTGTGTTTATAGAGGAATACAACCAAGAAGCAGCAAGTAACCTGTACAGAACAGCCATAGAATGGGGCTTAGAAATGAAGGAACAAAAGTCAAAACCAATGATAACATCAAGAAACAGGCTAAACTTGTCATTAAAATGGTGTAGACATTGAACAAGTAGAGTTTCTGCTAGCTGGGCTTCATTGTATGACAACTGCTGTGAAGATGACATCAACAAGCGGGTAGCTATTACCAACACAATGTTCACATGCCTGAATAAAAGTGTGTGGATCTTAAAACGAGCGTCCATATGAGCTACAACCTGACTACATACAACACTCGTTGTACCCACATTACTTTTTGTTTGTGAAACATGGGTACTGAAAAAATACCTGGAGCAAAATTTGCAAACAATTGAGATGAAGTGCCTGTGCCATATCTTAAGTGTCACAAGGCTAGACAGATCAAGAAACGATGACATCCGTGGAAGACTAAAAGTGCAGTGCATGACTATAATCATCAAAAGGTGCCAACTACAACGGGTTGGCCATGTTGGTAAAACATCCCATTACCCACTGCCTAAAATTGTTCTTTCAGGACGAGTCAATGGAAGAGAGAGAGGCTGAGAATGTCCAAGGAGACAGTGGTATAACATAAAACCATCCAGGCAACACCAAACAGGCTCAAATTATGCCTCAAAAAGATGTGGATGGGGTCTGTTCATAACCTCAGGCCTACCCAACCTTGGTGTTGGAAAAACAAGATGATGACAATATAGGTGGGAGAGGATCTGGACTATGGTGGGCAGGGATCAAGCATTTGAAGGAGTGTTAGATTGCATTAAGGGAGGAAGGAGGACTGAAATACCGACAACTCTGCAGTTCACTCACAACAGTGCTGTAGCAGTTAAAAAGATGAGTACAGTGTTGCATCATATTATTCAAATTATTTGGATCATTCCTCTCAATATTGTTCTCAAAGGATTTAATGTTATACTATACCAGTGTTTAATTGAGCACTGAACTGCTTAGCATGGAACATGGGCAAAATGATAGCTTTCGTCAACAGCAACTCAATTAAAAATGGGTAGAAGTGGTATCTGAAATAGCAGGGTCTAGCTTTGGAGATACTAATCAATATTAAAGGAGCAGGTTGAGAGTGTTGCTTTGGTCTGTTCAGCAGCCTTTGCTAATGCAGTTCACAGAGTGGAGTCTTACTTTGCTGGTTTATCATTGACATATAAAACTTGGTGTACTTTTGAATTAGTGTGAAATACAGTGGCATTTTTAAATCAAAAAGTTTTAAAGTGACACTTTACCTGCAAGGCACAACATGAATGATTGCAGCACGAGCAGTTCCCATAGCAACCTCATTTTCAGTTTCCGAGGTCAAAGGAGGATCGCGTCCAATAACTAGTGAATAAAATGCTGCTTCTTTTAAGTTTTACACAACCTTTAATCTGTGGGGGGGAAAAAAGAGAGACACATTACAATGAGATTTAGGATTACAGCTCTTCATACTATGAGAGTATCTTTCCATGTGAGCTAAATGAAATTGACACCTGGAGGGAAACAGAAATTGTTGTTTTATAAAGTCAGTCCAGGTGGGTTGGGGGTGGGGAGCAGGAATTAGAAATTATGGATCTGAAGAACAAAGAAGAGGATTTACAGAGTGTGTTTCCGTATTTGCAGAGGAGCACTATATCTGTGAGATGTGCGGTCTAAGTGATCTGAGCATAGGACTGGAAGGCAGACTCCTGTGACATAATCTTGGTTCTGCATCCACCTCTTTCTCTGTTACCTTGGGCAAGTCATCTGAACTTCTCTACTTCACTTTTCCCATCTGTAAACTCACCTGTTTGCCTCATGGGGGTGCTGTTATTAGTTAGTTAATTGTGTAAAACACTTTGAAGATGAAAGTATTACTATTATCCCTCTTTACTGACTGACAACTTTAAAGTACTTCAGCAACTGAACTGAACAAAGCAAAATGTAGCTACCTCCAGAAATCATAAATATCACTCTGTACAAAGGAGACTGTCTCCAGAGGTAGTGAGGCCTTCTCTCTACCTATTGAGCCAGGACACTCCCTCTCCTCCTCATGACCCTGCAGTGACATGGTCAGCTTTGGACTAATTTCCACACTGTAGCTTAGATTTTCTGCATGGCAGCATGTCGTGTTACCACTAGACCGGGGTGGACAAACTTTTTGGCCCGAGGGCCACATCTGGGTATGGAAATTGTATGGAGAGCCATGAATGCTAACAAAATTGGGGGTTGGGGTGCGGGAGGGGGTGAGGGCTCCGGCTCGGGGTGTGGGCTCTGGGGTGGGGCCAGAAATGAGGAGTTCAGGGTGCGGGAGAGGGCTCTGGGCTGGGGCAGGATGTTGGGGTGCAGGGGGGGTGAGGGCTCCAGCTGAGGGTATGGGCTCTCGGGTAGGGCTGGAGATGAGGGGTTGGGGGTGCAGGAGGGTGTTCTGGGCTGGGACCAAGAGGTTTGAAGGGCAGGAGGGGAATCAGGACTGGGGCAGGGGGTTAGGGCACAGGAGAGGGTCGAGATGCAGGCTCCAGGCAGTGATTTCCGCAAGCAGCTCCCAGAAGCAGCGGCATGTCCCCACTCCAGCTCCTATGCGGAGGCACAGCCAGGTGGCTCAGTGCACTGCCCTGTCTGTAGATGCTGCCCCTGCATCTCCCATTGGCTGTGGTTCCAATGAGAACTGCAGGGGCGATGCTTGGGGTGGGGGCAGCATGCGGAGCCCCCTGGTTGTCCCTACATGTAGGAGGTGGAGGGAGACATGCCACTGTTTCTGGGAGCCATGCGGAGCCACGGCACACATGGAGCGGGGCAAGCCCCCAGCTGAAGCACCGGAGCGGGGCAAGCCCCGGATCCCACTCCCTGGTGGGAAATTGAGGGTCGGATTAAAACATGTGAAGGGCCAGATATGGCCCCTGGGCCATAGTTTACCCACCCCGCACTAGACCATCAGGCCAGCTAAGGATTACAGTGCTGTAAAACATTTGAGAGTCACATCAATTTGTATCAAGGCAATATATTTTCAGTAGAGCACGACTTTGTTCTTCCCGCCCCTCCTCTGGGAAGTTTTTCTGAAGCATCCGCACAATTACCGATGCTCAGATAAGGAACCTGAAACACACTGGAAACCTTCAATGGAATTATCATCTAAGTATTTCCAAATGAAACCTGATCTTTTCCTGGCACTCTAATCTCCATTACAAATTAGGAGGAGAAAATACCCCTTTTCTACAAAGGGCCCCTCTCCAGAAATAACCACAGGAGGCATTTAAATACTAAAAATACATACATAATTTCACCCAATCATACATTCTTATCATTTATTCATATCACTGATGTCTGGAAGTTAAGGGGCCTTCATGTTTACAAGACAAACTGCATGACTAATAGAAAGGGAAGTGGTATCATTAGAGGTCTCTGGTTGCTTTTGTGAGTTAAAATTGATAAGATTCTTCTCATAAAGTCAGGTTCAATGTGCTGAGAAGACTAAGAACCCTTATCTTCTGATCTGAAGATGTAATTCGAAGAGGGTGAAGACTAACTGAATATATTCAGATATTCTGACATGCATGATGATTAGACTGGTTGTAGATAAGCAGGAAGGGCTGATCAATGAAATGAATAACATCTTAAGTGAATTATTAGGGCATTAATAATTAATTGTATTTAAAAAAATGTCGTGACTGACCTCTGAATTGATCTACAATGTTAAGCCGTTTCTCTCTTGCAGCAATTAATGAGGAAAAGTATCCAATTTCGTAATACAGATTTCATATTAGGTTAAAAAAACTAGTTATGCTCTATGTGCCAAACTGTGCTCTCAGTTACAGTAACAGAAGTACAGGGTAACTCCACAGAACTCAAGGCAGATATTTTCAATTTACATCTGTGCAACTGAGAGTAGAATTTTGCCCTACGCTCAACATCATGTTGTGAATTTCTTCTTAGCATTCTGGCTTTCCAACAACGTATTCTCACCAATAAGCAGAGATCCTTATGTATAAGGTATTATTTGTAAAACTTGTACTATACTGGGGCCGTTCAATGGTTTAGGATTATTCTTCTCACTTCATGGAATAAGCTTAGTGGAACTTGAGCAGAATAGTAATTTACATGTAGTATTTCCTTTGATACCTAATTAAGAACGCAAGCGGTAGGATAACACTTATAATTAACTTAATATACTGCCAGAAAAATATCTCCAATGCCCACAGACACATGCCACAAAAAACACAGCTACTAGCATATAGAAAGACTAACTATGATGATCCCCAGGGGTACTGAGATTTATGAGACACCTCACCAACACCTGGCTTTAGCATGAGAAGTCTGGTCTGTGCCTGCTGTGGATCCTCTCCCTGAAACCACCAGCCCCTGGTGACATAAGCACCTCACTCTCTCAGCACAGGTAGCAATAGGCACACACCAACTCCAGAATCCTGGGGCTGGATTTGTGCTGGAAATGGCCCAACTTAATGATCACTTTAGATAAGCTATTACCAGCAGGAGAGTGGGGTGGGAGGAGGTATTGTTTCATGGTGTCTGTGTATATAATGTCTTCTGCAATTTCCACAGTATGCATCCGATGAAGTGAGCTGTAGCTCACGAAAGCTCATGCTCAAATAAATTGGTTAGTCTCTAAGGTGCCACAAGTCCTCTTTTTCTTTTTGACAATACTTAATTTACATGTAAAAAGCCCCCTAGATTAAAAATATATATATATCTGACAGAAAACTTGTTCATCTTTGCTGGTGATCATTCCCTAGACACTGAGACTTTAGAACATAATTTTCACTGTATATACATAACTCCTTACACAACATCTGTACATGCATTTCGAAATGACAACCAGTGTGAGAGTGGCTTTTATTTGAGACCTCACATGACATTCTTTGGTGACCTAGAGTGGACATACCAGACCCAGGAGATCCGTGTACCCTATACACCCACTTCCGTGCCCCATGCTAGTTGGCACAAAGTGGTTCCTGGATCACATTCACCAGTCACATTTTATTAGAAAGGTTAACAACAACAGTACCAATTTCAAGCCAAAAAACTCTCCAAGTGGTTTGCATACATCCCTGTCAGGTAAGGAAGTATTATAGCATCCATTTTACAGATGAAGAACTGAGAATAGAGGCTAGAAGTGTCATCCAAAAAGCCTACTGAAGGATTTCCATTGATTTAATGGACTTTGGGGATCTGTTTGTAGGTAACTCGATCAAATTGATAGCTAAGCAAGTCACTGACAGAACTGGAACTATATGCCTGGAGATCTGGCTTGCTTTCTTCCCTATTTTTCCATAGGCATCAGAAAGCAGCCAAATAGCACTCTGTCATTCATGTGGCTCATATTGCAATTTCTACTCCTCCTCTTGAGGTAGAAACCCCAGAATGTGCCAGGGCAGTCACAAGTACTGCCATCCTACTTCCAGAAATTGGGGGTGCTCACACACAGGGGAGTAACTGGGACCTTTCATATTTGTGCTGTGTCTGGTCTTAACGGGATGAAGTATTAAGGTGGCTTCCAAGTATATATTATACCACAACATGCAGATATATCTCTGTTCACATTTTCAAAACTTGCATAGAAACTTTCAGTATACAGGAAAAAGAAAGAGAAAAGTAGATCATTGACTGACATGACGTTATTACCATAAATTTCTTCTAAACATTTAAGAAGGGCATTCAAGATGGCAGCTTCTTTCCCTTCTATAAAATCATTTTAACACCACAACTACCTGTCCTGGTTTTAGCTGAAAACAAAATAATGAGACAGATATTTATTAGTATTCAGCACAGTTATTTATCAAATACAATGGAAAATGTGAAAAACTCCCTAAAATTCTGCTTATTTCAACATTTTCAATGTAATCAGAAGACTTCAAAGGGAGATCATCTGCTTTAAAGAAGAGGTATTTTGAAGTAATCTCTGATGATGGTAGACCAGGTGCCAGCTCTTGCCAAGGCTGTAGGCTTCAGCTGAGCACGGACAAATTCATAGCTAGAAACCAGACCAGCTCATCTGCGTGTTCAAGATACGTATTGCAAAGACGTATTTAATGTTTAGTGTAGTGTTTAAACTATAAAATACTTGTACGTTGCTGCTCTGAATTTGTGAGCCCGGGCAGACGGAGGAAGATTATCAATACTAAGTGGGGGGTAGTAACACATCACAATACAAAGACTGGGTTAATGGCCTTCTCACAGGGGTGAAGGTGCTATGTGCAAGGAAGCTTGTCCCATCATTTTGAATTCTGGAAATAAAGATACCTGGCATGAAAATTCTTCATCTCTTTGTTGTTTGCTGCAGCTAGGAAACAGAAGCAGAGATCCCAAAGATCAACCTGGGTTAACCCTAAAACACATGGAGTGTTGACGGATTACTACATGTCTGTCACCTTTTGGAACCATATCTGCAACTGATTTGTTTATGTATGTTGTCTGTTTTAACCTGTAAATAACTCTTTCATTTTCTACAACCATTGTCTTTGGTGTGAGATCTGAGGTACAAATTGACCTGGGGTAAGTGACTGGGCTCTTGGGACTGGATACAACCTTAATCTTAGTTGATTGCCATACAGTAAAGATCAATAATCACTAGTTCAGCATACCTGGGTGGCATGACAAACTGGAATGCCCAAGGGGACTGTATGACTCTGTGGTAAGACTGTTAGAGTGCTTCAGAGTTCACATTTGTTACTGGGTTGGTGACATCTAATTATAGAATATACAAGCAGTGTGGTGTGTCTGCCCTGAGTTTGGCACTCAATGCCATGAACCACTCCAGCCAGCATGACATAATCAAAGTTCAGAGTAGCAGCCATGTTAGTCTGTATTCGCAAAAAGAAAAGGAGGACTTGTGGCACCTTAGAGACTAACCAATTTATTTGAGCATAAGCTTTCGTGAGCTACAGCATCCGATGAAGTGAGCTGTAGCTCACAAAAGCTTATGCTCAAATAAATTGGTTAGTCTCTAAAGTGCCACAAGTACTCCTTTTCTTTTTATAATCAAAGTTGAAATTCTCATCATTTGTGACATTAAGGACCAGCCTACATATGGCACTTGTCTCCTTCAGGACTTCCTCGAACCTCAAAGAAAATTTTATGCATGTACGGGGGGTGGGGGGTACATCAGGTTTAGCAATTACTTTAGAATACATTCCTTGAGGATGTGCTTGCAGATATTGAATTTCTATTGGACCAGTACCGTGTTTTGATGTCATTCCCAGAAATACCGTTGCTGAAAGCAATTATTTCCTGGAATGATATTACAGTTTTAGAAGCATTATCTTCCTGATACTATATAACAGCTTTCCCAGAAGTCCCATTGCAAACAGGCACTTGGATTATTGGCATGCCAGCCCAACATTGGCATTGCGTGATAAAGTACCTATCCTGGTCCCTAAATGTGACATCTAATGGGCTGTGGGAAAATCTTCCAATAGAAATAATGCAAGCCCCATCATGAGAGGAAGTAAAAAGTAAGGGGGGAGGGGAGGCGTGAGCACACCATTAGAATTAATATTCATCGATATTCACAATATGGTGGTATCTTAGATACTGCTTTATTTTCCTATACTTAGAATCGCAGATTCTTCTCCCATTTCACATATCAATGAGCCTGAGCCTGAAAACCTTTTCTCACATGTGTAGTTATTATTTATGCCAGTAGGCCCATTGCCAACAGCTGTGTTTGTGCTGAAAGTGTTGGTACATGTTTTATGACTACCACCTTAGAACAGGAAACAACCAAGCCTGGGCAACGAATTTGATAATTGAAAAGATCCTTCCCATCTCAAATTTCTATGTTTTCTGGCTGAGTAAAAGCCTTTGGTATTACTTTTGCAAAGGAATGCAACAAACCTGAACACTCATAAAAGGAATTCTTATTCTTAAGAGGAAATATCAATGGAGTCAAAGTAGCGTGCAATTTTTTTAAAGATATAAAAATGAGAGCCTCATGATTTAAACTCTAATTATATCCCCTCTGAAACACCCCACCTCGAAACACTTGTGCAGATGCTTTTCTATCCTTACTTTTGGTAATGCCACCATCAGTAGCAATTTGTTTTGAAAGGCACCTTTTTCCTAATTGGATTTTGACAAAGAAAGTTGACTGTACAAGCTTTGAGCATAAGGTATTAGAAGAAACAGGATGTGCATAGTTGTTGAGGCATTTAGGAGTTGGTTTTCCAGAGATGCTGAGCACACATTGTTCTCATTAATTTCAACTGTAGTTGTGAGTGCTTAATGCTTCTGAAAACAAAACAAAACAGGACTTTAGCCTTCAGGGCACTTGGGCTGGTGAGTTCACATTGTACCGAAAGAGAACACCAATAGAGGGAACTCCCTTTTTCCCTCCAGTGTAAAGGAAAGCATTGTAATCTTTGATGAAAATGTTAGTGCCCAGAGTCCAGCATACAGACCCTCCACTTTTGCAGACATTCAGAAATAAAATTTGCAAAACGCCCTCAGGCTCTCAGCTGAAGTAGTAGTAGCAAGAAAGGTTTCTTAGCAATCATCTCACGTTTGTTTTTCTTCTACCCATTGGTGTGCTACAGAGTGCCAATTCCTCTGAACTCCAAAATAAATCACTGGTAATGAAGCATGGTGCACATACAGACAGCAACAGGCATTTTTTAATCACCTAAACAAAAGAAGAGCTAAAGGTAAGCACAAAACACTCCAAAACCTAATATATGAGTTGTCAGATTTAAAGTGGCAAGTACGCTATGATTTTCACAGCTCTCACCTGAGTGCAGTTAGGAGCACAAAGACTGAAGTGTCATTTTCCATACTAGCTTTCAAGCCACATACCCGTAACCCCTTAAAGCCAGGCGTCTTTTTGGTCAGAAATACAGTCATTTTCAAACTCAGAAATTCAGGATGCAACACGAGTCAAATACTGGTCCCCACCAAACAGGAATACAAAGGCTTGGTGCAGCAATGCTCTATTAGGAGTGAAGATTCCTCCCATACAAACTGAAGAGAAGAAAGAGACCCTCTCAATAGCGACTACTGCAGCCTCAGTGTTCTGTGGACTGTTCACCACACACAGGTAAATGGCTAGCATCTGTGCAGTCACAGAGCGACCTGGTCTGGTCCCATTCTTCCTTCAAACATAATCACCCTACAGGTATGGAAAGGGTCCTGTAGAGCACAACCCCAAGGAGCACAGGGCTGTGAAGGCACCTTGTGCAGATTCTTGGCATGTCAACCCTTCTATCCTATAGAATTGCATTGGTTATGCTGCCTTCAGAGCCCTCCATGTCAAAAGGATGGAGCGTCTGGATTCAGTCCTTTGAGCATTATGTTGCAAGACATGTAAATAGTGCATTTCACCGTGATACTTACCAACGGCTTTTAAAAACGGTTTATGTTCCTTTTTATAATGCTGTACTAATAAATGAGAAAGTAGTTATTACAATTTGTACTTGCATCCAAGGAACTAAAGGTTCTTTGCAACGGTGATTTAATATTAGCATTTTAAAGGTAAGGAAACTGAGGCACAGAGAGTTTAACAGACTTGCCCAAGATCACACACCAAAGCAGCACCCAGGAAAGCTGGCTCCCAATCCCCTTCTCTAGCTGCTAGATCACAGTGCCTCCTTTGGTACTTTGCTCAGCCTTGTACAGTCTTCCTGTCTTTATAGGTGTTGGCTATATGCCTTTAGTGCAGAGGTGGGCAAACCATGGCCCACGGGACCCTCCTGCCCAGCCCCTGAGCTCCTGGCCCAGAAGGCTAGCCCCCGGCTCCTCTCCCGCAGCCTCAGCTCACTGTGCGGCTGGCGTAATGCTATGGGTGGCGGGGCTGCAGAGCCTGGGCTGCCTGTCCTGGTGCTCTGGGTGGTGCTGCTGTAGCGCCGCCAGCCACCGGTGCTCCAGGCAGCGCGGTAAGGGCAGGGAGCAGGGCAGGCTGGATCGAGGGCAGGGGAGTTCGGGGAGAGTGGTCAGGGGGCGGGGGTGTGGATAGGGGTCGGGGCAATCAGAGGGTGGGGAACAGGGGGATTGAATGGGGGAAGGGGCAGTCAGGAAGGGGTGGGGTTGGATGGGGAGGTGGGGGGCAGTGAGGGGCAGGGTTTCCGGGGGCTGTCAGGGGACTGGGAGGAAGAAGGGGTGGTTGGATGGGGAAGGGGTCCTGGGGAGGGCAGTCAGGAATGAGAGGAGGGGTTGGATGAGGTGACAGGGGGCAGTCAGGGGACAGGGAGCAAGGTGGGGTGGATGGGGCAGGAGTCCTGGGGGGCTGTCAGGGGGTGAGAAGTGGGGGGAGGGAGGGTCAGATAGGGGGTGGGGCTGGGCCACGCCTGGCTGTTTGGGGAGGCTCAGCCTTCCCTAACCGGCCCTCCGTACAATTTTGGAAACCCAATGTGGCCCTCAGGCCAAAAAGTTTGCCCGCCCCTGCTTTAGTGGCAAGGTCCTTCCCAACAGCAGACTCCATGCCGCCTTCTTCCTCTGTTTGACACAAACTTAAAACAAACATTAATGTGACAGACACTTAGAATTTGTGGGATAAATTTAATATTTACCCTCCTGATTCTATCAGCTTCCATAGATTATTCAATAGCTACTTGCTGCCAAAACGGTTAGAGAAAAAAATAGTGAAATATTCACATGATACAATCAATATTGTCAAATGTTGTAGCTGGTTGGCAATTAAATTAAAAATATTGCTGACTGTTCAAAATAGACCACGAACAGATACAAATTCATCCTGTTTTCATGAAAAAGGCTGAAAATAAACGTGTGTAGGATTTCGGAGATTAAAAAAAAACCTTGTCTTTGGAAACGTGTGATTGTTCCAAAGACACACTATTACACAGAGCATGATACAATTATCATTATAAAAATGTAGGAACAATCAGCACCATTGCACGGTCGCAGTTTCAGTTTGTATCAGGACATAAACCTAGCTCCTTAATTAGCATTGTGGACATGTTGTGTGGGCAAGTAATTTCAGTAGTTCTGGTTACCTGTTGAGAATAACAAATGGCTGAATTACGCAAAAAACCCAACCAATCACTTTTGAGAATAAAGACCTCATTAGTTTGAGTTGTTTCTGAGTTCTGTAATCAAATGTCCTGTGCTGTTTTAATTTTGTATTTATTTTTGCTAATTTGCTGAGAAAAGAAATGAGGGAGAAAGGAACAAATGAACTAAGTTATTTCAGAAGCATTCAGTTGCTGTGATAATTATTGAGGGTCTAAATCCTTACTCCAATTAGTAGTTCTTACTTACCCAATTTGTCCCACTGCTGCTTGTGTGTATAAAGACCGCTCATGTCAGATCAGACCTTAAGAGAGAGTACTTTACTTCCTATAGACACTTTATCTGATCCTTCCTGGTTTAATATTTCAGAATATTAGTCAGAACTGAATCTGAAAGACATTGTTTTACATAAACCTTCAATTTGGCTTGTAGGGTGCAGGCACTCTCTCCTCATTTGTACACATAACAGCATTTATTCCCAACTAAAGAAGTGTGGACTATGCATGTTAGTGCTGTAGAATCACTACAAACGTTCAAAAATTCAGCAAAGTCCCCACAAATCATTATTTTTCTTTCCCTTGCCTCCTTGAACTCCATGCACATCCCTGGAAAACCCTGGGGGAAATAGATAATCTTTTCAGAGTTTCCTGAAGGTCACAAATCTAGGCTCTGTCAAACCAAGGGAAGTAAGTGAATTCCAGAGTCAAGGCCTCCTTTCTGGGCATACCCTGTCACCCCAAACCTACCCTTTCATTTAAATTGTTGTCACCACAAGCACTTTAGTTGCTCACAATTGCCACATCCCCCCATGAGAGTCTGAATCCAAAAAATCATGAGTTTGTCTCAAAATCATGAGATTTTGTAAACAAATTGTTTTTAAAAATTTATCTTCTGATTTTTGAACTCACTCTGTCCACCCTGAAAGTATGTAACAATTACAGTGGTGCCAAATTGCAAATTTAGCATAAGGCAGTTTTGGCCTGCAGGAGCTCTTGCTAGAAGACCCAACCAAGATTGTGGCCCCATTTTGTCAGGTACTGTACAAACACATAGTGAGAGAGGGTCTTTGCCCTGAAGAGCTTGCAGTATAGTTCAAAATACAGTGGTGAATTTGTGATGAGAGAGCTGGAACTCGGAACCACAAAACTGATCTAATTTTTGACCACCAAAGACCCATTAGTTGGAAACAACTTTGCATTCCTGCTTAATTAAGCAGAATACAAACTAGTGAACTTCAGGTGAAAGGTTCTAGAGTGTGTTATCAGCATACTGAGGCATCCAGTCCCCTGGAAGTATTAATGTAACTTTCCAGAAAGCAAGCCACATTCTCAAAGGTGTGACCTTTACTAAATCAAGTTCTGACAATGTATCCTGCATAGATTGGGTTTTCCAATCTCTGGACACACAGAGATAATCTCCTACACACTGTTCTCAATCTCAAATACAGGATCTTAAAGGGACAGCTTTCATTAATCAAAAGACAAACAATAAAATTGCAAGAACAAAACAAATATTAACACAACATTCAAAATCATTTCTTAAGTCAATGTTTGGCAGACATAATAATCTCAGCTATTACTCTTTGGTCCTTGTACTAACATTTAAATTTATGAGTATAATTTTTTAAAGTCCATGTAGGTCCTCCATAAGGCTTAAGCTCACAACCTTCAGATCCACAGCACATACCACATCTACTTTCACTAGAGACATAAGTGGTGGGATAAAAACATGCTGATTTCTTATATGTGGATCACCAGTACAAGGAAACACAACATATACTTTGCCAATGGGATACACTACTATTTGCAAGTCAGCAGAAAAATTTTGGGCATCAGTGTTCCTGTTCCTGGCTCTGGAAGCAGAGTGTGATTTAATGGTTATAGACAGAATATCATAACCAAATGTAACACGACCTCGGTTTGGGTTGTGAGAAGAAAATGAACTTGGGACCTCTGGATATAAAAAAAATGAGCCCCTGCCACTTAATCATATCTGCTAGCATCAGAGATAGCAGCCAAACATCTATAAATGGTACAATAGAAGGTCAATACTGTGTTGTTCTCAATTACAGAAGCACCAAATTTGGCACATTCCTTCTGAAAGGCTGTATGCCAAAGCAAATGAGACTTAGCTCTTATATAGACACGTGGGTCCTACTCCTAACTATGCCTGAAGTATCCTTGTGGGAGCACTCTGATCTGTGAAATGGGTGGAAGATGGTTACCGTCAAAGTAGCACAAGGCTTTGATTCATAATAAAGTTATGAAGATCCCAGAAATATTAACAAATATTAGTGGAAAAGATGTGTCCAGAAGTCAGGTTAGTGTACATTCCCCTAGACTACAAGGTATTGTGTGAGGGAGAGTCTGTCTGTCTCATTTTCCTTCATCAAGATTGTGTGAAGGCTAGACAACTTTGTGAGCACATTGGCAACAGAGGCCAAAATAATGTCACTCAGGAATAATTAGTAAGAATTGGTAACAATGGAAGAGGTGGTTTAGGTGGCTTCAAAACTGTCCACGATTTAAACAATGCAAGGCTTTTCAGGGCCTGTGTTTCATTCAGGTATTGACTGGCATTCTGTGTAGTTCACAGAGCGTTAACATGATCCTCTCTTCATGAAACACACTGTAAGTAGGGAGCCACAATTTCCCAATAGTTTTAAGGAGTAGGCCACAAATGTAGACTGTAAAAAGAAAAGGAGGACTTGTGGCACCTTAGAGACTAACAAATTTATTTGAGCATGTAGTGTCCAGGAAGTGGATCTCTTGTGTGGACTGGTCCAGGCTGAGGTTGATGGTGGGATGGAAATTGTTGAAATCATGGTGGAATTCCTCAAGGGCTTCTTTTCCATGGGTCCAGATGATGAAGATGTCATCAGTATCGCGCAAGTAGAGTAGGGGCATTAGGGGACGAGAGCTGAGGGCCATAAAAATGTTGGCATACTGTGGGGCCATGCGGGTACCCATAGCAGTGCCGCTGATTTGAAGGTATACATTGTCCCCAAATGTGAAATAGTTATGGGTGAGGACAAAGTCACAAAGTTCAGCCACCAGGTTTGCCGTGACATTATCGGGGATACTGTTCCTGACGGCTTGTAGTCCATCTTTGTGTGGAATGTTGGTGTAGAGGGCTTCTACATCCATAGTGGGCAGGATGGTGTTTTCAGGAAGATCACCGATGGATTGTAGTTTCCTCAGGAAGTCAGTGGTGTCTCGAAGATAGCTGGGAGTGCTGGTAGCGTAGGGCCTGAGGAGGGAGTCTACATAGCCAGACAATCCTGCTGTCAGGGTGCCAATGCCCGAGATGATGGGGTGTCCAGGATTTCCAGGTTTATGGATCTTGGGTAGCAGATAGAATAGCCCAGGTCGGGATTCTAGGGGTCTGTCTGTGCAGAGTTTCTTGAGCAAATGGTATTTTGCTTTTGGTAACCCTCAGTGGGATCAGAGGGAAATGGCTTGTAGAAAGTGGTGTTGGAGAGCTGCCTAGCAGCCTCTTGTTCATATTCTGACTTAGAACAACGCTTTCTCAGCTCTCATCCCCTAATGCCCCTACTCTACTTGCGCTATATTGATGACATCTTCATCATCTGGACCCATGGAAAAGAAGCCCTTGAGGAATTCCACCATGATTTCAACAATTTCCATCCCACCATCAACCTCAGCCTGGACCAGTCCACACAAGAGATCCACTTCCTGGACACTACATGCTCAAATAAATTTGTTAGTCTCTAAGGTGCCACAAGTATTCCTTTTCTTTTTGCGAATACAGACTAACATGGCTGCTACTCTGAAAATGTAGACTGTGTGTCACTAAATGGTACATACTCATTTTCACAGGTGGAATCACTGACCCACACAAAACCTGATGTACCAAAATAGAAGCTGCCTACAATGTATGTCCCACAACATCCAAGTCTTTACAGAAATCTATGTTCTTGATATACAGTGCCTAAATCTTTTTTTAAAACCTAGGACTTGATTTTAACCCTCTCACTGTTGTAGGTGTTGCTGTGAATCTTGATGTAAAAAAGTTATGCAAAATTTGTTTTTTTAGAGACAGCCCTTTCACATCACAAAAATCAATCAATCAATAAAATAAATAAAAAAGAGAGATAGTTAGGAGAGAAGAAGGTAATGGGAGAGTACCAGTGACATCTCTCACTGTATTCTACGCGCTCTTGTTATTCTCACGGCATGTTTGTCAGATACTGAAATATCTCAAGTTCATTTGCTGAAATTATCCTCTTCAAAACTCCATTATAAAATGCATTTTAATATCTGGTGGTTGATAAAGCAAACGATATACAACTTTATATGTAACCCATTTACAGAATGTGTTCATCATAAATGGAAGAGAGATGCTCTTTTTAACATAAATTTGAATATCTTAAAAAAAACCCTCAAATTTGCTGTCTAGTTTTCTCCTCTGGGCATTTATTTTTAGTGGCTAGATAGAGACTTCATTTCATTGCATCTCAAGAAGTTTTAACACCTCAACAAACGAGTTTCCAACTCACCATAGTCATTTATATTTGTCAGACCTTTTCGGTCTTTGTCATGCGTTGTATATGAAGTCTCATCTCACAGTTGCACATCTGCCATAGGCTGTCACAAAGCTCAGTCATCATAATCTGAAGAAAATGAAAAGGTGTGCAACTGCCAGAAAGTAAGCTGGCTCCTGTTCGATTGCACCACCTCAAACAAATCCAAGCTAGAGATACTTAGTATCATTTCTACTATTCTGTACCATGGGGATACAGCCCAGGAAAAGAATATTCCCAGAAGAACAGCACAATGGATCCAAATCCTTTGAGGTTCCGATTGCCATCAAATTTGACTGAGTTTACTGAGTCACACAGCATCTCTCAGGATTGGGCTAAGTAACACTACCACAAACTCAGTCATATTACTG
Organism: Natator depressus; assembly: GCF_965152275.1. Taxonomy (NCBI): domain Eukaryota; kingdom Metazoa; phylum Chordata; order Testudines; family Cheloniidae; genus Natator; species Natator depressus. The sequence continues at coordinate 13,995,941 of NC_134240.1, read as the reverse complement.
AAGAAAATAGACCATCACTTCCTACAACTCTTCTTCATTCACTAATTGAACTATTAGAAGACCGAGGAAAGCGAGTGAACATATAAAAAACAAACAGTCTTGTGGTACATTCAGCTCCATCTGCATGCAATGCTCTCCATATGTCAGGATGAATTTATTCATTTTAAATTTATGGTGGTTTACAAAGAAACAATTTATCAGATGATGATGTCAAAATATTGCGGGGAATTCCGCATGGTGGCACCAGTTATAGAAACAGAATCATGCTTAAACTTGCTCCTCAATGGCTATATAAACAACTAGACTATTCAAAATAGATTAAGAGAATAAACATGCTTCCAACTAACAGCAGCATAGCTCACCGAAAGGATGGTCTGGTAACCAAGATGATGTCCAGTCTGGTGCATTGCGATCCACAGAATGTGAGCATAATTTGTTCTTGCTTGCTTCTGTGGAACACAGAGGCCTCATATTATATACTCCTGTTGTACAGTGGTTTGGTGCAGGGGCAGTTAAGAAAACTCTTTTAAGCCATGTAACTACCAACTTTTAAAAGAGGGAGAAATATGTGTATATATTCTAAGGCTTCCTGCCCGCATCACTTTGTATGTATCTTCTTTGATTATAAACAATCTGATCTTTGCAGTGATAGAATCTGTCTCTGTTGCTGTACAGCACCTATCTTAAAAGGGTCCAAATCCTGATCTGAGCCCTGGCCACCACTGTAACAAAAATACCAAATCATCATCATCATTATCTGCTAACAGTTCTGCTTGGTGTAGTATTCCCTATTGTCATTGCCTGCAAAGAAAAACATGATACAAAGCAGCAGTATGCCTCAGAGAAGCTGAATATTCCCAGCTGTACAACTTTTCCTTTTACACACTTCAGATCAGAGTGCAGGTACCACTGAGAAAATCCCACTAATTAAAGCCTTTTAAGGGACCCACACACCACCGCAGATCCCTCCATTTTCACTGCTCCTGCTTGCTTACTTTCAGTGGTAAGGTCCAACATTGTAGCAAGAATCCTCCCACGGCAAGAACAATTGGGTGACTAATGTAGTTGCCTCTGGATCCATCAATGGGACTTAATCAAGGTTCAACTTTGAAACATGCCCATATGCGGCTAGAGATGGAGTGCTCTGCCAAGGCTACACCATCAGTTAACATGCCACTCTTCTTACACCGAGAAAACAGTGTTTCCTCCTATGTAAGACAGCCATTTCTGCACACCACCTGCACGTCAGCATCCACTACAACTTCGTGCTGAATTCAGAAGCGTCCCGCTGCGCAGGAGTGGAATTTCATAGCCTAGCATTTTCTATAAATTACATTATAGTCCCTGGAAAAAACAGTGTTCTTATGGAATGACAGTCCAACCTTTTCCTTAGCCTCCAAACAATTCCCAGCTGCATGCATAATAAGATTATCCCTTTAGTTGTTTGGCAAATTTAAAATAAATAAATATTTTGTATACCCAAGGAATTAACAGTAAAACACGCTAAAGAAGGTGATTTTAGAGACAGCAAGCTTTATTCCTTATAACCTTGGAGCACAGTACCACATGGAAGAGGTTAGGCTCTATATTCAAGAAATAAAATGGACCTCTTCTTGCCATACAGCAGATCTTGTATCCACAGAGGAGGTAACGGAAGCATATTCTCAGGTAGCATTCTCATGGATGCCAACGGGAATTCTGCACATGAAACAGTACAGGAAATCAGGAGAGTACAGCAGAAATCAGGAGAGGTTTGTCCCAAAGTCACCTCAACACAAGCAGGTATATTCCAAACTGTTTTGTCTCCCCTCCACCAATAATTCAAAATAGTCCATCAGGTGCTGTACAATACAGTAGATGAGAGATTTTTGGAGGTCTTTCCATAGAGTTGCTGTTCTGTGTCAAGAACTGGTGTTTAATGTTTAATGAAAGATACAACTCGGCAGTGGGAGTGGAGTTTAGCTTTGCCTATTGCCCTACTTTTCCCAAGGATTGGGTTTTTTTTTTAAGTAGTGGGAGTTAAATTACCAGTATCTCAGTGGCTAATTCCACTGAATTCTTTCCCTAGGAAAGATGGCTCAAGGGACTGACAGTGACAAAGATATTTATACATCTGCGATATTGGACCAAGAGAGGTAAGTTGTATACAAAGTTATTATGCAGTGGGTGTTCAACAGCCTGTAGGAAAAAAAGTTTCTACTAAGTCCACACCACAAAATATGCCATCACCAAAAACAGCGATCTTGTCGGTGAAGAAATTGAATGGTCATGGATGCTGAGCTAGACCATCTCTGGCAGTCAGAGGTGATGCGTGGCAGGGGCACGCGGGGTCACTTGGTCCCCCAGATTTCTGCTGGGTGGGAGTCAGGCGGTGTGTGGCTGCAGGGGGGGAGACATGCCTGGGAAAGGCTCCAGCAGCTAGTGCTCCTGCTGAGCTCTGCTAGGAGCAGGGAAGAGAGACAGGGCTGGCAGCACAGCTCTGCCAAAGGGGGCATGGGGAAGCCCTCCAAATCCTGTCCCTTCCTCGCCCACAGCCGCAGTTACCTGCTTGGTAGTAGGTATCCGGAGCCTGCTCCAGCCTGCACTGTGCCCGCAGCAGGGAGGCTATGGGAGAAGTAAGTGTGGAAAGAGCTGTGAGGAAAGTGGAAGCAAGGTGGTGCCGGCTTGGAGCGGGTGTGGGAAGTGCAGGGGGAGTGAGAAAGGAGCCAGAGGCAACTTGTGGGGCAGTCACTTGCCCCCCCCCTTTAAATTCTGCACCCTTACCATCAAGAGTTACAGGTTGTCTCTGCTGGCAGTGGCTCCTTCTCACTAGGAATGTGGCATATTAAGGTGATGGCACGTGAAGCATGCATTGCCTATTTTGTACCCTCAGTGCTATAATCCTGACACCTCCGGTGAGTATAAAATTCACTTAATTTTACTGATGATTTTTCTCTCTTTAAACTTTTCTAAGAAGTTCAAGTCTTGCAGCTTACATTATACTCTATATTCCTTGTCAATGTAGTCTATTTACACAAGATCATGCGTAGCCAGCAAAGGTCCTCAAACATAAAAATTAAGTTTTGTGGGTCAAAATATTTTATACTATTTTGTTAAAAGTGCCTATTCCCATGGAGGGGGTGTAGCGAGGCGATGACTCACCAGTGTAGCGCCTCCTGCTGGTAGTCTTGGGAATTAGCTCTTCCAGCCTGGAGCGCCCTCTGCAGGCCGGTGTCTCACCTGACGCTGGCCCCATGTCCCTTCCAGACCCTGGTGCCCCTTTCCCTCGGGGTTCTGCCCCAGCAGTAACCCCAACCCTCTAACCCCACCTTGCGTCAGCAGCTACTGCCAGTCGCCATCTAGCCCCCGCTCACTGGGGCAGACTGCAGTCTGTAATGGCCACTCATCATTGGGCAAGGGGTAGGACCAGCTGCCTCTGCCTGTCCTCAGGCTGCCCCTCTGCAGCCCCACTACCTTTTGTAGGCCTTCACCGAGGCCTGCAGCCTGGGGGTTTACCAGGCTGGAGCTCCCCAGCTCCCTTTGCCCTTCCCTAGCACTGCTCCACCTCAGGTACCTTGCTCCCCAGCAGCTAGCCTTTCCCACTCCAGGGCTAGACTGAGACTCCCCCAGCTTCTGGCCCTCAGTCCTCTTATAAGGGCCATCTGGGCCCGGATTCAGCTGGCCACAGCTGTGGTCAGCTCCTCACTCAGCTTTTCCCAGCCGCAGCCCTCTCAAGGGCTGCTTTTAACCCTGCTACAGGGGGGAACAAAAATCTCACTTCCTGGTAACTCTTACTATTTCCTTATGGAATTTTTTTTCCCTCTGAGTTTACTGTAAAAGGTTGTTTCTGAATCTGAATGGCTGTAAGTGAATAGCAGTGTCTTCACCCTAAGACTTTTTCAAAGATAAGGTTAGCAGCTTAGCTCTTCATTACTGCTGTGATGCCATTAAAGTTCTACTCCTTTCAGACAAAAAGACATCCTCCTTATTTTTCAAACTAATGGCATCTGGTGAGCCATATATTTTCTCTGACTGACAAAAATAGGCTTCTCAGAGCAATTGGAAACAGAAGTAAATAGTGAGGGATTTATCTCTCAGCATCCTCTGACACAGCCATGCCCAAAATTTTAGCTGTGTGCGACCTTTCATAAAATTAACATTGTTTGAGTTCAAAGTTGGGTGAACACTGAAAAAAAAATTGAATTTGTTCAAAGTATTAAACAAATTCAACTCTTCTGTGATTACATTTTAGGAAAATTCTAATGGATGAGTTTACTGGCAGGAACATCCTTCGAATCAATTAGTTTTAAGGAGACCTGGCAGGATATTTGCAGAAATCATATCTCCAAATCAGAATCCTCTAGGCTTCTCTCCCCTCTCCCACCCACCAGAAATGTGATTCTGACACTTACATTTATTCAGTCAGAGAACAGAAATATACCAGGTGACCTATAAATCTAATCAAAACCACTTGAATACTCACAACAGCAACAAAACAGGCTTAAAATGATTTGAAGTAATTATCCAACAAATAATTATGGATAATTAATACATGCATGAAAATAATTTGTCCGGGCACAATTCATAACAGGAAAAGTTGCAAAATGTGTCATATCTAGTTGGTGCTTCTCCTGTTCCCTTACAACAGACAATACACCTACACAGGATTTGCCTCAAACTCTGCAGTAATCAAGCTGGAAATGCAGGAAAATGTTCTCCTTCAAGAGGTACGCCAACTCTGCAGTACATCTACCACCAATGGGAAGTCAAAGCACAAAGCACCATCACTCCTTTCATGATAAAATTGATATTCCTGAAATCAGGAACAAAAGCTGGTGCTGTAATTGCTGCGTGTGGTTCAGAACGCAGGTGTCTCCACATGACAGCTTGCTCTGCTTTCAATCTGCCAATGAGTCACCAAGCTCTGTTTTTCCAATTTATCTAATAACGCAGAACTTCCACACTATTCTGGCAATATTTACAACAAAATCCATCCAAACCACCTAAAAGCAAATCAGGCACAATAGGTTTCTTATACCGTGAAATTATTTCACTGTCCTAGAACTAATCTGCAACTATTTGTGCCTCAATCTTCACAATGAACAGCATGCTTGGTGACATCCAAATTTCCATTCTGAGAAAGGGAGTTTTGTTTCAAGTCACACATGGTTTGAAGTCAAATCAGCAAGTGACTGAAAAAGAACTATACCCTAAGACGTTGGGTTCTTCAAAGAGACCACTCCTTGAACAGCAATATAAGAAATTAGTCTGCACAAAGTACTGTAGCAAACATCCTGCAGTGGCAGAGTGATGGACATGAACTAATGGTACAAAATAATCAGTCAAACTCAAACTGGCCTTCATTTCTGCTTTTCTACATAAATTGCAATCTCAAAAGCAGGCACACCTGTTTCATCTATTGATATAGTACACAGCATTGGATCACCTTGCAATATTAAATTTATTTATCCTCACAACACCCCTGTGAGCTAAGGAACTATTATCCCCATTTTACAGATGGGGCACTGAGGCACAGAGAGACTAAGTGACCTGCCCAGGGTCATCCAGGAAGCCTGTGGCAGAGAAGGAAGTTGAGCCACAGCCCAGGCAAGCACCCTAACGCCCTAGCCCTTGGCCACCCTTCTGCCACATACATAAAATCATCATTTCCTAAATTGTGCACACAGAGAGCTGTTTCCAGGCAAAAATTGGGACTATGTTCAATGTTTCAGATGTGGTGAGCCACATCTGTTAAAATTGGCACTTGAAAATAGAGGGGCTAAAAATCTGGCTCCATACATTTGTTGTTTCTTCCATCTATAATTTCTATGATTTTTATGACCACTAGTCTTAGCATTTTACATAACTGTTCAGGTTACCTTAAAACATCAAACTTTAACCTTGCTCTGGTAAAGGATTTTAATATAGTATCATGATTAACATACCTGAATTTTCCATACAAGAATTAAAACATCTTATTCCTACTCTGTAGTTACCTTTAAAAGACCCATTCATGTTTGGTCAACCTCTTATCATGGCCTGTGTATTAATGTTGTTCAAATTCCAAAAAAGGTAACTGTACTTTTTTGTTTTAAATACATTTTGGATATTCTCAGAATCTTATAACCAATTTATTGCAGCTCCAGAGGACAGCATAGAGAGAGACATCACAACTATTGTTCCAGTTCTTTACAGCTTTAACATTCACCTCAACTTAGCATGGCAGGGGTAATGTTATCAGTCTAAACTTTGCACCAAATATTTTCTTCAGCCACGATTAAGCTTAAAACAAAAGTCTAAAATCATATACTGTAACTAGCACATTTATGGTCTCAACATTTTATTTAAAAATAGTGAAGAATTGCATTGCAAGATCTCTGATGCATAATGTAGCTAGCGTATATTTCACATGGGCACAAATCTCAAGTAAAAGCTGCTCCTTCTCATTCCAAGTTAATTAGCAGATTAAAGGAGTCCTTTAACTCTGCATGGCATCAATTCAGAATCCCTTAGTGCATGGTTCTATTTACAGTGAATTTTTCTGTGCTTGTTTGAAACATCTTGGCTACTACATCCTCTGTCATTGGCTGTCAATTAATTTATAACAAATGTCTTTAAGACATTTTTTTTTAAATATTCCAAACAGGTTATTACTGACAAAGGTTTGACAACAGGTGTCGAAAAGGTTAAGCCCGACAAGTTCAAAGTTTTCAATATGTACATCTTTTTTTCCTGAAGAGTTGTCAGTATTATCTGTGATCCTTATAATTTTGACATTTACAGTAAATTTCCTAATATTAGTAGGAAACACTTTACATTACAATCATGTCTTTTAACTTTGTTGGTTTTTTTTTTTTAATTTTGTCAGAAATGAGGCCAATTGTATTGTAAAAGGGCATAGCCAACTCTGAAATTAGTCACTTAAAAAAAAAAAGTGAGAAATTGAGTTCCAGCTGCTACAGCAGACCCTCAATCCCCCAGCCAAGTTTTGTGATTTAACAATCCCATTATATTTTTATGTTAAAAATATTTTTCTCATCTCAGTGTTGTGTGAAAAAGCCACACAGCACAGGAATTGACTAAAGCTTGACCCTACAAACACACATTCATAGAAGTCATTTTACTCATGTCAGTAGTTCCATTGGCTTCAGCTAATGGAACCAATCAAATCCAATTGATTGCCATGTAAATTAAATAAAGAATTCTTAAAGTCGTGTGTCAGACCTGAGCAGGAGACAAAAATGGTACATTCATTTTCACCTCAGCATCTGTCAAATCTTGCAGAGCGAAACTGTTCCATGTAGTGGGCACACAAGTTAAACCAGTCTCGCTCCCATCAGTTACAGACATGGGTGGGTCTCACTGAGGAATTTTTATCCGTTTCACTGCGACTACTCAAGTGAGTCACCTTATTTGTGTGTGCCTGAGTTTGCACAGAATTACTATACAGGGGAAATGCTGAAACTGACTACATAAGAACTGCCATCAAATGCATATAAATAAACTGAGAAAAAAGTTTGTTGTTTTTTTTATTTTCTCTCTAATCTCTTTTGTGGTAGTAAGCTTATTTGGTGTTTGTTGTTATAACAATAGCAGGTACAAAATTCAGGTAGCAGAGGGATACTTGTGTCCATTGTGTCCCTTTAACTCATATGTTACCACCACTCTAAATATAAATACTCCTGGTAGGAAAGATACAGATTTCCCCCCCCCTGCAAATTGTATCTAGCTGATGTACTAAAGAAGGAAAAATGGCAAAGTATGAACCTTCATCTACTGAATTTTGTTTTGTAGCAAGGGCTCATGTACCTTATTACTGGTTGTTGTTTTTTTTTTGCATTCTCTAATACTTTTCATCCCCCAAATATTTTAATGTTATATACATAACAATGACATATCAATGACTTAAGACATATCAGTCAGAGGAGTGTTCCTATAAATTTTGTACTTGTGTACAGTAGAACCTCGATTTTATGAATGCCAATCTTAAACCCGACCAGTCATACGAACCATTTTTCCTGACAATTAAAAAAAAAAAAAAAGCTCGTGCAATGGAAGTGATGAAGAACAAGCCAACATCCCTTCACATTCTGATGCCTTCGGTGCACTGGAAATCACTTTACAGTGATTTGAAGAAATAGATGCAGTGTGCCATACTGCAGCTTATGCACCCGACCTGCTGTAACTTTGAGATGTTCAATTTTATGAACTACTCAACCTTCAATTAGTTCAAAAAACTAATTTCTGTATAGAAATGCACAATATATTGTGGGATACTTCTGTAGATCCAAGAAGCAACAATGGAATTTCTAATACAAAAATTAAAATTAACTTGTGAACTAACATTGCAAATCTCATTAAGACTTATGAAAGCAGACAAGTTTGAAGACTATTTCTTGGACTGAAACTAACAGTTTGAGACTGCAAAAGAAATTCCAGTTTGTATTATTGGCTACATTTCCTGTCAGTGATTACATAAAATATTTATTAATATAAAATTAAAGTCTAATATAATACAATTATTTGTACTTTTATTAAACCTAACATTATATTCAACTCATTTTATGCTATTAAAATATTATGTTTATGCATGAGGGCAAAATAAACACTGAAGTTGTTATTTAAACGCACCAATTTCTGACTACTGATTTCTCAATTATAAATTGCCCTAATGCAATTCTGAGTTTCTTTTAATATGGAATTAAATAACATTAGCAGAGATGATGGTATGGCAAAGTAATAGAATGACAGGGTTAAATCCTCGGCCCACTGAAACCAGTGGGAATATTGCCATTGAGTTTAATGGGGCTAGGATTACACACATAGAATTCAAAGCATAGCCATCATATCCCTGTTTGCAATAAATGTGAATATTTGCCATTTTGTATACTTCAGAGATTGTGGGATACTTACTTGCCTAGGAAATCTAAAACAATTAAGTAGCAAATGTGTCAAAATCCTACCAGGAAAGGCATATTTTTTCCTCTCAATGTGTTTGGTTGACCTCTAGGTAAACAATTGTGTGGAGATCCAGTCCTGAACGTTGTCGGCACAGAAAGGACTAGCTCACTGTCTTAGAAATCATTAGATTGTTAGGACTCAAATCCCCTGCGGCAGATCAAGGACAAATCTCCCACATTTACAACATGGCTTAAAGAACTTTCAGTATCTTTGAACTGAAGAGCAAAAAGGACCTTCATCCTTTCCCGATAGGAATTGCTTAGCCATGCTCTGTGTTGTTAGCTGATTTAACCTTGCTTAAGAAGCAAATCCCTTGTGGCACAATATATAGAGGGAAGAGAACCCTGCTTCTCAGGTGACAACCATAGGAGTCATGTTACTGTTAGAGGTTTGGGGATTGAATTGGGCAGTAGTAACAACAGCATACTGGTCTGTCTAGACATAGGAGTAACATTAGCATTTCAAATCTATACACATTTTTAAAATACCTATTTGAAAGTAACTGCCATTCCCTATAGCAATAGGTACCCAGCCACCTCAGAGGAATGGGACCACCAATATCCTATTTCCCCACTAGCTACAGTAGCTGGCCAACCATAAAGGAGAGGCCAGCAGCCCTTTTAGGGATGGAGGCTCCTGTGTGCACCTGGAGCTCCAGGAAATGTTTTCCTCCTGTAACATGCATCCCACTGGGGCAATAAACCTCTGCACACACCCTAATGAAGGCCCATGACTTCAAAAGCACAACTGAGTCCTGACTAGCCAGTCAATAGTTCTTTTGGCACCAAGCCCCTTGGATGAGTTGGGAGGGCAACCATGCCAAACTGTTTTCGACTGGATGACCCTGTCTCAGCTATGCGAGTCTTGCTTGGCAGTCCAAAGATGCAATCTACACAGTGTCCAGAGCAAAAGGAGGTCATTCCTATGGTATCCTCATGCAATCATGGCTATGCTTTGGTACATTCCACGATGCAGTATTTCCCCCCTGATTTAATTACTAACATAAAAGGAAATAAACTTCAGAATGCAAACAAAGAAATTGCATTTCATCTGATTTATGTAAGCTATTCTTTAGCTGAATGCCATAAAATCCTGCATGTTTATGATGGTCTATTAGAGGGCTGAAAACATGCTTGCAGTTGCACATATTGACTATGCAGATTATGTGATATTATTGCTTTTTTCTGCCTCTTTCATTTTTCACAGAAGAAATTTATTTGTTTAAAGACATCCTTGCACAAAGCGCTGGCTCCTGCTAGGAAAAAAAAAAAAAAAAGACTGTCTGCATGCTCCCTCATAGCCACAGGCTGTCAAGCTGGTAAGTGCACTGCAGCCAGCTGTGGTATGCTAAAGCAGGGGGCATCGAAGACTGTTTTGTTTCCCATTCTGGAGTATCAATTATTGGAGGGAGCAACCCCGTGGCCGGATAAGTATTTCTGCAGCGGAGAACTTAATGTCAAATGATCTGAACGGCATGGAATTTCAGGAATGGCTGGATGGCAGTGTGAGGATTTGTTGAGATGTCACATTAATCCCTTGGTTTTCTTGTCATGTGCAGCAGATGAAAGGAAATAAAGGAAAGCAAACCTGAATGCATCATTGATTTATGTATAATAGATTCTGGGTGCAAGAAGAGAAATATACACTTCTGTTATCCCTAGCTTCGGGCTCCATGTTCCCCTTCTCTCCTTGAGCGACAATGTGTGGCTCCTGGCTGGAGGAAGTCCTACATCTTTGACATGCTCCAGAGCTCTCCTGAACCCTGCCTTCCCTCCGCCCCCCCCCCCCCGCCCCACCCCAGTCACTCACAGGGTGTCTCTTCATAGCACAGTTAGCTCAAAGTTATAACTTGGGTGTTACCCCTTCCTTGACTCCTGTCCACACACAAAAAACCTCTAGCTTGAGTTAAGTGGGGCTTTAAGCTTGAGCCAGCTGGCCCATTGGGAAGAGTGGGTTGAAGCTCCAGGGACGCTGATGCTCAAGCTAGAGATCATAGAATCATAGAATATCAGGGTTGGAAGGGACCTCAGGAGGTCATCTAGTCCAACCCCCTGTTCAAAGCAGGACCAATCCCCAACTAAATCATCCCAGCCAGGGCTTTGTCGAGCCTGACCTTAAAAACTTCTAAGGAAGGAGATGCCACCACCTCCCTAGGTAACGCATTCCAGTGTTTCACCACCCTCCTATTGAAAAAGTTTCTCCTGATATCCAACCTAAACCTCTCCCACTGCAACTTGAGACCATTATTCCTCGTTCTGTCATCTGCTACCACTGAGAACAGTCTAGAGCCATCCTCTTTGGAACCCTCTTTCAGGTAGTTGAAAGCAGCTATCAAATCCCCCCTCATTCTTCTCTTCCGCAGACTAAACATCCCAGTTCCCTCAACCTCTCCTCATAAGTCATGTGTTCCAGTCCCCTAATAATTTTTGTTGCCCTCCGCTGGACATTTTCCAATTTTTCCACATCCTTCTTGTAGTGTGGGGCCCAAAACTGGACACAGTACTCTAGATGAGGCCTCACCAATGTCAAATAGAGGGGGACAATCATGTCCCTCCATCTGCTGGCAATGCCCCTACTTATATGTCCCAAAATGCCATTGGCCTTCTTGGCAACAAGGGCACACTATTGACTCATATCCAGCTTCTCATGCACTGTAACCCCTAGGTCCTTTTCTGCAGAACTGCTGCCTAGCCATTCGGTCCCTAGTCTGTAGCGGTGCATGGGATTCTTCTGTCCTAAGTGCAGGACTCTGCACTTGTCCTTGTTGAACCACATCAGATTTCTTTTGGCCCAATCCTCTAATTTGTCTAGGGCCCTCTGTATCCTAACCCTACCTTCCAGCGTATCTACCTCTCCTCCCAGTTTAGTGTCATCTGCAAACTGACAGACTGGATGTAACAGCAACAGTTCATTAAGAGCTAATCCAATCACTCTGCTAGCCCAGTGACTCTGTGCTGCTAATCAAATCACTCTGTGTAACTCCAGCTGTTGCCCAATGTGATTGCTCTCCCTTGAGCTCAGAGTTGCAGTGAAGACAAGCTCAGAGTGGCTGGAGGAGTTGGGTTCCAGCTGTTCAGGTGGGGAGACAGCAAAGTGATGGTGGGGAAGACACAGGAGGAAAGGGGCAGAGCTGACAGGCATAAGGGCTTAGTATGGAGGCAAGAGGCAAGTCCCTCTGAATTTCAATGGATTCCCAGGTTTGGTGGGTTAAACACACTGTGGAGTGGCAAACCCTTCCCCCATCTTCCACAGGTGAAATGCTTATGAGTGAAGGTCTGTAACAGCCTTCCAACGAGAGTAGAGGAGGCAAAAACCTAACTTGTTTCAAGATTGAGTTTGCTAAATTTATGGAAGGGATGGTATGATGAGATTGCCTACAGTGGCATATGATGCATCTGCATCTGCTATGAGCAAGTATCTCCAACAGCCACAGATGGGGAGGGCTCTGAGTTACTACAGAAAATTTGCCCTGGGTATCTTGGTTGGTGGGTCTCATCTACATGCTCAGGGTCTAACTGATTGCCATATCTGCAGTTAGGAAGGAATTTTCCCCCAAGTCAGATTGGCAGAGACCCTGGGGTTTATTTGATCTTCCTCTGCAGCATGAGGCACAAGTCACTCGCTGGTTTTAACTAGAGTAAATGGTGGGTTCTCTGTAACTTGAAGCTTTTAGAACAAGATATGAGGACTTCAGTAACTCAGCCACAGGTTATGGACCTATTACAAAGTGGATCGGTGAGCTTGCGTAGCCTGTGATGTGCAGGAGGTCATGAGTTGATCATGATGGTCCCTTCTGGCCTTAAAGTCTACGAGGAAATTTGGTGGGTGCAAACTCATGGGGTTTCCATTCTAAAACGTAGGCTACTTCCCTATAGAGGGACTAAAGTGGCCATTGTTTGCAAACACAGAGTGCTCCAACAATCTATCAGATTATGTCTGTGATGTTGTAGTAGAAATGCTCCTCTCTATTGCCCATCAAAGTTCTGGTTTAATATGATCTATGAGTGCTAATTTTTAACATTTCAGCATTCATCTGTTCTTTATCTACAGGCCTTAAGTACCAATTCAATTCCTGACATGGTCAATAGTTTCTATGGCTCATCCTGTGTAGATATATTTGTCAACCCAGACTGAATATTTTCAACATTTGACATAACTCCTTAGTGGTTTAAGGACCAAATATTTTAAAACTACTTAATTTCTTTTTTTTTAAAAAAAAAGCCGTAAGGGTCCAAATACCAACTCATCAGGGAAGTATAATAATGATTTTAGACATGGGATTCAAACCTCAAACTTGGAGCCAGACAATTAAGAATTAAAAAAGGGAATGAAAAGATACATTTGTTTAATCATTTCACCCACTTCATCTTTATAGGTTTGAAACTCATTGACCTGAAGCTTCCCTGAATCACCTTAAAGTCTCAGGGCCAGATGCCCCCCTCGTGTAAATCAGCGTAGCTCAACTCACATCAATTGAAGATCTGGCTTTAACCTTTCCAAAAATTATCACAACAGCAAGAGTAAAGGCAAGCTATAAAGTAAGACTATTTAGAAGCTCATGGTTCTGTTCTTGGTTTTGCAGCATGAAAGAGACAGAATGTTCTTAATGCCTGACCTCGGTAGTGTCACCTCATGCCTCAAGTAAGTTTTTACTTTGGTTATATAATCCCTTCTAAAACAGTCTCTGAGAGGTGAATAATTCCTTGAGCCCATTGGAGGAAAAGTCTTCAGCTGGAAAGGTCAAATGTTTCAATATAATCAAATGGGGAGATTTTTCAATGCATTCATTAAGGAAATTCTTCATACAGAATCCTCTTAGTAGGGCACATCAGTTATGAAACCAGAGCTGAATCAGGTTAAACGCAAAAGGATTCTTCAGGTGGGCCCCTCGCAGGATACAGCTATAACTCATTGACTGTGATGAGAATTACTTGTATCCTGCCAGGGGAGAATCAGAGTAGACTGCACAAGGAAGCACTCCTCCCTTAAATATGTCAAAAATCATTAAGAGTGACTGGACAGCATGGACAAGAATCAATATTAGGGAAGACAGGAATAAGCACATGAAGCAGGAAGTGCAGACACAGGGAGAAACCTAGAAGCAAAACAGAAACCTGTGGGAGATAGAAGGAGACCTTGGACCCGAGATAAAAATACACACTTGGTGGGAGAGGGAGGAAGGGAATGAATGAGAGAGTGTGGGTGTTGGAAGCCGTGACACAAGAAACAAAGTGACCTTTACAATGGAAAGAAGAGGCTCTAAAATGAAAGAGAGCCAAGGCTAAAGCGGAAGGCTTGGGAATCCAGCGTAGGGGAATTCATTTCACTATGGGGGTTGTGATTCTGATTATCTTTATTTCTTTGTATTTCTTGCTTTTTCATTTTATAACATTAAAGTGATCTTTTGAGTAGCCAGATAAGAATTTACTGCATATAGTAAACTTCAATCCAGCTATTTAAAATCACAGTGATAGTATTTTAATTTCTCTCCTCTTAAAATAGTTACAACCACCATAAGTAGCTATATCGTGCAGTAGGAATGGGGGTAGGAGTAACCCATTTTAAGGCTTGATCCAAAGACCACTGATGTTAATGGAAAACCATTTACTACAATCAGACCCATAGTGAAAACAGTTATATTATCTGCATTTAGTGGGAAAAAATATTGCCATGAGATAAATAACAGTCTATCAGCTAAACTGCTGCTGTGTGTGCAGATAATATACAGAGAGGAAATGGACCAAACACAGAGAGATGGTAAACTCTACAATTAAATTAAATAAGCACCTTTATTATCCACTTTTTTTATTAAATTAAGGCAGCATCCAAAGGAATTCCCAGAACAACCCCCCACTCAATATTTCATGGCTATACTATCTCTTCAGAGGGAACTCAAAGTATTACTAGAAGAGAACCAGAAAACTCACAGATAATCTAGGAGTAAGATAAATATTTCAATAAAAATGATGCTTGTAACATAGCCAGATCAGTTGTGTTACATGAGTCAGGCACTGAGCAGCAGGAAGTAAGTTGGGATAAGATTCAGGGTTTTCAGAGAACGCACGCGCGAGAGATGTTATATGTATTGCAGATATGCTGTGTTCAATTTCTGCAGTGGAAGAGTGTCGGGGGATATGGCCGCCCTGAGAAGAATTCACAGACCTATGGCAAAGGAGCAGAACTGGCATAAGGTTACAAAGGTATAAGGAAGAATCCTATTTCTTTTTTTAAAGTCACTGCACACGAGAATGAAAATGACAGTGAACTCACAGCAGGCAACTCTGTTCAGTGATAATCACATGGGCTGAAGTGTGTCAGTGTTAGAGATGGGCAGATGCTTGGTTTCAAAATGCTTACCAGATTTTTCTGGTTTCTTTTGCAGCAGCTCTCACTCTGACTTTTACAATTGAAAGACCCTGAAATTCACTGAAAAGGTCTCAGCTTCAATCAATGCAGCAGTGTCACAGGGTGACTGGCCTCTTTACGGGGAGATGGGGCCAGCCACACCTGTGACTTCAGCAGCTGCTTCCAGCCTAAGAGGGAAGGACTAAGGGGAGCCAGATGGTAGCTTAATGGATACCTGGGCCTTGTAAAAGGACTGACAGTGAGATCTGTCTGGGAGTTGGAACCACAGAGAGCAGGCAGGTAGGCTTCTGTGGAAGGCACTGAGCCAGGATTCGGAGGGGAAAGGTTACTCCAGGGGAACCAGCCTGGGGCCAGCACTTTAGCCCAGACCAGAGAAAGACTCTCAGAAGTAGCACAGAAGGGAGCTAGGAATAGGGCCCAGAGCATAGCCTGAAGATAAGCCCCAAAGGGCAGAAGAACATTTCTGTTTGTTAGATCTTTTTAGTTTAGACTTGTTTTGTGAGTTGGCTGGAGGGTTAAGACACCTCTCCAGAACTGACTGGCGTGTGGAGAGCAAACCCACCTCAGGAAGGAAAACTGATGCAGGGATCCCTTGCAGTGCAACACTTGTCCAGCAGGGGCACTATGGGAGGCCACACCCACTTACAAGCAGAAATATTTTAAATTTATTGGAGAAGCAAACACAGAAATGGCTACACTCATAGCAAGTAATAAATGCTGAGCCAGATCATCCCCCAAACCAGCATATATAGACACTATTATGAAAGTATCATTAATGTGTGCTTGCACTTTGGCAAACCAAGCCCCCCTGCATAGTCTGCCAGTACTGCTACCTGCCAAAAGATGAAATACATGCTGAAGGCCCATCGCTGAGTCTGTGGTTATATTCCCTGAAAGATGCAAGCCATCACCATGGGAATGCGCGTCTGGTAGCAGAGGGCCTGAAGAGTAGAATCTGTGAATCCGAAGGACCAAAGGGCCCAGTTAGTCAGAATTTTGCTCCTAACGGGACAATTTATCACTTTTTCCTAAGAGAAGTGTCATGAAAGAGGAAACTGGAGGTAGTTCTTCTGCAATACATTATTACGTTTTGAAGCTCACTTGATGAGCCTTGCTACATGTGAATTGAGCAAATATTAATCAAACTGCTGGAATTTAAAATGAAATCACCCCAGTACAGATGTACAGTAGTGGGAATTATTCCACGGTACAGAAATAACACAGATTGGCAAAATATTTTCTCATCTCATCCAACATTTTTAAAAAATATAGACCAAAACACCCTCAAATTAATTTACTATGGTATTTTGAGTACCAAATCATTAAATCTTTAACAATTCCTCTTTTCAATAGTCCTTCAAACGTCATAGACAGAAAGGCAGTTCTTCCAATTCCATTTTCAGATCATAAAAAATAGTGACAAATCTTGTAAGAAAAATATCTCTTAGCAACCGGAGGAAAACAAAAGTGCACATATATACCCAAAGGGATAAATGCTTAGAAGCATCAATATATAGAGACAGACCGACAGATATAGATATAGGTATATATTTGTATTGAATAACCACATAGTGTGTTGTACAGTTGAAAAGTCATGTGAAATCTAATATCTTTTAGTTTCACTAATGTTTTTCTCTTTCATTTTATAGGCAAATGTGTATTCAGTGCTTTGGGCTCATGTATGATCGATGTCAAAATAATAGTTAGGGTCAACAAATGGCCTCTCCCGAAAAGCCCTCTTAAGAAAACTCCTCTTGACATCCAAACCATCAACTTGTTTTCTTCTGGAAGAACAGTCTGGAAGAACAAATGACTGCCCTGCACCTTTAAGCAGGGAGGTAATTGGCTGGCTGGCCAAATGAAGGGAGCAGTGCTTTATGGCTGGGGGGTGAGGGAATGAAAACTGCTGCAAAAGGGTCACCCCACTACAATGGGGTTCCCTTGTAAAGCCTCGGAGCCCATTTGTTTGGCCAATATAAAAGGGGGGCAGTAAGAGATGTCTGGGAACCCAACTGGATTTGGGGGAGGGGTGTCAGCCAAGCTAATTGCTGGTGTCTCTTTGTGGTGGATGTCCAGTGCAGGTACTCCATAGGAAAGGTATACAGTGCCCGGATAAATGGCTTGGAAAAGGACTTAAAAGAGGTGTTCATTAAAGGAGCGAATGGGGGGTGGTTGGGGATTCCTATGATTGGTACGTCAGGGAGCCAACCCCCCATTAGTATAGCCAACCGTAACCCTCCTATGAGGGGGGTGGATGGTAAGGTCCCGGCAATCCATTTGTTGGAGGGCCCTGGAGGGAAAAAGAGGGGGAACTGGTAAGAACTCCTGGGTACTTCAGTAATAAACATGGGGTTACTTGCACTGTACACTTTTATCTGGTGGGTAGTCCCAGACATCTAATAATAAAGTTGCGACCTGATTAAACCCATGTCAGATGTCTCCTGTCCTTCTTTTGGGGTAGCCAGAGAATGGCCTTGCAGTGTTACCTGAAAGAACAAGATCTGGCCTTTGGTGAACGAAAGAGAGTTCCATGGTCAAGAACCTCTTACTGAAATGTCCTGCCTCCAGTCCCATCACAATTAAACTAGTAACTGTTAGCTCATAGTTATAATGCAATCATGAGGAGAATTATAAACAAAGTGGAAAGCCATTTTTGTGATTGAGACCATAAAATAGAAAGTTATTTTAATCAGAACTTCTTAATACCCAGGGTATCCCCGCCTTCATAAAGTTAATCATTTTGTATTCTCACAATAGCATGTCTGGACCATGCCAGAACCAAGTTGTTAAAGAAAATACATTCAAGTCTTAAAATCTGGTTTGAATTTAGGGTGAAGTTTTATGCCGTTCTTATTTTAGCCTGTTTTGAGCAGTTCCATTCTTATACTGTTCTCTGGATACATACGTGGATCACACACTCTTTTTCTCACTGTTGTTTTATGCAGCAGCACAAATGCATTCACTATATGATTTTCAAGAACCACCTCTGGAAACAATTTTTCTAAAGCGCTTAATTCCTATTTAGGTGCCTACATGAAGTGACCAGATTTTGAAAATCGCTGAGCACCCAATGGCTCCCATTTTACTGAGTGCTCTACTGAAAAACACAAATTGATACCATTGCATTGGACACTGGTAATAACTGGAGCAGAACTTTACAGAACTTTTCTTTCTGGAGAGCTCTCCCAAGATTTTGAGTTCTTCCTGCCTCACTTGCTCTTATTAGTTTT
Organism: Natator depressus; assembly: GCF_965152275.1. Taxonomy (NCBI): domain Eukaryota; kingdom Metazoa; phylum Chordata; order Testudines; family Cheloniidae; genus Natator; species Natator depressus. Next base: position 13,977,405 of record NC_134240.1, on the reverse strand, counting down.
GTCTTAATTGGGGGAAGTGGAGAGACTCAGTGGAAATCGGAAGAGGAATCTTCTTACACTCACCACAATGAAAACATTTCCCTGTAGAAAAGGAAACACAAGTTCCTGGTACTAAAAATATTTGGTGTGGAATATTGCTCTTCGGAAACCTTTACAAAGAATCATTCATCTTAAAGACACCCCCTTAATTCTGCCAAGATTTGTGACACTCTGTGTTGTGCTCTGCATAAATTAAGGCTGACTTAGGACTGCTCCTCCATTTTTTGCACATTCTCTCACACACACACACACTTCTGGACTCATACAAGCCCCTTTCATATGTCAGATGAGTATTTTATTGCAACATGAACCATCGAAGATAGCGAAAAATGACCTTTAACACATTAGATAAGAAAGTCACATTCCATAGCCCTGTGTGTGGTCCAAAAAGGACCCTTCATCTTCACACCACTAAGGGTATGGCTACACTGCAAGGAGACACCCACAGCTGGCCTGTGCCAGCAGACTCGGGCTTGTGAGGCTCAGGTTATGGGGCTGTTTCATTGTGGTGTAGACATTTGGACTTGGGCTGCAGACTGAGCTCTGGGTCTCTCCCACCTCGCAGGATCCTAAAGCCTGGGCTCTGGACTGTGCCCAAATGTCTACACTGCAATTAAACAGCCCCCTAGCCTGAGGAAGCAGGCACAGGCCAGCCGTGGGTTTTTAATTGCAGTGTAGATATGCCCTAAGAGCTCCAAAATCTGTCACCTGAAGCAACTCTCATTAAACTATCGCATTGAACATACCTTCATCTGAAGAACTTTGAAAACTCACTTTATTTTTACCCCTTCCCATGCAGCTGTCATCATGTCACTATTGCAGGGAGAAGTAAGTGTCTCTCTATCCCTAGAGTTGTTACTAGCAGCAATGAGTCATGTAATATGCAGAAGAAAAATAAACATTTTTATTGGGAGCCACAGGATGTAAAGCTCCAAACAGACCCTGGTCAGCTCACACAACATACTGTGTAGGGGAAAATAAAGTTTCCCGTAAGAAACATACTCCAGACCAAGAGCATACACAATACATTCCAAAGTCAGAGTTTGTTGTTTCCATCTCTAAGAGAGAGAAATTGTTCTCCCCCTACAGTAAGACTAAAGAAATATTCCAGTAAATCTGATGGCAGCCTGAACCTGCCTAAAAGCCATGAGATCTCATTAACTGAGCTTTTTATGAACAATCATAATTCACGGTAGGAGATCCAGCGAGTTGAAAACAGCTCCAACTTGCTTGAGTTTGCACACCTTTCTCTCTGGTAGTTTAAATCTGCGGGTGGGTCAACTGAAAAAGCAACTCAGTTTTCTAGTGAAAAGGAAATCTGTGCTATGTATTAAGCTGTTTTGGCCTTCCATATATAGCAAAATATGTCACTGTGGGGCGGGAGACTCAGGCAGCCGTTTGAGATGGAAGGGTTACACACAAGTGGTGAAGCTTGGAGTGAGTTATTTGGGAAGGGCCTGCGTGACTGCCAGTAAAATCTGTCACATCATCCTGTCTTCTGTATGTGCCACATATTTTACAGGAAAAAAATTAGAGAGAGTTAGTAAATTTGTAGCAGTACGATTTGTCAGATTCCTCCACGTTCAAAGTGCTTTGGTTATTATAGGGTTCAACTGTACAGGACTTTGCAGGAGAGGAAAATGTGGAATAGAAAATGTCTTTTGTGTATATATTAATTATTAATTATTATTATTATTATTATTATTATAAGTTTAAGGTTTGATATTTTGGGAATTCACACCCGAGAATCAAGTGCCGTACAACTCAAGGGAAAGCTGGAAACATCCTCATTCTCATGGTAAAAAACCTCCTGTTTCTAGTCCTGATACGATGTGAGAAATCGGATTTTAACCCTCACACTGGTCCAGCACATTATCTGAATTGGCCCTCAGACCAGTGTAATTCTTTTTTAAAGGGGTATGATGGACTGGCACATTTGAGGGAAAGGAAACATTTCTCTACTACATGAAAAGAAGAAGTTTTTGTTGTTGTTACAGGCTTCTCATAGGTTTGGAATGTTGGAAGTACCCTGTAGGTTGCATCTGAAGAAGTGGTGTTTTACCCACGAAAGCTTATGCCCAAATAAATCTGTTAGTCTTTAAGGTGCCACCAGACTCCTTGTTGTTTTTGTAGTAGCAAAAGAGATGGATTAGTGAGAACATGCAGGTGAAGTGGTCAAAGGTGAATGTTAAAAACAATTTAGCACACAGCTTTCACTGCCACATGCTATTTATAAGATGTTTACTGTATTTGTTTTTTCATTACATTTTCTTCTCCCCATTCGATCTCCTCCTCTTTTTTAAAGAAAAAAATCACTCTCCCTATATTTTCCCCTAAGACTCTTCTCTGCTCTTTCCATCCCCACCAGTCTTTGATAAGTGGATTATAAGCTACAAACAATCAAGTAAGACCTTTAAACCTATAAGGTCTGAGTGGGTTTGAAATTCAGCATGAGTTTAGCCATCCCTAGGCACAATGGATTTTTCATAATACATGTGTCCTCCAAGAATGTGCAGGCCCAGTATAAAAGTAGAACCTAAAAACTGGGACAAGATGTTCAGATGTGACTAAGCTATTCTTGGTGCCTAACAAGACACACCTTCCAAGATACTAATTTTCAGAGGGTAGATTCTCAGCACTTTGTGAAAATCAGACCCATTTAAGGTATGCCAAATTGGGGACCCAAAATCACTAATCTAGCTTGAAAATCTTGATCTGGGTATGGAAACTGGTATAGGTTGGTGAGAATTGAGAAGAACATAGTTCTTTACTGATAGCATAGGAGGCATGGCTGGTGGTAAGACTGAAAAACACAATACAAAAGCAAGTTTCTAAAGTCCTGGCTGCTTGACTATTTGGTTACCAGTGCAACAGATACATGTTTCTGACTAGAAAAATCTCAACAACAATACAATCAAATGGATAAAAATTTCTGATCATTTATGAAAGAGATGATATTTAACATAACATAGGATGTATGTAAGATGCACTCTAACATGAAGTACAAAGATCGCATGCATCCGATGAAGTGAGCTGTAGCTCATGAAAGCTTATGCTCTAATAAATTTGTTAGTCTCTAAGGTGCCACAAGTACTCCTTTTCTTTTTATGGATACAGACTAACACGGCTGCTACTCTGAAAGATCACACCGTAGATATCTTGTGGAAGAGTTATACTAAGCCCTAATATTGATGTAAGATTAAAAGATATTCTAAATCAATTGATATTTAAGACTGCATCATTTGTTAGTGTCTCTGTGGAAAATGCAACAACCTTGTTAACACTCTGTGTATAGATCTTTACCTTTAAAATACTACATCAATTTGATACCAGGCAATCTGCCACTTAGCATAAAAGGAGTTTCCAGGCTATTAAGAAACAGTTATATGGTATGTTTTTATTTTAAAGAATATGGGTCAGATCCTCAGCTGGTGTAAAATGACATAGCTCATTTGATTTAAATGGACTATCCCATTTGATACCAGCTGAGGATATGACCCTATAGAGATAGAAACCAATTTTGGAAACATTATAAACGTTGTAATTTTACCTGTCACATAAGGTTTTGCCTTGTTTGTTGATTTTTTTCAAAATGGCTCATTAAGTGTTTTCTATTTATGCTTAAAATCTGTAATCACAAGCGCATATGCCCACAAAAGCCAGAATGTGTCAGGAAATGGAGATTCTGATCAGGTAGGCACAAATGATAGAGAAAATTTAGTCCTTAATTTCCATAGCTGAGGGCAAAATTAAGTCTGAATACTTGAGAGACCACAAGTGATCAAAAACACAAAATAGCAGGTGCACATTTAGGGGCAGATAGCCTTGCTCTCATATAATAGCACATTACCCCATGAGTTATCCCACTGATTTCAGTGGGACTATTTGTGGAGTGCAGTGTTTCTTTTTACTGTGAGTTAGGGAATCAGAATCTACCTACCATCCCTTTACTTTAGACCACAATATTAGATACATAATATGTAATAAATATATATTTTACAGTGACCTAGTCTTTTAATATCAGGGACCACTCTGTCACTCATGTCCTTTCTGTGTTAAACAAAGCTGTCAGTTTCAACAGATTGTTTACTGGGAACTGCTAAAAATAGCCTTGACAGTGAAAATTTGGGGTTTTTAGTGAGAATTCAGATGTGCATTCTATATAAAGATACCAAACTCCACTTTTCTACCATTGGAAGAAACAATGTCAGCACCTTCCATCACTATTAATCTTACATGAATCTTCGATTTCTGGGCATTGCAAAAAGAAAGCTGTCAGCTATAAATCATTTTCAATGGCTAGCTCAAATCTCATGCAGGACTTCAAGCTACTCAGTTAAAATAATTCAGGAAGTGGTAAAACAAAAAGTTGTGGAATAAAATATGCATCAAGGTGGTTATAGTGTATAGTATCAATTCTGCTTTTGTTGGAAATAGTATAGTTTGTATCCGTTAGTGCTTATCAGCCTTACTATTTTTAACCAGCATACCGCCTGGGCAGTGGAGACCCACTGATCTGGGGGCCAGTGCCTTTGTCCGCCAGGGGGCAGCAGAGCTGTCACATAAGTATGACAACAGCAGCTTGTCTTCTGTAAAGTGATAAGGAAAGGAGTACTTGTGGCACCTTAGAGACTAACCAATTTATTTGAGCATAAGCTTTCGTGAGCTACAGCTCAAAGTGAGCTGTAGCTCACGAAAGCTTATGCTCAAATAAATTGGTTAGTCTCTAAGGTGCCACAAGTACTCCTTTTCTTTTTGCGAATACAGACTAACACGGCTGCTACTCTGAAACCTGTAAAGTGATAGCTACCATCCCAAGATGAAGAATAATACAACCCCAAGACCACAGATTGCTACCTACAGCATCCCTACCTTGCCACCTCCCTGCAAGCACAACTCCCACTAGTGGTTAGCAGACCTCCAGGAGAAGGAACTAGAGAATTACTAGAGAAACTAATGCATTTCCTGCGCAGTGTGGTGCTGGGAAACCCCAGAACCACTGTGACTGGCAAATGCAACAATCACAAAGGCAATACCAATAATACTGTAGCCTCTGAACTCTTTTTCTGCACAGAAACATAGTTCATGCCAACAATCGCCACAAATTTAGCTAGGGACACAGTGGACCTAATCTTCAGCCTAAGAGTAGAACAAGGGACATCATACATGAAAGAAATTGACTCATAAGACTCACTGAAACACTTTAACTCTTCTCTCCGTAAGGCCAATAAATATACAATAAAAGATTCTGGGTAACACTTCCAAAAGTACCTAAGAGATTTAGGCTCCCAAGTCCCATTTTCCAGAGTCTTACTGCCAGATTAGTAAAGGTATTTAGACACCTAAAGATGTACTTGAACATCTAGTGTGGTTTTCAAAAGCAAACAGGTACCTTACACAAATTGAAATCAATGGGAGTTAGGCACCTAAATGATTTTGAAAAGCCCACTAATGCCTATCTGCATCTTTTTGCACCTGAATACCTTTAAAAATCTGGCCATTAGGCAGGTAGTAGTTTATATGTCATTGAAAGTGCATGGGAATAAGGCTTTTAAGTGCTGAAGTCACTTTTGAAAATGGGACTTAGGTCTAACGTTTTATTAAACCTTGAGTTTTCACAAACTCTCTTCTTCAAATTTCCCGCCTAGTTCATTTTTGCAACGAATCCAAAATGCATAAACTGTCTAGATGTCTCAGCTGAAATCCTGCATCCAAAAACCCTTGAACCTTGGGGAAGTGTGGACCCAGAGCTGAACTTTACAGTTTAGGCCCATCTCTAATAAAACTCAGCTTTGTAAAACTATCTTGAAAATTTAGTAAATCAGCCACAAACCCAGCTAGCCCAGCCTTTACAATCATGTTGAAGGAGAAGGAGGTTTTGTTTGCTCATCAGAAAATGCATTTGGCTTTAATGAATGTACAAATATATTATCCTAAATTTGTTATGCCAACACATTACACCAGTATTTGCTAATTCCCACATTTAGGTTCATAATTTTCAACCTCACATAAGAAAAGTTTAGTGTAGCCCAATCTATGATTATGAGACAAGCTACCTGGTTTTATTCTATGTTGCTTTTCTTTCTAAAACTATACATCTTTCACAGATTAAAATTGTTGCACTATTTCTATTATTAGTGCAGTGCAATGCTGCTTATTCTGCTCAATTTAGCAACTATCCTAATCTTTAACGTCATTTCTTCACTCTGTTGGGTGAATACTCCCTGACAGATGTGGGATAATCTACTAGCTCTTCATTATCCGTAGCTGCTTAGTTTTACTTGAAAAAAGAATTCAGGGAACTGTCTGTAGTCTTTGTGGATAAATGTAAAGTAATGCACATTGGAAAAAATAACCCCAATTATACAATATGATGGGGGCTAATTTAACTACAACTAATCAGGAGAAAGATCTTGGAGTCATCATGGATAGTTCTCTGAAGATGTCCACACAGTGTGCAGCGGCAGTCAAAAAAGCAAATGGGATGTTAGGTATCATTAAAAAAGGGATAGAGAATAAGACCTAGAATATCGTATTGCCCTTATATAAATCCATGGTACGCCCACATCTTGAATACTGCCTACAGATGTGGTCGCCTCATCTCAGAAAAGATATACTGGCATTGGAAAAGGTTCAGAAAAGGGCAACTAAATGATTAGGGGTTTGGAACGGGTCCCATATGAGGAGAGATGAAAGGGGCTAGGACTTTTCAGCTTGGAAAAGAGGAGACTAAGGGGGGATATGATAGACGTATATAAAATCATGAGTGGTGTGGAGAAAGTGAATAAGGAAAAGTTATTTACTTGTTCCCATAATATAAGAACTAGGGGCCACCAAATTAAATTAATGGGCAGCAGGTTTAAAACAAATAAAAGGACCTTCTTCTTCACTCACGCACAGTCAACCTGTGGAACTCCTTGCCTGAGGAGGTTGCGAAGGCTAGGACTATAACAGGGTTTAAAAGAGAACTGGATAAATTCATGGAGGTTAAGTCCATTAATGGCTATTAGCCAGGATGGATAAGGAATATTGTCCCTAGCCTCTGTTTGTCAGACGGTGGAGACGGATGGCAGGAGAGAGATCACTTGATCATTACCTGTTAGGTTCACTCCCTCTGGGGCACCTGGCATTGGCCACTGTCGGTAGACAGGATACTGGGCTGGATGGACCTTTGGTCTGACCCAGTATGGCCATTCTTATGTTCTTATGTTTATCTAGTCCTTCAAGTAGGATACCAATTTCATCTTATGAAACATATAAAGAAGATATTGTGAGATACGTTGAAGTCAATCTACTTGGTGAAAAATCTAGATTTGTACACCACTTTTATTACACATTTAACATATTACTCCATCTATATGGTAACTTCCCAAGATAAAAAAAATACTTCATTTGTATTTTTACACAGGTTTTCTAATTTGCAGGGAAGCATTAACCTTCAAAATAGGACATTTTGTTAAATATTATCCTCAATAGTTTGGCTACATTTACTGTAAAATAGTGACATAGCATTTTCTCTCATATAAGTGTAGTTATAGAGTTATCTAGCATATGCAATGTTTTAAGTGTACTGTATTCTACATAGTTTCAACAAGAAACACAATAATCTAAGAGAGGTAAAGTGGTTTTCCCAAAGTAGGTACTGCCAGGGAAGGGACTGTGCGGGACCCCGAAGTATCTCTTAGCCATTGCATCTTCCCACTCCATACATGTATCAATAGTTGAAGATGAAAACAGAACACTTTGAATTACAGAATCTGCTTTTGCACGATACATCACTTACACTCCCTTGAAACCATATTCGATCACAATATTTACTCTGTTCTGAGAGCCGCCCCAAGGATTTCTTTTCGTGTCATGAAATTCTTTCTGTGCAAGCAGCTCTTCTATTCTAAAAGGTGCCTGAACGTACAAAAATCCAAAGAAGCAGAACAAGAAAACCACTTCCAAATTACTGTGCCTAATGACTGACCTTGCTCATTAATAATATGTCCAGAAGGCAAACAATATTTTACGTCTATAGCATCCAGATATGGTTTTGATTCTCAGACTCAGAGAAGGTTTAGACAAATGGTTTAGAAATTGTCTTTTTGCTAACTAAACACATTTTCCATAGTTGTGGTATAGTTACACCTACACACACACTTCACTTTGAATCACTCATTCACAATAAAATGCTCCAAGCGTACTTTATATACACAAATTTCCTATTATTTAGTGAGACAAGGTGGATGAGGTAATACCTATTATTGGACCAACTTCTGTTGGTGAGAGAGACAAGCTTTCGAGCTTACACAGAGCTCTTCTTCATGTCTGGGAAATGTACAGAAGCTGGTCCAATAAAAGATATTACCCTACCTTGTCTCCCTAATATACTGGCTACAGCATATGACATGGCTACAGCATTGCAACACTGAAAACTGTTATTTAGTAATGCCTATCTAGCAACCACATTCACACAACCTTGCAGGGAGATTCCGTGTTTCTAAAGCAGAATCATAGGGCACTTATAGTATCACTCTAACTACTTCCTACAGAATAGTAGTTTTTATTTTTAAAAAAATCTTTTTAAAAGCATATCACAGTAATTTTATTAACACGCTAAGGCATCAAAAAGCACCTAGAGGCAACAACACTTTTGAACATCTCACTACGCGCTGTTCAAATTTCATAATCATTTACACAGTAACTTACCAATGCGTGCGGCAGCTGTTTCTGAATTTGTCCCAGTGGTCTTATATTTGATATTTTTCCACATACACCACATCTTCCCTCCTCAGCTTGAAGCTGTTTCTGTGCATTTCACTTGACTACAGAACTCTCAGATTCTACTGCCTTATTTACATTTCCTTTGCAGGGCACTTGAATCTACCCACCGAGATAGGGTTTCCTTCTGGCAAGTCTTAACTCTGTCTTCTTTAGTCCCTTCTGCCAACTGCCTGAGATAGTCAGCTTCTGTAGATTCTGCCATCGCCTCTAAAATCTACAGCACTGCATTCTATATCTTGCCATAAGATATATTTTATTTCTTTGCAGTTCTTCTGATGCTTTCCTCTTAACATTAAATCACTGGCTTTCCCTTGCTGAAAAACAAGCTAATCTGTTTTCCTTTATAAACAAAACTACTACTTTATTCATTCCTTGAGAATATGTTCCTTTTAATTATAGAAAAAAAGGACTCTAACAGAAGGGTCCTTGTGTAAATACAGCCATGTCTTATCTATGATTTATAGCTTTCTCATACAATACAATAAAACTGTCTGGTACACCATTGGAACTATTAACTAACCAATATTGAACTGCACTTTCAAAATCTTCTCATTCATTGGTTTAAACCCAAATGCATGATGCCACTGAAGAAAATATATAAGACTGCAGCTAAGGAATTAACAGTGTAAAGAAATCCTGTCTGTCACCATTCTATTCTGCATAAGAGAGAGACTATGTGGATAAGAATATATTATACTTTAATATGGAAATTCATTGCCTGGATGGAGAGGAAGAATACAATGACAATAATCTTGCATAGCTGCTTTCGCTTAATTGGCTCTGTGCTGTCCAGCAAGCATACTGATACTTGGGAAACCAAAAGCAAATGATTTTCACATACTGCATTGATCTCATAAAAAATTAACTATTTCCTGCTTCAATATGTTACACTATATAAGTTTAATCGGGGTGAAATTAGAATTCCTAAAGTGCAGCAGAGCAAACCTGAAATAATGCCAATCTCTCTCAAGAAGTTTGTGCACATTTACATACAATTGTATGCATAGCATCCAGAAAATACTGCATTGTCCTGTTTTATATTACATACACATTAACATACAAGCATTGAATGTTAGTGAGAATCAGTGCCCATTAAATAAGTGCTCATTAAATAATTTAAAGAAGCGCTCATTAAATAATTTCTTATGGTCTCCAATTGTGTGTAAAGTACATGAACAAATGTACACTCTCCACTAGCTAGCTCTTTCTTTCTTTCAACAAATTAGCCTGTGGAAAAGTAAATCACAGTAATCTGATCCTCTTGCAGTTACTTAACAAATGCTCATTCTAAAATATCCTCATGTGATGAAGCAACAATTGGAGGTCAGTAACTATATGTTTAAAGTAGGGTCCTATAAGAACCACAGGTTTGAAAGTAGTTACTATAAATCCATAATCAATGCATCATAAGTATTTCCCAGGGTTATTATTTTCCGGGGTGGCTGTAATGGGTGTCGGAGGGGGGTAATATTAGCCCATCTGAGTTGCTTCAGAGTTAAAACTTCTACAGGATTAGAGATTGTAATATGCAACAAATCATGTGTTACATTCACATTTTTAGTAAATAATTTGCATTGACCTAATTTTGTCATGTCAATAGCTTAAAATTAGAGAAATAAAATTCCCCATGTACAACTCCACTTCTGAGAAACAAATGGATAATGACTCATTTGGCATTCAGCAAGTTCTGTATCTCTGAAAAAGATGGATGCTATTATTGTTCTGGCAATTTTATGCCAGATCTTTAAGTTGCAATAATCAGTACTTTTTAAAGTTTCTTTTGTCTTATATGGAAATTAATGCTGTGGAGAGACACTAAAAATATAGATGATCAAAGTAACAAGCACTGTTCCTAATCTTACAACAAGTGGTTTTGTTTTGTTTTTGGACATCAGAAGTGACCAGTAGCTAGAACAGGAGACTAGAAACTGGATGCAAAGGTTTACACTTCTGGTTGCATCACAGACTTGCTGTATTGTGACCTTGAGCAAGTCTCTCCCAAGTGAGTCTGTGCCTCAATTTCGACTTCTGTAGAAGAGGGATAATAATGCTGAGCCATAGCACAGGTGCCTTGGGAGGCTTATTTCATCAGTTTGGGAAGCACTTTGAGAATTGCGTATGGAAAGTGCTATACAAGGCCCTGATTCAACAAAGTGCTTAAGCATGAACTTAACATTAAGCACATAAGGCGTCTCATTGACTTCAACCGATCTGCTTAAAAATCACCCACATGTTTAAAAGTATCTTGCTGACCCAGGGCTGTAAGCTTAAGCATTATTATTTACAAGACCAGTAAAACCACCCCCCGGCACTTGATCACTCGGTATGGATAATAATAATTGCTGTGTTGTTGTTCTGCAGCATTGCTGGCATTGCAGTTTTCTTTTAATTCCCTCTTCTCCCTGGTATACATTTTTAAGCAAATCTGGACCAAAATCAAAACCTTTTGTTTCAAATTCACACCTGCCTGCAAGGTGTGCTAGCACTATGTATTGTTAGTTGCCTCATATGCCACATCCTGCACAATGTGCCGTAACTCAACTTGTGCCTTCCATGGGTGCATTTCAGCTCCTTTTGGGAATATTTTGCAAGCTGCTTCGGACGACGCCATCACCGTTGCAGTCAGATGCTTAAAGTTTCAAATCTCCCAAAAGGATAAGAAACATTACAAAAATCAGTAATGGCAAACACTGCTCACTAATATTCAAAATATCTGTGTCTTGAGGCTAAATAATAATAGTGAACATTCCCGCATAAATTTTAAATGTGCTAGTGAAGTTTGGCTAGGAGGTCAAGTTCAAGCAAACAAATCTCCCAGTGTAAAAACCTGAGATGAATGAAAATGATAGCTCTCATTTTTATGAAAACATACATATTTGCAAAAGGCTGACAGATAACTAAGTACACTGGTTTAGCTAACGCATATCAGAGCAATATCACATTTCATGCTGCATGTGCTCATAATCATTGAAGAAATGCTGAAATAACACCATTAGTAAAGAAACAAACTATCATAACACCCATGTAGCGTTTTTTAAAGCGGGGCTCTTGGAGATGCCTTCTATTTTGAAATGAGGACAAGTTCTTCTTTCAATTATGGGGAAAAAATGCTTAGGAGGCAGTTGCTGAGAACAATTAACCTTAAACATGTTTTCTGCAATACTTAATTCAGACTTACCCTTTTCCATGGAAGCAGAAACCTCCACACTAAAATCCCAGCATATGGAAGGCACATGGAAATACTGTGTTCATTCTCTAGCATCTCCTCTTACTAAATGTTATTTTTTCCTTATTTTCTCCCAGGATCCCTAGGATCTGAGAAGATCTGTACTACCAGAAATAGCCATCTATTGTGACTCTACTCTTTCTTGTGCTGTTCCCCTCAACCAAGTCTAATGAGAACATATTCTATCCTCACCAGCAAGACACTTTCATACTTCACAGCCTATGGTTTTCTCAGTGTTGAGACTTATTGCCTATACAGAAAAAAAATATTTGCACTCCTTATGTACCTTCTGCATCATAGGATTTCATTCAACTTGTCTGACTATTCTACCCTTCAAATCAGAACAATTTTGAATTACTTTCATCTATTCCAGGGCTTGCCCTATTGCACAAGAAGTCCAAGGGCACTGTATGTAAAGCCACATGTTATATAAATGTATAGAACTGGAAGACAAAGCCCATGAAAGCCAGAAAAAATAATATTAATACTGATATTAATTTTAATGCCACTACTGTCACTTATAATTTGCCAGTCACTACAAAAACTTATTTGTTCTGCAAGTACAGTGCTAGATTAATGCACCTTTGTAAATGACAAATATTAACATGATGGATGCTCAGATATTACAGTAATCTGGGCTATATAAAGCATGTTGATATATTGCATCTTTTACTAAAAATAAATAAAACACCTACTCCAAATTTCAGTTAGTCAGATCTGTGTTCACAATATGCCTTGCAAACAAAATGAGATTCTTATTGTATATAGCACATGGTTGTCTTATATTTTAACTCAATCCTCAACATTTAAGTGAAATTAACCAATACCACAGACATTCCATTATACATATGCACGTACATTTTAAAAAGAAAGTTTTAAAGCACTTTGCAACTCACTGAACACTTCACTCCCCTTCTTTCCCCATACAGTTTGTGGGGAAGACCGAAAGCTGGTAGCTTGAATGAACTATTTTGTCAACAAGTATTTTCTACATTATAATAAAGAATACAAGCACCTGTTTCAGCTAAATAATCTTTGGTCATACAGAAAACCTGTAAAAGACTCAAATGCCTGCTTTAAGAGGTCTCACACGAGTCTTTGAAACAACACAATACTACCTATGTAACAAGATCTTTAATGTTCATAAAAAGCATTTTGGAAAAAAAGACAACTAATTTGCCTAAGTGAATCAATTACATGCCTGTATAAAGGAGCCAAAGAAAACTGCAAGCTCTAAACAGATTATACCCTGTCTCACCGGTTAGATTCAACAAAGAGCAGTGGAATAGAAAATCAAATGCATCGGGCAAAGTCACATTCACATGCAGCTATGGAGGAAAAACTGGTACTTACAGAACTGTAAAGTAAAATGTCCCAGCTTCTCTTTACATTTTACAGCAAATCAAACAAAGATTTCAGCTCTCAGCAAGTCACTCCTTCCACTACGCTGATCAGCCAGTCGGAACAGGCCCTTATGGATTGTCTATGCAGCTGGGAGATAATGGAACCATATTCTCAGCTGGGACTAGAGATGCTTAACTGCTATCCACTGAGCACTGCATGTCTCTTCCCCAGCATTAATCAGGAAGTACACTGCTTCACTGCTGTATTCCCCCAAAGGACCTACACAATTAGCACATGAATCAAAGATGCATACTGAGAGAGAGCTGCACACATCTTTAACTGGATATCCTAACACAGATTCTGATTAGGGAATCAATTTTATTCACTGATCAAGTGTGTCAAACCTTAAAAAAAACAGATACATGTGTATATATATATATATATATATACTTGTTCACCGGTTTCAATGAGGGCTTTATGTCTGCTATGACCACATAAAAGATGATTACAGAAATCCCTATAATTAAACTGGATGCTTTACATATACAGTAAACTATGCTGTTATAATCCAACAAGTCTGTGTCAGGTCTTCTCTGCAGCCCTATTTAACTAATATATGGTGCCATACACACTGCAGTATCATTTTCACCCCTTCTCTGTATAATATTTATATCCTTTTCAGGTTTAATCTTTGGGGAACAGAGATTTGGTGAATTCTGACCCTAGTGGGGAAGAGCCTTTTCACTGAAGATAACAGTCCTGCAGCAAGAATCAGAAGCAGACCTAGTTTTCTTTAAAAAGCGAGAGCACTATTGTACTTGTATTTTTCTTGTTAATATACTGTGGTTTTATTTTGGGGGGCATGTTTTATTTAAGTTTCAAATCTACTAGTTCATAAGAAGGCTGTGTAGGAAAAGGGTAGTATATCCAGTTGCCACATTTTGTGAAAGTGAGCCATTCTAGCCATTTAAAGACTGTGCTCAAAGTTGGTGTAAAATTCATCTCTTGGAAAGTGTTTTCTCCATCATCACACATCAATATGTAAGGTATGCTGTCGTGAGAGTGGTTTTGGTTACTGAACACTAGTTTTTTTAAAAAAACCCTTTTCTATTTGTTGAGAAAAACAGTTAGGATAAGGCAGAGTGATAGCAGACACTATTATAAATTATTTGTACTACCACAGTGCCTCAGAGTCCTGATCATGGACCAGGACCTCATTGTGGTAGATGCTGTAGAAACACAAGAACAAAGAGATGGTCCTCTGCCCCAAAGAATTTACAATCTATTAATAAGACAGCAGACAAGAGATGGATTCAGACGGGGAGCACAAGTAAACAGAAAACATTGGTCAGCACACAGTAATTTACACCAGCCAAGAACTGAGCCCACCACATGAAAACTTCTTCACAGAACTCCCAGGACACCTTATTCATTGTCATGCTGCTATCCAATGGCACAATCTCTTGAGACTCTGAGTCCTACCAACTTCAACTGAAGTCTCTTAGTGTTTTGTGGGATCAGTGATTTGGGCCTCAGAAAGAGTCTTCTGTGAGCCAAGATGAAGTAAAACATTCATTTGTGACCCAAGTCAGGATTTTGACCAAGGTTTTCTGCAGTGACAGACAAATGACTCCCTGTTCCCAGACAGGCTAAAAATATCGCTGTGTTGTATGGGAGTATACGTACCCCTATTAACATGAAGAGTAGAATATACAACTCAGCTTTATGAAATAGCCTTCACTTGCATGTCAAGTAGTGAATAATTCTTCATTTGCTCAATGTGAAACAATGAAAATGACACTGGTCCAACTTACATGCAATAATCTGAATCCACACCTTCGGTGAAAATTGTTTTGGCTGTATTCTCAGTTGATGTAAACT
This sequence comes from Natator depressus, assembly GCF_965152275.1. Classification (NCBI taxonomy): domain Eukaryota; kingdom Metazoa; phylum Chordata; order Testudines; family Cheloniidae; genus Natator; species Natator depressus. The sequence goes on along the minus strand of NC_134240.1, from coordinate 13,962,146 downwards.
GGCATAGCTCCTCAGAATTCAGTGAATTGAACTGAATTCTGATTTACAGAGACAGAGGGTCTGGCCCAAAATTTCAGATATTGGGCTTGATGGGAATTTACTTGCTAAATGATTGATGCTTACGAGTCCCTTATTTTTATTCTTGGCATTATGGGAACTTCAGCCCATGTGTTTCACAGAGAGTATGTGAGATGCAGACCGTAAAAAAGGTTAATTAAATAGCAATTGTGCATCTCAGTCATATTAGTAAGCAGACCACAGGAGCAAATAAAAAGAGAAGCAAATTAATATATACTGAAGTATTTACTCAGTAATAAAGTTGAAAATAAATGGTTTAATTGATTTTAAGTTCTATTCAATTCTTATTTGCTGGGTAGTTATTTCGATTCATTTTTGATTATTGTTTGGGTTGGATACACTGTAGTGCCCAGTGATTTGCACTTGTTTCAAAATATAAGTGATAATTAGTAACCACAATTTTCTTAAACTCCATCAATCACTAGTGTAATCCCCTGGCAGGAAAATTATTAGAAAAATAGAGCAGAATCATACAAAGCCTTCAACTGTGTGATGTAATAATTATTTCTTTATTGAAAGTAGAATACCAACATTGATGAGAAAATAAATAATAAATATAAAATCTAGAATCTTTATAATTTACTTAGGGAAAGGTTGAAAAAAACAGACAGACCTCCAATCGAAAGCTGTCAAACAAGAAGTGCATAGGTATTGTTAAAAGAGATGGGTTGAAATAAATAAAAATAATAAAAAGAGCTAGCTGAATTGGTAATGTTTTACATTTATTGCTTTGTAGGAAGTTAGAAAGTGATATGGTTGATACTGTGGTAATGCTTAGGAGCTCCAGTCAGAGACCAGGATGCCACTTTGCCAGATGCTGTATAAACAAAGAACAAAAAAAATGGATCCTTTCCCAAGGAGCTTATGTACAAGGACTTACATGGATTGGGACCTTCCTACCTGACTCTTCCCTATTAGAGATGAAGTGCCAAACTTGTGATCAGCGGAGGTGCTCAATCTGTTTAATAAAGCGGGTGGTGGGGGTGGTAAAGCCTTCTGAGGGATGAACATTCAAATCCGAGTCAAGCTTAGGCTCCTGCTCTGAAAAAGCCCAAGTCTGTTGATCTTCAAGCATGTCTATTTGTGCAGCATGCTTCCAAAAGTGAGGTTCGGTTTCCACAGGGAAAAGAGTTCTGTGTTTTTGATAGGGGTTGAGCTCTGCTGGCTGCCAGGAATAAAGCAGCTATTCAATTTTATTGTTGTTCTTGTAATTTGTTGCGGGCTAGGGTTGCCAATTTTGGTTGGTCATATTCCTGGAAGGGTCATCGCACGACATAATCTTTAATTAAAGATGAATCTTTAATTCCTGGGAGGGTTGGCCACCCTATCACCGGCACACCTTGAACCTTGGATAGTGATCTCTTTTTCTCATTGTATAAATCAGTCAGTTGTCTCGAATGTTGTCTGATGAGTAGACAACTGAAAACCAGCATCAGGGCTCCTGTTCCTGATCCTCTTCCATTGACTTACTATGTGGCCTTGCAAATCACTTCAGGTCTGATATTCCAAAAGTCAGGCTCAGGACTGCACGTCAGCAGCCTGCACACGTCAGGTATCTGCCTGTACCAATGGACAGACAGATGCACGACGTGCCATGAATACGCAGAAATATGCAATTTTCAAAGGCAACTATGGCAACGGCATGAAAAAAAGTATTAAGCATCCTGTCATGTGTCTAATTTTGGTAAAATAAAGGTTCGTGGAATACAAGGCCATTAATCTCTCTTTCTTATATGTAAAATGGTTCCACCAATGATAATTACCTACTCCACAGAGGTGTTCTGAGGCTTAATTAATATTTATAAAGCAGTTTGATATGCTTGGACAAAAGGCGCCATATATAAATGCACATCATTATTGTTTTTACTCCCAGTCCACGTAATTCGGAAACAAGATTCTACATTAAATTTCTCCTCATGGTTGATTCCTAATCTAATAGCATATGCCACTCACCTCAGACCAACTGCTCTACCCTTATTGTCAACAGACCAGTGTTCAAATCCAATAGTTTGCCTTACTGAGTGGAAGTGTATATTCAAAGTCTGGCACTAATGCAAAGTCCACTAAAGTCAATAAGAGTCCTTCTCCTGACCTCAGTGGGCTTTGCAGCAGGTTCTACATGCAAGGAAGCATTCGGATTATCTTTGAATCCTATGTATATTCAGTGTCTTTGAGCTTCTTATTGACAGTTAGGGGACATAATGGAACAGAGAGGCCCAAGGTGTGCCAGGTGGAACAAAATGGGTTAAAAGAAAAAGAAGGGAGGTGCTCCTGCAGAAATAAAACAAAACAAAACAAAACAAAACAAAAAAGAGAAAGAGAGAGAGAAAACTCTCAGCTAATACTCTCAAACCAGGGGAGCTGCAAGGCATTTATCTATCCCTGTGTTGTAGGCATAAGAAGTAGGTTTTAAACATATTATTCTGCATCAAACCCTCCAACCAGAGAAGGCAGACAACTATCATAGCACTGCTCCTCCAATTGCCAACTCAGAGCTGCCAACTCTGAAGAATGTACTGGGCAGAATTCCTTCCTCCAGATATTCTTGATAAAAGAAAGGTCAATTGGATGCTGGTGGTAACCCCGTGTTTGGCAACGAGTGTTACCTCTAACTGCTGAAAAGAGCCACATATAAAACGAATACACTGTAAACCAGTCTTCCAGAATCCTTCTTGGAATGCTTATAACTGGTCTGGATACAATGGTTCTTAGATTCTACTGCTGAAAATAAGTAAAAGGATGAAGTTGTTTTGTTGCAAATTTACACCCATATGTCTCTTCCCAAAGATGCAATGGCAAATTGGTAGAGGTCCATTGAAGATCATGGTGCTATGCTCATTTTAAGATAGTAGATTATTTTGCCCAATTTTTCCTATGATGTTAAGTGGAGGCAATTTCATTGGCCAGCACTTACATTCACCCAGAGTGAATATGGCCAATTCTGTATGGAGAAGCTCATATTTTGAAACAAAAATCTCAGTAATTACTGAGCTTCAATCTTTTGATTGAGTGAAGAGCTCTAAAATTATCTGACCAGAGACATAAACTCATCTATTCCTTAAACATTCATTCCATAGAACCGTTGCTTCATATTGCCAGTTTTGCTACTAAAAAAAATGCAAAGTGACTTTTAAACTAAAGAAAAACACTTGTATGTAGCCACAAAGGTGGAAGGAAACCCCATTTCAGGATGTTAACTGATTTAGGAATCAAATATTCTCAAAAGGGATATTGTCAACAATGCTTAGTCTATATCTCAAATACTAGAGGGTTACCATACTTCAACCCCACACAGAAATAAAAGTGCTTTGAAGGATGTTCTTGTGAACAAAATGCTGGAGGCTATATCTTCAACATCCTCCATATCCATTTCCCTAGATCTCATGTGTCAGGTATATATCTTAAAACACATCATTTTTTTAGAATGTTGGACAAGACAAAAGAAATTGGAGAAACAGGCACATCGATTCCACCTGCTGAACCAGCAACAGCAGTGGGACAAGGGGAAAAGCAGGCATGTCTGAAAGTGGAGACTATGTACCGTTAACATTACTTCTCCATCTCTCCTGGGAAGAATTGAAAAAAAATCCCTCCCCAGGCAGATTTTGATTTTTGGAAGGATGCTCTCATAAGCAAATTGCCAGAAGACATAGCATTCACCCTCGTCCATCTCCTGAAGTCCCATGTAGATGTCAGGTATATCATATAAAACAGAGTATCTTCCTGGATGTCTGGGAGTGCCAAAGAAACTAATGAAAGAATAACAGGCACACAGACACTACAAGCACCTCTAGCAAAAATTATAACCACCAACATGTACTCAAAGTATATCTTAAGTGACGCTGGGGGCATTTCATAGACCCAGTTGAATGCAGTCAAGGACGAAAGCCTCGCATTTTAAAAGAAAACTGGAAAAGTTATTTCCAGGTGCCTTCTCTCTTACAAGTGCTCACGCACTTAAATGATGATGGCCAAATAAATATCAGGGTAGTCAGATTACACTTCAGCAGACGTGCCTAGAGAGGCAGCAAACATTTATTTATAGCTGGTTGGGCATGTTTACCTCTGTGTTTGAACAGCAACTGGAACAATGGGATCTCAATCCTGACCATGGTCACTGTGTGTGTTACCACAATACCAGTATTAAATAAAGAAGAAGAGAGGTAAACTGCTTTCCCCCTTTTGCTGTCAAATATGCTGTCGATGATCTCCCTGAAAATTTGTCTGCTGTTTCTGATCACTTTTGCCACTTTTGATGCAGCTAAAGAACATGGGACTTGCCAGCTGTTTTGTTAAAGATGAGTTTGGCTTGGCATCTCTTCCACTCACACCTGACCCTTATTTGTTTTTATTGTATCAGTATAATTCAGAAGGGTCACCTTTCTTCTCTTCAAGTTGATGACTGGAATTCTACTTGGCTCCCCTCATCAATGGCCAAAGAATACAAAATTTCAGGGGGGCCTGAACTGCAAATGTGGCATACTTCATCAAAGCTGACAATGCAGTATGCATAATGGAGTAGGCTGCTTTGCAAACCATCGTCACCAATGCTGTCATGTAACTCTAGCTTCTGACGTTGCATTGCCAAGACTTTCAACAAGATTGTAGAACTGCTGATGTTCTCCACCACAAAACTCAAAGCATGCCACCGCTACTTCAGAAGAAGAAAATCGGTCCAAGAAAGTGTTTCATTTACTTTCCTGGTTCTTGATGTCTTCACTACTTTGCAATATTTCATAGCTTTATGGGAAGGGTATTATGGGGGATCCAGACAGAGATCAATAGCTCATCGTATCTTCTATTTGATCTATATTCCCCAGTGAATACACCTTGTCTGCATCAGCTTGTTTCCTATTTTTTTGAGCAAAACATCTTTTTCCCCCCTCTTGAGTTCTATACCTCTGCAGAAGATGGCATTCCAAATAAATTAAAGAGAATGCCACCATTTTAATTAATTCTCACACTTGATGCCTTTGGGAAAGGCCATAATTATCACAGAGGATAACCAGTTATGCCTACAATTAAAAGACTTTAAAATATTAAAAGCAAGATAGACACTTGTTTACAAGAATTAGTATTTATGCACAGAAAATATTTCCAATCCATAAAAAATAGTTTATAATGCTCCAGGGTGATCAATTTTTATGTTCATACAATTAAAACTGGACAGCTCAACATGCCCAGACACTGTATTTTGCAATGTTTTCCTGTAAAATTGATTGACTTGACAATAAAATATAAATAAACTTAAACTAGTCTATCAATATTATATTCATTAATTACTGTCAACATCAAAAGGCTTTTTAGGCACCTCCCAAAATAAGGTGGTGGTATAATCTCTTCCCAAACTATATACCATATGACATATGAGGGGACTAATGATATGGCGGGAAGGAAGATGGGATAACAACAGTAAGATCACTTGATTATTCTGCACAGGCTACACATGGCTGGAGATAGTAAAAAGGATGTTTTCTGCTGTCATGTTTTAAACATTGTTACTGAATATCACAACATATCAATCTAGATGGATAGAAAGCTGTTTTGCATAAAAGAACTGGCCACTTCTTGGACCTTGTGATGCCATATGCTGGGTACGACTAGCAGGCTTACCAAAGCATCTCTTTGGGAGGTGGGGAGAGCGTTCAGGAAGTCTCCAAAAGGCTAAAACTCCTATCGGCCCAGCCATCTAGATTCTAATGTGGCCGGGACCACTGTATTTTGAGCACTGCCAAGGAGTTAAAAGATGGTAATGCACTCTCTCTCTCTTCTCTGCCTCCAAGAACCAGGCTTTGGGAGGGGGCGGGGGGTGAAAATAAAAAGGAATCTAGCTCTAATTCTTTTATTCTTGTTAGGGTAAATCATACCCTCTCTTCTACATAGGAAAGCTAGAAGGGACTGGCTTGCCCTTACCAGAAAGTATTTCACACTAGGAGACCTCTCATGCTATCTTCCACTTTCTCTGATATAGGAATCAGGGTGGATGAGTCTTAGCCTAACAAGGAGAAGAGTCACCATCACAATTTCCAGTAGATCCAGAAGTAATCATTGACTGGCTAGTAAAGGGGGGAAAAGAGGTGAGGGATTACATCTTGGAGGAGAGCGGCCCCGTGACACCACAGTCTACTAATACGGGATTAGGGTTGTGAAAGTACCATCTCTCATTACAGCATTCTACTTTAACTGTGGGATGTAGCAATTGAATCTGCATGGTGTCTGGTGCCCTGTATGCTAGGCCAATGGGGAACTGGGGTCTTGTACACCACAAAGGCAAATGGGTTTAATTATAGTGAGTTGAAGATCACTATTTCACTACTGCATTTGTCTACTTAAGTCATGAAACATTCTGTAAAGGAAAACAAGGGCAACGGGGAGGTACAGAAGGAACAACTGGAACTGTCTCTTTATGGTAGAATGAGATAAGGGAAAGAAGCAGAGGGGCACTAAAAGTTTTGGTCACAAGCACTTCCTGCTGCTGTGCATCATCAAACAGACAGATCTTCCAGTCTGGATTAGTGGAGCTGAGGGTGCTGAAAAAGTATCATTTAAACTTTGTTTAATGTTAGATTCCAGTTATTTTATTTTTTTTTGTGTATGTCATTGTAGCATTACTCATCAGGAACAATATATATAGGAAACCATTCAAACAAAGCACTCTGCTTATTTATGGTCTTCTATGATCCTGCTGAGTTGCCTACAGTAAATATGAGAGGTCAAGAATGACATTAATTACTGAACTTCAGCAAATGCTTCCACAAAACATCATAACTACCTACTGAAAGGATATTCTGCATAAGTGGAAAATCATACTGGAGGACTCACAAAATGGAACTTAGTTTGGCAATAAAATGGGGGGGAAATCATCCTATGCAGTTTTAAACTAGAAAGAATCAGCCTGTGGAGGGGAATATTTTCTCTCTTACCTCTTTAATGACTTCCTAAATGAATGACAATTGTCAAAGAATAAAATAAAATAAAAATCCCTTTATTTCAAATTAACAGTTTCCAGGTAGACTATCAGCAAACCTTGAACAGCTGATGTAGGTAAAGAGTTTCTTCATTTTATCAATAAATAAATAAAAATCAGGAAACAACTACATTTCATTGCATAACCAAAGACAAAAAAATAATTTGCAAAACCAAAACAAGGCTGTATGCCAAATGAAAGCTAATGCAAGTCAGCAAGTCTCTATAGGGCAATGCTAAGATGAATGATTCGGCCTCTTTTGTATTATTTATCATGCCTTTTTATCTATGAATTCTAAACTATCCATTACCAGAAATGGTACCTACCCTCAATTTAAATAATATTATGACAGTCAGTTGTTTCTCTCATTCCTAAAAGCCACTTCAACTGAGGCTGATGTTAATGCACTAATACCAAAGTTAGGATTTGTGCTAGCTCCCAGCTATTGTTTCATTGTGTATGGTATGGAATTTCTTTGCTCGCTTTTTCCAGCAAACAAGAACTTGAATGGTTAATTGTTAAGCCTGTGCATTTTAGAGAATTACTGATTGCTGTATTTGAAGTGTAAGTGATTGTAAAATATGCTGTGGCTAATGCCCAGAAAGCCAACTTGGTATCAGGGATAATTATGGACAGTTTAATTGCTTTTGGTGTTTTAATTGGCAAAGTACATTGACAACGGGAGGCCGAATGAAACTGAAAGGATTGGCTAGCCCATGTAGGTGTCCAAATTTGCTAGTGGTGAGCTGATCTTATGTACTGGGGGTACAGCCTTCAAGGACCCAAGCATTCCTAGGACAAAGGAGACCTAATTATTTTTCAGAGAAAACTATTACTGCCCCGTGTATGTATTTAGCTCTTGCTTTTGAAAAATAATTTTGCTTGCCTGCCACAAGGGTCTTACAAATACTATGTTTATTTCAGTTATATACATTATGCAGAGACAGACTCAGCCCATCTCCTGCAAGCCTAACTTTCTTTTGGGGAGTTTCTTTTTGCCTCAGCCTGGAAAGATGCTCAAACCATGAGTTTGAGCCTCAACTGAGCTAAGATGCAGAAGAGCCAAAATCAGTGGTCTTTATGCTTCCTAAATTTCCACTGACTAAGGATTACAGGATTTGACCAACGAAGCAAGCCCAGCCAGCAGATGCGGTGAAGTAGTCTTCACTACTTGTGTAAGTCTGCTCCAGTGTTTGCAACAACTCAGTAAACCCCACTTCACAAATATTATTAGTGACATTTCATGCTCGTTAAATGTGTCAGATTGACAGATATGAAAACTTAAATCCTCTATTTACCCCCAGAGCAGAAGGCAACTGGGCAAGCTTCCTTCATTCTATCCTGTAAATCTGCCTTAATCCTGCCTGCTGAATTCCCCTCCAGTGGCTCTAGGGTAGTTCTCCTTTTTAATGCACAAAAAAATTGAACCATTTTCCTCTCTGCAGTTCCTCATTGCAGTTCCTCTCTGCAGTTACCTCCTTGTTCTGTAACTTTCATGCACCACACTGACCGGCTGTCTGTCTGCCTGTCATCTACCATAGACCCATTATACACGTTATTTAGTCTCTTCTGTTATAATTTACTACATTGTGATAGGCACATGTAGGATCCATGGATCTTGAAAGGTGTGTTGTGAGGGGTGTTGATCACTGTAGCAGTGGGGATATCATAAAATCAAAAGGGCAGGCCTGGAAGGGACTTCAATAGATCATCTAGTCCAGTGGTTCTCAGACTTTTTGTACTGGTGAACCTTTCACAGAGTAAGCCTCTGAGTGCGACCCCCCCCCTTATAAATATATAAAAAAGTGTTTTTAATGTAACACCATTATAAATGCTGGAGGCAAAGCGAGGTTTGGGGTGGAGCCTGACAGCTCACGACCCCCTGAGGGGTCCTGACCCCCAATTTGAGAACCCCGATCTAGTCCATTCCCAGCACTCAAGGCAGGAATAAGGGCATGTCTACAAGTACAGTGCATTTATCAACATCTACTATTTGTTTCCCGGTCACCCAGTTTTTGGGTGCTTCCCAAGATAGAGTCCCTTATCCTGCAAGTATCACCTACATTCTTTATTCCTAGATACACACATTTACATTTAGACATATTAAAATGCATATTGTTTGCTAAGTGATCTAGATCAGTAGTTCTCAACCTGGGGTATGCATACTCCTGGGTGTACGCAGAGGTCTTCTAGGGGGTACATCAACTTATCTAGATATTTGCCTAGTTTTACATCAGGCTATGTGAAAAGTGAAGTCAGTACAAACTAAAATGTCATATAATGACCTGTTTATGCTGCTCTACATACTACACACTGAAATGTAAGTACAATATTTATATTCCAATTGATTTATTTTATAATGTTATGATAAAAATGACAATAGTCATTTTTCAGTAATAGTGTGCTGTGACACTTGTATTTTTATGTCAGATTTTGTAAGCAAATAGCTTTAAATGTCATGAAACTTGGGGTACGCAAGACAAATCAAACTCCTGAAAGGGGTACAGTAGTCTGGAAAGATTCAGAGCCACTGATCTAGATCACTTTGAAACAGTGACCTGTCCTCTTCATTATTTACCCCAATCTTTGTGTCATCTGCAAAATTTATCAGTGATGATTTTATTGGTAAAAATGTTAAATAATGTAGGGCCAAGAACTGATCCCTGAAGGACACCACTGGAAACAGTCCCACTTGATGATTCCCCGTTTACAATTACATTCTGAGACCTATCAGTTAGCCAGTTTATAATCAATGTAATTTGTGCCATGTTAATTTTATATCATTCTGTTTATTAATCAAAATGTTGTGTGATACTAAGTCAAATACCCTATAGAAGTGTAAGTATATTATGTCAATACTATCACCTTTATCAATCAAACTTCTAATCTCATCAAAAAAAAGATATCAGGTTAGTTTGACAGGATCTATTTTCCACAAAACCATGTTGATTTGCATTATTACATTACCGTCCTCTATTCTTTATTTATCAAGTCCCATATTAGCTGTTCCATTATCTTGCCTGGGATCTATGTCACGGTAATAGGCCTATAATCATTTAACCTTTTAAAATATGCATATTCACTTTCTTCCAGTCTTCTGAAACTTCTACAGTGCTCCAAGACTTATTGAAAATCAATATTAATGGTCCAGAAAGCCAACTCTTTTAAAACTCTTGGATGCAAGTTATCCGACCATGCTGATTTAAAAATCTCTGACATTAGTAGTTTCTGTGTAACATCCTCCAGAGATACTAATGGAATGGAAAGAGTGTTACACCATATGGTGAGACTGCATCATCTGTTGTGTAATCTATAGAAACCTATTCAACTTAATTAAAATGTGACTATCTTAAAGGCTGTTCAATTCTATATTAATTTCTGTAACTGCTTTTGAGCTCATTTAATCTGTTATGGGTAGTGTATTTGTTTTAAGGATGTCTGGTTCATAGGCATATTTCCCTTATTTCTGGCAATTTGTTTTTAAGAATGCCTCCATTCTTCTTGGCATGTTTTGTAAAGTATTTCTTATGAAAGGGAACCATAGGGCAAAAAGGGGGGAGGGAAGAGAGGGAGATTCAAAGAAGAGAGCAGTGGTGGCTGGGAGCCAGATAATTTGATGTGGCAGCTGTCTTCAATTCACCATTTTGTTTGTCCTGTGAGAGGGAATCAAAACAGTGCAGCAAATGGCATTTTCATAAATTCTCTCTCTTGCTCTCACACTCACACCCCACTACAGTAAACGAATATTGTATTATACTTGTGAGTTGTGAAAGGAGAAGAGTAAAAGCCTAGATACGGGCAAGCCTCCAACACCGAGGCACACAAAAGTGCATAAAGGAAATAATTAAAGGGGACTGCAATGGTGCTGGTGTTTCACCCTCCTAACAGTGGTTAAAATTCCACAGTGAATTTATTTGCTTTCATTTTGGCGCAGTAAAAGCCCATTTATATGTAGCTGGCATGTTAGTTCTGCATGTGTCTGTGTGGCAAAAGTGATTTTCCTTCTGTTCAATTTCTCCACTAAGGAAACCCAACTCATAGAATCATAGAATATTAGGGTTGGGAGAGACCTCAGGAGGTCATCTAGTCCAATCTCCTGCTCAAAGCCGGGCCACCACCACCTAAATCACAACTGGTCACATAGACATAAATGTGTGATGAACTGAACCCTTAATTTAAAATTTGGTGCAAATTTAAGTCTTTTTTTCTACAAGGAAAAAAAAAAACCAAGCAAAATCCTTCCATGCGTATTTTCATTGGCTCAACATTTCTAATGTTAAAAGCTCTACCATTTTGAAAAGTTTATGGTTAAGTTTGTGTTTATTTTTGCATGAGTTAATGGCTGGGGTGCATGTGGTTTCACAATGATGAATTGCTCATGGAAATTAATCTGAATATTAAAAATGTGAATGCTTTACAGAGATTGTTAAAAGTAAATAAGACTGATATGGGCAAAATGAGCCGTTACCATCATCCTTTTTAATATGCGTATATATAAATATAGCTATGAAATAACTAGTTCAAACCTCAGTAAATCTCTTGGAAACAATCTCCTGAGCACAGTAACTATTTCAAAATGTTTAGTATTGCAGAACAGTACTTCCTAGGACAAATACCCTGAGTTGTAAGAATGTTAATATGAAAATATAGTTACCATATCTTTTTACCTGCTTATTGTTAATAGTAGTCCTCACATAGAGGCTGGGGCCTTCCATCTTTTTTAAATCCACAGGATGAGGTAACAATGAGTTTTGTGTTCTGGGGGATTGATATTTCTTCGTATTCTCAACAGTCTGATGAGAATAAGAGGGTGAAATGAATTAAATGCTTCCATGTTGATGTCTCATGATGGTTTGGTTAAAGGCAATTTTTCTCATTAAACCCAGACATTGTTTTGCCTGACATCCAGCCCTCTATTCCTAAGAATCAGACAAATCTCAACCTTCCCTGCTTATTATCTCCTTGATGCTAGGATAACCTTCATAGTCAACTTCTCAGAAAATAGAATTATTCTCCCTTTATATAAAGAAAAAACGTGTGATAATAGCCATTCCCCAGAGATGTGGGTATGTTAGTGGGAGACTATAGTACCCAGGAGAGATGCCTGGTTTGACGGCCTTGTATGTTGCAATGCGTAGTCAGAGAGAATGGGATCTATCGAAGAGTACAGGCCTCACCATTCTGTCTCATCCACATGCTTTAACCTCTGGACAGCACATATCCAGTGGCACAAAGGCCCTCTATCCCATTATCAGTCACCTGTGTCATTCAGTCCCTCCGCTTGATTCAGGACTCTTACATTCAAATGGCTTCTGTTGATCATGGAATCATAGAAGTTAGAGATGGAGACAGCATGTTAGGTGGACTACGTCAAATGCCTAGAGATGAGTTGGTTGAATTAGATGGTCTTATGCATCTCTTACTTCGAAAAGCCTATGAATTTCGGAATATTGTGTCCTGAGAAAAAAATCCTATGATAAACACACTAACTGCGATCGGCTACTTTTGCTGTTGTTTTTAAATCCTAGGAGTTAGTAAACATATTAGTCAGTAAAACATCCAGCTAAGTGTATCGTTTACCTTCTCCCCTTTAGTGTGTATTGGGGCATCTCTGCCAATGCAGGATTGTTCCCTACAGTCTGTTTTCTAGTGTTTAGCCAATTTCATTTAAAATGTTCAAGTAAAGAGCCTTCCACTACATCCCTAGGGAGAATATTCTACAGTCCAATACATCTCATGCTCAATACATTTCTTCAGCTTAAATGTTATCTTGATTATTTTTTCACCTTTCACTTCTAGTTACACAACTTTTTGTACAACTTTAATTAGATCCTTTCCCTCGTTGGAGCTTTTCCCTTCAGCTATTCTTGTTCTTTACACTCTTGATTTTCAGAGGAACTGCAGAGCCAACTCTATTGTCAGTTACACCTGTGAAATCCTGGAAAACCATGGGGTTCCACAGGTGTAGTTAAGGGCAGAATTTGTCCTGCAGATTCTTTATTGCTGTTGGAGATGTACAAGCCAGAAAGAGCACAGCGTGACTTTCAGATCTCATAGAGAGCCAGCAGTTGGAGAAAAGAAAAACATCTTTTTACTTGTAAACTGAACTTACTGAGATGCAATAAGCCTGGAACTCCACATTGTCCCTTTTGCTACCTCTTTTTAGAGCAGAACCATACTCTGATATTACATTTTTAGAAGTGTAGCTATTTGAAGAGCTTACAAAGCTGCTTTGCAACCGCCTTAGTTTGGAAAGACCTTTTACTTATCGTTAAAGACTGCAAAGGAAAGAATTTCATTTCCCCACATTTTGATCTGCTTGTGCTTACTGAATTCAGTGGCATTCCCCAGTGATGGAAAGGATCTTTGTGTGTACTACAGACATCTTGAAGCTATCACATCTCTGATGCAAATGTTGATGCTTTAAGGATGATGGTAGCAAAACAGGCTAAACATCATTAAAACATGGACATTAACTGAAGATGGAGTGGAAGGCTGAATTCTTAGCTGTGCCCAGCTCACATTTGGAGCATCTGAGGAATGGGGAAAGTGGCTGTTCATCACCTTCCTGCCTTCCATGATCCACGGGCTGTTGGGGGCCAAGATGTCTATCAGCATAACTTACAGCAGCCAAAGGGTTTCTCCAAGATACACCAGAGGCACTGGTCCCATAGCTATAATCAAGGACTGGGAGCAGTGCTGTTCATTTTAGCCCTACGTATCCCTCCCCCAACCATGCCTCCTAGCCTGCCTCTCTCTGTCCCGTACACACAAAGATCTTATCTTTCTTTGGAACCTGTTCATTAAGTATGCTTGAATCTTTGTTGTTTTAGTTACCTGGTGCCCGGGCAACTGGTACATCTTTTGACCTATCGTGACAGGCGTGATAAGGAAATAATAACCATTAATTTGCAATAGCTAAATTCTGCCTATAAGAGAACAAAGTGGTAGTGATTCACTGTACATTCTTAAAACTGTCTGAGGACAACTACAGGATGGAACGTGTGATATTACTAGAATGTCAAACTTACAAGACAGCTCAAATACATGAGTTGTGGTTTGAGGTGAGAGCTTCCATCCTGAAGGTATTGGATATCAGATTAAAAAGTGGTGTTACTTCAGAAACAAAATGCAGTGTTATGTACAATGGAGACAGCTGAAGAGTACAAGGCTTCCTGCCAGGTCCCTCAGAACAGGAAACACTTGTAAGTAATAGAGATGTCTCTTGCTTCCCAGGAAGATTTCACAGACCCTCTGAGTCCTTTACTGTGGGCCCGTACTTTTCTATTAGTTTAAAAATAACCCATCAAAATGACAACATTTTGCACTTCTAAAGCACCTTTCATCAAAGATTCTCAAAGTGGTTTCTGCTCATTAAGTCACAGACTACTCTATAAATATCAGTGTCCCTGCTAGCTGGGGAAACAGAGCCTCAGAAAAGTTGCTCTTCTGACACAGTGAGTCAGTGATATGGGCAGGAACATACCCCAGAACTCCCGATTCATATGCTTTGCTTTAACCACTGGGACGTGTTTTCTCATGATCTATCCAGCACCATTGATATGTATCGCGCTTTACCATCAAGTATACAGACAAGGTCTCTGACCCCATGTAAACCTGTCCACCACTTAAGTCCTATTTTCAGGTCTTTAGAGGGACACAGAGGCATCAGGCTCTCTGTACAGGCTTCAATTTCACCCCGTTCAAACACTGCTAGGGAAGTAATATTCTAATACAGAGAGCTACTGATGTCAATTGGGTTTTAGGACCACTGTGGGGACAGAAACAATTTGTATTGTGTTAGGAATATACTAATGGCTACTTGAAGGACACGTATAGGAAGGATAAACATGATAGACTACAGAGAGAGAGAGAGAGAGAGAGATTACAGAAAGGGAGATATACTTAAGGAGCACAAAAAGTTTGGAAGGTGTGTAGTAGGACCTGTGACATCAAAGGACACTGAAGATTGTGGAGAGGCATCGAGAAGAGGAAGAAATACTAGCAGTTTTCCATTGATGAAAGGAGGCATTGGTCTAAAAAAAAGAATAATTAAGAATATATATAAAAAATAGGATTGGAGTACAGATGAAGTATTAGTTGTGGTGAAGAGTATTTAAAATCAGAATGACATGTTGAGAATGCACAAAGCCAAGCACAAAAACCTTGAGCAAAAGCTGACGGGGATGATGAGATGAAACAAGCAGAAACACATTGGTGCACTTTCTTTGCTACCGCATAAATCCAGCACAGCAGGAAAAGCAGCAAGAAGGGTCTGCATTATTTCACTGTATGAAAGTAACCCAAACAATCGCTGCTGTATGAGTCAGACAGTCACAACATAATCGGCATCGCAGGTAACAAAAGTACTATGAGTAGAGAGATGTATATGGCACCTCGATTAATACATTACCTAAAAATGTAGAATGTTATCAGAGTTTTTATACATCAGCAGTGGTAGCCATGCTCAAGTAACCTTAACAAAGGGCATTTTATCAGGAAAAATGTGTTAAAGAGGAGGATAGGGATGAATGAAGAGTATCAGACTGGTTTTGCATTTTTGTTTAAGCTGAAAAAGTGCATATGTTCATAATGTTGCACAACCCAGGCACTCTAATTCATATTAATTGTCAAATTTGCCTAATGAATCAATTCCTATTTAATTACATTTAAAGTGCGTGCCCTTTTAAAAATTGCATACCACTTTCCCACCCTGTTTGTCCTGTTACGCTGCTTATCAGTTCAGGCCCCAGTGAGACTAACCATGTGCTTAAAGTTAGGCAAATGGATAAAAACTGGCAGGGTGAAGGCCTTAGATTGTAACTTCTTTGGGTTTGGTTTTTGCCCACCTAGCACAGTGGAACCCCTTCTTGATTATGGCCTTTAGTAGCAACAATACAAATAAATACTAATATAAGAAAAGATGCAGAGACTATAACCCACCTGTAGTGGAACCATCCACAGTTAAATCCTGGTCCACAAAAATTGGATTTAAGTGAGGGAAAATGACCTAGGTGGAAGTTTATGCTGCAAATAAATACAGATGGGATAAAGACCAAAAAGACAATATCCATGTGTTATCAGATCCAAACTCCTGAGCTTTGTAATTTGGCATTATTTGTACATTTAAGGACACGGCAATGGCCTCTGTACTAAATTTAGTTTCGTGTGGTATGATGCCAGCCCACAAAAAAGGGGAGCTTCCACGAATGACACATATATATGTTTGTCTTGGTCAATTTTCATAAAAGAGGAGAATGGCCATACCAACGAGTAGGTGAAGTTAAATTGTTTGGGTAAGAGAACACAACAGAAACAAATGCCTATTTAAAATGTGATATGTTATTACAATACTGTGCCACACATCATACATGGCATGAATAATTATCTTTTCTTATACAACGCTGTGTCTTAAATGAATAGTGCCATTGCACAGTTTAGGTAACTTGCAAAAACCAACACTCATGCACATGTTATGCATACGCCACATCACAAAATTCTGCAACCCCTGCTGCATGAAGTGGTCATACATGCCAGACAGGTATCTTGAATTGCCAGACTATAACATTCAATGTCTGACAGTATCCCGGTAGACTCAAACTGAAATACTGGTAGGACACTATAGTGCTGTTGTGACAAGTACCCTGTAAAGTTTTTACAGTCCTAGGTACTCAATAATTTTGTGCCTAGAATATTATGCAACTCCACATACCACACTATTTGTGACATTTTTGCTAAATGTCTTGGATCGCGGAACAAGTTTTTAGATTTAAAAAAAAGAAAGGAAAAAATCATAGTTTAATCTGTAATTTTTGTGCCTATTGTTATAAGCAACCTCCTAAACTTACTATAACTGAACAAGATCAGAGAGGGAAACATTGTTCTCTCCTTCCCCCCCCCCCACTCAAGTTTGCTTACTTTGTGCATTTGAACAGTAAAAAGTCCATTCCATTGTTCTGAGGATGGTCAGTTACACTTCCTGTCTCATGTACTAGCATGATATCACTCACTATTCTGGTGCAGTCTCATGCACTGCTCATTTGTACAGGCCCTGCAAGAAGATGTTTTAGTAATTACAGCAGGAGCAACAATAAAACTGAAATAAGAGCTGTCATAAATATAAAGGGAAGGGTAAACCCCTTTAAAATCCCTCCTGGCCAAAGGAAAAATCCTCTTACCTGTAAAGGGTTAAGAAGCTAAAGGTAACCTCGCTGGCACCTGACCAAAATGACCAATGAGGAGACAAGATACTTTCAAAAGCTGGGAGGAGGGAGAAAAACAAAGGGTCTGTGTCTGTCTGTATGCTGCTTTTGCCGGGGACAGAACAGGAATGGAGAACTTTTAGTAAGTAATCTAGCTAGGTATGTGTTAGATTATGATTTCTTTAAATGGGTGAGAAAAGAGCTGTGCTGAATAGAATGACTATCCCTGTCTGTGTGTCTTTTTTGCAACTTAAGGATTTGCCTAAAGGGATTCTCTATGTTTTGAATCTAATTACCCTGTAAGGTTTCTACCATCCTGATTTTACAGAGGTGATTCCTTTACTTCTATTAAAAGTCTTCTTGTAAGAAAACTGAATGCTTTTTCATTGTTCTAAGATCCAAGGGTTTGGTCTGTGGTCACCTATGCAAATTGGTGAGGATTTTTACTAAACCTTCCCCAGGAAGTGGAGTGCAAGGGTTGGGAGGATTTTGGGGGGAAAGACGTGTCCAAACCACGTTTCCCAGTAAACCCAGATAAAGTTTGGTGGTGGCAGTGGAAATCCAAGGGTAAAATAATTTTGTACCTTGGGGAAGTTTTAACCTAAGTGGTAAAAGTAAGCTTAGGAGGTTTTCATGCAGGTCCCCACATCTGTACCCTAGAGTTCAGAGTGGGGAAGGAACCTTGACAAGAGCGTACAACAAGGACAAGATAGGGAGTCTGGTAGGTCTTCATGTGTTTTGTTCTAGGGCCCACCCAAAACCTTTATAAAAATAATGAAACACTATTTAGAGAGTGTCCTCTCAGAAATAAGTTCTTTTTATTTAAAAAAAAAAGTTTAAAAATACTCCAGTTGGCAGTGTCCCTTCATATATTAAGATTCTCGTCTTTCAACACACACAGAAATGTGCTTTAGATAGCAGTGGTCCAGGTTAGAAAGATGATTGGATTACTTTCAAGCAAGAAAATTATTAAGAAAGGCCTATTGTGTTCTTTGTGGCCAGGAAGAGGAAGCTTGAATGAAAACAGCCAGCACAAAGAACAGACAAATGGAAGCAAGGAAACGGTTGATAAGAATATGAAGACCTGGAAGAAAAAATATATACAAGAAAGGGTAGACAACAGAAAAAGTATATATTAAAAAACAGATTTTAAAAACAAGCATAGCAGAAAGGATAACAAAAGCAAGAAAAGTTCCCCAAAACAAAGAGAAAAGAACAGAGAATAAAAGAACACAGGAAAAAGGCAACTGACAAAAAAATCCCGAAAAAGCAAGACAGTAAAAAGAGACTATTTATGCTTATGAATGCAGGTGAAACTAAGACCTGTTCAAGTCAGAACAGATGTGTCTGGTGTGAGTCTATCAGTAGGATGACCAGATGTCCCGATTTTATAGGGACAGTCCCGATTTTTGGGGCTTTTTCTTATATAGGCTCCTTTTAGCCCCCACCCCGTCCCAATTTTTCACATTTGCTGTCTAGTCACCCTACTCTGTAAGTAGAACCTCTACTTTACTGACTCTCTACACTACATCTTGATTATAGTTCTCAAGAGGAAGTGTGGTTGGCTATGGGCTATGGTAGTGTAGATGGAAATGTTTGTTGTGAGGAGAATATATCGCAGTGCAGTATTTGACAAAATAGTAAACCTGCCTACACAGAGCCATCCATTAAGCTTTGTAGACAGATTTCTGTTTTTTAAAAAATTTGTTATAAGGTTAATTTTCAAAGTGTAGTGTTGACTTCTTTTTGCTGAAATTTCTTTGTTATTAATTGGAGTTACATGGCTAACAGCACATGATGCTTTGATAGGGTGACCGGATGTCCCATTTTTAAAGGGACAGCCCCGTTTTTTGGGACTTTTTCTTATATAGGCTCCTATTACCCCCCACCCCCGTCCCATTTTTTCACAGTTGCTATTTGGTCACCCTATGCTTTGATAATTTAGCTCTATGTTTAGAAATAAAGATATGGAGGACATGTCATCTCAGCTTCAAATGCTCTTGAATACAGAGGTGGGTTTACTTCTTCTGATAGACTTCACAAAACAATGAGGGCATTTTCAGGTTCACAGGAGCTTTCAAAATCTGCAGTCCTACCATATTTTATGGCCTGATCCTATTCTCACTGAGGTCAATGAGGATTTTGCCAATGGATTTCACTGGAAAAGTCCCATTTACTAAAACGGGAGCTGGATCAGGCTGTAGGAGACTAGAT
This sequence comes from Natator depressus, assembly GCF_965152275.1. Lineage (NCBI taxonomy): Eukaryota > Metazoa > Chordata > Testudines > Cheloniidae > Natator > Natator depressus. Next base: position 13,942,685 of record NC_134240.1, on the reverse strand, counting down.
GAAGATTAAATCACTGGACATGTCATACGTAACAAAATGACCTTTGATCTAGTGGATTATCTTGTCTACATGATAACCAAAATACATGACAGCTTTCAACACATCCAAACAACTTGATTAACTATATCACTGAAAAAGGTTTGCAGGGAATTCAGCATTTAAAAATCATAACATTGTCACCAGAAAGTTTTGGTTCAGAACAAATGTAAAGGGGAAAGGTACAACAGATGGATCATCAGTGTTTCTCATTGTAATGGGGTTCACACTGGCCCCTCCAGATTCGGCCCCTGGGCCCTTCTCCTCCGTGAATCAGGGACCTTTCAGTCTGGTGCAACACCCATATTCTTTATCCGTGATCAGTTTCCCACCACCAGTTTCCAACTATATACAGGCTTTACAACTGCTTGGCCTACCACAGGCCTGGCCAGCAACAGACTAGGAGGCTCCTACTCCCTCTGAGCCCGGCCTCCCACTCTTAGTCTCCACCCCTCTTTCCCTCACTTCCTGACAGCCTTAGAGCTCCTGCTAATGAGGCTGGCAGGTGTGGTCAGCTAATCAGGCAAACATAGGGCGGTTCACCCTGCCCCAATCCATTCTCCCTGATTGGGGCTAGAGTGGCAGGAGCTGATTAAGGGCTTCTGTAGCAGCACCCTGCCACACTCATATAATATATATATATATAAGTTTTTGTTGTTGCAGTTTCCTAATACAATGAACTTTTTGGTATTTTTAATATGCCTGTAATAAATGATACAGAACAAAATATAAAGATCACCAGTGATTTGAGTCTTAAAACAGGAAAGATTGGCATTTAGTCCAAATGTCAAGGTTAAAATTAGACAGCGACTAAGTACTTTGGCACCTTTAAATGAGGTGTCAGATGATTTAGTGATTGGTAATGGGATATGGATGTTTTAATTTTAGGAAAATCTGCAGTAGCTGAGTAACACAATAGATCTTTTTATGGAGTGTTGAACTAATAACCTGTAAACAATGGAATATGTATAACATATGATAATTCTGCTGACACTATGGTTCATGACATAAATAATTATTGATATAACTGAAGCATGATAATCAGTTTAAAATATTAGATTTAAATAATATTCATTTAAAATAAACATGTCAAAATCATGTATTACTAATTGAAATATGTATACAAACGAGAAGTTAGTTGTGGCATAAAACAACATACATTAGAATTAGTTTATGTACCAGGTATTTAAAAATACTATAACTAGATAAGAGAGAAAGGCAATATCCACTGTAGTTACCACTTAGTATTATTTTTATTAATTATTTGTACTGCAGTAGTAAGTAGGAGCCCCAGTCTTGGTCCATGGCACTGTGCAAATTCATTGCAAAAAAGACTGTCCCAGCCCCCAAAGAAATTACAATCTAAAAGTAAGGCATGAGACAAGAAGCAAGTACAGAAAGATAAACGAGGGAGCACAAGGAAACAATGAGACAATAGTCCGATGTTTCAAACAAGGGGAAAAAAATCAAACTGAAGGCTGTCAAATCATTCTTTAGACCATAATTTTGTGCTTTTTGCCCTTCCCACACCCTTAACCTCTTAAGAACAGTGTCAGTCTTAACTTTGAATTCCCTATTTTTTGTTATTTTGTGTAAAATGACCTTAACTTTTTAAATATATACTACATTGGGCTTGATCCTACATTCCTTGTGCACCCAAAATTTCCACTGACTTGAAAAGGTGGTTTGAAACAGGGTCAGAGATGTCTCTTTTTCTATCCTTGCACATGTACCTTCCATGAATATCAACTGGAGTTATAACAGTGCTTGTGAAAAAAATCAACTCCATGATGTTTGTCTGCAGTAATTTTTTATGGTCCAGAGAAACATTACTATTGATCAGAATTTCCACTTTAGAGATTTTTCTTCTTTAAATTTATTTTCCTTAATGTCTGATGAGGGTTCAAGATGTGTTTGATTATTGAATGCTTTCAGTGATTTTTTTAAAAGTCCATCATATGATGATTGTCCATTTTACATGAGCAGGATCACCTGCATTAATTACTATGAGAGATTAGCAAACCTATTCTATGCTCTGATGGCTTCATGTAGTGTTGGTTTAGTGCACTGAAGTGCATGTAATAGATTGAGTCCCCTGGTGTTTACAACAGACAGCCAATTACAAAGTACTTGCACACTTGATGTTTTTGACCTTGTCCATAACAAAATGTGAATTGATGTACTGAGTCACTTTCAAATGATAAAACTTTTGAGCAATAAAGTGAACACAACTCCTTCCAACGAAAGTTTTCAAACTATAAAATGGAAAATGTATTCCAGATTTATAGGAGGATTATTGTAATTTATTTCTCAAATTGACAAAGTTTACTACACATCTTACTGTTCCAGCTCTCCCTACTTTATTGGAAATCAGAGGAAAAAACTGTATCACCATTGTTTCTTCAAAATTGAAGGCCAAACTGAGAACCCAAATTTTGAGGAAAGTGAAGTTTTATAAGCATCCTACCTACCAAAAATTTAGGATTTTCAAACTGCTACACTCATAGTATTCTTTACACTGTGCTGTACAATATATATAGCCACATTCCTGATTTGGGTGTAACGTGGTATTTCACCAACCCAGCAGCTACTCTAGAAGGAACAATGTCTCTTATAGAGCCGTTGGGTAGCACAGCCTTTTGACGCTGGTCAGTGGAGAAGTGTTTCAAGGGCAAGAATAGTAAATTATTTAAGAAATTGCAATTACTTGAAAACTAGACAGGATTCTCTGTGAACAGGAGCATTGATATAAAAAACCCTCAGATTATGGACAATGTTATCGTCAATCTCTCAATCAGACTGGGTTCCTGTTCAAAAGTGAAACCATGTGACCTGGTAAAATTATTTCTTCTATTACATTTCTCAGAAAAGGCCCCCCAGTAGCCTAGAGGGAGAGTGTATAAGTTCAGCTTTCAGATGTGGAAAAAAAACTCAAGATAGGTCACGCAGAACGTTGATGTCAGAACAGGAAATAGAACCCAATAGGTGATGTCATAGCATTTAACGAACAGGGAAACTAAGGCATAGTGCATAGTGTGTCTAAGTGATTTGCCCATGATCTTATGATGAATCAATGGCAAAGATGGGAATTGACCAATATTAAAATTATAAAGGCTGAACTTAAATGTTTATTTGTGAACCATTTTCTTAGTTTCCTTTCCCTTCCTATTACAAATTTATTAATAGAATTTACTCCACATGTAGCAATTTATAATTCCCAAAATTGTTGAGGTGAAAAGGGAGAGTTTATTTTGAGTACTTTGGGATGAAACTCAGGTGTATTATATGCCTTGGTTGAAAGTGTCTTCTGAGAACAACTTATTCTTAAGAAGGTCTGTTCTTCTGTAGATGCACTGACTATTTACACAGGTAAAATACTCACTCTGTGAGATCTATAGGGCAGGGTTTACCTTTGTGTTAGTAATTTGTAGGTTGCCTAATAAAAATGAGGCCATGATCCCTGCTTGGGTTCCTTATGTTAGGCTTGGCAGAATGCAGTTTATTTTATTTTATTTTATAGTTTCAACAGACAATATCAATATTTAAGAACTTTTTCCATTTTTATCTATTTCAATTTTGACAGTTGCACAAAATTATGAGTTTTAAGCTTTTTTTAGTTTTTATCAATTTCAATTTTCACACCTGTGGGAAATCAGACAATAATTATTTAATGACAATAGACATTAAGATTCAAATAGTGAAAGGTTTATCACCATTAAAACGCAAAGGGTCAGTGTCACATGTCAAAATACACAAAGTATTTTGTATACCCTTACATCCAACTCTAATAAGCTCTCAAGCAGCATTTTTCTTACTTTACCTATCTGTACATTTCAATGATCTTTGATGGAAATATTTTTCATCAGCTTGTGTGTGTACAGTGAAATCAATGTTTACCAACATTTACCAATAAAAATCTAATGATTCCAAGCCTATTTACATGCTACCACAATAGAAAAATAAATACTATATAAGGGAGTTGCATTTTCAAATCTCCCATATGTGGACTGGAGAGTCAATACTAAAGACTTTGAAGTTAACATGTTATTACACATCTGTTGTCCAAAAAACATTTGTGATATATTCTTGCTACAATTTTCATCTTTAATATCAAGCCTAGTTAAGCAGAACAAAAGGAATTAATACTGTTGTTGAAGTACTCACCAGATGGCACTCTTGTGCATGGTCTTACAAGTTTTGGTGTGTGTGCACATGTGTTTTGTTTTGGTTTGCTTGCAAGCAACAATGTACTGTTAATTTTGTTGTTGCCGGTTCTTTGGGGTAGGGAAAGCTGTAACGAGCAGCGGAGGAATATACTTTTGGCTCAATCTGTCTACACTAGGCTTTGTCTACACTACAAAGGTAGGTCAACGTAAGGCAGCTTACACTGACCTAACTCTGTAAATGTCTACGTTAGAAGGTTGCTCCCGCCGATATAAATTGCCCACTACCCCGACCTAATAACCACCTCTGTGAGAGGCGTAGCGCTTTGGTCAATGTAGTTAGGGTGATACAGTGTCTGTGTAGACACTGCATTACTTACATTGCTTGTTGGCTGTCAGTCCCACATGGGGCTCACAGCTGGAGCCCCACCACCGCAGGGCTGACAGCCTGCCCCACACGGGGCTCACAGCTCCAGCTGTCAGCCCTGGAGAAGTGGGGCGCCAGCTGAGAGCCCTGTGAGGGACTGATAGCTTGGGCTGTGGCCATAGGGCTGGGAGGGCTCCAGTTGTTAGTGCCCCACAATGCCCCACACAGTTAAGTCAGTGGAAGGGCTCCTGGTGAGGATGCACACGACCGACAGAGGGGGCATAGTGTGGACATGAACCACCACAGTAATTACTTTGGTGGTGTCGACCTAACTTAAGTCAACTTAATTTTGTAGTGTACACAAGACCTGAGTAGAGTTAATTCTTGAGACAGAGTTTCTCCCTCAGAAGTGGGCATTGTTGTTGGGCTGCAATTTTGGAAAGAAGAGATTTCCATGGTGTTTGACCACCTCTGCTCCAGGGATAGGCAATTTGTAAGTAAAGCAAACTAATAATATACTCTGCATCACTGATTCTCCTACAACAGGGTGCTGACCTGCAAGACTCTGGATGTCTATCATCACTCAGTACAGAGCTGCCTCTATATTATGAATATATACCTCAGCCTCTCAGAGTTGCCTGTAATAGGAGAAAAGAAGTTTAGACAGACAACTGAAATGCTAAATATTGAAAAAGATCATAGTAGCATGTTCCACTACAGTAATTCCTATGATATAGGAGAGACATTCTGCATTCTTGAGCTGTGCACTGAACAGGAAATACGTTAACATTAATATATTCTTCTGACAAAGACTTTAGTGTGAATAGGAAACAACTTGATCTTCACCCAGTCTCTGTTCATTCTTCCTTAAAAATGTGTCTGTTCTTCTCTGGATGTTATATCCTAAATGAATTCAGTTTTCAATTGGCATTCCTTTGCATATCTGTGAATGGGCCTTTGCACAGATCCTCATCCCAGCCGCATGCAAATTATGTGCCTGAATGTTGCTTTTCTAATTGTATGCGTCTACTTTACAGCCCATGAGACTTCATCACACAAAAAAATGATTAAAATACACAAAATATTTATTAACATTGTTAGTTTAATTTCAGCCACTGTATTTTCCAGTGTTTACTAAATAGTGTTTAGAAAATACAACCGTTTTCCCCTATGCTTAGATTAGAAAAAATATCTACGAAGACTGCTGACAGATGTTGACTTTTTATTGTCTTCTACTGTAGGTTGCCATTTAAAATGAGAGTTTCTTTTTCCCCCCTTTATGATCAAGCTCTTAATTAAAACAACATTTATTTAGAGTCTCAGGGCATAGGACAGTAAAGTCTTTACAAACTACAATGGACTCGCACTCACCATGTGGCAAGCGCTGGGGTGGTATTTGACAGTTTAAACAGCACACAGAAGCATTACTCAAGGGTTTAGAACGATAAGTGAACAATATCATATCTGAATCACAGAGGGAATTTAGTAAGTACCATGTAGTTACTGAAACTGAATTTTGCCTAGGAGACTGAGGTTAGTTTGGGCCCCAATCCTGCAATGGCTAACACACATTTAACTTTATGTACTGTGACTAGTCAGACTGAGGCCAACGTAATTAGTTGCAGCAGGTACAGGTGAGAACATGTGCTAGTCTTTGCAGGATCACACCCATACTTACTAGTACTAAAAGTGTCACAAGAACTTTAATGACTACAGGTGATTATAAACTCACTTTTATGCCTCATTTGAAAGAGGATAGCTCTCATAGCACTGCGGCCCCCAACACCAGATCAGACATTTTTGGCATGGTCCTGACTCAGAGAAAAGAGTAGCAACAGAATCACCAACAGCAGTTCATCGAGAATCTCAGGAGTTCCACAGAGATCTCCCATCCAACTACTGAACAGGCTTCGCCTATGAGATCTTACATGTTCCCATCGTGGGCATGTAGAGCTTCAGGCATAATACAACCTCACTAGTGTGTAAGACCTTTACACAACAGTTCAAATAAAGGTGTCAGTGGAAATGCCATAGCCATTCCTTTGAAAGATGTGATCTGCCTTGGATATGGCATTCTCAAGCCAGTATTAATGCAACTAGAGTAATGTATGTGTGGGGGTAAGGTATACAACTAATTAATGTAATCAAAAACCTCTAAAACTTGAGTAATTCCAATTTTCAAATTCTCTGTGCATATGTGCAGGGATTAATAAGATTATAGCTACATTATTTCTTTAAAATATATATTCCTGTAACATTCTGTTAAAAGTCACCAGCCATGGTTTTTTTGTTGTAAATTCCCCATGAATATACAAAGGAGATGACAATAATTCCTTACCACGAATGCTGCTAGGAAAGTGTTAATGCTCCCTTTTGCATCTACAAGAAGCAGGGTTATCATTTAAGCTT